>NC_134182.1:24754568-25954568 GCF_964188355.1 Buteo buteo
CTCCTTTTTCTGTTCGGACAGCTGCCTTAGAGGAAAGTCAGGTGGTGCCTACGTTGAACTCTACGTGCCAGAGTAGTGACGTTGGCAAGATCAAGGCCAAAACTGATTTGAAAAATGAAAATGAAAAATCATTTCATTTTTCAAAAAGGAAAAAAAATAATTTTCCCCTGATAAAAGTTGCGACAGTCATTAAGAACTCTGTTATGAGCTGTGTCCGTTGCGCCACATAACAAGAAGCAAAGCAACAGCCTGCCTAGGGATCAGTATTGAACAGAGAGATGATACAAATCACTAGGAACTGAAATGACTCACCAGCTTTGTGTTCAGCTCCACACCTACAGCCTCGTGGTTATTATATTAAAAAAAAATTGAAGTACTTTGCATTATCTGCTTTAACACTGAAGCAATACTAGTGACAGCTACCAAGGTGCTGTGCTTCTGTAAAACTCACACTTCACAAATATTAAGCTATACAATTATTTATAAACATGCCAGTTTTAGAAAACAATAGAAATATGGTAAGTGCAACTAAAACCATGCATTTTAGTTCAAAAATAGATAAATAACAAATGGAGATGTCATCCTGTCATGAAAACTGAGTGACAGATTAATAAAATTTTCCACACATTTCAATATATTTATCACACACCTTCACTGAGCATTTCTAACTGTGACATGTTTGCATAAGATTCTTTTTTTTGAACTGAGTTTTAGCAAATGCTTACTTTTGCAGAAGAGTAATAATGCTGGACTGGACCAGTGGTCCACCGGGTGAAATTCATAACAACCACAGCGTTAATGCAGCTGCATGCTGAACTTGGCCTTCATCTTTAATATTCTTGTGATTAAAGCATGACTACAAATGAAAACAAGTGAATTCCTGACACCACAGTTGTCAGCAGGCTATTTTCTTCCACTTACTTCTCCAGAGCTAAAATTTCACCCATAACTGAGACTGAGAGTTGTTCTTAATTTATTGAACTGGTTCATCCTAGGGGCTTTTTTTCCCTTAAGATTTCTAACATCTTTCTTTTTACTTTGACTTCCACTTAAAATGGCAATAACACCTTGTTTCTCCTCTTTCCTGAGTAGCTGAGGTTATTTTTTTCCAATTATTCTTTCCGTGTGTCTTGCTTTTCATTACTCAGTAATGTTTTTCAGCTTCAACTGTACCATGCTTTAGCTTGCTTTCGTCCTTCTGAGTTTCTCAGTCATCTCTCATCCAAGCTAACCTGGATCACTTTGTCTACTGCATATTTTTCATCTCATTGTTCACTTGCTTTTCAAGAAAAATATGCATGTAAACTCATGTATTCAGAAAGGCTGCCCGAGGCACTTCAGTATTAACTTTTGCCCATACTAAAAATTAACCATTTAATCCTATTTTAGTGAGGTTTTCTGTCTTCCAGTCAGGATGGTGCAGCACTTCAGCTCTTGTTCCATGAACACCTATTCTCCTCAGCCTTCCCTCTCATGAGGGATGAAGCATTTTCTGAAACGAAAATTCAGTTAAAATGTCATCCCACACTTCACTAGATTTTTGTTAACTTGCTCGGGGATTTTTTTATAGAGAAGATATGATTTATCAGATTAAACACAATCTGGCTTAAAAATATCTGAATATTATTTCAGTATCTCCAGGTGTCAGCACCCTGGCCTTGTAATATCCTTTATGTTTGTTCCTTAGAAAGAATAGGTTTCAGAAAAATATATTCCCCAATAACCCATGTGATGAAGATTGAGACAAATCTTTCAGTGTACTGCAATTCTCACTCTCCTTAACTACATTTCAGCAAACTTACACGTTTTCATGCAGGTTTTCTGATTTCACTATATTGAAGACTTAGTTTTATTTGGACTTTCGCATCTCTGGTTATGTGTTTCACGTTTCCCATATCTCTGAATACACATCTTTTTGTCCTCTTTATTTCATTCAGTTGGGCAGAATTACCATTTTTTGAAGAATTCCTGTTCACTTAGGAAAAACCACTTGAGCCTTGCCACTGAATCTGGGGTGTTTTCTCTTACCATCCTGCTTTTCTTATATCTATCTCTGTTAAGAAATGCTTCCAGGTGGCCTTCACACTGGTTTCTAGTAATTTTCACATTTTAAAGTACCTTTATCTGTAGGATTTTTTTTGATCAGTTTTCTCATTACACAAAATATTTCTTTCTAAAGCAAAGTGTTAGGGTGATAATTAATTTCTATTAACTTATTTCTTTGGAACATTCATCAGGGTTTTTTAATGGAAGTGTCTAAATTTAGGTTGAAAAATAAGTAATTTGATTTTTCTAAAGCACTGAGCTCTCTGGCACCAAATGGAACTGCTCAGTATTTTTAAATCATGATATTTGAAGGTAAAACTTTGCATACCTGTTATTTTCAAAGTTGTGAACCATGTCATTTCAGAGGAAGAAAGCAAACTTTACACGGCAATCCAAATGTCCAAAACAAGCAAATAACATCCAAGAAACTAGGCCTGCAACAACATTTTAGAAATGTTATAGAAAGCAGGTCTGGTCTGTACATGCTTTGGGGCCTACTCATAAGCAAAAACTTTATGAGCAGAAATGTGAGGACACTAACTAATTGCTACGGATAACAGATAAATCTGTTCCTCTGGAAATAATATTAATTACCAACATTTTTACAGCACTGCCATCAATATAACATACACAAAGCCCCTAGAAATGAATCAGTGACCTCGGCCTTTCTTTCCCATAGTTATGTACAGATTGACATAATTTCCTGAGAAGCACTTAACTTCAGTTAATGAAGCTATCACTCAGTAAAAGAGAAATGTTTGAACAAAGCTTCTAGTATTCATCAGGTAGGTGTAGCACAGTTATGAACCACGGGCTCTGACTGACACCCAGCAGTGACAAGTTTTCAGGATACAGAAATTCAGTTATGGTTTAATTTGCAAAAAGTATCTGTATCCTTGTTTTGTTATTTTGCTGTTTTTCCAGAATCTCCCATAAACCGGGTGGCTGCAAGATGGAGTATTTGCAAAGTGACTGTATAGGTCATTATTCTGCCACATCAGATTAGTTAGTCTGGAGCTCTTCCTAGCTTTCTTCTTCAGCTTTATTTCAGTAGCTATGCCAAAGAATCATGAGAAATAAAAAAAACAGGGTCAAAGTAAAACAGATCTGTGTTTTGTATTTTATTATTAAAATAACCAAATCTAAAGCAAAACTTTTTTTTTTATTAGAATAAACATTTAGTTCAGTAGGAATCTCTGAAGTCAGTTCTGAGGGGACTTCATGCTAGCTGTCACTTTTCCACAAATTCCACAAGCCAGTGGACTTCTTGACACTTAAACAAACTTCTAATTCTTCAAGAAATTCTAGAACAAGTCAAAGAAAAATATCTTAAGAAGTTGCTTCAGTTGTTTCACATGATGTAATCCAAGTCATTCATCCAAAGTCCTTTCCCCTAATAAATCACTTGGTTAATTAGGGCTCCACCATGAGTCAACACAAAGGTAAGTGCTGTCATGCTTTGGTACTAAAGCTGTAGTTTCCCTCTGTTATTCCAACAGATTAGATAGTTACCTAATGTGAATTTTAGTTATTTCAAATATGGGAAAAAAGTATATGCACTTTAATTCAACAATAATGTGTTAATGTTCATCATTATTATTATAAGTTTTGATGGCCTCCTTTGCTAAGAGGCTTTTACCTTCTTGAGGCAATTAACTTCTGCTGCTAAAAAGATGAAATATGTGGTGAGATGTCATGTCTGAAAACTTTTACTATCTCCAAATCAATTTATTTAATTTTTTTAAATATTAGTTCAAATGCCAGAAGGTGCTTCCTAACAAATCCATAAAAACCTTTCAGTTACATTTTGGTACCAATTACACAGACGGGAGCAAGTTCTTAGTGAGGGTAAATATCATGTCTTCATCTACTCCTAAATGATTTATTCCCTCTGATGACCTGCCCTGCTAAGTAACCATTTCTTCATTCCTTGGTTACTACCTGCAGTAGCAAATGGTGGCTACTGCAGTAGCAGTCCTCACTCACAACAGTGACTGAAGCGACAAATGGAATGAAGTAGATGGACTAACTCTGAAGATAACGCAAAATGGAAATTCCTCCTAGGTAAGTGCTTGAAGACACACTGTCAATAACTTCCTCCATCATTAAAAGAGCAGTGCACTGAGTGCCGGCAAATCTTTTGAGAAGAGATGTAAAGTTCTTCTCAAAAGAGCTCACCCAGGCCCTTCTCTGGGCTCTTCACAGATGGACAGACAGGTGTGTCACTTACTTCCTTGAGCTGCTTGAGCCTATTTATAATCCCATCTTCCTATGTGTCAAACCACAACAGGATCTGCACCTACACCCCAAGTCTATCCCCACCATGGTCATAACTGGTAATAGCAGCTTCTTGGAAAAGAAACCCAGATACCCAGCGGGCAACCTCCTAACGGAGGCTGTGGCAGGTTCCATAGCTGGCACGTCACACAGGTTTCTTTGCCTTGCTGTCCCTGATGGGCTTGCTGGTTTGTCAAATTTTTTTCAGGCTGGGAGTAGTAGACATATTTAATGTGAAGTAGAGAATCTCATCTTAATTCTACTAAGAATTTAGGAGACTTAGAAATTGGAAAGAAGAAATTTGGCATCAGAAGCCACCTGGCAATGACCAGTATTACAAGGTTGCCTCCCATTTGTCATTGTAAAAGTCAAATCCGCACCAGCTGTGAAGTTAAATGAGAACCAAAAGGAGGTGAGGGTAGAGGAGAAATAAAAATCTTTTCCGTGTTCTTTTTTAGTCCGTTGGCACCTCACGCGTGGCCAAATCATTGTCTTTCAGGTCAAACAGTCCCAGGTATACAAGTTGCTGAGCAACAGTGACACCACTATGAAGAGCAAGCTGCCCTGCCCAAATATAGCAAATACGCTCTAGAGGTTCTAACGGGTTTATATAAAGTTCTATCCATAAACTAAAAGGGTCTGCATCTATTCCTCACGAACATCGCAAGTGCGGGCTGTCCATCGCTTTGTACCCTCTGTCCTCAGCCGCTTTACGGAAAGCGAAGGGCAAGACCGGGACACCCTAGAGCGAAAAAGCGGAGGGCAGGAGTGCCTGCGGGCAGCCCGGGCTCATTCTGCACCGCGCTGGTCCCCGGTGAGCCGCACGCCACGGCAGATGCCGAGCCCCGGGTGCCCCTTTGCCTTCCCTCCCGCTGCGCCGGGGCAGGCCTGGCTGCCGCCA
This sequence comes from Buteo buteo, assembly GCF_964188355.1. Classification (NCBI taxonomy): domain Eukaryota; kingdom Metazoa; phylum Chordata; class Aves; order Accipitriformes; family Accipitridae; genus Buteo; species Buteo buteo. Next base: position 24,759,793 of record NC_134182.1, read on the forward strand.
CGCCCAGGAGGCTGCCATCTTGGGACCCGCTCCCGTCGGCCGGGCCGGAGCCGCAGCCGGCTGTCAGCACTAGAGGGCACTCCGGCATCGGCGACCGGCGGCAGGGCGGCCCGGCTCCCGGCGGGACGGCGGCACCCCGGCCCCGGGCCGGGCCGAGCACCCCTCCGGCACCCGTCGCCTGTTTCCCGCCAGGAGGCCCCTGCCACGATGAAAGGCAGGCCGCCTCTACGCTCGGCCCAGTGAAGGGGGGGGGCTGCTACTGGCGAGGACCTGACCAGCCGGTACGAGAGCTTCGTCAGCGTGGAGACCTGGCGGTCGCCCTAGGTGAGAGGCCGAGGGCTCGAAGAAGCGGTGCGGCTCTTCCCAGAGGGACGGTCGGTGCAGCACTTCTCGGTCAGCACGCGGCGTTTCTTGCCTCGCGGGGTGGTAAGTATTAGTCTGGCTTCACCTCCAAAAGCCCGCTCTTAAAGAAGCTCAGTTTGTGGCTACTCACACGTCTCGCAGAAAATGCCATGCCTTTGTGAACGAACATCTCCATCTCCTCCCCGGCGAGGCCGGGAGAACGGCAGGTTTCCAGGGGTCCGCTTATGCTCAGGTGCTAATGAGAAAACGGTTTAAGAAGTGTACAGCTAATGGGCTAGAACATGAAGGAGGGGAGAGGGCTGCTGTACTAGGCTGTCACTTTCCAGAAAGCAGAAGAAAACCCTTGCTGAGGTTCAAAGGCCACCCATGGCTGGAACGTGAGAGGAGCCCATTCCCAGTGAGCTCCACTGCCCTTTTTGTGATGGGAGGCTTAAACTGACCTTAAACCATCTCCAGCTGTGCTTTAGGAAGTCTAGCCTTAAATAGTCTCAATGCTGTTGGTTCTAAAATATTCCCTTCGTGACTCATTCATATTTTTCCTTGGTATTTAATCTAATTTGCTGCAGGCTAAGCCCTTTAGTTTTTGGCCTGTTGACAAATGAAAATGACTAGTCCCTGTACTGCATTCTCTCTGTGGATCTATGGACACTTATTATCTCTTCCCGGTCTTTTTTCTGTTTCTTCAGTAACTCCTAAAGCATAAACACATCTGCTACTCCTCTCCTTCCTAGTTAAGGAGAAGCAGATTCCAGGTGTTCAGGTCTGGCTGAAGGAGATGCTATGGTTGAGTTTTAGGTAAATGCCATGTTCCCCATACATCTATCTGGACCAAATCCTTTTGTGCCTAAATGCCTTTAATTACCACCTATAGGCCCTTACTGAAATACTTATCCCTGGGGTGTTTTCCTCCTTGCTCTTCTGGGTAATGTATCAGGATATCTTCTCCACTGCTCCTGCTGGCTTTAGTTTAACAGCTATTACATGCTTCATTAATATTTTAAGTAATGCATACTATACACCTCATGCTTAATATGACCCTTTCAAATGGTAGTAGGTTTGAGCTTGATCCTGAACTATAATACTGCACAGGTCCTTTACAGAGAGCTTCTCAGTGCTACATATATAGGGAAATCTGCTCCACAAAAAACGGCATGCTATGGTCACCAAGTTTCTGGTGCGCAAGAAGCCAGTGCCTCTTTGTCATCCTGGAGGGAGGCTTGTATTCTTTCCTTTTGTTTAGAAAATACTCTGAAAATCCAGACTGCAAAAAAGACGGCTTACTGCCTTGTGCAGCAACTGGGATGGCAGTCCAAACTCCAGCCCAAGTTTTCATAGGCCACCTTGGGCAGCTATTTTACCTACCCTGCATCTCTCAAATTCACCTCTATAAACTGGAGGTAATGTTCCGTTCCCACCTGGGAAATGCATTGATATCAGTGAGAGATTTGGATGCTACAAAAAGAAAGCTAGGCAAAACTTGTGTGCAGTCAAATTATAAAACTCCTAAAAGATAAACAAAATAAAAGTAAACCAGATTTTATATTCTTCAGCTTCCATTTACCTACCTCTAACACTAGAAAATCCTTGGACTTGCTACTGTTCCCTCATGTCTTCATAACTGAAGCCTTGATCTGGCCAGATCACTTAAACTTGAGCAAAGCTTCTTCCATGAGCTGCCTCCCTGCAGCGGCTGGTTTAGGCACCCCTGGGACAAGCAAACGAGTTCCTTGGGACATGGATTTCTTTGTGTTTTGGAGTACCGTGCACTAAGCAACATGTAATCAATGCAACAAAACTTTTACCCTGTTTTGGCTACATTTTGAAAAGAAATCATTTGGGGGCTAAAATGGAGCATGATAAATTTCACCTCAAAAGGCCAATTTTTGTAAAATAAACATTCTGCCTTATAGGAGGAGAAAAGGAGAAGCATACCCACCTACTGCCTCTCATTGCTGTCTGTGTCCTCTAAAGCAATGATCCATCCCACAGGCCAAATTCTTCCAATCTCGGTCACGCAGGCATCACCTATGAAAAAGGACCCACTGCTGGAACATAATTTTTGAATTAACAATGAAAAATTGTTAATTTAGGCATGCTATAGGGATAATATGTGAAGCCATCAGAGAAAAAGCAAATCATGCAAGCTGAGATTAATTTCTAAGCCCTTGTCCCACAGAATTACTTAAACATGTGAACCCAAGGTTTTTTCAGATAACTGTGGAGCATTTGGGCAATATAATGCAAGTTCAGAAAGTCTGGCCCTTTAAAAAATGATTGGACACACTGTTCATGCCCTGCACAGTGTCAGTGAGCGTACACAGTGAATGTGAGGGCCTCCCCATGAATATGTGTATACAGTGAATGTACAGGCCTACCAGATAGAGTATCTAGCACTTGCAAAGTTGTGCTCGTGTACACCAAAGGGTATCACAGGGCTGGAAATCCCAGATGAAATAAGCAGCTCCTCAGAATCTTCCCAAATTTTCTATGTGAGAGAAGAAATAATATTCAGGAAAAAATGCACATATATCAACCCTGTTATCAAATATTTTATTTTATTTTGATTTCTTCAGCCCCCTGAGCAGCAGCCACTGATGAATGTAAGTTACCACACTGAAATGGATGGAATTACTCGCATATTGGCAGATAAATAGGTGTCTGCAGGATTCTGTGCCTGCTTTCCGATTAAACCTTAGTGCCAATGGCACAAGATGTAATTAGCATTATTGTAATAATGTCATCATCTTTTGTCTTTTTTTTTTTCCTGTCAGGAATTAGAAATAGGAAATACAATGTTGTCAGTCTGCATGAGAAGAGTGCTGGACCTGCAGAGTTTTACAGAACACTGCAAGCGTCTTGCTAGTGCAAACAACAAGAGCAACTCACCATAAAATTAAGGGAACAAACACTATCCACTCAACAGCGTAGAACACAATGTTGTTCTTTATTATATTATTTAAAAGGGGCAGATTTACTTGGTCATAAATTAATAATTCAGGAGGTGTAAGAAGGCACAGCCAATTAGCTGCAGTAATTTGCATTTTTATGCTCCTTCATTTGTTTTCTAAGGTTCTTCTCTTCTATTATAGCAATGCAAATGCCGCCTTCCAAAAGGTGAATAGCCAACCTGTGTTTTGTTTGCATGGTAATGAAGCCTCTTCAATTATTGAAAGACCAAACAATTTAATAATTTTTAAGACAAAGCTTTGTTGCTACAATATCTCTTCTTTATGTTGGTTGTCATGAAACATGCTTTTTAAATGTAATTTATTTTAACCTGAAGCCAAGACTTTATCAGGTGGCTGATTTTCTGAGGTTCCTAAAATCATGTCTAACTTTAATCATGTGAGTGATCCATTGAAGGGAGGTATTAAAATCCTTTCTTAACTTAGAGGCTGACAAATAACTCCATGTACGATGGGTTTGTTTGCAGTGTAGGGTCCCTTTACCCTTGTGCAGGAATAAAGTGAGAAAGGTTTAATACACAAATTTGACTGTTAGGGGAACTTTCCTTTCTTATCAAGGAAGGCAGGGATGGTCCCCCATGCCCCAGATACCTGGTGGCACCTGCACCTTCAGAAGCTTCCTGCCACCTGCCCCAGGGATCTCCCTTTTGGTCATTACTATCTGTGGGCACAGTCTTGCTAGAGTTGACGTCTTTAGTTTCTGAGAAATACTCCTGAAGCCAGCCAGGTTAAAGCTAAAAGACTTCCTGCAGGCATAACTAAAACCTTGGTCACCCGAGTGCTGCGGGCCAGCTGTACTTGCTTTGTCTCTGCCTTCCCATGCAGGGCACCAGCAAATCCCACTGGCTTCTCGGGGAGCTGCTCCTAACCTGCAGCTGGCCTGACACGTACTTATTTTTCCATTTTTACTCTGGTATTTTCCTTTCCAAATGCTTTCCATGTGAGGCCATTTCATTTTATTTTTATAATTATTTTATTTTTAATACAGGCCCTCATTCCAGATGTAGATAGTACATACACACACTCAAGCATAGGTACAAGCAAAGTAATGCTGAGGCTGCACCTTTACTTAAATGTCTCTGCGGCAGAGTGTAAACCAAGAGAACTCCACAGATATTTCAGAGGGCCAGTGGTGACTAATCTCAAGGGAAAAAAATTAAAAACTAGAGAATCAAGCAAAGATATGAGATGTTTTCTGAGGCAACCTCTGAAGGGACCTGGCTTTTCAGGTTGTCGTGGGTGCTACTGGATGGCTGAAGAAGCCCTAGGAAACCTGCCCTTCTCTGTTCACCTCTGCAGGATGCTCGTCTTTTGGGATGTTTGGTCTTTCTAGGGGCAAGCTGGAGTGGTGCCCCTTCCCAAGGGCCACGGCACCACTCCCCAGCCCACCCACTGAAATCCACTCCATGCTGTTCCCCACTCACCTCAGCTGTTTTTTTTCTTTTAGCAGAGCTGGAGTTAACAAACTGTACCAGTCATCCTGGGATTTTTGTCAACAAACAACGTACAAGAAGGCACAGTTTCTGTCATTTCACTCATAGTGCAGATAGCATGCTTATAACAGACCAAATGACCGGCCATAAGAGCAGCAGGGTGTGTCGGTGTGTTTTAGAAGGTTTTCTTCTTTCTTTGTTAACTTCTTGGTGGAGGCTGACTGCGAAGGCCGAGCTCTGAATCCCTCCAAGCAGGAAGGGGAGGGTGGCAGAGGAGTGGACGGCTGAATCAGCTGTAAGAGCTATGACTCAATAGCAAGCAACATTATGCCAGCAGGTATAACAAGGTGAAAGAGGTGTCAGCAAGTGCAACGAGAAAGGAGAAACAAAATGGCTTGAGTTAGTATGTACTTTTAAGTAGAATTGACCAAAAATAAAAAAACCTTGAGCAAATAAAGGCATCTGAAAGCGTAAAGGAGAATATTTTCTAAAATCGTAGCAGGAGGCTCTATCTATGCCCTTACTCCAGCCCCTCCGTTACCTCCTCCCCCTTGTCCCCAAGCCCAGCCCTAACACATCTCCTGCATGACCCCACGCAAGGGGGACAAGGGTGGCCCACAGGCAGGCTGGGGCTATCCTTTGTATTCCCACAGCGGGACAGACCCTCCCGACTTCCAGAGTTAATCTCTAGAGCTGTAGTGCATTACTCTCTCCCCTTCCTACACGGACAGAAATGGGGATTTCTGAACATGCTGCTTTGGAGACAGAAAACCAGCTTTTGTAACCTAGGTGAGTTTCTGTTCTTTATGTCAATCAGAAAAATCAATCTTTTATTATGTAGTGAAGAATTAGAACATTTCATAGCTCATATGCCTGATATTTAGCTTATAAATTAAAATTATTTGCAAAGCACATTTTTTAAGAATGCAGTTAAGTCCTTGTTGCAGATCATCTCAACAGAATAACATGCCCATTTCACATTTTTGACTGAAAGATATTAATATTAGAAGAGATCTGTTGATTATCTTATGTGACTGCTTTCATCACGCATCTACAGGACTCCCCTAAATTAATTTCTGTATCAATACCAATAGTGCAGCTAAGCCAGATTGGAAACTGATAATGGTTTCAAATTTTCTGTTCAGAGAAAGTCCACTGTAGCCTTCGGTAAGTTTTTTCCAGTGGTCAGTTCCCTTCTCTGTGGTAAGTTACTTCAAGCCTAAATGTCTCTAATTCCAGGCAATGGATTTTTCTAATCTTTGCCAGAGAAATTAAAGATGCCTTTGTATCATTTTTCTGTTCTTTAGTAAGTCAAACAGTTTGAACTGTAGTCCTTCATTTTCAGCATATTTTCCAGTCCTTTAAGCTCATCCAGAGTTCCTGTCAGCCCCCCTTTTTTTAAAGAAAACAAAATAAATAATAATATATAGAAAAACAAAATAAAAAAGACCAAAATCCTTTAGCATAGGGTACCACAGGCAGTGATGAAACACGGTGGTGCCAGGCTGCTGGACCCTAGCACAGGCCCGTGGGGGGAGCTGTGCAGTGCCCCACTTTCTCCTCTATCAGATGCACAAAGCCCCAAGCCAGACCTTGCTGAGGAGCTACGGCCTCTGTAGCACCTTCCCTTTTCCCTCACAGTAAATCTTTGCCTGAGTAATGCAAGTTCCCTGCTTTTATTCATATTCTCCTGATTACAGTCCAATGATCATTTTAGCACTTTGGCCATGGTGCACTGCGGGAGCTCCATGTGTATCTGATTATCCATCATAACATCAAATCCTTTTCAGTCCCTATTTCCCAGGATGGAGCCTCTTCCATCCTACAAACGTGGCTCACACTGTTCCTCACTGCACGGGCTTCCAAAAATCACCTTGTTGCATTTTGTAAAGAAATTCAGATTGCTCTCTGTCACTCACCAGCCTTATTTATCATTTAGTTCTCCACCAGTTTTAGTGGTGTAAGAAAACTTCATCAACAAATTGTCATGGTTTATTGTCTCATTAATAAAGATAATGTAGCAGGGGGAAAACCTCACAAAGAACAAAACCTCGGCATGATGGTTCCTTATTTACATTTATAAGACCTATTAATTTTTAATTAAATTCATAGATGTTAGGTGGATTTTCTGTGGCTTTATTTTCTTAACAAAATGTCTTCTGGTGTGAATGCATGTCCTTTCAAAAAATTTATCACATCAGCAATATTATCTTGATTGAAAAGAACTTGTAATCTCATCAAAGGATGGTATCAAATTAGTCTGACAAAATTTATTTTTGTGAAGCTAATGTTGATGGACATTAATTGTGTTTGAGCAATCTCAATTTGATAGGCCCTTAATCTCCTGAGTTAGTCCTGTTATAATTTTTAAATATTGGCACATTATATTTTTCCCAACTTGAAAAATCCCCTGTTTCAAGACTGTAATCATCAATATTAAATGCCCCTCAGGGTCTTTTGCTAGTTCTTTTAAAACTATCAGATGCAAGTTAATTAGACATGCAGATTTTAAAATGTCTAACTTTAATAAACTGCTGTGTAACTGGTTAAAATTAGAAGGACTACGTTGTCATGTCATATGACTCTACCATCTGGCTTTCCCCAAATGCAGACACCAAGTGACTGAGGTTCTGCTTTTCATGAATTCTTGTCAGTTCTGCTATCATCATACAGTCACAGAACAATAATATTATCAGGATTCCCAGTACAACTGAACTCCTTTGTCTACCTTTTCATTCTTTAATCTGCTAACCACGGATTTTGTCTTTAACATTTGGCTTCCACTAGCTACTTTCTAAAATCCAAGACAGTTGTTATTATGACTGTTCCAGCTTTTTTTTTTTCACATTTCACTATGATTTATAGATGCTTTTCATTTTACTTTGACCCACACTGTTCTTTCCTTAAGTCACTGCGACAACATCATTCTGAAATATGCTATTTGGGCATCTAGTAAAATGTTATTCAACAATGGACAATTATCTTTCTCATTTTTCTGTTTACATTTTCTCCAGTTGATTGTCTCAAAATTATTTTCAGCTTTATTAAATTGTCCTTTTCAAACCCCCACGAACATGTATTCTTGGCAGAACTCACAACAAAAATGTAATCAAGATAAAATCAGTTTCATCTATTTTTTCAGTTCTGTAATTAACTCTTCACTTCATAAGATCCCGTATAGAATTCTGCCCCATTAGATACAATTTTTGTTTATATAGGAAATTGTTATGTATAATTTTAGAAATTCAAAGGGCACCTTAAAATCAGCAGCCTATGTCACATCTTTCAAACTGATGTCAACCCATAAAAATATTTGTTCTTGCTACATACTGTAGCTCAATAGTTGCACAGCCATTTGCCTTATTATCTAGTGTGTCTCTAGCAGACCAAAGCTAGCAATCTCTCTTGTGCTTTATCTATGTGACTTTGAACTTACAGAATCCTTCTCTTTTTTATCAGTGGTCAGTAATTTGGACTTGAGCGAGGCCATTTTAAAACAGAGCGTCTCTCCTACTGCTGCATTTTTCATTCAGTCAGTCACTGTTGCAGCCAATAATTCTAACATTATGAGCATGGGAATCTTCCTATTTGTTTTCAGAAGACCTAGCTTTATCCTTACAAATGAGAAATTTCCACTAGGTATATAGCACGTAACAAATAAAACGCTGTACATATTAGAATAAAGTAAGTTGTAATTAAGCTATGTTATTAAACATTTTTACATGTAACTGTTATGATTATTATATTGGCCATAGACAAGGTCAGATAACTTAACTGAAGTCAGTGTGAAATGCTAGAAAAAGTAGATATTCCATATTTATTCCTCTACACTTCTTTTTCTTACAAACATTCTACTGGTTATAATGAGTATGAAGTATGACTTAGTCTAGACAAATGTGTTAAGGGCTTCTATTAGCAAATTTCTTGGTACAGCTGTCATTATTTTTTAAGTTGCTATGGAGACTTACTAGTTTGAGGCATCACTGTTTCGATGATTTTCCATAGCAATACTGCTTTGGCTCCAGTGCACACCCCAAAACAACCATGAATCTTCTCCCGGATAATTTATCTCCAGTTGAATATACTAAAATATCTACACAATTGCCTAGAATATGGTAGTAAGCAGTAAGATTTGCTAAAGGACTGAGCTCATGACCTACTTGCTAAAACTATTATTAGGTAGAATGAGTTTCATAATTAAGATTTCAGTAAAAAAATAGGTAAAAATACATAGCTGGGAGAAAAAAGGAAAGGCAGGGTATTCTGTGAAAATAATATTTTTATGCTCAAGACCTTAAGACCAGAACACCCCTTGTAAATCTCAGACTTCTCAGAAGTTAAAATATTCAGTTCTGTCAGGTTTCTTCTCTTCCTCTTTATGCTCAAACAGAAATAACTTTTTTTTTTCCTTTTTGGATAATTGTTGCTTTGTGGAATTGTGGAAGGAATACATTTTAAGAATTGCATAGCCCAGTGGCAATAGGGTCAAGTGACAAAAATCATAAACCACCTTTATATGGACAAAGTATATAGCTATTATATGGATGAATGAAAATCTCACAGTGCAGCCATGTAAAATATTCTGTTCTGAATTTAAAACACTCAGGGTCTGATATGCCTTTCACCCGCTGCGCAGAGATATAAACAGCCAGAAGTAATTGGTTTTATGCCAATGGAAGCAGAGTGCAGGAACTCACTGCAGGCTGGGAGTGAGGTGGACCTTGCCTCCCAGAAGTGGTGGGTGGGGGGCAAGAAATGCACTGAAAAGTTTACTTCCCACCATGTATTTTCACTGATGCTCCTCAGCCTTTTGTTGCGGCCTCCATCCCTTTCTCCTTCTCTTTTTACACATTAGCTTCAGTGAGATTTTATTAGAAAACTCAATACTGGCCAAAATTTGCAGGGTGAACAGCCACCCAATACAGCCTTCTAGAGACAAAAAAGGAGAGCAGTTCAAGCGAAAAGCAAAAGGAAAGTTAATCAAATAAATTTTTGCCAGTCCAGTGATACTTCACACTGTTCAGGTCAGTGATTCAGAGATCTGATTCATTATATGAAAAGACCACAGAATAATTACTTCTGCTGAGGAAGAAAGGACGAGGTTCTCCTTTGACCACTCAGTCCCATGACTTCCAGGAGCAGAGCAGATGCCTTCACACCCACCTGCAGCCCCCGAGTGGGACTCTGAAGGAGCAACAGCCATCCCGTTCCCTCTAATTTCTCATCATTGCTAACATTTCCCTAATGTTTCACATTATGAGTTAATTTTGTTTGCAGGTGCTTTGCTTGCATTACCAATATATTTTCCATTAACGTACCTCTTCGTAAGCATATGCAGACCACATGATGTTCATCTGAGAACTTTTTTCTGTAAAATTCATGCACAGTGTGTATAACCTTGAGTTTTCACCTCAACAACAGCCTTTTTTGATGAAAAAAAAGAGCGTTTCTCTTCAAACAACCTGGACTCTCTGCATGCTAGAGATACTGGCTTACAGCAAGGCTACACTGGGTTGCAAGCTTCTGAGTGGGTTTTGAACAAGTGACTAACAAACTGAGTGGCCAAACTGGTGCTATGGACACAGATGTGTAAGTTAATTAAATTCTGTGACAGGGAAGCAGAATAGCACTTGCATTTATAACCATGTGGGAAAGTCTTATCAGCATATGACATATGGCTTAATTTTTTTCAAAAACAAGCTTATATGGAATATCTCTATTGCAACCCAAGAAGGTAAAAATGAAAGATTGTGGCACCTGGTGTAAAATGGGCAGTGTACAGAATACGTGGACTAGTACACACTGTATTTTCCCTAATACAGGGTATGTTGACAACACAGAGTGGAACATGTAACCAAATAAATCAATGCAGTTTGATACCACAGATATGCCACTTTTTGGTCTGGAATATGAAAACAGTCTGTATTTTAAGGTTAAAGGTGGCCCCAGTCATTTTAGTTGTTTACATAAGGACATCAAAATGACCAGACTGTGTCAGACCATGGGTTCATCTGGTCTAGTAGCCTAAAATGGTCCCTCTAAATTCATAAAGTCACCCTCTAAACCTGTGATAGTGTGGGAAAATTCTGCTTACATAAGTAATGTTTTACTTTGAATAAAAATAGTCTGCGAAACATGACAATAACAGCACAGTTAAAGTCTGAAGTATCTATCCATTCAAGTACTATTAAGAAATGAAGAGTGGTCTTGGTATTATTTCAGCCTCTGAAAAGGAAAGCAAAATCAACATAGTTACAGTGTGTAAGGTGGTAATAACTAAGAATTGAAAAAAATTCTAGCTTTCTCATTAATTTGTTCCTAGCCCAGGATAATAAAAGCATTGTACTTACAAAAGGATTGCATTTACAGTTGAGAGAAAGTGTTCCTGCAATCTCTCAAACCTTTCAGGAGGAATACCCCAGAAATCGAGATATGAACATTTGTTTCTATCCAGCAGCTAAAAGCCATATTTTGCAAGGAGATTTTTAATAACTCATGTGACTGTGAATTCATACCAGCAAGTCAGAGGCAACTGTGAAAAGCACTCTTGTACAGAACTGATCTGAGGCTATGAATTATTATAGACTAAGGGCTCCCAAACAATCAATCCCTATAGGCACAGATGGACTCTCAACTCCCAGAGAGTGGTATGTGTCCCAAAATGAAATAGGTATAAATTGAATGAGATTAATCAGCATGAAACAGAAAGCTCAATGAGACTTCCATGCAAAGGAGAATGTGCCCTTAACGGTCTAATCAATCAGAGCCAAGTATGATTAAGAACCATGAAGAAATGACTAAAACTCGGGGGTAATGGTATTTGAGCGAAGGTATAGCTCTGCTTGCACACCCTGACTTTTGACTACTTAACTGTGTAATTTCACATTTGCATAGTACGTTGCAGGAGCACATGTATTGACACTGTGGCCATCAGCAAGGAATAAAATTAGGACCAGTGAACAAAAAAAATTAACTAGCTACTATGGTTGCTTTTAAAGGATTCCATGTACTGAATATACGGGACCAGATTTCATTACAGTCACCTCAGGAGACACCCAAGTGCCTGTGGGCTTGGAAATACTGGCTGAGGTCTGCCTCACTGGTACCTGGGACACAGGCATACCCATGGTCCTTCTGCCTTCTCACAGCTGACCTGCACTGGGAACAAAAGCCCACAGCCAACTGACAGCCAAAATGAGATATCAATCACAATAAATTGTGCAGATCTTCAATCCTCCCCTTTCTTACAAGGAAAAAATGAACAAAATTAACATGAAATTACTAAAACTCCACTGAGATGAAGAGAATAGTTCCAATCTCATTAAAACTGTTCAGAAAGTGGCTCGGGGGGGGGGGGGAGCATATGACATCTTCATATTAAAAGACTGACATCTTCACTTATGTCAATCTTTTGTTCCATTTTGATTTTTCATAGAGTGAAGAAAATCCTTCACACAAAAATCAGTGTAAATGAAAAAAATGGTTTGCCAAAATCCAAATAGGTTTCTTTTTTGAAAACAGGTTTTATATTATTTTTTAACTAAAGAGAGATCATCCTTTAAAATAGCTGTCATGAGAAACTTTTAAGCAGATTCTCCTCTATTTCAGGATCTGTACAAAAGTACTTAATTCCTTCTGTAGTGGTAACACTTGGTTTACCTTTATTTTAGGTTCTTTTCACAGGTAAAACAGATGTTGAAATACAGATTTGTTTAAAGTAAAAGGTGTTGGAAAATGCAGGTAAGCATCTAATGATACTTCCAATGGTATCGAGCTATGTAATTTCTATGTGTAGGGGAAAGATCCTTTTCAGGTCCAGGTAGCATTTGATATTGGACCTGACACAAGGGATCCAGAGTCATTTGAGGTATTCCACCTCCTTGTGATGCACTTTGCCTCATTTATTATTATTTGTCATGCACTTTGCAGCATTTATTACTGGGGACAATGGAGAGCCAGAGGTTGCCCCTTTTGCAGAACAAGAGGTGAAACCAATCTGTTCATTCCTCCCTTCGACAGCGCAGCCACGCTGCCTTGGGAAAGGCTTTGCCAAGTGTGGCCATGAAGTGGTTCCTAGGTTTGCCACTCACTGTTTTGGGGTGTTAGTTCTTTTTCTCAAGTGGATGATGCTTAGACTATAAAAACCTACTGTTTCTGCCAGCTAACGTAGTAAATCCATTCGTTCAAGTTGCAGGTGTCTGTGCAGTAAAACTGAAAGTCTGGTTCCAAACACAGATGATGACTCACTTGGAAAGCTGCTACAGCCACACATAACAGCACTTGTAATAGCAGCCTCCTTTTTTAAAAAAAAAAATATTTTACGTGCAAAAATGAGAGCGGATTCTCCTTCATTTATGTTACTGAGCTCCATATTCACTGTTGTTTTTCCTCCATAGTGAATTTTATGACTTTAAACTCTGAAGGTGAGAGAGGGAGAAGTCAACCCCTCACTCTTGCTATGAATACATATTAGATTAAGTGTAAATATAAGTCTTACAGTAGATGTACATTTGGTCTGTATTATGTTAATTATACCTCTGTATATCTGCCACCCAGTTAGGTCCCAATACAGCCACACAGCTTCAGTGGCTTTACACAACTGAAAGGAGAAAATAAATCATAGTTCTAATGAGAGTTCAAAACTCTGTAACAGAATTTGCTAGAAGAAATATGAAAATAATTCAAACTGGAACAGCTCTGGAATAAAAGAGAATATTTCAGTATATATTGAAACATGACCTAAAAATGCCAGTAAAGCACTCTGCTTTTTCTATTATTTGAACTGCTAGAAGTCTCTGTACTCTCTAGAGTAAAAGTAAGTTTTCACTCCTGGTAAAATCACAGCATGTGGATTTTTCAGTGTGGTATATTTTATGTTACTGAACCTCAGTTTTTTAAATTGACAATTGTGTTTATAAAAAACACCAGAACTGATTCAAGAAATGTTCAAAATATCAACATTCATCCTTTAAAGAAGAGTCCTCAAGAGAACTAATTAATCAATATTCAATCTCTCCAACCAAGATGTTATCACTTGGGGGGAGAAAGAGAGAGAGAGAGAGAGAGTGTTCTAAGATATTAGCATAGGATGTTTGTTATTCAGCTTGCTTCAGGAGAATATAGAGCTGGGGGAAAAAGAGGATTTTCTGTGTAAAATGTCAGAGACAAAAGCTGGTAACCCACATCACAAATTCACATTTTTGCTGTATTTGTTTGCTATTGGACTTGTTCTGATATTCTGGGTTAATATTAACTGGTTAAAAATAAGCACACAACAACTGCAGAAGCTCCATTTTTCCGATTGCTGTTGTAAAGAACACAATTGTCCTACATATGTAGAGTAACCCTGGAAGTGAGAGCTATATTAGCATCTCTACTCATGACTTTCTGAACATCGCATGATCAATGACTGTTCAGGGAATCACTCCCAGCTGTTTGCTTGTTTCCTCTTGGAGATAGAAAGCATGTTTGACACTATCTCTGCAGCATAGCTGCAAAGCAATTCCAAGAAGCAAGATAAATTAATTTTAAAAGATAGCACATTCCTCCATGTGACACACACAAGTCGCATTTCAGCTTTGAGTTAGCTTATGAAAGCTCTCTTTTAGTTACAATAAGTAAGACATTAACTGCAGAAACATGACAAATAAGCAGAGGAGTCCACAATGCCTTCTTAAAAGTTTATAAAATTGCAAGTATGAGCTTCAGAGTATTGGCATTTTGTCACATGTGACAGGTAACACATGTGCAATGGGTCATGTATGGTCATGCAAAGCAGGTATGAAACACTACAACCTAACCTGAACTCAAGGAAAGAAACATTAAAGTAAGTATATGTGCTTGGTAATGTCCCTACAGTAAACCAAATAATCATATAAAAAATTATCACAGAATGGCACAGTCCTCATTCTTCCTAAAATAAGTACTATAGGTTCACCAGTAATTTCAAATTACTGATGCAACGTAAACTTGATAAAAGTAAAAAAAACCCACAGTGTTCTGTACAGGGTATCCAATTAATTTTATGTTTTCTGACACTCATTTAAACAGAGTGGCTTACTTTTGCACTCATAAGCAGCAGTTTTAAGGTGCACAAACAGCAACACATCTGAAAGGAGCCTTATTCCCAAAGGGGTAGCAGCCAATATGCTTTGGACTACGTCAATATATACTTTCCAAGGTATTTTCTTTCTCAAAAGAGTTTTGCTTATGTCTTGAGTTTATCACAAAGAAAAGAGGGACAGATTCCAAAGGCATTCAGAAACTGAGTTTAAGAAACACGATCAACACATATATTGTTTGATGTTCATACAATAAAAACTTGGAGTGCACGACAGAAACTCACACTCCAAAAATCAACAAGAGATCTTCAAATATAATGCCAAGAATGCGAAATCCATGCTTTGCTTAGGTATAGTTACAGCAAGTGAGTGTTTTAGAGAACAAAAGCAACTACCCAGAAGCCAGCTGTGTACATGTTTTTATCTCAAAAACAGCTGCTGCATTTGACTATGCCACTAAGAGAGAAAGAGTGTCCTCCTCTCCCACTGGCCACTATATTAAGTAGCTTGCTGTAATTGCTGCATAGCACTTGGCAGTTGCAGGCCTGGTAACAGTTAGCATTAATAAAAGTAGAAACTGTTCTCACAGTTGCGTGTCTCACAGTCACATGTGTGAAACATATCACATTTAGTGTAGACAAACTGGACATCTACAGTATGGATGACTGCAGATAGTGACAGAACAAATATGTTCAGCTAAGTGTGTATCCATGTGACCACATGCAGCATCAGAATTTAAGTAATTATGTAGTATGAAAATATGCAAGTATGATGATTACTGAAATAATTTTGTGGTCTTTTAGGGCTTGCACTAATAAAAATGAGGAACTTTGAGGGACTGTTTTAATTTAAACATGAATGACTTACTGCATGAAAAATAATGTGGCTATATGCATGTTTAGATATATTTTTCCTTATACCTTCATCTGTAGGGAGGGAATGAGCCAGATTAGCCAGCATATAGCTCTATCTGTACCTGTCTATTCCCAAAATATCACAACAAATATTTAAGGATCTTTTCAAGTGACAGAAGTAAAGGTCAGGGTCATAGCAAAGGGCATTTTGTGGAGGAGGGGATTAGCATTTCTCTAAGTGATTTCTTCTTCCATCTATTTTTTTATATCCTCCATAAACAGACCTCTCTAATTTCAAACACATTTTTTGAATTCTGCAGAGAAGCCAGTTCTAAAAAGGTATCGTCCAAAATAAATGTTTTTCTTGGCTCATACATCAGCTATCCTATCTTTTCTTTTCTAGTATAGATATGGGTGGGAGAAGGCATATGCGTGTGTATATTCTGTATATACACAAATATCAATGTAACCTCTATTTAGCATTCTGTACTCACTACTTACGCAAAGGTATTGACTGGAGAGATTTGCTACTAAGATTTTTTTTTTAGTCTCTATTTCATTGAAAAATAATTATTTAATAGATTGATTAAATTAGCATTTATCTGTTTTATCTGACTAGTAGGGTAATGCCAGAAGAAAGTTCCAGGTGCTCAGCTCCTTTACAAAACAGATCTTTATTTTGCATATCCAAATACAGGGCAATTCTCCAGCATCCCACACACACACTGAATTCTCCTCTTTTAAGCAGCTGTAAACTGTGTGCTAGGTCATCTCTGAATTCATACAGACTGCATTCACTTTTCATTTATTTTTAAAGATTGCTTTTAGATCAGAAATTGGTAAATGGCTTTGTGGAAGGGTGACCCCTCCACTGCCACCCTCTGCCTTGTCGCCATCCAGCAATAACCAGCTGCTTCTAAAAGCAAACTAAATGCAATGTTTCCTAAAGATTGTAATATAAAGTGCTCATTTCAGTTTCTCTTCCCGCTTGTGTTTTGGCAAGCAGTTTTTCAGGTTTCAGATGAAATTCCTCAGTAAATAGTTTTCTCTCACTCAAAATGTGTGGCCAAAAAGCATAAAGAACCTGATTCTCAATAGCTTTTCAGTTCAGGTCCTCACCTACCATTTTGCAAAATGAAGACAGACAAGGAAAACAGAACCCCTGACCTGACAGCAACTCACAGCCGTCTAGTACAGGTATAATTTATTCCAATTCAAGCTGCTGCAGGTGGTACCAAATTCTTTTCTCCCTATATATGATACATGGCTCAGTAAAGGAACTTGACCTCTCTCCAGCCCACAGGAAGAGAGAAAGGAAGATGCCACCCCCAAGCGCGTGAGGGGGAGAAAGACTATAGGTTTTTCATGTTTTTAAGCTAACCAATTCAACTAGAAGACAAAGAAAGGGAGAACACTATCTAGGGATAAAGATGAAGGAAAGAGAGTGTTTTTATGTACTTGCTTCAGTGTGGTTTTGGCGTAACCTGTCAGAAGACACATATGAGTTTTACTATTGGTCTCGCTGCTTCTGTACTTCAGATATCAATTTGCATACTAGGAAACTTTCCCTGCTCTAGTCTTCTTAGCTTGGGCCTCACTGTAATACATGGTATTTTTTAAAGTTACATTAATATTAAATAACTCTGATTAAATTGGATGGTAAGATAGAAAACTGATGATAGAACATCAAGGAAATTATGAAAGAAGAAAAATGTTTGGGGTTTTTGTGAGAGGCAGACAGAGAGGGAGAAAACACGTGTGTATTCATGCATGGGAAAGTGGTCAAGCTTAGTGAACAACTGATTGAGAGGAAGCCAATACACCCTGACTTTGAGACCTTGAGGCATAAGGGGTGGGGGTGGGGGGTGTACCAGTATCATTAGTTAATGTTGCTGTGTTGTTATTAATTCTGATGCACTCTCATTACTATATATTAACATATCTCTAGCCTTCAGTAAGATGATAATAAAATGGATGGGTCTATGACTACGACATTTATTTTTCCCCCTAGTAGACCATTCTCGCTTCTTCTTCAGATCATCAGACTTTATAGGTTTTACTAGCCATGGAATGAATTGAAAGCAGCTCCATTAAAAGTGATGAGTCACTAGGGAATGGACCAGGTGATAAAAAAACAACAGGTCACCAGAGTTCACCTGGAGTTTGGCTCAGATCATCCCCAAGTCTTGGGAGGCTGCATGAGGCAGTGGAGAGGTAAAAGTACACTAGGTGAGATCAATTGCCACAGCCTGAGGTGGCTGCGTGCCGCAGCACTGACCACAACTGCCCTGGTGGCCATCACTTACTTATGTGGCAAGAGGTGCAATGCAGAGGGTGAATGCAGCCCCCATCCCTGCCTGGTGCTCCTCAGATGGTTCCGTGCATGCTGGCACAGTTGCTGATGGCTGCTGCATAAGAGACCTGGCAGTGTCAGGCCATGCCTGGTGCAGGACTCAAGAGATACAGAAGGAGAGGAGGCTCCAGAAGCAGCAGCCCTGGCCCAGCACTGGCCATCAGCACCCTTGGGCAGCAATAACCCGTCCACACCAACACACCTAATGGCAGGATTGCTCCCCAAACCTGTCACCAACAGCACCCATGTCTCCCTTGCTGCAGGAATGCAGGCTGTGGCCTGCCTGCTCATGTTTTTGAGTGCTCTTAGGGGAATATTTCCCCCAGGCCTCCCTCATATTTTCCCCCCTGTGGTGCCTTCCCCTATGTTTTGCCCATCTGGAGCACAGTTTTGCAACATTGTGCTGATCAGTGCTGAGCCCAAGGAGAGCTCAAAGCAGGACAGTGGAGGCACAGCCCAAGAGTGCAAGGCCATTTTTCTCCACACCTTGGATTGCACCTCTGACAAAGTGTGTAATTGTGCATAAACAACACCTAGACTAGAGAAAAAAGCACAGACTTCACCAGCTTAAAATTAAGACATGCACAGTAACTTGGGAATTTGCTCCTGAATTCAGGCAAAAAGGTAAGGATTCAAGACTTTCTCTCACCATATAGCAAATATGTAGAAGAGTTTTTGGAGAGGACTAGGAGGGTAATTATAAAGAGGTAGAAGTCAGTTCTGGAAATCAGTTTCTGTGTTGTCTGGCTGGCTTTCAAAGGACCTGATCATTTTAATACTGTGGGTATTAAACTGTTCTGTTAATGATGTGTTAAGGCAGTCATGGATTTACCAGAGGTTCTAGACAGATCAAGGCTACATCTTCCCCACTGGACACACAAAGTCTTGGATAGACATCATTTAGTTATGATTTAAATCAAGGAAAGCATAGTAACTGCTTTCTAGAGCTGGATGAATTATTAACATAAATTTTCCTTCTCTTGCACATGATTTTTGCCAGAAGGATGACTGTAGGAATGTTTCATTGCAAATTTTACATAGCTTTTTCATCTATGGTTGCCTTGGTGCATGGGCCTATATTGATTCAGGTTATACTGTTCTCTATGGCTAGGAGATATAGCCAGAGACACTTTGACTCACTTCTTCAGGAGTGGCCTTTGTGGATGTGGTTTTAGACAATTAGAAAAATAAAGCCTAAAGCCTACTTGTTAGTCACAAATTTTGCTGTTCTACTGAAAGATAGCATGGATTTGGGCTTTTGAGCCTGCAAAATCACTAGCAATAATTTATTGAAGGCAACAATCCTGTATTGCTCCTCAAACACTTTAGGAAAAAAACAAAAGAGTAAATTATCTGCAAAGGTGAGACAACAGATCGCAGGCTATCAATGATACTCTACAGATGTTGTTAAAGAATCACATGGATGCACAGAATGAAAAACCAAGATGGATTTATCTTTATTGGTCAAGTTCTTAGTAACTGTGAAGATGGTTTGTTTGATTATATGCTCAAGCATGAAATCTGCCTATGCTAGTTCTCAGGTTAGCAAGATATTTTATTATTTACCTTGCAATATTAAGAGACAGATTCTTAATAACAGCAAATCTGCATCCTTTTTAAAGAACAGGCCACCAGCATATACGGAAAGGCAGGGTTTCTCATGTGCATAGTTGCAGACTGGCATTTGGGAGAGCTGTGTCCTTGTCCCAGGTGTATCACTCCTTTGCTGGATAACCATGGCGAAGTCCTTCCCTTGTCTTCTACCACAGCTTCCCTCTCAGAAAAATACGGATAATAATGTCAGTCTTCTTTGGAAAGAACTTTGAAATCTATGGGTGGAGAGCATTGTGTAAGAACAGGGTAATTTATTTACTTATTGTTCAGTTGTGTGAATATTGGTCTACTTTTATCCACTGCTGCACCACAGCAGTCATCACAATAAACATTACATTCTTGGCATCTGAAGTACTTCCCTTGCGTGCACTGCCCGAACTCTTGTTCCAAGTACCGCATCTCCTGCAGCTGACAGGTGGAAGATCCATCACACATTCCTGCCAATTCTGGAGCTGGACCTGCCTGTGTAAGTCCTATGTACCCCAATCCCCCACCTCTTCTGGTCTGGGTGCTTTCTTTCCCCTTCCCAGGCTCCATTATGTGACATGAGCATCTCACAAGAAGATCCACTCCCCTGTAGTGCCACCTGGTAAGGAGGGCAGCAACCCCCAGTGCACCACCTGCACCATAGTGGCCAAGGTAACAACCTCTTCTTCCCACTTCCCTGCTCTCTCTATTGGGGGCTGCCACAGCTTGGCAAAAGAAAAAACAACAGCAAAGCATCGATGCATTTTCTTGTCTGGAAGTACAGCACCTGATAAGGATGTGCATGACTTCAAGCCGTTGACAGCAAATTGGATGAATGCTGGTTTGCACAGATGTCCAAGCAAGTAGTCACTGTATCAGACTTGGTTCCCCATCTCATGAGGAAAGATTTTCAAAAGAAGGAGCACTCTGCAACCCAGTAACATTCACAACCATCACTGAATTAAAGAGGATGGTTTGTGTATTTGGGTAAAGTTGTATGTGTGTCACTGGGGGTGGGAGGCAGCCATCCCAAAGATGACTGCTTCATTAACTTTGTAAGAAACCTTGCAATTTTAGGATGAAGCCAATCTAGTTTAGCTGAAAATCAAGTTCAAATAATACACAGGATGAGGCCTTGAAACTGCCACAGAACATAATACTTTGTGGGCTCAAAACCTATGTAATAATTGGTGACAGTTGCATTAGGTTTTTCCCCAAAGTTTGGTTTCCCTTTTGAACTACTACCATTCATATGATACAATTTAGTCACTACCAGTGGAAAATTAAAGTTCTGATCTAAAAATGAAATCTTCCATTAAGTCTTTATTAATTCCCAAGCCACTTCCTTTCAATTCTTTTTATCTTAATCTTTCTTCACCCCTACATCACCACTGCCTTCAGAACTGCCAGTTTACTAACTCAGTATTTACATTTTTTTGATTCATAATACATCATCACAACAGAGTTATTCTTGGTGGTAGGTCTGTGCTGTCCTCCTCCCTATTTTACTTTTTTTTTTTAAATCAAAACAATTCTTTACCATAGCAACGTTTCTTGGCTACCTACTCATTCCAATAACTTGCAAGCAGCAAACACTTGACAACACTGATCAGACCACACTGTCCTCATGCCAAACTGAAAGGCAACTCCTCCCTGGAACAGTAAATGCAGTCCCGAAGTTACAGGATGAAGCTGTTGCAGGTCTCTCAGAAAGCTCGTAGACTTTAGAAAGTTATTGAATGCTAAAAAGTTGGCTGTGCCAAAACTTTCGGAACTTTAGAAGTAACTCAAGGGAGCAACTCCTCCCTAAGCCTTTTAATTTATGATAGGAAGGGAAGAGCTATAAAAAATAACAAATTTTTATAAAACTGGTAAAGGAAAAAAAAGTGTTCAACCCAAGTAAGTGTCAGACACAGAACAAAAGGTGCCAAAAGTCATGCTGAACCAACCTCTTCAAACAATACTTAAGTCACTGCCAGTTTGACATTAGATTTTTAAGAATATGTGAAAGTAAGAGCCAGCTTTTTTAATCAGGGTTGTTATTTTACCTATCTAATCATAACTTCCCAATTACACTTTATGTAAGAATATCACAATACTTTATTTTCCTTCAAAAGTTTTCTACATAAATTTCCTCCATGATTTAAAGCTATATATATATCCTCCATCATTCTGGTGAAGGAAGTAATTTCAATATTCACACTTATGTTTTCATACTGCAAAACTTTATCAAAGTTACACCACAAGAAAAGGGGCTTTGCCTGTTATTGAATGACTTGAAAATGGTTGAGTATTATTCATTATATTTATCCTAATAGCAGAGTCCCAGCAAGCCATTTCATACTTCCAAATCAGCATGTACAAAATAGTTTTCAATTAGTTTTATACTAAAAACCTAGTATTTTCCAATTTATTTTTGGCCAAAAATGACATCATTAGTCTCTGATTACAAAACATCAACTTAAAGACTTTACCTGTAGTTGGTAGAGTTGGGTGAAGCTAAAAAATGTCCAAGAATGTAATATTTCCTTGTAGCCAAGAATCTGTGGAGGTTATTAAAAGTGGGAGATTTTGAAATGGGAATAGCTATAATCTAAGCATAATAAACAATATCACCACATAAATATTAAAGCATCCCATAAATTATATGGCCATAAAAAGTTGTAGGGGTTTTTTTACTGGTATATTCTCAGTGATACCATTTGTTCCCTAATTTTCCTGAAAATTACTATGCTGTTGTAATTCTTTAAAGGTTCAGTTCCTAGTCTTGTTGCCAGAGATTTGCATGGAGATATGAAGATGAACGGTGCAGCAGTGGTACAGACATAGTCAAAGGATATGGAGTAGTCATGTTCCTCCTTTTTGGAGCAACCTAGCTCTTACTGCTTAGGCCCACACCTGGGGTATTTGTTCTCTCCAAAGCCATGTGAAACAACAGTAGATTCATCTTTACTCCTGAAGTGAGCCTCTTCATCTGTGGTCTTCCCTATCATTTATCAGGGCATCCCGAGTCCCTTCCTTACTGAGTCCCAGACTTTGCTCTTTCTATCTATTTATCACCTCAGCTGACAACTTTAGTTGCTTCATTAAACTTGTCAAGCTCTTCAGGACATATCTTCCCAATGCTTTCAAATGCAGCACTCTAATACTGACTGTCCACCTGGTCCAGGAAAATCTCATGTTTCATCTTTACTTCCTTTACTCAGACCCCCACCAAGATGTGTGAGAAAGTGCTTCTGCAGGGTTTGTCCTAAAATTCTCCAGGTCTCACCCCTCAGCTTAATTTTCCCAGCAGGGAGCACTACCATAAACATGACCTCTATTGGTCAGATTTTTTTTCCATATAGCCTATGAATCCACCTCTGCCACTCCGTTTGTATGACTAATATGGGGCTGCCTATCCACTGCCCTTTGGCAAGCTATATCCTCTCCTGTTCCTGAAATAGAAAAGATTTCTCGTCTCTCCTCCTATCACAAAGAAAAACTGCTCAGTGCACGTAGCTTAACTAAACTGGAATCACAGTGGTTTACTGATTTTTTAATGACATAATTAACTGACAATCAGTGAATCCATACATTCGTGACCAATATAAACAGTAAAACAGATGAACCATAATACTATATACTTACGAAATGCTAATAAACACCCACAAGCTTCTAAACTCCCTTCTGTGAGTAATCCCACGAAGGCCTATTCCCCCCTACACACAGTTTGGTACACACTCATGCACACACACACACACACACACACACATGCAGTGGGGGTATGGGTTACAAGCTCTCCTCTCCTGGGAGCCCAGCTTCCCCTACTTGCAGGCACCTCCAGAGGGAGATGATGTGGGTGCTGTCACTTCACGTGTACCCACGCTGCTCCCTACAATCCACTAATGCACGGACCGGTGAGACAGCACCCCAGGAGGGCACAGGTGTACACCTTGAGTGCAAGTCTCTGGTTGTTGCACCCCACGCCATCCGGCTCCCAGCTGGGTGCAGGCTACCCACAGCTCTGATAAGGAGGCTGCGCTGCCTGTCCTGGACACAGGTCATGGTCACCCACAGGGTGACTTCTTGCAGTGTCGAGTCAGGTTGTGTTGGTTGCTGTTTCCTCTTGAAGGTCTCCACCCTCCTCTTGAAGGTCCCTCAAACAGAAGATTTCCCTGATTCTGCTGTATGTCTTTTCAGGCTGACTATGTTTCAAAAGTCTCTTTGTAAATTCCCAGTTGCTGTTTAATCCAAATGATCAGATTGGGGCAGAGGTCCTACCAGTTTTGGGTACTCCATATACACACACTGTCTATCATCACTACCTTATTTTAGGGTTGTTTTTACCCAGGCCATTTTCCAGAGGTGGGCCATATGAACACCCCCACACCTTCTGAGCGTTTTTTTTTAACTATTATGATTAAAAGCTCTATTGAAACTTTCACACAAGTATGCATCTCATTTTGGCTATTATTTTACTGAGTACTTTTAATGCCTGATTTATTATATCAGACTCATGCTTAGGCTATCAGGCTATAGATGCCTCCTTTGCAACCTTAAGAAGTTAGCTTGTCTGTTCTTTCAATTCACGGGCTTGTATTTTGTGCCTTTCTCTCTGTAAATGTGAGAGCTGCAGGCACAATGGCAACAGCCAAATTGGATGGCTGCAAAAAGAGAAATAGACTTCAATCTATAACCCCAAAACTCTGTATAAAGACCCAAATCCGTCAAATCAGAAACTTGCTAGAAGAATTCAGTGCTTGTCAACATTTTTGTGAACTGTTCCAAAACGTGAATGCTAGCTGATTAATTTCAAACTGTTTTAGACAGTTCAAGGTTGTTTGGAGTTGGTTTTCAATGGAGTATTTTGGAAAGAGTATTACCAGAAGCCTGATCTATTTTTCATAGGCTGAGAAATAAAAAACTTAGAGTAATTCAGAAAGCTTGCTTTGGTTTTGGTAAATCTTATTTTGTTTGCACTTTCTATCCCTTTCTTAGTTTGTCTTTATTACTTGTTTCAAACAACCAGTGATATAAAACCATTTGAACCCCATGTCATGGAAGAGGTTACATGTTAACAATGCCCTCCAATCAATCCAGAATTTCATCTCTGTTCCAGGCTCTTCTCTGACCTGAGATATTCTGCATCCTCACAGACCAGTACCTCTCATAAAAATCAAGGGCTTAGGCTTCAACAAGAAAAAGCATCTATATTTTACCTTTCCTTGTCTGACATTTTTGTCTGAGAAAAAAATATCACCTTACATCCTAATCAAGCCAGAATTTTATAAATAAATAAGATACACCTTTCAGAAATCAAAACTTGCTTGCTAAGCAGCAATTGATTCCTAA
This sequence comes from Buteo buteo, assembly GCF_964188355.1. Classification (NCBI taxonomy): domain Eukaryota; kingdom Metazoa; phylum Chordata; class Aves; order Accipitriformes; family Accipitridae; genus Buteo; species Buteo buteo. The sequence goes on from NC_134182.1 coordinate 24,784,738, forward strand.
CTTTAATAATGGAAGATGCTCTGAAATGCTAATACTATTACCAGAAGATTATTTGTGAATCTATTAAAAAGGCCTAAAATTAGGTTCATCCAGAAAGTATAAAAGTAATTAGCTATATAATATTCACAGGGACTTTGTTGCAGCACCTCCTGTCTGAAATATTTGCACTATATTTCTGTACCTTGCTAATTCATAATTTCATTTCAAGTTCCAGAAGAAAGCTTATCTTCTGTCCTGTCATTTCCTCTACTTGATGTCCTAAATTGCACTTGAACCCTTGCTTAAGAATTTTTCTAAAGAAAGTTACTTCATTTGTTATGGCACTTTCTCTTCACAATTTTTCTAGTTGTCTTAATGCTTTCACTAATACTTCTAAAACATGGCTAAAGAGGATTCCATCTACGTAATTCCATGCATTGTAGATGGAATGGCAAAGAGAGATCATACCCTATCAGATGAACATTCCTGCTGCTGGAGAGAAAGTATGAATGATCCTGATCTCTATCAGAATTTGGCTTCACCAGACCTAAAAAAATCAAAATTCATTAGCTGTCCCCATGTAAAATGCATGTGGAAAATGGTGCTATTGGATTAACTATGTTTCTTTCTCTGGCCTACTTTATGCTATCTTTTCCTGCACACCTACTGAGAGCTCAGTAGTTCAAATTTAACCCACTGCCAATGTTCCTTTGTTGTATTGCACATCTCCTGCATGGAAAGTACAAGATTTTTTTTCCCCTTATTATGCTCATGTTCACAATTATAACTTCCTTTATATTGAAATTACCATTTCTTCAGATGCATTTGAGGTGGTCTGCAGTGAGGGTATCCCACTGCAGTAGAGCAGACTGGCAACTCACTGCCCCAGCAAGAGTTCACAGACCTGCAGTCACAGACAGAAGGCCCCTGCATTACCAGCTTCTAGCTGCTGAAAAGGGATATCCTGGGAAAACTCAACTTTCTGAGAAGCTGCATTGTTTACCTGAACATGATCGCTAGGAGTCAAAGAAAGGGTGAAAAATAACAGGCTGCAAAGCTGGTCAGAATGTGTGAACCTAAGATTCAAGAGAAGTCCTTGCTTCAGAGTTTTCTCACAGCACAGTTCCTAGGACCTTTCTGGCTCCTCAGTTTCAGCCCATACAAGAGACATGCAAACATTACATTTCTCACAAGCAGACCCTGGCTCATTCATCTATTGACTTTTATCAATGCCCACCACCACATCTTACATATTCACAGGAAACCTACTGTTTTCCTCTGTTTATGCTCCCCGTTGTCCCACTGAGCCATGGCAATTACACTTAAGACTCAGAAAGGCCTCTAACATAATCATATATCTCTCAGACATGGTGTCTGATCTAGTATCTGATCTCCTAGTCTCTATGAATAGGAAGATTTTACTCACCATCTATTCAGTGACATATTCTCTGTTCCAACTGGTACAAACATTTGGATGGCAAAAAATCTGGTCCAAATTCCACAGATAAAACAATCTCTATTCACTTGATAGATTGAAATTAGATGCTTTACACAGTAAATATTATTATGTTTGTGGGCTCTGTTTATGGTCCTCTTATTTCAGTGCAAAGAAAACCAGCTGAGAACAATAATTGAATAGAGAGCTGCAAAGCACCACAGATTAATATAAAATGATAAGAACTTAACAATTCAGCTTCTGTAACAGTAAACATGTCTCTCCTATTAAAATTCTTTGAAAGAATTAATACAATGATAGATGAAAGCAAACTGATGGATACAATTAATTTGTTCTTTCCAAAGACTTTTAAAAACCAAATCTCCTAGAAGTGGCTCTTAAGAATATTTGGAAGTCATAGATGCCTGAGGGTGCATCCACATCAGAGTTTTCATTCAAATCGCTGTGCTTTGGGCTGCATTGTTGAGCTGCCTCAGAATGCACAAACAGGTTTCCTTCCAGACACAGAGCTAAACCACAAGATGGAGGCCTAAAGCAGACCTGTCACACTTCAAACACTACCAGGTATTTAACCTCCAGACTGTATCAGAAGAGATCTAGCTGAGTACAAACCCCCAAAACGCATGAAGCATGTACATGAGGGACACCAACTGTTTTGGTCTATAGCCTTGCTCCCCCTCAGCTGTTCTGCGGGCTGATGCAGACCTAGCCTGGGGCTCACATTCACCAGGTGAAAGTTACTATACCAACTTATCTATCAGAAGCTAGGATGTCCCTTTAGGGCAGTAAAAATTAACCTCATGTGACCAATCATCTGCTTCTCAGGTGGTAAACAAAATCCCTCAAAGCAACTTACGATACAGGGAGAACTGAAATCTCTTGGGGAGGTTGCTGTAGGGAAGCTGTAGGGTGGTGGGAAAAGGCTAAGGTGGCTTGGCACATCAGCAGAGTGAAAGGACTTAAAGGCAGTTAATGGGCAGTGGGGCAGATGGTGGGGCTGGGAGGATTTGGAGAGACCCTGGGAGATGAGGGTCAAACTGAGATGGAACAGTGGAGCTTTCTTCAGGTGTCTATGAAACGGGGATTAGCGCTGCTTATCTTTTGGCAAACTCTCACCCCTTTCTCAGCCACAGAGCAGAGGAGGAGGAGGCGGTGGCAGGAATTTGCTGTTTATGCAGCACGCACTCCTCTTACAAACAACCCTTGTGCCCTTTGGCATCGGTAAAGCTGTTGGCTCTGCTACTGCTGGCTACTGCCTACTGTGCCTGCAAAGCAAGTTGGCCCTGTCTGTCTTGAATGATACTGCCCAAAGAACAAGGGTCTTCACTGGTGTGCCAGTTTACAAGCTGCCTTGCCAGCTTCACTGACTGAGACAGGCTTCGATGGTGCCTATAACGATTGCCCTATGCCTGCAGGCATATCCTCTACCATCTATATTTCTAATATTTTGACCAGGCTAATTGCAAGTTTCACAAATGACGAGTGTCCTGAGATACTTCACTGCATTCAGATCATTCTTAGCAGCTATTCTAAATGTTAAAGGTGGAGAAAAATGTATGTAAGATCAACAAAGTCACTGAGTGCCCCTGAGACCAGGATCTTCTTCTCATTCTCGTATTGAGACCCTCCATATGTTGTTTAATTGTTATCCTTGCATTTCTTTGGCATTTAAATCTATACACTTAAAATAAATTTCTCTTCAGCCATTCTCAGCAAAACAACATATTCTCAATACTGCAGTCTTATCTTAAACATTTCCAAGGTATTTTGCTGTTCTTTGGGTGTCTCCTACCCAGCAATGCATCCTGGCCAGCAATCTAAAAATGGAATTCCAGGTACTGTTTGCATTAGCACTTTTCTGCAGCTCTCTCCTTCCTCTCTGATACAGCTTCACTGTGTGCAGCATAAAATTACAATGTCCTTTTTCTACTGCCATATTCTATTGCAGTCATATAAATTTGCTATCTACATTTAGGCCTGTTTCAATATTCCCTCAGATGTTAGTATTAATAATAATCATACTTTTCAATATTAATTCTCCATAACAGACTTCACCAACTGTCTACATGTATAATGGTTCTTTGGATCCCAGCCTCATGACTCTGTGCTTATTCATAGAAAATATTTTATATAAACTCAGTATACTCTCTCACTGCTTAGAGAAAGAAACAGCAGTTGAAACAGATCTGTAAAAAACAAGTGAATTAACTTGTTTTGATGCAAACAACCAAGAAGCTAGGCTGAATGGCCCACGTCAGCATCTTTGGGGAATTTCCTCCACTTTGAGGCACTGTGACATCAATTATTTTTTGTTTATTGAATATCTTGAAAAATCAAGGCTCAATTCCAGCAGTAGTTATTTCAGCAGGATTGCTTCAGTGAAAACAAAGGCAGAACTTGCACCCAGTGTGCTGTGTTAGGTCACCACATACTCTTTCTCACTTCCTCTCTATTTTTAATGTCTTCTCTTGCTGCCTTTTTACTGAAGAAGCATAGCCAATTGCAAGACACCTTGCTTTCATTTGAAAAAGCAAACCTGGCTGCTCTCCAAGATTTCTCATTTTAAGTTACCTGGAACATCGTTTTAAACAGGAACCACATGTATTTACTGGTAGGCAACCCAATAATTTCATTCTCCACAAGAATCTTTGGATGCATACATTAATGGTATAAGCATGGGAAAAAAAAAGTTATTCTGAATGAGAAGGCTAGTGTTTATGAAAGCAGTGTTTGATACTTCAACTAAAATGGTCCTTTACAGGGAAAAAGAAATGCTGAAGCACTAAAGGCATTAAATATGTATTCCAATCAGACTTTAAAAAAAAAAAATCATTGCTATCACTGTCACAAAATGCCACGGGAGGGTGGAATTTGGTTTCATTCCCCAGCATGTTAAATCATAACTAGGCATGTGTGAGTTAATATAGCAGAGTGATTTCCTGATTTGTTTTTAATTGCCAGTATACACAGACTGCATTTTCAGCATGAGTTATTTTTATTTTAGATGAAAGAAAATGGGAACAATAACAAAGTCTTCATGAGAAAATACTTTTCTGTAACATATCATATTGACTCTGTGTTGCAAAATGGGAGCTGCCTTTACAGAAAGCCAATTTCAAGAACTGTCAAGAAGCCCAGAAAAGGAAAGTAACTGCCTAAGGTCCCAGATCAAGAAAAGATCCAAGCACAGGTCTAATATCAACGGGACTTAAAATACATGTTTTGTTTAAGCAGATACCTAAAAGTCTTCATAAATCAGGATTTTGTTCTATATAGACATACATATATAATATATATATTTATTAATCACTGTTCATTGTAATGGATTCATGAATAAGAGAACCACATGTAACATACACCTAACATGGTTCCCACCACATGTTTATAAATAAGCTTTATTCTGTATTTGCCCTATGGCTGAAGGTAGCTTGTTAGGAGCGGAATTGGCATTTGTTCATTCTCAGCTCTTCATCTGTATTAAAAGATTCACATTCTACTGTAACATTTTCATTTACATCCCCTTCAGGCCAATAAAAAGCATAATCATTTTCCTCCCCCTTAACTGCATGGCCATCAGCTTTAATTTCAGCGCACTTTTCGTAAACCTTTTTGTCTGGTAACAGCTGGTCAATACATTTCTTCATTATGGTCCTTTTTCCAAAAGCAGCTATGCCATGCTCCCAGTAATATACCTTCTTGACAACACCTTTGTCCTAATTGTTTCATCCCTTGTAATTTTATGCACATCCTACTGATGGATGCAGAATGTCTGGGAGGCATATATTATAGATTCTATTTCCTCTAACATGTTCATCCAGTTCCTGTGCAAAATAAATCATTTCTATAATAAATCATAAAGTCCAGAAAGACTTCAGTTAAAGTTACTGGGATGGTGGACTCTGATACCAAGTTTGTATTTGCAAATAAAATTCATTTCCTCCAGTGCCCTTTCAAATATATGTACAAAAGCCTTGTTTATCCATTTGATCCTGGGAGATATGCAGCAGTTCTAACATGCTTTAGTGAATGTATCTGAAATTGTTTCAAAACAACTGTAGACTTTTATCAGACAAATTCTTCAGATAATCCAGAAACAACCAATAAACTCCATGAGTTTTTGATATTCTGTCCAGTCAACAAAGCTATGTACTGCTTTGAACACCTGGGATAAGCACCAGCTATAGCTAACTATGTGACTGATTAATCATCTCTGCAAAATCCAGCTGTAAACTCTGTCTCAGCTATGTGTCCTGTGACAATGTGAAGGATTTGAGTCCCATTCATTTTGTGTCACTTTGCTACCCAGAGCAATTATTAAAGTTAGAAACTGCATCTTCAGGAAGCAGCATATTTTCTGAGGCTGCTCTTTCAAAACCCTACTTATTCAAAGTAATTCTGCACACTAACCCAATACACTCTTTTAGTGCCTTCTTTTCTGTGCTTTAGGAGTATTTGAACTCTTCCAGTTCTGGACACAAGTCCTTTGGCATATCTAGTTAAAGTAATACTAGGCTGCTGGCAGGTTCTTAAACCATAGAAGCTTATTCAACGGACAAGTTCACAATTGGTAGAACCTACTAAATATAGTCATCTCTGTCAGTGGACTAGACATGCTCGTGACAAATTAGTGATGATGCTTAAATTAAGGCAAACGAGAAATAGAAGTTCCATGGAAGTGCTAAAAGACTGTCCTATAGCCTAATCTGATGGGTCAAATACTCTCATTGCTCAAATCTCTGGCAGAGAAAGAAACCTTCTTTTACAATTAAGAAAAAGGTAACAAAATCATACAGGCAAAAATTATATTACAAGTAGCATTAGTAATTTTGGTTCCAGTTCAGCAAAGCTCCTTAGGACATACTTAAATTGTCTGCTTTTCTGAATCAGAGTCATAATTAAGATGTTCTTAATCACCTCTTTCTTTTAGCGAAGGAGAATGTTTTTAAGACAAAATCAAATGGAGATTGTACCTAGAGTACTAATACAAATAAAGAAATGGAGTATGGGATTAGTGAAAAAAAGGGAATGTAAAGTTTAAACCATTTTGGAAATACATGTTAATACATAATTATTGTTGAAATATGACAATACCTTAAAAAAAAAACCCTCTTCCTACCTGCCCTTCAGGTTAGCCATCATTAGTGTAATTGGCTGATTTTCTAAATGCACCTTCCTTAAGAGGAATCTTAAGGCAGAAGATCTGAAGGAGGAGAGCATGAGTGGCTCTCCAAATCATTTCAAGGGAGGCTCTCCATAAACACAGAGCAGCACAGAACGAAGCTTAGGGACATCTGTACCAGAGGCTGACAAATGCAAACTGTTGGTGGAGAGAAGGCAGCTGCTGCAAGGACAGACAAAAGAACTAGGAACTCTCAAACACCCGTGAAAGTGAGGACAAGAAGCATGGGGACCCAGAGGAAGTACTTAGTTCAGACAGGAAGCTGAGGTGGTCCTTGCAACACGATTGTCACTAAACTGTCAGATTTCAGGCTGAAAGCCCTGTGAGGCCTTTGCAGGGATAACAAGTGTCATGTTTTCTTCCTCTTCTGTGCCAGTAACAATTTTACATTTCCTCTTCTTTGCTATGTATAAAGAAAACACTGAGGAACAGTGTAAAAACCTGAGTGCAGTTATTTTGTTTCTCATGTCCAGGAAAGACAGATGATGGCTGGTCTGTGAGGTCCCTGCATGCACTCAGGGGTTCTGCAACCTCTTCCCTGCCCCGTTTCTGGGGCTTGGCTGCCTGTACTCAAGGACAGCTCCAATATGATGCAGTAGTGTCACTTTGGGTCAGACTGCTGGGAAAGAGCTGTGAGAGAGAGGCCTCCATAGAGGCCTCCACCCCTCACCTTGCAAGTTGCATTCAGGCTTAGGCCCTTGGTCTTGGCTGTTGCTTGAGAGGTGTCTGTGTTTTAGGTATGTTTGTGCCTTGATCCCCAAATCCTCTTCTTAAAACATAAGACAACTAAAACACTGACCAACAGATCCTTCTACCTGTTTTTAAGACAAACCTCCAGTTGCAGTAGCTAGGTTAAGAAGAACACTCGGACTGAGGGCTGATCTCTGCATGAATGGAAAATTTCTTAACCTCTACCTAGTGGTTACCCTGAATCCCTCCAAATGAAGCTCAAAGCATTTCTGTCAGCGGAGAAAGGTGTGGCAAGACATAAGGCTAGACACCCTACCTCTGGAAGGCTAGAGGAGAAAGCAGACCATAAAACCAAGAACTTCTAAGGTTTGGTTTCTGGATGTGTTTTATTCATCTTATCCAAAACATAAGTCCATATATATTTTCGTTGATTGGTAGGGTATTGGTTGTGTGGTAGACACAAACATAGACACAATACCTGTTTGGATAATAGCCCACTCAGAGCTGAGTAGCTACCTCTTAACCACCCCCGTCTCCCACCTCTTTGATCCTTGAAAATATTTACCTTACACTGAGAAGCAAAACCTCCTTCTAGCCAACTCAACTCTCAGCTGCACAAACTTTTGAAAAACAGCTCCAAAGTTTTTTCTACCAAAAAAAGCCCAACCTGATTTGTTTGGTAAGGTCTATTCTCTATAAACTTACTTTGATTCTCTGTTTATGGATCTGTTCCTTTCTGGAAATATAGGATGCCTCTGGTTGTAAAGGGCTTCTGTGTGATGAATCATTCACATATGTGCCTGTCCTGCATATGAAGTGCCTTGCAGAACTGTATAAAAAATTGGCTTACCGCTTTAGATCAGCAGCTGCAAGTTTGGGTCTGACTGGGAGCTTCTTGACACTTTATAATTTGGCCTGTATAATTTTTGTTGTTTGAAAGTAAATTTCTGAATTACTATCCCTGACTTCTTTGGGCATTTTTTCTCTTTGAGTTTCAAAATACACTATTATGCCAGGATAGTTTTTTCCCCATTTACTTAATTTTTTCTTTAAATACATCTCTGAATTTTGTTCTCTGATAAGATCCTGTATTTGCCGATTCTTAACCAAAATGCTACCACATTTGTACAAATCCTTACGCTGACTTCAGGAGGGCCTGAAATAAGTTTTAAGCAACATGGCTAGCAACTTCTGTCCCCACAAATCTGGCACTGCTCCGCTACAGAGCTTTTGCTCTGTATCTTTCTTGTTAACTTTAGTATTTTTATTTATTTTGTCAGTACCACTTTTCCAGCTCTGTCAAGAATGGTTTACAGTCTCCCAATTAATTTTAAACACATCTTTTAATTTCAAGAGGAATGCAGATAAACAGTAACAAGCAGGTGTGGAGCTCCTCTTCCACGTAGTGCTTTCAGAGCTCTGAGACACTTCCTTAGGTAGTGTCTGACAGTGTTGCCTAGGTGCTTTCCACAGCAGTTATTTTTTCTGGAATAGTTGGTTTTGGCTGATAAAATCTTTGTTTTCAGAGAAAAGGAACAGAAAAAGGAAAGAAAAAAAAATCACTTAAGTATGTGAAATGGCACATTTAAGTCAAGTCAGCAAACCAGCTCCAAATAACTAAGAGGTGAGACAATTATTTCTCCAAAAAGTAAAATGAGGGTGGTCACTGCATTCTAAGCTTAAATGCCCATGCCCATTAAACTGTCTTAGGTCCAGGTGCCTAAAACCAAGACTGTATTAGCTAGATTAGCAAAAAAGAAAAAAAAAAAAAAAAGAAAAATTCTGTGAAGTGGCTGAGTGACTAAAAGCCTCCATGTTTTGCAATGGACTTAAAGGGAAAGAAAATGAAGATGTATCAGGAAACAGGGAGGAAAACTGGCACAAGCTGTGGTTATTTCTGGTGTCATTCACAGGGGTTTAGCTCTTGGGTGCTTTGGTGAACCGTATGCACTGCTGGCAGCGTACCCAGCTTTGTTGTAGGCTGTGCTCAGGACACCTTCAAAGATCAAGATTAAACAACACTAAGAGTAAAGCAGAATATTTTCATTGGCAGATAACACATAGTATTAGTTCTTTTAAAAAGCCAGTAAACTGGAAGTTAGTTCATTTCCCAGGTTTTAGGAGTAAAGGGGTAAAGACTTCTGCTGAGTTTCAGCTACATATAGCTGACGGCACCCTAAAACATCAGCCTTGCCTGCAACAGAATTCCCGCTACCAATTTACACTTTGAATTTACTAATATAAAGCATTCATGCAGTTCATCTGCCATGTATGCCATGTAGCTGTGCTGTCAATTTTGTCTACAGCAGGGATTAGACTGGGACGCCTCCACAAGCAGCACTGATCTCTCACTCACACAAAGCTGTATGCAGCTTACTATTAATACTCGAGCAAGCCACGTTTTACCCCTATTTATCACAGCATGGTTCAGCCAGGAATTACAGGTTTCAATAAAAATGAATAATTTTACCAGTGAGCAACACAAACTTGAGATGCCCTTCACCAGTCTCAAAATATCTTGTTTTGCTGGATTGCGTCCATAGCCTGTATGTCAATGGTAGCTGTAGCCTAGCTGAAGTGACTCAGTTGGATTCAAGGCATAAAGTGGGGATTTTAATATAGGTATTCATGCTGAATCTAAAATTACTTCATTTTCATATAAACTTGTGGCATTTTGGGTGTAGTTAGGAGCCGGCTCTGATCACTTTTGCAGCACTGCACTCCCTAAGGGACCCCTGAGGATATAAATTTTAAAACCAGGGCCTACCCTGTGCGTCAAGAGACTCTGCTATGAGAAGAGACTAGAAATAAACTAGCGTAGCTGGTGGAAAAATCCTGAACTTGGCAGAGGCCTCGGCCCGTGGCTCTCAGCCTCCCAACCCAGCAAAACAAACCGCTGATAACATTGAGGCGGGCTGTGAGAGCCGCTGTTCAAAGCTGGGCCGTGTCTCTCCCAAGGTCAGCTATTTGAGGTACAATAAACAGGAAAACATGGTGGTGGCCGACCCCGCCCCAGAAATCCCGGGCAGTTGCCACGGTGACACCGCCCGCGCGCCCCCCGGCCGCCGCGTGCCCCGGCCGTTGGCGGTGGCCGTTGGCGGTGGCCGTTGGCCGGCCGAGCGGGCGCGCGGGCGCCACCTGGCGGCGCCCCGCGGCGGAGCCGCCGTCGCCTGACCGACCCCGGCCGCCGCCCCGGCCTTCGCTGCGGTGGCTGAAACCCCACCGAAACCGGGGCGGGGGGGAGGACGAGCTGCTGAAACCCCACCGAAGCGGCAGGGGAGCAGGAAGAGCTCCCGTTTGGCAGGGGGTGGAAGCGATGTACAAACTGACTAATCCTACCCAGGGCCCGCCAGCACTCTGAGGCAGGGCTGGACGCTCGTAGGCCTCACTGCCTTCAGGGTCCCTTCAGTCCCATGCCTCCACAGGACTCCTGTGCGTCCCGTGTCTTCTTTCCGATGCAGAAATAGTGGGTTCAGGTGAATTTTCACAAGCGTAGTAGTTGGCAGGCTTCAAAGAAGATGAACAACCCAGTCAAATAACGTGATGGTGTGTCCTTTTATTGCAGTAGATCTATTGTGCTAAAAGTTGTGGGTTTATCACCCTCCTACAGACCATATGCAGTGTGCCTTACTCCTATGCGGAGTGTACTTAGAAATCTTGCTAGTCCAGCATGTCCCATGAATTACGTTGGCTTGCCTGGCCTGTGACCTCAAATCGCAACGGCTTTTTAAATTACACCAATTATTTGTCTTTGTGACTGGGGAAGCCCCTCTGTGATACTATTTGAACATATGCTCAAACCCAGATGTGAGTAATTCTTTATAGCAAGAACAATATTGCATTTCCAGGCGAGCAGGATAAGCAGTGAGTAAATATACTTGTTTCAAAGAACTCTGCTTCATCTTCTGAACAAATCCTTTCAGAGAATAACAGCGATAACAACCTATTCATTTTAGCATCAAAATAGCAAGAATGTATTTTAAAACAACTATTTTTTCTGTCCCAGGAAATGGCCTGCCTACCTCCTTTTTTAAATACTATTTTTGTAACTCCCGGTGGCCTGGATTCAGGATAGAGTTAATATTTTTATCCATGACGCAGTAGGCAGAACATGCGGAGACTTTATGAACCCAGAAGCGTATTCTCTATGATAAACAAAAACAAACTAAAAAAAAAATCTCTAAGGACTCCACAACTCATATGGCTTTTACCATCTGGCACACAGTCCTGGCACACTGTAAATCTTTGCAATTGGTATCTCCTTTACAGACTCTTAATACATAAAACCCATACGCCAGAGGCTCTTAGATGCCACCCCCTTAAGTTGCAGACATCACGTTATAGCAGTGTGAGATATTCTATGAAGACAAAACTTTTATGATATTTTCGATAGTAAAAAAGTCTATCACCTCCAAATGGTAACAGTATGGACACCGCCAGTGAGGGAACTTTTAGTGATGGTGCCTTTGTTTAGAAAGGTCACCAATTGCACTCAGCACAGAGAGCTGGGAGTTGAGCAAAGGCAAAACAGGAGAGAGGGGGTTTGAATGTTGAGTGCTTTAAAGATAATTCCAGGATTATCTCTGGAAAAAATTAAAACAACTCACATCAAGACATTTAGTAATTCAAGATACCAAGGTTACATTTGATGAATACCAACCCTAATGACAAATATACTCTGTGTAAATCTGAGCTTCATGACTTTTGGCAAGGATATTAGCCAGCAGCTCAGGAGTCCTGGCACAGATTATCAACATGCCCATAAGTTTCTGCAGGCACAAATACATCTGTTAAATCATTCCTCTGTGCTTCCCTTCAATATATAAAGTCGTAAGCGTTGACCGCTTCATCACCAAGATCTCTGTTATAGGCCATACCTGGCCTGCCCAGTGCGAAGGGACTGAAGCCCTGAGGGAGATCTGAGCAGGTTCCTGGAAGCAGTATGTCTCTTCCCTAGCATCTAAGAGGACACTGAAAAGTAGAAGGCCCTTAAAAAGGCAGATCACCCTGAATGAGGGCCGTCCTCATGAATTACTAGATTTTGATGTCAGAAGGCATAATCAGGTCTAACCCTATGAATAATACATATGTGGTAAAGGATCCAGCTCATCTGGCCTCTAGACTCAGCATCTTTTTGATCTGCTAAAATGAGGTTAATGAAGATATGAGATGTCTGCATCTTCCCCAGTCCTCATTTTTGCTTTCTCTGAGGAGCCATCACCATTTCTTACCTGAACTGGGGAAGTGGAAGAGCTGCAGAAGGATAAACACGAATTATTTCATAGTTTATTCAATTGATGGATGCAAGATTTTGCCCAAATGTTGAGGTCACACAGCAGCTCTTTCTGATGGCATCACTGATGAAGGAACATCTTGTTAGACTGCTTCTGCTGTGTCTAGCTTATCCTACCTAGAAAGTGGCAGTTCAGCAAGGGGGCTTCTACACAAAGAATCAGCCTACTGTATGTACATGCACAGAGGGTTACACAACTTAAAGAGCATGTTCAGGGTGGGGTATAATAAGGAAAAATAAATCCAGTCTGGAAAAACAGTGTTTCTACTCTATTCATATATCCAATTAAGATTTGCAATTAATTACATTTTTGCTCTTAGATAATTAGATAACGATCTCTCCTTTATATAAATCTAAAAAGTTATTAGAATTCCTACTATAATAATACCAGCAGCAAATTCTGTAGCCATTCATGGCCATTTGCTGTGACTATGGACTGTACCAAGAAAAGTGGAAGAAATCATCTTTTCTTCATGTGTCATCCAGTGACTTTTATCCCAAAGTGCATTCTCCATTGTTCACAACATTCAAGTACAGAACCTCTGCCAACATTTTAGTATTGTTGTGATATTTTTATTAAAAGCATAAAGATACTTCTAAATTGATAAAGAGATTTTTAATTTTAAAAAGCACTGAGATGTTTCTGGTCCCAAATTTAATACTAAAGTAATAATAAAAGAATTTGAGTTTGGTTATGGTATATTATTTTCTATACTCTTAAATTACTAATTGTTATTCTATTATCATCATTTATTCCTCTTACCATAGCACCTACAAACACTGTCATAGGCTAAGATTTCACTGTGCTAATGTAAAAGTACCATGTAAAAAAAGAAAAGGAAAAAAAAATAGCCCATTCCCCAAAGCCTTTAAATTTAAGGGTACAGACAGCAAGTCCCTTGTAGTACAGGGGTTACAAACAGGGAAGTATCAAGAAACAGTAAAAAAATTTGATCAATATGATGGACTGACAGCAGTTGAGAGAGTCTAGCTGCTCTCAAGGGATTTGCAGGAAATGTCACACAGGAGAATTTTAAGGAAGCATTTACAGGCGGATGACATGGTAACTTTGCATAGGTTCATGGGGAAAACCTCCAAAACCTAACACCGTGCAAGAAGCAGACTCGAAAAGGCGTATTCCAAAATGTTAACGGGTGGATGATAGATGCTAGCATCTTAACGTGACAGGAAGCGGATGCAAGATCTTAGACCTGATCTGAAGAGATGTGTGGGAGGAACAATGTGGGAGGAAGTCTGAGTGGGAAGAGCAGGACACTGCACTGTAGGGGTTGAAGAACAGGGAGGCCATGTGTTAATGCACAGGAGGGGATAAGTCTGTCAAAGACAAGAACAAGGAAACCAGTTTTTGCAGCAGAATTTTTGATGGATCTGATTCCTTTTGTCAAGCTCAGAGGGCAAAAAAGAACTAGTTTTGAGATGTAGGAGGTATCTCACAAGGTAGAAAGAAATGGCATATTGCAGAGACACTGTAAAGGAAAAATTTGCAGGATTTAAGCACAGCACTACTGCATAGCTCCAGAGGTGCCTGAGTGGTATCACAGGCCTGTGTGATGTTAAAGAAAATGATGTTGTTTGTTGTCTAAGAAAAACATGCTGGGTAAGGATGGAGAATTACATCTGACCCTCAATATGAGGAGGTTGTAAGAGCTTTTGTTGGGAGCATCATAAGTGGAATCTCTTTTTAAGTGGTGAACTATGATTTCTGATATAAATAGGAATATATATATAGATATATCAATATAAGTCTTGACAGTAATACCTACCAATGATATAAAGTGCAGCACCATGATAAAGTGAGTGATTGAAAACAGGGACTATAGCAGAGGAAGTAAGAGGTAAATATGGCTCTGTAACTTATGTTCAACAGATGTAGCTGAAACTACAATGCAAAAATATTGTATATATTCCTTGACATTAAACATTATTAGGCAAGAAAAGTGAATAAAAGCCCAAGTCAGAGTTGGCTGAGAAAGTTCATATTATCAGCATTTTTTATTAAAGTAAGGAAACCAAAGGCTGTCTATTCATATCATCTTTTTTAGGCATCTTGTTGAAGTTCAGTTTCATGATGAATCTAAGCTGACATAAAAACAGCCTGATGCTGAGATGCACGGTCCAGCTTTCACCACTTTTCTGCTGCTTCTTTTCTATTACCAAGGTAAATTGATTTAAAGTTAGCCCTGGAAAAACATTAGGAGTTTTAAGCAACATCAGTTGACTGACCTGATCTCCCCATGACTGCACGAGTCACTATAGCTTATGCAAGGGAGAGGGCAGGAATGAGCAGTCCTGGATGGGATGGAGAGGGGAAAGGCAGGACTGCTCCTTTCCAGGGCAGCAGTTTTAGATCATCTTAAGCCAGCCATGAAACAGCAGTACCAGAGATTCAAAGCTGGTGTCAAATTTAGGTGCTCTGAATGATGATCAGAAGTCTCTACGTCTCCTGTGCATTTGTGCATTTCTCTTTGCTCTTCAAAAGTTTTACAGTAAAGGAAAACTATTTTCTATATTGAGAAACAACGACAAAAAAACCCCAACCTCTTCCATAAATTATCATTTTTCATAGGAAAAAAAAAACTTTTGCCACAGATTTTCTTCCACATTTTTCATTCATTTCAGTCCTTAAATTCCACAGAAATGCATACATATTTTACATTAATTACATAGTTCAGATTGTTGGTGATTCAAAGGCTATAACAACTTTTTGCTTTTGCTGAATTTCTCTATCCTTAATTTATTTCCAGATTTAGCAAAATACAGTATCAATCTGAAAATTTAATTTGCTCTCTGTTTTTTCAAAGTATCATAAAGAATCCATTAAGTTGTTCATATCTTCTGTGTGTTCTGTTTTTCTTTTTTGTTTCATCATTTTTATTTTTCCCTATAAATGACTTTTAGCTTGTGGCTAATACAGTGATCATACAAAAAGATACATTATGTAGCAAATGAAGGCTTGGCTGGATATTGTTGCAAAAAATTGCAAATTTTCCATCACACATGTTTAAAAAAAAAAGGAAAAGAAAAAGAAAAAAGCCCCAGCACGTATTTTCTGTGAATATTTGACAATTGAAATGTACTGACGTTCATGTTTGCTGAAGTTAAAAAATACAGGCTTGAGCTCATAGAAGTAGATTTTAGACCATTCATTATTTTATTAAAAACTGCTTGTCATCCAATCAGGTAACATGAATAATATGTGATTTATCATGCTTACTCAACTAAGCAAACCAGCTCATAGTTTAAATATCTAATAATGATACTTATGCAAATTATTTGTGACTCATAAGTGAATTTAAAAATGCATTGAATACATTTCCATTATGCATAATTTGGGGACAGTGCTGTTATCTATTGGGGATAAATCTCAAGGAAAAAAAAAGTTATATTTATCACTGTGAAATAAATGTTTCTCTCTGGCAAAGTGACTGCTGAGGTTATTTTAGGTTAGATGGATACCAGTGAGGAAAAGCATTGTCCTTTTAAACCTGTTTTATCAGCTTTGATTTGCTCTCTAAACTTAATTCCTTTTCCTCTTCTTTTTTCCCTCATTTACTGCTACATTTCTATTTTTAACTATTGGGATCTGAAGTATGTTGTCCATAGTTTGCATTTTGTATCAGCATGTCATATTTTATATCAACATTGTATTTTTTTATCTTTCATATCAACATGCCTTAACCCTATGAAGGTTTCATGAGAACCATGACATCATAAAAAAGGCTATCTAAATTTAGAAATAGGAAATCAAGTGAGAAAAAAAAAATTGAGAAAAGTCAACAAGGGCTTCTATTGCAGTAATTGCCCTGAAAATCGTGCAACAGTTCATTCTTGATGAAACAATATGCTGAACAGTTCTGTTCTAATGATATAAGTGTACACAATATCTTTCCTATTTTAGGAATCCATGCAACATATAAAAAAAGATGTTCAGAAATCAAATGAATAGAGTATGTAACTCTAAAGCACGCAATTATAAAGAAAGATACAACAAAATAGAAATGTTGAGACAATTCCAACTTACATTAAAAAAAAATTATTAAAACTATGAATATATTCTGGTAGTACAAGCAACACTGTTCTGAATTCTGTGCAGATTCAGAACTACTAAAGAGAAAGAAACAAAAAGGCAAGATTGTACTTGTCATGAGCTGAAACCAGGCATAGCTGCAGCTCTTTGCCTTTGCTGTTATGAGTCTTTTAGTGGTTCTGGCAATACAGAAGAGACTGTTAGAGATCAGTTCATAGCTTCTGCCCTGTTTTATTTGGGAGCCTAGCATCCTTCAGAATATCCCATATCCCATCTCCAGAGACCTATATTAACCCTTAAAGGCCTCCTGTTCAGAAAAGTTAGCTTTAAGCATGTGCTTAATCACTTTCCTGAATCAAAACCCAGAAAAACGACTTTGTTAGTACAATTTATAATAGATTTTGTGGGCATGAAACTATACTGATTCTGCTCTGATATTCCCCAAAGATAATGAGACATGATTACCTACCTATTTCTTATAACTTTTGTTATTATTGAGGTTGAAGTAATTTTTTCTCCTATAAACCTTTTTGTGCATAGTTACTTGAAATCAATAACTATAAAAAAAGACTTTTTATTTTCAAAGGACATTCATTTTCATGTAATACTTGACCCACACTATTAGACTAGGATAATCTATCTATCAAATGGAATCAGCTTAATTACCTATGAATTATGATATATGATAGGATATAGAGTATCTATCCCATGATATGGGATGTTTTTTAAGCAGTTTCAGTATTGCTTGGAAAGAATAAAAGTTGACCTGAATATAAAGTAATGTGATAAAATTATCTCATTGGTCTCTAAAATTCTGATCACTTTATTATTCTTGATCCTTTAAAATTCAAGGACAATTAAATCCTTTCAACAATACATAAGGAATATACTTCTCTTTTTAAAGATTCTCATCTATCAAACCTTGTAAAAAGCAACAAATTATCATACACCATCCACAGCATCTGTTGCTAAATTTGCCTCTTTTCTACTTACTCAAATGTGAGGAATATTTCTAGAGGCCTACATTAGATAGAGTTGACATGCCAAAAGTTCACTGACCACACTGTCATCTTCATAATAGCTTTGTTTGCTAGTTAGTTGTTTCTGAGTGCACTTGTTCAAAAGGATTTTGAAGCTGCTGATGTGTTGTATTTAGTTCTTTTGAAATGCTGAAAACAGTGTCTTACTATGTTTAGCTTTTAGCTTACCTTTGTAACCAGTTCTAATTGTTTAATTTACTCATGCTCTTTTAAGGTGGACAGTAGAAAAATCCTCTCTTCTCAAATTACCTGAAGATTATCCTTCAGTCAGCTGTCATTACATCAAATTAGTAATTAAATAGCTTTTTCAGTGAAACTAAAATTACAGCTGTGAAGTTGAAGTACTCAGATGGAACCTAAGAGTTCAGGGCTTGGCCAAGGGTTCCCTGCCCAGCCTCAGCCAGGACTCTCCATCCTCTTGCACCTAAGTTTACCCTTTGTAAAATAAAAAAAATTGCTCACCTCTTCTTCCTACCTTTGCACATTACTGGGATTTTAAGCAATGAGGATCAAGAGCTTTCACTAATTATACAATAAGGACCATAATTTGTTAACAAATTTAACAGATTCA
Source organism: Buteo buteo (assembly GCF_964188355.1). Lineage (NCBI taxonomy): Eukaryota > Metazoa > Chordata > Aves > Accipitriformes > Accipitridae > Buteo > Buteo buteo. Next base: position 24,802,994 of record NC_134182.1, read on the forward strand.
TGATTTTAAGAATAAGAGTAGTCCCGTGGAGACGTTCTATATGTGGCCTATCTTTTCAGGGTCGTTAGGACTATTGACAAAGTATGAAGACTATTGTGGCATTTTTGCAGTTAGGATGCTATTAAATTGCCTTTTTGCTCCCATTTTTAAGAAAGACTTAAAGCCAGCTCCTGGCTTAGCCAGCATGATAATGACCAAGATAGAACAAAAAGAAACTTTATTTCAATTTGTACCATGACCTTCTGAATCCAGGCTGAAGGTTAGATCTAGCCTACCTTTTTATGACACTGAAAATGATACATGTTTATCTCTAAATATAAGGTGCACTTTTCTTCAGCTGTCAGTTAGGCTTAATTCTGTTGTTAAAGGATTTGGCAGTTTGCGACTATTAAAAACAGTTTGAAAGGGATATTGCTGCCCTTGGCTGAGTTTCACATTTTAGCTGTATCACTATTTAAAACCACTGTATTTTCCATGTCGCATGAATTCTCAAGTGTCATCTTTCAGAATAGTGGACAACAGCCTTCAATATAAGCATACAGAGTATACCTATCTTCCCAATATCCTTTTTATGTATTTTGTATATTTGCTTAATATTTACTTAAATGCACATGAAAGAGAATAATATCTGCATATTGCACCAATGAAAAATAGAATATAAAATCGTTGCAAAAATGAAAGTCAGAATGACAAAATATTCTCTGTATATTCACACCAGCAGCAAAATCTAGAAATGATCTAAATTAAATCTTTCCAGATCTAAAATTCCTAAATAAAGAACAACTCAGGCTCTTCAGCATTTCTTATATTAAAGTAACATACCTTGAAGAAGAACAAATAAATTTAAGCAATTTTAGATTGGACAGAAAATGAATTCTGATTTGCAGACACTTTCTCAGAGAAACCTCTAACAGTAAATTCTATTCTTAGTAACAGAGGAAATTCTAAGTTGAGTACCTCTGTGACTTATGTTATCTGATACCTAATGTTTCTGAGTAGTTTTTGGGGGGTGGGGAGACCATAGGTATGCAAGTATTTGCTCCATCTATGATACAGTAACTTTCCTTTAGAAGAGGACTGTCTAAAGTAAGAAGAGTGTCTTCCTTTTTAATTGAGATGAACTAGCTCTATTGATTGATTTGAAATCAATAATTTCTGCTTGGAAAATAAGCACAGTCTGCATTTGTATCACATTTAAATAAGACCTGACCCTTCTCCTACTCACATTGGTTGTAAAGCCCTTACAATAGAATTGTGCCTTGTTCTGATAAAATACATGTGTTTCTCTGTGTTTACGTGTGTATATAACATATATATATGTATATATTTCCAAGCAATGAATAATTACAAAATTTTCTCAAAAGATTTCTCCAAGTGTCTTACTTTCTAATATGTTATACCCTTGATAGAGGGAGGCTTCTCAGTCTTTGAATATTTAAACCAATAGTAGTATCTGTCAGCATGAAGTATGAAGTTAACAGCAGTTATGAATATAACCTTCCCGCTGGGCAGTCATTAAAAAGTTGTTCTTTCTGATTCCTGTGTAAATATCTAGGTTAGATTCTGAATAAAAATTCTGTGAACTTTAGTTGAAACAAAAATAACAGAACTATTGGAGGTTTGTTACAGTCATTTCTATATCCAGTTGACCTTGTCCCAATTTTAGCTTTGTTTCCCTTTTCTGTGTGGCTTCTGGGAACCTGCTTTGAAAATAAAATCTACTCAGAGGGTCAAATCCTGAGTTTCTTACTCTGATAAAACTTCTACCTAGCTTTGCCTGGAAAAGACCTGAAAACAGTTGCTTTTGGACTCCTCATTTTTTGCGAATCAGAGCTAAAGTTCAACTGCTAAGGCTAATGAGAACCTAGAACAAATTAGGATATATTGAATACAGTCAATTTGTGCCAAACTAAGATTCATGATAGTGGAAAAAAATTACTACCAGTTCAAGCATACAGGAATTTTAATAGTAAATAATGGTTGTAGATTCAACATTAAGAATTTGGGGGAGGGGGGGTTAAGATGTGAAAGGAAAAAAAAAAGAAAAAAAAACTAACTTTACCCGAGAAGCTAATATTAGCTTCAGCAAAGTATTTCCAATTCAGACCATATGCTAAGGACTAAACTATGCCTTTATAAGGCAAGTACAGAGCACTTTTTCCAGGTTTTCATCCTGAGATGAGAGGGGGAGAAAGAGGTGGTGCACATGCTGCTTCTTTCCTCCATAGGTTAAAGATACATTGGCCAGCTTTTAACATTGCACTGGGCTGTAAAGCCAGATCAACACAGGTATCTGCCTCTTCTTTGTCTCTTCTTGCACCATAGCAGGAGCATGTGCTACTTGTGTTACCTACCTGGTAACACTGAGAAAATCATTGGGTTTTTTTCTTTTCCTCAGTTTCTTGATTAATCAAGATATTAGTATCCTGACCTCTTTTGTAAAGTGCTTTAAAATGTTGAATAAAAAAGCTACATTGTTTATCTTAATTTATAACTGAAACAATAGGAAACGATTGCAGGGTCACTAGTAATTGTTTGAGCAGTTTTGCTTTTAAATAGCAGTGACTGACAGTCTGTTCAATGATAATCCAGTATGTACCAGCAAAGCTTAAATTTCTGTCCCTGTTTCTCTAATTATGCTAAAAATTTATATTCTGCTCTGATAAGCTAAAAGAATGTAAAAACTTAAACCTCAAAGGTCTCATAAATCAAGGCTTTCCTAGGGACGTAATATACATTCATTGTGAAATACAGTAATAAAAAATCAGAAGGCTTCATCTGTAGCCACCACTGCATTGTGAGCATTTCATATGCAGAAAATGGTAGACATCTAACTGATGATTTCCACATAAACTCTTCTGATCACATAAGTGGTCACAATAGCCAAGCACAAACATTCACATGTGCGGGCCTGTGCCCTGGTAAGTGTTGCAATTCTTCATTAACACAACTAATTGCTAAGCGTCAAATGCTGCTACTCGCTATACTGTCAGTAGCCAAGAATAGATCTTTCACAGCCTGACCAAGCAATAGCAAATGAAGCACTCCACAATGCAGACCAGAGTGGCAGTGACCTCCACAGTGGCAGAGGTAGACTGTGTACAAATTCACTGGCCATCCCTTGCCTTTTCCCAAGCCAGCCGCATGATATGGTGCAAAAAAAATTGCCGAGGATTGCATAATGCATCTATGAAAGCCATACTTTGCAAACTCTTTCTCTGTCTCCTGTTGTTTTTACCAGAAACATAGAGGGAAGCATAGGTTTTGCATCCTCCCCACCTTACCCAGAGTGGTAGACTCTTAAGTCTAATAGAAATAGACACAGCATTAAGACAAGAAAGATCTGTGGGCCAGTATGTCCTGCTCATCTATTCTGATGAAGGAAGTACATACAGTTTGTTTCTTCTAGTAGTATAGCTGTTGATGTTGTGCGGGACTATCAACAAATATGGGACCGGATGTTATTCCTACTGAAGTAAATGTTAATACTCCCATAAGGAAAGCAGGTGCTAAGAACTTGTGAAACAGGTGCTACAAAACATATAGCTAAATTTGGAAGAGATTTTTGGATACCACCTACACGGCAGAGCATGCAGTATTGATTTCAAACTGTTTAGACATTTATCTTGCGGAAACAACACACAACAAAATAATTTGAGAGGAAGTCTGCAGCAGGATGGATACACAGTCACAAAAATATGGCAGCAATTTCACAAGATGATACATCACTAGGTAAACAATAAACCACCATATTCAGCATATAACATTCTACATATTGCATTTTATGTCCAGCAAAAGATTTGCAAGAAAAATGCTGATGTACTTGGAGTTTTGAAAAATTATCATCTTGAGCAGCCAATAGGATACAGATTCTTCCCAAGAGCATGATGAGTTCTAACATCGTTTCGAGAACAATTAAGTTATCAAATAATGTATGTCACAGTTAACTGTGTTCTGTTAATTGAAGTAGTAGATTGTAAAGCAATCAGATACACTTGATTTCAAATTAAAATGGTCTTAAAAGAACACTAAAGTATCAAAATGATAAAATGTCATGATAAAAATAACTTTGATTTGACCTACTTGAACATATGCACTATAACAGTCTTGTTCTACAGTGTACAGAAGTTCCTGGCAAAGTAAAGCTTTTGCAGGTCTTGCTTTGGTAAAGAGAAGTAGAAGAGAACATTTCTTTCTGGCTCTTTTTCTTCACCCACCATCTATCTCAAACCCTAAATGGTGGAAAGGAATATGGCATAAATTAGGCACAAAAATTACCGGAACAAAGGTTACACAACGTTGTGCACAAAATTAATGCCAATCACTTGAAAAGCTTAGGCAGAAAGTACAAATGAGAAGTTTTGAGAATTTATCAGTAAGCCTTCAACAAACTGTACTGAGGATATACAAATAATGTTCTTAAAGGTTTACAATTCAGACCATTCTGTCTGGATATTCCTCAGAATGGTATGCTCATCTATCTTATTTCAGATCTGTTCTTTCTGTCTTTCAAAGTAATCTCGATGGAGATGGTAGAGCTTTACAAAACATTGATAGGACTGAACATTTGCACAGATACTTCTTTACCTTTCATTCATTATTTTTCTTTTGAATTTAAGTTAAAATATAAAATCTGCTTGGAACAGAGGATAAGTGTAGAAATTGTCTTTTCAGATTGTTGACATTGGCAAAGATATAGGCAATTGTAATGAAAAGAGCTATGCAATGTTAACTTTGCATACTAGTACTGATTCCACCTAAAATACATCAATTTCAATATTATTTACTCTGCTCCGTGACAGGGAAATATGTAGGAATTAAGGCTCTTACATTTATGAAATGTTATAGTCTGTTGTCAATTATCAATTATTAATGTAATTAAAGTAAAAAGATGTAAGGATCAAATTCCTCCCAGGATAACTGAAACAAAGTCAATTCCAATGGTCAGTTTGACCCAGTACGCTTACTATTACTTCTGCAACAATCTTTTTGAAAATGCAGGCTTGGAGATGGAAAGAATGAAGAAGAATGAAAAAAGACCACAAGGTCTGACACTATAAATTCTTCCTTTCCCTCCTCTGGCTCATTTAAGGACTTTTCCCTTGTTCTTAGGAGTGCATTCCCCAGTAATGAAATAAGGTCATTCCCTATTTTGCTTACCAAAGTGCAGAGGGAAGAACCAAGCCAAGGTCTGTTCCCCTTCTGCTCTGTCTTACAAAGCAAGTCTTAATCCCTGGGAGAGTCACCTGCTCCCAAAGGCATGTAGCAGTACCATAAATATTTCAAATACCACCTGTACACGGGGAAGCTCCAGGAAGCATTGGGGTCTCACTAGAACAAGATGCCTCCCCTGGGAAGCCACGAGGTTATGTAATGCCTAGCTGTGCTTGCGGGGATAACTGAGCTTTCTGTGTTGCTTATTAAAACTCAGATTGGTTCTTACTCCTTTTAAATCTACATTTGTGGTTTCTTATTAACTGTTCCTTTAGCATATTATCAAAGTCTGATGATACAAAGTCCAATGTGTGCATTCCTTTACTTTTAGTCCAGTTTCCCCAGGAAAATGGCTTGCAACTATAGCATTTGTAAGCTTTTGTGTCACCTGCCTGCCAGCCCCTAGTAAATCTGTTAGCTACTTTTACCCAAATTCAACAGAGAGCTAGAAGACTCATCTGGATTCATTTTCTACAAATCTCATGAAAATAAGCAGCCAGGGAGGCAAGGGGGATGCAGACATTGCTCTTCTGGCAGCAAAGGCTGCAGTGTGAGCACAGCCATGATTAGGCATAAGAGAATCCACAAGGAAATTCACCCTCAGATACAAATCATAGAAAATTAGGCCTCATTAATTCCACTGCTCATGGAACTACTTGGTTTAGGTACTATATCTATACTGGAAATTCAGATGGTAATAATATCTTTGCTAACTTATAGAGCATTAACACTTTTGTACACTAATGTATATAAACAGCAAGACGTATCAATCGCCTGATCCAGTTCCCACCAACATCAAAGGAATCTTTCCACCAAGTTAAGTGGGAGTTGGACTGGGCCCATGCATAGTATTATCCCTCACAAACATTTATAATAGCAACATTAAAAAATAATTTATTCTGTAAAAGACTCAAAAGCAGAAAAGAAAGAAACATTTTAATCCAGTTTTAAAAGGCATGGTAAATTTCATCTATACAAACAGCAGCATAAGAGGAAAACATAAATTCAAATTCATAAAGGCATAAATGAGTGTACCATAAGTGCAAGTAATGTTCACTTCCTTCAGTACTCCTGCAACTTTATTATATTTTGGAAATGAAACTTTCCATTATGCTAGTTCTTGTTCAGTCACACTCTGCTTACAGAGGTGGTTTTCACTGAAGTACAAGATGGCCAGAGTTATTCTGCTGGATGGAAAATTAATGTATATGAGGTATGGAATTCCATGACTTCTTTTTTAAAACATCTATATAAATTAACATGAAAATTTTCAGAAGACTTGGCTTTCATAGATTCATGGAAGTCCTACAGAGGCTTTGGTAAATGCCTCCATTGAGGAAATATTTCATATCCTCCAGTAGCCTGCTATTCCACCCACGAGAGCATTCATATGCTTTTCAACCTATGTTAAAGCTCAGCTAGGAAGCCATTAACTGTCCAGATTAGTCCTGTACAGGAAAATCCTGCATGGGGAAATGGAAATTCCATGGCAAGCTCCTAGCAGTTTCTGCTGTATTGTTCTTGCAGGGAGAAAATAGGGGTTGTGTTCCCACAGAACAAGCAGTGGGCTCAGTCCAAGGGGCTTTCACAGGATTCATCAGGGTCTAGCAGCAATCACACATAAAACTTACGTGTCTTCAGATTGCATTTTGGATCCTCAGCTCCCAAAGAATTGTACTATCAAGTTCTCGCTACTTGCCCAGAAGCAAAATTCAGAAGGTCATTGGAATTTACATAGTTTAAATGTGCTCAGGGCAAAGCTAATGTCAGTTAAGAACTTCTACTGGTAGGTCTACGTCTCTGGTTTTGCCTCTCTCCACAGCAAATCCTCAGTCCTATGAAAGAGCACCCAAAATAGGAGGAAAGTTCCTGAAAAGGAAACACTGTTTCCATCTATAGAATTCATCTTGGGGTTATGGTTTTTTGCTACTGGAAAGTGTTTGGACTGCTTAAGCCTACCTTAAGCTGCTGATCATTCTATCAGTACGTATGTGTGCTCACCAAATAATACTTTTTAAAAGGGAAAAAGAAAGAGGTTTAAATATAAGCTATAGTTATAGGAATAGTTTCCAGTCCAGGAATGTGCCCTGACTGGATCCTGAATGAATAGCAGGGCAAGCGTGTAAGTTAGCCCTCTTCTGTATTCCTGCTCTCCTTGCCTCCACGAAAAGAAAGAACACACAGAGGCCAAACCATAGCATGCCCCATCAAGTCTCCTGAACTGGGTAATTGTGGGTACCTGGTAGCACCCAGGTAAATCTTGATACAGCCTAACTGACTTAGAAGACTAGATCCTGATTTCAAATCAATACAAGCATACAGGATTTTACACAAAGGGCATTAATCGCCTATATACACTTGAAAATCTAAACTGTGTCTTAAGTCACATGGGATGTTGGTTCTTCAGTAGGATTTCTGAACACAGAACCTAAGCACCTTAATTAGCCAGGGCACTTTGGAAATTTTTAGATATCATCTCTCTGCTAGCTTACTTCTTTCAATCTCTTAGTGAGTGAATTTATGATTCACTTGCCTGCGATACAACTACAGTCTGTGAATTCTCAGAAGACAGAAATCTTAAGATCCAAATCTGTTTCCATTAATGACAATATGAATCTTGGTATTAATTAAATGGGACCAAGAGCAAGGTATATTGTCAATGAAATGGTGACTCCACAGTAAAAAAGCAGACCACAACAGATAGTTGCAATTCTGTTTCTTCTGCAAAGATGGATCATTGATAAGAGATTTTTTGTTTCTAAAAGCTAGAGACACTATTTGTGATTTTAAAAGAACACTTAGTCTGTTCCAGTTTAGTTGATTTTTAATTAGTACTTATCTTCCCTCATAGGTCTTTTTCTTCAGAAACTTAAATTGTAAACTGTTTGTAAACCGAAGGTTTGTTACCGGTTTGTAAACTGTCAGGCACCAACTGACACTGCTTCCAGCTTGGATAATATATTTCCTTTTTGACACTCCTTGTACTAAAGTTAGTAGTTTGATTCCTTGTTTCTTACCTGTTTTTTTCTCCTGTATAGGGCAATTGTTTATATAAAGTATTTTTGAATGATGATTTCTCCAGCAAAGTATGTCTTTGAAAACCTTCCAGGTTCACAACATATAGTATTTAACTTCATTACCCTTAAAATTAAACATTAAAATATTCTCTACACACTGCTTTAGATCACCTTGTAGTAACCATGTTTGGAGGAAGGAAGGAAAACATATTGCTACTTCTGCCTATTTCTTGAAATAAAAAGAAACTTGATTTTTATTTTTTTTTTAACATTATCCAGACAAGCTCAGCTTGCTGAATGGCATGTATAAAATTATATCAAAAAAAAATGAAGGTGAGGTATTTTGCTTAAAATGTGAGTATTTGGGATACCTATTCTAAGAGAAACTCATCAACTGATTGCTGGTTTTGCCTGAGACCTAATTAGTTAGGATGAAAAGACTTCAGGGTGGCGCGTGGGCATTGTAAAGTTATGGCAGTAGTATTTATTTTAAAATATTTTTAAGTGGACTTCTATTGTACTTTTCTTGTCTGGCAGTAAATTTGAGAAAAGTTGTTTCTATAAGGAGATCACAATGTCCTGCAAAGAACTAAAGAGGACAGCATGCCACCCAGTGCTTAGGAAACAGACAGTTGCATTACAGTTTGGTTTATCTAAAATGTGTCAGAAAAACGAGAAGACTGCTATAGAGGAGACCTGACCTGCCACAAGAGAAGACAGTAGAGAAGCTGGATCAGATTATTAGCAAAACAGCAAGAAATCAGACTGCGTTGAATTAGTTAACATGTCTATGAGTAACTTGCAACAGATTTATCTGCAGGCGATTTATCAAGAAAGAGTATCAGAATGATCATTTTCTGAGGAAGGCAGGAATAGAAATGGAGCATTATGAATTCCTGATTTATTCTGGGTCACAGTGATTCTGTAGGTATTTTCATGAAAGAAGCTTTTCCTGGATAGTAGGAATGTAATGCAGTACAGTTTATTGATTGTAGATTCCCCCTTATATTCCTACCTTTCTCTTACATTTTGTTAAGAAGTCTTGTTTACTATCGTTCAGAGTGTATTTAGACTTCCTGTAGTGGCTTTGGTGCAAAGGAACTGACATTACTCATTAATAATATTCTGGGAGTATGTCACCAAAAATATATAGAAACTGGTCACCAGTTTGCTTTGAATTGCCAAGTAATTTTAGCAGCAAAGTTTTTAAAGTATCAAAAAGTAATAACTGACATATATGCAAAATTAATTGTTTCAACATATCAGTGTTTGCTTATGTGACATCAAAGTCAAAGAAGGGCTAGGCTCTGTAGTTAGATCATCCAGATGAGAAATGGGAGATGCAGGTTGCACTCCAGCTTCTTTAGAAGTTTTGAAATACTGTTACTGAAGAGTTGCACTATCCCCTCACTGTTGCCTAATACACTAACAACAGGGCTTTCTCAATGTCCTTAACTGATGCTATTCATTGTGTGAGAGAGGCCTATTTAGAAAAAAAGAGGTATAAAGAGAATATAGTCATTGGTGGCTGGCAAGGACATGAAACATCTGGGCTCAAGCATTGTGCTCTAATACGAAGGGGAGCGTCTCCATCTGGAGAGACTGAGGATCTGCCCAGAGTCATCTGTGCTGCGCTGTGGAAGCGCTGCTCAAGAAGGAGGATAATACAGGTTCAAGTCATCTCAGGTAGAGAAAGGATCTCCTCACCATTTCCTTCCTGGGCTGTCTCATATGAACAGAAGCCCTGTCAGTAATACCACTAGGAATCTAAGTCTCCATCTCCCTGACTTTTATCAATGTGCACCTGAAAACTGAAATGCTTTAGAAATGGCAAACTAACGACTAAATGCTACCAAGACATTTCAGCTTTGGAGGATCAAAAATAAGATTTCCCCAGTCTGGAGGAATTGGGTTCCAATCCATTTCTGGATTTTAATCTTGGTGACAAGAAATAAAAATATTCAAAGAGACTTATTGTCTGTGTAATTGATTTGACAGCTGAACCAAAGAAAAAAACCCAAACCAAAAAAATAAAGAAACAGAAAAAAACCCCACAAAACCCCCTCAGGGTCTTTGCCCCCCAAACAAGGTTCTTTGTGTAATGCAGCAGAAATGAGTGTCACCCTTCGAAGAAAAACTCTTTCAGATTGTGTTGAATAATTCATTTTCTGTTTTCTGACTGAATTTCATAACAGTTGGTTGACTTGTCAAGAATCTATGTGATCATGTAGTGCACATTTGGATACATGTAAAGATGTTCAGCTTTCTCATCTGCATTTCTGGGAGTATAAAAATTGTCTCATTATCCTTTAGATTTCCAGCTGACATTTGCTGATGTAGGTGAATGGTCACTGAGGCACAAGTATTATCATTACTGCCATACCTCCTGTATCTTAGAAGAATGTTATTGTTGCATTTGCTGCTGTTCGCTATTGTATGAAATGAAGAGACTTAAACTAAAAATGTAATCTGTTGAGTACATATGCTTTTATTTCCAAGAATCTGGATAATTTAATAATGTTATCTATTAGAAAATGTGCTTCATACAAAAAGTGGTATTTGAACAAACTATTTTAATTAATACTAAATTTTAATGCATGTCATAAAATGTCTATTTTTTCTCACACAGAATATACTGTTGTTCACTGATGTCATACAGGTAAATTCACGTAAAATGAGGATTTAGTCTATTAACTACCACTTTTACCAACTGGCAACATTCATTCTCCATCTTTTTGTGTGTTATATATTTAGCGGCAGAGGATGCTGTATACCAGACTGCATCTTCAGTCTCTGTTCTGAGCTAGTGTACTATCTTCCTTTACTACTACTACTTCCGTTGTCTGTTACCTCAATATCTCTACTAAGGTTACAAATTTTTATGAAAGCACAGTAAAATACTTGTAGGATGCAAAGACTGCATTTAGAGTCTCGGCTAGGTTTTCATCTCTGGATGGAAAGTGCAGCATCAAAAAAAGTTCACTTAAATAAATGCTTTTTTTCATTGCCTTCTGAGGCTAACAAAACTTGTGATCTGTCAAAATTGAAAAGGAAGTTAATTTCAAAGATGTGAAGGTGTAGGAGGAACTCTGCTATCCTACAGAATTTATGCTGTGGATGTTAAAGTGCCTGGGATAGTCATAGCTGGTGTAGTAATGCACAGACAGTGCTTCAAATAATTCCCCACATCTTTGGGGGAACTTACATATAACATAGAAAAGTTAACTGAAGCAAGAAGTGAGCTTTCTTGCATATCCAAAATACAGAAATATTTTGCACAGTATTTTTTAAACAGGTTCAATACAAATTCAGTTTCAATTTCATAGGACTGTGTGAACAGAGATAGCTACAACTTTATGGGACCTGTAGAAATTGTGTGCTTTTAAACTTGCCTATCACAAACTTCTTCATAACAGTCCACATTTAGGAAAAAAGAAAAAAGAAAAAAAAGAAAAACAACAAGTAAAAAAAAAAAAGAAAAAGAAAAAAGAAGATAAAAAATAAGAGGAAAAAGAGAAGAGAAGAGAAGAGAAGAGAAGAGAAGAGAAGAGAAGAGAAGAGAAGAGAAGAGAAGAGAAGAGAAGAGAAAGAAGAGAAGAGAAGAGAAGAGAAGAGAAAAGGGAATGAAAAAGAAAAGGGAAAAGAAAGAGGGAAAAGGAAAGGGAAGGGAAAAGAGAAGGGAAAAGAAAGGGGAAAAGAAAGGGGAGGGGCGAGGGGAGGGGAGGGGAGGAGAGGGGAGGGGAGAGGAGGGGAGGAGAGGGAGGGGAGAAGAGGAGAGGAGAGGAGAGGAGAGGAGAGGAGAGGAGAGGAGAGGAGAGGAGAGGAGAGGAGAGGAGAGGAGAGGAGAGGAGAGGAGAGGAGAGGAGAGGAGAGGAGAGGAGAGGAGAGGAGAGGAGAGGAGAGGAGAGGAGAGGAGAGGAGAGGAGAGGAGAGGAGAGGAGAGGAGCGGAGCGAGGGCAGGCAGGGAGCCTGAGTTACAGAGTGGGTGAAAAGAGAGCCCCCGAACCCGCTTCTCCACAAAACAGAACGCTCTCCTGGTTCGTTGGCAGCGAAGCAGGGAAGCGCCTCGGAGGGGCCCCCGGCCCCTGACAAAGCCTTGCCCAGACATACACGGACAGAGCGTTTGTTCAAACAAGCTACTTTATTGACATCTTGGCCTGGGCCCATGCTGCCCAGCTCCGGTGGAAGGTGTGCCCCAGGGGTGGTCTCGGGGGCACGAGCAGCAGGTGGTTGGTCGATGGTGGTGTCCTCGTGGGCGCTCCGCTCTCAGTAGGCGCTGCCCGCCGCTCCCCTGGCTGGGCGCAGCCCGCTCAGAAAGTTGTTCTTGGGAAGCGCGTAGCACGTGCGGCGGAGGCCCCCGCCTCACCCAGAGGCTGGTCTTGACCCGGGGTGTCGTATGGGTCTGGCTGGGCCTGGCAGTTCTCCTCCGCCTGCGCGCCGCTGTGGCTTCCCTGCTGGCTGTCACCGTCAGAGCCAGCACTCCTCTGCCTGGGCAGCCAGTAGAGCCCAAAGAGCAGGAGGAGCAGGGTTTCAGCAGAGGCCCAAAACCACCAGTGCTGGCAGGCGGCGAGGAGCACGCCTTGCTGGGCGAACCCGCGCGGCTCCCAGCTCCTCTGCTCCATCTCCTCCAGCAGCCAAGTCATCTGCTGCCTCTGCTCCTCCTCACGCTGCCGCAGGAGGTCTCGCGTGGCGGCGTCTGTCCACTCGCCCGCCCTCAGCGCGTACTGCACGATGCTCAGCACGGTCAGGATGTGGGTGATGCCCACAGCCATGGTCTGCAGGAGGAGGGAGGGAGGGAGAGAAGGGGCTCAGCGGGGCTGGCTGGGAGGGAGATGGCGGCGGGGCCAGGAGATGCAGGGGCCCGGGGCCGGCTGAGGGGAAGGTTGGCGAAGGCTGCAGGGACGGGGGCACGTCCCCGCAGCCCCTCCCCGGACGCTCGCTGTGGCCGGCAGCCCCGGGCCCCTTTGCGCCCAGCCCCGAGGGTGGCACCCGCCCTGCCCGAGGTGCTCCCCGCAGCAGCTGCGCCCTCGCCGCGGCCTCAGAAACCCCCCGGGGGCCGGGGCAGCCGAGCCTTCCCCCCGCCTGCCCCACTCACCGCTAGCCCGAGACGGACTGCAGCGCCGGCGCTGCCGGCCGGCACCCCTGGCGTCAGCCCTCTGTGATGCATCCTCTCTGCTGTCACAGGCACAAGAGCCCCACGGAGACGCCATGCCACGCCCGGCCGGCCACCGCCATCGCCCCTGGCTCTCCGGCCCCTGGCACGCGTGGCGGCACCGGCGGCGAGCAGCCTTGGGGGAGAAGTGGCTTACGCTTTCGGGCGTGTACAGCATATACGTGCACGCGGGCGCTCGCGCCTCTGCTCCTCCCGCCTGCGTTGGGTAGTTACACACCTGCACTGCACCCAGAGACTGTTGACTGCCCGGCCTGACGTGAAATCAGAGCGCCATGCATCAGAATCCTAGAATCCTAGAATCCTAGAATCCTAGAATCGTTTAGGTCGGAAAAGACCTTTCGGAATGCACCACCACCATGCCCACTAAACCATGACCTGAAGTGCCTCGTCTGTGTGCTTTTTGAATACCTCTGGGGATGGTGTCCCCACCGCTTCCCTGGGCAGCCTGTTCCAACGCCTGAGAACCCTTTCAGGAAAGAAATTGTTTCTGATATGCAATCTGAACCTCTGCTGGCAGGCGCAACTGGAGGCCGTTTCCTCTCGTCCTATCGCTAGTTACTTGAGAGCAGAGACCAGCACCCACCGCCCTACAACCTCCTTTCGGGTAGTCATAGGGAGCGATAAGGTCTCCCCTCAGCCTCCTTTTCTGCAGACTGAACACCCCCAGTCCCCTCAGCCTCTCCTCACAAGACTCGCGCTCCAGGCAGGCCCTTCACCAGCTTGGTTGCCCTTCTCCGGACACGCTCCAGCCCCTCAAGGTCTTTCCTGTGGCGAGGGGCCCAAAACGGACCCCAGTGCTCGGGCTCCCAGGCCCGGCTGCCTTCACAGCTGCAGCAGCAGAGGGGAGCCTTCGGCAGGGACAGAGCAGAGCAAGTTCTGCTCCCGCCTCCCCGAGGGCCTTGCTCCTTGTGAGCCCTGCAAGCCGGCTCCTTCCCTCTCCTCCTCTCGCAGCCCTCCTGCTGGGGCAGGACTTTGCCCTGCAAGCCCCAAGAATCAAGGGGAAGGAGAAGCGTGTCCCCAGGGCAAGCAGCAACCATCCTGCGGGCGCCTGCTTGAGCCCTGCCAGGCCAGGCCAGGGCCTGGAGAGAGCGGGTTCTGCAGGCCCAGGGACCGCCCTGTGGGACAGACGGGTGGTGGGGGGAGAGAAAGGAGAGGGCGGGAGGCTGCCCTCATCCCTGGGACACCTCCTGCCCTCCCTCCTTGGGCTCGCTGGGGCCGTCTCCAGCTTGGGCAACGTTCTCCTGAAGCCCAGCCGCCATGGCTGACAGAAGAAATGGGAGAAAGAAAGGGAGGAGCAAGGAGAGAAGGGGAAATGAAATAGGGAGAAGAGAAGAAGAGGGAGAAGAAACGGAGAAGGATGGAGGAGAGGAGAGGAGAGGAGAGGAGAGGAGAGGAGAGGAGAGGAGAGGAGAGGAGAGGAGAGGAGAGGAGAGGAGAGGAGAGGAGAGGAGAAGAAATGAAAAAAAGGAAGGAGAGAGCAATTCAAGCCAGAATGCTAAAGAAGGTTGTGGAGGCTCCAGATAGAATATTCACGTAGTTGGAAAATGTCTTACGGCTGCAAAGGCAGAGTACAGCTAGCTCCCCTAAATGCCCAAGTTTCCATTGCTTTACACAGCATACTTCCCTGCATCTTAGAGAGATATTGTCTGTATTTAGTAAGGCTTCCCTAGGCCACAAGAGAGTTCCAGCTAATTAAAGAAGGATTTGTAGGTGATTTCCCCAAAAGGTCCCAGAACCTGACAGATAAGAATAGGGATCAGTGGTACCTTGAAGTGTGAAGGTAGCTGTACTCCCCAAACAGTACAAAATTACCAGGTATCAACTTCCCTGTCACATCTTGCCCATATGATGCAATGATGACCAGCCTTCCTCCTGCCACCACTCCCTTCCTTCTACATCACTGGCTCTTATTGTGTTTAGAGCAACACAGGGTTAAAACTAACATGCAACTGTGACAGAAAATAGCCTTTCTTGAAGTTCACCATTTGTTACTGGCATATAGAAATTATCTCCTTCTTATTTTAGGTCGAGATTATTTTTATTTGCATTTTCTAATTTTTTAGTCTTTGTATTTGGGATATTTTAACAGTATAGTTTTTACTCTCATATATCCTGAAGAAAGACCTACAAATACATGTAGATTTAGAAACAGCAGTTTGACTGACATTAACATTGGCCACTTAAATGTGATTATTTTGTTGTTCTAACAATAGTAATAAAGAGAAAGGAAGTGTTCTGCACAGAGTGTAGCTGTGAAAGACGCAGAAAAATACTCCTAAATGGAGTCCGAGGACTACCAAAGAACCCTTTCTCTGTCCCCCTTCAACTAACATTATATTGACAACTTCTGATTTCCTTTAGGTTCTACCTAGTAGTGAAGGTCATCAATAATCTGTCCTACCTGACAGAAGTTGCCAGCCCCCGGTAGAACTTGAGCTCTCATCTAACTCGTCTGAAATACATGCCACAACAAGAGACATCTGCACTGTCCTGAAATTGTCGACAAAGCTCATTTTATAGCCCTGTTGCACCTTTGTATTGACTGAAATGAGTGAAAGCTCTGAACTGTAAAAAACACAGGAGAGGAAAGTGGTTCAGAAAACAGGCATGAATAAAATTGTATTTTGGAATGAATAGGAAGTTTTGCAAAAGACGGGGCACCTGATTGCTCTGATTTGAACTCCAAACAATAATTTCAGATAATATGGTT
Organism: Buteo buteo; assembly: GCF_964188355.1. Taxonomy (NCBI): domain Eukaryota; kingdom Metazoa; phylum Chordata; class Aves; order Accipitriformes; family Accipitridae; genus Buteo; species Buteo buteo. The sequence continues at coordinate 24,819,108 of NC_134182.1, forward strand.
GCAATTTAATCAAATATTTCCATATCAGATATGAAGTGCTTTGCATTGAGGTCCCAAGAAGTGAAAAATTAGCCCTAACTGCTCTGAATGGGCTTAAATACAACACCTAAAAAGAATATGAGATTGAGTCAACACAATTCCCCAATGAATATTCTCCCCAGCAGAAGGTTTAAATAAAGAGATACACTTTGGCATTTAAAGGAATATAATTTAAAGGAGAACTGTCAGGTTTAACCTTTTATACGTCATGACCATTAAATGGATGAGACTATTGATAGACAAATGTATAACAGGAAAAGAACAAATAAAAAAATTAACCTCTGGTAGTTTTCAGTATAAGAAACAATATTAATAACTACTGTCTAGTTCACATCTTAGAATTGCAAATATCTTGACAATATTCTAAATGTTGACTCTTCCTGGGTAAGCAGTCTTGTGTCCTATTTATTCTACATATGCTATCAATATTGTCATGGTTACAGTCCAGCTAAATTATTAATATATATGTACAAAAATTCTGAGACCAGTTAGATTTAGAATGAAAATAAGCAGTACAGCCTTGCATATTGCTTCTGTGCCTACAAAAACCAAGTTTATTACATCAAAGTTCAGAAGAAAAGAGAAATCAGAATCATAGTTGATTAAAGATACATGTATTTCACCTAAGTAATTATTAGCTAGAACTTTATGAAGTTAATTAAAGCATTTCTATCAGCTTCAGTAGGTGTTCAGTCCTCTAGTTATGTGCATAAAGTTCTTGTAATGAAAAGTTAGCTTCAGTGGGTTTTAGGAGCAAGCCAAATGCAGATTTTTCTATTAAAAATATGTTCATCAGACAGCCATATTTAAACCAATACTCTTTTTGTCACTCAAGCTTTAAATCTCCCTTATTAAAAATTGCATTTAAATAGCAAAAAGAGAAAGCATGGCATATAAACTAAGATGTCTATTTAAATTATTCTTGGTAATCTGGAAAAATTAATTGATACAGAGAGAATAATAAATGTCCAAGGAGTATTCCCGTTGATAATTTTCACTTTTCTTTGCCTATTTTGTAAAAAGAAAAGAAATATCTAAATTACTTTGAGTCCTCTTCTGCACCAGCACGTTTTCTCTGCTCAGCCAGACTGAACCCAGAGATACCAATGACAAATCTGCCCTGGCTTATCCATTAATACAATGAAAAACAAACATCAAAAAAAGACTTTCCTAACACCCTAGAAATTCAAAGAGATTATTTTCTACACTAAAAAGAAAAATACCAGCTTTGACTACTTCTAGCTGCTATCTAAAATTCCCACGTATACCTCATTCCCTTTTATGACAAAGCCAAAATCTCCAATACAGAAGAGCTGCTAAATGCTATCTCCTGCCTTTTAGATTGAGTTAGGAAAGGTCTACTGATATGTTTGCTAATTTTAACTATTAAGCAGATGTATAACTCACTGGGCAATTTTCTATCAAATCAAAGAGTTTTACGATAACTCCTCTACAAAGAGCAAGATAGTACCCCAACCATCTCTGTCACATGGGGGAAGGGCATTTAAAATTAGTATCTGAAAGATGAGAGTCTAAACACACTGCAGATTTTGTAATGATTGCTAAGTCTGCACTATAAGAATGTACTTTAAAGCTGATAGCCCATCAGTCAGGGGTGATCACTCATCATCATCAAGCCATGGTGACAGCCACCAGATGAACTTTCCATTTATTTGTCACTCATTTGCCTTTTCTATTGAACATTCTGTGTATGTATCTATCACTGCATTCATTCCACCCGCGTTCTGAGTTTGCAGCAGCCCTGACCTGAAGAGGCTGGCTCTTCAGCAGAAGTTATACAGATTCAAGCTTTTAGCTCTGAAGGACACTGGCCAAAATAGCAGCTGTAACAACTTCCACTAAAACAGAAAACCTCAGCAGAGTTAAGGGAAATGTCTTTGCCAATTTATGGAAGGCAGAAGACTTGTTCAGCTGATACCATACCAGACCATTATCAAAATTTTATAAATCAAAGTGGAAACTTAAAGTTGGGGTTTATGTTCCCATTTGGTTTCTGGGGTGAATGGAAATGTAAGCTTTGTGAAGTACTACAGTTCATTTGTAATAACACTGTAGATAGCATGAAGGTAGAATGGAATGCATAAGCCTTTTTTCTGTTAATTTCTTATTCTTATTTCTTTAAATTTTCCAGATGAGGTGCTTCCTGCTTCAACCTCAACTGTGAGTAAATACAGCTTTAACTGTAGCTTTCAGTGCGGGTCTATGAAGACCTTCCTTTCTTACAACAAATGTAAAAGATCAAAGATATTATGGAATAATTTGTAACAGAAATAACCAAGTGGACTTGAAATACTGCATACTGCACAATTATAATTTTTTAAGCTTCAGATACAGAATCAAAAATACTTTATCTTTTTTATATTTTTAAAGTGTAATTATGCCTCAAAATTGTTATATTGAGAATGAATACCTACAGAACTTTAAGAATTAAAAAAGAGTACATTTGTATATTGGTTTTTTATTCATTCTGAAAGGTTTTCTATAAAACATATATATCATATGATTCCAATTGCATGACTTAAGCTGAATCAAGGAACACTCTTTCTTGTCTGAAAGAAAAACAAACCCCCAAAAAGCTGTAAGTTGCAAGATAGGAAAATGTTATTAAAAAAGTAATGTATTGGGAGCTTGATCTGCTAAAGCCTATATTGGATGACCAAAGAGAGGAAGGTGGCTCAGGACGCTTTTGCCCTTGCTTGATGCTGGATATAAAAACTGATTCAGAAGGTGTAGGAAGGACCTGGACTTTGGTTATATCCTGCTGCCAGTTGTTCTGAGATTCTTTCAAGTATGTCAGGGGAACTGTGAACTGTCCTCTTCTTCCTGCTCACCTGCTCATGTTCTTGAGACAGTATCAGTGGTTTTATCCTCCTAAAATGTACTACAAAGAGTAGGACGACAACAGCACTGGAACAGCACTCTAGTCTCAATCTGACCAAGAGATCCAGCTGAAGGCGAAGAAAAACCTTTCTAAAACTCAGGTCAAGATGATGACAGTGCTACACTTTCCCATGATGGACTGTAGCTGAGACAGAGTATGAAAAGGCGGTATATGTCCTGTATAATAGCCACGGGTGTGATCTGCTTGCTGTTTGCAAATCTAGCAATGAAAAATCATCTGTAGAATTACAGCAGATTAACTGTCCAGTAAAAAATAAATTTTTACTGCTAGTGTGCATTGCTGTGAAGAGTTAAGCAGACAAAGGGTAACAGCAAATCTTTCTCCTTATTACTAAGTAAGAAAACTCTAACAACAGCTTCATTGCCATAAAATAATAGGAGCCCCTGTCCTGGTTTCAGCTGGGATAGAGTTAACTGTCTTCCTAGTAGCTGGTACAGTGCTGTGTTTTGAGTTCAGTATGTGAAGAATGTTGATAATACACCGATGTTTTCAGTTGTTGCTCAGTAGTGTTTAGACTATAGTCAAGGATTTTTCAGCTTCTCAGGCCCAGCCAGTGAGAAAGCTGGAGGGGCACAAGAAGTTGGCACAGGACACAGCCAGGGCACCTGCCCCAAACTGGCCAACAGGGTATTCCATACCATGGGACGTCATATCTAGTTTAGGAACTGGGAAGTGGGGGGGGGGGGGGGCAGGGAATCGCCGCTCGGGGACTAGCTGGGTGGTGGTCGGCGGGTGGTGAGCAATTGCCCTGCACATCATTTGTACATTTCAGTCCTTTTATTACTACTGTTGTCATTTTATTAGTGTTATCATTATCATTATTAGTTTCTTCTTTTCTGTTCTATTAAACCATTCTTATCTCAACCCACGAGTTTTACTTCTTTTCCCGATTTTCTCCCCCATCCCACTGGATGGGGGGGGGAGTGAGTGAGTGGCTGCGTGGTGCTTAGCTGCTGGCTGGGGTTAAACCACGACAGCCCCGTAGTGATGTTTCTGGTAGAATTCAAAGATTGGCTTGTGAGAGTTGATTAACCTTTTTTCCAGATTTGTCACCTAAACTCTCTGTATCTTCTTTTCTGTACAAAAAAAAAAAGATTTTTTAATGACAGAAATGCAGAAAGGCAAAAATATGTCAGTCAAGCACTCAAGAGAACACATTAATTATATTAAACCTTAGAAAGTGTCTTTGATAAATAAAGTCATTATCATGAGTTAAAGCATGCTAAAATCTGCCTACTCAGTCTAGAGCCTAGTTAACCTGGGGGCAGGTTGTTAAGCCATGGGGCTAGACCAACTAGCTAGGAGAGGAGAGGGGAATTTCTGCTTTAACATAATCCCATAAACAAGGTATTTCCTAAAATGGGGGATCTGCTTCAGCTCAAAAGCAATTATGACATGAAGATTTCATGAGCGGAGAACCCTTGTGCTTTAAAGGGCATGACTTAGTAGGCTGTTGACATTAATTCCCTATATATTAAGAGGGAAGGACTGGGAGAATAATACCAATGATGTCTTGGGTTTTTACTGTTTTGTCAGGAAGTGATAGAACTTGAAATGTGTAGGAAACAGCTAATATCTTGCAAGTTCCTACCAATGGTAGGATGCTATTCCCCATAACTGCATCCGTCCCATCTTTCCCCTGGCTTGAAAAAACTTCCTTATCGGCCTGGTCTCTACCAGTCCATACTAATCAAACCATCCTCCTTCCCATCCTTCTTATTGCTGAGGCTTCTTTGCCATTCAGGGCTTCTTTCCTCTCATCGTCATTTTCCCAACTTTACATGAAATGTTAACTTTGTGAGGCAGAAATGTTTTGAGAAGCAGGAGATGCTGTGTTGTCTTCCTAACCGTATCACTGCCCATGTTATAAGCAAACCATCTTACTTTCCTGCTTCTTTCCTTAACTCCCACCCGAGTCCCTAAACTTAAGATTCCAAGTTCACTCTTGAAAAGATAAATGCTGTTCAAAACACTGGGTATATAGCAATGTCCATTTGCTTCTTTCAGCCAAGCTGGACCAGGAAATCTACTGAACATGTCTTCCTGCAGCCTGAAAGAAAAGGTATATAATCTTGCATGATGTTATCTTCTGATATAGGCTGAGTGCATTAATGTTTGTTGAATCCTACAATGAAATCCAGACTCTCAGTCTACTTAGCAATTTACAAGACGAGTAACCATATTTCTAAAGAAAAAAACCCAGAAGTTAGCTAATAGTTATTGCTAATATACTGAAATCAGCCATGGGAGGCCAACCAATATCACAACACAAATAATAAAATATTAACAGAAAAAAACCCCAACAATGAATAAGTAAGGCCTAGATACCCTTGAAAAAATACAGTAATCTGGAGGTTTTTGCCCTAAGTTGTTATAAAAACTAACACAGACCAAACAATTGATATGAATGCTGATTTATACTAACCTTTTTCTCTCACTGTAACCACACCATGATAACTTTAGACATACAGACTTTGCAAATGATATCCAAGCTGTGCATAGTTCTAACCAAGCTGTTAAAAAGCTGAACAGTTAGACTGGCTATTTACTATCCATCAAGAGAAATAAAGAAGCTTAAACAATTTATAGAAATACTGGTTTACTCTGGGAAAATGTCTCTGCTTTACTCTCATAAGCAACATTATCTTCCTAGAATGGATGGATGAACTAGCAAAATCTGATTTCCTCAAGGTACTTGGTAGATAGCAGAAGTCAAACTTCTTACTGACATACATGAAGTTGTAGTAATCAGAACAGCCTTTGACTTTGTCCTAAACATTTTTGCTAACCCACATTATCATCTCCAGAAATAGGGAAGGGGATTATAGACACAAATGGAAGCAAGTCAGTAGGGATAGGTGGCTTTTATGGCCAGTTGCATTTATCAGCATTAAAATCTACAAAGAGCTAGAAAAACATGCTGGAAATATGCTGTGATTTCTTGGAATGAAAGTTTCTATCCAGCTCTAATAAAGACATCAAAAATAGTTTTAATTTGCTAAATAAGTAAAGGGCCAGGTTGAGATTGTCTTAATAACCCCTGCCATCTGTGAGTTCCAGCAGTCAGAATACAGCCAGAGTATACAGTGCTGCCTGACAGACTTATAGAAAACATTGTCAAGAAACTCACAGGGGTTTATATAGCCCCCTTGCTGTAAAGCAGGGTCAGCTATAGTTGCCTCTCAATCAACTGCTGATGGCTTGTCTGGGTTATGGATTAACTGTGTTGCAAGACCAGAGACACCTGAAAGGCCTCCATGAGCCAGCTCACGTCTGCGAGCTGAAGAGCTGTGTCTGCAGGACACTGCCACACTGGCGTACCCCACACCCCCGGGTTCCCCCCCGCCGCAGTCACCGCTATCACCAGCCTACTCTCTTCCCCATTGCATTCTCATTGCGTGATCCCAAAGACCACCTTGTGTTCGTCTTGTACTGCCTGTGGTTTTGGGGTAGGTTTGGGTTTGGGGGTGCTTTTCAGTGTACTCTTGATAATCAAGAGCTGACTCGGCCCACACATTACGAATGTACCTGATGAGGTGAAATTTCTCTAACACAGAAAATACATTTTGGAGATGCTTTATAAGTACAATCCTCCTAGAAAAAGAAAAATAGGAGATCTTCATTGTCATTAATGTTGTTAAAAAATCTTTTTTTCAGTGGTCTCTGAATAACGGTGCCATTCACTCGTAATTAGACAACCTTCCTTTTAGCATTTGATTCAGCTGCAAACCAGAGGACGAGCCATTTTTCCCCTATTGAATCAGTTATTTGAAGAGTCTGAAGCTGAAGCTCGGTCAAGTTTTGATGAGTTTGAACTGAAACAAAGAGTATTACAGCTAGGGCCTGACTTACCTTGATAATCGGCTACCCACCAGCTTAGCCTTTACCCACCAACTCCAGCCTCTCATGCTTTTCCTTCAAGAGTTCAAAGCCATGTTCAGAATAAGAACCACCTTGCCTAAAACTGTGAACTTCTCTTGGACATGCTAAGCTAGGGAATTAGCTATGACAAATTTTAGATCACATCCAGCATATCCCTCATCCTATCTGATTTCCTCTATTTTATACTGCAGATATTGATACACAGCAGATTGCAGGGAAATAAACACAGTATTTTCAGTTTTATATTTTAACATCTAAAATCTTATCAGTATGCAGCATTATGAAAAGGATGTAGATGCTGATCAAATCCACCTACTTTTCTGGTAGCCAGATTTTCTGTAATAAAAAAGCATATAATCCCTAGAATGACATACCAGTTTAAAAGACTTCTACTCTTCTTTTGTAAACTGACAGCAAATTGTCTTTCCTTGCTAACTGTGTTTATTTGTTAAAAATATTTTCTTCGTGCTAAAGAAGCTAAAACCAACGTGACCCTGAGTGTGATCAATTTAAACACAAAATTGCATTTCTAGATATAGAAGTTATTTCTCCTGATATGCTCCTGGTAGATAGCCTTAAATAGATAGTGACTCCCTAGTTCTTTAACCTTGCAATTTTTAAGATATTTATTATAAAATGTTCAGCTCTGAAAAAGTCCTTAGGCTGAATGCACAATTTCAGTGATTTAAGTGCAATGTGAAGAACTGCACCTGTAAATGGCCAGTCCTCTTAATTTATAGCTTATTTATTTATCATTTTAATGAATATATAGTTTCTAAACTTGTGAAAAAGCATGCACAAGTAAATTAGTCGTGCAGTTGTATTTTAAAATTGCTTATGCAGTTGCTCTGAGGCCATTAAAAAAGCAGGTCCTTTCACTTGTATGTTCCATATGAGCAATCAAAGATGTACTAGGAAAAAGCTACAAACAATTCTGCCTGGTAGTTATTCCAAACTTAAATTTTGGACTACTGAGCTCTCCCAAGCTAGGGATTCAACTGAGAGGAAAAGCTTATAGGGCTGAAAAAACCAACTGTGACTACCTAATGGGATATTTATTTATTATGAACTGGTTCAAAACAATTCTTAAAAAGGTTGTTTCTATTAAAATGAATTCTCATATTTGCTTTCCCAATTTCCCACCATTTTCCATTTAAGGGTTTTGAAACACCTTGCAGCTACTAAGGTAGTAAGTCCATGATATCTCTGTGAAGAAAAGAAAAATTATTCTCATGTGTTTCAGACCAATTCAGCACTGCTTGTATTAGTGGCAGGTTTCATCTTGATCTTTTTTTTCTGGGAGTAGAGATTGCTCATGTGTATAACCTGTTTACGAAAGAGTTTATGTCAAGAGACTGCTACAAAGGACACACAAACGATCTTAACAGACTAAAGAATAAAAAAGGAATTTAATGTGCAACAAAGATGCAACGAGGCACAGAAAAGAAACAAAACATTTGCAAAGAAAAAAAGTACAACTTTGGTATTAAAATCACCAATGTTCCCCAAATTCAGAGATACGTAAGGAGTTACCAGTAGATATCAGCACAGTAGAAACAATCGTTTGAATTGAAATGGAGACATTTTGATATTTTACTTAGCATTGGGGAGAGGGGGGAGATGTTTTTATTTTTGGTAGTATAAATGTTATCTTCACCTATGTCATAGAAGTCTATATTTCAGTTGTCATTATTGTGAATATCAGACTGATCAGGAGATTTATGCTGAACACTGATTTTTCACATGGGGAGATTTACCAGTAGGAAGGAGAGTGAGTACAGGACTGAGTAATTAGTGAAGGGGGTAGTAATTTTCTCATAGCACTGTGTGGTTTTGAAAAAGCTCCACATTACACGATGACCAGGAAAGCTATACAGCTCCACTCGGTTACTGCTGCAACTTCATCCAGCCTAGATGTGGCTTTGATACAATACTAACATTACAGGAAAACAAGCCCAGAAAATTTCAGCTGCTACAGTCTGTTTATCAGAATGCTTTTCTTCCTTCCACAGTTGTATTTAGCAGTATTTACTAACCTGTTTCTAGGGGAAATTAAGAGCTGGATTTCACTTCAGTAGTTGAATCTACTTACTCCTAAGCTATTTTGATCAGTAGACCCCTTAATAAATCAAGAGGCAGCAAGAAGCAGGGGTAAGTGAATTTCCCTGTAAGGATCCTTCACTGCTGCTTGCTGGGAAAAGCAGGGATATTCACTTTCCTTGTAAAGTCATCGGATATCAGATTTGCTGATTTCCAAGGGGTACCTCATTGTCCCTATGAACTCTTCTCAGGTTTAGGGCAGAAGCATTCTCTACCTTTCCTGTAGAATCTGTGCCACTGTGCAATGAAGTATTTAGGTTCCTGGGGCCAGAAAAGGGAAACACAAGCATATGCATGAGCAGTTTGTGACTTGTACCTAAAGGGCAAGGCATAAGGAGAAAAGAACCCTAAATTTTGGTCCTTGTTCCATACATATGTCTGTATTTTGCTCCCTTACATGCAGCTATCACTGGGTAAACAGTGTACGAAGCAGGGTACTAATCCTGTTCACAGCTGAAGCTTCTCTCATTTGGCAGTCAGCTCAAAAGTTCGCTCTCTTTTTCTCAGGGCCCTACAACATTCTTATCTAAGCTGCCCGTAGCTTTCCTCTTCATCTGTTTTTGTACTGCTTCTAGCACTCCTTTGTTCGTTCCCACACAGGCAAACAGGCACAGTAGGTCCAATGAATTCTTTGTGCATTGAGTATACTGCACATCAGTACAGTACATGACTGGTAGGTCTGGCATGTCTGGGAAATATTGAACCGCCTGTGCATGCAATCCAACATGTCTGGGATTTCCATGCTGGCAATGTTCACAAGTCCTGGAAAAATACCTACATATTTTTCATAGACCAGTTCATTTTTCCACATGAAGGGATTAATACACTGTAATCAGTTCACTTTTCATCTTTTGATAAACTAAGCTTATTGAATTCAAGTCTCTGATCATGTATTGTATTGTGCAGCATCCTCTCTAGCACTGAAATCACTTTTGTGATTCCTCTCTGCACAATCTCGGGTTTGTGAATAGTATTTTAAAAATACAGCCGCAGGAACCACATGCCTCATTCGAAAAGCAATCTCAGCGACGCTATACATAGAAGGTAAAACCCCTTCATGCGCCTCGTCAGTAAAAGGCATGACCAAAAGGCAGTGTTTCCAGTTCGTAGGAAATGGTATGTTTTTACAAACTGCTCTCATCCAAATCACAGTGGGTTTTTGGTGGAAACTTCTGGTGAATCAAAAGTACTCTGACCCCTGCAGGTGCTTCGGCAAACTGACACGAGAGGGCTGAGGCTGAGGGAAGAACCAGCATTTTGTGGAAACAGTACAAAAGTTCTTGCTTGGCGTGTTGCTACACCTGGGAGTATTCTCCATTTGCCATAACATTCAGAGTTTGAGTGCTTGTCTAATATGACCTTCAGGGCGCTTTCCTGACTTACTGCTTTCCAGGACACAGGAACACACAGTCTTTTTGGTTGTCCTCCAAACGTATGCATTGGGTTTGTTTACACCAAAACACGGTGCCTTTAATGACATCAGCTTGTCATTTACTTTCCAAATCTATTTAAAAATGTAGCACAGTATCAGTTCAAATACTGATGCCCAGTAGATGGCTGCTTCTCGTTGTCCATTTGTTGTTGAGATACATCAGCTGAACGGCCCTAATCCGTGTAATGTATGCTGTATTGACGGTGTTTTATCACAATAATAGCGTTTCACTGAACAACAACCCAATGCCTTGCAAACTATCGGGGCTAATTAAAACATTTGTAGCTCTTTAAAAACAATTGTCTACAATTTAATTTAAGTTCTGAATGGATCAGAATATAGGCAGTCATTCTGGTATGCTAAAAACATCATTATTTTTAATAACAGACAAATATGGGAAATGCTTTCTTTTAGACAAATATGGAAATGCTTTATTTTTCAGCATGTTACACAGATGTACTGTTTCCATTAGTAGTGGGCCTGTGCCAGGAGTAGGGAACCTTTGCGACCAGTAGGCATTTAGGCTGGAGTGAACGACAGTGAACTACAGTGCTTTCTAAAACAAACCAAAAAGGTACGCTACTGCTGACAAAGCTTTACGCTATAGTTTCTTTTGTCACTGGTAGAAACTTGTCCTTTGCCTTGCCAATGGGGAGTTTTGCCCTTACATAGCAGCTCTTCCACCGACATGAGAACCGGTTCTTTCCGCTAAAGTGGGCAAGCGTGTGGGACCGGAGAAACTGTAGAAGCCATACCCTGGCACTCGCCATAATAACCTGTATTAAGTTTCCAGAACCTCTCTCCTAAAATTTCCCACATCGCTGGCACCAGTATGCGCAACCCAAGACTTTCCAGGCTCAGCACCGTGCAGCTGACACAACCCCACCTGCCCAGTAAATGACTTCATTCTCTCAACCGCCACAGCTTCAGGCATTTCTGACCGCCGAACGCGATGCTCCCACAGCCGCCTTCGCACCCAGGGCAGGGCGTGACACGGCAGCGGCGAGCCCCGCTCTCCAGTTACACCGAGGGATCTCTGTCCCTCATGAAGGCAACCACCTCCCGCTTCCCTGCCGTCTCTCGCTGCCGCCCGCGGCTACTGAGCGCGGACAAGCCAGCTGCGCGCCCTTCGGCGACGCCGTTCTTTCGGTCGCTCCTCCGACCCGGCTCGGGGAGGGCAGCCCCCTCCAGCCGCGCTCCAGCCGGAGCGACCCGGGCGCCGAGCGCTGCCGCCTGCCGGCCCTCCGGAGGCGCCGCCGGGCACCGCCGGGCGCCGGCCCCCGCCGCCGGGCCCAGCGCGGTAGCGCCGCCGCAACCGCACCTCCCGCCGCGGCTCCGGGCCGCCCTGCCCCGGCGCACCGGGCGCCCGCCCCGCGTCGCTCCCGACGCACGCCAGCCGGCTCGGGCGGCGACGGCAGCCGCTCGGCGGGGACACCGGCCGGCAGCCGCGGGCGCCTCTTGTCCGTGCGCCGGCGAAGACCACCAGCCGGCCCGGGGGCGGTGTCGGGTGCCGCGGTCCGCGGGCGAGCCGCGGCACCTCCGCTTGTTTACGAGCGGGCGGAGCGGCGGCCCGGGACAGCGCTCCGCCGCCGCTGCCCTCGGAGCGGGGCGGCAGGCGTTAGGGGCAGCGGCGCAGTCCCCGCCGAGCGGGCCAGTCACGGCTCCGCACCCGCGGGGCACCTGGGCGCGATCGGGGACCCGGCTGCGGGGAGCGGGCGGCTCTCCCCCCGCCGTGGCGCAGGGGCTGAGAGTGGGTTGAACCGCTCCCCGTCCCGGATCCCCGCGTCCCGAGAGGGGGCAGGCGGAGGAAGAGGAGGAGGCTCTCGCCGCCGCGGCCGGGGACGCGAGGCCCCTTTCGCGACTCCCCCCCGACGTCGCCCTGCTGTGGCTGCGCCCTTCGCCGGGCCCGGGCCCTCTCTCTGTCTCTCTCCTTCCCCGCCCCCGGTGTCCCCCGGGCCGCCGCCTGCCCGTCCCCGGGGTCTGGCGGCGGCCCCGCCGCCGCCTCGCTCCGCTCCGCACTCGGAGCCCTGGGCGGGGGAGGGGCGGGGGAGGACGGGCGGGGCGGGGCGGGGCGGGGCGGGGCGGGGGGAGGCGGCAGCGGCGGCGGCCGCTGTGGGGCCCAGGCTGCTCCTCGCCTCCGCTGCGTCTCTCCCCAGCCCCACGATCTAGGGCTGCGGGGGCGGGGGGGGGGGGGGAGATGGGGGGCGGGGCCAACCTGCGCGGCACCCAATGAGGAGGCGCGAGCAGGCAGCCGGGGCGGGGTGAAGGCAATCACCGCCCAATGGGGGAAGGGCAGAGGGCGCACTCGGAGCGGGGCGAGTCGCAGACAGGAGGCGAGTCGGGACTCGGGCAGCGAGCGGGGCAGAGCCAGCCGCCGCCGCCGCCTCACCCGGGGGCTCGCTCGCAGCCGCTCGCCCGCGGGTCGCCGCGCCGCCGGCGTGGACGGTGCCGTGGACGGTGCCGTGGGACCGGGAGCTGGCGGGCGAGGGACGAAGGGACCGAGGGACGCCGCTTCCCGGAGGGGGCAGCGGGCAGAGACGGCGACGCCGCCGCCCGGAGGAGAAGTTTGGCTGAAGCGGCCGCCGCCGCGAGAGGAAACTTTCCTCGGGGGGCCGGAGGCGGGGGCGGCGGGAAGGAGCCGCGGCACGCTCGGGTCCGCCGCCCGGCGAGGGGGCTTCCGAGAGGCTCCCCCCCCCGGCCCAGGCCGGGCTGCGGCGGCCGGGATGTACCTGGCAGCGGTCTCGGCGGGGAGGAGACGCCCGGGCGGAGACGGCGGCTGGCACCTGGCGGCGACGGGGTGGCTGTTGCTGCTGGCCCTGCTGCTGGGCGAGTCGGGGACGCGGGCTCTCGTCTGCTTACCCTGCGACGAATCCAAATGCGAAGAACCTAAGAGTTGCCCCGGTAGTATCGTACTGGGCATCTGCGGTTGCTGTTTCATGTGCGCTCGGCAACGGAACGAGAGCTGCGGGGGAGTCTACGGGCTGCACGGAGCTTGCGACCGGGGGTTGCGCTGTGTCATCCGACCGCCGCTTAACGGAGACTCCATCACCGAGTACGAAGTGGGCGTCTGCGAAGGTGAGAGGCGGCGGGACATCATCCCTCCATCCCTCCATCCCCCGGGGTGGGGGGTACCTGCTGGGCGGCGGGGGGGGGGGGGAAGGAGGGCGCCCTCCTTCCCCCCCCCGCCGCCCGCCTGTCCCATCCGCGAGGGTGTCTTTTAACCCTCCCTGCTTAAAAAAAACCCCTATTTAAAAGTTTCACCCTTAATTTTCTGAGCCGAAACTTCCAGGCTCTTCTAATTCTCGCTTTCCATAGCGCTTCGCTGGTTTGCTAATAGCTTATAGCGACTACTGATGCCCGACTAAAATCCTGCGATAAAAGGGCTTGGGAAGGGGTTTTGGCAGATGGGAGATCGGCGGAGGTCAGTCGTGCACGCATGGTGCCTGTTCCGGATTCCCCTTCTCTGTAAGGAAACACAAAGGCTGATCATCTGTTGTAAAGTTTTCCTTCCTGTTCCTGTCACTTAATATCTCCCCGCCTGTCCTACTCGGTGTAGGATGATAAGGGATGTCTCTTCCCCTGCTGGAGTATCGAGGGGGAGGGAGAAATCCCCACGGCAGAACTCCGCTCCAAGTCACTTCTGCTTCCTGCTGGCTGCTTGTGAGGTGATGAATTGGTACGAAGTGCAAGAGGAGTTCACCCCCCCACCTTCCCCACCTTCCAATTTTGTGTCTGTCAGAGTCCCTGAGATTTATTTTTTACGTATAATAATTTAACAAAAGGCCAAAGGCAAATTTTTAGTCTCTTTTTGTCTTGTACCTCCAGATCCCTTTCCCCCCAAGTTGAGGGAAAACATGGCGCTGTAAAGAGATTACAAATAACCAGTAGTTTGGGATATGTATAAATGTATGTGAGACTCGGAGCGGGAGCTTCGACAATTCTGGAAAAGGAGAGGGAGCCGGTCTCCTCTCGGCAGGTAGAGGGCAGTAGAAAGTCCGGAGAGCTGGTGAGGCAGCATCTGTCCAAAAAAACTTGCATTTAAACTGATGCACTGTTTTGAGAGAGCTAAACCCGGTCACTTTCAGTGGGCAGCTGATCTTTGTCCCGGCGCTCGTTATTAGTTTAAAACTCCGTTTGCATCCCGAACAAATAAATCGCAAACCAGAGCGGAGCTGGGCAGTGTGTCCCGCCTGTGCTGTAACCAGCGCCGTCAGCCTGTGCAGTTGTTGCTTGGGTAGGACGGACTCCAGGGTTAAAAGCTTTGTTGTTAAACAGTTAAAAATGTCCCTGAAGTACTTAGAAGACTTTGGTTGAGACCATGTTGCCGGATATGTACATTGCTGTAGTCTCTCTCTATTACCATTATTTTTAATATGTATTGGAAAAGTTTTCCTAAATAGAAAATTATGAGCAAAGAGGGAATAGGTACTTTAAAAACCTACCTGGTTTTGCATGAGTTTCTCTCTTTGCATGTTTTCAAGTAAAAGCTTGGCTTAAAGAGCTTTCGTGTCATGTGTTGCCCTCTCCTCCCCCTTGGTTAAAGGAACTAGAAGCATGCAGTCATTAAATGCCTTAATGTTTCAACTCCGTTGCTGTATCACAGAGTACGGATGTCTCTGGCAGTTTAGGAGTATTTCATTCCTTTGAAGTGATGCAATCTGTATGTTGCTGTAGTTCAACTCGTAACACGTCCCATCTACTGTTGAAAATAGTATGAAGCATTTGTTGGCAAGATTGCATTTCAATTAGTGTTGTGGTTAGGAGCTAGTTCCAGCTGTCCCTATAAGAATAGTCAGGGAGATAAGTTATCTATTTAATTTTCATTCTCATAAATGAAAAGCAACTGAGCTGCACCGTCAGCCTAATAAATAGTCCTGGAATACCTATTACTGAATTGTCAGGAAACTGCCTCATTCTAAGCAACAGCAGTAATGTGATGTTCTTCATGCTGTGTGTTGTGCATGAGGGGTGGCAGCAAGGAAAAAAGGGGACTTAGTATACTACTTCCAATCACAAAGATGAGGTTGATTAGCTCTATTTTTTTGATCGTGGTGACCTAAACAATTGTGCAGTTTACAGGCACACATGCAACAGGCTAGGCTGGTGATGCCTGATGTGTGAGTAGTACTAAGCCACGCCTTTATCCAGTAACAGAATAAAGGCTGCTATTTTTTTTTTACCCTGTCTACTGGGACTGCAAACCCTTTCCTACCCCAGTTCAGGGAGGAGGAAATGGAAGTGATTTACAGAACTGTGTGACTAGAAATTGATGTTTTTACTCTCCTTCCTGTCTCTAGCCTTTTCTTTCACTGCAATTTTTTACACTGAAATGACCCCTACTGGCTACAGTTATAAGCATTATTTTTTTTATCATTTTTGAAGCTTCAGCAGTGTCTTGTCTCAGAGTATCAACATTTACTAGGCTACAGAAAACTTCAAGTGCTGGAATTGCAGCAGGTAAAAATACTTGTCTGTTAACTTCGTTTTAGTATTTAATGCACTTGGCATAAGTGAACTCTGTAACACCTGATGGAGAAGTCTCCATGGCATCTGTCACTGGTAGCCTCTCTTTCTGAAACTAGAAATGGAGTAGTCTTTGTTAAACCAGTGTTTATTAATGAAATCTGTTGCTGATTCTGAGTTCTTTTCTTTATCCTTTTAAAACCTGAGGGAAGTCCTTGTTCATCTCACCACGTTAACTATCCACATCTTTATGCAGTTCAAAGGCTTAATTTGTGGCACTGTGCTGAAGTGTGTAAATACCCTTCCTGAATGTAGTTGTATTATTGGTAAAGAATAATTCTGAGGTCAGCTTCCCCTGGTGTAGGTGGCTGCCCTTTCCAATGGGCAATCTTGAGAGGCTTTGCACACCTCCAGCTTCTGCTGGCTTTACAGGGGTGTTGCTGGATTGGTTTGGTGAGGTGTCGAGAGCCTACAGCCCCTTCCAAACACTCTTAGCATTGAGAAGTTTCGAGCTTAAAGCAGGGACTGCCCTTGGTCTCTACCTTTGAAGGTAGACCTAGAGCTACCTCCTAACTAGACTGGAGTTCTCCAGAAACGTGCTAGTCTTGGCTTCTGCAGCAGTCCAGCTGGGCAGGATTCCTGCTTTCCGGGGAATCGGAAAGCCTTAGAAAAGCTCTGCCAAAGAAGTTTGGTTACTCTGTGAAGGCATTTCTTGTGATGACTCTCTTCTTTTCTCAGTTTCAACACTTCCCCAATTGCTGGTGCTTTTAGATAGAGGCCTTGATTGCTTTGCTAAACTCTTCTAAGGCATAACAGTAGCATATAAAATAACACGGAAAATGAGCTGAGATTATTTTTAACTGTGTAATAGAAACGTAGTTTTTTTGCGATATATTTGAAATGCATTGTTAACAAAACTGCTAGTCTCGCTGTGTTCTTCGGTTCCTTTTAGAATATGCTTCCATATGAATTGGCGTCTAGGTAGCCATTGGAAGGAAGTATTTCTGCTCTGGTAGCTGACCAATAACATGTAGTACTTTGTTTTGGTTTTTTTTGTTTTGTTTTGTTTTTAGTGGGGTTTGGGGTTTTTTGGGGGAGTGGGGAATACAGTTATTGCTGTATTCTTTTTGCTTACTGCAGGTAATTTAAGACTTGCCTTGAATACTTGAGGCTTGTCTGCCTAATGCATAGCTTCTGAACTGGGGTTCCCTTGGGACCAGGAGAAAGCTGCTGTAGCAGATTTTAGGCAAGTATCAGGAAGTACGCAGGTTAATCATCTAGGACGATGCTAGAAGCTTGCCCTACTGTGGCTAGTCCCAGTCTCTTCTGCTGAACTGCATCTTTTTGGGAGCTTGGAGCATTATTGTCTGTCTGACTCCTTATTGGGACAAGCAGGGAGAGCTTTTGGTGTTCTCCTCCCCCCCCTTAAGCCTACTGTGTACTAATTTGCCTCCCCTGGAAACATAATAGAGTAGGATATCTAAGGGCATAGTATATTGTATGTAACCAAAGTGCAGTGAAACTGGAGCTGATGAGAAGAAATGAAACTTTGAAAACCTAGCCTTTTTCAAATTTGGGAGGAGGAGAGCTAAGCTGTTTTTGTTTGAGCACCAGTTTACATGTATGGTAATGGAGTTCTCTTCTGCTTTTCTGAAGTAAGAACAACTTGCTTACAGACTTGCTAGTATTTTTACCAGAAGTAGTGCTGCTGCTTATAACTTGTGTAGCTAGTACCTGTGGAAGAACCTTGTTTTTGTTCTCAGTCCCATGCTCTGTATCTGATGGGTTAGTGGACCCAAAGCCTGGAACATGAAGCTTTATCTCCAGACAGACTTCTGTACAACGTGCTTGGCTTCTTGTCTGTGATGTAGTCCAGACCCTTAGGGGGTCAGGTAGTATTTTGCTTTGAGTAAGAGTTACTGAAGTTCAAGTAAGTTAGAAGTCACATGTGGGCGACCTGCCTGTTTATATCTGTTTGACTGGAACAGTGTTGCCCAGATTTCTTAACTGTTTGTTTGTTTTCTTATTCTTTTATGTAGTGACTGGCTGGGGAAATGTCCAAATAGTTCTGATGTCCATGTGTGTACAGCGAACTTCCTGCACCAACACCAAGTGTTAGAACTGATGGTCTATTTGGGGACTTAATCGGTATTAAGTGGTGCACCAAATGATTGTTGGCATGAAGATAGGCAAAATACTTGGTTCAAAGGCTATCAGTAATCCAGACTATCAGGGGAGGAAAAAATGGAAAAATTATTCATGGTGTCAAAAAAAAATTATCACAGAAATTACTGAATTTGTACAACTGGAAGGAGAAGTAATTCTTTGGCAAATGTTCAGCTTCTGACATGCTAGTCTTGACCATAGTTAACAGTCCCCTTCCCCTACCCTGCAGAAAACACTTACTAGGCACACAGTGACTTCTTATGCACAGGTTGGATAATTTATAAGCTATTTCTACTCTTGTGTTGATGCTGAAATCTTAACATCGGTAAGAACATGTAACTTTGATTGTGGCATGGAATTTGAATTAGATCAGGTGCTTATTTGACTTGGAAATGGTTTCCTCTGTTTCTGGGCATCATGTTTCGATTTTAGAAATTACTTGGTTCCAATATTTCAACAAAAACAAAATGGAAAAGTCCAACAGATATGAGGAGGGATACTGATGCAGGAATTGGTATGTTTTTGCTGTTGTGGATCAGCACAGTTAGTTTAAAACTGGAAATCTCACCATGGGTAGGCTGAATGACTAAATCTCTTCTGTTAAAAGGAATACTCTCTTATTTATTTATTTTTTTAAAACCATTTGATCTCACATGACTGTGCAAGCATCCTCTGCTGATGTAGACTTTTTCCCATAGAAAATGGTTATTTCATCAGCTTCCCCCAAATCATGCTGCTTATAAAGTGGTGGGCTTTGTGGTTGGGGTTTTTTGGTTTTGTTTTTTTTAAACTACCTTCAAACTTGTCAGATAGTAACTTCTGCACCCCTAGGAATGTTTGCAGTTTTAAGTACCCTCTAGCTGATACAAGAATACTTGCATAATTTAATTTCTTGCATAGTACTTAGCCAAAATGTCATTTGACTGACGGGCATATTATGCAATAATTAATCCATGAATATGGTTCAAAAATGCCTTCCTCTTCCCCTCCTTCCTTTGCACCCCCCCTCAAGGATTCTTCATCTCAATGAGTAAAGTTTCTAGCATCTTGCAGGCAGGACCCAATGTTTCTCTGTTTTAATGGATTAAATATGTTGTAGAAGTGACCTATTAAATGTCTCTTGTGACTTGTAAACTGCTTTCATTTGAGAATGCGTTTGATCCACAGGGAGTGTAAACTTGGAAGTGGTGAATTCAGGGTTTTGCCTGAGTCTTAACGTGACAACAGTTGTGTAGTCTGACAAAACTGTGTTTTAACTCTGCTTTTTGGTATCTATGCATGCGATTTGGAAAATGACTTGATACTGACATAGAAAACTTAGGTATATGGAGAAACTTAGCAATATAAACTAAGACGGGAATATAACTTCATATAAAGGTTATCTAGATTAAATTCCACAGAAGCATACAGATTAAAAAATCGTCCCTGAGGGAGCTCTAGTCTAAACAGACTAGTTTGACCATGTTTGGGGGAAGTAAGCCCTTAGTAATGTATTGAGATGAATGGAAGCAGTTCGTACCTTTACCAGAGGCAATATTCAGTCCCCAGCAGCTTTCACTGGGTATACTGGGTACTTAACTTCAGCATCTGCAAATCATGTTAACACCTTGTGGGTCATGAGTGTGCAAGTCTTTCAGTAAGAAAACAAGCAGGAGAGCATAGGGTTGTGGACAGGGGGAAAAGCACTAGCTCACAGGCATGCACCCATTTCCCTCTTCTTACTCATTTCCAAAACTTTAAGCCTTATATAGCCAGCTACCTTGATACTGATAGGCTTCAGGTGGTTGTTGGTTGGTTGGGTTTTTTGTTGTGTGTTTTTTTTTTTTTTTTTAAATTAGTGAAAAGTCTAGCAAGTGTGACGTTTCTGAATCTGAAAGTGCCCATTCTGTTGGGTCACTTATCCTTCAAACAAATTAAACTTCAGTGTTTTGCTACAGCTATGTTATGCTCTGTTCAGGGTTATTTCAGAAAGGCTGACTGTATGCATGTGGAGGTGGTTCTTCCCCTCACTGATGGGCTGTTGATAAAAAGCTGGGGTCGTACTGATAATGGTATTACATGTGCTAACATAAAATGTGCTGCCTTGATAATAGAAACACTCAAGTTGATGTCTGTCTCTGTTAGGTTTTAAAAAAAATGAAAAAAGCCTTGATGCTAATTCTAAATCCAGGTTATGTAGAGTTTTTCGTGTAGTCTTCTGTGACTAAGAAATTGGGTGTAATTCCTCTGAAACATTCTGCAGTTTTGGTGTTCAGTGACTCTGCGTTAATGACCCGGGGGGGGAAAGTGGCAAAAGGTTTAGGATGTCAGGTTTCTTCTAATAATGTGGACTGTTCTTGGTGTAGGTTGCTTTATTCATAGCCCTGTTCCAGAATTTGTCTTGGGCAAAACTTTTCCTACTCCTGTCGGCTTTGCCTCTGCTGAGCAGCTTAAGCAAGCTGCCAGCCAGCTGCTTGTTTGCAGCAAGGCTGATGTGTGCTGCTGTATGTGCAGGCTTCTGAAGTGTGTGGCTGCAGAGTGCAGCTTGGAGGGGGGGGGGCAGGGAATTGGAGTTTTGGCCTCCTTTGGAAAATGGGTACGAAGGTTTGGCCCTTTCCTGAGGCTTTAGCAATTATTTTTTTTAAAGAGTTTTCTAGAGCTAGAGGAAAAATCTGCTAGGACAGCTGAAACGCTGCTGTCCATGCTCATTCTTATCAGGGGGGTACTGGCAGAGGCTCTGTCTGACCAATTAAACCCTGGGACACTGTGTAGTATTTTCAGTCAACTATTTACAAACAAGATGTGGTCCTGGTCATAAGATTAAAATAACTTGCAAGTTTTTTTTTCAGGTGCTTAAATGTCTAGGGCTCAGACTTCAGAACTAATTATCATTTCAGACCATCTTTGGGGCAGAAGGCTATTGGAAATACCGTTCAGTCTTGTTGGGGGCAACCCTAATAGCAAAAGTCTTAAAAAACAAACAAAAGCCAAACAAAACAACCCCCCCAAAAAGCCAATTAAAAAAAAGGGGGGGGGACGGATGACGACTACGTGGAGAACTGAAATATTGCAGACAGTGTGGGTAAGGGAAAACTTTAAGCTTGAAATAGTTGTCTAAATCACATGCTTCGCTTACTGCTTCCATTTATCTCCTTGCTTTCCTCACAGCTTCTGTGGAGTTTCTGATAATCGAGTGGAAAGCTGGTTTGTTTAAATACTTTCTGCATTCCTTAGTATGAAATAACTGCCTTGAGACGCACGCAGAGCTGCTGCAGTGAAAATCTTTCTGGCAATACTGGGGATTTGATCACCTGAGACACATGCTCTAGTTTGAATAAGATAAAGCAGGCAGTCATATTCTAGACAAGCCTTACATGTATCGTGTTCCTGAGGTATCTAAATGTTGTAGTACAGTTTTGCTTTCTAGCTTCAACTAGAAATTTTATCAGGAGGCTGCAAAGCTCTTTTGTACTGATGTGCATTCCACATGAAGATTTGATCTTGGAAAGTGGACCCTTCCAAAAGGTGGAAAAACTGCTTTATCATGAAACTCTCAGCTGTGCATTTTACCAGAGAAGTTTCTGCCGGCTCTGGTCCCCGATTCATGAATTTACTGAAGGAGTAAGTTGTGAGAGGGAAGAGGATTGCAGCCAGTGCATGAGTTCAAACTCACTTCAAGGCTAGCCTTCCCTTCTGCTGCTTTTCAAGGTCTGGGGCTGGGTTTCAAGCATTCTTTAGTGGTGATTAGTCATTTCTATTGTTCAGCTCCTCCAAAACATGAATTTCCTTTCCTTCGTTCTTTTTTCCTGTTCAAAGAGAAGCCAAAGCCTACTGGCAAGAAGTATTTCCTTTTTTTTATTTTAGAAAGTCTGTAGAATCCTTTCAGAGTCTCATACCATCTTAATGAATGCCAGTGATTTGAAAATGCTGTTCTGTATACCAGTGTGCTGGAGTGGTGGGGCTCAGACCTTGGGTCTGGTTTGATGGAGAAGCTTCTGAAAGGTTCCCACCTTCCCAGAGGGCAGTACCAGGCCCAGTAAGGATCACTTCTGTGTCACTGTGAAACCCGTTCTCTCTCCTCCTTCAAATGCAGGATTTAAAAGGATGCAAGAGTCTGTAAGATGTGACTTGGACTGTTTCACTTTCAGATCAGCAATGTATTGGATGGTGTCTTTGCTCTTTCAGCGTCCTGAGAACCTGCCTGTCACACTTTAAAAAGGCAGAAATAGCTGAGTAAAGTGCTGCAGATAAATGTCAATTATGGGAGTTCACTCGATTCACTCCAGTTACGTTTAGTGCCCCCCCCCCCCGAACTGTAATTTAAGATTATTGTGGGTGCAGTGCTTGAATATTAGTTTTCAAAAGTGGTACATCAGTGACCATAACAGTGTGTTGCTTGTAGGTTTGAGGTGATGCATTAACTTTATAAACAGTGAAGGAGAACAGTATATTGTTTTCCAAACAATAGCTGATAGTCATTAAATGTCCAGAAAGGAGGAGAAGGGTTGGGGCACAAAAGAGAAAATTCTGTGGCAGGCAGAAGGAATTGAGAACTTCAAGGGAGGGAGAGCAAAAAATTTAAGCAGCAGAGAAGGAGTCTCTGAAAAGATCTTTCCTGGTACTTTTAAGTTGCACCTGTTTTGAGATGATCCTTTGCATATGGGGACAATAAATACAACTATAGTGAGCTACTGTGTGCTTTAAAAATAAGGCTCCAAGTTAGTTTCTCATAGCTGGATGCTTTCCTGGAAACACAAGCAGCTCTTCAGGTGGAGAAGACATAAATGCTTGCTTCAATCATGAGCATTATGCCTCGCATAGTGCTGTGTTGTGAGTGCTGGTATATAGGATTTAGCACAGAAGTAGTGATGGAATGCTGCTTACCAGAGACATATTTCTCAGTCTGTTTCCCAGACTGGACCTGTTGTTTAAGGACCTCTTGTTCAACTTGTTAATGCCTTAATCCTCTTCCCTACTTTAGATGCATGCTATGACAGGCCTTGGGAGTTCAGCAACCCAGAGCAGCACTTGAATTGTTAGCAAGCTGAAATGTTTGCTTTGCAGAAAGCAAGTGATTATATGAGTGACGGAAGAAAATGAAAAAAGTTTTGAATTAAGATGATGTCTCCCCGCCCATCGTTTCCTTATGGTATGAAAGCACACTTAGAAGAATTAAAAAGTATTACGTCCAAGACTTAATTTTTGTCTGAGTAAATGCAGAACTACTTTATTGTCTGAAAAGGGAACTTGCCTGAATGAGTTGGAGAGAGTGGCGGACTGCATGTGGATAGAAATGATTTGAAAGAGTGACTTTCAAGCTATAGTTATCGGCCTGCTGGGAGCATTTGAACCACTTCTAGACATGTGTGCAAAAGGTAGTTCAGTGGCTATGTAACAACTGTCCAATGTCAACTCAGAACTGCTAAAAAGAATAGCCCGTCCCTTCTTTTTGCCCCTACCTGATCATGCCAGCACAATGAGATGGTGGAAATTGCAGCTAAACTAAGGTCAGTTTGGATGAACACTAACAATTTACTTTGGCTGCTGTTCAGCTGGATTGTTTCTAAAAACTTAAGAATGTTAAACACCTACTTGATTTTTGTATTTTTAAGTGTCCTAGAATTTAGCTAGTGGATAGGATGTACGTACTGAGGTTTGAGAGGCTCTTAGATTCTTACATTTGGGGTTTGTCAACCCTGCTTGCAGAGGAGTAAAGCATTCACAAATGATTGTATCTCAGTTTCTTCCTTCATACCATCCAGATTTTTGAGAGGTACATGTGAAAGAGCAGTGTCCTGAAAAGGAAGCCATAGAGGAGGTCAAACAGAGAATGCAGGAAAATGGAAAATGTTTGTGCTACAGTCTGGAATTGTTCATGAACTGTCCCAGGTCTCCAAATTACTGGTGTGTAAAACTTAGTTTTTTGGAATAGTCCTCAGGACATGATGATTTTGGGAATAATAGAGGCTAGATTATATGTTTCACAGAGCCTAGACTTTGTTCAAGACATGCTTCCATTATTAGCTGAAATATTGCTGACCTCTAAAGGAACAAGCATGCTGTACTGGGCCACCATTTATCTGTATCAAGCAGAGCACTAGATGCCTTTGCATCAAGTAATTAAAGCTTTGAATTAAAGTGAGACGCTGGATTCATCCCTTTAGCTCGTGCAAGTGCTTTCATGTGGTTGTACCTTTCATTCCAAGGAATTTTGCTTATACTGATGTGACTTCTGAGGGTTACTCTTAAGTGGTAAACAAGTAAGTATTCATTTAACAGGACCTTTAACTTCTTTTCATAAAAGGACAAAATCGGCTAGGAAAACGAGTCTTAAGTCTGCATGAAAGATCATGCTAGACTTGGCATTCATTTACTAAACTAGAATAAGCTTTTTTTCTTGTTACGTGCTTGCTCCTTCATTGATGGAAATCTTGTTTCTAAATGAAATTGTGTGAAAAGCAGTCTGGTAAAAGATGTCCAGGCTAAACTGGATTTGCATTCTTCCTGTCTGAATGGGCCTTTTTTGTATTCCCTCTAAGTAATGAAAAATACCTTGTTTCAAGATTGAGCACGTTAGATGTATAGTCTGCAAGTATTACTGAGGGATTTCTCTTCTCTTCCATCCTCTTAATGGCTACCAAGCTAATTTTTGAGGTGTGTGGCACTGAAGACTTGAGTGTATGGGGCCACGCTCTTCCTGTGTACCTCCTTTTCTGTTCCCATCTGAAAAGCCGCGAGAGGTGGCAGGTGAGAGATCAAACACTAATCTGTCCTGGAAATCAGATAATATTGTGGGTAGTGCCACAGCGTGTGGTACATCTGCATCGAAGCGTTTTGCCGTGAGAAAGGGGTGGCTCTGCTTTCCGCGCCAGTTGGGCCCCACCTTATGTGGGGTGAGCAGCTCTTGAGTGACGGGGATCCTGCTGATCCTGTCAGCCTTGAAAAGATGTAGTGCTGAAATATGACAGGGCAAAACCGCACAAATGCTCCAAAGCGGTGCGCTGGAAAAGCAAAAGTCTGTGTGCCCTCCCTGCCTGCACTGGGCTGGTCTTGGGGGTCTGGTGGGGAGGAGAGCAGCGCAAGGCCGTGCTGCCTCGTGGGCCCCGCGGCTGCCGGGGCCGGGGGAGCTCCCGGCCCGGACACCCTGCTGGGGAGGAGAGCCTGCGTGTCAGAAACAGGGAGCAATTCAAACCCTTTTCTTCAGACCGTTAAACGGACCGGTCCGGATGAAGCTGTGGTCCCTGCGGTTACAAAAGTTGAAACACCAAGTCTTGGAGCATAGCTCTAGCCTCTTTTGTTCTTGTCATTACGTGGATTACTGCTGTGATTTGTAAAATACAAATTGTCCAGGCTGTATTCCGGCTTCTCAAAAACAGGATGTATTATTGTTCTCCAAATTCTCATGATTTTTTTTTCCCTCCCTCTGCATGCATGGCCTTCTCACAATGAAAGTGTCCCAAGCATTACTGAAGCAGCATCTTCTCTTGAAAAAATGTTAATAGCTTCTCTTTAGGAACTTCGGTGCTTCCTTTGACTTTTATTGATACAGCTGCTGTATGGAATGATAGGTTAACTTTAACTGGGGGGGGAAGACAAATTACTTCCTCGGGTTAATGACTACTCTTCCTTTGCTATTTTTATGGAGTAGAAGAGCCATGAGGTTCCCATGGAGGTTCCCTTCTTCATGTCTAAAATCGACTTGGTTGTTTATTCAGTGCTTTTTGTCAGCAGGTTACTTTGCCAACCTGTAACAGAAAGCAAGCAGTTGGTTGTACAGGGAGGAACAACGTACGTGTGAGAATCTGCTGTGACGCTTTCTGTAGGTCGTGTACAATATTTAAGTGGTAAACAGCTCTTTCCAGGTGTTAGTTGTTTTTTCCCCAAAACAGGGAAAGCAGCAGGTTAGTGAATATTCTGCATGTTTCTGTGGGTGGACAGTACTTGCATGTCAATGTCAGTATGTGTGTGTGTATATACTGTTACCTACTATCAGCTTTTAGACTTCTTTTAAGTGTCAGACTACTGAATGACAAACAGTTTGTACTTGGCTGCGGCTGCCCATACTGGAGGACAGCTTCTGATAACCCCAACAACAACAACAACAAACCCCAACCTTCATAGCTGGAAGATGTCTTAACTGTTTTGAAGTGTTTCTTGGCAGGATCTGTATTGGAAACTTGCTTGTTGATAGTATATAAAATTGCTAGAAGGCACAATGTGAATATAAGGATGTAAAGATTGAAAATAGGTATTTGTTCCTTTTGTCATTACTAGAAGTTAGTGGACTACTTGGTGTGACTATTTTGTAGTACTTGTTTTGGTAGACAGACAAGGCTGGAAAATGATCTGGCACTCTATAGTGAAGAATACCTAATGCCTAGTTTATTTTGCGTAAAAAGCATGTGTCTTGCTTAAACTTGTGCATTAGTGGGCTGTTGCTGTATATGCACTTGACCTAAGGAAGCTGAGACTTTGTAGGACTGGTAATCTTGGTGTGACTCTGGATCGACTGGATTTATTGCTTCCTGGAAGAAAAAAAATAATAAAATTCTTGTTGCATGTAGCCTTCTAAAAGGAAAATGGTCAGTTGTACAGTGGGAACATCAGTTACACGCATTTGATGGGACTGATTCAAAAGGAGCAGAATTATTTGAGCAGAGAGACTTGTTCCAGCCCAACTATCCCCCTGCCCTTGACAGCAAGGAGCATGATGTGCTTGAGCAATTCTCCTAGAGTATGGATGGTAATCCAGGAGTGCTGGAAAACTCACTTTTGGTCATATTACAGAATCAGAGGCCTGGCATCTTGCAGTAATTTTTTATTAAAAAGTTATCTCTGTGGAGTGAATTCTATGTGATGTATTTTTTAATCGGGTTTAAAAATGCTCTCCTTCTAACTCAATTTTGACTTCTGTAACAGCTGCAGATTCTGTCCCAACATTCTCACTTCCATGATAAATATAACTTCAAGTATCTGCGAAAGTTATTTCAGTTAGAATAGCACTCATTTGTACTGCAGCTATGCATTTCTGCAAGACGTCATAGTTTTTCATACAGATGGAAGTAAACAATGCCAGTAGCTGTAGCAAAATGGGCAATAGAACAGCTGCAAAACATGGTATTTGGCAAATCCCACAGTTTAGATTAATCCATTATTTTTTTAAATTTGTTATCTTCTGTTTAGCACTGCGTTGAACTTGAAGTAAATCTCACCAAACTCCAAAGCAGCTGAATTTACATACTGCAGCCGAAATCCAATAGTGAGCGAGTTTGTTTGTTTATTTTAGATGAAAACTGGGATGATGATCAGCTTCTTGGATTTGAACCGTGCAATGAAAACCTTATAACAGGTTGTAACATAATCAGCGGGAAATGCGAATGTGACACCATTCGGACCTGTAATAATCCATTTGAATTTCCAAGCCGGGATACTTGCCTGTCGGCCTTAAAAAGGATTGAAGGTAAGCACTTGTCTTCGGTAATTCAGAGTTAGTAATTTTTCTGTGCATTTGATGAAAAGCTAGGGCCTAGTTTAATATGTTTCAGGATGACTTGGGTAGTTTCAGATACCTGTGGTCTTGTACTTTTCAGAAGACAGTTGTATATTTTAAAGGAAGATGGGACTTCAGTAAGCTAGGCCTGCCAAATGCATAGGTTTAAGAATGGAAGAAACTGATACTTTGTGTGTTATGATGTTTGCAGATTTTGAGACTAAAACAATTCTGTTCATAGTTCATGGTACCTACCTTCACATATCTTTAGCTGTAAATCAGTGTGGAAAACTCTCTTTAGATCTATTGATATGACTGAACTATGAATAAACACAGTGGATTTTAATAGCAAAGGCGTAGAAAAAGTAGTTGTTGATAATACTTACTTTTTTCTTATATGAATGCATGAATCACTATTTTCTTTAGGTTTACATAATGTAGCATTACTTTAATTGCTTGTATTTTTCAGTTTCCATGTTCCTTTGATTAGACTTGCATTAGGCCACATATGTTTATGCTTCTGCACACGTATGTGATGGATATTTGTGTTTGGGGTTTTCTTGTTTGCTTATGGCTGAACTGGAAATGAGTTGGCTCAAGTGTATCCAGTTGGAATTAAATTCCCATGGTGTATTTCTAGAATTGTTTTGAACAGCTATCAAAGGTTTGATCTAGGACCCTTTCTATGATGCTGTAATTACTGTTTATTATCCAAAGTATCCAGGAACATGCACAAGTTGATTAGTGGAGTGAACCTGCTTAATTAGTCTACTTTAAACCAATGTTTAAAGTCATATTGCAAAAGTAAATGTATTTACAAGGCTACTAACCATATTTAAAGTTACTATGTTTAAGTTAAGGAAGTGTGATGTGATGTCATCTGTTGTACTTGTTTTGTGATAAGAAAACTGTTTTCAAGCTACAGACTTGAAATGAGGAGACGTTGTGGAAAAA
The DNA here is from genome assembly GCF_964188355.1 of Buteo buteo. Lineage (NCBI taxonomy): Eukaryota > Metazoa > Chordata > Aves > Accipitriformes > Accipitridae > Buteo > Buteo buteo. The sequence continues at coordinate 24,847,536 of NC_134182.1, forward strand.
AAATGTAGCTGGCAGAAATGTTCATTGACGTTGGTCATGATGTTGGTCACTAAAGGCGTACAAGCGCTTTATGTGCATTTTTTTGTGTTTTTTTAGCTCTAGGAAGAGGAGAGGCACAACCTTTGTTGGCCTCTTGTTTGTTGCTGTAGTAGTGGGCAGTAGCATATATGGGTTCTTAAGTAACCTTACTCACCACTTCTTTTTTTACTTGTGAATGCATGACTAAGTCTGCAGTAGTTTAGCAGGACTCTGTTGGCATGACAATTCATCATGTGTTTAACTTGCTAAGAAAATCTGCTGTGGGATGCCTTTTTTTTTTTTTGCAGGCTCGGAAGAAATGGGCTTAGTTTGTGGAATGGTGTAGTTAAGCAGGTTGATTCTTTGAGTAGCTTTCCTTCAGTAACCTCTTGTTTCAGCTAAATTCCTGTTTTAAAAAGAATAGCATTTTAAACTTAGCCATGAGGTAACAATATTCTAAATGTAAACTATTTGGTATGACAGTGATGGTGCAGTTGTTTTTCAGAGGTGTAATTTTCTTTTTTGTTTATTTGTTTTCTTGGTTTTATTTCTTTTTTGGGGAGTGGGGAGGGTGTTATTCCAAAGCCTCAGACTACAGGGCACAAGCAGAAGAGTTTAGGACCTGCTGTTTTTTTAATCCTTGACAGACAGGAAGGATAGTTGATGCAAGTGATGAAACAACAATGGTACCCTTAAATACCAGAAATCTGGCAGTTATAACTTGAGTGTTGTAACAGTCCAGCCTTTACTCATAAGAATGTGAATTTGCATTTGCATCCTCAGACTATCCAACCCTACTGCCGAGGAATGTTTGAAATTAAATCCATCCATATTTCTTAATAGAAGGGCAGAAGTCATAGCATAACTTTGATTTGTCTGCATTTGACAGCTGTAGTCAGTCAAATCTGCCTGCTGTGTTTTGCACTGTAAATGTTTATTCCCTCTTGCTCTAACTAGGATTGGGAATTGAATGCTAACTGCTTATGGAGGTTATTTCTTTAAATACATTACTACTTGTTTTGGTAATTAAAATGCATGCTTCATCCTGTACCTAAGCTAATGGAAAAGAAGAATAACTTTTTTTCCCCTTGCACTTGACCCATCCCTGTTTGGTAAGCAAGCAAAGTCTCTTAGGTAGAATGGGATAGCCACTTTGGTGTGTCTGAGCCAGTATTTGCTCTTTGAGTATTTCAGGCTTTCAAAGTTCATAGTCTGAAAGTTGAATTCATCCATTCAGAAAATCCACCTGAAACACAGCTTAGGTAGCATGCAAACCAGAGGGCTCTTTCCCCATGTTAAATGGAGAAATATTTCAGTTTCTTCAAGGCAAGCTAAGTCTTTAACTGTAGTGTCATGTAAAAAGAGGTGATTCATAAGATCTGTTAAATATGTCTAATTAAGATTTTACTGAAATCCAAAGTACTGATATATACTTCACTCTTTTGGCTTGTCTGTTAAAGATAATGGCAGGAAGATTTGAAACTAGTAATTTAAATCCTGAAATACTTTAATAGAACCTGCTACTATGGAAAGTGGGACCAAGACAGGGTAGTCTAAGTTCCCTCTCCTCAATACTTGATATGGATAATTAATACACAGTGTGATTAAAAAGACTTAAGTTGAGCACCTGATTGATGGATACACCATAACAGGAGTTTCTGAAGAAAATTTAAAAGAAGAAAAGTGTCATCTAAGCAGCTACTTCCATGTGTTTTCTACTTTGAAGATACTTATTAAGCAATTGAGAATGTTTTGTGTTGTTCAGTGACATGTGTCACTTTGCAGGATTTTTTATATTCATTATAAGTTTGTGTATCATTCACATGTTGATGAACTTCCATAACACAGCTGAGGCAAGGGAAGATACTTAACCACATCCTGCTGAGGAGAAAATGGGTCAGGTAGCTTTCATTCTAATTATGGAGGTAATTGGGAGGGTCCTATCAAGTGAACTTTTTTTTGGTAGTACTATTATTAAAAGCACAGCTGAAATAGATTTATATCTTTACGGAGTATTTGACAAATTGCAACCTAGAAAATTAGTATACAATGGCCTCTAGAGAAATTCTGGCTCAAGCAATTTCATTAAAGTTGCATATTTATGACAAGTTATCTTGGGCTGTATAAATTCATTTAACTGAGGACCCGTCTTTCAGTTTCCTGAGTAGTGGAGGCAAGGCTATTATAGAGACCAGTGGTGCTAGACCAGTGTGGTTTGCTTGTTCTGATTAAAATGAGTTCTATGGATTTTCTGTCTTCTTTCTCTCTCTCTTTTTTTTTTGTTTTTTTTTTCTCTTGTTGGATTTTTGTTGTTACCTTGAAAGAAGAAGGAAGGGTGCAGTTAGGCTCCCCCAACCATACTAAGTATACATAGGTCCATGCACAGGAGATGCTGGTGCTAATGACATAGCGTTAGCTGTAGTTGCCAGCTCAATCAACCTGTACAGCTCACTGAAAGCTATCTTTGCCTGCAGATGTGGAATCTGTTTCATAAATACGATTTGGCAAATAACAAGCAGTGAGCCAAAATCTGCAGTCCCATTTCCAGATATGAATGTGTATGTGCTAAGGGGTTAGAGCTTTTGCATGTACTTTGGTTTCTTGTGTCTTTTTGTGCTTGCACCTTCCCTTTCAAGTGCCTCTCTAGTCATCTTCCTTTTTTTTTTACTTCTAGTTTGTCTTATACTTAAGCTTTTCAGGTTGTGTGTGGTCTTCCCTTCTGGGCTTGGTATCAGTTCTAGCTTGCTTACTCAGCTAACCCAAAGTTTTCTTGTTAGCGTCATATAGGATTTTCTTTCACTATTGGCTTGTGTCTGCCTGCCTTCCTGGGCTCTTCATATTTTCTTTTACCTTTACCTTTCCCTGCCTCCTTTCCTTGCTTTCTTTGCCTACCTATTTCATCCTGTTTGTACCCCAGTTCACTTAAACAAGCCACATAAGGCAAATAAGACAACTTTATCTGTCCTTCCTTCCCAAAATCAGGCTGCATGGGTTTAACATCATGTTGCTTAGATATTGTTGACAAGGCCCAAAAGCCATGTTCTTTATTTTGTCTCCCAAAGTCTTGCTCTGCCCTCAGCTGGGGAAGCCTGTAATAGGAAGCATCTGTTTTAATCTCTAATGTATGTAACTTCTGTAGGGGTGCTGATGTCTATTTGCAAGAAAGTACCGAGAGGTTAATGGGGGGGGTCTCAATAATACAGGTACTGAAGGCAGTTGTCATCCTCACCCCTTGCCCTTGTTTTCCTGGGAAACCGTAGGATTAGATACATTGGAAAGGATTGGTTTTGTCATGGAACTTGATAGCTAACTTCTAACTAATCTTTGTGTAGACATACTGCAAGCATTCAAAGACTTGTTACTTGATTGGAGTACCATACAGCATTGTCCTGGTTTTGGCTGGAATAGAGTTAATTTTCTTCCTAGTAGCTGGTACAGTGCTATGTTTTGGATTTAGTATGAGAATAAAGCTCGTTTATGCCTTAGAGGTCTCACAACTCCATTACCAGGCTTAAAGTGTCTGCTTCTCTACATGGACTGTCAGTGACTTTTCATATAGAAGGTTGGTATAGAGGTCACAAACCATCCTACTGCGAGGAAATGCACACATTTGGGGCTAGAAAGAAACTGTCTGGAAAAGCTATCGCATACCTAAATAATAATAGATTCCTGTGTCGGTGGTTTTTGTTGTTGTTGTTGTTTAAAATGTTTTGCTTTTGGTTATTGTCTTGATGAGTGCCTGCTCTGATATGGTTCAGGAAATCCTGTGTTCTTGAGCTTGGAAAGCTGGCTTCTATTCAGGAGACTGCTAATGATGACAGCTTGGTTGAACTTGGGCTGCTGGAGTGGACTGTGGAAAATAAGGCCAGAGAGTGAAAAGTGATGAGATGCTATCTGTCTGCTGAGCCACAGTAAGAGGCAGAAGTCTAATAAGCTGCATCTATACATTCTTGCAGTCATGATCTGCTAAGAATTAGGTGCAGATGGTACAGAAGAGTCAGTTCTTCAGACTTTGTTGTGCGAGATGCTGAGGATTGGGGGTGAGAGAAGTGAAAGAAAGTAGTTCATCAGGATGCATTTGTAGGGCATTGGTAGGTAGCAGCACTCAAAACTTGTTGTGTAGTGTCAGTCCAATTATCTCAGTCTTGCCTAGCACGTATGAAGAACCACTGGGAGGTGGTGTCTGGTGTGACCCAACCTCAGTAGTTTCAAAGACTGTATTCCAGTTCTGGGATCTTCTTCCTTCTCTTCCTCTATGCTAGCCTGGCAGCAGTTCAGATGGCCCAGCCAAGCTTTAAAGAACAGGAACCCAAAGATGTTCTGCTCTCCCTCCTCCTCCTCCTCTACAAGAGCAGGTCAGGATCTGTGGGCAGGCGGCATGCCTTGCTGCCTTCCCCCTTCAGAGGCAGTGGCAGGCCTTTGGAATGATAACTCTCTCCTGAAAATATGTTCCCTGCTAGAACAGCTATCTCCTCTTCCCTCTGGGAAGGGAGGGGAAAGTCATGGGTCAGAGGCATGCAGTCTTTCACTAGGTGGGCTGTACTTCAAGTTGGCATTTACTAAAAACTTCAGTCTGCAGATTCTCTCAAAGGTAAGAAACTTCCTGGTACTAGCTTGCTTCTTGAAAGTAACTTGGTAGCAGTGTTTGTTTTGATAATACCAGGTACTGGTTTGACACCAAGAACACCCAGACAAAGGTGTTCTCGAGGACCACGGAGAGCATAAGTGCCGCCAGCCATAGGAAAGGCAGTGCTTCTGTGTATCTCGAGTTCTCCCAGTGCACACCTGAGCTCTAGGAGGAGAAACCAATCGACTTTCTTTATCGGTTCATACTCTACCAAAAGTATAAGTATTTTCCATGTCAAAGTTAAGCCCAGTCTTTATTCAGAATATATGTGAAGGATAAAATTTGTACCTTTTTTGATGAAAGATGCGATTAGTGCTTTAGGTAAATAAACACCCTTCACTTGCATCTCTGCATGTAAAACCTGCTGCTGATACCAAGTTATTGAAACTGTTATTTGAAGAGTTGCTTCTTGGTTACTTGGCTTGTACCTTTCTGCACTATTCACTGCTGTCCTTCATAGGTGAAAGGAAAAGGCCTTTTAAGTCGCTGGTATCTATTAAACTGGCTTATTGCAACATACTCCTTGCATTCCATTATTTTTTACATGTAACTGAATAACTTTATGCTGGCAAATGTTGCAATACCTGTTAGACCAGTCCTGGAATAACAAATATGAGAAGGTAATTTTATTCTGAATGCTTGTTTGGTTGGTTTTAGGTCTGATTTTGTGTTGAACTTCACTTGTGTGGTCTTAATGGCTGTGGCTACATTGAAAAACTAGAACAGAATAAATCCAGCTTTATGCTGAATTATCAAGCAAGGAGACGAGCGAAATACTTTCAAATGTGCTTAATCTGATACACTTTCCACTCCTCTCGCGTAACAATTAACATATGTTTTTGCTCAAATAACAGAACTTTGAAGGTTGGCATGTATTTGCAATAAGGAATGCGACTGTGGCAAAGGTCCAGATTTTACCCTTGAACATGCTTGTGGGAGCCAAGTAAATATATTTGAAAGCAAGTAAATGCATTTGAAAGCAAAATTTCACATGAAGCAGAGAGGAAAATGGCAGTATAGCTTTCAGGCTTTGTTTCTGAAAGCATAGATAGAGAAGGAAAAACTGTTTGATGTGGAAATAGTACAGATTAGGAATACTGATGTAAACTTGAATATACAAAGAAGTCTTCCAAAAACCAAAAGGGAAGAGAACATCCTCATTAATTGATGAGAGGGTTTTGTGACAGTGGCACATCTGCCAGTGCAGTAGCCTTCACAGCGTAACAGAGCAGTGTTAAATTTGCAGGACTTGTCACTTTTCTGACTCTAGCTCCTCACAGTACTGTTCCCTGATCAAGGAAGTGTGATCTTTTTCTAATGTATTGGCTCTTTTAGCATGTCCTATTTTTAAGATGAGTTGTCACACAGAGAACATCTGTGCCATGAAATTTCAATCTGACAGTAAGAAAACCTAGCAGAAGTTTCAGAAAGATATCAAAAGAGAAAACTGACTTTCATATTTTTGTATTGATGTGGCTGGACACCTAATTTTAGGCTTAATTAGATTATGAATAATGCTATTTGTATTAATGGGGGGAAGAAACTGCATTGCAGAAATTGTTAGGAGGGAAGATTGAAGAAAGAACCCAAAACTGAGCAGCTGGTTAGAAAACTAGAAGTGTTAGCATTAGATAAATTACTTCAATTATAACTAATACTGTACCTTTACACTTTGATTTTTTTTTTCCTTGCCATTTTATGTAAACGTGGTGGTTTTACTGTGTAGTAACTGAACTTAACTGTCTTTCTGTGCTACACTTGCTCATGTGAGCTGCTGTGCAGATGCCACTCTCGCCTTTCCTTCTTACATCCAAATCCCTTGGGTGTGTAATGCTTATGGAGAGGGTACTGGATCTTCAATTTGTGACACTTCAGTTTCCTTCAAACTTGCAGTTTCCAAGATTGCTGTGGACAGAAGTGTAACCTTAACTGTAGGCCTTGGGATAGGACCGTGTGACAAATACATCCTACAAAGCTAGCAATAAGATGTGGATGGTTAAAGCGTGGTTGATCCTAGAGACAAAGGAGCATTCTTCTTGCCTTTTTCTGTTTCAAATGCTTTCCTGCATTCATCTGAAACTGAATACGAGATAACTTACTGTACCTGGAGCCTCTGTAAGAGAAGAAGAACAGGACAGGTATCTTACAAATGGTAAGATCTTGGTTTTGATAAGTTCAGTGCATTTCAGATGTTATTTTCCGTGTTGGCAAGTAGGCTGTGCTGAAGTATGGCCACTTTAACTGTAGTGGCAAGTTACAGGTTTTAATAAATGCTTGACCCTAACTTCTGTTAAAACTGGGGAAGAGGGAGAAAATGGAGCAGGTGACTTTTAGCAGAATGCTTCCAGATGAAGTGTTGATTTTAAGGATCAAAAGTTATCTGCTTGTGACAGAAGAGACCTGAGCAAAGATCTCAAATTGAGTGGTGTGTAAACATTAAGATAATGTTGCATACTAACAGGAAGCTGTATTCCTGTGGCACTTGCTGTGCTGGGTCACAGGTCTTGTTTTGATAGGGCAAATCTTGTTTGGATATATGCAGCATTGATGTTGACAGAGATAACTCAGTGTTGAGTGAATGTATCCAGTGATAGTAGTATCAGTGATTTACTGGTCAGTATGACAACTTTAATACAATAGTTGTGTTTCTAAAAATGAGGAAAAATTTATTGGAGAAGAAAGGGGTTTTTTTGTTTTGTTTTGTTGGTTTTTTGTTTGATCACCTCTGGTAGACTTCACAGTTGTCTCTTTAAAAGAATGATGTACCACCATTTTAATTCTGAATGGTTGTATAGCATGGTGACAAACTATTTTAGCTCTTTGTCTCCAAATTTAGACCTTGAATTATTTTGTGAAGTTTTGTTGTTGTTGGTTTTTTTTCTAAATAGAACACTATGGAGCTTCCACAGCATCAAACTAACTTTTCTATGCAATAGAATGAAGCATTGCCAGCAAAATGTTTGTCTCCGAGACTGATGGATGGAGTCTAGAGTCAGCAAGATCCTGTGAACCAGTTGAGTTTCAGAGAAACATTGGTAAAGTTGGATAATCTCTTGCTCAGGATGGAAGGTGGGAGAAGAAAGGAGAAAAAGAGCAGTGTTTCTGGAAAACTTCCATTGGCCCTACTTCAGAACAGGCTGCAGATAGGATGCTTAATAAGCTTGGTTTGCCCCAGCAGCTTTTAAATAGAGCAAGGATACTTGTATAGCTGTTCCAAGAGTACTCTTTTCAAGATGCATGAGAATTTAACTCAGTCCAACTTAAACATTCCAAAAATGTGTATGAACCTGTGTTTTATCTTATTCACTACTAGAAGATGACACATTTCTTCCCCTTCTCCATACAAAAGCACTTGCTAATTAATACAGTAATAGCAGATGTCCCCATCAAATAATTTGCAAATGTAACATTTTTGCTCTGTAAGAAAGCAAAATGATTAATATTTGCAATGGAATTGTGGTATTAGTGTGATAAGAAAAACAAAATTATTCCCCTACCAAAAATGTAGGTTTGTATTATTTTTTTTAAAAAAATTATAATAATATTTAGTGTTCTGTGCATTAACTTATACAGGACTTGACGTGCCTTTTCACTGTTGTTTGTTTGATGCTGGTAAATGCAGGGAGTTTTAATTGCTGGTCAAAGTTTTGGGGTCTAGCTGTGCTCCTGCCCCCATCACCTTCAACCCAAGGTTCTGCTCAGCACTGCTGCCAGCAGTGGTGCTGATCTGTAGAGAAAGTCTCTAGTTTGTTTCCACATTCAGAAGTGTATCAAAGACTTGAGTGTAATAACCTCTGGAAAATAATGTTGTAACTGTCCTAGATCTATCATGGGGTTGTGCATTGAGCACTCGCTCCACTTGCTCCATTGGTTAGTTGTTTTACTGTACGTTGTGGATCATTTCAAGTGGAAGACCTGGCCTCCTTCTGTTTGTCGTCTTTCATCCAATTGCTGTTACCCACTTACAACAACCTTGGGAATGAGATGTTTAGTCTGGGACCATTTTCTTTCCTAGAAATGGCAAAGTTTCCTTCTGTGTCAAGTGAATACCTCATTAGGTCTAGCTGTGAGGCACCTCTCTAGGAAGCAGCCCTTTCATTATTACTGGCTGTGATTATTTTTCTGGTAGAGGTGCATCTTTGGAGAACAGCACTACTATTATAACGATTAAAAATCACGTCTGAATCTCTTCAGACGTGTGGCTAACTACTTCTCATCTTCCCATGGGGTTGGGCGGAATAATTATTTTTTTTTAAGGGGATTTTGATTTACTAACCTTTCTTCTGCAGGTTATCAGTCCTTACTAATTTAGTAGCATTACCTCTGGCTGATGCTATGTGACAAATCCATAGTCTGCCCTTCCCTTTTAAAAAGGGGTGTGTGTGTGTGTGCAAAACCATTTCAGTTTTCTTGCAGCCATGACTGCTTTAGTCTAACTAGCTGTAATCTGTCACTGACAGCCTGATCTAATGATCTAGGTGGAAAGTTTTGTTCTGAGCTTGTTGCTCCTGTTTGCCTGTTACTTTGCCCTTCTAGGCTCAGTATGAGCGGGTGTTGCTTGATTACCCCCTCCTGCCCCCCAGAAAAAAGCCCTGCGTAAAACTTTTTTATAAGTTCCTCTTACAAAGATGTCTGAGAATTTGTCACCCTACTCCAGAGTGTTAGCAGGGGTACAGCTCACAGTATAAACAAAAGTCCAAATGTCTGTTTAAGAGTATGGAAACCACCTAGTTATAAATGGGCTTTTCAGGACTCAGTTCCACCTTTCCTGGTGACACTGCAGTGAGATGGTACTCTGGCCAGTATCCTCACATGCTGGACCTGAGCATAGGTGGTACGTGTGTGCCCTCTATGGATGCTTAAAACCAAAATGTGTGCTCTCCAAATGCTGGCGCATCTGTCTATTCGCTGCCAATATATTTTTGGGCACCTGTTTGTGCTTCTAGTTACTGATAAAGGATTCTTCTGCACAAACACTTGGGGAGAGCATGGGTGTTTTATAGGCAAAGCACTGACCTCAAGGTTGAATGGCTTTCTCAAAAAAAACCCCAAACCCCCCAGCCAAAGGCATTGTTAGCCTTAGTGCCAACAAGCAATAGCTCTACCCCCCCTGAATTCCTGCGGGTGTTCTCTTCCTGTTGTTCTAGATTCCCTCAAGTGTTCTGTATTCAAAGTATTTTTAAAATTCTTGCTATTCAAATCCAAGAAAAATTCCATCCTCATTCATCAAGTAACTTATATGATGTACATTATACAGCTTATCTAGAATCAGATGTGTTACGTCAACTTATGTTAAAAGATGTAAATACTGCCTTTCTGTCCAGAAGAGGTGAAGCTTTCACTAACTTTTAGCTTCAGTTAGGAAGAGAACAGATAGTACTTTTGTATGATCAACGTTGTTCTAGAGACATGTGGAAATTGTTGTCATGGTGACAAACCAATCTACATAATTTAAGGTGTTAGAATTTAAATGGCTTGTCAGATACACATGCCAGAATCACAGCTGCTATAAATGAATGCACTAATATGTTAAATGTTAAACATGTTTGGAATTGGCATATAACTTTAGAAGGGCAAAGAAAACACCGTCTTGATTTAAAACAAACAAACATAAAACAAAACCCAAAACTGGGAACTCAAATCTGCTTTTGACCTCTGGCTAGGAGATGCAGTCACATACAGCAAGGGAGGAAATGCCTGACATTCTAGCCATCTGAGCTGGGGCTTCCAGCTATTTGGCACGCTTACTTGTGTAGGTCTGATGTTTTTTCTTCTCAGTTGTCATTGCAGGCTTCTTGTAGAAGTGAATAGGGGACAGAGTAATGCCAAAAGCAAGATGTTTCATCTTTCTGCTTTAGGTCCTTCTGTAATATGTATTAATTGCTTTATGAGAGTTTGGAACATGAGTTCCTAATCTCTTGTATGTTTTTAGAAGCCAGGTTAGAATATTAGTATCAAGATTTTACAATTTGAGTAAAAATACTGTATTTTTAAAAAGCCAATCTGGGTGCTTCTGAAGAAAACCGCTTTGAACATCAAAAATTGTCCAATAAACTTGTGACTGATATACTATACTGGAATGATGGATAGAAAACAAGATGTAAAATAAAATAAGTCTGTTAAACAAAATTTTCTAATTATTGTGCTGTTATAGTTTGTGGGCAGTGTGGGTATTCCTTACCTGGATAGATCACATGTGACAGAAAACTAAAATAGCAATCTCAGTGCTGCTGCTTTTCAAAAGTTATGCGCTTCGTACTGCCACATCAGCTGTGTAATTGGAGCGTATTCTTTAGTCTGTGACGGTGGTCTAAGCATCCAATCCTTACCTGCCTGCTGTGTGCAAGCCACTGCTTTCAGCTTCCCGCTTGCAATAACTGGGTACCTTCTGCTGGGGCTTTGATGTACTGCAAAGTAGGCAGACTGGGTAGAAGGACAAACACCTTGAGCCTGGAACTTGCGTGCTAGAGCTAGAAAGCTATTGGGAGCTAAATGCTGTCTGTCTCCTTGAACTGGATCTGTCCCTGAACAAGATGCTAGCAGCCCCTAGAAGTCATGAATAAGAAGAGCAAGACTCCTCTTCCCATCTGTCTTAGAAGCTGGAAACACCAAGTGAGCCAAGCAAGACCAAACTGGAGTGTGTGTCGAGGGGGGGATGAAATGAGAAAGAAATGCCTATCTTTTTTTTTTCCAGACATCTCTTAGTGTTGAAGAGTTAAAATGCTTAACAGATCAGTCTGCTGATGCTGTTCGCTCTGTGACAATAGGTGTGTTAAGCAAGGAATAGAGTACTTCAGGAAAGTGGAATTTTGGGAGAACATACAAGTAGCTAAGGGTGGGTGGGACTTGGATCCTGACTTGAGAACTGTACCTGGGTAGCAGGGCTCTGTTCATTATAAAGAAATGGGTGCACTGATGGATTCACTGATAGGTCTGGATCTCCTACAAAACATGATACACATAACATTTAATGAATGAGTCTGAGGTGCAGCTCTAGAGATTCATAGAAATGAAGGGAGGAGAAAATTGTGGCCTTCTCAACATGTAAAATGTGCTATTTTAGAACTTTTTATTACTGCATAAAGTTATTCTAAGTTTATCAGGTTGCTGTTTTGTTGTTTGGTTTTTTTTTTTGAAAGTGCGTGTTTCCTTAGTCTTTTTCAAAACTCTGCAGTGTGTTACTGAGATTCCTGAACCAAGTCTGTAGGAACTGGCATGATATAAAGGGATGATACACATCGATACTGCCTGAAAACAACTTGCCATCCTGTGCCATTCTGTCTGAGCAAGCTATTTGTTGAAATGAGGCATAAATGTGGAGTCTGGTTAACCTCTCATTAATAACCCTTGTGAGGATTGTCCTACATGAGGAGCTGTGGTTTACTGCTGTACTCTGCAAGTTCCATAGGTTGCATCTGAGTTTTGACAGAGCTGTTCAGTACTAGTGTGAAGTGAGATTAAGTGAAACCTGAAAATTGAGATAGAGATATATCTTCATGATAACACATCCTTCACTTCTTTTGAATAATACCATGATGTTCCAGTAATGGGAGTGGCTTTCTACACATAGACTAGAGCATGAACACTCACTGTAAGAAAGCCTAATGCTTTCTGTGCTGAGCCACCATTGGTTTGATTCAGGAGGCTGCAGACAGAAGAAATCTCTGTCTGGCTTCTACTCACAGTCCTACATTTGTGAAGTATTGCTTTGCCAACACACTTATTCCAACAATCTCTGTTTTCCTTCTCAATCCTAGGGACTATTACTGTGAAAGCTACTAGCTTGTTGACAAGGGAAAGAGAGCTTTGCTTTCTAGCAGAAATCTAGTCTGTCTTTACAGCTGTGGTCCGCAAAACTCATCACTGAGTGATCAAACATGGTTTCAGATCAAGGTACATATGCACCTCTCTTCATCACTGTGGTAGTTCTTATATGCTTGTTTTACAGCTGTACCTTATACAGCTGAAATTCAAATCTGTGGACTAGAAAGCAAGAAATGAAACTTGCTGAAACCTTCTTTTATTTTCTGATAAAAGTCCAGCAGAGATCTGTGAATCTTTGCTAGCTCTGCAGTATTGGCACACCTGCGATCTCCTCTGGCAGATCTTCCCCCCTTTTTTTTTTTCCTCCTTTTTTCTTCCCCACCCCTTAAGGGGGAAAGTTGCCATAGGCTACAGCTAAGGAACTTTGGGGGGAGTACAGGGATTGCTATGGAGTCGAAGGAAAAAATTTGAAGGCAAAGGAAAAATGTCAAAAGGACAGGACTTACAGCTGTATAATGCATGTAATCTTGCCTATGCTGTGGATTTTTTGGGTCTGGGGTTTTTGTTGTTGTTGTTGGGTTTGTTTTTTGTTGTTGTTGTTGGGTTTGTTTTTTGTTGTTGTTGTTGGGTTTGTTTTTTGTTGTTGTTGTTGGGTTTGTTTTTTGTTGTTGTTGTTGGGTTTGTTTTTTGTTGTTGTTGTTGGGTTTGTTTTTTGTTGTTGTTGTTGGGTTTGTTTTTTGTTGTTGTTGTTGGGTTTGTTTTTTGTTGTTGTTGTTGGGTTTATATTGGTGGCTTTTTGTTGTGTTTTGGTTTTTTTTGTTTGTTTGTTTTGTTTTTTGGTTCTGGACTGAAACTAAAATATCCAAACCTATCTGTTATTTACTAAGGAATCTGTAGTAGATGTAGCCCAGAAATGCTTATGGCTTACCAGGGTTACAAAAGTTGGCAAATGGGGTCTGGAACCTAAAGCATCTGTGAGGGTATAGCCTAGTAAGAATATGAGATTGCTTCAAATTACATTGTCAGTACTCCTACAGAGGAAGCATATCTGTCTTATATGGAAGAGAGTTGTTTGTTACCTAGGTACGTCTGTGTGAGGTGTGTTCTCTGAGTGTGCCTTTGATAAGGTTTCGTTTCTTAAAAAAGAGAGATGCAGTATGCTGCTCTGTGCTTTGCAGTCTGGTGGTTTGGACTGATCCTGACCAAGTTGAGTGAGTGATACTTCCTTTCTCATCTGTGTTTTGTGTAAACAAAGACTGACCTAGTTTAGGCATTAAAGTGCTTCTGGCTCTGAATCCCAAGTGGGAAAGGGGGCTTTTGAGTTTATGGTCTGGCAAAAAGGGGGATTTCTGCTAGCGGCTTGGCTTAAGGAGTTCCTGCCTCTGTGCTCTTCTCTGTCCCTGTCGCCTTGACATGACATGCTGTGGGTCCATGCTGTGAACTGGGCAGGGGAATCCTGTAAGCTGTTGGGGCCGACAAAGATTCTCTATTGACAAACAGTGATGCAGACGGTGTCATGAGGAAACGAGGCTTTTATCATTCTGCTATGTTTGTCTCTCAGTCTCTGCCTTTCCCTGTTTCCTGCCCATGGTTACTTTTGAGAGTTATGATTCCAGCAGCTGTGATAAATGGATAGGGACCTCAAAGATACAGTAATACTGCAAGTACTGAAAATTCGCAGCTGATTGTGAGACAGAGTATACAACATGAAATCAGCTTCAATATTAGGTAGCAGAGAATCTACAGGAGTTGGAGGAGGGATGAAGAGAAATATACTATGACTATCTGAACAGCTAGAAAAGCTTCAAGTGAAAATCTCATCATCTTGGGTGCTACAGAATGCAATTCTGAAACAGCCACAGGGAATCAGGCTTGGTAATTTCAATACCAGTGAAACTATGTGTTCTCTATTCTGTTCTGTGCTGTCAAATGCTTCCAGTTAAAAAAAATAAAATAAGGTAATAATAATATGGTAGAAACAATAATTTGAGGCTCTAGGTGCCACTAGGTGGCAGAACCCCTGCATCTATTCTGTGGATGTCTCTTTCTGTGTCTTTATTCTTCATCTGAGTATATATCAAAAGTACTTTTCAGCTGTAGTGTAATGAGAATAGACATCGGTAGGGATGCTTACATGCTATCCTAATAGGGCTCATATTGACTGTTGTTGTGGGAAATGTGAAGGGCTTTCAACATTCTGTATCCTTTATTGTTCAGACTTCTAGCCCTTCTGAAAAGCCCACTACTCAAAGTGGTTGCTTGCATTTAGTTGCATTTAGGTGTCAACACATGACTCTCTTCTTTCCCCGTTTCTTGGTTCTAACGTTAATAGTTGAGAAGTGAAGAGATGACAAAGTGATGTTTAAAAGGAATCTATTGTAAGGACTGGCAGCAGTGGCAGGAGCATGGCGATGGTGAATGGTTTAACCTATGGTGGAAGGCATGATTTTTGAGTGTTGGAAGCTTACAGTGTTATGGAGTGACTCATTTCTGTTGGTGAGATGTTTGTAGCTGAATAAAGTTACCCATTAGAAACAAATGTATCTTGAAGCAATAGCTGTTAATAGCTATCTTTAATAAGGTTCCTCTTCTCTTAGTGCTAGTCTTTGCTTGCAGTGTGCTTGTCATGTGGGAGATTATTTTAGCTTCGTTTTATTGGTGGTTTGACTTACAGAGCAGCTCGGGAGGTGGCTGAGAACAGCCCAAGAATAGGATCATTGCCTCCCTGTATTTACTAGTAGAGGGCTATCTAGGTCATGGGTGTGGGGATATGATAAATTCTGCAGGTATTATTGTATGTTTGCATATTGTAATACCTGGGGTACAGCCCTCATCTTGCATTTGGGGATACAACGGGACCAAGCCGGAAGAAATCCACATCCTCGTGATCTACTTCATAAGTATACCATCCTGTGTAATGAAGACCTCAATTAGTGGATGCTTAGTAATGAGTCTGTTAAATACTAAATGACAAATCTAAAAGTAACAGTATGGGTTTCTTTCTCTAGGTGCTGTATTTTAGGAACATCTAGATATTTCAGTTCAGAGTGTTAATATTGATTAAAACTGAAGTGTCAAATTTCAAAGCAGCTTAAGGTTTTCAAAAGGGGTTAGAATCACTTAACAGAATTTGATGCCTACTCTGAATTTTGTGTACAGTTGACACTCTGCTGCAACAGGGAAGTTTAATACAGATACTTCTCTTGACCTGTGAAGAAATAGGAAGGGATGCCAGCTTGTTCCATTAGTTAGGTACCTGATGGTTAGTTTATAACTTTATTTTGCAGTTCTGGAATAATCATGTGAGTGAGAATGACTTTTTGAATGTAGTGTCTTGAAGGAATTGTACAAGTCTCTTATTTCTCAGTAAGTCCAAATAAAAGTTCACATGCAAAAGATTTCTCCCCACTTCTAATTTTCTTCTAGTGCTACAGTCAGTTCTGCACAACCTTCTTACTCTTTCACCTTTCTAGCACATCTACTGTGCCTACTCCTAACCATCTTTTCCCCAGCTACCCTGCATCAAATCAGTCCTCTCTTCTGATCTTCCTGGGCATGCCCACACCTCATGGACACCTCATTCCTTGCTTCATCCTCTGTGGATCTACTCTGAAGAGCTGATCGGGAAATGCAAGTGCTATTGCAGCCACAGTCCAGCTCTGCAGTACCGTTTTGAGGATGCGATACGGGTGTTTGGGAACTTCTGCTCTGGGTGGTACTAGGTGTACCTCCCGTTCTAGTCGGGACAGCGTTGGTTTGGTTTTGGTTTGGTTTTTTAAGAAGGAGATCTTAGGCTGTGAAACGCAGGCAGTGTGGCCTACGTTGAAAAGCTCTTTATTGGTACACATGTGTGAGGCTGTTTTGTCTTTACCATTCCTTTGAAATTATTAGTGTTTGACTGAAGAGTCTTTGTGGAATGCATAAAAGAACTTTGAAGGAAGTACTGTGAAGGAAAGAAATTCAGCCAAAAACTAGGGTAGTTTGTAGGAAGGTGCTACTTTGGCTGTAGGTTTGTTTATTATAGAAATATAAGTTAAAATAAAACACCCAAATACCAAAGAGTCATCTGTTTTTAATGTAAATATATTTTAAAAAATACACTACACTGACAGAAATGCCTGAAACATCTTGGTGTTCAGAATTATATGTATAGTTTCTCACTTGTATCCTGTTCATGTCATCCAACTCCATATAATGGCTACCTACAAACCAATACCACAGAGATCATTCAGTAGGTTTTATTGGTGGTGTAAAAGCTATGGGTATTTATGCATAATACAGATTTCTTTCTGAAAATGACTTACCTCTAACATATGCTTTCAGTTCCTCATGTGAAGTTATTACTTTCCTACTTCATCTAGTATTTTGAAGATGATACTTCTTGAACGTTTATGAGGAGGTTGGTTGTTATGGTGATAGCCATTTGAATAGCAAAAGTTTGATTATTTTATTTTAATAATTAAAACTTGACATTTCTTTAAAAATTCTGTGTAGAAAGCAGTCTTCCTTTCAGAAAGAAATGTGTTGATGCTGTGCTTCCCTATGTCATGTTGAAAATAGCTGGTGGTTGGACCTTGGCAACTTGAGAGCTCTGATATGTGAGATCTGTGTGATGCCTGGTGAGTCTTAACACTGTCATTTAAGGCGATGTACAGCCTAGCATACTAAACTGGTGATGAAAGCAAGTTTGTACTAAGCAGGTGAACTGTAAGCAAGAGTGATACCTGGATGTAACATCCCAATTTTGTTGCCTGTTTTGAAGTGATGATTTCTTATGAAGCTATTGCAGTGAGGTAGAGAGAGAATAAATAAACTTCTTAAGCAAGCCCTGGCAGCCCTCAGATGCTGAAGAGTTCAGTGTTGGCGAAGGGGATTACTGAAAAAAAGAAAATGTTGTGGGCATGTGGAGACACTGAAAATACTATTTCACTGATAATACCCTGAGTACAATTCAAAACATAGCTGTGGAGTATGTGTTCAGAGGAGCAGTTTTAGAGATAAAGGTGTATTTATTTCCGTCCTGTTGATGAGAGGATGACTAATGTTGAAGAGGAGTTTTACTTTGTGGCAGAGGTCTTGCATGGGGTCTTGATGGGTTTTGTCTGTTTAGAGAGAGGAGCTGGAAATCCACAGTGAGGGAAAATACCTTGTACTATCAGCCTTGGGTTATATTAGGCCTTGTTTTGGAGTATGTGAAACACTGGATGATGTCTGCCTGTGAGATTGGGAGACACGCTTGCTTGAAGTGGGGCTTGGCTTTAAAATGCTGTTTTGTCCTAATGTACAGGGTCATACTGAGACTGTATGAGTGCAGTGGGTTTTATTTAGAAAGGGTGTTCTGAATTCCTGAAATGATGACGATCCTTTAGTCGTTCTGAAATGAGAGACAGAGAAGACGGACAGTGCTGGTTTGTATGTCCAGATTGTGGCTGTGGTCTTGTCAGCCTGGCGATAAAACAGTTCAAATAAGTTTTGTGCCAACTTTTGTATAAAAAAAGCTTAATTTCAGCCTTGCAGTTCTTTTCCGGTTCACAGTAGACATAACTGCTGACTGGGTTGTAAGTGTTTTAATTCTGCAGTATAGCTTGGTGTGGGATATCCTTTTTCTGCTGACTTACAAGAGTGCCTTTAGGGGCTTGTGCCCCCTTAGGGACTGCTGTCACCCTGGGCTGTTGATTTCATATTGCTTCCGTGACTCTGCCTGGCCAAGAAGCTAGACAATAAAGTTTTCTAGGGACGTCACACTGGGTTAAGTGAATTAGATTTGGACTGTGCAGCCAGTGGTTCTTACCAGCTCCAGCATGATCCTTTTTAGCAGGTGGATTAAGTCTATCAGCTCTGCAGTCCCTGGCTTCCATCAGTCTTGAGCCTGTGGATTCGTTGGCACTGGAGAAGGTAAGTCCCTTAAAAGGGAATTTTCTTTGGAATAAAAAACCCCCACCAAACCCAGCATCACTTCCAGTTAGTTTTTGAGGCAGTAACTGTGACAGTGCTGTGTACTCAGACCATTATCACTAATGCCGTGCATGCCAACTGGTCACGTTGCAGTCGTAACTCTCGCAGAGGAGCGTTTCGCAGCGTTTCGCCTTCTTGAGGCTCACGAAGTTTCACTGGATCCAAGGAGAGTATTCAAGAGCAGTACCGTGGCTCTTCCTCCCGCAGCCCTGCTTTGCTCCGTTTGGCCAGGGCAGGAGACAAAGAACAGGCTGCAGTTACTGGCTGTGAGCGTTTGCAGAAATTACTGACAGCCATCCCTCTCCTCCGAGGGGGACAGGCCTGCCGCTGCTCCTCGCTCTGCGGTAGCGGAGCTGCAGCTGATGGAAAGAACTGTGCAAGAACAAAGGAGCCAAGCAAGAACTGTGCTTTCCAAAAGTTTTGAGACACTCTGCTTGTGCATACGAAGCTGTTGACCTCCTTCCCTGAGGGCGACGGTAGAATTATTTTCTTTCAAGCGTAATACGTGGTTGTTGCCTTCCCTGCCCCATTAAAACTTAGCAAAAGGAACGCTAAACATACAGATGTTTTACCTGTGAAAATGTGAAGTATCTCTTTTATAGTTATGTCATATAGTTTTCTGTCTATTGTTAAAAAGTACATAAATGGACTGTGGTTCTTAACGTCCAAAAAATGATAAAATGATCGAGACTTCTGCTGTCTGCAACTTGAGAAGATACCTAGATATTTGGAATTCTTACTGTTCTGCAGTGAACCTTGTGTGGGAGTGGAAGCAAAGATGACTACTCAGTCAACTCGCTCACCTGCTCCCATCGCAGGTCCTGGCCACACGAGAATTCAACTGCATCTCAGTTTTCAATTCTTAATCTATAAACCAGGAAATAACAGTTTAAAAGACGGAAGAGCAGCATTAAGAAAATAATGATGGATCAAGAGTTTAAGAATTGGGGAAGGGGGAGAAATGTTGAAAACAGTCCCTGACTCACTTTCTAGACATTCGTAACAAGAGAAATTTGGGGTTTCTGATGCACAGAGGGTTGAAGCTTCTCCACGGAGGATACTGAATTTTTGTCTTGCCATATTTCCAGCCTTTTTGCCTGGAAAACAGGTGCTGACTCATGAGCGAGTGTTCAATGCAAATTACGGTATTGGTGCAGTGTAGTTTTCACTTCTGAAGATTCTGTTGTAGCAAATACATTATTATAATCCATGTTATATTGTTGGCAGCTGGATTTGGAAAATTCCTCTTGGTTAGTCAACAAACATGATAGAAACTATGAATCTCCTTTAGTTTTTTTGTTCATTTTATCTATTACAGTTTTCTGCCTGTTGTTGCTTTCTTTTACGTACTAACGTTTGTGGTGACTTTTTCTCAGCTAGTAGAGGGAGCTTTATATTCTTATGTTTCACTTAATTCACCTCTAAGGTTAACATTTTAGGGACAGGTTCACCATTCTCCATAATAAAATCCTTTGCCCTCTAGTCAAGACATCTGCTTTATTCTGTGCTGTATTTCCCCAGAAACTATGAAATGTTCCCACTTCAATATTATGCCAAAATTGCTCCTTGGTAATCGCATGTGGAAGTACAGGATAATTTTTACCACTGTTTATAGTACTTTTTTTTTTCTTGACCATGGAAATATAGAAACAAAAAATTCTTAAACTTATTTTTAGAGTTTAGTCATGAAAATGTTAAAACTATATTTAACCTAAAAAAAAAAAAAAAAAAAACAAAACAAACCAACAACAACCCCTATCTCCCCCCCCCCCCCCCCCCCCCCCCCGAAGGTAGGAGAAGCAACAACCACTACCTTTTTCTTTGTCTCTTCCTTGTAGAGAAGAGCTGGAGACTAAACTAAATTAATTCCCAGTATTTTGCTCTTGCATAGTCATATTTAGATCCTCTAGTATTGTGCGGCTTGACTGTCTGCCAGTTAGATTCAATTAAAAAAAAAAAAGTCAATTTTCCTTTTTTTCTTTAAGTTCCAAGTTATATAAGAAGCAGGTTACTTTTGCTAGGTCAGCAGAGCTACAACACATACTATGAAAACCAAACACTCAGAGCTTCCTAACCTTTAGGTATGGTGGAAATTTCCATAGTCACAGTCATCAGCTCAGAAGCAACTTCATTCTCATGCTTTTGCAGCACGCTTGTCCTTTTAACATGAAGATGAGTAACATAAACAGAAGTAGTCAAAATTGGCTTCTTGCCAGTTCTTTTTAATTCTTGTCTGAAACATTTCATCCTGCAGATTTAATTTTTGGGTTTTGGAAATAACTTTAATAATAGTGACACACCGCAGAGTAGCATTATCTTTCCTAGTCACTGGTGGAATGTAAAACATTTGATGTGAATGTTGAATAAATCTCACTTTTTGTCCATTAAATAATTTTTTCCCCCTGCATTGTGGACAAATCTTTGGCAATTTTAGTCTTCACCTGTAGTATTTCCACCACTGTTGGAATTCTTTTTACTCTGATGTGTTTATACGGACATAATTAGTTATTTTTCATAATTCCACACTCATCAACATTCCTATTATAATGTTCTCCCATTAGTTCTTAGTAGCTAATAGTGATTTTGTTTCATTTAATATTGGGAGGTTTCCAATTGCTTTTTGTTATAGCACACCAATAATTTTATTCATTAAGAATCCTCTTTGTTTTATGTACTTGTGTATATAATGTATATGATTTCAGATTATCTGTTCTTATCTTCTTGTAAACTGATATATTGCCGACTTAATTCCAAAATGTCAATTTTAAATAGTATCTTTTAAATAGTATCTAAAGTCTCTGTTTAAAAAAAAAAAAAGGACTTTGTGTCCCTGTAAGAGTTGAAGAGCAACACTAAAATATTTTTGGAGTACTATAATATTGTATTCAGCCTCATTCCTGTCTCTGCATTGCCTGCCTGTTGCCTTTTACTTTCAAAGCTGGTGGTACAGGTAAACACTTCAAAGATTGAGGAAGATGATGCACTTGAGCTCCCCTCAAAGCACTTTAGAGAGGAAGTACAACTGACCCATCAATGAAATTATACAGCAAATGCTGGTAAGTGTACTAAATGAACTGGAAAAAAAAAAATTGTCTATGATCTTTTTAATTTTAGCAGTCCTGTAGTAGGACTGCCGTGTCTAGATGAAAATGTATGTTTGCTTTTCAAGTTGAATGGTGCTAAGTTAATCATCTTGTCTTTAATTCTTCCCTTCTCTTGTCTTGGATCTCCAGTTGTCCATTTATTTCAGATAACCCAAGAAATTACTTTCCCTAGGCTGCTGCCTTTCTTGGCTGGCTTTCTTCCTTACAGCGTATTCTCCTGTTCCTTTAACAGTAAGAATATTTCTCATCAGCAGCTCTACTTATCCATGTATGATCTTACAGCATAGCTTTTCTAGCAGAGGAGGAAATTGTTTCATGAAGTATCTATGGAAGCATGTATGAAAGTGTCTTAGATCTGCACTTAAGTCTTGCTGATTATTTGCTAACAATGTTGAGTGTTTGTTAAACCATTTTGAATCCTTCTGTAATCAGATTTACTTTCTAAGATGTGGGGTTATATGATCTGATAGTAGCTAGGTGAATGTCAGCTGAATAAATTGTAACTGTTCTTGTCCACATGCTTAGCTTACTGGAAATGCAAATTAAAATTCCTAAGTTTAGTTGGAATTTGCATTTGGGACAGAGTAAGCACCCTGTCATTTCTTGTCACAGCTTAGCTGATAAGTGCTAGCTTGTTAAGACAAGGCAATATCAATATGGTTTAGATAGCATATTTTTGTCCTTGGCCTCACTGGAAGTATTGACAATTTAAAATTTGACCAGTGTTATCCATCTTTGACATCCACTCTCTTATGTTTGTTCTGTACAGTACTGCAATAACTAATACTGTTGCTCTAAATTAAGAAAATATTTTTCTTCTTTTTTCATAAGCCCAAGAGAGCCCTTTCAATAATGAAACAGATTTTTGAAACTTCTTTTAGAGAAACTGTCCTTGCGGTAATTTCCTAGAAAAACTTACACAGGCATTTTCAAATGCTTTGCCTCTGAATTTATCCCTTCCTACCCCACCCTGAAGATCTAATACACTTTTTCGTGGATTAATTCTGTTGACTCTGAACATCTTCAGATGCTCAATTCTGAGTAGCTTCAGGTCTTAGATGTTCATTTCATTAACTAAAATGTTTTGTGGAAGTTTGCTTAGTCCCCTAATGATTGTATCCTAGTAAGACATGGAACTTTTGTGCACTTTATTTATTTGTTTGTTTGTTTATTTTTGACAGCTGCATGTAGCAGGCTTTCTATTAATAAAGCCTGGAATCATTATTTCCCTTCAGTGTTTTCAAAAATGATTCTTGATGGCTTCAGTTATACTGTATTTTAAGCAAATCACTGCTTGCTTATCTTACTGACTTCGCTTGCATTAACAAAAGCAAAAATGATTTCTGAAATACTAGTTGTCCTCTCTGCTGCAGAGCTATTGAACATCCTCAATAGCATTTTACTCAGGCTTTTCTGGTGTTGTCATTCCTGGTAAAACTCCTCCATGTTATAGTTACAGATGTAGTCATAGTGAACCTTGAGAAGCAAACAGGCTTTCTTGGTTTTTTTTTAATTAAATGTGGATGGAAACCTCTGTTAACTCCATTAAGGACTGAAGTAAATGAGATGCTGTCTCATGGTAGTATTTTAGAGGTTAAGGCTCTAAGGGGATTCCTTCACTCCCAAGGTGTTGTGGTTTAACCCCAGCCAGCAACTAAGCACCACGCAGCCGCTCACTCACTCCCCACCACCCAGTGGGATGGGGGAGAAAATCAGGAAAAGAAGTAAAACTCCTCGGTTGAGATAAGAACGGTTTAATAGAACAGAAAAGAAGAAACTAATCATGATAATGATAACACTAATAAAATGACAGCAGTAGTAATAAAAGGATTGAAATGTACAAATGATGCGCAGGGCAATTGCTCACCACCTGCCGATTGACACCCAGCCAGTCCCCCAGTGGCGAATCCCTGCCCCCCCCTTCCCAGTTCCTAAACTAGATGGGACGTCCCATGGTATGGAATACACCGTTGGCCAGTTTGGGTCAGGTGCCCTGGCTGGGCATGAGAAGCTGAAAAAACCTTGACTATAGTCTAAACACTACTGAGCAACAACTGAAAACATCAGTGTGTTATCAACATTCTTCACATACTGGACTCAAAACATAGCACTGTACCAGCTACTAGGAAGACAGTTAACTCTATCCCAGCTGAAACCAGGACACAAGGTAATTTTAAACCAGAATACAGCTACAAGAAAGCAAAATTCTCAAAGAACAGAAAACTTAAGACCTTGTGTTTGAATTTTGAGCGGCAAATGCTGCTTCACAAAAGTTAACTTTCATGCAGTGCTTCTGTCTGAAAATATCTGTACAGAAATGCCTTCTTCCTTCAAGATATAGAGTGATACTAGACAAGTGTCAATGTGTGTATGTGCTTTTTGTTAACATTGTGCAAAGGGGCTGAAAACTGGAAAGGGACAGTAAGAAATACAGTGATGCCAGTTAATGGGAACTTTGGTTAAAGAAAGAAACAGGCAGTGGCATGGCCAAGAATTGGATTTTTTTAGATATGAAAACAGAGGAGAGAAACTAAATAGATGTTAAAGTTGACAGCTTAAGGCCTGGGTGAGAGTCAGAGGAAAGGTTGAGGTGTGATGATTGCTGGTGTGGTGCACAGAAAGGTCGAGGAATGGAAGTAACAGGAGAGGGGTTAGTAACATGACTGAAGAGGGTGACTGAGAAGTTGTGTAAGTTATGTGCGGTTTTGAGAAGAAGAAAAGGGAGAAGGTGAAGGCAGTCACGAAGAAAAATCCTAACTCTGTAGCTGTGGTAATAGGTAAGAATAACACAGTCATGAGAAGGCTACAAGATGCTTGTGCTGCTCGAGAGCAGTTGAGAAAAATGCCTGTCACCCTGAATGGAGGGGAAAAGTGTTGAATTGGTGACAGGGAAAGTACAGAGGATACGACTGAGCGATGCGAAGAGTATTAATTCTCTGAAGCAGAAAGGTCAGCTGTGGATTGGGAATTTAAGGGCTCTCTTCTTTTGATTTTGACAGAAACATGACATCTAACAGAAGCAAGTGATACCACCATCCTTGGAAGTCATTGTAGTGTTAAATACCTGTTGAAGGGCTTTTGGCAGCCTGATGGTTTACAAATGTGTTCAGAGAGCATTTGATAAGATAGATACTGAGTAGTGGCTAGGTGCAGTCTGTTAGGGTGAAGAACCACAGTATTTCCCACTTACAAGCTTGTTTTCCTGGGTCAACACATCTGTGTGAAGAAGTGCTCATTCAGCTATTGTAAACAGCTGTATATTGGCTGAGGGGGGGGGGGGGAGAATGGAGTCGCATTTAAAGCAACTGTTACAAGCATTGCTTAGGTGTTTGTCCGAAAGTGTTTTGTGCACTTTTCCAGTGCTTCTCATACAGTACCCACTGGCTCAAGGGTTTTGAACACATAGTGCAGGTTACATCTTTAGTGTCCTGGAGCATTTTTTTTTTTTTAAGCTGCTGGGCTTCATGCTTAATGAGAAATGTTTTATTCAACTTCAAAGTTTTGGAGATATTCAACTTCCAGCTTCAAACCAGGAACCTTCAACTCCTGTTCAGTTGTCCTGGCTAATTCCATGTGCAAAAGTTCTCCATTTTCTTAGGGGTGTTGGGTGTTTTTGAATGGGAGGAAGAATGGGTACTGCTTCTGGTTTTATTCTGCTCTTACACAAGCTAAATGCTCATTTCCTTCCCCATTTAATATAATTCCTGATGTTCCTTTGCCATGATTTTTTTTTTCTTGCTTGTATTTTATTGGTAACTGTGCTACCATCATTTTGGGGATTTCTTTTTTTTTTTAAGCAGTGTCTGAAAAATACAGATGCCTGAATGCAGACATCTGACTCCATTTTTGCAGAGAAATTAAATTGTAAAGTTTTGAGTTACCTCTGTGAGAATACCCTCCGGGACTGGTCCTTGGCAATCTGTAAAGAAAAGACTCCATTCCTTCAAAATTCTCACCTTAGTGGGGTGTTGTCCAGGCCATGCTCACCTTAAGTGTAGTGAGCTCGCTGGGGTCTCAGTAATTCAAACAGATACTACTTCACTGACATTCTGTCTTTATCTCTAGATTCTTTATTTGGCACACAGGATGTTTTCTGTGGTTTGATTTATTTGGTCAAATAATGACAATTTTTCTCATTTACTAATATTTCTCATTTCATCCCTCTTTCTTAAATAGCTGTAGTTGCTGGTTGCTTACAACTACCTGTAACATACTGTACAGAGCTAAAATAGAAAAAGCTAGTTTTTTTGAGCTTTCTGGCTTTATAGAATAGTTTCTGTAAATTACAGTAATATGTGACTATCCTTGAAAACTTTATATCATTTGTGTGAGATCAGTGGGTTATTTTTGATTCTCAGCTCCTAAAAGAAATTATTTAAAAAAACTTTATGTAGAGAAACTTTCTTGTAAAGAAAGTTAGCACCAGGGAAAGGTGAACCTCAAATAGAAAGACGTCGAGAAAAAACAAGAATGAGATCCTTATGTATCATCACATCAACCTCTTGTCTGTAGCTATGCTTTTTATACCTTTGAGTTCCACAGAGATTATGAGTTTCAAATGTACTAATGCCAATAAGTTTGGCAGCTGAGATGCCTGTCACTTTTACCACATTTTTTTTGATAAAACAGTTGTAATACTTGGAAAAAACATGTTAGAGGCATGAAATCTTATGATAACTTTGTCAGGTGTCCTCAGTTTAGACAGGTAAATTGTCTTACATCAGCTCACACAGTTCCTAAAAACACTGTTTTGCACTAGTCAATACATTTTACATTCTTCCTCTTCAAAGACTTCTGAGAAGAGGTAATTTTTTCCCCTCTGTACAAAGATAAGATTAATTGAGCAGATATTTTCATAAATTCCAACAAAAGGAATAGGTAAGTATAACATGCCTCTCCACAACCTTTTGCATTTAATGTAATTAAATAATTTACTGATACACAGGTACAGACAGAATAGTTTAAGATGGATAATATGCACCAACCCTTTGTACAGTCTTTCCTCTGGAAGTTGCATTAATAGCGAAACATTAAGTCCTTTCATATCTGTTGTCTTCAAAGGACAGTAGCCAATATAGCTAAATCCTGCAGATGAAGTTTTTTCACCTAGTAGCACATCATCTTATCGTAGCAGAAACATAAGTGTCCGTAATAGCAGCGAAGTCCTATTCCTGTGTAGCTTGCTATGCCCCATTAAGTTTCAGCTGTTCTCCTAGTGTTTAGACTGCACAGATTTGGATGCATGCCTTGAGCATGCATTTGGCCTCTGGTAACTGTTTATAGCAGCCTTTCTTTTCTTTCTGATTCTTTTACCAGAGGCTCCTCTTTAAGAAGTGTGTGGCAGGGGAGAAAGAGAGAAATCATCAACAAGCCATTGCTTCTCTCCAGCCTCCTAATGCCTCAAGCAACTGCTTTCCTTTTATTTCTTCTTCGTTACAGTTTGTTGGTGAATTTTTTCTAAATTCTCACATGCAGTTTAGGTCTCCGTGCTATGGAAATGTAACTGAGATGGAAGTGCACAGGCTGGTACTTCCCTAATGACCTTGGCTGACAATTCTTTTGCTTCCTGATAGGTGGGAGCCATAACGCTTAGTGTAAGGACTCTGTTGTAGACTGGAGGAAGACTGCAATAAAAAGGACTACTGGTAAGTAACACTTCCTCCCCTTCCATAAAAGTTCTTAATGATATATGGTGACTGTTCTGGAAAAATGATTGATTCTGGATGAAAAAGTGTCTGTTCCTGAGCCTTCCTAGGAAACTTTCTGCATTACTTAGGAACACATCTTAAACTCCCAGGGGATCAGAGTAGCTAAGAATAGTTGTTCCAAGTAATGGGGGTGTGAAGGGCAGTATGAATCTGAGAGGCTTCAGAGTAGCAGGATTTTCAATCTCCAGCATGTTTCTAAATTAGAAGAGCTCAAATACAACGTTAGGAAGCATATTAAGAATAGAAGGTTCACCCTCAGCAAAATATATCTGACAAAATCAGATGGAAGAGCATGGTTTCCTTGTAAAAGAAATAAAGGTGTTTCAAAAGCATGTCTGGTGTTTGGCGGTATAGCATTTTGATGTTGCAGGCAAACATATGTTCATTAATTGAATTTCCTCTGATGTGTGTTTGGGATGATATGTTTCATTCCAGTACTCTTAAAATCTTTTAAGACTTCTGGGTGATGGTATGATAGGCTTGAGAAAGAACAAGACGTTGGTGCTTGCATTTTGGTATCAGTAAAGCCCATAGCATGTTTTTTTGTAGCCAGAGGAAGAGAAGCATGAAATAGGGATGGCTACCTATCTGGTCTATCTGTACATGAGAAAAGTGAGCGGTGCCACTTAAATTCAGTATCTGTTGCCCTTTGTATAGCCTTGCAGAACAGGTGACATCTTGATGCTGTGTGATGAAAACGATTAGTTTTACATATAGCATCAACATTACAGTTCTTTTTCAGTGTTGATTTTCAGTGGAAAGTACGTGACTGATTATTGTGCTAGAGCCAGCACTAAAAATTACTGGAAAGGTTTCAGGAAGCATCCTGGCCATGTTTCTACATTAAGATTGCCTCTGACTGGCTCCCTAATAACATTCATAAGGTATTAGAACGTAATGATAGTACACAGAAAAAAATCTGGTCACAGTAACCTGTGAAAGTTACTGTGTTTTACAAGTAAACTCTGCAAGAGTTTTACAAGTGCAAAACAAAAGCAGGTTGCAGAACGCTTGCTCATCAAATGGTGTTTGCCATCCTTCTGAGTAAGCAATGAGTTGGGGTAAATTTGTGTAACCAGAATGGAAGCCTCTAGAAAGCCTTGAACAGTCTTGGGAAGGTAGTGTACACTGACAAAGAAATTTGCTAAGGGAGGTAAATTTTTACATTATTTGCTGAAATTTGCATAGTAATAAAAAAGATGCTATGAACAAAGCAGGGGTACGGATGGATTACAAATGCATTATTGCATGCATTTGCCTTAGGACCTGGGTATGCAAGGATAAATGGTTCCTTTCTACAGGATAGAATAACGGTTTGTTATGAACTAAAATTGCTGTCCATTGCATCTTTCAACAGTACTTTAACAAGAATCAGAAACATTGGAGGATGAGAGATACTTGCTTTGTTAATGGGGTTTTTTATATGCATGAATATAAACTAATCTTGTAATATTTGCAAATGTCAAACTTTTCCTTGACCTCCAATTACATGGAAATGTTGCTTTCATAGTGTTTTATTTAAAATTAGTTATTGATTCATAATTTAATACTTCCCTTGTTTTTATTGACATCAGGTTTTGTAAGCTAGAGTTAATTTTGGCAACATTATTGTGTTGTCATAGATTTTCACCCTTAATGCCTTGAAACCATCTTAATGTCTTAAAACCGTATTAACGCCTGATCAGACTTTCTTAACTTCAACTCTGGATGTTTGGAGTGTAGTCTGGTAGCTCAGCAAACATAGAAAGCCAGAATATCAAGTTTTCTGTAAGTGTGGCAGGCTTCCTTCTGGGTCCATTGAAAAACGAGTATTCTTTCTGCTCCAGTTTCTTAATCTGGAAAACACTGTATCTCCACAGAGATAAAGATTAGAGGGTGCTCATGTATTTTAGTATCTCTAATAACAGAGGCAGGGGAAGTTAAAGGGCCAGGCTTGACAGACTCCACAGAGAAATGGAGTTATCCTACAGTTGATTTTAGTGGACAGTTCCATTTTAGTGAGGTTACAGGAGCTGAAAAGAAAATAGTAATTTAGTACCAAGAAACTATTGGCACCATCTTGGAGCTATTAAGTCATAAGCATTTAACTTCTACATACTTTCAGATGCCTGGAAGGAGAAACATTTTGGTTATGCGTGTCAAATAAAATGTGTGCTAAAGGCTGGCATATATGCCTTTAGTGCTTAGCTTGCTGCAAGTTACATAATGTCCCTTTCACAAACAGTTCATCTCTTGCACTAATGCTACTCAAAGGATGTCCAGTAGTAGTTCTAGCTAGAAACAGCATAGCTCTCTGCTTTGGTACATCTACTGAGCACCCATGCCATCTTACCACTTCTAATTGGGAGCTAAGGGCGTGATAGTCAGCTGGAAGAAGAAACAAACAGAATCAGTGCAAAACAGTGACAGGTCCTCTATTTTTTTTTTTTTTTCCCCCAACCCATCTTAGAAAACACCAGAAGTCTGCTTAATCACTTTCTTTCCTCTTCCTATCCCTCTCTGAGTTGTTCAGAAATTGTAGTGGTAATATTCTTGCAAGTTTCTGTGCAGCTTTTCTTTCCCATTCCACTTGTTCCCACATGTTTCAGAAAGAGCTGTGTTTCCCCACTCTGGCAATAGCTGATTTTCCTTCTCAAAGGAACTGTATGGATATGATGAATAACTTCTACTTATATGTGAAATGTCCCATATGGAGATGATCAAAAGACATTAGCTATGAAATAGTGTATGATGTGTTGTGGGAGTACCATAGTTACTGATACTCCATTGGGTGCACAGGGAAAAATATAGCTATCTGTCTAATAATTGATAGCTTTTAGGTGATTATAGCTGATGGTGGTTGTTATAAATTATGCATGGTCCTGAAAGAGAAAAAATCCTCCAAGATCAGAAATTGTTTTAAATCCATATTATACTTAGACTGAGGGAGAACAAGACAACCGGTCAATTAAGAAAAACTTCTGGAATCAAGATGAACAGATTTTCAGAAAAGGCACTATAAAACAGTTGGTGAGTGGTACGTAATGAGAAATAGTACTGCAATATGAATTAAAAAAAAAAAACCAACCTGAAATTTTCTGTAATGAAGCATGCAGCCAGCTTCATAAGAAACCAGAAATGCCCACTGTGACTAGTACATTGGGCTGAAAGAACATTTGTTCAAGAGAAATCTGGCACCTAACCAAGAGGATTGTTTAGAGTTAAGAAGTAAGTAAAAGTAACTGAAGTAATACATTTTCAAGTGTAACGATTGTAGGCTGCTTTCCAGGCAGCTGGATCCAGTGTTTGGTCCACCCTTTCTATGAAGAATGTTTTCCTTGTGTCTAACTGGAACGTTGTTTGCTGCCCTCACCCTCCCACTGGGCACCTCTCAGAAGAGTTGGGTGCTGCCGCCTTCTGTCAGGCAGTTGGAGTCAGCAGTTGGATCCCCTTCAGCCTCCTCCTTGAGGCTGAACGATACCATTTCTGTTTGCTTCTCCCTGTACGTTGTGGGCTTCAGAGCCAGTTCATCTTGGCTCTCCAGGACTTGCTGCGATGTGTCAGTACCTTGTACTGAGGCTCCCCAGAGTGTATGCCCAGTGTAGTATCCCAAGTCACAGGTGGAGAGAAATAATAATTTTCTTCAACCTGCTGGGTAAACTCTTACTCATGCAGCCTAGTGTCTGGTAGCCTGTGTTGCCACAAGGCCACCCTGCTGACTCGTGTGCAAGCTGTTGGCCAACAGGGCCCCCAGGCTGTCCTGTGCAAAGCTGCTTTCTGACCAGCTAGCCCCAGCCCTTACTGCTGCGTGGGGTGACTTTCCTGTCAGCAGCAGTGCTTTCGTGTTCACTGAACACGTGAGCTTGTTCCTCCAGCCTGTAAGGATCCCTCTGAATGACTTCCCGCTTATCAGCCACTCCTCCCAATTAGGCGTCATCTGCAAACTTGCTGAAAGTGTGTTCTGTCCCATCATCCAGCTTCAGGAAGATGCTAAACTGTGTCAGTCACTGTAAAGATGCCTGAGGAGCACTGCTAGTAACGTATCACCTGCTGGACATCAGGTCTGTGACCACTGTGCTTTAAGCCTGGTAGTCTAGCAGGATATTCACTCACCTTGCGGTCTGCCTGTCCAGTCTGCTTCTCACTTCTTTGGTTACAAAGATGTTACGGGGGACCCACGTTGAAAGGTAAATGACATCCAGTGCTCTCCCCTCATCCACCAAACGAGGCATTTCATTGTAGGGAGTGATTAGGCATAATTCAATCAATGGTGGCTGTTCCCAGTGACTTACTTTATGTACCTAGAAGCGGCTTCCACAATGACTTGCTCCATATTATTCTTGTGGGCTGAGGAATTCTGTATGTCCAGTTTGCTCTTAGCTGTCTCCAACTTTATCCTTCTCAACTCTGAGATTGTTCTTCATACTCATGAATATGCAGTGGCAGAGGCCCAGGAGGGCTGATAGTAGACTTCATCAGGAAGGACTGAGGCAAAGGAGACCTAGAGTAAATCGGCCTTCCCCGTATGTTTTTATTGCTAGGTCCTCCATCCATTGGGCAGCCGCCCTCGCTTTCCTTAGTCGTCTTTTTGCTGCCAACACAGCCTGCAGAAGTCCTTGTGGCTTTTAGCCCCATTACTGGTTTGAAATCCAGCCCAACGTTGGCTTTCTTAATTTCATCCCTGTGTGTCTGAGCAGTGTCTCTGTATTTCTCCTGAGCACCCCAATTCCACTTTCACTTTACTTTGAGCTTGCACACAGTCAGGCATTCCTCATTCAGGAATTGTCTCAGAAAGGTTGGGTTTATTTTAGCTGTTTTTAAATTTGGGCTATTGTATACTGAATATAACTCTGCAGACTACGAAAAGTTTGACCTTTTTACAAGTACAACAAATCTTAAGAAATAGTTTGCAGGAGTGGGGTTAACTATCTTTCAGGTACACAAGAAGCAGGAAAGAAGCTTTTCCAAAAATCAACATTAAAAATTCAATTGAAAAGCATCATTGTTGTCTGTCCTTATTCCCAAGATGCTAAGTGATATATTCTCTTCCTTGACAAAGTTGTATGGAAAAAAAATATTCATGGTTGAAGTACGGATAAAAGCTTTAGAAAACCAGCATTTGATGAAGTTTATTTGTGAAACTTAAAAAAGTCCAGATGATGAGAATTTGGGAGTTGCCTGCTAATAGCAGTCCTAATTTGGGTTGGTTTTTTGCACTGAGAAGAAATCAGTTTTATTCCAGTACAGTTGTGAAAATCTGCAAAAGAAAATTATAATAATTGTCTATAATTTTAAGTCTCTTTTCATGCTTTCCTGGTAAATACAAACATTCAGGAAGTTTTAATATCAATGTTTTGTACAGACCATGTGCTGTACACAATGAAGGCAAGCAAGAGAGTGAGCTTGTGCCTGGGTCTGTGACCAATAACTGTTGCAGGGCAGAGCAGCACTTCCCACAGTTCCTCAGCAGAAGCTCCTGATCAGAAGCATCTTTGTGAGGCTTCTCCTGTGGAGATTTCCAATCTTGTGTGTACACTTGAGGAGATGATTTTTTGCTTTCTAGCTATTCTGCCCTTTGATTTTTGCATTGACTTGGTGATCTGTAGCCTCCTCATTGTTTTTGTTGGCTATAATTTACTACAATTGTCACATTTTTCATACTTTCTGCATTAAGTAGGTGATGGGAGTTGTATAGGTGGTTCATGAATTGTATAATATTAAGCAAGATAGGAAAGAATGGGTGGCAGTGTTTCCTCTAGTCTTGGTGTTTTTATAACGTCAGTTATTCACTTAGTTCTTGAGGAATATTGAGGAATTAATAAGTCTGCTTTAAGCAAGTGTTAATGTAATAAAGCAGCATTTCAGATGCACCTGAAGCTGAAATATTCATGCACATTGGAAAGCAGCATAAGTATAATGAAGGGCAATACTAAACGCTAAAATATTGAGTGTAAGAATACTTGTATATTAGTGTACTGCATCTTGTTGATGGAGTATGTTTTTGTATTTTCAGTCAGTGTGCTGGAAGTGGTAATAAACAGTGTATGTATTAAAGCTTCCACATGATTATGAATTGAATAACTGTGCAAGAAGTAAAGTATATTATATATATTTATCTCCAGAGAAACTAGAAATATGTAACAAAGTGTTCCCTGAAATTTTCTGTCCATACTGTTTATATTTTAGAGGTAGGCAAAAGGGAAGAAATTTGAAATAATTACTGGGGGGGAAAAACCAAAACCTGATCATTTAATGAACAATGTAATGATTGAAAGTCTGGGATACAGCTGCAAGGACATACTGTAATTAGGTCATTTGATTATATGTTTAAATAGCCTTTGCATACTGGAGCAGGAATAAAAGGTCTTCCCTGAAGTTCCGGAGAGAAACATCATCTTTTTCATCTTCATTCCTTCACTAGTTTTTCCTACTTCAAATATATATACCTTGCATCCATTAGTATTGAGATTTCATAAATGGAAATTTTAGGTCTGGTGGCTCGTAATAGTTGAAACTTCATTTATCTCCTACTTTTTATATTCGGTCTCTCTCGTAGTGATTTCTGTGCACAGAGGAGCATATACAGATTTCTGCAATTTCAGAACTCCCCATATTTCTTTGTTTTTACAACAGGCATGTTTAAATGTAGGTATCAGTCATATTTTCAGGATTAGAAGGAACAGTTCATGCCTCTTGAAACTTTTTGACTCTGACTGTAACATAGTCAGATCTAGCAGTGACTTATAGTGAAAACATCCTGGGAACTGCATCATTCAAGGAAATTTGGCACTTTATTTTTACTATGTCCTTAAAATACAGTTTTTCATGCAACTCTGTAGTTCATTAATTATAGATTCTTACTTCTGTGGTTTCTTAACAGGAGCTCTTGAGAGTTTAGTTGATAATTCACCATCCTAAAATCATACTCCAATTTTTAGTTTCTGAATTTTTTTAGAAGAATATTCAGGAATCAAAGGAGAAATATTTTCAGCAGTGAAGTAGAATGTTTTTGGGAAGACAAGCCAAGAAGCAATGGAGAAAATGCTTAGGACTAATTTGAAGGGTTGTCTTGTTAAGTTCACCTTGTGCTATAGTATAAATGAGGAGAGTATAGTACTGCCTAGAACAGGTTTGACTCTGAAATAGTAAAAATTAATGAAATACAGGCATCTGTTTCCTGGATATTTTTCTAAAATAAGGGAATTACAGTGTTTATAAGGGAATTCTGAAAGTCTTTAAATTTGGAGTACTAGTTCCAATAGGCTTATTAATTAGTCCTGATCTCGTAAGTAATTTTAGTATGTAGAATTTAGCGTTCTTTTGGGTTACAGCATTTTCAAACACCAAATTCTTGTAGTTTAAGCCAGAAGTTACCATCCAATTTGACCTCCAGTTTAAAATGGCAAATATAATTTTAGCCAGTGAAACAGAAAAGATTAATAGCAAGATGATCCATATGCAATAACCAGTGAAAATACTCAAATGCAGTACACACCTTAAACCATAGCACTCTTTCTTATTCTATCCAATGAAATTGAAATTCAGACCTTACTCTTAAGACTGGACATTCAGGCTAGTTGTTTTCAGAATATATAATAAACGCAAGTGTACTGTGTAAAGAACTGCTTGTATGTAACATCAAAATTTGTCCTCAGAATAATTTTAACGTTGTAGAAATGGAAGCAAAGATCCTTTTTTGTACTTGCTGTAATGGCTTTACTGGTTAGGATGCCATGAGGTAGAACTGTCCTGCTCCATGCTTACAATAAGTCTCCCAAAATACCAAAGTTTTCCCTTGAAAAATAGGTTATGTAAAAAAGTACAAAATACTAACTTAAGTCAGCCTGTGTACCATAGGAACTCACATCTGCTTGGTGAAATACTAAGATTAATGGTTTAAAATCAAAACTATCTATTCTGTCTTGCAGAGTTTTGCTTTCCAATCAGGCAGTTTTCAGAGGCTTCCTGAGTTACAGCAAACCTTTCCAAATCCCCATCTAGACCCCGGGAAGATCCTGTTGTGTTTCTGACACCTGTGGCTTATCTGTCAACTTGTTCCCTGCTTTCTCAGGGGTCTCCTGTGCATTGGGATCCTGGCTTGCTGTGTCTCTGCCTGCCTGCTGTCTCTTCCTGGGACTGCAGCAGCTTCCCCTGGCTGGGTATGGTTAGCTGCCTCCAGGAAAGGGGCACTTTTCCCTTCTTTCCTAAGATCTCACCTGAAAGAGTTCAACAGGCTGGACAAAGTAAACAGGCAACCTTCCTCATGGCTCTTCCACCATACTCAGTGTTTACCTCACCGACGAATAACGTGCTCAACACCAAGTGCTAAAAGCGTGCTCCTGAGTGCAGTGCACTGCTATGGGGATACCCATGCCCACGCTGAAACACCTGACTTGGGTACTGGAAGAGCGTAGCTGTCTTAATGAGCACTTGACAGGTTAATCCGTGCTGTGTTGTCTCTGCTTTCTCTCTGATGTGTCTGTATGGGAAACTGGCAGAACTCCCCAGCGAGCGGCGGTCTGCCTTGGATTACTGCGGTAGCCCCACAGCACTCCAGCTTACGGTTCACCACAGGGTAGTTGCTTTGTGGTGAACCATAGGAAGTCTGACTTGAGACCGTCGCCGGCTGCTTTTCCCAGTGCTGGTACAGCTCCAGAGGCGGGGGAGAGGCAGAGCTAACTCTGGGTGGAACAACTAGTAAGGCCAAGGCAATGACATAAATCTAAAAATCGGGTATTTAAAGTAAAACGCATCTTTTTCCATTGTGATTTTTCTCTTAAGGCTTTGTAATAATAGCCCACTCCAAATCTTGCATTTCTGGAGGAAATTTTCCTTTCACAAGGAATCCACATCTTCAGCCGAAGCTTGAATTTTTCCTGTGGCTGTTAAATATGAGATGAACTCCGCACCAGTCTCTCCCGTGCTGAGGACTTCCGCTCTCTTTCAGACGGGCATAGTCAGCCATTCTGGTCTCCCTTCCTGTCACCTATCATACTGTATCAAAATGCAAACTTACCAACTGGTTTGGTTTGACAGCTTCATTTTTATTGAAATTTAGCTGTTAGGACTAGACAGGAATCTTGAATTTCAGAAGGTAATTTTAATATTATATCATCAACATAATCTTGTACTGCAGTCATATGCTCATGAATAGTTCTTTCACTTTGTTTTAGCCATAGTATGTATTAAAAATGGATATTTACTCTTTGTTGTGAGTTGTAGTAATCAAGTGTAGCAGTTAGATTGATCGATGTGGCTAGTAATATAGACAGACGGGGTTTGGGTTTTGTTTGGTTTTTTGTTTTGTTTTGGTTTTTTTGTTGTTGTTGGGTTTTTTGTTTGTTTTTAATGACATTACCAGAATGTGTGCCTGGCCAAGTGGCTCAAATTGCATTAGGAATTATACAGATTCAAAACGAAAATATTCTTCTGTCCAACTTAAGCAGAAAGTAAGCAATGGATACCAACAAATGTGTAACTACAAAGAATCAGTGAAACTTTGGCTAGTATGGAGGCTAGAATTGGAAATGTAATGTTGTCAAGATTTGTATTTGGTATCTTAGCAGGTGCTTAATAAGGATCTAGGATTAATGACACTGTGGGGCAGTCCAGTAATCTGAGGGTGGAAGCTGCACTTTGCTTTTGAAGGGAGAGTGTCCATTTGTCCTTCAGCCTTGCTTTTCAACTGTCATCTTTACTTTCTCTGTTTTTCTTTAGATTATGGTTACGGTGAGACAGGATTAACATATCTGGATAATTACGCTGCTTGAATATTCACACCTTGATTATTAAGCAGTGAGCAAATACAGGTCAGTTGAAAGCATAGGTTACTTGCCTCAGGTATTGTTGTTAAGGTGTGCACTCTACTTGTTTTACTTCTCCTTTTTTTTACTTGCAGTATATGCATAGCTCTTTTCAGTACTGTGAATACATTTCAGGGGAATCAAGATCAAATAATACTATTTCAGAGTTTTCCTGTTATTTTTTTTTGTGAATTGGTTCAATAACCTTACCAATGATAACTAGCTTGTGCTCTTAGGAAAATATTTCTAGATGTGTTTGGAACATTTTTTAGAACTGGAAAAGTTCATTCTACCTTGTAAGGCAACTTCAGTGTGTTTAGTGTATAAAGAGACGTCTTACTGGTTATTTTTCTTACAATTCTGTAACAGGAGAAAAGAACCCTTTAAATGAGGTGGGCACATGGATTTGGAAGATGAAGGTGTAACAGGTCTAGAACCTGCAAGCTAAAGCTTAGAAAAAAATCTCATTAACGTTAAGGTTGGTTAAGCTGTAGATTTTCAAATTTTTTTTTTTTCCCCTACCACTTGCAATTTCAAAGTCAGGATCTGGGTAACTTTCTAAAAAGATTCTTGGGCTTAATTGGAGACAATAGCTGCTATGATTTTTGTGTGTGTGTTACACAGGTCTGTTTATATAATAGTGATTCTTGGGTATTAAAATAGTTCAGGGAGCCATATGTATGAAATATAAAGTTTATTTGAATGGAGTGTAAAGCGAGGGAGTAATGTACATGGGCTACATTAGGAAAGACAAAGTCATCTGGACTAGTCAGCATGGGTTCACCAAGGTGAAGTCATGCTTGACCAACTTGATAACCTTCTAAGATGAAATGACTGGCTTGGTAGATGAGGGGAGAGCAGTGGACAATCGTCTACCTGGCATTTGGTAAGGCTTTTGGCATTGCCTCCAATAAGATCTTCACAGAGAAGCTGATTAAGTGTGAGCTGGATGACCAGACAGTGAGGTGAAAACTGGCTGAATGGTCAGGTCCAGAGGGTGGTGATCAGTGGTGTAAAGCCTAGTTGGCAGCCCAGGGACCAATACTGAGTCCAGTCCTGTTCAACATCTTCCTTAATGATCTGGATGATGGGGCAGAGTGTACCCTCAGCAAATTTGCTGACGATACAGAGCTGGGTGGAGTGGCTGATACACCAGAGGGTCATGCTGCCATCCAGAAGGACCTCAACAGGCTGCAGAAATGGTCTGGCAGGAACCTCATGAAGCTCAGCAAAGAGTGCCAAGTCCTGCGTCTGAGGAAGAAAAACACATGCATCAGTATATGCAGGGAACCACCCAACTGGAAAGCAGCTTGGCAGAAAAGGCTCTGGCTGTCCTGGTGGACACCAAGTTGACCGTGAGCCAGCAATATGACCTTGCGGCAAAGGCAGCTGATGGTATCCTGGGCTGCATTAGGGGAAGTGTTGCCAGCAGGTGAAGGGAGGTGATCCTTCCCCGTTACTCAGACCTCATGAGGACATACCTGGAATACTGTGTCCAGGTCTGGGCTCCCCAGTACAAGAGAGACGTGGACATACCAGAGAGTGTCCAACAAAAGACACAAAGATAATTAATGACTGGAGCATCTCTCCTGTGAGGAAGGGCTTGAGAGAGCTGGGACTGTTCAGCCTGGAGAAGAAAAGGCTCAGGGCAGATCTCTGCAATGTATATAAATACCTGAAAGGAGGGTGTAAAGAAGATGGAGCCAGGCTCTTTTTAGTGGTGCCCAGTGACAGGACAAAAGGCAATGGGCACAGACTGAAACACTGAGGGTTCCCTCTGAACATCAGGAAAGACTTTTTCACTATAAGGTTGACCGAGCACTGGCACGCGTTGCCCTGAGAGGTGGTGGGGTCTCCATCCTTGGAGATACTCAAAAGCCATCTAGACATGGTCCTGGGCAGCCTGTTCAGGATAGCCCTGCTTGAGCATGGAGGTTGGACCAGATGACCTCCAGAGGTCCTGTCCTGCCTCAACTACTCTGTGAGTTTGTGAACTAGGACACTGCAATTTCATCAACACTTTTTTTTACAATAAAATTATAAATGGGCCTTTTAAAATAGTACTTTACAGGCACAGCTTGTAATGTGATTTTTTTATTTGAAGTTTTTCACCAAGTTGAAGAAATTTTTATTATATATGGAATACTTCAGTAAAACTCTGAAGCTTGTGTATTTCTGTTGTCTTGATTTAAACAGAATAGTACCACTTGTCAACCTCTGTAAGCAAGTTGTGTGCTCCAAACAAAACTTTTGCTTGTATAGTAATTCTTTAGAGATGCACACCCCTGCTCTTAGACACGAAACCGTTGACTTTGTTTTAAAGAAGAAAAAATGGATTTTCTTTCCTTAAAAAAAAAAAAAATAGAAAGCCTACTTGCGATGGCTTTTATGCCCTCTCCTGCAACTGTGAACTTCTGTATAGGTCTTTGAGGAAGAGGATGTGTAATATCTATTGCCTGGCTGAAAAAGATGCAGTGTTTACTGCAGGGGAAATTTTCCAGTGTGGGCTCATAATGTCATGTAAGACAGGATGACACTGCCTGGATCATGCTATTCTCTCCTTTGAACATAAAGACTAATCATTGCTGTCAGTACTACTTTTAAAATAAAGCCTCAAGGGTTTTGCTTCTTTCAAAGAACTGTAGACTAATAGAAATAACATCCGATTCAGAAACTGTGATAATCATAAACCCAATGTTTGAATTTAATCTTCTATTTTTTTAGTATGCTCCCATCTTAGTGTCTTTAAATGACAAGTGTTCTATTATATAAAAATATTAATGATACATTCTGCAATAAATGATAGCTTTAATAGTGGTGTTACAATATCATGGTATTGCAGGAAAATGACAATTTTCCAATGACTTTCACATATTTTTGAAAGCTTATTGCAATTTTCTGCCCTCAAACCTTGGAGGAAGAAGATACAATTACTAACCGTTAGAGTGTGGCTTGATTTTTCACGCTACTATAATTCTAACTTGGAAGACAATGGCTTTTGGTAGTGTGTCTCACCTTGTAGACAACGTTCATTAGCATGTACTCTCCCTTCATCTTGGCCAGGTTTTAATTTCAAAGTCCAATTGAGACATTCTTGTCTTGCTTCAGAACTGTATAAGAAGTAACCATGAGTCTTGTCTCAAGAAATCCAGTCTTTAAAACAAAATGTTTGAAAATACATATGAAAACTTTCTCTGCGTGCATTTATATTTTTGGGGAGGAAAAAGTCCACCAAATGTTGGCATCCAAAATTAATTTTCCCAATTAATTATGTTGCAAATAAATATGGAGTAAGGGCAAGAGCTTTTTTATTTGCTTTTGGGGTTTTGTACCTCTCTTCCCCACTGCTTTCCATCAATGTCCTACTTTGCCTCAGCAATCTTTTGGTGTTTTTCTGGTTCACTGAAAGTGCTATAGAATTTAGCACTTTGACAGTCTGAAAATCCTGACTTGCACAGTAGACTAAACCTTAACTTTCTGTTAATATAATGATAGCTGCTTTAAGTTCATAAAGATGAAAGATACTGTAAAGCTTTTTAGACTGGTCTCCATTGCCCCATGAAGTGCCTAATCTTTTAATTCATCGAGCTATTTTAAAGCTAAGGAAATCTTGCAGAAGCACAGTATTTCTATTTTTCAAAATGCTTTTCATGTCACATTAGCTTGCTCTAACAAGAGAACTTCAGCAGGATGAAAATAATGTTTTACTGTGTGCGAAGTTTGCTAGACACAGTCATTTCCTAACTGTCCTCCCTAAAGCCTCATTGAGGAAGGTGTGCAAATCAAGTTGGGCTCACTTTTTTCATGTGCTGTCACAGCATAACTTTAGAGCGTAGGGTTAAGCGGTCGTCTGCCACTTGTCCCTGTTACGATATTTGGAGATTGTAAAGCTGCTGCTTGAGTTAATGAGGGCACTTGAGCTTCTATCCCTGAAGAAAAAGGCCTTCAAGAAGCAGCTTTGTAGGAGAGCCACGAAGAGCTTAAAGCTGCCCCTTCAAACAGCAGTAGGAGCCGTTTGAACCATCTGACAATTAATGCTGGGTGCTTCCAGCATGGAGAGTTTCTTCCCTCTGCTGGTCGAACAGCTCCAGCTCCTCTCACCCCCCTTCCAAGTGCCTGTTCAGATCAGCCTCTCCCAGCCCCTCCACCCGTGTCTCTTCTGCACTGCAGCTTTTACTTTCTCCCGTACTCTTCTGTACGAATTGTGGCACAAAGTTCATAAATAATAAATATAATTATGACTGTATGTCTTCTCCATACTTCTAGCCTACTTACAACAGTCTTTTTCATAGCAAAGGTTTTGTACAGTGTCTAGCAGCACTGCAGCATACTCTTAGCCTTGGCATATAAATATTAGCATATAAATATAAATTTAGTATAAAAATTGCTTGTAATACTGAAAAAGCGAGCAACAGGTTAAACTATTCCTTTCTAGAGTATTTTGTCTTTGCATTGTGATCTATTTTCCCATGTCTCTATCTGAAGAAAAGCCCCCAAAACTTTGCATGTTTGTTGTCAGTACTGTATTTGTCCTCCTCATTTTTCTCAAATGCGGAACAATATTTTAAGTTCTTCCCATTTTATACTGTAACACAGTACTACTATACATAGTAAAATACAATGGTATACCTGTTCTTTGAAAGGGTTGAAGATTTTACGGGGCTATTTGAATTAGATTAGTTTCTGGTAGGTGTGATTTTGATATATTTTACCCTTTCTTTAACGTGTCTGAAGTATGGAGTCCTTGCGTTGTGGTTAATAGGGAAGCTGGGGAAGATGATCTAGGCCACCAAAGGTCTGAATTGCCTTTGCATATATCCAGGCCTGTCCATAGCATTATGTCAGCATGGGGGAATTGGGTTCATAGTTTAGATACTTCAGCTGGGTGCCTCGAGTGTGTCTAGGTGGTACAAAGTTCTTGGTCATTGTTACACAAGTTTGTGTTCTATTTTATTTCCTGACTCTTTCTGTATCTTTCATGGCACCTGCACTAGGCAAAGAAATATGCACGGTATGTAATTGACAGCTAAACATATGATGATTATCTGCCAACTATTTTTGAAAGGCAAAACAGTATTGAATTTAAAAAAAAAAACAACCAACCCACCCCCCCCCCCCAAAAAAAAAAAACCCTCAAACCCTACCACAACCCCAACAGCAAAACCCTACCTTTTCTACTTTTCTGTCTCTCAAGTCACTAGTTAATAGTAATAATCAGGTACCAGCTTTACTCCTTCTTACCCCTTTTTTCCTGTATTTCAAACTCTGCTGTTACTTGAACAGAATTGGCAACAAGTTTTAAAGCTCTCAGGTAGAGGTGCTAGCAGATTACATAAGGTTGGGAAACTAGAATAAAACAAGATCAGCTTGCTTTCAGCCCTGGCAGTAAATGCCAGTATTGCTTCTCTTCTCTCGTTTCCTTGAAGAAATCCAAGTTTACATTGCTGAAATGTGATGTTTTTCCTCCTTAATAGTAAAGCCTAGGGATGAAATACAAAGAATTCTGGGTTAAAGGGCTTGGTTTGCCAGTTAGAAGCAACCAAAATATGATTTCAAAGGGAAATGGTAAATAGTGTTAATTACATTTCATCATTAGAAATTGTGACTAAACCAGAGACTTTTGATGCTATGTTATTTTGTTGTTTTGAAGGGTTTGTTTCCCCCATATAGTCTTTCAATACAATGTACTTTTTATTTTAAAACTTTGGGAAATACCCGTGACACTTGTGGTTGAGTTTCAAGGAAAACCACAGACACGTATGTCTGAAATGTGCTTGAAATCAGGATTTGAAGGGCAGTGTGTTGAGCGGGCTTGCAGACGTAGTGACTGGGTGGCAAACAGTATAAATAGGCTATTTTAAGACTTTTTGGGGAATGGAATAGGCCAATGCGGCTTTAAAAAATCCCTTGGTTGCAGTTATCTTGACATAGATGATTTCCAAAAAGTGAACTGTTTCCATTTGCAAAAGAAAGCAACTTATGTGGACTATCCAGGCCTGAAGGAAAGGTAGTAACAGGCAAGTGTGTAGAGTACTGCTTTGGTCCCCTGAGAATATGCAGCAGATACGTGTAACACTGGGAACAGTGATAGATGGGGCAGACCTCTCCAGGTGAAAAGGGATTAATTAATGCACTGAGTATACAAAATAAGAGGAAATTAGCAAAATCAAGTAAATGGGGAAAAAGTATATCTGAACAGGAGTCAGTGCTAAATCAAAATAAACCTGACAAATTGCAGTGAAGAGAAAGATCTAACTTTTGTTCACAAGGAATATATATTTTTAGATATGAAGTAAAAATTACTCAATGTATGTCAAGATAGGAGAAACAGGTGAACCTTTTGCTCTAGAAAGATTGAAACGAGCCTTTTGAAATCAAATTTGAATCCAAGATGCTTCTTACTGTTGACAGTCTGTTTCATGTTCACCTTTTCTGATGAAAATACGTGCAAATCTCAAATAGAGTATACCCAGGCACGTGAGAAACACTCCAACCAGAGCAGCCCAATTGCTTACAGGTGTGCTGGGGTTCCTGCCTTACAGAGGTAACTGCCACTTCCAGAGGGCAGTTGTTCTTCTGGAGTAGATTAGAAGTTGTAGTTACAAATGCCTTTGTTCTGCCTCCTATTTCTCTCTCTTTTTTTTTTTTTTTTTTTTTTACAATTGCCTGTTTGTTGGATCTGAGACATAATTAAGTAATTTAAATTTAAATAATTAAATAATTAAAATATTAATTGGTTTCATAGCTGAATTTACATTGCAGGAATTCTGAAATTGCAGGAAACTATTCATGCAAAAAATGCCTTTGTGTTAATTCTAAATAGCTCTATAAATATGAGACCTGATTGGTTTTATGGCTGTAACCTTTAAACAACTCATCTGTCTTCAGCATGATTGTTTTAAACATTTAGGGTGAGATTGATTATCAAAAGTGATTAAGATGTTTTTATCTAATATTTTTTCAATATAGAATGTAGAATTTGAGATATTGCTATCTGTCTTTTACATAGAAGGATATATTCTCTTTGTATACTTGTTTAATTAACAGGAGTCATTGGCAATAGATCTATTGAATGTTAATACTGTAGCGCAAACAAAAAAAGATTAGTAGTTGAGTTTGTAATTTTTTGTGTTTAAACCAAATGGTATAAACAACCTCCTATGTTCTGTGTCATAGAGCTCAGACTGGTAATGTCATGTGTCTTTTTCTTTGTTGATAGATCTCAAGGCCCAGATTGTGATAGCATGCCATAATGGATGTCGCATTGTGGTGCAGTGTAACCCTCTAATTTTTTTCTTGCATAATAGGATTTTGGAAATTGGGGGGAAAATACTTATATAAACAAATGTCACTTGCCTTTCCCCCAAGTCCTGACTCTCTTCAGATGCAGCATGTGTGGTTTTATTTTGATTTTGTCCTAGAAGGCATTAAGTAATTACATAGGCATCATTGCTTTGCTGTAGATTGACATGGGTGTGGAAACGTTAATTCATAAAATACTGATTTAATTTATTGGATGCAGTTTCTTCTAGTTAATTTGTATCTGTTGTTCATGA
This sequence comes from Buteo buteo, assembly GCF_964188355.1. Lineage (NCBI taxonomy): Eukaryota > Metazoa > Chordata > Aves > Accipitriformes > Accipitridae > Buteo > Buteo buteo. The sequence goes on from NC_134182.1 coordinate 24,892,050, forward strand.
GATTGGTTCATATTTAAACTGAATTCCTCGTATAGCTGTTTATAGTTGGAATGTTTCCAGGAATTTCTTTGGGATAAAATCTTCCATTTTATTAAAAACACACTAGACAAGAGTTTCTAAGCTTGGGATATATAATTTGATTTCCTGTAAAGTTTCAAACGTATTTTCTTAGAATTTAGGATCTGATGAGCTTGACCTATCTCAACTTCTTTAAGTTTAATTTTACTTTTTGTTCCACTTTGTTTGTAGGTGGTTTCCCCACTTTCCTGGTTGCACAGTGGGACTTCTCCCACTGCTGCTGATGCCCCAGATGGTCTTGGGGGAGGAACAGCCTCAGCCATTCTGCAGGTGAGTAGAGGCCATTGGGATAGAGGCCTGGACAGTAGTGCCTCTCCTCCTACCTGTTCTTCTGTTCTTCCCAGGCAGAACATGAATTCCCCTCAACCTTTAACTATATGGCATGAAACGTTTGTATTCCCTCCAGGTTACAGGTATGGCAGAGGTCTTTTGACGTGGTTTCATCTGGAGAAAAACTCTAATAGCCTCCCAGTTACATGGTTATCAGACTGTGCCTTTCTGCAGCTTCTGGTTAATCTGTTAACTGCTTGCTTCTCCTTGCACTGAGAAAGAAGCATCTATTTCCATGAGCCTCTCAGTCTCTGTGGTTCCTTCCTTCCATCAGTAGTCTTGGTCACAAAGCTGGAAGACCACCAAGTATCACAGATCATGGCTTGAATGTATTCTTGTGCTTCCTCCGTTTCCTCCTCTTGGTTGATCAGGCTCTGATGAAGTTAGTAGAAAGTTAGCTTTGTTAGTAAAAATTGGTGGAGAGGTGCAGGACTGCTACTTAAGAATGGGAGAGGGAAGAACAAACAAAACCTCATAGTTTTTTTCTTTTCTTTTTTTTTTTAAAAAATCTTTAACAATATTTTTATAAGGCTCCTGTAACCTGTACGTTTTTGGAGGTGGTTAGCTAAAAGAAAATCATGGGTTGAAAACAATCTCTTCAGTTCTACCACTTTTTTAAGACCAGTTTCTTATCTTTTGCCTGATGGAGTTCAACATGGTACTTGCTCATTGATCATGAAGCTTGTCGGTTGGAAGTGGTGCTTGATTCAACAAGTTAGACAAGCTTTTTCAAATAAACAATTTTTTTCTTTTCTAAAATGGTGGCATTGAAAGTCACCTTCATGCTGAGTGTTACTTGGTTAGCTAGTAGCTCCATTTAGGATTTACATAATACTGTCTTTAAAGTAAACCACTACAGTTCAAAAGCTATAGAGTAGCTGTTAGTACTAAATGAGCATCTGAGAGGTTCATATACTTGAGATTTAGCAACAATAATCTGTTAAAGCCTTTAGTAAGTGGGTCCTTGAGTTTGTGGACTAGTACTCAATGGTAATTTGTGGAGACTGCAAAGACGCCTAAGTGAGAGTCTGAAGAAGGTGGTGGTAAAAGGACCGTTGCCATTCCTCAGCATCTTACACCGTACTTAAAATATACCACCTCATGTCCACAAAAAAGTGTGTGAGCAAGCAAAGTAGAACAAGAGAAGACTTCTGAAGGAAATATATTTTGAGGTGGAGAAGGCTTCCAGGGTTTCTGCATAAGTTCTAAGTCTTTTGTTTTACTTTGTATAAAGATTGAGTATTTTATTTATTAGAATTTCTGTTCTTTTGCTTAACCAGATAGTACTCTTTTTTGAGTACTCAGTATTTGATTTGAGTATTATTTGATGAAATTCTGTGTTATATACAAGGCTGTGGTCAGTTAAAGTAGACTTAGTGAATCCTTCCTCAAGGCAACATAAGTTATGTTAAATTCAGATTAAAAACAAATGCGTTGTTTACAAAAAGAGATTAACCTTATTCATGTTAATTTGGAGCTTTGCTCACTTCAAGTTGTAATTGATACGAAAACTTTGAGGAAATTTTGTCCTCAATTTCTTGAGGCTTTTTATGGCTGATGTTTCTCCATCTCTAGCTCTGTCTTGACCTTGACTGTACATTACTTCTTGTTACCTTTTACTTTTGCTCTGTACTTAACTTTGATATGAAAAATCCTTCCAGAAAAAGAATTTCATTTAACACATACTGTTTGGACTGTTGTCCCATCCTATGTTGAGTAAGGTGCTGCTGTCATTGCATTAATATGTTAGAAAATACAGTAGGTTTAAAAAAAATAATCGGTTACTGATACCATCTAGGGTGGTAAATCATAACATACTATTTGGAGATGCTTGTGTCTTGGTTTTTTAATAATTTCTGTAGAGAGCTGTAGCAGTGTTGCATAACAATGAGTGGTGGTGGTGTTATATTCTAAGTGGTAACTGATTATATTTTCACATTTTTATGCTTGTTTTTTATGTATCATTTGATAAAAATAGTTTCTTAATACCAGTAAGAAATTAAATGTTATCTGTACTCAAATTATATTTTGTCATCCTTTTGATCAGTGGGTTGGTATGGGTTTACAACTTGCACCTCTGTACTTGATCTGTTACTGAGGCAGAGACATTTGTTAATTTGACAACAGTAGATACAAGCTGGGAGTAGACAGAATTTAGACGTAGTATCTAAGTTAATTTTGTTGATGACCTTATTAATACCTGCATGATACCCGCCAAATCTGTGAAAGAAATCCCTGGTGCTCAGGTATATTGTTACTACCAATTCTGGGTAATGGAACTGTATTTTAGATAAACAGAAGATTTGAGAGGGAAAAAAATGACCTTACCTGTTATAACTGACATGGTGAATGCACAAATACCACAACCACATAGTCGATGTAGCTATTTGATGTCCATGAAAGGAATTCTTTCTGCGTTAAGTGTCTGATGTGAAGGTTCTTGGAATTTCATTGCACAATTATGTGCCTTTGCTCTGTGTGGAAAGATCTTTGCAGTATGAAGCTACGTATTACACGTTTATCACAAATATATCTTGAAAATGTTTTTCACTTAGACTGAAGACTGAAAAGGGTATGAAAATTACCTTTGATGCAGATATATTCAAGCCCACTGTAAAAACTATGATCAGATAGAGAAATGAGTAGGTGTAGTGCTTGCAGTTACCTGCAGTGCTTAACTCCTCAGCAAGTGACAGGAGCCGTTTCTGTTGCAGGGAAATTGATAGTGGGCAGGTGGCCAAAAGTCCTTTGGCTTGCTGAGATGCCACTGAGGACCAGGATGCTGACCAAGTCCAGCTTGGGATTGTTTTGGGATGTAAGTGAGCGAGCAGCCCTGCCAGGTTTCCTTCTGCTCCGCGCGGTGCAGTTGTGCTGCCTGCCTGCAGCAGTCATGCAGGTGGTCTCACGCTTTCCCTGGCGCTGCTTTCAGGCAGAGATCCGTACTGTGGTGTTAGTTCTCTTCTGTTTACTCTGCCTGGCATTAAGGGAAGATTTTGGTGTTTACTGTACCAGCGAATAAAAGCCATTTACGCAATATGATACTTCTTCTCAACTTTACAGCTTCCTCTACGATTTTAAAATTCTCCCAAACTAGGTTTTGCATTTCTGATGGTAAATTTTGTTGGTAGCACAAGAGCTTGTTTTGTGGTTGATTCTACCTTCAGGTGGAGTTGTATCAGTCTCTTCAGTTGCATAGTAAAACAGTGCCCTGGACTGTTTGATATTCTAGTAAGCTCTGCGTATTTTATAACAATATCATCATAAAAAAATCACAGCAGAACTTGATTTGGATAATTTTTCTCCTGTATGTGCTTTTATGGACAAAGTGGACAACGTTCATCACTTATTTTCTCCCAGCGATAACATTTAACGGTGAAAGCATATGGTTGCAGCAGGTGTGCTAAAAGAAGCTGAAGGTTGCTCCAAGGGTCAAGTAGGCTTCAACCGATATGCAGTTTCATTTTGCTGTGTTCTTGATTGAGGAACATGCTGGAAGCAGTCAACACCATGCTCTGTGGCAAGCTGATCACCACATTGGCTGGTTTTTTTCATTATCATGGTTTATTCTGCAAAGGTAGCCACCTTCTTAAAAAGAAAAGGCTTTTTGGCAGCATCTTTTATTTCTTAGTTTCTTGCAACTTCTGTGATGCCGTTGGTCCTGTGAGGAGGTCAGGCTCAGTTCGCAAGGGGAATGCTTGTGGTGAATGCAAACAATTCTTGCTATTCAGCATTGCCTGTTTGAAGATCTGGATTATTCCTAGTCTTTGCCATGTTTTGCAGTCGTACTGTTCTTCACAGTGTATCAAGTGTAATTAACTCTTGCCAAATCTGTTGTACCTGTGAGTTACTCATCTGTCTTCAGACAAAATGAGTATTCTTGTACATTTACTTGTGGCTTGCTTCAGTGACGCCCCCTGAGAGATTCTCCCCGAGGGAGGTGCTCTTCACTACCTCTTTAGACACAATGCAATAGCAGACACTGTTTCTTTTGAATACAGTAGAGCTTTTCAGATTGCTCTGGATGTGTGTTTCTTTCTAATCCATGTTTGTGGTGATGCAGAGATTTAGAATATGATTGAAGAAATTTGAATACTCTAGGAATATATTTTTCAAAGTGACAGTAGCTTGGTTTTTCTGAAGGTACAGGTCTGGTACCTCTTCCTCTTCCAGTGCTTGCTTCCAGTGAGACTTTATGCTTCTGATTTACAGTTAACAATCGCAAACAAGAAAAAAATCCACCAACACATTTTATAGTTGTTATTAGTAGTAGCAGATGTATGAATGATATTGTAGCAAATTCAATGATCATTTTACTGAGTGGGTTTTCCAGGATGACATAATGTTGTGTTGGGTGGTTTTTTTGTTTGTTTTAATATATATGTCTCCTCCCCCCCCCAACTTTACCTATAGACCCATTGACTAAAATTTCATCATATAATGTAGGACTGGTTCATAACCCTGATGTATCAGCTGCTTACTGAAAACGTTTGTTTTTTATAATGTGAACTTCATGGACATAGGAGGCTACTGGTGTAGAATATGGGATTTGTGTGTGTGTTTGAGGAGGGAGAGAGGGGTCTTTTTAGAATAAGCAGTAGAGTTTATTGTTTTGGGCTTTTAGCTTATTTGTGTGGAAATCTTCCTACCATTTGAATACGTAAAATAGCTAAGTAGTTCATTGCTTCTGTATCATTTCAAAGAACAACTCTGTGTATCACCTCAAATGTTATGCATAGTTCAGTGTGGTCAGAAATATATGGAGCAAAACAGTATGCTTTGTGATGAGAAAAAATGCACTGATGACAATGGAAGAGAGTTGGTGTCCTCCCCCCAAGTTTATCTAACAGTCTTAAAATAGTAATATAGCAAATTGCTTCCCCCCCATCCCCGTAATCAATGATATTTAACTTTCTTTATTATAGAGTAATATTAAGGCAGATGTTTAATGTATAATGAAGCTGCTATATCATGGCTGTGAAGGGACTATATATACAGGACTAAATAAACTTAGATTATAAACTAAGGACATTTCCAATTGTCTGAACCTTATATTTGTATAAATGGATTGACAGTTTTATTCATTAACATTTGTCTCAAAACAAGACTTAATAATTTCTTTACTTTCTCCCCACTTTGAAATGTAGAGTAGGGTATTAAGCATTGTTTGTATGTCTTAATATTTGTTTACAGCTTGAACTAGTAAAGTATTTTTCCAGGTGACTTATTATGAGGATGTACATTTCTACTTACATTTTAGTTTGTTTTTTTAATTGTGAAGAGGTGTTACTGGCTATACATATGAATATTAAATAATTGTAAAGCTTTGGGGTTTTATCATTAATGAGAAAATTGTTGGCAAAAAATTGAGGAGTAAACTAATTTTTCAGCACAAGCAAAATGAAAATCTGAAGTCAAATTTTTAAAAGTCATATTTAATCTTAATAAGCTTTTAAAAATACTTTTTTTTTTTTCCCCTGCTTATTTTGATTTGCTATTCCCGAAGAATGGGATTAGGAAAAGAAGACTATTTTGCTCAAAATTCCTGTCCTGCAAATTTTAATTTCATTTGATATTGAGATGGTAACTTCTGGTATGAGCTTGGACATTTAGTTCAAGTATGCTGATTCAGTGTTCCCATATATATAGGAACTCTAATTGGATTGTATTTAAATGATGTTTACAGCCTCTGTTACTGGAAACAGCAAAGCTAGAAATAGCATACACATGGTGTAACATTCTACCAATTATTTAGGGTCAATGTCATCATTCTGCTGTCTGCTTGTTTAGTATTCCAGAAGGTATTTCCATACCCTTTTCTTCTCTAATAAAAACTCATTTTTTACCATCTGATACATGGACAGAGCATTGTTAGTCATCATTCTTGTCTATAGCGGTTTTATTTTTTCAGAGAAATTGCTGTGCTTTTTACTTTATTGGATTATGCAGTTTGCTTCTGCATTCCTAAGTGTGTGTAGTTGCTTCAATTATATCGTACCTAGTACTGTAACTAAACCCATATTTTGATGCGGAGGATGCATTTAGTCTTTAAGCAGTCTCTGTCCTTTTCAGTGCTACAAATTTGTTTTGTTGAAATCTGATGCAATTATGTTGAAAGCCTGCATTTATCCCCTGCCCCCCAAGTTGTACTTCTAAGCATCTCATATTTATGAGCACTGCTTGATTCAGCAATGATGAATCTTCAACTCTGGCAGGTTTGGGCTGGAAACAACAAGAAACTACAATACTTAAAAAAAAAATAACAGCAGACAGCAAAGGACACAACTTTTAGTCTTCAGTGCAAGCTAGGAGTGTAAATTTACAGTGTATTATTTGTTAGGGTGTGACTGCCTGTATGTACTCTTCTGTCATACGGTCACTGTGGGCTAGCTTGTGATGTTTGAGAGGTAAACTTGCAATTAACTTGCTTTTACTTTTTCTTAAGAGCAGAGTGTTTCTTCCACCACTGGTGGAATACCTCAGGTACAGTAATAGTCTTAACACTGTAGTTTTGTTTATAGTATTTATGGTTTTGTTCCTGTCAGTAAAATGTTCATCAGGATTTCATCCCATGTCATTTTGTGCTGTTCTGTGAAAATGTCTTTGTACAAAACCTGAGTTGACTTTCACTGTCATTTTGCTCATGTTTTGGTGAAGCAAGAAAAGATTTCCTTTTAATAATTCACATTCTCAAATGGCAAAGTTTAGACTTGCCATTCTCATATTTGTTACTTAAAACATTATTAACAGCATGCCCTTCTACTTCCTAACCTTTTCTACCTATTTTACCCCATATTGTTGGGTAGATGTGAGAAATCTATCTTCACTGAAAAGTGTGGGGTTTGTTCAAAGCTGAATGTGTAGCTTAGAAGCCAAAAAAGCATGCCCAAAACATTGCTGCTTCCCACAAAGTTATATGGGAAGGAGTTTTATCCTCTTTGATCCTGCATCACGCTCTCCCTGTTGTATTCTTCTGCTCTTAGTATTCATAATCCAAATGTCTTTGATTTAGTAACTAACATCCAATGATACTTTCCTTGCTGTTTTCACTGAGAGTAGATCTGCCATTTTTACTGTTCCAGCTGTACCACTTCAAGCACAGCATTTCAGGTGTATCAAACTATTCTTTCGTATACTTTGTCAAAGCTAAAGCCTTCTCTCTTTTCAATTCATCTGTATATTTAAGTGTGTTACTTCCAATATTCAGTTGTTGGCAGCATCTGTTTCTCAATTTCTAAAGCACCTGTGCTTGGCTCCAAAAGAGTATTTATAGGAACTGGAATTGGCCAAGTCTGTCTTCTTTCCAGGTTCCTACATTAAACTACAACAGATTTGTGCGAAGTAGGTTCTGTCATTGTGTGGTTGAAACTGTTTTACTCTCTATAAAAATATATAAGTATTAATTGGTGAAGGGATGGAAACTTGGTTTTCCAGTGAAGTGAAGCTTCTAATCCCTGAGCAACAATGTGGAGGGAAAGATGGTATTTAATTTCTAATGCCTAATGTAGTAGCCTCAACTGGAAAAATTCTATTCCTGTGAAATTCTGTGATGAGTATGCTCTTAAAAATATGGGTTTAGATTCAAATGCAGAAGGAGGATTTGAACCTGAGGTTCTTCCACATTTAAGGTGGTGTGTGCTTACTGTAGAATCCTAAGGAAAAAAGGAAATGGTCTTTTATCATGAGAAAGTGTTGACATGTTATAGATGCTGATCTCCAGGATAGGGTTTAGAGCCCAAGTCCTTCAGGAAGGTCCTCTTGTGATAATCACCACACACCATTCTTTTTCTTCTTCCAGGTGTTTATGAACCCCCTCTGGGGCCTCTACAAAACCTAAAGAAACTTAGGGAGAGGCATATACAGGGTTTTAACTTACGCTAGTGTCATGGTTTAAGCCCAGCTGGCAACAAAGCACCACCAGGCCGCTTGCTTACTGCCCCACCCCGTGGGATGGGGAGGAGAAAATATAAAGAAACGCTCGTGGGTCTAGACAAGGACAGGGAGGGATCACTCACCAATTATGGTCACAGGTAAAAAACAGACTCAACTTGGGGAAAAAACAAAATCAATTTACTTTACTACCAATCAAAACAGGATAATGAGAAGTAAAACCAAGTCTTAAAATACCTTCCGTCCATCCCACCCTTCTTCCCAGGCACCACTCCACTCCCAATTTTCTCTATCTCCTCCCCTCCGGCGGTGCAGGGGGACGGGGAATGGGGGTTGTGGTCAGTCCATCACACCTTGTCTCTGCTGCTCCTTCCTCCTCAGGGGCAGGACTCCTCACTCTTCCCCTGCTCCAGCCTGGGGTCCCTCCCACAGGAGACAGTCCTCCATGAACTTCTCCCACGCGAGTCCTTCCTACAGGCTGCAGTCCTTCACGAACTGCTCCAGCGTGGGTCCCTTCCATGCAGTCCTTCAGGCACAGGCTGCCCCAGCGCGGGCTTCCCCAGGGAGCGGCGGCCATCTTGGGGGGCATCCGTCCCCCTGCTCCGGCGTGGGCTCCTCCACGGGCTGCAGGTGGACATCTTCTCCCCCACTCACCTCCATGGCCTGAGGGGGGACAGCCTGCCATCTCACCACAGGCTGCAGGGGCATCAAAACCTCCCCCGGCGCCCCTCCTCCCCCTCCTCCTTCACTGACCTTGCTGTCTGCAGAGGGGTTTCTCTCACATCCCACTCCCCTTTCTGCTGCAGGTTCCCCTTCTTAAACCTGTTCTCCCAGAGGTGCTAGCACCGTTGCTGATGTGTTCAGCTTTGGCCAGTGGCAGGTCCAACTTGGTGCCAGGGAAGCTTCTAGCAGCTTCTCACAGGAGCCATTCCTGTAGCCCCCTCCCCCGCTACCAAACCCCCACCACACAAACCCAATACAGGTAGGTATCAGACTGCCTAAATGCATTGTACCATGGCATGTAGTGTAGGTGATCTTTCAGAATATAATTTGAGAGAAGAGTTTTTCTTAATTGTGTTTCTCTTTGAGGAGAGTGAATGTACAGTTGCAGAGCTGCCTGGTTTCTCTTGAAGTTTGGTGCTGAACCAATATGGCAATTAGAAAGTACTTACTAAAAAGCATAAGATATTCTAATATACTTCTCTCAGAAAGGGGGGTCCAGTTGTGTAAGCACTATGGATAGTTTTGCTAGCATGATACTGATGAAGTCAAGAGAACCAGCAACAACTGAAGTTACCTAAATTTTGGTGGATTAGGCCATTAAGGCACTGCTACAGTCGGTTTTTGGCACAGCCATACTGTGTGGAACAAACATGCAAGTACACTAGGTATTTAGTTTTCTTTGTGTTAGTGACTAGGTCAGGACCCTGTTTCGTGTCATGTTTCAGGTGCAAATTTGGTATTACTAGCCCTCTCAGTTATGTTACTGTATCTGAAAGTTATTTAGACAATTACAGGGTTCTGGCTGTCTTTGTTTTTTGATTGTGTGTCAAGTGTGCTATCAAGCTAATGACGAGTTCTAGTTTTTGTGCTTCTGCATGTATACCTTTAAGTGCAAGCAAATGTATCACTTGTCCACCCTCTTAAGAAGATTTTCAACTTATGTTTCCTTCTATGGTTTGTTTTTCTGTGTGCATTGTATGCTACAGGACAAAAAGACTGTTAAAACTGCTGTGGTGGTTGCTGTGCTCTTTTCTTGCATTCTTGGTGGTGGTTCATATGTGAGACAAGGTAGGTAGGAAGCAAGTTATGACTAGTGTTGGGATAATTTAGCAATTTAAATATTTTTTCTTTAGTTGTGTAGCTCTTTGCAGAACTTTAAACATGTAAATTGAAGTGCATTTTGCTACATCTGCTTCTGGATGATTTAAAAACAAAGTGAGAAAAACAAAGTTCAATCCCAAAGCAAATAATCAGTATAGGTTTTATTTTCTTTGAGTTTTTTTATTAAGTATTTATTAACATTGTAACGTTCATTTATAAAAAAAAACTTTCTTGCAGTGTTTTCACAGAAAAGCTCTGCCACGGGCATGCTGTACATCAGATTTAACTTTGACATTGATGACTTGTTCTTGGAGATAACTGGTAGAGAATCTGTATTCATTATACTCATTCCTTTATCAGTTGTCCCTTTTGGTTTTGATACGCCATTATCTGTCAAAAGAGACATTGCTTGTAGCTGACTAGGATATAAAACATTGAAAAAAATGTTTGCAAAGGTTTGGTAGAGATTTAAGAAAAAACTTTCCCATTTTAGTTCTCTGAGGATTCCATGTGCTTTGGGCATGCGAAGGCTAAGGAGGATTTCATGCAGTCTCATAGCTAGCTCTGTTGTTAGGTATAAGGACTGACAGCAAGGACAGACTTTTGTGCTCTTACTGCTCCACTCATACTTGGGCAGTGTGTGGAAGGAGCTTGTCTGAACTGAATGGAATAGGGATGGGATCTGAAGAAGGGGAAGGAAGAGTATGGAAGAGGGACAGGACTAGGAATGTAAACACGAGGTGACTGGAGATGAGGGAAACGGTGTCAGGTATCCAGAAAGGAAGAACTGGAACAGATGGGGGTGATAAGGGACTGGCGTTTGAAGAGGAAATGGGGAGAGGAAGATCCACAAAGTTTTGGGTCTTTGCATCTTCCATCTGCAATCCAAGCTTGGAATAATGGACAAATTTCATGTGTTAACAAATACAGGGTAAGTTGGGTCCTGACTTACTGTAATATTGGTCCAGATATAAATTCATAACTTGCTCTATCTTGCAAGGTATTACTGTTAGAAATTATTTACAAACACTGTAGATCTGTGATGAATCCAATAAATATCCTTCCTATTGATGAATTAATACAATTCCAAATGATGCAAATTTATATTCTCTTCTAAAAATAAATGCAACTTTCTAAAAGAAATGTCATCTCAAAAATCCTGTAATTTATGGGGTACAAGTAAGTTACATTTGGAGGGGTCCATAACTATCTATTTGTATACATACGTGTTTTAAAAAGTCTTCCTATTTCTGTCATAGAGTAAAATGTTTCTGCATTTAATTATTTACTAGGCAACAGTAGTGGGGCTTGGAAATGCATAAACTGATGTCCAGATTGTGATGCGGATAGAGTTGGTCTGAGAACATTAGGGAGAACATTCCTCTAACAGGAAAATATGGTATTTAGCTAAATTCTAATCATCTTTGAATATCTCGGAATAATCAGAGAAGGTTAATCTATTAAAAATGTGTACTTCAGGGTGAGTAAAGCTCTACCTGACGTATGTATACAGCAGAATACTATCTTGCAAGCTGAGTTCTGGTATTAACTTGTGCTGATTTGGGATGGGATAGAGTTAATTTTCTCCATCATTGCTTGTGTGGTGCTGTGTTTTGGATTTGTCATGAAAAAAGTGTTGATAACATACTGGTATTTTAGTAATTCCTGAACAGTGTTTATGCTGAGTCAGGGCCTTTTCTGCTTCTCATGCTATCCTGCCAGCAAGTTGGCTGGGGGTACACAAGAAGCTGGGAGGGGACACAGCTGGGACAGCTGACCAAAGGGATACCCCATACCATATGATGTCATGTTCAGTAACAAAAACTCGGGGAGGCAAGGTTTGCCAGTGCTGCCACTGCTGCAGGACTGGCTGGTGGTAAATCGGTTGGCTGTTGGTGAGCAACTGGGGTTTTTTGCATCACTTGATTTCTTGGTTTTGTTTTTCTTTGGCGAGTTTTGCTTTTTCTTTTTCTCCTTTGCCTTTTTTCTGTACTAAACTGTCTTTATCTCAATCCATGACTTCTTGCACTTTTACCCTTCCAGTTCTTTCCCCATCCTACTGGTGGGCGGGCAGTGAGCTGTGTGGTACTTAAACTGCCTGCTGGCATTAAACCATGACATAACTCCAGTACATTTATGAAGGTTTATCAAACGAAGTCCTGAAAAGTTTGGCTGATTGCCTGCTGAACATTTCAAGTTAATGTGAATTAGTAATCTAGACTCTCAAGTGCTTTCAAGATCTGCCAGTGGCTTTTTGCGTCATTTCCTCTATAGATGCTTTAAGAGTTTGCTTGCTTGTTTTAAGAATTCACCATAGTCAGGTTAGGTTTGACGTCTTGCTTCTGTATTTCACTTTGACTTCTTGCTCTCTGGAATTTAAAGTATTAGAGAAATCATTTTGTTTGATACTACTGCTCATGAAATTGAATCACTCTAGTAAAGTTGAGACTGCAGCGAGCCTGCTATAGTTGAAATCTCTCCGTTTCACAGATACATGCCGTAAGTTGATGTTCAGGTATTGCTTAATATGCAAAGTGTTTATTTTTAATATACAAGGTTCTAGTGTCCTGTCAATATGAGGGTTCTAGTGTCCTGTCAATATGTCCTCACTAAATTTTCTTTTCAAGTCCAAGCAGTATTTATTTTCTGCTTTAAAAGTATTGCAAGTAATTCTAATTTTAAAAGAGAGGAGAAGTTCCAGTGCTCTTGTTCTTAGGGGGAAAAAGTGTGGTACATTACACATTTGGTGTTCCTCAGTAGGCAGATCTGATTTTCTCTCTCTCTCTCTCTCTCAATAATAATATATATTAATATACCAGTTATTTTTATATTCAATATTTTAATAGTATATTGATATATGTATTATATATATAATAAGAAAAACAATACTTGAAATTTATAAAAGAAACAGCTTACATCTATTTTGGTAAATTTGTATATTTATTTTGCACCACTTGTAAAATAGATCATTATTTAATTGTAACATGATAGTGTTCTTGAAGCACAGAAGTGATGTAGCTATAGCATCTGAGCCTTGTTAGCATAACACGTTGCCCACTTACTGTTGGCTACTGTGCAACTTTATTCCCTTCATTCTCAGATCATTACTACACTGCTATGTTTTGTAATATCAACTTCATCCTCTATCAGAGGATCAGTGTGCCTGGTATTACAGAGCAAACACGGAGCTGTGACTGTGGGCATGAATGCAAGTGTATTTGTTTTATTTCAGTGTTCATTGCAACCAAGTCTTTTTTTTGAAGGCAAGTGCTTTGTAGCGGAAGTGAAAATGATTTCTTATTGGAAGTCTTGCTCGCTTATATTGAGTTGCTACAGGAAAATAAAGTTACCGTAGGCCAGTCATGTATGTACTTAAACACAGTGTGGGTATAAATAATACATACCTGTTTAGTTATTCTGTGTGGTCATTTTGATTTGTGTCCACACAACATGTGTGGTAAACCTGTCACCAGCGTAACCGAAAGTTTCTGGTGCCTGAACTGTGGTTGTTAGTATAGGTGGGTGTGTTTAGATGGAAGAATGTAACCTGCTGTATCGAAGTTTGGTATTTTGGGACATGCCTTCTACTTGACCTTGTATAAACAAGGCTGTAGTCTTTTCAGACTTGTCTGGACAAGAACAGGCATCTGAAGAAGGGGCTGTGCTGACTGAGTAAAGATGAAGGAGATGATAACTCTTAGACTATGCCAGCCTCTTAGGTCTCAGGGTTTTCACTTGGAAGCAGATGAGCTTCCAGGATAACTTAAGGTTATATTAAATATTTTGGGACAAATTTGTCTTGGAGTTGGGGGTGAGAGCACTATTGTTTTTCCTCAGTTGTTATTCAATACAGATACTCCCCCAGCACACACCCTTCCACCCCATGCTCAAGTACTAGAAATAGAAATGTTGAGATGAGAAGGAATGTTGCCATAACTCATCCTAATGCTTCTTGCACTATCCCCTTATATAAAATCAAGTAAGTAAATTATTGAAGAATGTATGTTAACTCTAGAAGGAAGCTTATTTGCACACTCGTGTCCATATAGCTCTCTCAGAGCTAACAAATTAAGCTAAGTTCAAAGTTAATATTTAGATTGAGAGTAGAAAAGGGCATCTGATCTGACTATGTGGAGGTTATATTGCGTACCGAAACTGTGAAGGCTGGATGACAAAATGTTAGGCAGGATTGTTTCCTTCATAGCCCAAATGAGCTGAAGTTCCTAACAAAAATGATAAATACTTCTCTATGAATAGAGCAGTAAACAAAGTGTGGTACTCTGAAAATTTCCTCTTGTTTATTCAGAATTTGTCTACTACAGGTAAAGTTGAATTCAGGCCACAATTTAAGAGGTGAGGAGCACATAAATTCCCCACTGCAGTAGTAATTTGTGGACAAAATTAATTTCTTTTTTTGCAGTGCATAAGTCTGTGCTACAGCTGAATGTTTGAACAGCTTCAGGAGATGTAACTGAGATGAAGGGAGGATAAAAACTGAATCCAAGATTAAAAAATATATCTCTGAACTGCCCTTACCACATTTTTTGGTCACGAACATCTAGCTCCAAAAGAAAATAATTAAAATAATTTGTAATAAAATTTCTTGGAGTTTCTATTTGGCTTGCTGGACTATAGAAGCTGATGGGATGGAAAACCTACCTTAAATTGTTTTACTAACAAAGAAAAGGACACTCTGAGGCAATATGTTACTAACTGTAGAAATGTCTGTCCTCATGAAAACTTCAGCATGGAAAAAGCTTACCTGTCGCAGGCAGGAATAATAACTTAATCCTGACCAAGACGGGCAGTGCAGCAAGTTGAACATAAGTCAGCAGTGTGCCCTTGCGGTGAAGGCGGCCAACTGCATGCCAGGTTGTATTAGCAGGAGCGCAGCCAGGCGGCCAACTGCATGCCAGGTTGTATTAGCAGGAGCGCAGCCAGAATGGAAGACATTCATTCCTTCCTTCAGCACTGGTGAGACCTTATCTGGAGTAGTGTGCCCAGTTTGGGGATCCCTAATGGAAGAAGGGTGCTTGAGTAGGAGGCTAGGGAACACGATCTACATCCTTTCTATCCATTTGGTGTCTCTTGGTTTGGCTGCTTAGTTATATAAGTCTCTCTGTTGTATTGGTATGTTTTTGTTTGTTTTCTTCTCCTCTCTTCTTGTGATGCCTT
This sequence comes from Buteo buteo, assembly GCF_964188355.1. NCBI lineage: Eukaryota > Metazoa > Chordata > Aves > Accipitriformes > Accipitridae > Buteo > Buteo buteo. The sequence continues at coordinate 24,907,344 of NC_134182.1, forward strand.
TTGTTTGGTTTTGTTTTTTTGTTTGGGGTTTTGGGGGGTGAGGTGGTTTTTTTTGGTGGTTTTGTTTGTTTTCAGTCAGTACTCTTGGTTATCACATTGTAGTATGCAGGACATGAGACAATATAAATTCATACAAGTACTCTGAAGTCCTTGATTACAAAGTCAAGCATCTAAGGCAATTTATGCTACCTGCAGATTTGTTCTTAAATCTTGCTAGATAAATAATTTATTTCCACAGAGAATGTTTCTGTATTTCTTAAACTGTGCATTTACAGGTTATTTAAGCTTGTCCTACTGACCATTTTTGTGTGTGATCTAAGTTTTGCTTGTTTTGCGACATAATAGAAATTGTGGCTAAAATGTGACAATGACTCCGTTTATTATTTTTTTTAACTTTTTTCTGAAATAGTTGGTGCTTTAATGCTATTTTAAAATATCTTGAGATCGAAATGATTCAAGAAAATCATGTGAAATGGGAGAAGGTCAGCATGTTAAAAGATGATATTTAAAAACCTTCTCCACAGGACATTAGGTGGTTTAAGCATAAGGGTGGGATCAGTACTGCAAGTTAAGTATGTGAAAGGTTTATTATAAACTCACTAGCTTTGCTTCCTTTTAAGCGTTCACCTAAGGCATTAATTGGACAGTGCATGGGGAGAGTATGCGTGTGTGTAAGAAATGTAGAGTAAAATTTCTAACTTTTTTCTGTTGTATTTCAATTATTCTTTTTTTATGTTGATGAGATTCTGAAGGCATGCTTCACAGGTGACAGACTTGACATATTTGCATCCTATTTTACAATTACTGACATATCAGTGGTACTTAATCTCGTCTATCTTGCATGCTTATATTTCAGAGATTTCTGATAAATCTTCATAAGTCTTGATCCAGATTTCCATGAAAGCAAGTATTTATTCTGTGTTGAGAAAATGCGTTCATTTTATAGATTGGAAGAAAGATTAGAGGAGAATCGTGTGATCGTCGGCAGTAATACTAGGTGGTATGTTATGCAACTTAGTCTTTTTGTTGAAAAACATATGTGCATTTTGAGTCATGCTAATGAAAAGTCTTCTTTAAAACTCACCTCATTCATACTGCCTTCATTAACACCTACAACTGCTTTAACTAAAGATCTGTTTTTAAGCATAGAGAAACATTTTTCATTCTTTCTCATTTACTTCTGTTGCTGGTTTAGTGTGAGGACTGCTGCTCACTGGTACTGGTATCTTAAGTGACATGAGGTATCTCATCATGTGACAATACTAGATTTTATTCTCTCTGGTGTCTCTTTCCAGCCAAATGGGGAAAACCAGTGAAAACACAAGGTTGTTTAAAGTAGCATCACTCTGCTTTGAGATGCATAAGCATCAGTGTCTATGGTATCTGGTAAAGCTATTTGGTAGCTTTTGCTTTTTATCTTGTTGGATGTCAACAGGCTTTCCTGATTAGCATTGCTCAGGCTTTGCTGACTACCTGCAATACCAGTTCTCAGCTTCACCTATGTGAAGGAATGTGTTCTCAACCTTTGGATTTCTTAGATGTATTGCATGAGTTATTGCACTGATTGTATAATCTTGGTTGTAAGGATCATTGCATCTTTTGAGATATAATTTCCTAGTGTTTTCTAGTAACCTCAGCTTTTTTCTTCTTCTATTTTTCATTAGTTTGGTTTGAGCAATAAAATTATTTTGTTCACAACAGCTCTCAATTAAAATTCTGGTCTTCCTGCACATGTTGCCTCCCAGAGTGTGTTTATGAGGTAGGATCACTGTCATTGTAGCATGAGAGCATACATAGCCAATCCCTTCCTCAGGACACACAGTAGTTATCATTCAAAACTACATTTGTTATTTTATTTTTCCAGGTTTGTTGAGGAGTCTGTCAGCTCATCAAATACACCGTTGGTGTGTCTCTCGTGATTTGGAGATGCTAATATCACTTTTGTAGATTAGGTGCCATCTTATATACTTGACCAGTTTATTAGTAAGCTGGTGTGCCTTGTCTCTGATCACCAAACCTTATACTCTGTAAACTAACATGTTTGCTGCAAACTTATATGTAGGATTAATGTACATTGATTGTGTCAAATTCCTGAGCCATGCACTGTACAGAGTTTGATATAAAAATGCATTTTGGTGTGACTGAATCCCAAACCTATGCAAGGAAGTGCCATCATGGAAATCTTACTGGAAATAATACTAATTTGCTTCGCTTCACTTCACTTACAAAGTGCAACTGTATCTGCAGTTTCCTGGCAGTAACTTCTGTTACTTTGCATAATGTTCCACAAAGGTATGCAACCCACATTTTAGTGCTTGTAAATTAAATCTGCATTTGAGGCTTAGTTAAACCGCCCTAAGAAATTATGTTAATTAAATACTTCTGCATCTGAACTTAGTTTTTTCTTTTTCTAGTTATGTCATGGAAGTTGGTATACAAAATGCCACAAATATGATTTCCTTTGGTGTTTGAGAGAAAATAATACTTTGTATTAAGGTAGATTGTTACACACACCAAGTATGTTGCTGTATATTGTACTGGTGGGGATGTATAGTAAGAAAGACAAAAGGTTAGAAAGGATGTGAAGTAGGTAGTTTGGGGGGTTTGCTTTAAGGAGGGCATAAACAATAAGTGGATAACTTAAGAAGAAAGGACAATGAAGAAGAAACAATAAGAAAAGCACAGGGTAAAGAATCGGAATAAATCTCTGAGCCAGCATAATTTGTGATACTCTTCTACTTGATAGTTCTGCTAACCCCCCCCCCTCCCCCCAACCCTAAACAATGCACTTGGGAAAAATGGATTACCATACTTGCAGTCATCTAGATCATTCTTTAAGCTGCTCTTGGAAACGAGCTTTCTAGCTGGTTAATACGCAACTGTATGCTTCAAATGAGATCAGAAACTGAATCTAATTAAAGAATGTTGCAGCCAACAATATTCTGAAATTGAGAGATTATTTTTATATATTTGGCATAGAATTGTTGGTCTTTTTCCAGACTCACTGTCTTTTGTTCATAATAAAAGATGTTGGCATTCATCCGGCTTGAAATAGAAGGGTCCAAGTTTAATGACTATTGCAGTCAGCAAAATCCTTGTACAAGTGTTAACAGAAGCTCAGTGCTGTATAAGCTCTGACTTGCTGCTTTTTTGTAGTTTTGACATTTAATTCCCTCTGTGGGATGTTGCTGCTTTGAGGTAGAATAAGGGATGCTGTAACAGGGTGGTGATATCTAGTAGCATTTAATGTATGATGGACGTGAAGCTGTGTTTAATTGATATCATCTATTTTGAGTATTTTATGTACCTGCATAGCCCTGTGCAGACACCGGTTTAGTGACTATGTGAGGAACACTGTGGATATTACATGTTTCTCACTTTGTGTTCAAAATAATCTGGCTCCTTACATTGGGTGTTGTATGGCAGTATTGCAGAATGGAGCAACTTGTTTGCCCTTCCCATACTGTAGTACCTTGTGGTCTTTAGTCTGTTTGAGGGCTGGTTATGAATATGTGTGTGTGTGACTTATGTTGCTTTTTTTTTTTTTAATCATAATTGTGTACATATTTCTGGTTTGGATACTACTGTAGTTTGAGGCAGGAAGAGTAAGATGATTCTCAATTTTCCAGTAGTCTGTCTGTTTATTTTTCTAATTGGTCCTCAAAAACTTTTGTGCAAACAGTTGGACAGCTGTCTTCTCAAGCTTAAACTGCTTAGATCTTAGACTAAAATTAAAATTTCATGTGCTTCTTTTTGTCTTTTGATGTTGTTTTTCCCAATAAATAATTATTTATTAAACAGAAACCCATCCAAGCTAGCACTGAAAACAGGTGTTGCAAGCAGGAACTTGGAATTTAACAAAATTCATTGTGTGATGTGTAAGTGCTTTATTTAATTTTATTTTTCCTAGTGCACATGTTCTTTGGATTCAAGAAAGCCTATATCCAGAGAATATTATATTTTAAGTATTCCATATTTTACATGGACTATGAGAAATTGCCTCCAGGATAAGAACCAAGAATAGAGTGCTTTAACTTCTTTTATAACCAAGTCTTCTGATATGCTGCTTATTTGTGCTTCTTGCATCTTAAGTGTCAGATGTAGCAGTTTATTAGAAGACTTTGTCTTTGGAGAAAAGACAATGTTTTATGTGGAATATCCACCATCTCTGTACTCAGTGAAATGCTCTTAACTAGAGTTTTGTTAAGTGTCATTCCTCTGAAAAAATAAATCTAGTAAAAACCTGTATCTACTTTTTCTGGAGGACTAAGCTATTTAGTAAATTCTTTCATGTTGACAATTTTTCTTGTAATTGGTAATGTAGTAAGAATACTGTAGAATCTCTTCACTGCAAGGCAGCAAGAACTTTTACATAAGAATTCACTGTGTCAGTAAAGATTTCACCCAAAATTATAATAGCTCCTTTTGCTTTGCTGTCACATTTCATATTGTAGCTAGAGCTCTTTTTCTGTTGTCCGAAGTAATGCGTAGAAATTTTGTTCAGTAAGTTGATACAGGTTTGGTAGTTGATGAATTGCTAAGTAGTAGTTATAGTAGTTAGTATTAAAATTCATTCTAGGGAGGCAAATTTAACAAATATGTCAAAAAAAAAAAGGGGGGGGGGATGTAAGAATTCAGGAAGATCTCTTGTAATATATAAAATCTTACATAATAGAAATGCATTTAAAGTCTAAATTTAGAGAGACTATTTAGAAGAAATTGGGAAGAAGCCAACCCAGAGAAGTCAAGAGATGAACTATAGCAGTTGGAGAATGAAAATGTCTTGAAATGCTTGGGCATGGGCCTTCACCATTGGAAGTAGTCACCTTCTGTTTGCTTAAAAGAAGGAAACTATGCCTCTCCGTACTTTCTTATAACTATGGTATCTTAGGTTAGTAAAATGAAGAATGAAATGTTGAACAGGGTTGATTTCTCTGATGTTATGCATCTTGAGTGTTTTTGTGAAAGAATTTAAGAAGTCTGCGGTTAAGCTGCTAAACAGACATAGAGGTACTTTGAACATAATAGCTGGGAAAACTAGTTTGCATAATGGAGTTTACTCGCCAGAAGTTATCTTAAAGCATTTAAGTCCTTGTTTTATTGGGTGTGGGTTTGGCTTTTGGGGTTTGGGTTTTGGTTTTTTTTAACATTAGCAGAGATCAGAGAACTTGAAGAAAGCACATATCTTAAATTTATTTTTATTAACTTAACAAAACAAAACACTGATGGGCAGACAGGAGTTGATTAAATTTCACTAATAAGAAAAAGCTGTGTTCCTTTGAATATCAACCCCCTCACTTCTAAGTTAATTTTTGCACCTTAGTTGCTTTTTTTAAACTAGCTCTAGAAAACTAATTGCTCTTCTTGTTGTTCTGTGTTTTATCTCGGTGGCTAACTTCACATATGTGAATTCTCATTTCTTTGTAAAATCATGTGTTTTGATTGTAGTTTGCATTTATTGCAAATGCAAGTGTTTTCTGGGTCCTTGTTATGTTTTCAGACTTTGATTAGGAAGCAAACAGCGATTAGGGACTACTACTTTGGGTGTGATTGTGTGGTATAGCATGTTTTTCAGTACTCCTCACATACAGAGCTGTCTCTAGAGGTGTTTGTCCTCTGTGGGGTATAAGTTATGTGCTCAAATTCAAATCCCTTTCTCCCTGTCACATCAAGGTGAGTGTTGCAGTACTACTTCTTCAATGAATACTTGTGACTATTTCTCCAGACATCAGCTAGCATATATTTTTCTTAAGCTATATTAAGCAGAATTGTTCCAAATATTTGTGCTTTATCATCATTTTGGTACGCATTCAGCATTACCTTTGGTTTGCAGCTGCTTATATCGTTGTAATAAAGAATACTTTCTGCTTTAGGTAGATTTACTACTGGTGTACATTTTTGTAAGTCATTGAAGTGTATACAGTTTATACTGGTGCAAATTTAGTGTTTTCATTTTTGGTTTACTTCCAAATTGTTTTGGCATTCTTTAAAGTCTTGGCTCTGTAATTGAGACTACCTCATTACTGTTTACATACTCTTTCTTTCTTTGGAGATATCACTTGATTTGCCAATATAAAGATTGACCAAAAGTAGGAGTAGTATCATTCACCCAGAATAATAGGCTCTCTTATATAAAGAAATCACAATGTACAATTGTCCTGGTTTCAGCTGGGATAGAGTTAACTGTCTTCCTAGTAGCTGGTACAGTGCTATGTTTTGAGTTCAGTATGTGAAGAATGTTGATAACACACTGATGTTTTCAGTTGTTGCTCAGTAGTGTTTAGACTAAAGTCAAGGATTTTTCAGCTTCTCATGCCCAGCCAGTGAGAAAGCTGGAGGGGCACAAGAAGTTGGCACAGGACACAGCCAGGGCACCTGCCCCAAACTGGCCAACGGTGTATTCCATACCATGGGACGTCCCATCTAGTTTAGGAACTGGGAAGGGGGGGCAGGGAATCGCCGCTGGGGGACTGGCTGGGTGTCGGTCGGCAGGTGGTGAGCAATTGCCCTGCGCATCATTTGTACATTCCAATCCTTTTATTACTACTGTTGTCATTTTATTAGTGTTATTATTATCATTATTAGTTTCTTCTTTTCTGTTCTATTAAACTGTTCTTATCTCAACCCACGAGTTTTACTTCTTTTCCCGATTTTTCTCCCCCATCCCACTGGGTGGGGGGGAGTGAGTGAGCAGCTGTGTGGTGCTTAGTTGCTGGCTGGGGTTAAACCACGACAACAATGTTAATTCAGTCATGACAGTATTGAAAACACTTTTCTTTTACAATGGAGGCAACCCAGTTGTAAATCTGACTACAAGTAGCTCTCTGCTCATCTCTCCATCTAACTTGTGAAGTATTTTCAATACTGAAGTTTAAAGGTACTTTATTGCTATTGAAAGCAGTGCAGTTACCAGTAGAAATGGATCCTGTCCCTGGGATGGCACACCTACCCGTCTGCTGTGCAGCAGGCTGGGCTCATGTCCTTTGCTGCATGTACATTTCTTTCAGAAAGCTAATGTTATCCGTTATAGATTTGGATTAAATTGTTGGTTTCAAGCTGTTAATTTATATTAAAAAATGTTAATACATATCCATTGAAAGCAGGTTTTAAATGAAATGGATGAAAAGAAAAACTATCTTTGAGTTTTCCAGACTTGACTGTTTCTAAGCCTAACAGAGAAATGCTTTTAGCTGGGAGGTCTGAACCCAAATACAGCTACTGCCACAAACAATGCTGGTTTCATAGAACTTGCATTTGCATTTAGATGCAGGGTATCTGACAAATCCTCACTGATTCTGTTAAAACCCTCTTTTTCGTAGACAACAGTTTGGGTTTAAAGCTTGACTGCAATTTTAGTGTGTTTGTTTGGTTTTGAATTACCACCTTTCTTCTTAATATTTTCAGTACAGGGAAGTAAAAAAGTTCAGAACTGGAATTATAATGTCCTAATAGCTTTGCTATCCAAGTGGGATTATTATCTCTCTTGGCTCTAGCTGTCTTGAGTGGCGTAACCCTTTTTCATGGGTCTTTGGTCCTTGCTTTGGCAAATCCATAGTGAATACCATGTTGCAAAGATGTGTATTGACAAGTGCATATTTGGTAAAATATGTGTCTATGACTGTCTTTTTGTGTGTGACTTTTTTTTAACCCAGGTTAGTTGCAGGCTGTTGCTGTTAAATTACAAGAAGATTAGGCTATAATATGGGTGAGACAGGCTGCTCCACTGTGTAGTACGTAAAATCCAGAGTGCCAGAATGATGGAAAGCGAAGCAAAACTCATTTAAAAAACAGAATGGATTTTAAATAAAGTTCAGTTTTAGGTAAAAGGTCAGTCTCCAGTTCCTTTTTTTATTTGTAGCAGTTCATCCGTATACAGTACTGTGCATATTGTATGTGTAAGGTAATCTCATTTTTTAATCTACTATAACTGTCCTTTTGATTCTTGAAAATCCTTTTGGGTATTTTGCATTCCTATATCGATCCCTGTCTGTCTGACTGCTTCAGCTGGGTAATCATTTTTCTTGTTTATCCCTAATCCTTTTAATATTTCCTTCCTGCCACTGTATAACAGTACAGTATGCCTATTGTTTGGAATGTGTTTTAGTGACTACTGTAAGACTGTGCAGTAAAAATGGCTGTATTTTAGCCTAGATTTCACAAAACCAGTTTACAATGAAGCAAAAATGCAAAGCTGAACAACATGTGTCTTCAAACCATACATGCTGAGCTTAGTGCATCACTTTGCTTAGTCATACAAAATGTTCATCCTCGTGAACCATATTCTATTTTGAACTGCTCTGAAAAAAGAAATATTAAGCTAGCTATTTCAAAATGCTTCTTATTCTGCATTCTCCTTAGGCACCCGACAGAAAAAAAAAAAAAAAAAATTCTCTTTCTGTGTGTATACATATGTATATCCATACCTGTACATATTAAAAACTTGTTTTTAAAGGAGCAGCTGTAGAACAGTTTAAGTATCTTGGTGGAAGTGTTCAGACCCGAGTGTCTGATAGTTCTCTTCAGCCTTCTCCTTGGATGAAAACATTCTGTCCTTGTTTCTATGGTGACTGAGTAAAGGCATCTCTGGTCACACGAAGTTGTGACAAAATGATAAAAACCCCTCCCTGAAAAGGTTTCCAGAAAAGCACAGATCTATTTTGTTCCACCTGGAGAATGAGAAGACCCTCCCGCTCCCACTGGGGCTTTTCTTCTCCATTTCTCCCACACTAGGTTATACCTTAAGATCCTTTTGCTGTGCTAACCAATGTTTTAGCTGATCTGCTTTTCTCATTAACTAAACTTGGCATATACTTTCTCAGCGTGTCAAAGCAGAGCATGCAAACATAATGAAGGAAAAGAATTTGATACAGAGGTGAAAGCAAAGTTTTTAATTCTTCAGGAACCATTTTTATTTCCATACTACTTTGGTACTAGCCAAGATGGGGGGTGTGTGTTTGTGTTTGGTTGGGTTTTGTTACAACCGCTCTACTTCAAAACAAACAAACAAAACCCCTGAGATCTAGACTTCCTACATTCAGTGACTGTCTTAATAAAAACAGCTCTAACTAGTGGCCAGTTTGAGTGAGTATTGTATAAACCTTTCAGGAAGGTAAAGAACTTACCTTCTCTCAGAGAAAGCATTGGTTGTAACATGAAGACTTCAGAAACGTACCATTTTATCTCCATTTCCTCATAATGACTTTGTAAGGTCATGGGAAACATAATTCTAAAAATACGTAGCAGCTTTTCATATGGAGAAACTTTGTGAAAGTTCTAGCTTTTATGGCTGTTGCTTTGACAGACTCTTTCTAATGTTAATAACAAAGAAAAAAAAAAGAAATCCACATCTTGATTTCTTCTTTTTATTCTATCCTTTGAAGATTGCTCTCCTCCCCCTCATGCACTTTATAACAAATACACTGTGGTTGCAGTGAAAGGTCAGTTTGAATGTTACTACACCTTGACTTCTGAGATGCTACAACTTTCCTGTGTGCTTCTGAGACAAAAATCAGATGAAGATGAGAAGTGTTTTTGAGACATCCTGACTTTTTAAATGAATGATCCCTGTCTTAATATTAAAGCACACAGTACTTTAACTTAGTCATTATTGTTCAGTTACACATTGTAACTTAGGTGCTTCAGTTATTCTTGGTAATTGTAGGGTGTCTTCTGTCATGTGCTTAGTAATGGCAGGTTCTTTTTGCAGGCTAACTGCAAAGTAACAGCAAATAAGCCTGAACCTTCAGACCTACAGAAAGTAAAGTTTGTCTTGAAATGCAAATCTGTGCAAATCTGGTACCAGTAGTAATTTATACCTAAAAATAGCACTGTCACTGGTAAACTGAATAATTTTATATTAAATGGTCTGTAAGACTGCCTTTTAGAATAGATACGAAGTTTGTTTCCAAGGATAGGAGTCTTATTTTGAATTCATCAAAATGTCAGTTTTCCTGTTTGGATTGTGTTCAATTTATTAAAAATGTTATCTTTCCAGATACATTTCTGAATTTCTTGAGAAGATTGACTGGCTCAGAATAGATAGTTTGTAAAAGCTTGATTGATCCAGACTCTTCCTTTATATCTGTAGAGATTCTTTGCTGGCTCAGGCTGGTGAGATGTCAGAGATACCAGAACGCTTCCAGCTTTGGTGGTTGATGAAAGGCTATGAAGAGAATGTGTCCCACAGAGAAACTTCATCAGCAAACCAACTGATAGTTTCTGTTCTTTGTGTAGTCATTTGAAATGCTGCTTTTTTGAACATAAAGGCAATGTTTGCAGCCAGCTAAGTTTTTCTGAGTGGGTTGAAGGTTATCTGTTCAGACTTAATTTATGAGAAGTTTGATGGATGCATCCTTGACAAGTAATTTTACTTCTTGTTAATGGTTGCTTTTTTTTTAAAGGAGAGACTGAAATGTGATTAAGTTGTAAACGCTTTTTCCATTAACTGATTCTGTGAAAATCAAACAGCAAAAGTGTATACGACTCCTCACTTCATTAAATTAATTGGTGAGTTATATAGGCAAATTCTTACCTTGCTGAAATGGTCAACTTTTTAAATGAGACCTATCAGCTGCTTCAAGGGTAGAGGCAGAACAATGTTTTATAAAAATATATTTTAATAGATGTGGTAAGTGTCCCGAGTACAAAGTCTTAATTGCAAAACCAGATGTCTGCTTTAACAAATGGTTTTACTGTCTTCTACATACAGTTAGCGTTGTATGAAATTGTTCTTGTGAGGGAATCTACATTAAAGATTAGGAGAGTGTGATGCACGTGTATCTTCTTGCCATGTAATCTGTGTGTTAAGATGCTTCTTTATTCAGGAATAAGTATCTTGCATATTTGCTGTGCTAATTTATTTCATAGTAAGTCACATACTTAGTTCTCCCTTTCCTTGAAAATCTTATATTTTAGGTTCGATAAACTGCTTTGAAAATGAAGTTCTCCTGGTTTTGGGCACACATAGTAATTGTTTACATTCTATTTATTATCAAAATTAAGATAATAAAATGGGGTTTAAGTCCTGATACAGTGTTTGACTTTGAAGATGTTGCTTAGGAAGATCCTGATTTGTGTAATAGCAGCTTAAAACAACATCTGGGAGACAGATCAGTGCTTCACAGTGCATGTGTGTATTTGACAGAGAAGCAGTAGGTCATTGTTGTGAATCTACCTTGGGGTATTGAGCTGATTTGAAATAGTCCCTGTTTGGTGTATAAAAGGGGTAAAGTATCAGAAATATCCCTGGTGAGTGATTTCGCAGTTGTTTTCTGTGGAATGCAGCTTGCCATTGCCCTACCTTTCTGTCTTTTGACATAGTCTGTTGTATTTTTAATTATTCTGCTCTGACATGTTTTCTTATAGGGCTAGAAGTGTTTATTAGTAAAGGAAAAAAGAGCTATTAGCTGATTCCTCTTGTTTGATGAAATCTTAAACAGCTGTATGTAATGGAATTAAATCAGGAATCCTGCTAAAGCAGTGACTTTTATGGCTGTATTAATGTTTGTAATTTATTTTGAGAACAGATTTAATTTTGATGCCGCCTTCGATCAAGTAATGAAAAGGTAAACAAGTTTACTAAAATGAATTGTAGAAATATGTCTCCTACAAGCCTTTATCCCTGTAAACAGCGAAGATGGGTATGCTTGCTGTTTGCTGAGATAACAAGAAGAAACACCTTGAAAGTTTTCTTAATGGTTTCTTAAAAGTAATGTCTTTTATTCAGGCTTGGTATCAAAATGAGGAGCCCTTATCAGGTTTTACTGAACTGCAGTAAAACAGATCTCCCACCTTCTTATACTGCAGTGAGTGCTGGGCTCAGGACACCGTTACACTAGTGTGTGGTGCCAGCTGATTAAAGTTTTAACTAAAATATAGTAATGCTACACTGGGAGCTGCTGGATTTTCTTGTTTTGGATAAAGATTATTTTCAGAAGTATGATGTAGGGACTCTACAAGAAAACACTTTAAATACTGCCAATCACAAATCATTTCAGCCACTTGCTCCTTTCCACAAAAGGAAAACCACATCTACATCAAGAACCAAATCGTGATGTAGTCTGCAGAAAGTTTCTTTACCTGCCCTTGATTCTGCTGCGGCCTGGAGTTAGGGAAGCTGAAGGGACAATTTTCTGTTGGCTGATCCAGCTTCGGTTGATACATTTGACTTTCCTGTTGCTCAGTTGCATTTGTATAGTGAGAAGGGAATGTTTTACCACGTACACAGTTTGAGATTGTAATTTGAAAGCACAATATTTACACAAGTAGTTTGTTTTTTCAGGACTATGAAGTATAAAAGTAATAGTGACACTGGATTAAAAAGAAAAACTTAAGTTTGGTTTCTAAATATCTGCTGGTGTTATGTAACCTGGTATTAAAACACAAACATGTCTTTGCAAGGTGGTGGTTGTTTCTGTTTAAACCATTTCCTCTGAAGGTGATGCTGGTTTTATTTAATAGTAGAGTCTTATTGTATTCTGTTACAGTTAACTACATTGACCACAATACTCTAATGTGGAAAAGACTATCAAAGATAATAACTATGAAACACTGAGTGAACATTTCATACATAAGTACTTGTCACGGTTCTCTATTTTAAAATTCTCTCTTCTTCTGGTTGTGATGCTTCTTACATGCTGATAGTGACATATCCTTGTTTTCTTCATATTTTTGCTAGGTGATCTTATCAACTCCAACAGTAGGCTTTGCATTAGTCTTCAAAATAAATATATCTGGAGTCTTGAATAGTCTCAATCCCAACAGTTTGACGTGCATTCCTGACAAACCTTGTATTTCTGAAAGTTGGCTTGAATTGGTCAAATACAAGTAGTCCTTAAGGAAACAGTTATCTTGATACTGATATGTATGTATGTCAATTAGTCAAGTAAAAAGTAGGTAAACTTTTTAAAATAAGTATACTATGAAGTCTTTTCACAAGAGAGACTGCATGAGGATGGGATTATCTCTTAGTCATGGAAATCGGAAAATCACTGGATGTGTGATACTAGGGCAGATCAAGTAATGAACAGTATGAATTTAAGAGTTTATCATGAGCATGGACTTCAAGGGCTTCTACTGGACTCCTGTCACTTCGCTGTGCGCGTTTGAACAATATGCAGTGGAAAATGAAAAGATTTCTAAAAGCTAAAATGTCGAGCCTTTTATTATATCCATAAACTAAAGAAGATCAATAAAATGCTGAAACTAGTATGTTATCTATTATTTATACACCTTTCTGCAGTGAACCTCTGTAACTGGTAATGTTCAGTCTGAACAATGTGTTTAATAAAGTAGATAAGAACCTAAACATAAGGGTAGGTGTAAAAAAATTGGTCTTACAAATGTTACTTAAAATTCTAGGCAAAGTACGTATCTAGCCTAGGCTATTTTAAAGATAGATGGAAATAGTGGGGTTTTTAACTGTAAGAAAAGAGTTATGATGCTATCTAGTATCACATTTAAGTTAGTCATATCTGTTGCTTGTAAGAAAGAATATAAAGTACTTGTACATGAAGGAAATGTGTAATTATTTTTTGAATCTGTTTTGCTATATTTGCCAACTAAAATTGAGGCAAATGTTTATATTGGTGATTTCCTTTGCAATTACGAATGGTAAGACCTACATTAATATTTTTCTAAGCACTTACATGTCTAGGCATTATATCCCTCTAAGTTTAAATGAAACTAAAGCACAGTTAGCAAATCAACCATGTAGACGAGCAATACTGCTTTGATTCTTCAATATGATCTAGAATTCCAAAGAATATACTAAAATTAAATGTAAAAATGATCCTCTGGAAAAAAAAAAATATTGCTGTTATTGACATTCAGTGTATGTTTGGAAGCAGAATTACACATTTGCTGTGTTGCTTTTAGTTCAAAAAAACCAAACACAATATCCAGTAACTTTAGTAACTCCAAAAGCAATGAGTTACTAAAATCTTGGAGAAGATATTCTTGACTTTTTATCAGAGATGCTCATACTTGTTACATCTTATTCAATCATTGAAATTATCACTAGAGATTAATTTTTAAAATGGCAGTAGCTTAAACATCAAATTAATAAAGTTAGTGTTGTTTTTACTTGTTTCTACTATTCTGCATCTAACTTCAGTGACAACAAGCAAAGTAGTCGATTAATTTTGTAGGGGTAATAGTGACATTTGTAGTAGAACCATCTAGTTTGCAAACTTGCAAATAACCAAGGAGTGGTACAGTTTATAAATTCAGGTTTTGGTTTTCTATTGTTGTGGTGTTTTTTCTGGTCAGGTCTGGGAAGCCTTCCTGTGTTGCCTCCAAACACTTAAGTCACTATGTCCTATTGACCTGAAGATACTGCTCTTCTGAGTTTCTTGAGTCCACTTGTTTTTTAACAGGGCTCAGGTATTATTGAGCGAAGTGAGACCCACTTGGATATGAGCACGTTTCTCACTGTTTGCATTATGGAGTAAATTGGTCATGGGAGTGGTCTCTTTTTTCCCAGTGTGGCTTAGTCATTGGAAGGCATGACACAACATTTTTGCCAGAATTAAGATTTGTGGTTTTGAGAATGGGGAATCTTGACTTATTTTCCGAGTTTTGGAATAGTGTTACCTAGTTGTCCAAGAATCTTCTTCTATCTCTTGATTCTCTCTTCGTCTTATCTCAGTGTTTGCCCAGCTTGTCACCATTCCCACCAACTTGTTGACCTTACTCCTCATATTCCTTTTCTTATTGCTACATGCCTGCACCTCAAACCTCTAATGTCTGCAACCAGTGCTAGTCAAACCTCTTCTCTTCTACTATTCAAGCCACTGAAGTACATAGGAACAACACTTTTAATGTGACCATTGGGAGTGTGTACAAGAATAATCCTCTTCTGCTAATGTATGAACTCTCCAAATATGTTAGCTGTTGAACTTTTAACCAGCTTTTTGAATATGTGAAATTTCAGTTCAGGTCATTCAAGTTTAATAAATCAATCAGTTAAAATCAGTTGCTCATAATGGAAAGTCTTAAGAAACTGAGGGTGTAGGTGTGAACATCAGGGCTGTGCATGATATGACAAGTTGTTTCTTAATGTCATGGCCAAATGTGTAGCTTCACAGCTGTTTTTTGATGCTGTGTGGGTTCAGCAGTCACGCACATTGCACAAATTAAAATTTTTGTAAAATTTTTCATAACACATCTGCCATCTTGAATTACGAAGATTTTTTTTAAGCTTATTCCGTAATTTTTGCTAAACAGTTCAGCAGCAGCAATTTCCTTTTCTTTTTATTGTTTTGGGGGGAGGGAGAAGAAAGGGAGCTTTATCTGAGCTCATCGTTACAGCTTCAGTACAGTGTTTTACTGACATTTATGGCATGCTGATTTTCTCTCCCTTTCAGAAGAGAAACCTGATTGCTCCAAGGCCCGCTGTGAAGTCCAGTTTTCTCCTCGCTGTCCAGAAGATTCCATCTTGATTGAAGGCTATGCTCCTCCTGGTGAATGCTGTCCACTCCCGAGCCGTTGTGTGTGTAATCCTGCAGGCTGCTTGAGGAAGGTTTGCCAGCCTGGCTATTTGAACATTTTGGTTTCTAAGGCATCAGGAAAGCCAGGGGAATGCTGTGATCTCTATGAATGTAAACCAGGTAAAAGTGGACGTGATGGGGTTTTTTTCCATTTTTTGATTTTTTTTTCTGTCTGACAAGCACAATAACCTATATAATTCCATCTAATAAAGCCTATATAGTCTCTAAATTCTTCTGATTCTTCTTCAAAATTAAAATGATTATATGTGGGCAATACCCATTAAAAAATAAAAACCTATGATAAATTTTACTTTCTTTTTTCCTTCAGACATTAATTTAAACTGAGCAACAAGGGAGAAGTGGCCTAGTGAGAATATTGCATTTCTGTGGATGCTACTAGTAAAAGTGACATACTTGATATACTGATTAGATTATATAAAGGATTTTCATAGTAGGAGTATATTGTGCATGGGCAGGGAATTAAGGTTTCTGTCTTAAGATTTCTCTAGATTACGAAATGATGACCCTTAAAAACTGCAGAGCGAAAGGATTGTGGAGGAGCATAGTGAAAGACTTTACAACATTTTCAGTATTTACCCATTTTCCATTTCATAAGAACATAAATCACTCTTTCTTGTGATTTATTATTCTTGGTGAGGTGAAAGGTGCAATTCACTCTTCTTTTTAACCAGGCTTTGTTAAAGACAAATAATAAAAATAGAGGGATGAAAGCAGGCATATAAAATTGTATAATCCAAAATCTTATATGCAAACAGGTTCAAGTATGCTTAGGCTGTGCCTTTCCTATGCTTGTTTAACATTTTCTTAAATCCTCCACAGAAGAAGATTGTACAGTCTCTGTATCTTCTAGTGCTTTTCTTTGTGTTTTCCTAATATCCAATGCAAAGCTGCCTGTGTGGAGATCTAAGCAAACTATTTCATTCTCTATCCTGGGTAGTTGGTGAACAAGTCTTTATAATTTTTGCTCTGGATCATTTTGTCAACCTTAGTCTTCTTTCATCTAGAATTAGCTGTAATTTCTTAGGGCATAGTTTCCTTGGACTCCTTCCTGGTTATGTCACCCCTCTGTAAGTTTTCTTAAGTTTATCCACGTCTTCAGTCTGCTTTTGGACACCACATTTTACTGTTTTTAGTGAGTCTTCATCAGCACTAAATACTGTGGAATAATTACTTTGTCTTTCATGCAAAATTCTAAATAAAAGCTGACTCTTTTGCAGGAGTTATATTTAGTTTGTGAAATGCTGTGATCCCAAGATCTTTCTGTAGCATGACTGTTACTGAACCACTATATTTGTACATTTTAATTCTTCCTACATATACTTCAGGTATGCCTTTACTGAATTTTATCGTGCTGACTTTGGATTATTTATTTATTTATCAAAATAAATGTTAGCTCTGATCATGTCATCCCGCCTGTTATTTGCATTCCCATCCTTTAGTTTGCAA
The DNA here is from genome assembly GCF_964188355.1 of Buteo buteo. Lineage (NCBI taxonomy): Eukaryota > Metazoa > Chordata > Aves > Accipitriformes > Accipitridae > Buteo > Buteo buteo. The sequence goes on from NC_134182.1 coordinate 24,924,299, forward strand.
ATAACTCAGTCTAAACTTACCTTTGTAGGTTATTTCTGGAAGGTTGTTTTCAGCTTGTTAGTATTACAAAATCTTCAAATACTGCAGTATGTGATTATTTACTGCATTAGTGGATTTACGTAACTGCGTATGTTGTTTTCCGAAGTAGTTTGTATTTTTTGTTGTAGCAAGTTAAGAGGTGAAGGTACATGCGACTGGAAAAATGAAGATGCATATTAGGAGGGTAGAAGAGCAGAGGCTTTGAAGAGATTGGGGGTGGAGACTTATGGAATTTAAGGGAGGTGTAGACCTTTGCAATGGGGTCAGAAATTGAGAGGCTAAAGGAAAGCAGAGGCTTCTCCCCTACCTTGGGAGACGATGAAAGTGTGTTTCTTAGGCAGTGGCTACGAGGGTGAGGAGTGTAGGTGGGTACTCTTGTGCATCCCTGCAGTGATAGGTGATGAAAGATGTAATGGCTAAACTACAAACTACAGAGTAAGTGGGGCCCATACTTGTTGCAGTGCCTCAGCTTTAGGGAAGAAAAAGGGAGTGCTATTAATATGGAATTATTAGCCACTACATAGCCTGATTTTTGTCAAGTTGGACTTTAGTGGCTCTCCAAGGTGACTTTTATAACTTTGGTCTAGATGTTTCTTTTGTTTGCTGTTTGACATAGTGGGAAGATCACAAAAGAAAAACAAGCCAACACAAAACTGGAAGACAGGGAAGGGAGTAGCTGAATGTTAATAAATCTTAGTAGAGTACAAATTACTTAACACAGAAGACTTTTTTTGAAATGACAAGTCTTTGCAAATCTGATTTTTTTCAGTTTTCAAAGGAACCTCATTTTCAAAGAGTATAAACTGTACTTGTATAGACAACATAATTTGTGCTTGATATACAAAGAAAATTAGAGACTGAACAAATACTGAAATCTTTTTTGTTTCCCTTTTTGTAGAAAGTTTAGAGATTTTGTTTGTAAATTTGCAAGTCAGCATAAACCCTGCTGATTTTTTCCATCCAAATTTTTCCATCATGTTCACCACTGTCTGTGGTTTTAAATAAATTTCTTTGTCTAAGAACAGGCAATGGAATATCTTGTTTTATTAGGATTGTATATTTATATTCATAGGCTTATAGAATTATAGAATAATTTAGGTTGGAAGGCTAGATGACTCGAGGTAATCTAGTCCATCCTGCCTCTCCTGCACTTTTTTATGCCCTTTATTCTCTGTGTATATACATGAACTTCTTTATATGTAGTAGCACATAACTGTTTTCATGTATGTATGAACATTATGTGAATTATCTTTGTGGATTTGCTGAAATAGTGGTCATAAAGTGCAGTCAGAGAATGTTCCTTACATGACAGGAATATTTATTCAGCACATGGTAAACCTGATAATAAACCTTGTGTCTTCAAAGTTTGACTTGGTAACCTGAAGAGTTGTAGGAAAGAAGAGTTGGAGAAGAACTGAACTAGCAGTGCTCTGTTTCATGTTTCCTCTGTTTTAATGCCATGTTGCTGAAAAAAAAATGGGATAATGGACAGTATAAGGGCTGGTAGATAAGTGTTCATGCAGAGTTTCTTATGGGTCTAATGTCACTAGTTTTACTGAATGGTGTCAGCATGTCTATGGAGTTTACATGTCAAATAGAGAAAACTGTTTTCCATACTTTGCTACAGACCTGAAAACTTTAGTTCTGTGAGTGCTGCTGCCAGAATCCTCTTCCTGCACCTCCGTGTCTGCTTAACCAGTCTTTATAAGGGTTTTGCACCAGCAAGGGCCTTCTGGTGGAAACAAATTGACAGAAGGTGGGAGGACTGCTTCCTTTGATAGCAGTGCTGCCTTATGCCAATATAAAGTGTTTGCGCAATCAAAGCATAAAATGTGTTTATTTCTGTTCCTTAAATAAGATGTCACTGCTCTCCAGTTTACAGTGGCATTTGAGTTTGGAGCCTTCTGTTGAGAACTGCATATGTTCAAATACTGTGGTTGGCAACTGAGTTGCTGAAAGGAAAATAGGAAGTGTTTCCTTAACACTAAATGCTAGAATAAAAATAAAATCTTTCATTTTGCAATCCACTACTTCTTCTACCTCTTTTACTTTAGGAATGCAATGATTAAAGGCATTGGCATTCAGTTAAAATTAACAGTGAAGAAACTTAGTAGCTTAGTCATAACTGTGTATTAACCTCCAGATTGATTTGTATTGAAGTTCTTACCCGTTGCTCCACCAAGCATCTCCTCACAGTTGTACCTACTGAGAACAAGTATGTCCTGTCCCTTTTGTTTCGCTGTGGTTGCTAAGCTCAGAGGTGAGATAACACTGGTTTGGCGTCATAGGCAACCTGCTTTGTTCCTACGAGCTGTGTGTAACTGGCCATTCATGAGCAGTGAATTAACTGAATGAGCACTGAATTTCATTGTAAGCTGGGAGTTACAGTTCTTAAAAAGTATTCTCAAAAGTAAGGGTTTTTTTTCTTAAAGATAGTTTGAATGAATGGTCTCAAATGGAGCTGCATAATGTTTTAACAATAAAAATAAAAAGAGCCTAAATCAAAATTTGTGGGAGTATATGTGCCTCTTTTGCTAAGAAGCTAAAACAGTATGAACAATGATGTTTTTAAAATCATGGTTGTTTATTTAAAGATGGACTTAAAATCTAACCTAAAAGGTATTTTGCTGAAGTTGTGATAGGAACTCTAGCTGCCACTTCTGAATAAAGAAAGGTAAATAGTTTACTTTGGCAGTTATCTGACAGATGTTTGTTGTACCTTTATTGATAACTTTGTTGTTGTTGTTGTTGTTGTATATGGTGAGATGGGGAGTGTCATCTCTTAGTTTCTGACATACTTGAGAAAGCATTGGGAAATGTCTGTCATACTAGACAGAACCTCTGTTGAAAAGACCACTCATTTGTCATTCTTCTGGCAGTCTTTCTGGCAGAGCTTTCATACACGCACCTTCTCCAGCACCCCTGCATGGCTTGAAAATTACTCTTACTGAAATGGAGGGAGGTTTTTCTGGTGCCAAATCTTGTTTTAAACACAATTTTAAAGAAAATGTTATTGTTTGGCTTATTTCTTTGGGGAATTCTGTGCAGTCAGGGCTTGATGGAAAGTCTGAGATGAGCAGCAAAATTTAGTAGGTAGCGTGTAATGATGCACAGGGAAGTAACTTGTGGTCCACCCTGGTACAGCTCCAGCTTTGAAAATCAGGTCTGGGATTTTTAGTCTTGCACCAAGGACAAGGGTCAGCAAAATCAAGTTTTTGTACATAGTTGAGAGAAACAGGATTATATAATTTCTTTTTATTCTCTGTTGCTTATAGAAATAGTACATGTTTTATTGGATGCATTGTAGAAACTGATGTTGGGAGGTCTTAAGAGATGAGATTGGGAAAGGACTGGAGAAAATGAGTGGGGAAGAATTATAGATACGTTTCTAATGGAGCTAGAGAGATGGCTTATAAGTTGACAATGATGGTGAGGGAGGAAAAGAAAATCAGCAAGTGCAGGGGTCCATGCTGGAAAATACCTGCGATAGGGGAGTTAAGGAAGTGATTCAGACAGTGATACAATTGTATTGAAAGTCCAGGAACGCCATCTGTTCTGGTTGTATTTAATACATTCTGAAGTGTGAAGGCATTTAAAAAGGATGATGCACTGTCATGGAGAGATACTTTCATGCTTTCTTTCTCCTTCTCTCAGAGCAGAAAGTGTAACTACCATTACCTGATGTAGTCGTGTTGCGTTGCATTATTCATGAGGGATCAGAAATGCATCTGAACTGAAAGCAAAGGCTGTTGTGTGATGGTTCTTAGCTGCTGTAGAAGCAGACTGTGTGCCCTTGTACTGGACCCTCAGAAAGCTGTGACTTCTGGAAAAATATGAAGTCTTTCCTGTGCTGAGCCACTGTGTTGCATCAGAGACGCAAATACTGCCTTGATCCTGGACCTTTAGATGCATAGGTAGCTATTCAGATCTTGCCCCTGAACTGTACATACTATTTGTTGAAAAGCCAGCATAATATTTAAAGGTAAAACTTAATATGCTTGTGTTAATGTATTCTACTGTGAAGTCATTTTCACCTAGGTATTAACAGCCTCATGATCAGAGACCTTTGGTTTTGTAGTCTACAAAGGAGGTTGTAGATTAATGCAGCTATGTCAGGGTCTGCAATCATGGTAGGGTTTCTGCTACATTCTTGTAGAAAAATGAGTAACTCTCAGATGCTACGGTATACAAATTCACTGCATGAGAAAGTTCCTGAAGACTTGTAAGCAAAGGTTGATCGGGTGCATCTTTACTGATAGGAAATTGCAGCATGTTTGAGTTATGGAAGATATATATTTGTCGAACTATATATGTAAAGCTTAAAGTTTCTAGGATAGGCAAAAATAATTTTATTTAGACAGGATTTTAATTGTTTTTAGTTTATAATAAAATCTATAATAACAGCTTGTAATAAACCTGTTCATGAAAAGGTCACTTTGTAATTATTGGAATCAGAGTAAGATGTGAAAACAAAAGTAGTATTTCAGTGGCAAATGTTTGCAGTCTTATTTTTTAGGATGGTAGTACAGCTAATCTGGGGGATATCACTTTAAGTAATGAAGAATCCGATTACAGACTGTTCTGTAACCTTATAATATTTTCAGGTTATCTGGAAGTTTGGCTCAATGCTTTTTTGAGTTTGAGAAACCCATTTAAATCTGAAAAAAAGTAGGAACTTTTTCCTTCTTCAAATATCCTTCATCCCTTATCTCTCCATCTCTCTCCTGTGAGGAAGGGCTTGAGAGAGCTGGGACTGTTCACCCTGGATAAGAGAAGCTCAGGGCGGATCTCTGCAATGTATATAAATACCTGAAGGGAGGGTGTAAAGAAGACGGAGCCAGGCTCTTTTCAGTGGAGCCCAGTGATAGGGCAAGAAGCAATGGGCACAAACTGAAAGACAGGGGCTTCCCTCTGAACATCAGGAAACACTTTTTCACCATGAGGTTGACCGAGCACTGGCACGCGTTGCCCTGAGAGGTGGTGGGGTCTCCATCCTTGGAGATACTCAAAAGCCATCTAGACACAGTCCTGGGCCACCAGATCTATGTGGCCTGTCTTGGGAAGGGGATTGGACCAGATGACCTCCAGAGGTCCCGTTCCATGATGAATAATGTAATAATAAAAATCTCCCAATTTGGAGAGAAGTCTGGGGTGCAGTATGAGTGTGGATTATAAAATTCTGCAGTTGGTGGATGAGCTCGGTGCATACCCTTTGTTCACCAAATCCTACTAATCCTTACAAGAATTGGAGGGTGCTCTGGTACTAGTAAGAGATCAGGTTAAAATAAATAGAAATGGGTAAGTAAAACAGGGGAACCACTGACTACAGCTGCTTAATTACATGAGAATTTTCTATTTGAATGCACTTGCTTTGGCGTTTGTTTGTAATTTTTCTCAGGTTTGTACTGTTTTTTAATAAAGAAGGACTGCTTGGGCTGCTTTTCAGTGTTAGTGAGCCATGGACTAGCACACTATAGCCACTGGAAAGAATTTGAACTACTTAAGAAGAAAGAGCACCTTACTTGAGACATGGTGGCGTGATTAGGGAATTTCCTTGTGGTTTTTTTTTTCTTTCGTTGTCATTGCTGATATATGGAAAGATAGACAGAGAAATAGCTGTGCAATAGCAGCTTATTGCTAGAACTTGTAGGCTGTTTTTTCCCAGACTGCTTACCTGGGGAGAAGGCGGAGGGGACCTTGAATCCAGGGAGGTAGAAAGGTTAGTAGTTTAATTTCAGGAAACTGGACATTGGTAGTTACTTGGTACAACAGAATCATGCAAATTGTATTGGTCGCGTTGGGCCATACTGACAAGCTCACGATTCTCAATGCCTGTTGTGATAATGGAGGAACTAGATGAATATTTCTTACAGAAGAGCTGTCTCAAATGTGTTATTTGTTAATAAAATGGAACATAAAACTCTACAGTTTTTTTAAGTGAAATATTATGAAATTAAGTATTCCTGTCTTAAAGGCAAACAGGTATATTTGTGTGTTTACGAAGAGATATAAAAGTTAATTTGATGATTGCTACTATCAAGATGAGTAACTGGAATCTTTTTATTTAACTTCAGTAACTTTCTGCATTGCTCCACAAAATGGGCTTTTATTAAATTTGTGCATTTCTCAGTGAGAACTTCTTGAACTTGTCAGGTTGCTTTTATTTAGCAGATTGCTCCGTTTCCCAAATAACTGGAAAAAGGCAGATTCTGAATATGGCTTACACAGAGGATACGGATATGCACATACTCATGTACTTTGAAAGTTAATGGTCTTGAGGACAAACCTACTGGTCCTAACCTTGATGAGCTGCAAACTGGTTTCACTGAACTTGTGTTTTCATTTAAATGCTTAATGAGATACACTAAGTAGATGTAATTCTGAGACTGATGTCTCATTATGACCGATTGAATTATTATTGCTGTGTACCTCTGTGGATCAAGACTGAAAAATGTAGGGCTAGGAAGACAGAAAATGGGACTTTGAAAAGTATCAGCTCTTGCAAGAAGTGTGGTGTAGCATTGCCACGGTGCTTTAACACTGCAGTAAGCAGTCGTAATAGTGTCAATACTGAAGTGAAGTTTAATCAGTAATCAGGGATATTGTACTGTATAATTTTCAGTCTGATAACATTCTGTTCATCCTGCCTACTCAGTAGGTAGCTTATTTCTTTAAAGAGGGAACCATGTTTTATTCTGTACTTCCTTAGTATAATTATGATAAGAGATAGCAAATAGATAAAGCCTGAGCTGGTATTGTTTGTTAACATGAGAGATTTAGGACCAAATAAGATAAAAATGTGTTTCATCTTTCCTGAGTATAACTCATAGGATTAAATGTATATTCAGCCTGATTTTTTTTTTTTCATTTCTAAGCACTTATTGCTTTCTAAAAAGCATCAGTCAGTCTTACTAGTTATGTGGAATTCTTCATCTCATTAATGCAGATAGATTTGGTAATTTGCATTTCATTTTTGCCATATATAAACACCTAAACAACTCAACCTAATGGAGTAATCCTTAAAAATGTAGTTTACATGTGCAGGCATAAATTGACAGCGTATCTTTAATATTTTTTTTTATTTCCTATAACCCTAGTATTTTACTGTTTAAACAGACTTTAATCAAGAAAAAAATTAAACAATGAATTGTTTACTGTTTTAAAAGCTGTGGGGAAAATATATTCTCAGTAACCTAGTATCTTTCTAGTAACTAATATTATTCACAGGTGTAATGATTGTTTAAGGCTGCCTGTCTAACTTTTAGAAATTTTTTATTAACAAGTATTAGCTTAGCTTCTTCCCTAGTCAATAGTTTAAAAAAATGAATCCTAAAGAGAAAGGAAGTCTTTTTGTAATGTTACCTACCAAGCATGCATTCACTAGATAATTTTTCTGACTTAAATTAAAAGGCCGATGCATAACTGGTTGCTTATGATGAAGTAATTTGCAAAAAGCTTCTAAAGCATGAGTAAAAGGAATTTTCTTTTCCCCTTCCTCTGTAGTGTTCAGTGTGGATTGCAGCACAGTCGAATGTCCTCCTGTTCAACAAGTTGTTTGCCCACTGGATAGCTATGAAACCCAAGTCAGGCTGACGGCTGATGGCTGCTGTACCCTGCCCACAAGGTTGGTGTCTTGATGGCTGAGTATTTTTAACTTGTTCTCTACAATTCAAGTACTATAAATACAAAATAATAATGCATACTTCTGTGGCAATAAATGTTAATACAGAATAAAAGATATGTGAAGTAGGTTAAAGGTATATCAGGCTAATACAAATACAAAATCTATCTTTTTGAAGCAGAAAAAAATTCTTCTCAATGCAAATGCATGAAGCTGATTTTTGCTAAAATTGAGAGATTTGTGCCTCTAGATTGATTTTCAGTGTATTCAATTAATTGTACAAAAGTAAAGTCTTTTGAGAAAGTTTTGAAGGTCTTTGTAAGGAATTAAATGATGGAGATGGCAGAAGACATGCTCGAGAAAATTTTGCCTAGTTAGAGAAAATTTTTTTTTTTTGTATGTGGAAGACCACTGTAAGAAGCTGAAAGACAGTGGCTATCTGGAACAGTAAGGAGACAGAAATTTCAAGTACTCACTTCCATTTTACTTCTGTTATTTTTCAAGTAGGTATAATTTATTACAACTCAGAAAAATAAGACAATTTGGAGTTGGTTTTGTTCCAAAGTTCTGCACAACTGTTTCAACTTCTGTTTTTACAACAGACTTCCCAAAAACCAATTCAGCAATATGCCCAATAAATACGAATTCAAGCAAAAAGTACTATCAATGAAAATATTTTACACAAAAAAGAAAGTATTTCTTGTAGATGTAGCTAGTAGGTTTATTTGGTATAAAGGTCTTCGCACCATACAATATTGCCATATTCTCAACCCCTTGTGAGATTGTAAAGGAGTGATAAACTTGCAAAGAATTCAGAAAGTAGAAAATGGCAAAGGTTGTGTAATGAATCAGGGGTCTTCCATGTTGGGTACCCTTTGGGTAGACATGTAATATGGTGACTTCTTTACAACTGTTGTTTCCGTGAAATATGAGGGTCTCTTATTGAATGGAGAGTTAAAAACACATCTATTTAAAAACAAATTACAAATTAAGGCAGAAAGAGATGTGAAGAACTTCATATAGTGCAGTAATCCTGTCTATTAAAATTTGAAAATATATTTCTAAATTGATAAATTTTATTTGTAATTGTAGAATACATGTAGTAGTCTGCTGCTTAAAAAATACTTCTTATTCAGTGAATGCTACAAATGTTCTTTCATTCAGAGTTGTTTTCTTTTTTTGTTTTCTGAATTTTGGACCAGAACGTGGTATGGATTCTCAGTATCCTCCCTTTATTCTTTAACATATTCTTATTAACCTTCCTAAGAATTACGATAACTTAGTATTAGTTGAGAGCTGACCTGGCTAGTTGGGATTGCACAGGAGGCTGTAGATTTTAAGCAGTCATCGTACTTGCATTGCTGCCAGTACAGCTCAGCATGTTCAAGACAACTAGAATAAAATGCTACTAAGGACTGTGTTTGGAAAGATACAGTCAAAGTAGTAATCTCAGATTAAAATTTCATAAATTTCTAGTTTAGATTAACACCCAAACATTGACACAATAGAAAACTTAGATTAACGGTAGATTTTTACTTCCAAATTTGTTTCAACTTGCTGGATTAAAAAGTGATATATAGGCCAAATTATTTTTGTTTCCCAAAAGTAAAATTGTGTTCTATTTTTCTGCAATCTAATGTAAGTTGTGGTTTGATTTTTCTATTGCTTGGGTGAAGGGAATGAAAAATACCCACTTTATTCTTTGTAGATGGTAACTTCAGTGTTCCTTCCATCAGGGAACATAGAGTACCAAGAAAGTAAAACTTCATTTACTTCAGAGAAATGACCAGTTTGAAATATTTTCTATTTCTAGCACACACAAGGGAACTGATCTTAAATAAAACACCTAGTGCAAACATATCCATGACAGAATCTTTTTCTTTCTTTGATAATGTTTAAAAATATAACCAGTTGGTTTGCTGTGTATTAACTGTAACTGATGTCTGAAGCATACTTGTACATGTGCGTGGTACTTGAGTGACAAAGCCAGTATTCTCAGCTCCTGCACACAAAGACCCCAATTGTACAAGCAGGCTTAGAGTGTGTGAATTATTAGATAATTGTGAATTGCACTGAAACCTCTTGGAAATCAGATTGCTGTGCATTACTGGGATCAGCGTTTAACAAGGGATTAGAGCTGGGATAGGTAAGTTCTTAGCTCCTGGAGTCTTATGATCGGATCTCGAGATGGGTTGTGTTAATATCTCTGTCCTCCTTGATGTGTAAAACTGAACACACACCCCCACCCCCACCCATAATTAGCATAACCTAGTCTGTCTGCAGGCAGGTTGAAACAATTATAGGTATCTTGCACTTCTCCATTAATTTTTAATTTTGTGGCTTGGTCCATGTTGCTGTATATAGTTATTACATGGGTTGCTAGATTTTTGGATTGCCTTAATTCAGCAAAAGCAATAATGCATTTTTTAGTAGAGTTAGGTAAGAAGGAAAAAAGAAAAGCTGAATCTGGCAGCAATAAGATTGTATAGATGCTTTACATGTTGTGTGCCTGCTAGAAATGTACTTAGTTATTTAGATTTTAATATACTGCTATGCTTCTTAAGGAAAACAGTGCCATAGTCATCATTCATGTGCTGTAGGTAAAGAGATTACTTGAAGAGGGGAAAAAAGGAACATAGACATGGGGATAATCAGGAGAGAAAGATTAGAAGAAGGTTAGAGGGAAGAGAAGTATACGTAAGAAAAGAGAGAGAGCAGAAAGGGAAGCTAAGTTCAGTTACAACATGAAAGTCAAACCATTTGAATTCGGGTTCAATGTTTCCTCATATTTAAGGAAACATTGGAGCTTTATGTTTGAAGACAGGGTCTCTATTCCACATGAGACTTGCATTTCAAAACTATAGAAAAAGTCAGATAAAGTGCAGATTTATGGATGACTGAATCTACACTGTGAAAAGGGGATGGTTTTCCTTAATTCTGGATTTTCTTACTAAACTCATGATGAAATATTAACATTGCATTGATTGTGCTTCAGTTTAGAATCGCCTAAATCCATAGCGTATCTCTCTTTAATCATTAAGTTCAAAAGAAGTGGCACTGTATGTTTTAATGTACATTTGAGAATAATTTATTGAAAGCAGAGATAGTGTTTCATAAGGTCTCAATCTTTAGACTTCATGGAACTATTTTTGTTAAGATTATGGACTTTTTCAAGAAATTAAAATTACTTGTTCCATTTACTGCCACTAAAATAAAGGCTTTAATGCTAGCAGAACTGGAGAGCGGTCAAGGAGAGTATCATGGTTAAGGATGAATGGTGTATCACTGTATCTGTTAACAAGTAGCTGACAACTTCAAATGCAGCAGGAGCAGATTGACATCTGTCCCACATCTTGTTCTTAGCTGGTTTCTTGTATGTAATATGCTAGGAAAACAGAGATCCTTAGATCTGCAGTTAAGTTGGCATTTGTTTTATGAGTGAGCTCTTGAATGCATATTCATAATATTGAAAACTCCTCTACCAATGCCAGGGGAAATGTGGGAATAGTAAACAAACATCTAATGCTGTAAGTTCTTGTACTTGTGTTCAGAGTTTACATTTAGTTTCACACTGATCTCTAATGCGATGGTTCAAACAGAACAGCTTACTGATTGGCGTTGATATCAAAATACTGATTGCTTCAGCTTTCATCAGACTGTCATGAGACACTTAGCTTAAACTTCCAGCTATTATGTTAGGAAAGCTAAATGATATATCTGTCTCTGGTCTTGGTAAAGATGCTCACTTCTCCAAGGAGCTTATCAAATAAAAATGTGTTAGAGCATGTTATCATGATTTTATTAATATAAGTTTGTCGTCTTCTATTACAAAGTTAAATGAAGAGATGATCAGTATGAAGTGTACAGAATCTGTTATCTTTGGGTGTTTCCAGTGTTCGTTGTGAATGAATTTTCTTCAAATTTTCAGATTCCTTTGAGAGTTTATTTGTAAGTGTAAAAATCTTTATCAAAATCTGTTTATTTCTATGAAGAATGAACTGTAACAACAGGAGCTGATTTCAGTGATTAGTTTTGGCTTATATCTTTATTGCTCACATGGTTTTGTACATTTTTCATAGGATTATATACAAGGGAGTAAATGGCATGTTAGGATAGCTTTGCACCAAGTACTTTTGGATTATCTTTTTTTCTTTCTGGCTGCTCTCTTTATTAGAATAATTTGGAAGTTTATTCTTTACTAGTTCTCTGCTTCTTGCTCTAGTTCTATACCCCTGCTTCTGTGCTCTTTTCCCTTCCACCAGTTTCCATTTTCCCTGCTGTCACCTGTTACAAATCTGGTAACTTCAAGATTCATTCAGTGCTCTGTTATTTCAGAGATTCTGCCCTGCCCACCCTCCCTTCCCCTCCCCACCCTGCGCTCCAGCTATTCTTGGTCAGTCTTTCAATAAAACCAGCTAAACTAAGAAAATTCTAGAGAACTAGAAAGGTGTCAGTACTGTGCCAATGTTAAAAAGAACAAAAACTAAGTAATTAAAGTCTGATTATCTTGATATCAATTTTGAGAAAAATAGTGGGAAAACTGATTAGAGGATTGAATTGAGGATTAAAGGACGTAATTATAGCTAAAAGCAACCAATGTTGCTTTGACAGAAGCAATTTTATGAAACTTGATTTTGTCTTTTGAAGATGCTAAGCTTGCCTTAAAAACCTGACGATCAGAGTGACTTCCTTCTCAGTTTGTCTACTGTAGTGCCAGTCCTTTTCCTTTTTAAAAAAAAAAACAAAAAACAAAAAAAAAAAAAAACAAAAAAACAAAAAACAACAAAAAAAAACCCACCCCACCAAAAAAAACCCAACCAAACAAACAAAAAGACCCCAAATGCACAAACAGAAAAACCCCCAAACTGAAACAAAACTAGGACTTTTTAATTAATATTGTCTGACAGGGTGTACTCTATAGAATGGAAATATATCTCCGTCCTCAAACTACTTAACATTGAAGAGGAACATTTCCCACAGCCCTCTTCCCTCAGACTTTGGAGGTGACTCAGCCTTGATGAGTCAGCGTTATGGTCCTTTACCTCCTGAGATGAACTCCTGCAGCATGAACATGCTGGATTTGAATATCTTGCTGATAATACAAAATATAATAATATCCTTCTGAGAAGAGAGAAGCATCCAGGGGTGTGTTCGCTAAATCTCAGTAACAAGTTTGCTTGACATGCTTATTTAAAAAGCTCACACCATAAGCCTGAATATGTTCTAGATTAGAAAAAGTTCAGAAGTAGTTGATATATGTTTATCAAAATCTCCAATAGGTTATTTTCTGAGTCTTAGCTTTAAAAAAGCAGTTTCAAGGTTGATGTGGTGGGAGGAGGAGGGGAAGAAACACATGTAAACGAAGCGTAACAGAGGAAGATAAGTAACAGAGACAGAAACTTTGAGCAGTGAACTGCTTAATAAATCTAAATGAAACAGGAATACAAGTCGTGATCACTATTTAATATGTTAGAAAAATGAAGAGGAGTTTTTTACAGATAAAATCTTGCAAGATTGGACCCCAAAAGGCTTGGGCTTGAGGGATGAGCAAATGGAAGCTCTGAATCGGAGCATTTCACTATCACTTAGTTACAGATAGCTGGATGGCATTGCAAATGCAAAACTCTCAATGAGCTCAAGTACTGTGGAGGAGTAGGATTACAGGTTTATTGTTTAGAAGAAAACCTCTGAAAAAGTTTCTCAAATTAATTAGTCGTAGAACTCTTTTTCCTTGTTTGAATAGTCTTTTCTCTGTTGGTTTTTCTTTATATGTGGCTAAAATGTCTCAATCTGGGGCTGCTGTGAATGGCAATGCCACGGTTTGGTCTGCAGTATGGTAAGGAAGTGAAATGTACTTGACCAGCAAAAGTGTTAGTTCTCTGGATGATATAGTAAAATATTGTTTTACATTGTAATCACCTACTCAGTCCTGTTGGAGGGTCGGAGGGGCAATTTATATGTGCATTTTGTTTTCCCCAAACATAAAGCTTTGCTTAGAAAACAGCCCAGCTATGCAACCCCCCCCCCCAGCCCCCAGTTCTTAAATACTTATTCATTTTCTTGAGCTGTATAAAAATATAATACTTTGATGTAGTAGCAAATAATTTATTTACCCAAGGTTTATGTTAAGCTATATTTGGATAGGAATTGAATACAACTTAGAACAGTACAAAACCAGATTTTATTGTCGTATTTAATTAAGAAAATTACCTTTCAAGGAATGAAATAGTAGGCAAAAGAGTAAATTTACAAAAACATGCTTCCCTTTCGGAATAATCTATTAAATTAAGAAAACACTCTTTTGTATCTGTTCTGTACTAAGATATTTTTAACATGAGTGTGCTGCATTTAGCAGTTCTAAAGACATTAAGAAATCATAGCAGTTTATATTAGAGAGTCTTTAAATTTTGCATACCATTACTGAATTGTTTTTGATTCCAAACAAAGAAATTACCTGTTCTTTTATTTGTAGTCTTTTGTTTCTAATAAAACTTTTTGCTGTCTTAGGCAGACTGTAGATGCCACTTGAAAAATTCATCATTAGCACTTTCACTTTTTCAGAAGACTTGTAGATATCCATTAAGTCAACTATGCTGTCCTTTCATGTTAGTGAACTGAAACAGAGGTCCTGTGGCAGCTGTTTATGCAAAAAATCACATGCCTTCAGAGGTCATTTAAATGTATTTATTATTTTGTTATCCTTCTAGATTACTTTGCCCAGTAAGCAATTGTTTTTAATGTACTTTATCCCCTTTTATGACACTTGGACCTGTTGTCATTGTATCATCTGTTGTGTCTGCAGCCTGTCATGGCATTAGACCTACCAGCCGATATTCTGTAATTCATGTTACAACAGTGTCTAGGGAATCTAGTGGCAGCTACACATAAGCCAGCACAGTTCTTTTCTTCTCATTTTATGGCAGCCACCAGAATCATAATTGGGAAGTCTATAGTTGTAAGCTCTCTTTTAAGCTATTACCAATTTATATTTGCATTATATTTGAGAGTACCCATACACAGCTAGTTGGATAATGTTTTTCTTCCAATACCATCTGTAGAGGTATTACCTTTGCATCTATCCTACTCAAAAGGAGGGGTAGTGTACACCCTTTCTGTTCATTGTTCTTAGCTGCTTGGCTGGGCCAGATCTTTTCTACGTCGTTCCTTATCAAAATATGACATGATTCTTGCATGGTTTTCTAGATTCTTTTTTTAGGTCTTTCCTGTATTTGGAAGGCCTTAATTCTATGATACATTGTTTGAGTGTTCAGTGCAGGATTCACCACTTCTTTTTTTTTTCCCCAACCTTCTTTACAGCGCAGTCATGATTTCCCAGGAGGTACAATTTTTTCTCTTTCCCCCCTGTACCAGTCACCTCTCCTAAGCAATTTTTGCTGGTACAGAGGTCTCCCTTGTATTGGTTCTAGAATTTTAGATCCTTCTCCTCCACCCACCTCATCCTCAAGAAATGGTATCCCAGAGAAAATGGTTGTAGATCCCATTTTTTGTTAAAGGAAAGTTTAGCTGGAACTGGTAAGACCAAATACAAATCCAAGCACCTGTATCTTCCTGAGATTTCTATTCAGGGCTTGACTTCTAGTAACCTGGGTAGCTGGACCAAAGATCTAACAAAAGCATGTTAAGGGTTCTGCAGAAGCTTTACTATTCCTTCAGTTCTTTCATCAGCGTCTTAGAAACTCTGGTTTCTAGCTGTCATGGCCAACTTCCTCAAGTTGTTCCTCCTGTAGTCTAACTCTAGTAGACCACCTGGCCATCTCAAGTACATCTGTACCATCCAGTACCATGGTGTAACACTTGGTGTTGAATTGGAGACTCTGTTCCTTACTGAAGAGGAGGGGTTTGTATTGAAGGAAAGGTCTACATTGATGCCAGTTGAACCCATCCCATGTCAAGCTCAGGCTTGTAATAGGGTTTTGTTTGTTTTAACAGTTGATGAAAAGGCTAAGTAGAACACTGCAATTTTGTGAAGTTTCATAATATCTGGAAATAAGTGTTTAGGCATTTTCATGTGTTTTAGTCTTTAAAGAGAAATCCTCAAAATTTAGGAAACAGCAAATAGTTTTCCCAGGAAAACCATTTTTCTTCATTCAGGTCTGCTAAGTGAGAAAGTGGTATTCAGTCCTGTTTACAGACTGCACTGTACCGAATATCCACAAAGAACAAAGATAAAAGGGCACTTGTGTGACCTCTATAGGTGAACCATGCTCCATGTCCATCTTCTTCATGTTGGTTTTCCAGGAGATATAATGAATTGCTGAATTCAAAGTTCAGGCAGTCCCCTTCTTCCTGCTTTACTACAGCTGCCTCAGCAATTCCTAGATGTTCTCAGTGTGATGATAGTTATTGTTGCCTTGGCATCCAGCCTCACGATGTGGGTTGTTTTGGCAAGTAACCATATTTTCCTGAAGTCCACAAATGAGAAAAAGATAAGTTTTTTGGGTTTGGGTGGTTTTGGGGTTTAGTTTAGGTTTGTTATGTTTTGTTTTTAAAGCCATCCCAATAAAACTTGGAACAGAAGCTCTTAAAACACAAGCATTTCTGGAGCCTGATGGCTGACTTCTGACTGTCAGAGACCTCTAACAAAGAGAGGAAACATGAGAACATTTTCAGAAGAAATAGAAAGTAAACCTTCTGCAGCAGAAGCTGTAAGATGTTGTAAATATAGGGGTCCCTGCTTGCATCTTTTATAAGATCAGCTTTTTGCACCTTGTCCTGGTTTCAGCTGGGATAGAGTTAACTGTCTTCCTAGTAGCTGGTACAGTGCTGTGTTTTGAGTTCAGTATGTGAAGAATGTTGATAACACTGATGTTTTCAGTTGTTGCTCAGTAGTGTTTAGACTATAGTCAAGGATTTTTCAGCTTCTCATGCCCAGCCAGGGCACCTGACCCAAACTGGCCAACAGGGTATTCCATACCATGGGACGTCCCATCTAGTTTAGGAACTGGGAAGGGGGGGCAGGGAATCGCCGCTGGGGGACTGGCTGGGTGTCGGTCGGCGGGTGGTGAGCAATTGCCCTGCGCATCATTTGTATATTCCAATCCTTTTATTACTACTGTTGTCATTTTATTAGTGTTATCATTATCATGATTAGTTTCTTCTTTTCTGTTCTATTAAACCGTTCTTATCTCAACCCAGGAGTTTTACTTCTTTTCCCGATTTTCTCCCCCATCCCACTGGATGTGGGGGGAGTGAGTGAGCAGCTGTGTGGTGCTTAGTTGCTGGCTGGGGTTAAACCACGACACACCTGTATTGTATAAGTTAAAAATACACATCCATGCTCTTCCACCAACTCCTAGGGAGTATTGAATTGCGAAACCTTTCAAGACAATGCTGCCTAAAGGAAGGAGCACATTACTCATAAGTAAAAAAACCCCAGCATTTGGACAGGCGGAAAAAGTATTGATCATAGTTATGCAAGCACCTTCCTTTTTTTATCTATGAGTTTTTATGGAAAAGTATATGTAGTACTTTAATCTGACCATGTGCTGTATTAATGGTATATTTACTCATTCATTGTTAAGAAGAAATTTTAACTCAGATAAATGAAATTAACTCTTAATTTTATCTACTTTTAGATGGTGTTTTATGCTTGGAAGTAGTATGAGGTTGTAGTGTCTATAGAATTCGGGTTTGTTTTCATTCATGAAAAACAAGCTGGTGTTTGAACTCTTTTGATTTATAATAAGCTGGTAGACATATCTTTCTGTTAGAAATTTTTGCGTTTGGTTGTCAATCTAAGAATCACTCTGAATGTTGCTCTCCCTCCTCCCTGCAAGACTTTCCACTCTATTTTGTTCCATTTCTTCTACTTAATCAGCTCTTAACTTGTTTGGAAATTGTATAGGTGATTTAGTTCAGAATAATTTCTGATCAGAACAGGCAAATTGCTGTTTCTATCACAGAGATCAGTAATGTCTTTGATGGTTGTCTTCAAACTCACAACTGCACAGATGCCTAGGGAGACCCACGTACATAATAAAGCAATAAAATTATCCCTTGGATGCTTGCATTTTAGAAGGGAAGTAGACATGAGAATTTCCCAGCAGTTTCCAACTGTACTCGGAGCAGATGATAATATTAGCATTACTGAGGTTATATCAAAAGATTTTGAAGTTGTTTCCTCCAGAAAATAGCAGGAAACATTGTGTTAGACTTCAGCAGCCACAAATCACTGTTTCCTTTTTTCCTTCTTAAATTATTTAATATTTTAAAAGTGGAACTGAAGATTATGGACTGTTTTAAAATAGTAAGTAGTTTCTCACTACTCTTCCTTAAAATGTCATTGATGGAATTTCAAGAATCTTGTTCCTAGGAGAGGGTTACAGTTCTTGCATACGTGGTTCCTACTACCTGGAAAACGTCTCACTAATTGAATGGAGTTGTTTCGTTTCAGAAACACTGGGATTCTGGAACAATCTTCTGGCCTCGTTTTTAAATGTAGTCCATAATGGAATAAATTCAGAAGCTAAATGATTATGTAATGGTTTGCCACATTTTTAGGAAGGTCATGTTTGCCCCTTCTGGACAGTTTGTTTTCTGGCATGTCTCATATGAAAACAGCATGGAACAGTTCTCAGAGTCTTAGTCAATTTATCCAAGGCGTGGCTGGAGCTCCAAGGCACGGCTGGAGCTGAACTTGGCAAGGGATGCAAAGAATAGTAAGAAGGGCTTCTACAAGTGTGTCAGCTAGAAAAGGAAGGTCAAAGAAAGCGTACCCCTGCAATGAACACAATTGGCAAACTGGTAACAATGGATAAGAAGGCTGAGGTACTCAACAACTTGTTTGCCTCAGTCTTCACTGGCAACTTTTCAAGTGGATGGACCGCAAGGCAGAGACTGGGGGAGCAAAGTCCCCTCCCACTGTAAGAGAAGATCAGGTTCATGACCACCTGAGGAACCTGAACATACCTAAGTCTATGGGACCTGATGAGGAGCATCCCAGAGTCCTGAGGGAATTGGCTGAGGTAATTGCCAAGCCGCTCTCCATGACACTTGAAAAGTCATGACAGTCAGGTGAAGTCCCTGGTGACCGGAATAAAGGGAAACTCTGCACCTGTTTTTAAAAAGGGTAGAAAGGAGGAACCTGGGAACTACCGACCTGTCAGCCTCACCTCTGTGTCTGGGAATATCATGGAACAGATCCTCCTAGAAGCTATGCTAAGGCACATGGAGGACAGGGGTGTGATTTGAGACAGCCAGCATGGCTTCACCAAGGGCAAGTCCTGCCTGACCAACCTGGTGGCCTTCTGTGATGGAGTGAGTACATCCATAGCTCTTCCCTTGTCCACTGATGTTGTCTATCTGGACTTCTGTAAGGCCTTTGACACAGTGCCCCACAACATCCTTCTCTAAATTGGAGAGGTACGGATTTGATGGGTGGACTGTTTGGTGGATGAGGAATTGTTTGGATGGTCACATCCAGAGGGTAGTGGTCAATGGCTCCCTGTCTAGATGGAGATTGGTGACAAATGGTGTCCCTCAGCGGTCCATATAGGCACCAGTATTGTTTAATATCTTCATCAATGACATAGTGGAATCGAGCACACCCTCAGCACGTTTGCAGATGACACCAAGCTGAGTGCGGTTGACATGCCTGAGGGATGGGATGCCATCCAGAGGGACTTGGACAAGCTCGAAACATGGGCCCATGTAAATTTCATGAGGTGCAACAAGGCCAAGTGCAAGGTCTTGCACCTGGATCAGCACAATCCCCAGTACAAATATAGACTAGGGGATGAAAGGATTGAGAGTAGCCCTGAGGAGAAGGACTTGGGGGTACTGGTGGATGAAAAGCTGGACATGAGCTGGCAATGTGCTTTTGCAGCCCAGAAAGCCAACACTATCCCAGGCTGCACCAAAAGCAGCATGGCCAGCAGGTCAAGGGAGGTGATTCTGCCCCTCTACTCTGCGCTGGTGAGTCCCCACCTGCAGTACTGCGTCCAGCTCTGGGGCCCTCAGCACAGGAAAGACATGGACCTGTTGGAGCGGGTCCACAGGAGGGCCATGAAGATGATCAGGAGGCTGGAACACCTCTCCTATGAAGACAGGCTGAGAGAGTTGGTGTTGTTTAGCCTGGAGAACAGAAGGCTCTGGGGAGACCTTACTGCAACCTTTCAGTACTTAAAGGAGTCCTATAAGAAACATGGGGCCAAACCTTTTAGCAGGGCCTGTTGCTATAGGACAAGGGATAATGGTTTTAAACTAAAAGAGGGTAGATTTAGACTAGATATAAGGAAGAAATTTGTTAGAATGAGGGTGGTGAAACACTGGAGCAGGTTGCCCAGAGAGGTGGTAGATGCCCCATCCCTGGAAACGTTCAAGGTCAGACTGGATAGAGTTCTGAGCAACCTGATCTGGTTGAAGATGTCCCTGCTTATTGCAGCGGGGGGTGAACTAGATGGCCTTTAAAGTTCCCTTCCAACCCAAACTATTCTGTGATTCTATGATTATCCTTCCTAAACTTGTACAGGGGTATGAGAAAGGTGTTTAATACCATGAATGGCATGGAAAAGCTAAATACGGAATAATTATTGGGGTTTTTTCTTTCAAAGAAGAAAGAGTGGACATCAAATTAAACAATCAGATAAATTAAACAACAGTGTGTTTGGGGGAGGTTGGTGGAGGTTTTTGCTTGGTTTTTTGTTGTTGGTTTTGGGGTTTTTTGGTTTCCTTGTGGCAAAGACATCCCTGATGGCTTAGTTTGAGGGAGATATGTCATTCAGGAGTAAGAAAGTTTGGAGTTACAGGAATATTGAAGTTAGTGAATTATGTATAAAACTATTATTTTTAAGTGATTTTTTTTGACCTGAAGTTTTTAGGAATTGTGTTGTATTTGTAAGAGGATCAGATATTTATAATTCCTCATTAAAAAGTAGTGAAATAAGAAAAGAAATAGATTCTTATAATATCAGATTACTTAGGATGTTATACAAATGTTAGTTATGTCTTATATTTGGTTTTGAAATGTTTGTTATATTATGAAGAGTGAGGCTGATAAACCTAAGAAAAGAGTAACTGAGGTATATAGTGGTAAAAAACAGATCTTCAACAGAAATATAAGCTGGTATGGCAAAATATGAGAAAAATGCAGGGTTAGATATAATGGTTTATATTGTATTTTATTTCATATACTGATGAATTCAAAAGGGTCTGTACATATATCAGTGTACTTGAAAAAGTCAGTACACTTGGCCAGTTGTTGTATGCCTGCTGGTTCCATGGCATGACTATTTTGTGACTGTCCTCTTTTCCCATCTCATCCCTCTGGGAAAAAGACCAGTTCAAAGGATGAAATCAAGTCTTTTAGTCAAATGAACTCTTTGGATTCTAATAAGCCTTGGAAAGATGATAATCTGTTTGATGAGAATGCTGATTTTATGACTTTTTCCCTTGCTTAGCATCTGTTTGCTATTCCCTAACACAATAATATGTAAAAGATGCACAAACCCAATTCCCTTTCATTTAATCAATGTATCTTTGATTAAAAGCTGGATAGTTGTCTTTTGTAATATTTAAATGTTCCCTGTGTATAAAGATTACTATAATCATGGAAAAATGCACTAATATATTGGGTATCTGTTGTAACGATATCCAGGATTTTAGAAAGGCATTCTTACTTGGGAGCACACTAGCTTTGATTTCTTGATAAGTAAAAGCCCTGGAGAATTAAAATAGGAAGAACTTCCATGTGAGTCAGTTCATACAGAAGTGATGCAAAACTTCAGAGCATTTGGAAATGGTCTGATAATTGTTACATACAGCTTCCACAGTTGTTCTGCTATCTCTTTCTACAGGTTTATTATTGATCTCCAGAATAAAATACTAAAAGCTTTCCAGGAAAAAGGAATATTTTCATTACTGACTTGCTTAATCATATCTTTAAAACTGAAAATGCAAAATGCATGAAACACTGACCCTGAACTTGTGGGTGAAAACTCTTCATTCTGTATGTCTGAAGATTTAGGAAAATTATAGCCAAACGTCTTAGATGAAGGTGTCCCAAGGGCTTTGTCTTTGCTGGCAGTGTCACTTTCTGTGTAGGACTGGAATTTATCTTTTCTTAAGACTAGCATTTGGTTGATTCCTTAAGCTGTAGCTTAACCAGTTTAAAACTCATCATCTTGCCTACTTAGCTTACATTGTGGCTTCAAGTGTTTCACTGTTCAAGTGGCTTCGCTGGTTTAATGACTATGTTAACATTTCACTTTGCTGTATTGTCATTTCTTATACCCTGTGCTTGATGATAGAGAGGGTCTTGCATTTAATCTCTTTTCCTTGCCACTAGTTCATCAAGCTTTGATAATGCTGGGAGTTCTATTCTGAAAATTCCTTGTTTTACAGTATCCTTAAGTGTTTCTATTATTAATGGATCTGTGGGAGTTTTCTCTACTACATTTATGTAACATAAGTGCTAATAATGTTGATGCAAATTGTATTAGATTCCTGCAAGGAAAAACAGGAGGACTGTGATAATATCTCCACAGGAATGTGATGTATGTTTCAGGAATGCTTTTCAGTAGTCTTAATTCTCTAGACTTAATTTTGTTTTGATCCTCAAAATAAATATCCCTCTCCTCAACACATCCCCGCCCCAACCTTCCCATTCACTGGTACTAAATCTTTCTTCCAGACTGCCCGTTCTCATTTTCATAGCCATTATGCCTTGTGCCTGGAGAAATCTTTTGAACCTACCATCAAAACAGCTTTTCTGAGGCTAAGCAACCCTTCTCTCTTTTCATCTGTTTCAACAGCAGAAGTAAATGAACCAAGATAACTAGATTTTAAATAAAAATTGTCATTTAAAACTAATCCATTTGATTTTAAAATTTTTTCTCCTTCTTCCTTTTTGCGCTTTTGGTGACATAAAGGAAAAGGAAAATTATGATATAAAAGAAAAAAAAACCCCTCAAACATAAAAGAAACAAGTAATGGAATTATTTCTGTTTTGAAGAACTTAAAAACTGAAATTAAAAATCAGGCCATTTATACTACTGAAGCAGTTACCTTCCTCAGTCCATACAGCATTGGTTAATGAACATCATCTTGTTTCTGGTTCTTTATATACTGAAGCTTCCTTTGCTCAGTTGTTGAAATTTCTAGGGTTGTTGTTGTTATTACTTTTTTTTTCTTTTTTTAACCTGTAGAACTGGAGACAATTCCTTTTACCAGTTAGGTTGATTCTGTATTTTCAAAATTTCAGTACAGCTGACTTCTTACTTGGGATATTTGGTTCCTTCCAGGCAATCCCACCACCTTTTCAGGCTGCAGTCCATGAAGTCTCTTGCATGACTGTTTGATTCCCTTTTTTTTTTATTTCTGGGCCATCTTAGGGGACACTGTACTCTCTTACAGGACTGTTCTTCCTTGTTAAAAGAACATGTTCTTCTTGACTTGAGTGCTGTTACGGTACAACATCCCAAGAGAAGTGTTTCTTTAGAGCCTTTATTAAAGGGGGGGGGGGTGGCACAGATGCTGAGTGCCAGCTTCTCAGTACCTCAAGCACTGACCTGCCACCGTGCTATTTGATGTTGCAGTGGTGTCTCTGCAGGCTGTGTAAAGAGAGAAGGTGATGTGTAAAGTTGTCTCTTCTTTCAGAAGGTTTCCTTGTAGTAACTTCTGCTGTGTCTGTTTTCCTTAGGCAAGTTATAGAGGGAGCAGCTCATAAGTAACATTTTACCTTACTGATCAGCAGTCTGAGGAGCTAAATTTTATAGAAATTATTTTCAGAGGGACCATGGCCCCTATCAACAGGCTTATCACTATCTGGCCTGCTAAACTTCTTCAAACCTAAGGCTCAATACTAAGGCTAAGATACACACACCCTGCAGGTAGATAGCTGCCTGTGATAGAGCACAGAGCCGGACTACTCTTCCATCTGTTCTTCTGCTCCAAAAGGTGCTTCAGAAAAATCGAGTACTATAAAACTCATTTTGTTCTCTTACTGAGAATGGGATCGCTTATTCCAGATTTCCAGATGTTGTTGTTTTGGCGGTGCGACAGCCGTCCTTGGCTACCAGAATTCTTTGGGTTTCTTCCTGAAAGACTTCTGTCTCCAAAACAATGTTTTCCATGCTAATAGCTTGGATGATGGTCAAAGGTTTTCCTAGCACAGCTGGCTGAAAAGAATGCAGACTATTTAAAAGTCCATCTGAGACCATTTGCTACTTTGACATTCTCCTATGCATGGATTGGTTTTTAACCAAATGGGAAGTCAATTTATAAAATTTTGGACGGTGGGGTTTTGTTTGCTTACACTGTGAATGAGTATGTGAAGCTTTGATCGCTCTGAGTGGGAGGGATAATTTTCTGCAGAAAGGAACATTGGCTTCCACCAGTCTTTTAAACATCTTTTTCAGCCCTTTTTCTGGAAGATTGTCCTATCTTAAGTTATTTAATCTGGCTATTCATGGGGTTTTATTGTCTGGTTTTGTGTTTTGTTGTGGCTTTTTTTGTTTTGAGGTTTTGGGGTTTTTTTAAGCAGTTGATTGGGAAGAATATGAGAGGGCAGAAGTACGAGTTACTAATCTAATTATTTAATGTTCTCCTGTAACTCAAATCATCAGTGATAACGAATGTGAGGCAAAGAATAAAGAAGATACAGGCATGTCTGAAAAACCGTATTGTGAAGGAGATAAAACTAAGAATGGTAATTTCAGCTCATGAGAATTGGAAAATCAAGGTCCACAGCTATATTTCCATCACGTGTGCCATTTTCTCTGTGAAAGACTTGTGAATTTTTATGAAGTTTGATCTACCTATTTCCCCAGAGGTTATCGGGATGTTGAATATAGGGTGGTTGAAGTGAAACCTAGTATTTTTATCTAGGCTTTTAATACTGCTTTCAGATTGTGTCTGTACTTTTTTTTTGTATTGTGGTGGGTTGACCCTGGCTGGACACCAGGTGCCCACCAAAGCCGCTCTATCACTCCTCTCCTCAGCTGGACAGGGGAGAGAAAAATATAACGAAAGGCTTGTGGGTTGAGATCAGGACAGAGAGATCTCTTGCCGATTACCATCATGGGCAAAACAGACTTGACTTGGAGAAAAATTAATTTAATTTATTACCAGTCAAATCAGAGTGGGATAATGAGAAATAAAAACAAATCTTACAACACTTGCCTTCCACCCCTCCCTTCTTCCCGGGCACAGCTTCACTCACAAATTCCCTACCGACCTCCGACCCCCAGCGGCACAGGGGGATGGGGAATGGAGTTTATGGTCAGTTTATCATACATTGTCTCTGCCGCTCCTTCCTCCTCGGGGGCAGGACTCCTCACACTCTTCCTCTGCTGCAGTGTGGGGTCCGTCCCATGGGATACAGTCCTCCACGAACTTCTCCAATGTGAGCCCTTCCCACGGGCTGCAGTTCTTCATGAACTGCTCCGGCATGGGTCTCCTGTGGGGTCACAAGTCCTGCCAGCAAACCTGCTCCAGCGTGGGCTGCTCTCTCCACAGATCCGCAGGTCCTGCCAGGAGCCTGCTCCAGCGTGGGCTTCCCACAGGGTCAGAGCCTCCTTCGGGAACCCACCTGCTCCAGCGTGGGGTCTTCCCCGGGCTGCAGGTGGATATCTGCTCCACCGTGGACCTCCATGGACTGCAGGGGGACAGCCTGCCTCACCATGGTCTTCACCACGGGCTGCAGGGGAATCTCTGCTCTGGCACCTGGAGCATCTCCTCCCCTCCTTCTGCACTGACCTTGGGGTCTGCAGGGTTGGTTCTCTTACATGTTCTCACTCCTCTCTCCAGCTGCAATTGCGCAGTTTGTTATTTTCTTTCCCCCTTCTTAAATCTGTTCTCCCAGAGGCACTACTACTGTCACTGATGGGCTCGGCCTTGGCCAGCGACAGGTCCATCTTGGAGCCGGCTAGCATTGGCTCTGTTGGACATAGTGGAAGCTTCTAGCAGCTTCTCACGGAAGCCAACCCTGTAGCCCCCCCCCACTACCAAAACCTTGCCATGCAAACCCAATTATTTACATATATGTTTTAAAAGATTTTTTTTTTCTTTCATCTTTAGTAATATGTAGGCACTTATTTCTGCATTTCATTCTTCTCACAAGGGAAAAGCATCTTCCAAAGTCATGTCTGCTGGTTGGGTTAAGGTACAAATTCCTTGAACCTGACAGTGCTAATTGCTCTTTTTTGCTGATTGCTAGAGGTATTCTTTTTTCTCTCCCTACGCCCCCCTCCCCAGTATCTTCCTTTTATTGACTCATTTATCCCCTTATAGTAACAAGCTGCTATAATGCGGTCTTTTAAGAATCCTTTTCAGACAGCATAATAAATGTTTGTGAGATTCCTTGACTTTACTTGTATTTCTTCTTGCAAACTTCCTTTCGAGTAATACCTTTTGGTGGAGAATATAACAATGTTATCTAACACCAAGGTTAAAGGGAGATATATTAAAACCCTGCCTGTTGAGAGGTGGCTCTTCCTCATTCATTGAACACTGGTCTGAGATAAAATGGTTGTTGGGCAATTAAGGAGACATGCATGGTAGAGGAGAACCAAACTTCTTGTTTTTAAGCATAAAGAATAAGCAAATGTATTAAGTACTAATGATGCTTCTTACTAATGGGTGGTTTAATGTGGCAGTTGTCTTGTTAATAACTATTTCAAATATTTTAAGTATTCCAAATGGAGTTCTTATTTTTATTTTTTTAATTCCTAATTGCAGGATCTTCTGCTGAGTTCTTTTTTTCCTTTTAAAATCCATGTGTATTTCTAGTATGTTAAATTAATCTACAAGTTGGTTTTAAAAAAAATCTGTGATTTTCAATTGAAAAATTTAAGTGCTATTCCATGAAGTTTCTCAGCTATGATTTTTGCATATTTCTCTTTGTTCCTTTTGTCTTGCATTTTATTGAATCATCGCTGCTTATCCTTAGAATGTGCCCATTGTTCTGGGTAAGAACTCTGTTAAATGTAATTTATCAAAAGTCTTAAGTGTTTGACTTTTAAACTATTATGTTAATCATAAAGCAAAGAATCTGGAAACAAACATGACTATTGTTTATATACATTTTATGTCTTCCAGCACTTAAGGCTGTTTTCTTAAATAAGCAAATAAGTACTACTTACATGGAGAAAATACTTGGTTTAGAATGATCCAATCTCTGAAACTAACCACAGTATTTAATATACCTAACTTCCTAGCTTCTCATGTAATTGATTGCCTCTCCACAAACTGAGGGCAGCACCATCAAATACCAAAAGAGAACCTGCAATTTTTTTCATTTGGCTTAGATTTAATGATTCTGCATTGTCTTCCTTTCTCTTTAATTATTCCCTATATAAAACTGGCTCGAATATGGTTTCCTAATGAATGGGTGCATTTACTGCTATGAGTGTTTCACCAGTTTTGATTTTTCAGAGAGGGTTGGAGAAGCCTAATTTTGCAAGTCTGGAGAATACAATTATTTTCAAACCGTCTGGAACTACAGTTTTCTACATTTTTATGTGTATCACTAGAGAAGTGTTGGTGTTGCACAGTACCACTTTCTTGTTTGCTGGTCAAGCAAACAAAGTTTGGATGGTTAAAAAAACCCTTCAGGTTGATAAGCTATCTTGGTCATTAAGTTAATAAAAGATGATTCTAAGATATGCAAATACTGGAATTCGTGCTCTAGCTTTCTGCTTTCCCCATGCTTATTCTTTCCCTTTATACATGGCTTCATTTATTTATGGAGTTTTCCTTACTGTTCTTTGGTTTCAGATGCGAGTGTCTCTCTGGTTTATGTGGTTTCCCCATGTGCGAGGCAGGCTCCGTTCCTCAGATAGTCTCGCGTGGAGATGGAACACCTGGCAAGTGCTGTGATGTCTTTGAATGTGTCAATGGTACGTGAAGCTTTCTCTTGCACCTGGGGAGAGGATTTTATCTGTCTGGGGGGGGGATGCTGGGCATTTGGTTATTTTTACTATGTTGTCAAGATCTAAGAAATAATTTTCTTGAGGTTCATTCAGTAAGAAGGAACTGGAAGTTCAGCTGAAGATACTGAAGTGGGAAACTGTAATTTGTAAGTTGTCACGTTTCTTTAATATCTGAAAAACTTTTCCCTGTGACCCAGGGAATTATAGTTTTAGCAAAACTCTCTCACTGCATGTTTTTCAGGTACTCTTTTAGCAGTAGCAAACACGAGAGTCCATTTAGAAGTTAAATTTTTGCTAAGCACTGAAACTGCTTGTTGCAGTACTGTAGGCAAAAGGATGCTGTTTAGACTATGGGGTTCACTTTAAGAAACATTTGCAAAGTAGTTTTTAACATGAATGTACAACTTTTGGAGATTGTGAGTCAGTGTAAGAATGGACTGATTCACATTCTTTGCTTCCCAATGTAAATGTTTAGAAAATGTTTAAAAACGTTGAATTTGTTACACAAGTGACTGTATCTCAGGACTGCTCTATGCTATATCTATAGAACTGCATATATGCTGTATGTGGTGAGTTGGGAAGAGACATATTTGACTATTGGTAGGCAGGAGGGGAAGAATATTCTTGAAGGGTTGCATGCTCAGGTTCTGAGCATAAAAAGTTGTGTGTTGGTGCAATATATACTAATTAATATTTATGCAGCAATATTTAATCTTGTTTAGTGGTGCATATATCATATGTTTGAAATAGCTTTTATTTTACATTCTTCATTGCATACACATATATACATAGAGAGAGCGCTGTTGCCGCAGGAGAATGTAATATTTACATGTAGCAGTATTTTAAATACTCAAATGCTGATTCAGAAATAATGCTTAGTACATACAATGGGATGTTATATATAAAAATAAACTTCTTTCATATGAATAAAAGAATTTGCATCACAAGAGTCACAGGTTCTTTAGCTTTCAGATTAATTCTTCCACTGTTTGGGATAAGGTTGCAGATACTGTAGAACTAAATGCAACTTACCTAATTTTTTGCTTATATACCCCCTGTTACACTAGAGTAATACTCATCTTCCTTTGTTTCGTATTTGTGTCATTCTGTGAAAGTATCATTTCTGAATTTGATTTAACTGTGTGGCACACCTCAATGCAGTGTTTGATTCAGGATTTACTTTAGTACTTTGAGCAAGAAATGAGAAACCAATATCTGATACGATGTCTGTGCTGCTGTGAAACAGTCGCAAAGGTACAAACCACCTTGCTAACATTCCTGTTTCTCTTCAGTCCACAAGTTATTTGTGGGTACTGCTATCAAAATTGTTGCAGTATATGTCATATCAGGTGTCAGATGGAGCTGTTTATATTGCCCACTTTTTTTTGTCCTTAGTCATTTTCATATCCTATTTCCAGGGAGGAGTTCATTTTTTCATTTTTAACAGTGTATTTGGACTGTCTTAGCACTGTTGCCCTGTGCATCATTGCCTTGTTGCTCGCTGTAACTCACTCCAAAGGTTCAACCTGCTTTTGGGTCAGGTTTTCTTTTTGCCTCTCAGGCTCTCCTATTCCTAATCTTCACCTTAGTAGCCTATGAAGACAGAGAAAATTGGAAGAAAAAATAGGAGGTTTTGAAGGGAAGTCGATGCCACAGAGGGAAGCAGAAAGGACAGATTGGAGAAAACGAAGGTTTGTAGGAAGAGAGACTCTTTTGTCTTGTTTATGTCCTTAAAACATCAGGTTTAAAATATTACAGGCCAGTATGAAAATTATTTTTTTTAATAAGTTCCTCTTTTAAAAAAAATAATTCTGAGAAACCTGGTCAGAAAAGTTCAATATTCGTGCTTTTTTTTAAAAAGGACATTTGTCTTTATGCTACCTAGTGCTACAATCAGATTTTAAAAAATAATGCTGTATGATGTGACTTGAAAGCACTTTAAGTATATTTAGAAGTGAGAAACTTCCAGGTGCAGTTTTTAATGATGCTTCATTTTGGAAAGAGGAAATGGTTATAAGCCTGAAGATAACTATTTTTATCAACAAACTGGGAGCAACTGTGAAACTACTCATGAGTTCTGTACGTAACGTTTGGATTGTATGGCAGATCATTAGTAAAGAGGACAGAATAGTCATAGAACTTGATCTGCATTGCTTTATAATTTGTTGTTTTTCAAGTGCATTTTAGGATGGTTAGGTGGTTCTTACATCAGGGACAAACATTGCAAGCCACACCTCTAAAACCTCTAAATTCCTAGAAAACTAATTCTGACAACAATTTACTAGATAATTGTCTAGTGCAATGACAAACGGGTAAATATATATATATATAAAAATACAATCCCTACCATTACTTCTGTCAGTTTAAAATGAAGAGGAGGGGAGAACGTTGCTTGTGAGACCAATAGTTGAATATAATAGTTGTGGAGATTATAAAAGGGTCTTGAAATACTAACAAGTGTAGCAGAGGTCTAGTTAGATATCAGTGACAGATGGAGAAAATATCTTACATAAAGTCTTAGATCAGTTTCTTCACATCATTAAAAAAAATTGCCATCAAAGTAACAAGAGCCAAATCTGTAAGATCTAGGACATGCTGTTCTCAGCAGTGAGGGTGGTTAGCTGTTGGCACAGACTGCCGGGAGGATGCTGAATTCCTTATCTTCATCCTTTCCAATTAGGATTAGATGCCTTTTTAAAGAATATGTTTTAATCAAATGCAAGTTAATGGGTTCATAGATGGTAAGTGAGGAAGTCATGTAATCAGTGTTACTGAGTTCCATTAGTTCTGTGTTTGAAAACCTCTGAAAACAGGCAGGAAGATGGAATAAAAAGGATATGTGCACAGACACATTAGTATAGTTTTCCTGCTGTTGCAACATCTGTTTAATGTTAGAATTAAATAAGGGGGCGAGGAGGGGAAGCAGCCAGGAATAATACTGATCATCTGAGTTACCTTAAAATAAAGGCATCCATTACAAATAAGTGTATGTAGACTGCAAAAAAATCCGGTTTATGTATTGTGGGGTAACTAAATTGTGTATTTAGGTAACAGTAATTATGTGCAGAGTGTCAAAGCAGGCCAGCTTTCTGCAATATTTATTGCAAGCATGTGCTAATGTGGTGGATGCAGAGCTGTGTGTTCAGAGAGGGTGTGGGGAGGCTGCCTTTACTGTATAGGAAAGAGGTCTGCTCTTGTTGCAGAACAGCATTAGCC
Source organism: Buteo buteo (assembly GCF_964188355.1). Classification (NCBI taxonomy): domain Eukaryota; kingdom Metazoa; phylum Chordata; class Aves; order Accipitriformes; family Accipitridae; genus Buteo; species Buteo buteo. Next base: position 24,955,064 of record NC_134182.1, read on the forward strand.
AATGTTGAGGGTGTAGTTAATGAATAAGGGCAGCAAAATATGTGTTGTGTAGACTCTGCAGTATGTTCTCTTTGTTGTTTGTCAGCGTTTTTTGGGACAGATCAACCATTCTTTCACAAATATTATTCCTGGGTTTAATATAAAACCAACTTAAAAGGTCTGCGATATGTCTGTAGATTTTGTGAGGTTATATTTGTTACCAAAACTCACTGTTTCAGACTAGCAAGTGTATTAATCTGAGGTGAGAGAAATTTCTACAATAATTACTCTTTGCAGATCATGGAATTGGATTTCCTGTTTGATTGTAGGTACAGCAGTAAGTCAATACACTAATCATTGTTTTCATGCTTCAGATTTATATTGGGTGTGTCCTTATGCTTCCCATCATGTGTAATCTGCTGTTTCCTCATAGTTCATTATATAATTATATAGACATTATTTATCACCAAAATAACATTTATTCCTGCTTGGAAAGGGTCCTGATATTTTGATTTAATTGGAGCTTGTTGTTAAGTACCTACTGTCTGTGACTGTTCAATCTTTGCATAGGTTGAGCTGCTTTTGGGATTTTTTTTTATACAGGAAATAATTGAGAAAGTGCTGAGAACAACTTTCTCATTGGTGACAAGAAAAAAATATATTACAGAGAGCTGATGCTCCTAATAATTCTGTGTGACTTTTTAATCATCATGAATATATGCAGAGATCAGAGTATTTTATGTAAAACTTATACTAACTGGAGACATAAATTTGTGCTTCTTAAAACACTGCTGTGGTTAAAAGAATTCATCATTACAATTAATGCACAGGTATTACTATCGTTAGAATGTGGTTCTTGTCCCAAAGGTGAGTCAGTTAAAAAGGTCAATTTTAAGGCATGTGTTGAATCCTTCATTTTGTGGGAAAGCGTCTTTGTAAGTAAAACTATTCTGTATTGTTTAAATGGTGATAGGAATCAAGCCAAAGTTCTGTTCTGATGCAGTGAAGTTTCTCTGTCATGATTTATCCAGTATGAGTATTTGGGCCATCCCAGAGCATACTCTGCCTGGTCTTTGGATGTCAAAATGATAGCTTGGACAATGATGGCCACAACTTTCTTTTTTCTTGCTCCTTTTTCCTTGTCAGAAGAAAGGTCTTTACTGTTTAATTTGTAAATTAAACCTTGCAGCTCTCTGGAACTGTTGATAAACACTGATTTACAAGGCAATTATGATAGAATTTTGTCAGCCGTCTTTGCTTAGAAGATGGCTGGCTAGCTGTTTCTCCTAATCTTACTTTCTTGATGACCCTCAGGGCAAGCCCCAGGTTGTGCATGTAACAGAATTTTAGCCTGAAGGAGACAGAATCGTGATTTGCTAAATTTAACTCTCTGGCTGCCACAAAATAGTTTAACTAGAGGTATAGCTGATATAGCTATATACATCACTGCTTGTTGCATATGGGAATCGGAGACTAGTGTGGTGGTGTTCAGTAGTCAAGCTTTCAGGGAAGAGCTACATCCATAGTCCAATATGCTCATTCCTAGAAGTGTGAAGTAGATACAGAGGAAATAAGGCAACATGGGAAATCTGTAGCAAATAATTTCATCTTAATATATGAAACTGAAAATGAGGTTTTGCCTATTGTGTTGTTCCAGTGCATTGTAACAAAGTGCACATTTCAGTGAAAGTGAGAGTGTATATTTGTTTAAAGGTAGGTTATTCCAATTGCTGTGAAGTTTCCCTGCTTGCACTTACATGAAATCTGTTTTCCATCTAGAGAACACTAGATAGTCTATGATACAAATTTGTGAAAAATTGAACAAGAGATTCCCAAGATGCAGTCCTTCCCAAAATCCTGCATTTTACAAAAGTTAATTCAAGGTTTCTTCTGATCCATCCAAAATATATTACTTGCCAGGATTTTTGCCTACTAATCCTAATGTACTGCCTCTTCTCATGGGAGATCTTGTAAGGAAAAAAAATTGATTCAGCATTAAATCACGAGCATCAACAAGTGAATCTAAAGAGACTGAAAGCTGTGCATGCAGCAAGAGCAGAAGTCTTTGGAAACGAGTATCCAGACTTGCCTGTTCTCTAATTAGGTATTGATGCATGGGTCTCTTGAACTGCTAAAGCACATACTGACTGTGAGCTCTGCCTTAGAAATTTGAGAAAGCAATTACCAAGCATCCTGCAGCTGCTTCCTTCTGTCAGTCAGGGCTTCCATTTCTCAGTAAGTTTACTTGAATACAACAGCTACTTTAAAAGGGTCTCTGATTGCTTTTTGAAAGATGGAAAATTGCATGTGTGAGAGTGGTCCTCATTAATGTGTCCATGTGGTCCAGGGTCGAGGGGACCAGGCTGCTTTCTGCCATGGCCACGTATAAGCTGTGATTTGAGAGTCCAGCCTCGCCAGGAGTGGCTCTGGAGCCCCACTTCATGTCCCTTTCCCCCAGAGGTGAGGTGTGGACTTTCGTTGCCCTATCCATTGAAAATAGGACTACCTGATGCATGCGCAAAAATAACTGGCATTGATCCAGGGGAAAAAAGGATGACAACTTCCCTTGGGACTTAAGACTGTGACCCTTTCTGTGCTGCTGTTTGACTGTACTGGTGATCACATGGTGGTATAGTAAGTGATCTCCTAAATACTCAAGTTTATTCACTTGACGTGACACATAGCCTGTGTTTTATAACTGCTTCTGTAATTTTTTTTCCTCATTTGAGAAGATACCACTGACATAAATGAGACTTTTCTCTTTTCTCTGTGCCTCTGGGCTTTCTTCATACTTGCATCTCTATACAGTGGTACTGCGTTGGAGGAGAGATTAAAAGTCCCTCTTTAATCAGACTTCTTGTCACCTGTTGATGCACTTACTCTGCACAGCAATTGCAGTTCCATTATTAGGCTCGTGGTATGGGAAAGGATAAAGGTGATTCCACTACTTCTAAGGGAAATAAGAATCACCTGTTTCTAAAGGGAGCATCAATGAGTACTGAAGGAATTTGATGGGGAATATTGAGTTAGCAAGGAAAGTTTTCACTAAAGAAGGAAGAATGGAGTCTAAGTGAAACATCTCACAGACACCAGCTAATTAACACAGAGTTCCCATTATTTGTTGCGCTAATCCTGACAGAATGTACATCGCACTTTCATTAAACTTATCTTCCCTGTGCTCTTAAGAAGTAAGGATTTGACCAAGGTAACAGAGTCTGTCCCAGAGCAGAGAACTGAATATAGTCTTGATGCTAATTAAACATTACTGCATATTTCTCTCTGGGCATCCAAAACCACGGAATTTTGTGGTGGACTTTAAATAGACACCTGCTTAAAAATAACAAGATGCAAAGTGCAGCTTGCGAGGTGTAAAAGATAACAAACTGTTTGGTAAGTAATAAAAGGCAGATTATTTTCCTTTAATATTAATCTGATGCCAAAAAGGTAGAGAGATTTAGTGATTGTGGGGTGGGGTTCTGGGTTTTGGGTTTGCTTGTTTTTTCTTCAGTCAGAACATTTAAATGGTATTTGGAAATCACGGCTAATCACCAGCCACAGCACTGTGAGATTTTGGTCTAGTATACTGAAAAAGCAGATCAGTCTGCCAAATCAAGTCAAAGGTTTTAGATCCTCTGAACTTTGATTACGCTCACTGTAGTCAAATTGGGAAAAGTATCTGAAACAATGCAAGTCATTACCAGTTACATTTAAAACAGGAGGGAAGAAGAAAATGCAGAAAACTGAAGGCCAGTCAACCCAAAAATCCTCATAAAAATACCCAGCCTGTAGATACATATGAATAAAATAAATAAATTTTTAAAATGTAAATAAGTAAATGGGGAGGTGTAGCAATTGTCAGGACCGCAGCTGGATGCGAAACCAAGCTCGAAGCTTTTACAGTGGTTCAGTGTGAGTGGGAGGGTTGGTCAATGGGTAGTAGAGACTGAGTCTTAAATAACGTAAGGACAAAGTCTAGCTTACTTCTTTCATTCATATCAGTTAATGAAAAACAAGATGCTAGATAGATTTTGTGGAACTGACGGTATGTCATATACAAAGAGTATTAGATGCCAGATGGTGCAGTTCTGTCTGGTTTTAAAAGTAAAAAAAAATTAAATAACTTCTAGTATTTACTTTGGAGAAGTAGCAATGTTTTTTGCCAAAGTGAATTTTCTTGATTAGTTAATGTCTTAGTTATGTTCTGACTCTTAGATATTTCTAGATGCTTAAATGTGGACAAGGTTGCCAATGTTTGGAGGACAAGGTTAGAATTAAATATTTTTCTCAAAGAGTGGAAGAAATTGTTTGACCTGTTATAATGCCAAATCACACCCTTGTGTTACAGGTCTGGGGATTCTTTTTTCCTGCAATTTTTCACTTCTTTCATGCACTGGAGGCTTATCACAGATGTGCTAGCAGTGAATGATGGGCTGTGCCAGTGCCTTTTTAGCGGCACTGAGATTGTTTTAGATGCCTATGTCCTGGTAAAGTGCCTAGGGCTAAACTGATCACAAGATGTCTTTTCTTTTGTGATAGACTGACAGAGACTACTGGGATTTAAATGCATTCTTCTGTTAGGAAGAACATGGCTTGCTTCCAGGAATTGCTTGGCGATTTTACTGAGAAAATTTGTCACTGTTGAGGGGGTTTTAGACCACAGCCACAGCCCTTGGTGGCCCCAGCTCCTCCTTTGGCTGTCCTGGTGGTTTTCTGTGGTAGGGCTGTAATGTACTGCAGGATGTTAAAAAGTAGCACTGCTTAATTTCCAGAAGGAGGTACAGACAAAAGGGGGATAGCCTAGAGGAAAGCCACAGAGACAATCAAACACTGAAAAGCATGACCTGATGCAGAAAAATTAAAATTGAAAGAAGTGTATGTATTTTATCTGTAAGAGAGGATGGGGGCAGGGACCCAGGATGAGTCCTCTTAGCAACAAATTTGCACATTGGAGGAAAGTAAAAAACAGCAGAACATATACCTTAGAGATGGGAAAAGTAATGTAACTTGGGAAAATTCCTGTTTGTTTGCTGTTTCTGTCTAACCTGAATTACCCTTGCTGTGATTTGAGCTTAGTTACAGTAGTTAAAACTGTGGAATTGTTTAATAAGCAGGTTGCAGTTTTTCCATTACCAGTGGTTTTAAAGCAAAGATTACACCAGAGATGTATTGGGTAGAGCTGATTCTGTTGGGGGATCTTTCCCCCAACATGCTCTTTTCCATGATATGGTGACTTGGAAATAAGTCTTCTGTCTCTATGGGGAACACCTCACAGTCTTGTCTGCTGTGTGTAAAAGACACGTATATCAACCTACATGACAGCTGTCTTCTGAAGCTGCCTAAAGATTACTGGATTGGGATCTGCTGCTGAGGTGGACAGAAAATTTTAAGACTGTTGTTGAAAGTCAACACTGTATATAGATTGTGGCAGCTGGATGTACAAGTGGTTTCTAATGTGATGATATGGACTTTCTCTGCTAGAAACCTTACTATAAAAATCTGATTGTTTCCATTTTGTTTTAAAGGTGAATTGCTGAATTTGATTTTCCTCAGTGTCCCAAGTATCTTTTAGTATCTTTTACAGGCTGCAGGTGCCACAAAATATTGTTTCTTTCCTTTAAGCTGTGCTAAGTACGTATAAATAATTATATAAATGCATGTATAAATAATTGCATTGATTTACAAATAATATTACAGGTTTGTTTTAATTCTGATCTCTCTGTTTCTGGATGACGTTTTCAGAAGATGGAGGACCAAAGGACTTTCAGAATGGTCCTGCAATTGTGTTAATAGGGAATACACTGTACTAAGCAGTACAACCTGAATAGTAAGAATCCAAATATTTTTTTTTGTACCTAGCTTGTTTTTATATATTTGCAAGGAAACATAAACATACAGTGTGTTGTCCTTTAACACTGTTATGGGCTAAGTCCAATGAAATGTATCCTTCTCTTTTTTAAACTCCCTATCAGCACAGCTTTTGAAAAATGAAAAGCTTTTTTGTATTTTGTTTATATGGACACAGGATTCAAGTTTATCAGTTTCCTTCCCTTTCATTTAATCGAAAGTTCACAGCACTTGCCCCAGTTCCTTCCAAGAGTCTGGTACAAATACTTCTGTACGCTGAAGGAAATCCAAAGTGCTGGAATCACGAACCTTTCAATCCTTTAAACAACAGAAAATTGTTTTGAATCTCACTTCCACTTCAGGAGGGCTGGGATTTCTGATACTAAAAAAGAAAATGCTCAAACTTGCCTACAGGCAGCTGATGCCTGAAGCATCTCATGCACTCGGCATAACTGTGTGCAGAATTGTTGCCTCACAAGGGGTGGATTGCCAAACTTGCTTGTGTTTCTGAGCTGTTCCATGACTCTAACCAAAGAAAACCACAAGTATTGGGAAACTAAAGAAATCTCAGTAACAGAAGTTTTGTTTTGGGCTAGTTCAGCCAATAGAAGTGTATTTAATCAGATTTAAAAGTATAAGGTAAAATACCTTAAAAAACTGATTTGATAAAATTGATTGTGTCTGTTTGCAGTTCAGATTGGAGATAAAGGTCTTGAAAAATAATCACTGTTTGTGTCTGTGTAGTGTGAGGCTATGTGGTTCGCTGCAGCGCTGACTTTTAGGGCTCTTGCTCCCAGAACAAAAAGGCTGTGGCTGTGAGATCTGTAGAGCTAAATTTGTGCCAGAACTATTTATCATTTAAATCTGTGGTGGGAACTTCAATGTCAAATCAAGGCCTGTCTCTTAGTCATACTTGACTTTATATAGGAGCAGAGATGTCATATCATCTGTCCTTCAATAGCCATTATAAACTCTGTCTTGTTCTGGGTACTGTCCCCTCTGTCCTGGCTCCTTTCACAGATGGGCAGTTGTATGTCTATGCTTGGTTGGGATCAATCTTGTATTACTGGGTTATCTGGTAGCTGGCAGATACTGAATTCAAGTTCACGAATCCATGGCCTGCGTGTATGTCTCACGCCCACTCTTTCGTTGCGGTAGAAACATCAGAAAGCAGATATCAGTAGTATCAGAAAAGGGATTTGGGGATTTGGATATGTTTAAGCACTTTGTGCTATGAAGTTCAGTCAATTTAAATTACTTTGTCATGCAGCGAAGCTTTGGTATTTGAAGAATTCTACCTGTAGTGTTCTTGTTATTGGCAGAAGAGTGAATTTGTGATTACTGGTTTTTAGGAAAAGATGCATTTATTTAATGTTTACTTTATGTTCTTTCGCTGCTTTGTGGCTGCCATACGTAGATCAGCAAGGCAATAAAATTAGCACTTTAAAAAAAAAAGAGAGAGAGAACTTGGAGAATCTTCCAGCATATCGTGGTGGAAGAAATGCATCATTACAGTTCCATGGCGTGGTGCTCAGTCTTTCATTAGGCTTCCACTTTATGAGCATCTAAAGCTAGAGTTCTTCGTTTAGTGCTTGTTTTGGCTTGACTGAGTCTTAAGACTACAGTCTTACATATGGTTCTAACAAAAGTAATCCTTGTCTTGTAGCTGGATGTATAGGCATAGGTCAGTAGTTTAGTGTGAATGTATACAATACCATAAATCTGGATGGTAAAAATACACGTATAGTGAAATACTATGATGGTTTTCATTGTAGGAATAAAACATACTGTTTCCTTTTAGGATTTACAGTTACTTGCTTGGTCTTGTTTTGGACATTTTAAAAATGAATGATAATTCATGGAAGATGATGTTTCTACTTCTAGCTAGGCAGAAGTTGGGGAGGGTGGAATCAGTAAAAATCTGGAAGGCTGCAATCAAGACAGTAAAGTCAGAAGCAAATGGATTAAAGGCCTTTTGAGTTGTTGGCACTTTCTTCCTTTTTGAGGTTTTTAAACTAACAGCTTGAACTGCATAAACTTGAAATATTTCTCAAGTGTTTGTTTATGTGAATTGCTTTCTAATGAGGTCATAGCTGTTTTCCCGGACACAGTGGTATTTCCTCCTCTTACTCTTCTATGCTGCTTTCTACATGATGCCTTGAAGACAGAACAGGCATATAAAAATCAAACATTGCTCAGGATGCTTCCAGGTTTCAACTCTAATGCTTTACAGTCATATTAAATGACTTAAGGCTGGAGCTCAATATAAGTGTATGTGGCAAGAAATACTAGAGTCCTTGAAATGCTTTCGAGTTTTAAAGAAAACCTGTATCATTGTCAAGAGTAACTCAGATGAAAAGTTTTTAGCCCCCAAAAATAAGAGGATTGGGGTGGAAAGGAATCTGCAAATGCTGAATTTTCATTTAAATATTTTTCATCTCCCATGTGAGACTGAACACTGACCTGACCACGAAGTGGGAAGTTTTCAGCCCTATGTGGCTAGGCATTACGCATGTAAGTGAATGAATAGCCTTTTCCATGCATTCTACAGAAATCAGCACCATAGGCAATTGTCCTTTCTTTCCTTCACTATGTTTAGTACAGATGTAATGAAATTTGATGGTTTTATCTACAGTTTGGTAATGTTTTTAATTTTGACTTTGTTGCTGAAATAGTTTCCTATTTGCAGAACCGTTGGCTAGATTCGTAGCTTCTGAAAAAATACATCTGTTCAGTAGATACTGTTTTACTTCAGATAGCTGTTTTCAGGTCTTTTGGGCTACTGTCATAGAAGGCCAAGAGGTTTATTCTGAAGTGGGGAAGAGGGAGGAGGCTGAAGTCATTGAGTAATGTAGTAATGAAACTGTGAAGTCATTATTTCCTAATGACTAATGTGGTATATTATAGCTGAACATAAATTTGGAGTATGTCTTCTATGGTGTCTTGAGTCACAATGATTCAGTCCTGGGCTGTGGAGCTGCACAGCATTGTGTGTGTGTGAGTTAGGCCGGTTGAACAGAATACGGTCTGCTGGCAATAGGTAGTGGAGGTGGAGGAAGGTTCATATGTGTGGGGTAACTGCAAGTTCAAAAGCCCTAAGGAGACCTTATGATATATTCATGATGTGTGGAACCAAACCTCTTTGGCATAAAAAAAAAAATATTAAAAAAGAAGATGGTTAAATCCACAAACTGTTTTGTTGTTTTAGTTAGCTTTTTTTTTCTTTTTTCTTTTTTTTTTAATGTTAACAAAGTAAATAGGCAATGTCCTTCCCAAAATACTTAAGAATTTTCAGAGGCTTTGTTTCCCATGAAGTTTGAATTTAATTATACATGAGGGCTCTACTGTAGATGGAGGCATAGAAGAAATAGTCATCTTGTGTTTTTGAAACATTAAAGTGATCACATAAATATTTGTTACAATTGAGGTTATTTTCTGTGGGGAATATAGATGTGAGCTGATTAGTACAGCTCCAGGTCGCTTGAACTGAAAAGTATTCAGTTCTGCATAACAGATCATGCAGTCACGAAATACATTTGTTGGGTTTTTTTTAAACATAACCCTGTGGATTGGACAGCATTAGTGCAATTTATCCACCTGTGTACGAAGTCCTGCAGAAAGGAAGATTACACTTAAACCTCAAAACAGAAAAATCTATTGCTTCATGTGCTGAAATTTGAAGTAGCTTCTGGCTCATCTAGAATGAGAAATATTTAACACCTATGAAGAAATACCAGTGCTGTAACCTTCCTTCAGTATTTTAATTTTTAAAATGGAGACTTTTAATTGTAAATAATTGCTGTGAAAGTTATTTTGAATGGCACTTGATTTTTTCCATTGTTGAAACAGACAATAAAATATACCATGTTCTTTAAAAAAAACCACAACTGTGTTGGAGTTTAAAAAAAGAAAGAAAAATCAACTGTCTCTTTAATATCTGTTTTTGTCAGTAGCAACACAAGTTTAACTATTTCCCATTTATCAGTATCTGTAAAATACATTATTCTTTTTTTTTTCTTCTCTCCTCCTTCTTTCAGAAGTAAAGCCAACTTGCATATTTAACAGCATGGAATATTATGATGGAGACATGTTTCGAATGGATGCTTGTCGGTTTTGTCGATGCCAAGGTGGAGTCTCTATTTGTTTCTCTGCCCAGTGTGGTGAGCTACACTGCGACAGGTACTATGTGCCAGAAGGAGAGTGCTGCCCGGTGTGTGAAGGTACAATATCTTTTTAATCCTGCTTGCTTATGAATTTCTGCTGCTTTTTTTAATTTGGTTTTTCAAGGCAAATGAGCAAACAAGTGCTTTATTTGTTCTTCTAAAGTTTGCAGATTCCTTCTTAATTCAGTTTATTACTACATTTTTGCTGTGTCTGAATGTGCTGTCTTGTTCTTTTCAGTGCTTCTCTGATGTTGACACTCTGCCCTTTTCTTAGAGAGCTGTTTGGGTTTCCTTTCCCTTCTGCATCAGAACTTCCTTAGACATGGTCAAGTGTGCAGTACTTTTTGGGGGCCCTTCTTCCCAAAGGACATAAGAAGCTGTTCCTAGTTTCTGCACCAGGTATTTAGAAAGGCTTCTCCAAAGCAACAGTGGTGGCCCTATGGCACATTTCCATTGCTTTGCAGCCTGCTTCCAGTCTTGTTCTGTTCAGTTAGAGCAATGCATACGCCTTCTTTTCTCTACAATTATAGCAAAGACACAGGGTAGTAATCTGACTTCAGTATTTCTCTCTTCCTCCTTTGCCCTGTTGACAGCCTTCTCCTCTGTTTGCTAGGCCTGCAGTCCTCCTAGAAAGGGCTCTGTGGAAAATTTCACATTGACCCTCTTGCTTACGCTAGAAAATATTTGACACATCTTCTGCCGGAATACAACCAAGATTCCAGCAGAGGGAGATGGGGCTGGGGCTGGTGCTCTACACTTGGATTTCACCCCAGTGGGGTCAGGTCATGGCCATGACATAGACAAAAGGCCTGTGAAACACTCCTGGTCCCTGTGTTTAAATGTGAACTTACAAATGACTTCTCAATAAGCAAAATAAGCTGGAAATCTCAAATCTCCTCCTAAGAGGAGAGGAAGCTAATTTTCAGTGTCACTTTCAAACACTTTGCAGATTGCTTAATATCAGTATTCCTGTAGTTCCTTGCAGGAGCAAATAATCCAAAAGACCCGTTATAGCTGTGTTTCATTCCAAACAGAGAATTAGGAAAGTAAAGAACCTCGTAAAAATTAGTCTAAAAGAGACATCTATAAGAGTTGGGCCTTCTCAATCAGCACAGGATCTAGTAAAGGATACTGTTTTGGTGCCCTGTTTTGTTACAAAGTATTGAAAGCTTCTTCAGAGATGTTAAAAAAAAAAAAAAAAAACAAATCTGGATAATGAAATATCAAGGTGGTAAGGTAGGAAGTAGGAAGTCATTCTTTAAAGAGTATTTGTATTTTTATATATTTTATTGTATCAGTTCATATCAGATAGGTTGGTACCTGGTGTTCACATGCAGAGAAGCTGAAATACAAATGCTGTAGGCTTAAGTATTCTAAAGAGATACCAGTCCATGTTTGCCCTTTGTTTTAAGATCTGGTCTAGACATTCATTATTAACTATAGTTGGAGGCAGGATGCTAGACTTCTTGGTCTTTCCTGGTACAGTTGTGCCTATGCTTTTAAGAGACTTCAAGCTGGGGGGGGGGGGGGAAGGATACAGTGCTATACCATCATTTAATGACAGATTGAAAAAGTTTAGAGAAGGCATCTCTGATATGGTAAAGCCCTTCCTGAGTAAGTGCAGATCCACTCCTGAAGAAATTGCTGTATGACCTGCTGACTTAATAGACTATGTGAAGTCTGTTGGTTTTTTCCTATAATTACTATTTTCCACACGTGTGAATGTTCTGAGATTTGGCATTATGAAATCATTATGACAATGTATATAGATACATAAACAATGTATCTACATATCTGCTATATCTGGGCTCTCTATCAGCTCTGTCATACTTAAATGTGGGCGCTGATTTTCCACGTTGGACTTACAGTTCTAGATATGTCCTTCATACTCTTTGGTGATTTAGATATTCAACTATCTTACCATTTATCAATAAATTGTTTTGCCATATCATCATACAATGTTAAAAGTTGATTTCTCCATTTTTACAACCTTCGAATCACACTATCAAGAAAACCTGTTAACATTTCATGAGTTGGTATGTATTAGGTTTGCAATGGAAATTTCTTCTTAAGGCAGGTCCTTAGTAGATAGAATAAATTGGATAATGATTCATAATTATTGAATACAATCTTATTTTTCAAGTAATTGCTGTGATTTAATTTCTGCTCAGCTGACTGAGATGCCAAGTTACAGGACCCTTCATCAAATCATTTGGTGCTGTTTGGCTTGCTTGTTTCTGTTGTGTGCTTTTCTGATAGGGCTTATAGCCCTGAATCAAGGAAGTCTGATTTCTGAATGATTGGATGATAAGGTATATGTTGTTTCTTACTATAAATCCCTTTTTATTTAATGGAATTCTTTTAGGTGAGGCTAGAACTGGCTCTGTTAATGTATTACAATTTTCCTGGTTCCTTTAAACACTTAAACGAAAGCTCTGATCCCTTTCTTAATAACTCAGGTTATGTTAAGGGACACCTAAATTGACAAGATAAGTCTTCTTAACTGGGCAGAATGTATACTTGACAGCTTGCCCATTCATGCTTTTCTAGTTGGTGAAGAGGTAGCATTTTTTTCTACCTGCTCTCTTTCTATTTATTTCATGACTGATTTTCAGGGTGATTAATTGTTTCCTACTAATGTTTTCTTGATGATAGAAATGTAAATAAATATAATGCTCTCTTCTGCAACAATTTTAAAATGGCAAATGGTAAACTTGATATGCATTGTGTAGTACAGGCACAAGCCCTTCTTGCCTTAGCTCCAGGAAGAATTCTGTCTCAAGTCCTGTAGGGTACCTCAGCATCAGGAAATGTAATTTGCTGGGCTCAATTTATAGCTTTAAACACTACTGACCTTTTAAGGGTGCCAGGAACTTTGTGCTTTGACTTGCATAGGAGACTATTGCAAATAACACAAGTGTTGTATGGCTTTTCTGTCCTTTCTCTGTATTCCTGTGTCAATCAGAATCCTGTACATGAGCTGAATGATGAAATTCACTTCATTTGTTTGTATATGATTTGATTTTTGGCTAGGTCAAAATAGTTAATTACAGATGCAAGGTAATTCTAAAACATAAAAGGTGCAAAGTTAAGAGATTAGGAAACATTTTAATTTTTAAATATCTTATTTTACCAAACACCTGTTTTTTATATTGGCTTAACCCATTTTTGCTAAAATTGGGAATATCACTAAAATTCAGGATGGGAATGAATGCCAGGTAGAGGTTGAAGTTATGTGCAGTTTCACTCCAAGTGTTCAGAGTTTGACACTCTCATAAAGTGATACAATGTCTTATAATAAGACAACAGCTGTTAGTACTGCTACTGGTTTTATCTACACTTAAGATGTATTGCCTTCCTTCCAAAGTGGAGTGATGAAACTTCAGAGAAATATTCCAAGTTTCATTCAGTACCTTCCCTCCCCCCCACTTTAGATAGGACATCTCTTTTCTCCCAAGTCCTTCAAACTTAACACTTTCTGAAAATTGACTTATTGGTAAATGACTTGTGCTTATTTGATGTCCGCTATCTGATGTCTGCTAAAAAAATGCTTTTAGTTATATTTATTGTTTTTAATATATTGAATTTGCTTTAATATGTAATTTGTATTACTGCTTGCTTGAAAACTTGACCTAATTACTGTACATTCTCAGATATTTAAATTTTTAAGTCTAACAGTTACCTTTTTATTAGCACACATTCACATAATGCATTTTTTTCCTATTAATATCAGTGTTGCTTATCGCATTTCTGAAGAGTAAAACATGCTATTTCTGAAGAGTAAAAGCTGCTTTTGTTTCAAGACATGAATTAGCATATACAGAGTTGCATTATTTATTTGCATGAAACTTGAGGAGAAATCTTACTTAAAGTGTGTGTCCCCAAATTCTGTTATTTAAATATTCGAGTCTTAATTTGATTGCTAGCAGGTAAGTGGGTCTTGTGGCTTTTAAGGGGAAAATGCTCCAACTGAAATGAAGTTGAAAACTGAGCCAGATCATCTGAAAACTAGTGTATCTCCAGAACTGTGATGAGATATAGCTTAAAGCAGTCTCCTTGCTCCAGCAGGAAATGTGCAAGAAGTCTCATCTTTGCTCATACTATAAAATAGTGGTGCGATGCTGACACGAGTCATTCCAATGGTTCATTGATATGTTTTCACTTTCCCTCAGAATTTAAGTTGGTACAAAAAATGGATCAATAGATCTAAGATCCATTTTGTTCTGTAGAACAAAATCAAAAAAAATCAAAACAATTAAGCTTTGTAATTGTTACATACAAAACTTGAGTTGAAATAGTTAAAAATAGAACACTGAATTTGTGAATGTTGAGTATAAGTTGGCTTAACTCTTTTGATAGTAAATTTCAATATTGAAATATTTAAGTTGTTAGCTATCTTCTTTTATCACGGTATACCACAGTTTGGTTCTTTCAGTGTTTGATAGTGGCTGCACTTAACCCTTTCTAGGTAATGTAAAATCACAGTATTGCGGTTATCCATACATAAAGTTTAGCTGTAAAAGGAAAGATAAAAACTGTTGTTCTGTTGCAATTCCTCTCATTTCAGACCCAGTTTATCCAATAAATAACCCTGCTGGCTGCTATGCCAATGGTCAGATTCAAGCTCACGGAGACCGCTGGCGAGAGGACGACTGTACTTTCTGCCAGTGCATCAATGGAGATCCACACTGTGTTGCAACGGCCTGTGGGCAGAGCTGTCTAAATCCTGTTAAAGTCCCTGGGGAGTGCTGCCCGGTGTGTGAAGGTAAGATTGGTATTTCCTCTATTACGCTTCAGTCTGCCATGGCTGCTGCTTACCTGGCAATTCGTGGTTTACTTTAAAATTTTGGAGGATTGAAGTAGCTGGTACAGCATGGCCTGTGACTGAATAAACTAGTTAGGGTGGAAAAAATAAGAATGGTTCAACTACACCTCTATATGGCAATGCCCAATGCTCTTGGCCCAAAAGAGTATAGTAAAGAGATCATTTAAGATCTAGCATTGTTCACTAATTGTACTCTTGGTTTTGCTTAAAGCTTAGTAATAAATATAGGAGAGTTAGAAGATCAAAATGTTCATCGGCTGGTATTACTGATAATTGGATTATTCCTGGTTTCTTATTCACCGGTGTCATTTAGTTACAACTAAAATTCTCTTTGCACAATATAGTTTGATATTTGATGTAATTATTTCAGTGAAACTTACAAAGGATGATATTATCTGGGAGATAGATTAATTTTTAGAGTTTAAAATGCAGTTTTCATTACCTTGTGGAAATACATATATCCTGTATAACTGACTGACTTTTTAACCTAACTATATAGTAAATGCTTGCACAGCCTGGCAGTGGAAATGTGAAGATTTGCAAACTGAGACATTAAAATAATTGTATATATGTATGTACGTTAAAAGTTGCTTTTTCTGGAGGAGTAGTTCATCAGGAAAAACACCAGATTGCTAAATTTAGAAATGGTTAATCTAGACCTGTCTTCAGAGCCGTCTTCACAGTCTACAAATGCTTGTGGGTACTTGGTGAGCTACCACTTACATTTTTTCCTGTTCCCTCTCTGATAGAACAAAATTAATTTTATGTAACTGCATGTGTCTCAGGGCCCTTCTTGGGTTGCAGTATCCATCCAAGTTCACTGGGATACTTACTTTTTAGGATAAATCTGAGGAACATAAAGGATTTCTTACAGGTGCTCTTTCATTCCAAAATTCACATCACAAGATATGAAGAAGGTGTCTGATAATGTATAAAAGCTGCCGGTGAATTGTAGAGAGTTGCTACTTGCACTGAATTAATTTAACGATGAGGAAGCAGGTTAACTACTTTTAAACCAGAGTGATCCCCTCATGATGGATATCACAGAGTGTGTGCTGTCACCCTTCATTATTTAGCATTTATGTGAGCAAGCTTGGGAGGGTAGAGAAGAGAGGAGAGGTTGATGGAAGTATTTTCAATATGTTGAGGGGTTTTTTTTCCTCCAGTGAGAGAAGGATGGACTAATGTCTCTGTTTTCCTGTTCCAAATTGGAGAAAATGGATGAGAGATAATTGGATTAAATGCTTATCTATATCAGGCTCAGATAATTGTGATGAACTGTGGGAAGCAAACACAGGGTATAGCGTAGGCTTTCATCGTTCATTACTAAAGGTTACAACATATCCAACTGGTGCTTCATTAAGGTACCACACTAACGCATCTACAGTGCTTTCAGAACACAAGTTAGCTCATCTGGACTAGGTTAGGTAGTTCAGTGCTATAACATGTTTTTACTCTTAGAAGCAGAAGTAGCTAGCAACTGCTTAAGTCCATAAAAGTTTTTTTGTTGTTGGGGCGTGTGGGATGTGGTGTTAAATTATACTTATGATGCAAATGATGTCAAATAGATCAAGACTGACACAACAGCACCATGGAATCAATATTTAAATGAGATTCTTGTGTCATCTTAATTATATCTTCTGACAAAATAATCTGACTTGTTATTTTGTTTGTCATGTTAGCTGTTTTATGATGCACATTTAATTGTAGTCATCTGGTTTTGAGTGTGTCATCTGGAGGAGAGCAATACTGAATGGTATTTTGAGTGACTTCCTAAATTTTAAGCTTAAAGCATCACATTTGACTTAGTGTATCTTTGATAGCACATACTGCCAAATAAACAATCAAGGGGTAATGAAATTACATAAATGATGGAACCAGCAATTAGTGGAAGTAGTTTTAGTTCTTTCTAGGAGGGGATTTGAGCATACTCAGGTACCAGTGGTCAGGGGATAACTGAAAACACACTTGAATCTTCTCTTCTTTCTTCCCTTCCCTCCCCCACAGCAAACAAACCAGATGATTGTGCTCCATAATGCCAAGTTATTTAGTTTCAGGAATTTAGATTTGGGAATATTTCGAGGATCAAAAATCTGAACTGTTAAAACTCAGCAATGAGTTCAGATGCTAGAACCCAAGATATAAAAAATCAAGTTTACAAGAAGCAGCTTCAGATGACTTTATGAGAAATTACTCAGCATCTGAGACTTAACAACTTATCTTGCAATAATAATAAATTAAAAAATCACTGAGAAATGAATCAGTTAAGGGTACCAGGAAACTTCTTGAAGTTATATTTTGGGGCATGAAATGAGCTCAAGGCTGCTATGCCTTGTGGTTAGCAGCATGAATAAAAATCTTTACATATATTAGAGAGCAAGGTGTTACCAGATTGGAAGTTTGTTAACTATGGAGACCTGTGTGTCTTTCTGAATCTGTTAATGTTTTTCTTTGAAAGCTTACATTAAAAAAATCCCAGAACATGAGGAAAAAAATAATAATCTGTTAGACGTTGGCTGTCTGCATACTGTGTATTTTTAAACTATTAAAAAACAAAGCAAAAAAAAACATTTGAGCTGATGGCAACAGGGACTTGTGTATTAGCCATAGACTTATGGCCCACCTCCAAGGTCAGATAGCATCATGTGTCTTAAAGCGTTACATCTGAGATGAATAGTGCTTCTACTTGGAGTTTGATGCATGAGTAGAAAAAAGTACTTTCTGCTTTCTTTACAATACAGCTATTGCTCGCTAACCCACTAGGCAAGGAGCTTCTTTAGATTTCTGTTCTCTGTTTTTATCCTTGTAGTAGGACTGAACTGGGGAAGTGAGTATCCCATGGGAGGACAGGCCCTAAAAACATTGCTTCCATTGCACATCTACTGTCCTGAATTTTGGTTATATAGCTTTAATGACAGCATGGTCCTATCTGAAATACTACTTTGTTTCTGTCATCATCCAGCCAACTGACATATCTGTTCTCTGAACCAGGTAGGCTGCATGGGTCAGTGCTCCTTCCCCTTTTAAATCAGCTTCTTATTTTCCTGAGGGTTGTTTCTGTTGAAGAGGTTCTGCTCCCAATACTTACTGCATCGTCAGTGACCTGCAGAGGTGGTGGTATCAGGGGAGAAGATGATCCTGGCTGGGAAGCTGGCTGACAAATAAGTCTCTTGTTCATTAGTATCACTAAAATCAAGATGTGCAGTACATTTAGTGAAGATTTACAAGCAATAAAATACATTCCAGGCACGGTTTTTCCTAAGAGGAATTAAGAAACATCACTGTCAGCCCTATGATGCTTTTCTGCATACTGCCCCATTAAACCTGCATATCTGTAGCTTAACCTGAATTTTGCAGTGTAGTGTATGAGCAGAAGTGTTGACTGAATAGAAGCTCAAATGTTACTAACGTTGCACCAAGAGCTTACACCTGCGGTCCTGTGCTCTCCAGTCTGTTCACCTTTTTTTCCCCCATCTTTCTGCATGTCTTATCTCCTGCTGTTCAGTAAAGAAAACCAAAAACCTTAACTAGTGTGGGCTAAGTTCTGGGATCACTGATGTTATATAGTATCGTATTTTAAACTATACAAGTTATTTATGAAATGAGTCCAAGAGAGAAAGCAGTGGAACTTAGTGATATGTTCGATAAATGGGCAAAATTAATGTAAACTTAGCAGGTGATTTTGAGATAGTAGTTTACTAGTGATTGTAAGGATAAACATACCTCACTTTACACTTTTCTTTTGAATGGCTTCCAGTTCTCACTCAATCTCAACTCACGCTGTAAAATGTTCAATCCATAGAGAATATACCATAGTGAAATAATGTGCTTTTTGTAGATCAGTTTAAAATGACTGTGTATGGTAATTCCGAAGTCATATTATACGATTTCATCATGAATATACTTTACTTTTCTGCTCTTACATGTGTTGTATGTTACATTTCTTAATTAAGCTATAGCTCTTACTTTTTGCATGAACTGCTTCACTTTTTTGAGGGACGAGTGCAGAACATAGGAAACAATTATTTTTCTTCTAGAATCTTAACTATGCTTCAGCTCTAGAGCAGGAAGAAGACTGATGCCTGTTGAAAACTTTCTATTTTTGTTGATTTAGTTGCTGATGGACCAATTCAAGCCCATATTTCCATTTAAAAATAGGCATCAGATCAAGAATAAGGCAGAGTTTATATGCTTATTACTATTTTTTAAGTATACATTTATTTCTCATCAGACTTCTGTTTACATGTAAAAGAGAACCCTTTTGCTTGCCAGCAGCCAGCTTCAATTGTGTGAACTTACTTTAAGCATGTCAGATATTAGCTCTTTAGTATGTGAAACAAAATATTTAGTCAAAGATGTTCCTATCATTTATTTTGCTTTGAGTGTTGAGGGATAGAGTGGTTTGTGGGACATGAAACTGATGGACAAATTCTAATCAAAGCTGCTTGTGGATCTGGCCTGGCTGCGGCTCATCCAGAGTAAATGGTTATTAGTATCAGTGACTTCTGACTTTTCCCCTCTGTCTTTGATCTAAATGCTGCTGCACCTACAGTTCTGCCAATTCAGTTATTTCCTGGCTGTTTTATAATCAGTTTCAGTGAAGGAAATATCTATTCCCCTAGAGAAGTTTACATTCCTGCAGCTACATAAGGATAAAATTGGTCTTGGATTACATTTTCAAAAAATTTTGCAGTCAGAGATCAAATATAATGTAGTAGAAATCCTGTGAACACAGGTTCTTGAAATATCAGCACGGCATGTCAGCACACAGATGTATGCAGCCTTTGAACACAGTAAATTCAGACCAAACGAGAACATTCCCACTCCATCATGAAGAAAATCCTGGTGTTCTTACTACAGCAGTGAGAAAACTGGAGTGCGAGGATTGTAGAGGCTGAAGTTAGAAGTCGCTATTCACAGCTTTCTAAATGAGAGATCAGTGAGTAGCAATTGTGATATGTAACATTACCATACAGACTTGATTTGTATCAGTTTTCTACAGTAAACCCTTTCTAATGCTACAGTATACGTATCCATAGTGTATATCCTCTATGAGTGTATGTAGCCCACATGATACACGTTCCAGTGTTGATTGGACAGCCAGATTGGTTTGAAATGTATAATTTTCTGAATGCTTTTCTGGGGTTTGCTGGACTTGGAGAAGAGGGTAACTATTCAGCTCCCCTCACCCCTTCCATACTTGAATCTTGTCTACCGATGCTGCTGGTGGAAGGGGGAGGTGAGTGAGGTGCTCAAGATGCTTTACACTTGAGCTCCCTGGGGAGATTTGTGGGGAGGAAGAGGCAGGAACACAGGGTACGTGTAAGGAGGACAGGGCTATGTGTGGATGTGGCGCTCCAATACGATGGGTTTGTATTTAGTCTTCAAGCCTGTGGGCAGCCTTTCTTGAGTGGCATTACACTTGGTATCCTCTAGTATCTGTGCTGGGTCCAGCTCTGATGTTTTCACTAGCTCAGATTGAAGCTCAGTTTATTTTATCTACAGACAACAAAGCTAAAAAGGGCAGACAGTGTCTTGGAGAGCAAAGTATGAGTTCATATCTTTGTTTTAAAGCAGAGAGTTGGTAGAAGTATGTTGATCAGATTCAACAAGGCAAAATACAATGCACTACGCTTGGAGGAGATTCTTCATGAGTCCTGAACCAGAGTAATTGTTAAATAGCAGTTCACCGGGAGAAGTCTGATGATTAAGGGGAAAGAAGAAGTTGAACGTGGATTAACAGAGCCTTGACAAGGCAAACACCATACTGAAATTACAATCGAGTACAGTTTGCAAGACCTGAAGTAATACTTTCTGCCCCATTTCCTGTGGGTGGATATGTCCCTAGCTGACATAGTAGGCCCTTGGTTCTTTTTTGGACATTGTTCCTCTGAAAAAGATGTAAGCAAGCTGTAAAGAGTTGGAGAGCTATGAGCACAGTCCAAAATTTGCAAAACATGTCCTAGGAAGGCAGACTGAATAATCTGTGTTGGCTTATCTGAAAGAGAAAATGATGAAGTCAGAATGAGAAGATATCAGTCTTCAAGTGCCTAAAAGGTTGTTGCAAAGAAAAAGAACAAGAAAGAATGGAATTGAATTGCAAGAGGAAAGTTGTGTTTTAGAGGAAGACAGAAAGTTGTTGAGGAAAACAAAATTCCTCCTGTGGCATGTCATGACTAGGATTGTCTTTTTGATCCATTCAGGGCATCCATCGCAGTTTGTATTTTCAGCCTCAGTGAAAGGAGATTCACTCAGGAAATTGCATACATAACTGAAAGCAGTAATAGTAATTCACATGTAGCTTTCAGTGTTTACATAAGGGGTGGCTGTGGCTCACCAATATATAGCTGCTGGTTGTTTGTTTTTAAGTAAACATCAAAGTGATCAAAGCCCTTTTGGCAAGACGTCTTGTTACAGTGTGCGCATCCCTGTCACTTCTTGCTGGTTTTCTGACACAGCAATGCCTGTGGGTTGTGCAAGGGGTGTATAGATAAAAGCCCAGGTGTGAGCAGGGGGCTGGCTACTTTGAGGCCAGTGTTTCCAGGGGGTGGGGAGGAAGGCAGAAAGCAAGGGTCACCGGTAAGTCGTCGTGAGGCTAGAGACAGAGGCACATTGAGACAGTTCAGTGTGCAGGGGAAGACCTGCCTTCATCAGCCTGTCCCCAAAGTCAAGTTCTTCAATCAATGCAGCTTTTCAAGGCAGGCACCTCCTTTCATTCATGAGAGCTGGGAAAAGCAGGCCCATCATGTTCTGTGGATCCAACACAAAGAATTAGTTTTAAGCTTCTGATGGATGCTTCTATATAGCTTCTATAGCTGCTGTAATGACATTAGTCCTTTGGGATTTGCCTTTGTTTGTTTAATCTATTATCTATTTAGTCTGTTTTTTCTTTCTTTGTTTTCTACACTGTCTTCATTAAGAGCCAAGGCTTAGGTAATCACACTGGCCCTCTGTGCTTTCCCCACAGTTTTAGAGCCAATGGCTTCTTGCAGCATGAGGAAGTCTCAAAGAGAACCCATTTCTACATATTTAATGAAAACAGACAGCTAGGTAGAGGGGAGAAAGTGATTTTTCAAGTGCCATAAGAGACTGCAAAATTTTGGTATGTGCTCATGCTTGCTTTAGACTTACAGGTTCTTCACAGGAGCTGGTCTGTGTACCTGTCCCGTTGGAAGTAACCAGATCCATTGGCAATCACGCTGCTGTTAGTACTGCTGCTCTCTGTTGGGCTAAGAATTGTTTATTTTCCAAATAAAATTGGTGTGGTTTAAGTAGCAATTCCATTTTTAATGAATTTTACAAAAAAAAAAAAGTGAATACTGGAGCTTAAAATACCGGAGCTTAAAATAGCTATTTAGTATCAATATATAATAGCATATGAATTACAGCAAACAAGCTACAGTGATAGAAATAACCGTGTTTCCCTCAGGCCATCTGCATCTGTGGACAGCCATCTGCAAATTGGAATAATAGTTGTGTTCACAGCATGTAAATATTGGGTAGGTTAGTATGAGAATACCTGATTTTTTTTATTTTTTTTTTTTTTTTTTAGAGAGAGAGATATTTTATTTTATTTTATTTTTAACAAGATAATAAATACAAGTGCTCAGCACTGGCACTGATGCAAAAATGTCCCTTAGGGGAGTCTGTGGTCACTTCTGTTCCCTTGCATCTCCCAGAGGCTCAGGCTATTCACAGTGAAAGCTGCAACCCAGTCTGCTCATATGCAGTAATTGATTATCTCGCAGTACATCCTTCTGCGTGAGAGCCCTCAGGTACAGGTGGCAGGGTGCCAGCATAAGCTGTGAATAAGAAATTAAGTGTTAAACAAAATCCCCTCAGAGGATTTTCATGAATAAGGCCACATTACTTTGCTGTCATTATGGCTGACACTTTATCTTCACAAAAAGAAATTAACATTTTCATCAATAAAGGGCTCCAAACTCTAGCTGAGATGTAATTCAGTTCAGTTCCTTTAGCGTGTCCAGCACTTCATTAAGTAAAAACAGGCAGCATAGTCAAGTGAAAAGAAATTTGATTCATTCAGGATGAAGTCAGTGGTAGTGAGCGGGGTTCACCGGCGCAGGATTTGGGCCCAGAGATCTCCTTAGAGCGTGAAGTATAAGTTATTGTTCAGCAGCAGTGCTGTAGCTCTCAACCAGCCTTTTCATCAAAGTCAATTAAGGGATGCAAGTGCCATGCTGTAGAGAATTGGGCTTACATTTGCCAGATCATGATTTAGTATAGCAGTTTTAGACAAGGCAACTGAGCCTGCTGAACCACACCACCCAGGGTATAATGAAACCTACTGCCAGTGAAAGTCGCTCTAAGTTTAAGAAAGTCAGGAAGACTATACTAGTATAAAATAATATTTTTCTAGTTTTCAGTGATTCATTGTTAAGTTCAGTGGAAGACTACTGGAAGGGTAAATAACCAAAGAATCCTAATGAGTATGTACATCAATGCAGCTAAGGATGTCTCACTTCTAAAGAACCTCATGGATCCTCTAATTAATTCTTTTCAGTGCCTTTAGCATTCATAGATTTGCCCCAGATGCACACTAATTTAGTGCATTTGCTGTATCTTCACCTAGTAACGATAACCGAATAGCCTTCTGAATCTATTTGGATGTTTCTTGATAGGCTTAATTGATTCTGCTTTAATAAAGGTGGTTATTTCTTAGTGTCACTCCACATAAAATTGTCAAAAAAAAGTCTTATTGGCATTAAAATATATTTGAAGAGTGTACATGCCTGTTAAACTGAAAACTGGAAGAACTGACTGTGACAGACAAAAGTTTTTAACTTTGCATCTTGGGAGTGGAAAGTTTGTGTATTTTGGTTGTGTCACTGCAAAAAAGAAACACTTCCCCTCATGCAGCTTTGGTTCATAGGAGGCTTCTTCAGTTTGGAACAATAAAAATAGTCTTTGATTTATAATAGTTACTTTTGAGGAAAAATACCTACTTAAGTAGTTTCAGGTTGACACTATGAATAAAATTTGAAACAAAAGCCTGCCAAACTGAACTATGTGTTTGGAAGTATTAGTGAATATATTTTCAGAGTTGTTTATGACATTAGAAAATTATATCATCTTAAGTCCTCGCAGACATTGTATAAATAGTTATGTGACGCTGAATTGTTGAACCTGCTAGTTAACATGGATATCTAAATGCTGGGAAAAAAATTCCAGCAAGGCATTAGGTATTTCAAACCCAGGAAGGAAATCTTGCCTAGGATTCAGGACTGATATTTTTCATGTAATGAACTGGAGGGGTGGGGAAGGCTGGAATGCAAACTATGAGGATGGAAAACATTTAGTCACTCTTGGAATGATATGAATGTTTTTACAGGAAGCTTAAGTAAACACACATGCTGCTGCTTAGTAGGCTGCAGTTAACTTTTTTGGACAGCAGACAAAATTCAAACAAGTATGCAGACTCGAATGAAAGGCTGTTGAGCAGCACACCCTTCAGGACCAGTTTTAGCCAGTTAACACGTAAAGCGTTAGGTAAAAAGTGAGACTACTGCTCGCTTTTTTCTTAATTTTTATAGTAAATGCTTGAATGCACTGATGCTGTATTTGTTTAAGTCAGTTGGTGCTGGTTTCATAGGATAGAACAGCTTAACCCTTTTAAAGGTAGTTTGTGTTATGAAATACTACAGAAGAGGGAGCTATTTCGCCTTCCCCAAACACAGGCATGTCCTTTATTATTGATGTTAGAGGTCTTTCTCCATGTGTAGAACATGATTTTGACTCATTTTTCCTTCCTTCCCCAGAAGAGATTTTCATTTCGTGCTCCCGATGAGATGTTGGGCTTTCTAGAATTCTCTTCTGTTGAGCTTATTATTTCTACATGGCTAATGCTTTCTCCAAATATCCCAAGACCAATTGCTGCAGAATCTAAATGCACTGCTATTTTATATGATTTGTTGTCTCTGGGGTTAAAAATCATTGTAAATTAAATGTGCAAACTTCAGAGAGTTATTTTTTGAGTTTGTGGCTGAGCACAATAAGGTCTTTACACAGTTTTTTATTCTTGTCCCTCCTTAAAAATAAACAAACAAACAAACAAAACAAAAAAAAAACCACAAAAAACCCAAACAAAACTACCAATAGGTACTTTTGCTAAAAGTATGGGAAATATCAGTGGGCAGAATTTGGAATATTATACTGAAAAGGGGTTTTGTTGTGATCAATACTGCTGGTCTAAAGGTAGGAAGAACATACATAGTGGTGCTCACAAGTGGATATAAAGCTTCCCTGTGCTATACACTGAAAATGTTTCCATGTTCCAGCCTTTTTAATAATATGCACAAGGAATTAATCTACTTTATCTGATTGTCTTTAGTTAAACTATGGACTGGTTGACATTAACAAGATGGGAATATGAAAGATGCTGGGGAGTCGTAGCACTGAGCGGTAAAGCATACAATCCCACTTCTCATTCTACAGTTATGCCTACACAGTCTTCACATTTAAGTTTAGGATTATTTTTAGGCCTGGTGCCTTCATTGTGCTGTATAACAGTTAGTTTGGTGTGTTTGAAAAGTTCATGTGTTACTGTTGGTATGAACTTGTATGTTGAAATTATCTTGATTGTAATTTAGCCTTTCGAAAGTACAAATGCTTTTTTGCATGCCTTTTTTTGCAATTTTTTTCAAATGTTTTTCTTATACATGGGAAGAAATCACTAGCAACTTTATCTTCCAGTTGCATGAGCAATATTCCCCAAAATTCCTCAAAATAACTTGATCAGAATATACTGTATTTGTGTTATATAGTAACTATGAAAACAAACATCTGAAACTGCTTTTAAGCATGCCATTAATAGTCAGTATACAAATACTGAATAAATATAAAATACAAATAGTATTTTGGTGGGTTCCAGGGACATACTTCTTTTTAATGTCTATTAGTGTAAAAATTGTTCACTTGGCAATGAATTTTTACAGCCTGTGCTGCTAAATTCCTTGTAAAAGATAGGTGCTTGTGCAGTAGTTTGCAGTCTTAACAATGGAATTGATGAAATCCATGGTGGTTTGGGTATTCAAAGAAGGATCTCAAAAGATAATTTTCAACCTCTATGTAGTGATATATCTGTAGAGCTTAAAATTGTATAGTTTCGATGAAGAAATGTGTTTCTATGATGCAGATTGAAACCTCTTTGTTAGTGTGAAGTTGGCTGGAAATGCTGGTTTTATATGAATACAGATGAATTTATATATAAAAAATCCAGCAAGGCAAGAAAAACATGCATGCATGCATACATACATAAAACACAGCTTTGGGGTCCAAAATGTCCTCTGTTTACCAGTTTCTGTTGAATATATATATATACATGAACTGCTGTCAACCCACACTGTGTTGTAGTTTGTTATTATGGCATTTACAAATGATACTGTGATATGTTTGGGACACTTTATACCAAACATTGGTGGGACTCACTGGCTTTCAAGCATATGCACGTAGAATAATAGTAGAGTTGCACTGGGAGCACCGATGAAGAAGAGAAGTCAGAATCAAAGTAACTGAACCCAGGTTTTCGATGCATGCTTTTGCCATACTTTTATGGCAAGGAAAAATGCAGTGATTTTATTATAACAGGGATAGCTTCTTTCCCTTTTGTATTGACAGGGCAACATTTACAAGTGGAATTAAAAACTGGAATTATTGAGTAGTGTAAAATACCTGTCCCCTTAGATTTCTAATACTTTTGGGCTAAGATACGTGATGGTCCAGATTTCTAAGAGTCAATTAGAAGCAGCAATAGAAGTTCTCTATTTACATTGAAATTAATTTGTATTTAACAATGTGCAGAATTAAAAACTTAAAATGATATAGTTACTTCCCTATTTAAAACCAATTTTGTAAAAGCCTGGAGTAGGTATTTCCCTCGCATGGTATTACTGAAAGTGTGAAACAAAACCTGTTTTGAGTTAAAATACTGCATTCCAGATGAAACAAAGAGCTTGTTTTAAGTGTTTTTCATGTAGTATTAATAATAATAAAAATACCTTGCCAAGTGGTGAAGCATGGTAATGTATTAATTTAAAGGAGGACAAAAAATGAGACTGATGAAAGGTGGTTGTGGTTGTCACTAAATAATGCTTCAGAGAGAATTACTGTTTTAACTGCCTGGAAGAAATTTTGCTTTTTGAATAAAAAGCTACTCTTGAAGTCATTAAGTAGATTTCAGAGAGATGTTGTTAGGCAAATGTGTACTTTTATTGCGGAAGGAAGGTCATCAGTACTTGGCAAAAGCATACAGAAATCATCAGAAATTGAAATGTTTATCTTTCAGATTTCAGTTCCCTGATTAGGATCCATCAAGGATATTGCTGTTTTCACAGGACATGTCCTGAGTTTATGTGACAGTGAAATGCATGGAGTTGTGCAAGTTGGAAAGGACCACTGGAGATAAACAGGTCCAGTGACAGCAGGATCTCAGGGCTTGTCCCAATTAAGTTTTGAGTGTTTTGAAGGATGGAGATCCCACAACCTCTCAAGGACTCTTGGCATAGTTTGACCCCCCCCTACATGGTTTAAAAGAAAGAACAAAAGAACTTTCATCAAGTTGTAATTTCCCATGTTTACGCTTGTGTTCATTGCTTCTCATCCTAGCCTGGAGCACCTCCAAGATGAGCCAGGCCTTGTCGTCCTTGTACCGTCCAGTTAGGTAGTGGTGGACAGCAGCAGGATGCCGCTCTCACCCTCCTTCTCCAGGCTGAACAAGCCCTGGCCTCTCAGCCTTCCTCGTATGCCACCTGCTCCACCCCCTGACCAGCATAGTGGCCCTGTGCTGTACTCAGTCAAGTGTGTCAGCGTCTCTTCTACGGAGGAGCCCAAAGCTGGACACTACTCCAGCTGTGGGCTCCCAAGTGCTAAATGGAGGAGAAGCATCCCTTCCCTACACCTGTAGGCTCTGGTCCTGCTACTACGGGTCCCTCTTGTCCTTCACACAAACTAAAACTGAATGCTTGGTGCTCTCGTAATACATGCAGCTTTGCAGTAGTACAGTTAAGGGGAATCCCTGTTTGTTTTCTGAAATAAATTCAGAGGCCTGAGTTCAGATTTTGAACAACTAAGGATGTGATAGGAAGATGAGTATAACTTTTCATTCTGGTACCAGCCTTAGGGAGGATTTTTTTTTTTTAGTTCTCTTTAAAATTAACTAAAGAATTATGTAAATGAAATCTCCAAAGTTAGAAGGAAAAGCAAAATCTTCAGTGAACAGTTCATTTTTAACGTTCAGATAAACAGTAGAAGTCAACATGATTGCAATAAATTGTCTCTGATTTTTTTGTTTGATTTGTTTTGTTTTCCAGGGCTTCAGCAATCAATGCTGAATTTTAGCTTGCTTTCTCTTCTTTTTGATAACTTTAATTGATCAAACTGTGTGTATAATAAAATTCTAATCCTAAGAAACTTTTTCCCCTGGTCTCACTGAAACATGGATGCATCAGTACCTCTCCATTTCTGAATACTTCTATCTTAAGACCTCAATACTCATCCAAGTATAACAAGATC
This sequence comes from Buteo buteo, assembly GCF_964188355.1. NCBI lineage: Eukaryota > Metazoa > Chordata > Aves > Accipitriformes > Accipitridae > Buteo > Buteo buteo. Next base: position 24,983,405 of record NC_134182.1, read on the forward strand.
TGTATACAGGGCATGGTACTAGACCAGATCAACCATCTTGTGTTCTTGTGGGGGGGGTATATATACAGTATTTTTTAACAGAAGAAAATGTCTGCTCTTTGTAATGCAAGCTGTGTCATATTACTCATAGGAGAAGTGAGAGGTCTCAAAAATCAGAAAATAGCAGAACAGAGGGGCCTGGGGATTGGTTTTGTTCATATTACAAAAGTATCCTGGGTAGAAAAATACCATTGAAAATATGGTCTTATTACACCTTGACAACTTCTTTTTCTTTTTGTTGTTGTTATTGTCGTGAAATCTAGTTTTGTGTTGGTATTGCCAATGTAGGCTCGGTAATGACAAAGCCAGCTCCAGGTATTACTTGGATGTCACTGTCTGTCTGTCTTTCCCCACAGATGTACAGTTTGATTTCAAGCTGGGATGAACAAGATTCAGGGTTTTGATCACATACAGTAGTATTTTTCAGTGGACCAGTCAGACTGACGGGCCACCAGTGACTTGAAATATCCACTGTAGATTTCAAACTTTTTGAAATTGTTTTAAGCAAGTGGCAGTGTAAAAATTAATTCCAAAATTTTTATTAGCCTCACAGCAGGCAAATTAATAATCCTCTGCACTAAAATTCGGCATAGAAAGTATCAGGCTCAGAGAGAGTATATGGAAGCATGATGTTCTAATAGAAGTCTGCATTTAACCTTATATATAAGCATTTGACATCAGCAAAATCTGTGCTTTATTAAAAAATGCATTGTTTTCTTCCAGACTCTCTTCAATCCCCTTCTTTATACTTTCTTCTTCTCTCTTTCTACGGTATAGTTTTGTTTTTGGTAAAGCACACAGACAGAAACAGCACCCGTTTTTCCCACCCATTGTCTGTGCGTTTGTGCACTGGATCTTTCTTCTGCAGTTTCTACCAAGAGCAGCAGTGAAAAGCCTAGCTCAGATCATGCGGTGGTACATGCTTTTTCACGCTTAGCTACTGCTTGCCTGTTCAAATAGCCAGAAGCCTGGCAGAGCAGAGCTGGCTTTATTTGTTGAGTCTTGTCTAGCGAAGTGAAAAGGGCTGAATTCCCTGCTCCTGCCTCCCCAGCTACATTTTTGCACATGTGGGGGTAGGGAATGAAATTATTTCTTTTGTTCTCTACTTGCAGCTCATTGAGAAGCAGGCATGCATATAAAATTACTGTATCTCAGGGCTTACCTTCAGGGACAGGAGGGAGAAAAAACAGATTTGTAAACTTGTCTGGAAACACTGAGGATGCTGAGACCAGACACAAAAGTGGGAGGTAACAAACTAATAAAACACAATGACTAGAGGAGTAATAAAAACCTTTCAAATTAATATAATGACAGTTTAATTTTGTCCCTTGTAAGAAATACCACATTACTGGATGTATCAAGGGGGCAAAAAATTGTGTCAGTGTGTCCAAGACACAAGAGCATCAAAACAGAGAAGTGTAGATTTGAAAATTCACCACAAAAAATATATAACAAATATCCATGGATTTTTTTTCTAGATATTAAATTATACCTGCAATTAAAAAGAAGTTATCTTGAGGGGTGAACTTCAGTGATGGGGGGGTGAAACACAATCCTGTTTTTCTCTAGGTTTAGTTTACACCCAAGTGGATCAATGAACACTAACCTGCATCTCAGCTTTCAGTAAGTTTTTGTGGGTTAACTACGTATTTTACCTAACTGTTCTGCAGTCAGATGGTAAAGCTACAGTTTCCTTCAGTTCTCCTGTTACTGTGTGTGAACTTTACTTTGGGTAGCATTAATGATTCATGATTTGTAGTGGTTTTAACTACCAGTGAGCGTAAGCGTTGCTGTGGCTTTTTTGTCACTTGACAAAATGACAGAGTAGGGTTTGGGCTGGCTGACCAGTAAACTGAATGTAGCTTCAGGGTAACTCTTGTATTTTGGCCTTTTGCATGTTTAGGGTATTTTGGTTAGAGAATGCAGTGAGGTAGGAAAGGAGGTTTTCAGAATAGGCACCAGATGCTACAAATCAGTTTGTTTGCAAAACTAGTTCATATGCTCTGAGTCCTAAACAGATGCGATTAATTAATGGAGTTTCTGGAATATATGATGTTATTGGTATATATCAATATGTTCTGGATTCCTAAACTAATGGTTTGTTGAAATTGCAAATGTTAAATATTATACATGAATATGATTTAGTCAGTTTACTGAATGAACTTGGAAACAAATATGAAGAGTTCACTGAGATTAAAAGAAGTCTAGTTTGGGAATCCATGGATTCAAAAATACGTTGCTCATTATGGCTACTCCTCCATACTACCTGTGCAAACTCAGCTTTGAAATGAAGAATTCACAGAAATTTATAGAATTCCTCGTTTGACCTCTAACCTAGTAATCTGTATTAAACTCTTAGAAAAATATCTGGAAAAGTTTTAATTTAAATTAGAAGAGATTTGAGGGGTCTACAGAGACACAGATGCCATTATACAAATTTCCAGCTTGTGTTTGAACAAAGCTGTTGGTGCTGGTTTATATACATATAAAGCGTATAGCTACTTTTCCTACAAAAATTACACAAGCAACAGAATTTGAATGTTAATTTGAAACTTCCAGCAAAGTGAGGAATCTGAACTGTGACCTCTGGGATAAGTTTGAAGTCATCTAACTTCACTGTAGCATCTTTCATGCAGTTTTTCCCTCCAAACTCTGTACTTAGCTGACCTAATTTTAAAAGGATTAAAAATGTTCATCTGCTGTATAAACTGTTGTGAAGGGAAGAGTAGGGCTGGGGAGAAGCTATGAAAGCTGAAAATTGTGAAAGACAATGAATGCAGAGAAGCTCATTCTCATAATAGGATAATTTTCACTTGACTGAAGGCATGGGTGCAAAAGCTGCCTGCTGGCCATGGAGCCAATAGGCACAGGAATTTGTATTTTGGTTAACAGTGTATACTTCTAACAACTTAATGTTGAGTAGTATTTTACCCTCAGTCTGAGAGTAAAGACTAGCTGCCGTTAAGTAAGGATGGCAAAATCTGCCTTTCAATGTATTCGGTTTGAGGATGAGAGATGGCAAGATGTGGCCACCTCCAGTCTACGAAAATGTGCATACTCTATAAAACATATTATGGTTTATTGCCCTGATGCTTTTAGTATAATGTTTCTCCATATTTTCACAATTTATCGATACATGTATTGAATCTTTTTAAAGTGTAATTTTCTTTAAGTCTTCATTTCTTGAGATAGAGGAACAGGATAAACTCAAACGATTGAAACAGTGGAACAAAAGCTCACAGTTATTTAAAAGTCATGCAACTTGTGTTTCCTGAATGCTTAGTATAATGTTAATAATGCTCATGATTATAAATTCATTAGTTCTTAAGTGCTTGAGTTCTATGAAAAACACAAGACACTATATGAATCTCACAGAACAAAAAGTCATTCAGGAAAAGTTAGGTGTTTCATTCCTTCTCTATCCTGTTTTATGATGGTAGTGTTGAGGTTCCTTGTTATTTTCCTAAGTCTTTGGATATTATTGTATTCTAACAACTTTGTATACTAAAACACATTAATATTTCTGGCTACCATACATATTAAAACAAATTTCTTACTCCAACATACTTAGATGGTGTCCAAAAGTAAGTATTATACTGTTCATAAATACCTAATAATTGGCAATAATATCCTCAACTTCAAAAAGCATAATCTGGTACTGCAAAGTATACTGTAAGAAGTGATTTTTTCAATGAATAGATTTGTTAAATGGTTGCCAGAGATCTTTCACACACAGTGTATCTTACATTCCCTTTTAGTATTCAGAGTGTCTTATGCTTTAAATTTCAGTAGAAGTGATCTTATTCACACAGAGAAAGATTTGATCTACTGAGTGATATGGTTTGATTTGCAGCTTGGTAGTATCAGTCAGCTGAGATTTGGAGAAAGCTCTGTTTAGTTTCTATAGTAAAAAATCTCCACAAAGTTTTGGTGAAAAACTTTTGGAGAAAAGTGGGCAAAATAAATATTTTACTTTCAGTTTTAAACTGCATATGTAGGAAAGCTGATTTCATAGTGAACAAAAAAAATGCAGTATTTTTTTCCTGTTTCAATATTTCAAAAATTTTATCCAGCTTTATACCATTTGTGATGAGTGTACATCACTTCAAAACAAAGTCTCTTTCTTGAATTGTTTCAGAAGTACCGAGAGTATTCATTAATCAGAAGCAAAATTAATTAAAAATTATTCTCTTTACTGTTGCATTGTGTATGTCTTTTTGTGAACATAATTAAAATACTCAAGTAATCTCAAATTTATTTTTTCTTACCTTCAGAACCAACATACATCACAATAGGTCCACCGACCTGTGAGATTTTGGTGAACTGCACTTTGACTGAAAAAGACTGTATCTATAGCTTCAAACTGGACCAAAATGGTTGCCGCATTTGTCAGTGCAAAACTAGTGAGTATGCAAAAATACAGTGGCTTCTACCTTTTATATCAAGCTGTATATGAAAATGCTAGTATGCTGGTTTTTCCATTCATACAGTTGATTATATGTTGTATTAGTCTGCTTGTGCTTTATAATTGTTCATCTTTAAAGGATAGGTTCCTGATTTCTGACATTGCTTGTTTGCTTGCTTAAAATGTGTTTGGAGGAAAACATAAAATGTCTGACTTCAGGTAAAAATTAACAGCTAAGTAGAAAAGATTATAATTTGGGATTTAATGCTCATTCAGACTTTGAGAAGTTTGATAAGACTTCCACATTTCATTTTCCTCTGTGTATGTTAAAAGTTTAAGAGCATCTAGGTTTGTGCACTTCAAAAACTCCTATTGCTAAACAGCCTATTTTCAACTTAGCTTTTTTTCCTCAAAACTTAGGTTTTGAGGATAAATGTTTGAAAATTACATGCCTGGGGGAGTGTTTGTATATATACAAACATATCTCTATATAATTTTATTTCTATAACATATTCTTATATTTATATTTTTTATATATATAATACTTTAGTTAGGATTTATGGAGGCTTTAACATCTATTTCTTCCCCACGGAAAATCATTGTGCCTTGTGAGAACTTGGTGTGTATCAGTGAAGAAGCAAAAATGTATTTTCTGTATGTGCTTCCTTAAGAATTTGATGTTTACAAGATGAAATACAAAGCAAAGTCAGGGTGGTTGTTGGAATTGCCCAACAAAGGACACCTGTGGAGTACTAGTCTCAGCTGCAGGATGCATCAGTCTGGCTGCAAGCCCAGCCCTAGGAGTGGGTTTAAAATCTCTTTATGTAGTTCTGCAGCTTCCTTGTAGCCTCTGAGGTTTTCCCAACTAAGCTATTACTCTGTTCCTCTTCTTTTGATTTCGGCCCATCTGTTCTCAGCCACGTTCTAAGCCAATATGACTATTTTAGGGGTCTCCAGTAGAAATGGTCAAAATAAAACTTTATTGATACAAACTAAAGAGTTTTAGGATTGGATTGGTGTTTTGCTTAAGGAACAAGAAAAGTGTTTGTCCTGGCTTCTTTAACTTCTTTTTGGGGGAAATGTGCATTTTTTTTATTTCAATAACATAAAGGACAGGACATCTTAATAACAAGTAAATACATGGCAAGCAATAATATCATTATGGTAATACAGAAATAATACCTTTGATTACAAGTTGTATTCGTGGCAAGGGCAACTTTCCATAGATTGCATCCAAGCTATCGCATACATGCCTTACTTAGTTCTTCCTAAGGACAAAATTAGAAATGTTAAGTTCTGCTTTTAACACTGTAATTTGATTTTCCTTCTTTTTTTTTTATTGGTGTTAAATTGATTGGGGAGTTTTGATACAAACAAGAAGATGGACATACTCGGCAAATTTCATCATCTATACCTGTGCATGCAGTCCTTCCCTCCACTTTGGTGCACAGGAGACCCATCGCTCCAAAGGATCATTTCTTTTGTCCTAGATTACCAGATTGCTCGTGTACACATACCACATCCCAGGAAGTCTGTGTTCTTGCTTGGAGTGTTTCTGATTAAATAGTGCTTAAGAACCTATTCAAGGGAATTTTTCTCTTGCCAGATTTGCTTGAAACTATTTTGATTTTGCAGTAGCAAACTGCCTGGAGCAAACTTAATAGTATCATTTGTCTGTCATCTTTTTTTCAGTTAAATAACTTGAATGGTAGATTGCTTAAAAATCTCCTCAGTCATTCAGAGAGGGGAAACCTTTATTTTCTAAAAAAGTGAAGAAAAATAACAGCTTGGAAGTCTTCATCACTCAGTGGTTATCAGTCAAAATGACAGAAATAGAATTTTCTGTCAGGTAATGTCTCTCACTTGCAAGGCTCTGGACAAATGAGTGTGAGCACTGAGAAGAAAGGAGTTTTAGGTCAAATATGCTGAAAATGTCTTGCGCTAGTTCTCTGCATTTTGAGATCCTATGTACTTTCATGTCCAAACCAGTTTAGTTGCATTTTGGCTCTCTAAGAATGTGAGGATGTGTATTATCTTTAGCTCATGTAGACTCGTATGGACTTTTGGGAACGTCGCTGTCTCTATACTGCACCCACTTGTTTCTTGCTGGTCTAAGCTGCTCAACTGAGTCAGATTTAAAGTGCCTGAGTAAAGGAGGCCCCCATTATATTTGAAGTCGTCATATCCTAATTCTACTAATCTCTTTCTAATAAAGTTTCCTTTTTTGCTAATTTCTTTAGATAGCTCTGCTGAAGATTTGTGATACTTCAACCGATTTCAGCCAAAATAAAAGCAAAATGACAAAGTGGAAGAACATAGAGTAAAGCTGTAAATTGTTCCTCATTATTACCTTTGTTTACATTCCTGTAGCCAGAAATCAGTACAACAGGTTTATTTGAAATCATTATCTAAGTACAATATCATGAAACTTGTTTGGTGCTTTATTGTAATTCAGTTTCAAGTTTATCCTACTTGAGTCAAGCCAACTACAGATTGAGAAGGAAGAAAGAAGCAAGTCATAATATTTCTAGAATATGATTTTAATAGAATTAGTTTACTTTGTCCTTTATCCTTCTTCCTGTTTTTGCAGTGAATGCAAAAACATGCTGTAACACCACTTGGTGAAAACATAACATGCTTTAAAGTAAAATAATTTTTTTAAAAAAAGCAGAATCAGACCACAGCTGTAAGAGAAGAGAGGCAAAAAGTACCACTGAACAAAGAGTGAGCACAGATAGGTATGGGGGTAAAGTTCCGGTGAGTAGAGATGGAACCACAAATGATGAGGGAGAAAGAATGACCATATTGAATGGGAGCATATAGAAGCCAAAGAAGCACTACATCAGGATAAAAGGAAAAAAGTAAAATCCAGGATATAGAAAAACTGCTGCGAAGTACCAAGAATAAAACTAAAACAGCAGGAAAAATATGAAATGCACTACCAAAAAAAAAAAAAAAAAGTTGATACAAGAACAACAAAAAAAAAAAAAAAAAAAAGTAAATAAGCAAAAAATTATTACTTGTAGGGTGCAGAAATTGCTATTGTGTTTGGCGTGTCTAGGCCTTTGCTTTCATAGGGAGAACTGGAGTGGATTAAAGTCTTTAGGAGGAGGAGTACATTAGGGGAATGAAATAAGACCAGTGATCGGCTATTTGTGAGGCAGGACTCCTGTTGCTCCAAAGAAGACTTAACAGGCACATTGAATAATGCCTGCTGATTGCAGTAACATAGGATTTAAAAACTAATAGTTGCTGCTGGACACTAAATCATTCTTCAGTGAGTGCCTGCAGTGAGGGTCAGTGTTTTATCTGGCCTTGTCTGTTCCCTGTATTGTATTCATGAAAAAAAAAAAAAGCCTTTAAAATCTCTCCTGCAACTTAGACTACTGCATTTTAGCCCAAAGGAATTAAATGTGAAGTACTGTTGAGGGTATAACTGCAAGCATGTATGGCTTTAATATATTTTAACCTTTCAAATTTTACTAAAATTGAATAAAATTAGAGCATTGCTGCCAATTTTAAAAATTGTTTGCTTCATTTAGAAGGCTTACCTTTGCAATTGCAAGATGCAACTGTCATGCAATTTCACTAATTCCAGACTGCTTATGGAGAGACACAGTTGTAGAAGGCTGAGATGAGTTGTTTTCCCTGCACATCATAGTGCATCATCATCTACTTCATGTTGCGGTCTCTTCTGTCTGTCAAAGCAAACCATGAAATCACTATTCAAATATTAGAAAGCTTAGTATATTATGTGTTTGCATAGTTCTCTAGAAATAAAACCACCCCTTTCCCCCAAACACATTCTATATAGATACAGAAATATTTCTGGAGTGTTGGTACCTTTTCCTTAAATGAGAAGAAAATGTATTCTGTCATGGAGTTAAAAAGGAGACACTATCATTCATTCTATACTAGCAGACATCTGCAGCATGGACTACAATATTCTGGTGAGTCACACCATCTCCCTTTATAGCTGATGAAGTGGAGTGGAATTCCGATGTGGAATTTGGATTTGGCAGTGTGGGACTTAGTTTAGTTGCGTAGATGTTCAAAGGCAGGATTGAAAGGTTTGAGAAAAGTTAGATAGGTGCATCTATGGGCTGTCTGTGGGCAGTTAAGGCTCTGAAAAAGTATATGAAGTGATGATGGGAAAAAGCTTTCAGAAAAACTTTGCAGGGACTACAATGGGAGAACACATCTCAACTCCTTTTCTGTGTGTTAATCATTCAGTAGTTAGAGTTTGGGATGAGTTATCATAACCTTTCACTCTTCCTAGCCAAAATTTTATTATTTCATTCCTTTATTCCTGTAAATAATCCATACTCAGGATGTGTACCGAACACTTCAAAACTCTGTCAGTGTTAATTTTGTCCATTTAAATAAACATATTTTATTTTTATATCAAACTAAAGTGGGACAAATAATCACACACACTAATCACGCAAAACATACGCTTCAGACAATGCAAAATTCCTGGAAATAGTAAAGTAAAATATAAATTAGGTAACACTTTTCTATTTTAGTAACAATTATCTCCCATTGTTACCTTGATTTAGCAACAAATTCCACAGAACAAAAAATTACAAAAACAAAGACAGTCCAGGTAATTTCCCTTAGTGCAAGGAGTGCGTATCTTGGATTTTTGAATAATTTCACAGACCTGGCAGAAAAAGGATATTGTACTATCATTCTGCAGTGATGTGAAAGTTAGTGAAATACAGCCATGGAAAATTGGGGATGAAGCATGTTTCTTAAAAATTTAAGGCTTAGATCAGAAAAAAGTACATATTCTAAGTAGAATAGAAATATTAACTCTAAGTACACATGTGGAAGATAGTGGAAGTGCTCCCTGAAGAGGGTGGAATTATGATGAACTGCTCCTGCCAAATAAATATTATCTCTCTTCTCACTAAAATAAAAGTCTTTGGCAGGGATCTCCGAATATTACAAAAATATACTGGGTTTAGTAATGTCATGCCAAATAAATATTATCTCTCTTCTCACTAGAATAAAAGTCTTTGGCGGGGATCTCTGAATATTACAACAGTATACTGAGTTTAGTAATGTTTACAAAATATCTAATGCAATAGAAGCAGATAAGAACTTCACTTGACTTGTGGGGAAAAAAAAAAAACAAACAAAAAAAACCCAGTGTGCTGCTAGAAGGTTTGTGGAAGCTGGATCATTTTCCAATAATTGCACCTTTGAGATATCACTGCTACAAATCCATTTTCATGAAGTCATGTGTTGTATGTGAATCCTAAAATTGTTTAGAGCAAGTATCCAAGCGGGTAATTTGCCTCAACGGACTCATGAGAATATTTTTTTAAACAGGGTTTTCTAGCATCACAGTGCCCAGTCCCTTCATTTTTATCCAGCTATTGTGAATCATGAGTTAATTCTAACAAAAGGAGGGAGGGTTAGTGTGGATCTGTGGAGGCAATATATTCAGAGAATTCCAGTTACTGATAAGTAACCTAGTTTTCTCCTTCATAAATTTGCCTCCCCAGATCCCCACCCCTGAAGATTAACCAGCAGTAGCAATCCACACCAAGAGGACGGCTGAGGAGTGCTTAATTATAAAGGTACTGTGAAACAGTTCTCCTGATACGATCTAGCCTCAGCGTCAAGAAAATAATGATGGTAAAGGTATGTAGCTAGCTTTGTGTAGCCACGCTACAAATTTTCAAAAAATGGACACCAGCCTAAGCCAAGTTGAAATAATGACATAATTCTTATCAAGTATCTATTAATATTCTCTGGCAGTTTTTTTTAATCTGTGAATTAGAAGATTGAAAACTAAAAGTATTTCAACAAGCTATGCATCTCTAGAATGCATTTTCAAAGGTTTTTAGACTAAGATGACTTTCAGTCTTTACAGTACAATTATCAGTGTGTCCATATGTAAAATAATAAATTGGGGAAAAATAAATATCCATATATATGCTAGAAGAAGGAAACTGAGAAGTCTTTTTCTAAATAAGAGTTAGCTGGAATTACAATCAGGCTATTAGAAGTTCAAACAGAAGACCTTTTTTAGACCTGAACATGCATTTCATGGAATTGAATTTTGTTAACTTTTCAGTTTGATTTTTGAGCAATATTTTATAACACTCTAAATATTCATAAGTTCATGTGAGGTGGGGGTGTGAGCACTCTGAAATCAGGAATAAATCATGCATCTGATGGTTTGAATTTAGGGCAAAGAACTGTGATTCCTTTTGAGATACATTGCCTCTGAGATGCCATACCTGAGAAGGAGAGATTGCGTTGTATCTGAAATATCTGACTGCTGAGTGAATCCTCACGGATGCAACGATTGCTAACATTGCATATCCTGGGACAGAATGTTGTTGTCTTGTTTGCAGGGTGGGCCCTGAACTATAGTAGGTCACGTCGCTATATCAACTGCTCTTACATGCTGATTTTTTGACATATCTTTCTTTCCTTTAGCAGCCAGTGACTCGGTCTTACAGTGATCCAACAACCTTTTAAAACAAGAGCTGATGTTAGTGTTGAGAATAAGATACTTAGTAGAAAAGAGTTTTAAAACACCACTTAAGGTTGTGTGCAGTGTGCTGTGTAGGGCTTCACCATATCTTGGTAGTCATCTATTCTTAAGAGTTTCTTCAGAGAGTGTTGTCTCATCCCCCATATCCCAGACAGATTTGCCTTAAACAGTATCATGCTCTTCTGAAACTCTGATATTTGTTTTATTATAGTCTGTGTGTATGAAACTGTGAGTGCATGAAGAAAGGGGGAGAAAGAAATCACTATATTTAAAAGGAATTTATGGGCAATGGTGACCGTGCTTAAAAACCTTGGTGCTCATATTCATTTGTTTGTTAATAATTCACAAATGTTTTTTGGAAGACCAATTCATCTTCAACTGTTCTTTCCCTTTCTAGTTTTCTTTCCAACAGCATCTTAGTACATTGATCCAAATGAATCCAATAATTTGAAATTCCCATATCCAGGTCAGGATACAATGTGTTAAATTGTTGCAAACCACAGAACTAAGGGTTTGCTAGACCTACAGTGTTTAGAGGGGTTAAAGTCTACAAGCAATAGCTTTTGCCAGTGTAAGTGAGGTCTAGTGAGGACTCTGACTTGAAACGTGGACCTGGTGGTAACTGACTTTGCTACTGCTTTTGTAGTCATGGTTGTGCACGGAAAAGAAAACTGCATGGTCTTGTGTGGGTTGGATTCACTGCTATAAGTGTTCGTTGCATGTTTGTCTTTGAGTGAGTATTTGTTCCTAGCAGGAGGCTATTTTAATGATGTCATTGGTTGAGGACAAACAGCCTTTCTGTGATTATTGTCCTAGCTATCTGATCTACTTAATTCAGTTGAAATTCTTCCAGGATTTTATGTGGTATTTCAGCTAATGTCTGTCCTCACATTAAAAAGCTAAGTATTTGTGCTAAAAATTAGCCTGAGACATTCAGGAACTCCTTCATCTTTTTCTGAAGTCATATCACGTCAGTATCATTCTGAGATCAACCAATATCCTGTGCCTGAACTCTCAGCTTGTAGTGCAAATTCTTGTTTATTCCCTATGGGTGGCACAACCTTGTACATTTTCAGTATTACGTTTCACCCCACTATTATTATTTTATCCCCCTAAGCCTTCCTATAACCTTGTGTAGAAGGATTGTTTTCTGTATTGACATTACCTCATACACATTTCATGTTTCATAAGAAAAATTAATGAACATCTTTCTACTACTCACGTGGAAGAACTCTACTCTCCAGCCAGTTATTTCCCTAAGCAGCACAATGAGTGATGTCTTCTCTTTAATTGGTTCCTATTCATCATTTTGTTCCTGTTTTACTCTTCTACTGCCAATCTAACCATTAGTTTAGTTCCCTAAGTGATGTCATTGTAACTAATCAGCTAGAGAAATAAAGATGGCTTATACTATGTGATCAGAAGCTTGATCCCATTCTGTTAGAGTTGCTTTCAAACTCTCTGAAAGCATTAGCTTTTAAAATGTTTCCTATCCTCTCCTTTCAGACTGTCTGATTACCCCAGTACACTTTTGAAGCAGTTATTAGCCCAGTTAGGGCTGGATCTCTTTTCTGCAAATACGTTCCATGATTTGGGATTCAGGTTCCTGATGAAATTTATCTAAGCAGAGGTGGAAAAAGCCCCCAAACAAGTAACCTCCTAACATTTTGCCATAATAAATTTTCACAGTTCATTGCAGTTGACTTTCATGAACTAATTCTCTTTATTCTTCAGTATTTGTCACTTGATATGCAAAATCTTAGCAGAAAATCTGGTTTTACTTATCCTTTCATAATGAACTTGTGACTATTTTATTGATGCTGAATTTAAAGCTATAGCTAAGGCTATAGAAATATTGTCAGGATGACAATTGTACACACTGAATTTGATTCACATTTGAATCTTTAGGCCTACAATATTTTTCTCTTTTTTTTTTCTTTCTTTCTCTGAGGGCTACACTCTCCTTTGTAAAATTGATGGTTCACTCTGTTTCTGAAAAAAATACATGGTTTTAAACACTGTACTAGGGTTTTGAACAGGCCTGTGCAGCAGACATAACCTTTGCGTGTGTACCAGATGGTACTTCAGTTTGAGACTGCCAGTACTTGTCATGTTTTTAATACGATTTCAGTAGGAGAAATTTATGATTAGACGTGAAGTCAGAAAGCGGACCAGAATTCACTTTCTGATTTTCATAACACTAAATTTCTTCATAGAGAATTTTTTTCAAAAACTATTTGAAATCTATTTCCACAGCTTGTAATGTCATACTATCAGAAATTTAAGTACAATAACGTGTTAATTTTAGTAACAACCATCTTCTCAGAAGGCATCATTTTTTGCATCTTATTAGAAAGACTGTCAGCAGAGGTCTGTGGAGATTATTCTGATTTCCTTGTATAGCACTGACATAACACTAGTAAGTAGAGATGTGAAGAGTGGTCTGTATTGACTTCAGCAAACTTTCCCTGTACATTTGACATAGCCAGAATTTTGATGATAGTATGTATGCTCTTCAGTGTCTGTTCCTGAGAGGTGGTGGTGGTTAGTCAGTCATCCATCCCAAGGCTCTGAAGAGCTTTTATTTCTTAGAATCACAGAATCATTTAGGTTGGAAAAGACCTTCAAGATCATCGTCCATGCCCACTAAACCATGTTCTGGAGCACCTTGTCTATGCACTTTCTGAATACCTCCAGGGATGGTGACTCAACCACTTCCCTGGGCAGCCTGTTCCAATGTGTGACTACCCTCTCAGTAAAGAAATTCTTCCTGATATCCAACCTAAATCTCCCTTGCTGCAACTTGAGGCCATTTCCTCTTGTCCTGTCTCCAGCCACCTGGAGAAGAGAACAGCACCCACCTCACTACAACACCCCTTCAGGTAGTTGTAGAGAGTGATAAGGTCTCCCTTCAGCCTCCTCTTCTCTAGACTAAACAGCCCCAGCTCCCTCAGCCGCTCCTCACAAGATTTGTGCTCCAGGCCCCTCACCAACGTGTTTGCTCTTCCTTGGACACGCTCCAGCACCTCAATGTCTTTCTTGCAGTGAGGGGCCCAAAACTGAACACAGTACTCGAGGTGCGGCCTCACCAGTGCCAAGTACAGGGCAACAATCACCTCCCTGCTCCTGCTGGCCACACTATTTCTGATACAGGCCAGGATGCCATTGGCCTTCTTGGCCACCTGGGCACACTGCTGGCTCATATTCAGCCGGCTGTCTCTTTCTGCTGGGCAGCTTTGCAGCCACTCTTCCCCAAGCCTGTAGCGCTGTATGGGGTTGCTGTGACCGAAGTGCAGGACCCGGCACTTGGCCTTGATGAACTTCATACAATTGGCCTCAGCCCATCGATCCAGCCTGCCCAGATCTCTCTGTAGAGCCTCCCTACCCTCAAGCAGATCAACACTCCTGCCCAACTTGGTGTCGTCTGCAAACTTGCTGAGAGTGCACTCAATCCCCTCATCCAAATCATCGATAAAGATATTAAACAGAACAGGGCCCAACGCCGAGCCCTGGGGAACACCACTTGTGACCCGCCACCAACCGGCTTTAACCCCATTCACCACAACCCTCTGGGCTCGTCCAGCCAGCCAGTTTTTCACCCAGCGAAGAGTACGCTTGTCCAAGCCATGAGACACCAGCTTCTCAAGGAGTGTGCCATGAGAGACAGTGTCAAAGTCCTTGCTGAAGTCAAGGTAGATAACATCCACAGCCTTTCCCTCATCCAGTAGGCGGGTCACCTGGTCATAGAAGGAGATCAGGTTGGTCAAGTAGGACCTGCCTTTCGTAAACCCATGCTGCCTGGGCCTGATCCCCTTCTTATCCTGGACTTGCCATGTGAGTGCTCTCAAGACAAACCGTTCTATAATCTTCCCCGGTACCGAGGTCAAGCTGACAGGCCCATAGTTCCCCGGATCCTCCCTCCAACCCTTCTTGTAAAGGGGTGTCACATTGGCAAGCCTCCAGTCCTCTGGGACCTCCCCTCTTGACCAGGATTGCTGATAGATGATAGAGACTGGCTTGGCAAGGACCTCTGCCAGCTCCCTCAGTGCTCTTGGATGGATCCCATCAGGTCCCATAGATTTGTGAGTGTCCAGATGGCATAGTAGGTCACTAACTATTTCCTCCTGGATTAAAGGGGGATATATTCTGCTCTTCATCCTCGCCTTTCAGCTCAGGGGGTGGTGTACCCTGAGGATAACTGGTCTCCCTATTAAAGACTGAGGCAAAGAAGGCATTAAGTACCTCAGCCTTTTCCTCATCTCTGGTAGCAACGTTCCCTTATGTATCCATTAAAGGATAGATATTCTCCTTGGGATTCTTTTTACTGTTAACATATTTGTAAAAACATTTTTTGTTGTCCCTAAGAATAGTGGCCACATTTAGTTCTAGCTGAGCTTTTGCCTTTCTAATTTCCTCTCTGTATGATCTAACAAGATCCCTGTACTCCTCCCAAGTTGCCCGCCCTTTCTTCAGAGATGATAAACTCTCCTTTTTTTCTTGACTCCTAGCAAAAACTCCCTGTTCAGCCAGGCCGGTCATTTTCCTCGGTGGTTTGACTTGTGGCACATGGGAATAGCCTTGTCCTGAGCCATTAAGATTTCTTTCTTAAAGAATGTCCATCCCTCCTGGACCCCTTTGCCCTTCAGGACTGTCTCCCAAGGGACTCTCTCAACCACTGCCTCGAAGAGGCCAAAGTTTGCCCTCCAGAAGTCCATAGCAGTGGTTTTGCTAACCCCCTTCCTTGCCTCACCAAGAATTGAGAATTCTCTCATTTCACGGTCGCTAAGCCCAAGACGGCCTCCGACCATCACACCTCCCACCAGTCCTTCCCTGTTTGTAAACAGTAGATCTAGCAAGGCTCCTCCCCTGATGGGCTCACCTACCAGCTGTGTCAGGAAGTTATCTTCCACACACTCCAGGAACATCCTAGATTGTTTACTCTGCTGTGTCATACTTCCAGCAGACGTCTGGAAAGTTAAAGTCCCCCACAAGAACAAGGGCACACAATTCTGACACTATTGCTAGCCACTTGTAGAACGATTCATCCGTCTCTTCAACCTGGTTGGGTGGTCTGTAACAGACTCCCAGCACAATATCTGCCTTATCGGCCTTCCCTCTCATCCTTCCCCATAAGCACTCAACCTTGTCATCACAATAGTGTAGCTCTGTACAGTCAAAACACTCCCTAACGTAGAGAGTCACCCCACCACCTCTTCTACCTTGCCTATCCCTTCTGAAGAGCTTGCAGCCATCCATTGCAGCACTCCAGTCATGGGAGTCGTTCCACCATGTTTCCATGATGGCAACTAAGTCATATCTATCCTGCTGCACGATGGCTTCCGGCTCCTCCTGTTTATTGCCCATGCTGTGTGCGTTGGCATAGATGCATTTGAGCTGGCCTATTGAATCCAACCCTAATATTGGCATGTTTGGCCACTTAAAGTGAAAATTCTTTTAACAATAGCTCACTATGTAAAGGATTAAGCAAGGAAGATACCGCCTTGAGACTGGATCTTCTGGTTAGTATGTCATTTGAGTTTTAAGTGTATTTTAATCATAAGCTACTTGAGATGAGACACTGTCTTCCTGCTTGTATAGCACTGTCCTAGACACCTTGACCCTTTTAATAAAGTATATTAACTTTACTTATAACAAACTTGTTTTGCATCTCTGAAAAGCAGTTTCACTAACTAAATCAAAGCAATCAAAGCAGAAGAGAAGACTGAAAACAAAAATGTATTTGTCTGTGGGATTCTGAGAAATCGTTATTTTGCCATCTTCTATAACGTCATACTCAAACCTGGATGTTGCACTTTGGTAGCTCTCCTTAACACATAATCTGGAGACAAATAAGATAAGAAATATGCCAACTAAAAAAAAAATGTTCTTGTTGTTTCTGTTTTTCTTAGTTTTTTTTTAATTTTTATTTCCAGCTCTTCCTTTCACTTTTTTAAGATGCCTGTTCATTTCTCCCGTGCCTTTGCATTTGTACCTTCATGTTCCTTGACCTGTCTTCCATGAGCCTGATGTTTATGGATAGCCACCTAAACACTTCATCTCTATGACAAAGTATGCTTCAGAAAATGAATGGTTCTGATTGATCCAACCTGTGCAATTCTGGGATTATTCACTGATCAGTTCTGAGCATCTGCAGGAGATATCATAATTTACATCATGTCAAAGGTCATAATTGAACTTAATTCTTTTTGGAGCTATTCCAGTGTAGGTGTACTTTTTAGTACCTTCTTTAAAAAGTTCAAGCCTAACTTTAAAAATTATGACCACCTTATAAAGTCATGCATAACAAGAAGTTTAGTTAATTTTATTATCATTATATACTGGTAAGGAATAATTGTGTACAAACATCCTGGTGTAAAAGCTCATAAATTAAAGACAAATTCTCATTATTTTAACTTCTTTCAAAGGAAGTCTTTTTCTTTGTGTTACACATGTATCACTCTACCAGAGAAGAGTATCAGAGTTTCTTCTGCATTACGTTTTCAAATCAGCATTAGTGGCTATGTATTAAAAAGATCTAGTATTCTTGATAGATCAGCCTGAACAATATCCTTCAAAAACTTGTAAGATTTCATGAAGATCTTTGTATATATGTTTCTCTCCAAGTAAAGCAAGAACCTGAGATAACAGTTACCACTCTCTCTGACTGAGAGTAAATGCTTAAATCTTGTGGCATTGATACTCTGCTGACAAAGACAACCTCTAGAGGTTGTGAAAGGATCTGGCGTTTCTTTTTCCATATTCTGAATGACAAAAAAACTTGCACCCTTTTTGCTTCAGACACCAAATTTGCATAAAAGTATAGAGGTGGGAGCCATGAACCTGATGGTCTTCATCCTACTTAAACTGAGAACTGCTGTTTGGGATAATAAGGCTCTTGCGTTGCATTGCACTTGTGTGCTCAAATTCCACTGCAGAAGTAGTCAGTGAATTTTCCAGTTTTCTCCGAGGCTTCAGTGTCACTCTGAGCTACTAAAAAACATGCCTTTTTTACAAAAACAGCATTAACCTGGTAGAATAGATAAGGAAATGCTTAGGTTAGACACATCTGATCAAGTCTGTATTTTGCAGTCTTAAATGCAACATTACAAAAACAGAAGAGAAAGCATTTAAGTAAAGCAAAGATTCCTTCTGTGGTCTGCCTTCATTATATTACCGTGTTAATGATGTGAAGATCATCTTTAAATTTCAGACCCACAGAAATAGTGTAAGGAGCAGAATAAGTCAATGCGCTGATGTCTTCTTTGGAAAAACCCTGTCCCTAAATGTTCATACCCCTAAAGGAAAATGGTCTTCAGACCTTGAATGAGGAGCACGTCTGGAGGAGCACTCTTCAGCTGCCTTCTGTATAACCAGCACTTTGTAGTGGTGTGGATGTTTCAATTGGAGATTGGCCGTCCTTTAAATATCACTCTGAAAGTCAGCCCTTTGGATATCACCCATCATATTCTTCTGTTGAAGAATCTCTATTATATTACCTTCTTTTTCTATTTTGATTCTACTTTGGCTATTGTAATAATGGTCTTTTGTCTGTGTTTTGCATCCCTAGTGTAACAAAAATCATGATTTTCTTTTTTCTCTCACCTCTGCAATGAATAAATGAACTTTGTATCCCAAAGTATATTAAAAATGGTCTTTCTGGCACTTCTTGCAAGAACAAAAAGGAACTGATCGTTATCAAAATAGTAAATTCCAGTGAGTGAATGTAACGACCATTATTTATGTCTGTACTGGAAAAACTGAGATGCCAGCAATCCAGCATCTCCCTTATGCCACAAGAGGCTGATAAAACATGGTAGTGGACTTCAAGAGACAGGTCTTTTAGTCTAGCATCCCTAAGCTTACATCTTAGGGTATTATACTTACATTTTTAAACAGCAAGCCTTAATCACCAAACAGTTGACAGCAAACAGCATGAAGAATAAAAGTTGTTAATATATCCCAGCCTTTCAGTTCTATTTAAAATAAGTAGAGGAGAAATAAAGATGCTTTATATTGAACAGAAACCTATTAAACACATATAATGTGTTGAAAGTATATGTTATTTTAAGTGCTTTATAAAAGGCCAACAGTCACAGATGTTGGACTCCTTTGGCTGTGCATCTGTTCATAAAATAATGTTAGTTCAGGGTACCGGGTAGTACTCCCCAAGTTCTTGATTGGAACTGAAGACATCCTGTAGCGTCTGCTCATATGGTTTGGGTCGTGACTGGAGAATTCTGTTGAATATTTTAAAATTAGGACAGTCCAAAGGTAAGGCTTAGCAGTATTTTAAAAGTTATGAAGTAAAAGAGAGCAGCAGGTTTCGTCCGCTAAAGATGCATTTATCCGGTATAAAGAGTTTTCACGTTGTGATAACCAGCATGTGTTGTTTGCAGGGGAGGAGCTGTGCACCGGCCTCATTTCAGGCTGTTCCTTGGACTGTTCCTTCGGCTTCCAGACTGACGTCCACAACTGTGAGATCTGTCAGTGCCGACCGCGGCCCAAGAAGTGCAAACCCATTGTATGTGACAAGTACTGTCCCTTTGGATACTTGTACGTATTCTTATTCTGAAAGCATATTTAATACAAACCCTGTACATATTGAAAATACGCAAAATCCAGGCATATGTACTTGTGTTTACTTTGTGGCAAAGCAGGGGAAAATGTAGAAAAATAGAAATGTCATTACTTGATGTAAGATTAAGGTATTCTTCAAAATGGATTTTAATCAACAGATTAAGAAACAGCAACTGAAAAAACAGTGGCAGATTGTAAAAGCAAAGCAGTCCTTAAATTTTTTTAAGAACATTTGACAAACAAGATGAAAAAGCTACTTACAAGTAATGTCTATTGCATGTAGCTTTTTGAAATTCTGTTTGCATGTTCCGCTGTGATACCCTTTCATTTTATAGCCCAGTTATTTTATTCTAATTATTTTTTAATATTTCAAGGGTTTTTTAATGTTATATGACAGCAGACTAGTTTTAGTGAGACATTTCTGATAGTTACTTTATAGGATTTATTAAGAACACTAGCATCTCTTATCTAAGTTTTTGTAAATGTGTTCAAAACCTGTATCATTGCTGGAGTTCTTTCTCAATAAAAGGAAATATTCACAGTGTTTAATAATTTGTGAAACAGGTGACGAAAACTGGGCAGATCTTTTGTCACATAGAAATTCTTAGTAAACAGTCTGGTGGCTTATATATATATATTACCAATACATTTTATTTTTGATGGGTCCATTCTATGTTACTGCCTGCTTTTCTTAACAGTTTAATTCCTACCTCATGACAGCTGATCTTCAGATAATGTTCAGATGTAATTTGTTTTCTTAGGATTTGTAATGAAGTTTACTAATGTGGCACCTCTTAGTGTTTGATACTAATACTCCTTTAATTTCTGGTTCATTTCAGAATTCTGTTTGACATTGGTTCATAAATGCTGTGGGTTTTTATAACACTAATCTATGCTGTAATGTGTCCTCTCAGTATGCAGTTTTAATAAAGTTTGGAGGAATCAAAATATGGTAGAACCTGAATGACCAAAATGGTACCAGAGATTTTAGAAAAATAGAAATCAAGCTGTGACATAGTGGCATTCTCACAGATTTAATCAGCTCTGCTCATAGATGGTGCCAGTGAACAATTTATAGTCTCTCTAGTTGTGCTGCCAAAGGCGGGGGGGGGGGGGGGAGACAATACCAGCCTTACACTTTTCTTTAATCTTTATGCTATTCTTAGCCACAGAGTGGTGTTCCACTTAAGTGAATGTGCTGGTTGACCTCCCTTTTATTGCCCATGCAGCTCTTGCATTGTGTGTGGTGCTAAACAGGAGATGGCATTACATCAAACAAAAAGTAAATATGCTGCAATACACAGACACAAAAAAAAAAAGAAGAATGTTTGAAGAATATGTTTGCCTTGAAAACATTGAGTCACTTTTTTTTCTGCATTAGAAAGGGTGCTTGACTTGTATCCTTGAGGCATCCCTAGTGCAATTTGAAAATACCTACATAATAGCAGTCCAGCAAAACAAAGTAAAGTAATACCATTTAATATAATCCCATATCTGTTACTTGAGATGCAGAATTAGGCTTGCCTCTGGTTAAATAATAGAAGTTTTTGCAGGAAACGGCACTTATAAGAGCGATAGGATTGAAATAAGACAAAATGAGGGAAAGACAACAAAGATTAAATCAAACTTCACTTCTATCCCCAAAACTCAAAGTTTAGTAGATGAGAGAGGAGAAGTAAGACTTCTAAATCAAAAGGTTAGTAAAATTATCTTCAGGCATGTTAACTTCAAGAGTAGCTGAGAATTATTTTCAGTTTTGCAAGTGAGAGAAGGTAGAGCAGGAGGGAAGTTACAGAAAAGGGATGTCAGTTTTGTTGTTCCCAGAACTTTTGCCCAGTGGCTTCAAAGGCAAGGATGACTGAAGATGGGTAGCAGAACAAAAGAAACGTGAAAGACTGAGCAGAAATAATGACTGGTTAGATGTCTTGGTTTTTCAGATAGGATAAAGCTGTTTACGTTAAGGACCAAAGGAGTGAAGTCAATTAAAACAAGTACAAAGCATGCAGAATTGTTTAGAAAGCATATGGTGAGAGTGAAGTTTGAGCCATGCCATTGAGCAGGCACAAAATCCAAGACAAAGTCTCTTAAAGCTGGGAGCCAAAGAGGCAAATGGTGTTGGGGTATCCAAAACTGTGAGAATTCCATGATGGAATTAGCAGGAAGGGTAGCTGGGATGAGACAACAGCAATAAAGGAATACGACTTATAAGTGTATTCAAGCATTTACTGGAAATTGCCATATAGTCCTCATATGGTGTAACCATTTCTCAAGGGGCACCGAAATCATTTGCACTAGCTTAAATTTGATTTTGAACTTTGGCACAGAATAGAGAAAAATTCTGAATAATGACCATCAGAATATATTCCATTGCTATTTCCAACAAAGATGGAAGCCATCTTTTTTGTTCATGATGCATAATGCATCTTCAGTAGCAAGTACAGGATGTGAGTTTGGCAGTCTCCAGACTGTATATCTGAATATTTCTTTTTTTTTCTGTTTTGTATGCATGTGTTTGCATAATAGCAGAGACAGTTGGTATGAACTACAAAATTTTGTATTGTTTACTCAGTGTGACTGAGTATCATTCTGCTTGGAACAGGAAAAGCTTTTTTTAATTTAATCAATTAACAAGTGCATAAACAAATTATTTTCAAGGCCATTTGCTTTAGCCTATTCAAAAGTTATAATATGAGAAAAGCATTAATTAAGGTCTATTTAATGTCTTTTGTCATTGCCTTTTTGGACTTGCATGGAAATAGCCTGAACATGTTCATGAACCAAGGTCTAGGTGTTTACTTCCATTCCAGCTGCGGTATCTAGAGCAGTCAAGTTTGTTTCTCCTTTTGGTTTCTTTCAGTTTACTACTACTGGTTTTCTTTACTGGCAGTCCCAATGTAGATGTCACCCTAAAGTGTTAAAAATTATTTTCTACTGCTGATAAAGATTGTTCTGAACTATACTTACCAAAGTCATTTACTATTAATGTGTTTTGTTTGTGTAAATATGTTAAGGTTACCACTACATTCTTTTAGTTTATTGTACAATACCTTTCCAAACAACGTGGATTTGGGAAGAAACACTCTCTCTCACATAATAAGAAGGTTTATCTCGTTTGGTTATATTAAACTGTAATTTTTGTTTAGAGGAAAGTGAACAATATTATTAAAACTTTAAATGGAATATAGTAGAGACCTTAACCTGTGGTGAACTGAGTATTTTTTTACCTTCAAAATTCTGAATCTTCAGGAAGAAGCAAATATTCTTTTAAGATAAGACAGTAAATTTCCATTCCTGGGCCTGTGCTCCCAGCGTGTGACTGGCAGTAATATTCTTGATTTGAGTCTATCTCATTAGTCACCAGACATTGTATAACTCCTAAAAAGAATAGTATTTTCTTTGGTCCTGTTTTCTTCCTTAGCTTTCAGTAAAGATGCACCCCTTACTTCTGCTTACATACATTTTTACTCTGCAACTTCTGATTTTTACTTTCTTTTCTTAAGCAAAGGTTTCTCTTTACTGTTGTCTTCTATGCTACTTCTTAGTATTGTTAGTTTTGCAATGAAGTTGGCTGTTCCATGTTAACTGAATTAATTAATGAATTAATGAACTTTGATTAATTCAGAAACTTGTTACTTGGTTTGAGAGGTCTGACTTTCATGGTCTCTCATGAATTGTGACAGCTGGTTTTTTAAAGAAAGGTTTAAACAAAGATGAGGAAGATCCTTATGTATAATTGGAAGATGACCTTCAGATTGCAGTGAATTTGACCTGTGATATTAAGGGTTACACTATGACACACCAGTATAAGTCATCAAGAATACCTTTTTGGACAACAGCTGAAAATCTGAAATAATTCTGTTGGTCTTCTCTTGTTGCACTTTAGGTGAGATGTGCCTGCATTATTTTGAAAGGCCTTAAAGGAGAAATCTCTAAAAATGAGAAGGATAAGAACCCAAGAATGGAGCGTAATATACTTTGTACCTTATTAAACTGATTTTCTGTGTTTGAGTGCAATCCTGTCGGCCTATAGGTCCCTTAGTTTGTGTGATCTGTGGTATTATCCTGCTGATACCTGTGCCTAAGCACTTAAGGTGATTGTTGTGGTATGTGTCAATAGTAATCTAGCTGATGGTATGGGGAAATTTAAAGGTGTCCGTGCCATCTTCTTCAGTGTGGACATACCTGAAGCTTGCAGTAGTGCTGTCTGTCTACCCAGAAATGGTTCAGTCTTCTGAATGAAAATCAAAGAGGACTGAAGAGAAAAAAGATAGATGGGCCTAGCTTTATATAAAGAAATCGATCAAATCATTCATTTTGCTGAAATGATTTCCTGTAATAAAGAACTGATGTCTCGGTTTCTGAGAAAGGTAGGAAAAGGCCTTATAAGTATTGTCCATGAGCTGCAAAAGCACTCTAAATACAGAGGTGCTTAGTCCTAGGCGCAGATACTTTTCAGTGTCGATCATGTGTCAAGGGTAATCTGTTAAAGGATACAAATTTCAGACACAAATCCCAGTGATTTTCTAAACTTGTGGAGGAAGCAGACAGTGTCTAAGAAATTGTGTGATACTGTCATATCTGGAGCACAAGTCTTAGGAGGAGCGGCTGAGGGAGCTGGGGCTGGGGCTGTTTAGTCTGGAGAAAAGGAGGCTGAGGGGAGACCTTATCGCTCTCTACAACTACCTGAAGGGGTGTTGTAGTGAGGTGGGTGCTGGTCTCTTCTGTCAGGTGGCTGGAGACAGGACAAGAGGAAATGGCCTCAAGTTGCAGCAAGGGAGATTTAGGTTGGATATCAGGAAGAATTTCTTTACTGAGAGGGTTGTCACACATTGGAATAGGCTGCCCAGGGAAGTGGTTGAGTCACCATCCCTGCAGGTATTCAGAAGGAGTGTAGACAGGGTACTTCAGGACATGGTTTAGTGGGCATGGACGATGGTTGGACTCAATGATCTTGAAGGTCTTTTCCAACCTAAATGATTCTATGATTCTATATAAGAGTAGGAAAAATTTAGAAAAATATTAAGGTTTATGTTGTTGAAGAAGAAAATAGTAAGACAGACTTTTATTTCCTAGATTTACTAGGCTTACTTTGTATACCTGAGGAAGACTAAAATTACAAAGTAGTATGCTTCGAAATGGAAACTCAGCTCTTCAGAAATGGAAAGTATCTGGAATTTAGTGAAAAGGAAGAAGAATGGTAAACAGTAAAAGTTAAAAAGTTAAAAAGCATAAATACTGAATCTTGCAATACGCAACTATTCATTTGAAGTCCTAGACATGATAAAATGACACCTTGATCGTACATTGACTCACAGAGTATCAGATCTCTGGACCATTTAATGAATTGCCCAGGCATTCCCCAGTCCAAGGCATGCTGTCTGCCCCATCCTACCATATCCCATTCAGAGGAGTTGTGGGAGGTCGGTGAAAACATCACAGAGGTCAGGACTGCTCCATGGGCTAGCGCTGAACCCACATGGCTTGTCTTCAAACTGAAAACATTATTAAAAAGATAATGTTCAGCCTCTCACAGAATTGCACTGCTTGTTGTAAAGAGTAGTAGTTTTTAGCCTGTATGTAGTATATTGACCTACAGAGGAAAATTACAACTTTATGTGTTTTCTGTACTTGGGTAATTTGAAACACATTTCTCTCTCTCTCTCTCTCTCTGTTTTTTAAACTAAAGTGTGCATAAAAGAGTTTTACTAGAAAATCTATGTGAACTAGGTAGCAAAAGCATTTTAGAAATGATAGCAAATATTAATGGGCATAGTTTGGTAGCTGGGAGTAAGATAAAGATGTTTTAAAAACAAGTTCATTTCAAGCTGATGTTGGTGTTTTAGGAACCCTGTTTTGGGATGATCTTTCCCTTCCATTTTTGCATACCTGAAAAAATCTGAACTTTAAACTTCTTTAAGCTAATTGGAAAATAATCTTCAGTTTAAATTCTGGCTTTAAATGTACAATATAATTTAATTATGCACAACACTTGGCTGGTATTTTTAAATGATGAGTGCTTAATAAGTCTTAAGATGATTGTAATTTAAAACAAACAAACAACAAAAACCACCACAACAAACACACATTGGAAATAAGCATCTTAATCTTGTCACTGTCTACAAAATATATGAATAATTGCACTGAATAAAATGAATAACATTTAAAAATAACTATGTATGTAACAGCTTGTAGTATAAAGGGCTAAAATTGTGGTAAGAACTACTTTAAGATTATTTCACTTCAAGTCTTACTTTGGTGCTAAAATTACTTAGATTTGCAGCTGTATAGTACATTTGTTTGGTTCTTTACTGCTACCGTGCCAATTGCTTTTCTAAAATAGCAAGCCTTGTGTGACTTACAAGCCTGTTATGACCATCAAAAGCATGGGATGTAACGGAATACAAATCTCTATTTTAATGTAAAACTTTGGTCACAAATAGGAGACTAAAGAAGCAAATATATATATATATATATATATATAAAAGTATATTAGAGAATGAAAAGTTAAGGAGTAATCGTCATGTTTGAGGGTTTTTTTTAAAAGACTGTCAAAGGTTAGTAATGGGAAAATCTAAGTTCATGCATCTTTAAAGAAACCAAAACCTTTTCACATGAATGAGAAAAACCTGCTCAATAGAGTTCACTGTTTGAAAGCTCTACACACTAATGGAAAGAAGCATTTATTTTGATATTAAAAGGGCTGTGGTTACAAAGATTAAGGAGGAAAAAAATAGATGGATAGGAGGACAGAAAGTCTTTCATTCTTCCATCCTACTATGTGACAATGTTTTCCTTAGCTTTTTAACTAAAAATTAAATAAAGTTTTCCAGAGCTTTAAGTGAGGCTTTCTAGAGAATTAAATAATTTATTTCTTCTCTATCCCTCTAGATGTTCTTCTTTAACTTCCCATGTCTTTTCTTTGTTTTGGGGGAAACTGGTGTGCATTTAATGGTGTAGTATTCAGTGAGGGATCTGATCTGTCAGTTTCCCAATAAATCTTTTTCCCAGTTTTGGTGAGTTACCTTGTTGGAGCGATATCTTTAACAGCAGACTCATGAAAATCATTTATTGGGGGGTTTTTTCCCCTCTTTGCCTTGAATTTCTTCACTACAACTTTTCTTTTTCCTCCTGCATCTTGGGAAGGCACAGAAAATTACTCTCTCTGTATATTAAGGGAAATAGTATGCTTGTGCCTAAAGTTTGAATGGTATTATCTGTCTTCCTGAAAAAAACAAGCAAATATTCAGTATAGGATTCTCAGAAGCAGCATGTTTATGGCACTGTGAAGAGGTTAACTGTCAAGTGGTGCTCTAGACTCCTGCCTAGCTTCACCTGGAAGCTTTGGAAGCATTTGTGTTCTTGATTCTCTGTACTCTGCTGAAAAGTTCTCTGGTTTTCTCTGTTTCAAAATACGTTACTGTGTGTCTGCTACTTTTTACATGGGTTATTGGCATTCCACATGCTAGTTTTCAAGTAAGCTTTGTGTCTGATTCATGTTTTCAGAAATCTCGCTGTAGTTCTAATATGCAAGAGAGGAAATCTGCTGTACTTTACCTATTGTTGGAGGAAGAAAGTTAGCAGCAATTTGTGTTATAAAAGTATAGTAATTATAACAGATTCCTACCTACCCCTCCAACTTCTTCACAGCTGTAGAATTTTTTCTTTCTACTTTTTCACTTGAAAAAGAATTGATCATCGATAGTAGTAACAAGCACATATGTCTGTATTATTTGCTATAGCTTGAAAGTACCAAATGCAGAGATTTTGCCAGTCACATGGAGGGAGCACATGCCAGGGATGGAGACCTGTACACCACATAGACCCACTGAACCTAAGGGTGACAGTTGCAATAATTTTCTTTACTTGATCAGTCACTTCTTGAGGGGATGGTTTTGCTTTAAAGATCATGACATGTAGATATTTAAAGTGACCTGCTGACCTTTCACAAATTATTTCGGTCATCTAGGAAGAACAAGCATGGGTGCGAAATCTGTCGGTGTAAGAAATGCCCAGACCTGCCCTGTGGTAAAATCTGTCCGATGGGCTTCCAGCAGAACAGTCATGGCTGTGTTATCTGCAAGTGCAGAGGTACGTGCGAGTTCACCTCCAATTACAGCTTGTTTTCAAAGCAGCTGGAAGCTAGAGCAAAAGAAAAGGAATACTGCACAGAATATTTAAGAATTGAAATATGGGAACTGGTGGGAGATTTGCTTCAGTTTTGCTCAAAGGAGTATATTGTTTTGCAGGTGTTTGTTATTATCTGTGTTTATCTTGGCTTCAACAGAAAGCCTCTGCTCCACTTTCATCTCCCATTACAAAGTCAGAGAAATCAATTTGTTATCACTAATAAAAATTAGATCCATGCGTTAATAAGTAACTACTAGAAATAAGCTGGTGGGGGGGGGTGGGGGGGGGTCAGTAGCAGTGTTCATCTTAGCTTCTTCATCATCTTTACAAACTCAAGCTTTGGATTTGATAGATGCCCTGTACACCACCTAAAATTAGAGTGCTGTTTCTTGGACATTTTTCAGGTGGTCTCAAGGAACAATGAGTAGAGAGAATGCTCACCCAGGAGAAAGGGCTGGGTATTCTTAAGCTTAATTTCACATGTGCCACATCCCAAACTTGTAACCACCAAGTTCGAGGGGGAGATTGAGATTAAGATGTTCATTAGCTGTTTGCTTTAGTTTTGTGCTGCTTTTAACATGTCTCATTTTTAAGATATTTTCAGTTTGTGTTTTGTATTACTCTGGGTATCAGACTTCCTTCATTGCTCATCTCCATGTATTGCATTTAATAACTTTCCATTTGTGCTCAGGCTCCCTCTGATCCTAATTGCTCTTTCCTGCTTATCTTCTTTGATTCTTACTTGCACGTTTTGATTTCTAGCTATAGGCAAGTAAGTTTGAGTATTTTCCCTTTGTTTTGTGTAATGACTGCATTCTTAACTTTTTTAGCAGCTATTTCTTTTGCAGTTTAAAAAATGATAAAATATAATAAGACAAGTTATGGGAACATGGCACTGAAAGAAAGTGTATGAGTTCCTGAAGTCACTTTCCTGTAAACATGCAATTATATAAATAGACAGATCCAACATTATATTTTCCCCACGTGACATCATACACTGCAGATAATTATAACAAAACTTTAAGACTTCTAGCAAAAAAAAATTGAAATGTTATAAATGTACCTTGCAGATATGAGTAGAGAGAGATTTCACTGACATAATCTGTAATATATGACTTTTACTAGAAATAAAAAAAATTAAAAATTAAATTAAAAGGCTAACTGCCGAATAGAATCCCATCGAGACAATCCTCATCGCTTATCTTGTCATGTGTCTTCACGTTCACAGTCAACACTCTTTTCCTGATTGTCGTGATGCAATGATGGAATATAGAATATACACAAGGTGTTCTCTTAGGTGCACCATAATTGCATCCCAGACTATAAACAGATGCAACTCTTTGGTTACTAATTATGTGTATGCACACTTTTAAGTGCTTTCCTTAACAAGGATGGATATTAAAACATGCACAAATATTTAGTGAAAATAACTTGATCCCTCTCCAAGTAGTATTTATTGTTACCATAATCATAAAGATACCAAGCCATGAGTGTATCACTTCAACATCACTTCATTAGCAAATTGTCCAAGAATAATTAGAGCTATCACCAGTATGTTCTGGGGGAGCTGTGAATCCTTGTTAAAATTTTGACCCAAAATCCCTAAGTAAGGGGAAAGGATGGGTAAATCCCCTGCCTGTGAATTAACTCCACTTTCTATATTGCTTCTGCCAGAAATAGCTTATGCTAGGATTAATAGTAGAACCATAGAAGTGCAGGGCTGGGGTAGTCCTCTGGAAAACTGAGAGTCCATTTCTCTGCCCTCACATAAAATAGAGTGTGTCTGGATAATCCTTGACAGATGTTTGTCTAAGATGTAATTTATTAAGAAACTCCACTCTCAAAAGACAAAAAAAATTGAACTCTCTAAAATAAGTTTTCCTGTGGTTACCAATATGTGACATTTAAAAATAAATTTTGTAATATTTGTCGCCCTTTCTACAAATTGAACCAGTTACTTCTCGTCCTAAGCTCAGCAGATGTATGGAACAGCTAAGCACCATTCCCCTTAGAATTCTTGCAGTATTTAAGGGGTTGCAACTGGAGCCCCCTAAATGTTTTGGGGGTTGGAGTTTTTTTCCTAAGTCAAATAAACCCAGCTATTTTGGTCTCTCACTACAGTTAAAAAACTGGATATTGACCTTTAGCAGTAGCAAGAACTTCAAACTAGTAGAGATAGTAGTACTGCACTTAAATTTACAATGCTCCTGTACTTGTATCTTAGATTTAATTTGCCTTCTCTGGAGTGGTATCACATTACTGACTTGTTTTCACTTGTGAGCTACTGCAGTCCCAGATCATTTCAAACATAACTCTAGTTATACAGTTATTCCTGTTTTGTATTTGGGCATTTGTTTTCTTCTTTAAATATTATCTTTTGTACTAAATTTAATTAAAAACTGAAAAGTGAAAATAATCTCAGTTTGTGAAGTTAATTTTGAATAGTTGCTTATATGCTTGGTTTGTTTCTCCAGACTTTGGAGTATACTTTAGAATATTTCAGGAAAAAAAAATTTGATTACATCAGATCCTTTATTTATTAAGGAAGGGGAAGGGTATTACCATTTAAGACTTTTATGTGTCAATAATAATTTTAACATATTCCAGTGATACTAATTCAAATAGGAATTAATGTATAATCTGATACTGAAGTACAAAAGTTTAGTAACTGAATAAACTTTTTTCATAGTATTTCTGTTCGTGCAATAGGATGAAGTCTGTTTTAAGAAGTATTATATCCTTATGCCATGGCTTTTCTTTACTTCACAAAATGGTATACTAATGTAATTTCTGTGTATTGGGTTCTTATTCTGATAACATGCATCAAACTAACTTTGTACCATCTGCTTGTGGTTCTTAGACCGCCTTTGATAGATCTGCCACAGCTGAAGAAGTACTGACCTACATGTTAGAGAGAAAAAAAAAAAAAAACTTACTAAAATTACATATAAACATTACTACTTTTTATACTGCATCCTTTTTTAAACAGAAAATGAAATAAGCAACTAAATACAAATAACGTTATATATATGTGTCAGCAGAAAATGGTTGACATACCACTGAAAACAAGTCAGTTCACTGACAAACTGATCCTAAGTCCTTCATCATCATCATGATGTGGGTGGGGGAGTGTTGGGCTCTAAATTCACTCTGCTGATTAACAAAGAATAGATTGAGGCTGAATCCTGCAGCACTTAAGTACCCCTTAAGGTACAAATGAGACTTTATCCTTCCTAGACCAACTGCTTGCGTGTTCTGGCTGAGTGCAAGTAATGCAGCAGTCCAAGCTACTGTATTCTCATCTCAGTAAAAGCTAGGAATGAGGGATAAAATTGTCAGAGCAGTTATCTTACAAACATCTCATTTATCATAGTAATGTAACCAAATAATTTCTCATAGGTGTTTTATGAAATAATTCCAGTATCTAGCATGACCCTGTTAGAACTTGCTTGTAATTTTTTGTCATTCATGATATAAGACCATCCTTAGCTCTTGTAAATGCTTTTATATTCTAGTTAATGCTTTTATATTCTAGATAACATTATAGATAAACTTAATGAACTACAATATTTAACTATTTCATTTTAAATATGCTTCATGCTTTCTGCTATTTCCCTCCATTGCATTTCTCTTTTTTATTATTTAGCCAGTACTGCATTTCTGTATGATTAAAATCAGTATAGGTGTAACAGAAAGAAGTGATTGTATTTTCTAAGGAAATACATTCTACTACATCCTACCATCCCCTTCAGTATAACTTTTACTTGTTTCGTGTGTGTTGTTACTTTATTTTTAAGTGTAAATGATAGAATTATTGTTCACTTGGTCTTTTATGTGCTTTAAAAATGAATGCAATCCAGGCATAAAGTTGGCATGCTTTCTTCCTAAGCAATGCATGCTTATCGGGACACTTCATTTTCCTTTGATTTTGTGCAGAGGCAACGGCTTCTCTTATGCCTCCTGTTAAAACAGGCTCTTGCCTGTCAATGGATGGGCGCAGACATGAGAATGAGGAGGGCTGGCACGATGGCTGCAGGGAATGTTACTGTCACAATGGACGGGAAATGTGTGCCTTGATCACCTGCCCTGTTCCTAATTGCGGCAACCCCACCATACATCCAGGGCAGTGTTGCCCATCATGTCCAGGTAACATGCCTTCTTCTATATGCTTTGTAATAGGATTTCATTTCACTTGTGTTTTGTTTCCTAATACATGAAAATAATCTCATGCGTCATTCAGTAATGGGCATAGAAACCTTCATATATACCTAAATATAACATGATGAGTGGTTTTCATTAAGATCTCGTGGGATGTGAGAAGTGGGAACTTACATATTTAAAGCATATGCATGCCGTGGATCCTAACATGATAATCTTTGACCCATTGAAATCTTTAAACTAGAAAAATTTTATAGTCTATATTAGCTATAATAAGGAATTCATACTCATTTACAATTTTGTTAACCATAATAGCAAATAAGTCATTACATTTTCTCTTTTTTAATTTGAAGTGGAGTTTTATTAAAATTCATCTCCTGATTCTGTATTTCACAACCCCTCAAAGGAGTATACATTTAAACAGATGTCTTAAGTAATTGAACCTTATGATTCTGTGTTTTGAGGAAAGGCTTCTGTGCCACCAGCAGTAGAAGATTATTTTAACGCTTTTGGTGAGAAGGCCAAGTACAATTAATGCTGCATTCCAGTACAATTTTAATAGTGTTAATACGAAAAGCATCTATGAAAGATGTTAGAGTGTGGTTAGAGTATAAGATTAATGCCCTCTGTCTTCAGAATGATTCCTACATTTTATGTGCTAAATAGATTAATTTGTAATACAGTGACATTGTCTATGACTATTGGAAGTCACGTTACAAGTAGGAAAAATGAGGCTCATGATACTACTATACATAGCAAAATGGTAAGACAGCACTGGCAGGATATAAGCAGTTACAAACTGTTTCAAATTCTTCGTAAAGAACAGGAAATCCTAGGGGCAAAATAAGCAGCCAGATGCTCTTTCTAAAAGTGACAGAGTATATCCTCCCTAGGACCTAAGATAACCAATCTCTTTAGATTGCTTAGACAAAGGGTGATCTCCAAGCCTGTTCACACCTTGTGGTAGCTGGAAAAACATAGTTGCCAAAAAGATGGGAGAGTCCAAAAGACTTTCAGCCTTTCTTAGTCTCCACCACGCTACTCCCCTTAGTGTCAAGGCTGGGCACTGTGGTTCCTGTGGTTCCATGGCCAGCCATGGTGTTGCTGTTGGCACTGGCTTTCATGGAGCCAGAGCTGTTTTCAATACTAAATAATTTAGCAGTGGTTACTGAGGCCGAGCTCTTAGTGCTTAGCATCTTAGTAATTACAACCATTAATGACATTTTTAGCTGAGATGAAAACACTAAGGAGGATACTCCCACCAGTTAGGCACACTAGGGGAACCATCCTTCACTCATCCTTCTCTTCCATTATCAAGTAACTGGCTAGTCTGATAGGGAATTTAGAAATCATAAGATTTTTAAAGGGAGCCTTAGTGTTTTATCAGCTTGGAGCACATTTTTTTGCCACAGCAGTATGCAGTGTTGGTCTATATGCCTCCCATCAGGTATTGTCATTCTTTCCTCCAGCTCCCCATGCACACACACATCCACAGCCTGTCTTAAATAGTACACTTCTCTCCACATGAAACCTCAGTGTGGCAAAAGGAAAAAAAAAAAGAAGAAGAAAACAACAACAAAAAGATTCAGTTGTGAATATTGTTCCAGAAGGAGCAGCCAAACAGCAAATAATAAATACAGAATATCATATTCCTAAAGTCATGTCACTGGACAGGGATGTTATTTTCCACTCGCACTAGCTGGAATTCAGGGCTGCACAGAACTGGTAGAGTACCTGCAGCAGTCACTCACCTTTTCACAAGTATTTGTGTACTATTGTAGGGGATGGTATACTTTGTATGGATGGGGACAGGTTGGCATGTCAGTCTTGCATTAAATAAACATTCAAGATTCAAAATTTAAAATGTAGGATGGTTGTTCCAATTTCAGCAATTCTGGTATTAGGTCCCCAAGACTGATTCCTGATTTCACTCTACTATCAGCATACTTGTGCGTATTGATCTACCTAACACATACAGAACACCTCAGAGCATTCAAATAAGAGTAATGTTAATTTTGGTGTTTCAGCAGCACCAGTGGCTAGTTGCTCTGTTTACAGAGAATAAGTTTGGGTAAATCCATTCATAAGTTCATGGAAAAAAGATCAGTATGAGATCAGCAGTATCTATCTTCTCACAATGTACATTTCTTGTGGATGAGATCAGCGTTTGATTCTAAGCACCAGCAATGTTGGTCTCTTGTATAAAAGAGCAGTTACCCAGTAGTGTCCATTCCTTTGAGATACAATGTCTGCGTAGGTTTCTCTGACATCTTTCCTGCTTTCGAGGTACTAGTTACCTAGCTTCTGTGTTAGCGAAGTCATACTTGGTATAAATTCTTACAATGCTAGGGCAGACACAGCACTTTAAAAAAAAAAGTGATTACATATATAAGTATCTGAATTAATATGGCCAAATTAGTCCCAGTCCCCCACTGAGGTTTTATATTTGTTAGAAATGTACTTCTGATTTTATTTTGCAATGTATTGATTCCCCACTGATGTTAAAAAAAAATCATAGCTTTCAGTAAATAGGAATTAACTTCGGAATTGTGAGACTGTAAGCACATCACTCGAATGTGTCTGGCATAAGGATATTGAAATAGTTAGCAATCCTGATGTACTGAGTTTTGAACTGCACTGTTAACCTGTCAACAGGGAAGTGGCAGCTCTCAGAGGTCATTTTTCAGATTGAGAAAAAAGAAAAGTGGTTACGTTCAATTCCGTATTTGGTTAGTTTTCAACAAAGCAAGATATACCTTGACTGCTACAACATTTAATTATAACTGTGATTCTGTATATTAAGAGGTTTAAGTGGATTGTCGCAATGCTTGTGAAAAGCTCCATGTTTCCTGTAAGATTTAGAAGGCCATTAACTGCTAGTGTTTTGCAGAACCATGCTATCCAGAAAGTCTGTATTTGTTTGGCTAGTTGCTCCTTCAGGAATATAGTAGTTGTACGTTTGTAGCAATTCAGTTGCAGTGCTGTATCAATATCAGTGCTGCTAAGGGAGCAGTAAGCAGTACCATATGTACAGCAGTACTATCTGGTTATGCTTTTCAGTTTATGAACAGTATATGAGCTGTAGTAAAACAGGCCTGTGACTTTGCAGGGAACTAAATGCAAAGGAGATAACTCAGAAAATTTACAGAAAATAATTAGTGTTGCTTTGCCATAGCGGGTTAGGATGCCATTGCACAAAATGTAATACATTGTTCCAGCTGAAATAAAAAACAAACAGTGACAAGGCAGCAGACCAGCTATCTCACTTCAGGTAAATGCTACTGAATCACATATGGTTCATAAATGTGAGCAATAGGAAAAGAATAGCATAAGCGAATCAGTGAAAGATAAAATAATTCCGTGAAAGAAGAAATGCACGAGTACTTTGTGAATAGAGTAAGATAGGCCGGTGTCGTGGTTTAACCCCAGCCAGCAACTAAGCACCACGCAGCCGCTCACTCACTTCCCCCCCACCCAGTGGGATGGGGGAGAAAATCAGGAAAAGAAGTAAAACTCCTGGGTTGAGATAAGAACGGTTTAATAGAACAGAAAAGAGGAAACTAATAATGATAATGATAACACTAACAAAATGACAGCAGTAGTAATAAAAGGATTGAAATGTACAAATGATGCGCAGGGCAATTGCTCACCACCCGCCGACCGACACCCAGCCCGTCCCCGAGCGGCCAAAAACCCCGCCCCCCCCCCCCCCCTTCCTAGTTCCTAAACTAGATGGGACGTCACATGGTATGGAATACACTGTTGGCCAGTTTGGGTCAGGTGCCCTGGCTGGGCATGAGAAGCTGAAAAATCCTTGACTATAGTCTAAACACTACTGAGCAACAACTGAAAACATCAGTGTTATCAGCATTCTTCACATACTGAACTCAAAACATAGCACTGTACCAGCTACTAGGAAGACAGTTAATTCTATCCCAGCTGAAACCAGGACAGCCGGACTCGGGTTCCTTGAGTTCTACTGATATTTTCCAGAAATGAAAACAAATAATTGAGTGGTGTGTCTTTGCAACGGTTTATCCCCAGCTGGCAGCTAAGCATCACACAGCCACTTGCTTACTCCTCCCCACCCAGTGGGATGGGGGAGAGAATCAAGAAAAAAAGTAAAACTCGTGGGATGAGATAAGAACAGTTTAATAGAACAGAAAAGAAGAAAATAATAGGTAATAATAACAATAATAAAATTACAATATTAATAATAAAAGGATTGGAATATACAAAACAAGTGATGCACAGTGCAATTGCTCACCACTTGCCAACTCATGCCCAGTTAGTTCCCAAGCAGCGATCTGCCCCCTCCAGCCAACTCCCCCCCCAGTTTATATACCGGGCCACAGTCAGAGCTGCAGAGTATGCAGTTTGTGGCATAAACTTTTCTTGATGGTTAACTGCTTAAACACTTTCAAAGTGCAGGACAGGTTTCTTTTTTCTTTTAAAACACCAAGATGTAAAGAAAGTTTCCCCATTTTTTTAATGCCCTAGTGGCTGGAGGACACTCATGCTGAACAAGGGAAACAGTTTCAGCTCCTTTCTTAACTTGAAGGAGATCAAACCCATTCTCTAAACTGCCTGGGTTAGAGGCCGGGTGAGTCTTTTAGACAGGGCTGTAGAGGTAATGTAATTAATTGTGTGAAAAGGAATTAAAGTTCATTTGGTGAGATACAGTCACTGGAAATATGAGTATACACACTCTGGCATCTCCTTGGGTGCAGTCATTACTTCAAAGACTGCAGATTATGTATTTATTTATTTATTTAATGGAACAAAGTGATGAAGCACTTCCACCAGTGTTAAGTGCTTATATGTTTTTAGGGGTTTGGGTGGGGGATTCTGTGTTTTTCTCTGCCGTTTTGTTTCTTTGTTTGTTTTTTCCAAACTGGCACCTCATAGTACAGACACATATCACTCAGGAAACTCAAAGGCAGACAGTTGAATCTGGACTTCCTAAATCCCAGACAAGAAGCATACTTATCCATCCTTTCAAGAATTGCACTGATGCTAATATTTAGCAGTTAAGAAACTGATCGGTATAATTTTTCAGAAAATGACAGTTGTCTCTTGGAATTCCTACATCACGGATTGGTTTGATTTTTTTCTGAAATGCCAAGAATGTTTGACGTTATCTGATTTATATTAACTAGCATTTATTCAGACTGATTCTGAAATTGTTTCTTGTTTATATTTTTCCCATTTTCCATGAGATGCAGGTGACAAAATCAATATCTGGTTTTGTTATTCCCAGTATTTTCAATAATAACAGAAATTATTAATCTTGCATACATTTGTTAATCATTAGAGTAACAGTTGATTTTGCCTGTCTTCCAATTCTGTTTTTCCAGATGAAATAATTGTGCAGAAGCCAGAGCTCACCAGTCCATCAATCTGTCATGCTCCTGGTGGGGAATACTTTGTAGAAGGAGAGACATGGAATATTGATTCTTGCACACAATGTACATGCCACAGCGGACGTGTCCTGTGTGAGACTGAAGTCTGTCCACCGCTGCTTTGTCAAAACCCCACCCGCACACAGGACTCCTGCTGTCCACAGTGCCCAGGTATATATTGACAACCACCTTTCATCAGAGTCCTTTCTTGATCTGAAAACAAATGATGTGAATATTGAAAGTTTCAGTATGTACACGGTTGTTGTGGTGCCTTTGTTTAGCAGTTTGGAGTGAGAGCCTGCAGTCCTCTATTTCAACTGCAAAACTTGACTGTGTGCAAGAAATATCTTATATGGAAAGGGGAGTTGTGGCCCTGAAGTTTGAACATCTTTGAAGGCAACCTAATAATGTAAGGGTTGCATGAGAACCAGAATCCTTAGTTGGAAGGTTTATGAAATATGCACTGGCTTGTTTATGGAAACATGCAGGATTAGAGAAGCTTCGAAAGCAGTCAAAGTGCTAGGCAGATACAGGCTTGTTTCTTTTCCTTTCTACATGCCTTGGTTTCTATGAACCTTTTTACTGTATTGTCTATTTGGTAGTTGGTCTCAAAAATACTTCTGTTTGCTTTTACCTTCACCTGGTATGATTTGAGAGTGACTTGAAGGCAAGTGAGTAATATCAAAGCATTCCAGCCCTGCAAGTGTGCCAGATTCCTCTTAGACTGCCTCACAGTGTCAGGAAGGTAACAGGATTTGCTTTCCCCCAAGGAAAGAGATGCAACTATAAATGAACATGAATTCCTATTTTACATAGCAAATGGGGGAGTTTATTGCAGTGGAAATTTAGTCCAAACCTGTGAATTGTATGTAAACTCAGTGTGAAAATATTAGTCTTCATTAAAAACAAAATCTAAAAATACAAAATCTAAAAATATTACTTCGGGGGGGGGGGGGAAGTTAGGTTTTGCCATTTCTTCAGCAGGGTGTTTGTTGGGGTTTTGAGTAGGTTTTTTCTGACAAAATACTTTAGGTAAAAAAGTTAGCCAATTCTCCCGACTTCGATTTTTCTCATTAATAACAGTGAACATTTGCTTAACTTCAAAATACTTTTTGGAGGAGCTGATCTTCCCTCACTGGCTATATAAGGAGCTTAGTCTCATAATTTACATAGTTAGACTGAGAACCTGAACTGAGTGCCCTTACGAATCTTTTTTTTTTTTTTCCCCTCCTTTTCTTAGATGTTCTCTGCATATACAGTCATATTTCTTGATCCATAGTGTCTGTTAAGATACAGCTTAATTGCAGAAATATGTCTTCTCCATGTGTGGGCATGAGAATTGAAGCAGACCCATTGGCATCAAGCTGAAGCCCGATCAAGTTCCGTTTGTTTCTCAACAGCTTATAATTCGCTCATATTAAGTCCACTAGCGAAGGCGACAGCAGCATAATAGCTTTTTACTTTGCATCATTCAAGGACTTGAGCTGACATGGCAGAAGCTGGGATTCATGTTTTAGATTTAAAACTTAATCTCTCTAATTCAAGGGGAATTCCTATATACCATTTAATTCAGAGCATTCAGAGTGGCTTTCTGAGGGGCTGCTTCTGATGGTGATTGTTTTTAACTTTGCTGTCTTTTTTTTTTTTGAGTAAACTCAATAAAGGTCTACATAAACTTTATTATAGAGCACATCATGAGATCCTCATCACATGTCCTTCTAGTTCTGCTTAAGTAGTAAGCCAAAATGTTACAATTCCGTTGCGTTCTTCAAGAGTGAACCCTCTGTTGAGGAAATATGAAAGAAGTTAGCTACTGTAAGTTAAATAACTTAATCTGTTTATATTTACAGACGAGCCTCTTCAACCCTCTTCATCAAGCAATGAGAGCATGCCCAGTTATTGCAAAAATGATGAAGGAGATATTTTTCTGACAGCTGAGTCCTGGAAGCCCAATGTCTGCACTAGCTGCATTTGCATGGACGGTGTGATTAGATGCTACTCTGAGTCTTGCCCACTGGTATCCTGCGAGAGACCTGTTTTGAGAAAGGGACAATGTTGTCCTTACTGTATTGGTGAGCAGATTAAAATAGTTGATAACTTGCTGTTCCTTTCTTGGGAATAAGAAGGAAGTTTTATTTCTGTATTGAAATATGTTTTCCCTGTTTTGGGGAGATGTAGTTTGTGCCTTCAGTTGAACTGGAGAGTGAAATCTGCATAGGGAGCTTTGAGGATCATGATTTGTGGTTTTGAGGTAGAAGTGCAGGAAGATATAAATGTAATTTGCCTACAAACTTGAGAGGACATCCTCCAGAAAACTTGGTAATATACCTTACTAGATGAAAACATTACACAAAAATTGTTTTATTTAAAGGAAGATCTGCCAGGTAACACATACGTTATGTCAAGATATGTGGTAATATGAGGAAAATATTAATTACAACTGTAGAAGATAAGCTGAAGCATTATGAAATTTCACAGAATGGATAAGTGTTAATAAGGCACCTAAATTAAAATACAGGAAAAAAAACAGGAAGTTCATTAAAGATAGTTACAGAAGAGGCAAAGTAATATATTTGAGAAAGAAATTAGGGAGAATTTGGGGTTTTAAATACTAAAAATGCATAAAGAATTGAGGGCCATGCACTGGTTTTGAATTTGGAGTTGAAGTAAATGGTGGATTCTGTAGATAGTGAAAATTGCCAGGCATTTTTGAAGTTGCAGAATTTGAGATTACCGATCATTTTTTCATTGCATTTTGAATATGAGTATTTATTTACAGATTACTTTTTTGTGAGTTCACAGTAAGTACAAAGGCTGTAGAATGGAAGCTGCTGATAAAGAATCGTATAATGAACTTACTGAAATTAAGTCTTTGTAGCATTGTTGGAAGGCATTCAGAGCTTACTGTAACCTTCATTTCCAAAAGTAGTGGGGGAGATAGAGTAGAAAAGAATTAAGTAAAAAGGAATATAAAAAAATTGATGGGCTTTAAGTATTGTTAATTGAACATGTGAATCAACTTGCCCATACAGTTCTTAATCAGAAAGATGTCACAAAGGTTGTGAAGTCCTTTCAGATACGCACCATTGATATTGCTCTTGAAATCTTTAATTTGTTGCAGATAAAGTATATTTACTAATAGGTGATACAATTTTATAGAATATGCAAGGAATTCCATCAAAGAAATGCCTGGAAAAGTTAGAAAGTATCAAAATTTCAGTTTCCCTTGGAATCCTACTTAGATTCCTGATGAGGACATTTTGAGGGGAAAGTACCATTACCCTATTACTACTTTCTCATCATGGTTTGCATAAAAAATGGGGAGGATTTAAAGTTTATTTGACAACTGTTTTTTGCAGGCTTTTCTTCCTGTGATTGAATTTGCAACCAAAAAGATCATTTTAATCCAGAATACATTTTAATGTTAAAAAAATATAGAGTGTATGCAGAGTTGGGCAATCAAACCAGTAGAGTCAGAACATGAGCCTTAGTACTGTACTGGAGAATTCTTTAGGTTGAGGAAGGGATGCACCACAGGGACTGGTGCCATGAACTACAAAAATAAAACCTCTAGAACTTTGTGCCTACACCTTGCATGTCAGGTTTGCAAATATATACACACACAACATGTAGCTATTGCTTTAATTAATTTACTTTGAATCCCATAAAATTGCACAATATTGCAAATACTTACATGTGTGAGCTGTAAAACTTAATGTGTTTTTTTTAGTAGCAACTGCTCACTCAGCAATACAAAATACAGAGGCCAGATTTTAATTAGTGCTCAGGTATGAAGACTCTCAATGATGATACATTTTATTAATCTAAGCTGTACTACATTGTCAGTATGTTTTGTGGTCTAAATAACTGAAATTCATGGAAACTTACTTTTTTAATGGTTTCTATGAACTATATACTCTTTGCCTGTAAGAGGAGTAAGGTCACGCACTTAATTTTTGTCTTCCTGGTTTTACTGTTTTACTCTTCATTTCTTGAGAACTGTGAAGCATATCTTCGTACAGATTCTTCCTTACTATTTTCATGTAATAGTTGATAAAATGTTTAGTAGGCAAACTCTGTGGAAACAGGTCTTCTTCATTTACTGGAATTTCAAAAATTATGCAGGGTTTTTAACACTGTATTTTATTCTGTTTCTTTCTGGATCCAGGTCTGGTTAATGCCTAACAAGTTAGTATAGATTCAAATTCAAAATTTTACAGGCCTTTGATGCTTTGTTGTTTGACTGACTCCTCAAATTCACCCTGTGTGTTCAATGTTCTTCTTTCTCATGCAAAGCAAGATTAATTTGGAAAGATAACCTTCTACTTTAGAGCGGATAAAGGGATATCTGTTTAATTAGAGCCAAGATTAGTCTTCTGCAGAAAACAGCAATGACTGTTTGTTTGTCTACCAGATGAGATTGATTTACTTGTGCAGCTAGAGGAAGTTTGAGAGAAGACAGGTAGAGCTACACATTCTGAAGTGCATTTTTGTATGTGGGTTTCTCACTGCAAGTCTCTTGTTTCCACTGTCCTTGAGCGCTTGTTGGTGTTGTGGCCTTCATCCTGTGCTTATACTTGCATAGAGATGGACACCAAAACAGGAGACACACACAGGATAGTACTTTCTCAGGACTTAAAAGTTTCTTCTCAAGATTCAAAGGTGCAACACTGCTATTGCAATTTCACCCTTGTTCATTCTTCTAAAAAACATTTACTGTATTAAATTGTAATGTGTTCTTTACAAACTTGCAAAAGCCCAAGCAAGTTAAAGAACTTTTTAGCCAAGCCAGCTGTTGAGTTGAAGAAGCTGCCCTGAGTGGGGCAAGGTAGCGCTTTGGGAGCAAATCAGCCCTGAGTGCACAGCTTTAGGTCTGCAAAGGACTGCTCAGGCTGTGTGCCTCACCCTCTCCCCAGACACATCTACTTTCTGATCAGTACAGGGCTCATGGAAGAAGGGCTCATGGTCATCTATGGAAAAACCTAATGTGCTTTTTGCAAGCTTGCAGCCACCTTTTCCTCCCACTCTTCCCTTCCCGTGTCCACCCCATGTTCACTTACAAAATCTGCTACTTGGAGAGGTTGGG
This sequence comes from Buteo buteo, assembly GCF_964188355.1. NCBI lineage: Eukaryota > Metazoa > Chordata > Aves > Accipitriformes > Accipitridae > Buteo > Buteo buteo. Next base: position 25,025,713 of record NC_134182.1, read on the forward strand.
ACCCATACTTAGAGCCATGGAAGCCATGGGATACCCATACCAAGGCCTCCTGGAACATTTACACTTTTCAGATAATTCCATTAGTATTTTCACAACAGTAATTCTTGCTGGTGTCCTTTTGCATTTGAATTTACTCTGTCCAGACCTGTTGCACTGGTCTGCTGACTGCTAACCTCGTTATGCTGGATGGTGTCAGTCTATTATATTGTCATTAATTAAAAGCTGTACTGATGGCCAAATTATTTAATAAGGCTTTTTATTTACATTTGGGAGGTAATTCTAACTGACATATTTACATATGTAATCTGTGTGAATGTTACACCAGTATTTTTCTGACAGCTTAAGAAGTTACTCTGCGATTTCATTCTGTTATCTCATGCATATGCTTAATCTGCAAATTCATGTCATCAGCAGGTTTCATCATCGTAATTTCTGCCTCTAAGAAAAAAAGGCAGCGAGAAGCTAAGATGAAAATGAGGTGCTGCTTGGCTTTTGGAGGTTCTGCTGTGTAGTTTTATTTTGATTATAAAGAGCTATAGCAGCAAAAAACATCCTAGGCTAAGCAATTCATGACTGTCTTCACTGAGAAGTAGAAGGTATACTGCAGACCACCTAAAAGGCTTGCACAGGGTGCAGCGTAAAAAAAAAGCTTAGGCAGAAAGTGTAATGCTTCCTTGAAGTGTTTTCCCAAGTTGCTTCATCAAGTCCAGGTCCCTGTTAAGTACTATGTCAAAATCTATCTGAAAAGTTGTTAGCTTTACAGTCTTTGGGAAAGATGTTCTGAAACCTCACTTTTTCTGAGGGTCAAGATCACATCAATTTCCAATTTGTATAATACTAACCATGGAAAAAAGGTACTGAATTTGGTTATTGCCCGTTTCCTGGAGTTGTCCATTGATGCAGTTACAGGGAATGATCAGATTCCCTTCAAATCTGTTTTATCATAATAAATAGTCTAAGCACTTCTAGGTATGTCACCTGAAAGTTGCTTCATCCTTCTCGGCATCCTGCCTAATCTTTTCTCCAAGTATTCCAGACTGAGTTCATCTTTCTTGAACCTTGGTAATTAGGAATGTAGGTAGTTTGAGGTTTTTTAATAGTTAAATAGAATTTACTAGGAAACGAGGAGTAGTTGGCTGTCTCAAACAGTCAAACAAAAAAATCAATTTTTCTTAATTTTCACAGCACTTTTGCTATCATCATTTCATGTCCCCAATCATCCATCTTCTAGCCTCTTGCATGAAGAAAATGAGGAGAAGCAGCCCAGGCTAAATTATGTAATTCATAAAGAAGCAGAAATGACACTTTTTTAACAAAGATTTTCTGGAAGATGTAGAGAGGGTCTTAATTACAGCTGGGATTTCTTTGTAGTTATTGTTTCGCCTTTGTGTTTGGGGAAGAAATCAGATTTGTGTGTAATTGGCCATTACCATGTGATGACACCACTCTGTTTTCCGTCAACAGAAGATACAGTTCCAAAGAAAGTGGTCTGCCACTTCAGTGGGAAAACATATGCAGATGAGGAACGCTGGGACATTGACAGCTGCACACACTGCTACTGCCTGCAGGGTCAGACTCTCTGCTCCACTGTCAGCTGCCCACCCCTCCCTTGTGCTGAACCCATCAACGTGGAGGGAAGCTGCTGTCCCATGTGTCCAGGTAATGTGATATGACAACACAGATTATTATAATGCTGGTTTTCCAGGACTGATAATTATAAGGTTTTTTTAATTGGGTTTTGAACATCAGTCTACATTTGAACAATATCAAGAACACAACAGGTGTTTAGACTTCAGGAGAATGAATATTCTTAACAGATAGGCATATTGTGCAAATATATAGTTTGAATTTTATTTTTTCTGAGAGCTGTGAACTCAAAAATTAGTTGCTTGCTCCTGCTGTGTCCTTTCATAAGGTTATGGAAAAACATTAGTGGAGTAGGAAAATGAATATTCTTCCATCTCTGCAGATTCTGTCAGTGATTAACATTTCTGTCTTTTCCGAGTCTCTTCGTTACTTTCAAGTATCACATTGCTTTATTTATCATTTTAATTTGGCTTAAAAATATTATGAAATTTTCTTAGTTATGGACACAAGGAACCTAAGAATTGCAGTTGGTTTTTAATGCTAGTCCTGACATACTTCTGCAGGAGTTTGCTCATCTTACTTTGTCAGCTGGTAACTAATTCTGACAGGACAGCTGGGGAGATTCAGCAGTACCCCCTCTTGCAATTCTCCTGCTTTGAGGATTACAAAAAAAGGAAGGCAAAGAAACCAGGAGTGACAGTTTACATACCAGCTGGGAAGATGTAGCCTTCCCTTGGTATTTTTGTTGTTTAGTATCGCAAAGGAGCAAGACTGTAGTAAAGTGTGTATTCTGTAGTGATATTTTTCAAAAGCAAATCTGTCCACACAACTGTATCATCCCATTCACATTAGGATAATGATAATGGCAGGAGGCATGTATCCCGTATACAGTATGAAACAGGTTTTAAAACAAAATCCCAGACTAGTAATGGTGAAAACTCTGAACAAATGAAAGGATTCATAGGACAAAGCACTGCAGATGGCCAAGTATATTTCCTGAATTAAGAGCAGCACTGAGAAGTTAAGCAGCCTGTAATTTGTGAAACACATTTATCTCATTTCACAGAGATGTATGTACCTGAACCGACTAACATCCCCATTGAGAAGACAAACCATCGAGGAGACATTGAACTTGAAGTACCAAACTGGCCAACACCGAGTGAAAATGATATCATCCACATTCACAGAGGTAAGATATGATATAAACTGGGCTAAATTAGGTCTGTGTTTATTCCCCATGTTTTAATGCATTTATTTGTTCTATTCAGGTAGCATCTGTATAATGCTTTGAAAAGGTGGTTATCTGAGAATATTCTTCAGTGCAGAACTCTTACATGCCTTTTGCTTTGAGTAAAGATGAGTCAGTCTATTAAATTATATTTATGCAATTTGGTCTCATTATCATTCCATCTTCAGCTTGGAAGAAACATCTGTGTTGGTATGATGGAGTTCTGTAAAATTAAAAATGCGATGATGAATGAGGAGTGATTCTGCAGTGTCTTTTCTGATACAAAAACTAGAAAGCAGGCTGTTGTCAGGCCACTGGAGTAGATAAGACCTTCATTTGATCCATTTGACATTCTTACATTGATAAACAAAAATGGGAAAAGATGTACCACAACTTAACATATATCATAGACATAAGTCAGAGTTAAAGAAATACTTCAGGTATAATGACACAGAGCTAATAAAGTTGTCTAAGGATGTAAATCCATCTTTTGTTTAAAACTGTGCTGAAATCATTATTCCAGGGTAAGGGAAACACTCAATGACACAGTCTTTGTTAACCCTTTCTAATTGAAGGACTACCTAAACTTGTATATATTTTTTTGAAATCTAAGGATGATCTCATAGCATACTATTGTTTGGAGAAAGGATACATGAAATGTAACTGCTTTACAAAATTGTAAGCTTACACTTTTATAATTACAGCATTTTCATTCTTCACAGGCATTAGTGGCTGGCTTGCAACTCTTCTGGCTGGGAATTATAAACACACACTGCAGACTGTGTGGGAATATTATGTATGTCATTGAAAACTACCATTCTTTGCAATTACATGCAAAACTTGCTACAGTTTAGTAGACTGCCAGCAGTCTGTTTTCACAGGCTGAGTGGTTCAAGTATTGTAGTATGTTCTCAGGAAATGAGAGCGTGAATACATCGTAATTGTCTTACCAGTTTTTAAAAGAAAAAAAAGGACTTTTGTCCTAAGACTTCCAGGTTTTCCTTAGCATAGAAACACAGGCTGATTTTTTTTTTTTTTTTTTCAGTGGGTATCTGGTTGTGATCAGGTAAGATGATGCAAACACAACTGAGCTAAGAGGTTATTGTCTGACTTGCTTGTTACTGTGCTTTAGATTCCATCCTATTTCTTTTCTTTTTGATGGCCTTTTCCCAGCTAATATAGTCACTATAGAAGATACTAGCTTTCAGTTGTTCTAATTTACATAAATAAGGTGATGTTTCAGGAGAGGAAGTCTGAATTCACACGAGTGACAAGATCCATGACTGGGATTTTCATAATTACATTCTTCTTTATGGTCAAGGCCCATTTACAATTGCTAACAAATGCTGACATCTGCCTTGCAGACATGAGTCATCTCCAGGGAGAGTACAGAAGTGGCAGTGGACCACACCCAAGTGAAGATGCCTCTGTTAGCTCTGTTGCCTTGGTGACAATTCCAATCACAATAGCGCTGTTATTGATCATCGTCCTTCTGCTCATCAATCAGAAAAAGCAGTGGATTCCAGTGTCCTGCTACAAAGCTCCAACAAAGGTGCCCTGTTTATGTCTTGTTTCCAGGCCTTCACTTTTTTGGAAAACAAGAGGAACAAGTATATTGTGTAGGATGCAATTGAGTTCACATGATGTGAATACTCTCAAATTATTTTCTCCTTATGTCTTAAACCATTTATACCAGTCAGTCTGTTGGTATTTATTTAGTCTCCTAAATGATTTTTTTTCACTATTGAATTTCCTGCTCCTTATAGTATTAAGCTGTCACTAGACAGAAAAAAAAGCTCAGAAAAAAAAATTAAAAAAAAATCCAGCTCTGTATATGTGTAGGTAATACATGCAATTTTCTTATCTGCAGTCAAACTCTTAAGAGAATATTTTTGCTTTCTTAACTTTCATCCACTTTAAAAGTCTTGTCCAATGTCAGGTATTGTAGGTACTTGCACTGTTTATCACATTTTCTAGTAACTGCATCATAGGGTTCTAGGATTGATATTTTAAGAGAGACATGGGGCAATATCTACCAATTAAGTATTCTGAGAATACCAAAAAAAGGAAGAAGCAGGTAGCTTGGAAATCAACAGTGAAAAGAGCATTGTTTTGTTCTGAATAATAGTTCCATCAGCAGACTAAGCCCTTATTCCATATTCAAATGCCATTTATATCAGTTCCCCCATTTATCCCACTTTATTCCTAATTCTAATGAAACAGACTTTGTCCATCCTTCGAACACAATATGAGAGCATCTTTTCTTCAGTTCCACCTAGAAAATACAGTCATTTTAAAAATGAAGTGTCCCAGAATTCTTTCTGTCACTGCTGCAGAGCTTTTTTAAAAGAAAACACATAATTTCCAAAAAGCTTACAAATACAGTCAGAGCATAAAGTTGAATTCAATTTTAATTAAATAGGAAGCATGAGGAATCAATATTATCCCATTTCCAGTCTTTCAAGACAAGCAAGCAATACCAGTTTCTGAATTTCTTAAGGAATGCATTTAAAAATTCATTTTTTACTCTAATGGATTCACTCCTAAACTCTCAGAAAGGCTGCTCTCCATCCAAGTGCTGTGTGACAAAATGGTTGAAGCTGAAGTGAAAATCACAACTTTCTAACTGGAACTAGAATCAATAATTCTACCTACTTTTTTTACTCACGGAACATTATTTTCCTCAAACGCTTCTATTGCTGAAACATCATTTATTTCAGTGTCACCAAAAGACATCATCCACATGCTAAGAAAGCTCAGTAAGCCATATACATATTCAATGCAAGACCATGGATATACTGAAACTCAGATTTCTTCTGAGAGTCTTTGTCATAAATGTATCTTTCTTTCAAGGTTTCTTCAACCAAGTGTCACTCATTAGTTTCTCCTGTTCCTTGCAAGATGACTGATGGTTCCTAGTAATAAATTTTGGCAAGCTTGTTTTGGCTTATGTTCTTTCTGTTCAGAATAGTCCAGCTATTTATTAAAGAGCAAATCAAGAACTGTGCTTAAATCATATGAATAACAAAAGAAAGATGATAGGAAAGACATTTAAAATTACAGATGGACTGCTAATATTTAGCCATGATTCTGTTAACATCAGTGAACCTCAGGACTTCTTTGTGAATCCAGTCCACAGACTTTTGAAGAGCCAAATGTAGAACATTTTAAAATACTGTTTTGTAATAAATATTTGGGTAAAATGCTTTTTTTGATAAAGGTTACTGAAGGTAAATTTTTAGTAATAAAAGCCCTTCTAATCTTCTGATTTAAGCCTTGGAAAAAGAAGGTACGTCAGTGGAAACTGGAATTTTTAATATTTGCGGTCCACTTATATGCTTACAGTGCGAGCATACACACGCATTGTCACTAACTTCCCATATATCCATAGACTATGCTTACTGCCTGTCCTCCTTCATGCTCAGCCCATAAACATTTAAGGTAGTGTGCACCCAGCATTGTTTCACCTTCCTCTCGGCTGCAGAATCTTTCTGTTGAAGGATTCTCAAACAGAGGAATAGCAGGACTGGAAAGCCAGTACGCATAGCTCAGCTCTTTCCTTGAGCAGTATTTTATACGCATTCATGTTTGTAGATCATGACATACTCAAAACCTCACTTACTCACATTTGCCTAAAATTAAATCCCCTATTCTACACTTGCAAGCAAGGACGGACAGCTCTACCACGTGCCACATCAAACACCGGCATCTCCGTAATAACACTCTGCTTCACAAGGGTGTAAGGCCTAGCAAATACTGGATAAAAGGTGGATGATTTCCTAATTAAGGAAGTAATACATAAACCACCTTGGAAAGGAATATACAAGGATCTGATAGGATACCCCATGCCAGAATTAACTATAACAGCTGAGATCTCTCCCATTCTCTTAGTGGAATTGCAACCAGGAACAGAATATTCTTGAAAATGATCAGTAATAAAGAGGCTCTTAAAGTCTTAGAAACAAGCTGCTGCACATCCAGGGCAACAAGGTTAAGCCGCTGTGTAGTGCTAGACTAACAGAGAACAGTTTAAACCAGTCCATCTGGGATATAAGAATACCAGACCTCCATTCAGAAGATGAAAAATGGTGATTCAGAAGGGAGTGCTGGTCTGTTGCTGTGCCTTTACGAAGTTCAGCAAAAGTCCAGACTCTTTCACTGCTGATTTGATTTTGGCTTGTGCTTACGGACTTGAACCACAAAGACTTTTTAAATTATGTGTGAAATACAAAAATTTTTTAATTTACTCAATATTCCCTTTTTGTTTTAACAGCCTTCTTGCCTAAACAATCAACTGGTATATGTGGACTGCAAGAAAGGTACCATGGTCCAGGTGGACAGTTCTCAGAGGATGCTAAGAATTGCAGACCCAGATTCAAGATACAGTGGATTTTACAGCATGCAGAAACAGAACAACCTACAGGCAGATAATTTCTATCAAACAGTTTGAAGAATTGCACCCTTACCAAGGATTTAAGAAAGAGAGAGGGAGAGAGAGACTAAGTCTGTTATTAAAATAAAACTAGAATTGTGCACTTGCTTAGTGGATTGTATTGGATTTGTGACTACATGTACAGCTCTAAGACCTTACTGGGATGAGCTCTGACTCCTGCAATGTGCCAGAAAAAGCATTCCCACTTTTCCTTGAGATAACTGACCAAGTGTTTTCTTAGAACCAAAGTTTTAAAACTTGTTAAGATATATTTGCTTGTAACATAGCTATAGAGGTTTTTTGGGAGGGGGAATCAGGGGCTAGGGGTAGGCAGTGAGGTAAAAGGAAGCTTCAGAGAAGAAAAGCTGGTCATGCTTGGCTGGAGAAAAAAATGAATAAAGAATACTGCAGGGCAGCAGGATAGTGGTTTTTCTTGTTGTTCTGAAATTGCATCTGTTGCAGCAAAGCCTAACCCCAGGTGAAAAAAATATGAAAAGGTCTGATTTTTGTTTTTTCCAGCTGTTGCTACAGTAATATACTCCTAGAACAGAATTTGTCACATCACAGGTGTGGTGTAGCTGCAAATATTTTTCTATATGATGAGAAGCTGCAGTAGTTAATGAAATAGCAAGGAAAAGGTTATAGCAGAAAATAAAGGATGGGTTTATTAAGGATGTATAAAATTATACCTTGTGCTGCTTTTTGTTTTTGTTTTTGTTTCTTCGAAGCTGATTGGCTAGATTAGCCGGACTTCGGCAGAGTTAGCAAATGACTGAGGCCTAAGTAATTCCTGATATGAGCACTGGATCTTTTGACAGCAGTATTGAAGGAAGGAAGGAAAAGTCAAGAACACCATGCAGTTCCAGGGGCTTTTGTTTGTTTGTTTTGTCTGTTGTGGTTTGTTTTGTTATTTTATATCAATCTCTGGTTGTTCATACAGGAGAAGGAAAAATATTTTTGTTGGACAAAGCTCTTGCTTACGAGAGAGTAAAAAAGAGACTGTTTTAAGGTTGTTGTTTTTTTTCCTGTTGATGTTCTTATTTACTGGTATGCAGATTTAGAAACTACTTCCATGCTAGGAAGCTGCTTAATTTTAATTGTATATTACTCAAGCACCTTTTTTGAAGCTCAGAAAAAAAAGGAGATCATGCTTCTTTAAACTTTAGCATTATAGGAATATTTATGTAAATATAATTATGCTAAAAACAACAAAAAGTATTTGTATGTTTGTGTATATATATGTATATACAAATGCATGTAGGTATACATATGTATATATACGTGCATGTGTATATACACTATACATATATATACTGTATATATAAAATACTATGTATACAGTATATATTTTTTCTATTTTTTTTCTTGTTGAATGTATTTTTATCTGAGAGAGATTTTACCCAGAGCAGAAACAGATAAACAGGCATTCCATATCAATGCTTAATCGCTTGTGAGTTTAGGAAAGACAAGAAAAGAGCATCTCATTCTACCTACAGTTTGATTTGATTTGAAAGTGTTTGTGTGCGTGCGTGTGTGTGTGTGTGCACTCTTGTGTTTGCGTGTGTACAGTACATGCACGATTATAGCAGTAAGCGTTGCTCTTGCTACTTGCTACATTTCAGGGTGTTTCTTATTTTTCTTTTCCTGCTTAGCCTTAAAAAGGCTTTTTATTGAATGCATTGGCTAGAGACACTGATGACAATATACATGCAGCACTAATCAGCTCCATAGAATAACACCATCGGCTCCTGGATTTTTTTTTTCCTTTCTTTTTTTTTTTTTTTTTTTCAAACAATTGTTTGAAACAACTACTGGAATATTGTCCACATTAAGCTGGAAGTGTGTTGTAGCTTGCCTCATTTATAACTCTGACTGTATAATACAATGTTAACTTTCCAAACAGGTCTTGGCACTTTTATACTAATTACCCATTTGTGCATTGCCTTTTTTCTTTTACAAATGCTTGTCATAAGAGACACAGATACCCAGTATGCTTAATGTGAAAAGAAAATGTATTTTTTGTAAAGGAACTCTCAAGTATTGTTATAAATACTTGGTCAGAGGTTGCTGAACTTTAAAACTGAAAAAAAAAAACCTAATTTATTATTATAATGACCTAATTTATTAATCTGAAGATTAACAATTTTTTTGTTTTAGAATATCAAAAAGGTGTTCTAGCTGTTTGCATCAAAGAAAAAAAATAGGTGTATCGTTAAGGGTCAACATTTTTTCTGCTTATATAACTTCCGTTTCCAACCACCCGTAAGAAAAAATGTGGTCTCCCCAGTGTTTTGTACTCAATCTGATATTGAAACAATGATGTTTCTGTCCAGTTACCTTAAAGATTTTGTCAAGACAAAACATCCATTCCTTGCATAAGAGTAAGCAGTCTTTATCCAGAAATTGTAAATGCTTGCTTTTGTTTTACAATCAAGGCCATATTCTGAAAATATTAGCAGGATATAGGACATGGTGTAAAATGGTTTTTATTATTATTATTTTATTATTATTATTTTAAAGATATGATTTATCCTATGTGCTGTATCCATTACACTCTTTTACTTTGGTTCCTGTTGTGCTCTTGTAAGAGAAATGCAGATATAATTTTCTGAAAAATAGATGCATATGTGGCACTCGGAGTGCACTGCGGTTCAGCAGATTGCTTGTTTACTTTTTTAACTGTAAGGCGGTTTCTTGTAATTTGGCTCTTGGCAGCACAATAAAAAAATTTTAAACCTATTGATGCACTTTTTCTTAAATGTTCACATTTATTACTTCCGTACACTGTTCCTTGAGATATTAGTTTATATCTTGATATTATGGTGAGGTTTTTTCCCTGAGAGTAGGAATTCGTATTACTGTCCCGCTGACCTTGGATCAGAACAGTTCAGAACATACTGTGGGTAAAGAACAGTTTGCAGCTACAGAAAGTTCTGGTTTTTACACTGGGGAATTTTCACATTAGAGGGATTTGTGGAATTCCAAATAGTTTCAGCATTCAGTAAAGATCAGCCTTTCACTCTCTCAAATGCAAAGTTAGGCCTTTGCCCTGCCATTGAGTCCATGTGGTCTAGTCATACCTGTCAGAAAGCCATAACCAATCATATGGGACTCTAACATGAAGTCCTATAGAAAGTGTGTGGAATCAGAATTTGCACTTCATGGACTTCCTGAACCACAGATCATTTATTTACCTATTAGCCTATAATGCTTTTTTCCTTCTATTAATTTGTAAGTTAATGGACTTGATGTAAAGTTCTGGTATGTAACTTCCTGAAGTAAGGAGTTTTTCAGCTTAAGTACTTGCTCTGTGAAAAACTGCCTCCTTTTCTTTCCTTGAACCTACCACTTGGTGGTTTCATTTGATATCCCCGACTTTCTGCATTCAAAGCAGCAGTGGATTGCTATCTATATGCCACGCATTTATTTAGAGACCTGGATCTTCTCCCCATTTTTTCTGTGCTGAAAAGCCCAAGATGATTCTTTGGGAGCTGTTCCATACCTTCTGGCCAACCCTGCTGTTCTTTTTACTTCCCATTCTATTACATCCTTTTGAGATCAAGGGTAAAGGGACTGAAAATGTCTGCATTGTTCAAACATGGTACACCCTGGATCTAGCATCGTATTTACTGTTTGGATTGCTGCTGACCACCGAGTCAGTGCTCTTACAGAGCTAGCTGAAATAATCCAAAAAATGCCCAAGTAGTAATATTTACTGCGAAGTCCATAATTGACTAGGACAGATTGGTGGTTTTGTGCATGCCTTTACATTTATATATGCTGAATTTCCAGTAATTTCCTCTCCCTTGCTCATTACCTGTCCCAGCATTTTTGCTCCTTCCCAAGACTATGGCTATGGAAGACTATGTCTTCGAGAAGAGCATCTTCAAATTCTGCCTGCAAACATTTTGCTTTTCCATCAGAATGGAACAGAAGACATCATTGCACTCATGTATAAAACAATGGTGCATCCACATTCGAATGCTCACAGTAGTCCTGGCCTCCTTTGCCCTACTCCCAGTGTCAGAAAGGATCATACTGGAATGCCTATGTATGCTAGGGTTTGTCAGCTTAAGAAAGCTGTAACTGAGTAGGATAGGACAAAAGTCTTCAAATTACCTCAGTGGCATGCAGATGTTTAACAGAGAATTAATTTTCCACTGACTGTGTCTCTTTCCAAAGATCAAGTAGGAATTTTGAAGAGAAACTTAAAGAAGGCTCAAAAGAAATTTCAGAAGTTAGGCTGAGAAAAATCTTGCTACATGCTTTGGGCCATCAAAAGTTTACAGTGGCTCAAAGACTTACTAGACAAAAAAAAAAGCATCATAAGCTATTGCACATAGGGACACGATACAAAGCTAGCAGGAGAGGGCATGGAAGTGACAGTGCTAATAGCCACCACGTGCTCTCAAAAACTTAGTTTTACATGGGTTAGGTGGCCGAATGGAGGCTAAAAAGACAGCCAAAAAGCCACCCGTCCGTAGCTTGCCAGGTTGCAGTGGAACTACCGCAACTACTCCAGCGTCCCCTTGCCCCTCCGCGGAGAACTGCCCCTACTCGCTGCCTCAAAAGCACCGGCCTCAGGCCTGCGGCTGCCACTCTCCGTGCGCAGAAACGAACGCGTCAGGTGGCCGCGAGTGGCGCTCAGCGGCATGGTCAAGGCCGGCTCTCCTCTCCCCTCTCCCCTCTCCCCTCTCCCCTCTCCCCTCTCCCCTCCCCCCTCTCCCCCCCTCCCCCCCTCCCCTCCCCTCTCCCCCTCCCCTCCCCTCTCCCCCTCCCCTCCCCTCTCCCCTCCCCTCTCCCCTCTCCCCTCCTCTCCTCCCCTCCCCTCTCCCCTCTCCCCTCTCCCCTCTCCCTCTCCTCCCCTCCCCTCTCCCCTCTCCTCTCCCCCTTCCCTCCCCTCTCCCCCTTCCCTCTCCCCTCTCCTCCTCGCCCCGCCCCGCCAGTCCCGCTCGCCCGCGGCCCCCCGCCCTCCGCTGGGCAGGCGGCCGGGGACGGGGAGCCCCGCCAGCCCCGCCTCCCGCCGCCCACGGCGCCCCGCCCGCTGCGGCCCTTGGGCAGCCCCGCGCCGTCACGCGCCCCGCCCCCTGCCTCCCCCACCCCCCCCGAGCTGAGGGAGGCGCCGGGCGCGCGCACCGCCGGGGGCGGGCGCGCGGGCCGGCGTCTCCAGCTGCGGCGGCAGCTATGGCGGCGGCGGCCTCGCAGCGGGACCCGGGGGATTGGCAAGACTTCTCGGGCTTCCAGCCCTCCGCGGGGAGCGGTTCCGAGGCCGCCCGCGACAAAGGCGGCTGGGGCGGTGGGGATTTGGGGGCGAAGTTGTCCCTCTGCTTCGAGCCCCCGCAGGCCCGGGCCGGCGGCGGCGAGAGCCGCGTTCCGCTGCGGCCCCTCACGGAGCAGAGCGCCCTGCAGGACGACGAGTGAGTGCGGGCCCGGGGGGGAGGCAGGCGGAGGGGGCGGCGGCGGCGGCTGGGCCGCCCGGGGCGGAGGCCTGGCCCGGCCGGAGGGGCCAGGCGGGGCGGGGGCGGGGGCGGCGCGGGCTCGGCGGCTCGCTGGCCCGGCCCTGCGAAGGCGGTGGCCCCGGTGGCCTTGCTGGGCCGGGCCTTCCCCTGGCCGAGTCCCAGCAGGGCTTGTGGGCTGCGGGAGTTGAAGCCTTTCCCCGCCCGCGGGACTGCAGCTGGGAGCCCCCGGGCCCGGACCCGGAGGCGGGGGCAGGCGGACCTGTTCAGCCTGCGCGGCGGACAGGTTTGACATCGAGCCTTCTGGTCCCGTTTGCCTAACGGCCAGGGAAGTGCGTGAGCATCCCGGTGCCTCTTACCTCCGGGGCAAGAGAAGTAGCTGTTCGGAAATGCGGAGTGACTGAGGGTGGTATTTGTTTAGCGTCTTGCAAAATGCCCGCTGTTTCAGTGTTTGAAATTGGTCATGGAAAGTACGGAAAGCAGATGGAGAATAAGATGTCAACTGCAACAGCGATAATGGCTTTTCCCCCTGAGCAGTAGAGCCTTTCTGATCTATGCTGCTTTCCTGTTTTTAACGTTATTTTACAAGTATTTATACTTGTTATTTTACAGTAAATTTCAGTCAGCTTATCTTCACTGAAAATAGTGCAGTTTTTTCTATTACTTTGAGGTAACTAAATTGCATGTCTTTTTCTAAGAGAAGGAAAAAAAAAACCTGTTAGCAAAAGACTAGATATCTATGGTATAAACAATGAGGTAAGTTCAGAGAACCATGAACCGGAGACATGTTGGGCAGTGATGAGGCTCTGTCTGCCCTTCTGTGTCTGGCTCAGCCGTTCCTCTGACCTCCTCTGAGCCGAGCTAGGCAACCGCTCCAAACACGCACCCACAGCTTAGCACTTAGAGGCAGGGTTTGTTAGCTGACTTGAGGCAGCAACCTGCTAACAGGGCTGCCCTGTTTCAAAATCTGAACTGGTATACCAGAATAGGACTGCATACGTAAGCCTCTGCTAACAGCCAGAGAGGTTGTACACTGTAGACACAGTTAAGATCAACTATAGATGAGTGGTGGGCTGAGGTTAGCAAGAGTACTTCTGGATAAAACTAAATTCATGCAAAATTTTAGTATAACTTGTGCATGTTCATTATTCTCTGATAAATGGAAAGAAAGAAAAAAAAGATTTGGCTCAGAATTTGCTACTCTGCTAATTCCTGATTTTAATTGCAAAAGGCGAGAAAAACAGAAAGAACGCTAGGAATGGAATTTGTAGCTGAACTCAAATTTCATTAAAGGAAGGACTCATCCACCCCCCAAGAAGATTTTGAGTATGGTTATGTAAGTAGTAGTGAAGCTGTCTCTTCATCACATTGTTTTATTTCACCGCTGTGCATACGTTGTTGGTTTAAAAAGGGGAATAAATTATGTTTTTCAAAAAAAACATTTTCACTTCAAAACATTATAAAAATACTGTCAGTAACTTGTAGATGAGTATTTAGGGAGGAAAAAGTAGTCGTTGATAGAAGTATATTATCATTATAAATATGTTTACTGCTGATCAGTTGCTGCTTGTTTTAAGGTCTTTGATTTTGTTCCTTTATTCCTCTCTCCAGGATTTGGAATGCTTTGACTGATAATTATGGTAACGTAATGCCAGTTGACTGGAAATCTTCCCACACCAGAGCTTTGCACTTGCCAACACTGAATCTTTCAGAAAAAGGGGTAAGTTCTGATCAGCAGGAGTACCCTCTTTGGATCTTTTATACTCAGCAGGGAAATAAAACAATTTGCATCTGTATAAAAGAGTGTTGTCATTAAATGGCTTAAAATATTGTTAGTCCTTGGCATTATACATGAAAGGTTTTTAAAAATCAAACAACCATTGATGTATGTTTGCATCTCCTTGGGTTGCAATAATTCAGGGTTAGTTTTAGATGGATGTTCATTAGAACCAGAGCGTGATAGAAAAAATTGTAAAATGAGAAAATGTTTCACATAAAGTCTTTCTACTGTCTGTTTCATGTTGAACACTATTGTGGGTAAGAGAGGAAGAAAGGTGGGAGTACTCTGATTTAGTAAATCCAGTGTGATTTTTTTTTTAAGTTCATCTCATTCTGCAGTCAGGTAGAGACTGAAGTGGCTGCTTTTACAGGAAAGGTAACCCAGGAGATACTGAGAGTTTGGTTTGGTTGGTTTTCTTATTTAATGAGTAGAATAGTGGTCTGGGGAGGGAGCAGGGAATGAAGAGTTTCAGAGAGGTTTATAGAAAGGGTTGTCCTCTGATCTTCTTAAAAGTGGATTAAAACGCTTCAGGAAGAAAAGCTAGGAAGAACTCCCATTTCCCAGGTCTTCTGAGGAAACAAGTGGCTTATCTTTGAAACGTAGTGAAGTTGAGTTACGTTGTAAAAATATCTGTGTGTGTAACCTGAGAATAGGGTAATGCTTTGACTTCTGCCATCCATTATAGAATCCACAGCTACTTTTTACTGTGACAGGAGCAAAGATTGTTCTGCTGAAGAGGATACTTTGGGGTTCAGCAGGGGAAGAATTCACTTCCTCAATTTGAGTCTGATGATTATCCCTTGAATTTGACTTGTGTTTATTCTAATTTTTATTAGAATGTTTATTCAGATTTTCTAAGTGGGTTTAGAGTAATTAAATCCTTACATTTAAAGTAAAAAGACTTAGAACCCCCCCCATGCTGTGACCTTTCTGTGTGACTGAAAAATGGACCGGAAGACTGATGGATTTCTTGATAAGGAACTAGGTACAATATAAAAAAATGTTTCATATAGGTTTTTCTAAGTTCTTTGCAGGAAGTTATGAAGGAAATACGTAAAAAAAAAAATGTAAAGTGGTGTTGCTGGATTAGAAAGAATCTTAGGTATGCTGCCAGTAGAGGGAAATCAGTTTATGGATTAAACATATCTCAAGTTTTTTCAGCTTTCACTCCACCTGGCATGCCTTCTGATGTGTAAAGCCCATCTGTTTGGGAGTGCTTGACATACTGGTTTTTTTCTACTTCTCTGTGTTTCAGCAGTTATTTCTGGATAGGTGACAGCACATATGGACCAGCTAGTAGCTTGTTTTAACTTTCTTACAATGAATACTAACAGCCAAGCAACACTTCCTTGATGCATTTGAAATGAATAATATGCTGTTGCACTTGTGTTTAAAGTATTTCTTTTCCTGTTTTAGTAGGGGAAAAAAATGTAAACTGAATGAGGCTGATTCTTCTAATTATTGTTGCTTCATATCACAGATCTATGAACACTTTTATAAGGCTCTGACTGTCAAAGAAGTAGTTGGGTGGAAGTGTTGTACAGTGGTACAAAATTGCCCAGTTGCTTCTTTATTGTATTTTTGTTAGATTAAACAGGTCATTCCCTGGTAGGAGTGTGAGGACAGAAACAGGCATGGAGTGTGGCTGGGTGGAAGGCCAGGTGGTCCTTTTGGTATCAGCTGTAGCTTGGGCTGGTTTAGGTGGTTTATTAGCCTAAATTATCAGAATATATTCTGATAATCTCACAAAATGTTGTTTCTGGGATGTCAGGAGGAGAAGGTGATCTCCTGGATAAACTGTTATCCTTGCTTACTATACCATAGTTGTTGTCATAATCCTATATACATGGAAAAACATTTGAGGACTGTAGACATTAAAGGATTTCAAAACTGGGATGTATCTGTGCAGTAGGTGAACAGATGTTCTTAGTGGAGCCTTGTCACCACATGGTTATTGGTATTCAGATTCTGGAAAAAAGTGGGCATTTGAATTCATTCTGATGGCTGAAGAAATACAAATTTTATGTTTTCCCCTACAGACTAGCTATCTGGGGATATCAGTAGCATCTTCAAAATGAATCTGAGAACTATGAAAGTTTCTGAAGAAACTGGGAAAAATACAGGAATTACAACAAAAATTTAAAACTGATACACTGAGACCAAGGACTTAATACAGCTAGTCATAATGCTCATAAATTAGCCCAAAATCAGTTAAAGCAATTAAGCTCAAAATCTCAAAGGTTGGGGGTTACAGCTTTTGGGGGCTGGGGGGGCTTTTCTAGGTTGGTTTGGCTGGAATCTAGTAATATACAAAGTGCAGAAAAAGCAAACAACTTTGTAAATAAACTAGAATATATCACTGTGTGAGAGTAAAATATACCTGACTGATTAAGGAGGGAACTTAAATCTTTTACTATATGTATATCTTTGGTTTTGAAGGATGAGTGTAACTTGATGGTATATGTGTGGGAACAGCTTTATTTCTCTTTCTTTTAAAAAAAGACCCTAAGATATTGAACAATATATTTTTAAAATAACCTGGGGTCATAACCATGTTCTGTTTTTTTAAAACAACTTTTTTCGTGTCTTTTATTATGTGTAAAAGTAGAACTATAAAAGCACTTGAAATAACAGGTTTGTGTCATGTTAGAGATTATAGATAGGTTTTCACCCCACACTGACAAACATCTATCTTCATTTAAGATTTAAATATCTACATTGGATTGACTGCCTTCCGTGCAGATATCTGCATGTCATTGTGTATATGGTCTTTATATGCTGGGGGTATTTAAAGACTAACAGCTATTTTAACTTTCTCCAATTGCAGTTTTGATTTCAGTTCGTAAGGTACTTCAGTTTCCAAGTATTTGACAGCAGTTGATTCTATTATTATGGGCAAGGAATCTGTTTGATTCTTAAAATTCAATTCCACTTTTCTTTTTTATATATGTACATGTATTTTTTATATATATATATACACACACACGTGTATATCTATTCACATAAATGCACATTTTCATGCATTCTAGGTAAATGATAACTTGAACCTTGACCTCTCAGATGACGAAGAGCTGAGGGAACAGTTGGATATGCATTCTATCATTGTTTCCTGCATCAATGATGAACCACTCTTCACAGCAGAGCAGGTAAAATGTTCAGCAAAGACCGTGTTGTTGGTGTAGTATTTTCTTTTAGTCTAGTTATTTTTTGTTGTTCTTCCTTGTTGTTCACCATAGCTTAAGCTTCTTGATTGTTCTTTTTTTAGGGTTGTAATAATGTGTGAGATATTACTGCATCATTCAGATTTGAAAAGTATTCCAGCGCTTCAGGTGCGGTTGATAGTCCAGGGTCTTTGAAATCTTTATACATTTCTTACCATGAATTAGTCAGAAATACTACTAAATTAAATATATGTGTTAAGAAGCAAAAATATTTTCAGAATATTGGTGGTATTGTAGAGTTTGTCATTTTCCAGCATCACTGTATGGCCATTCATATCTTCATGTGGCTTTGTGGTTAGCAAGAATTCTTTCAAGTTTTTGCCTAATGAGAGCAGATCAACAGTTCAGCTACTAAGCTTTCAAATTACTTGGTGTCTAAAGGGTTCTGTTCCAAATCCATGGATTTACTTAAGTTATCTTGAAAATCACTCTTCTGAGTAAGGTTAATGACTGTCCCTTAAGATCCTGCTTTAGAAAGTGAACGCAAGAATATATTTTCTTGTTGTTTAAATGGTTACCTCTGAACTGTGATGAACATGGTTATTAAGAGTACAAGAGAGAGGATTGCTTGAACTGCCTCAGTTCTTTTTTACTGTAAGGTGGATCTCAGCACTGTCTACAGCCTTTAAACCTGTAAAAGATGATGTGTTATTTATTCAGCAGTTCAGTTAATAATTTAGTCTTTAGAAATATAGTCATTTCTATACTGAAAAGTAAGCACTCTATGCACAGGATTTCTGTTCTCATACTTTCTGTCTGGCTCAGATCTTAAGCCCAAGGATGCAATTCAGCTTCAGATTATGATGGATCAGTTCATAAAACTTCTCATAAGCACAGTAGCTTTTCAAGTTATTCAGAGCTTTTTTTTTTTTTTTTTGGCTTACAGAAGTATAGTGAAATGGGGGGTGGGGAGGTAATTGATTTTTGTTGTTGTTTTGCTTTCCTTCAACTGAATACTCAGGAAAGATATTCCAGCTATTCCAGCTCACTCTTCAGTTCTATTAAGCAGAACCATGTGTACCTTCATATACAAATGACTGTGTAGTTTCAACACACTGCTTGTTATAAGGTCACCAATTTATCGTGAAAAGGTAGTCTTATTCTCAGAGAGCAAGGATGGGGAGGAAATGTCAGTATGATTTTGTTGATTCTCTTCTATCCAGTCTTGGTATTAGTTTCATACAGCAGCATCTTTGCTAATCGAAAGTAAAAAAACCCTTAAGCTCTTAACATCTTTGCTTCAAATTTCAGGCTGTTTCTCTTTGTGCAGGAGGGGTTTCATAAGGGTTTTAATTTTTTGAAGGTGATTGAAGAAATAGAGGAAATGATGCAGGAATCACCTGATCCAGAAGATGATGAAACACCCAGCCAGTCAGATCGGCTCTCCATACTTTCCCAGGAAATTCAAACACTCAAGAGATCCAGTACGAACAACAGCTATGAAGAGAGTAAGTGATATTTATTTAGTATTTCGCTCTTATGCTTATTGAAAGTAGTTTAAAGAGTAAGTTTGCCGTGTGTTTGATTTCTAGCAAGTCCTTCTTATGAAATACCTGCATTCAAAAATATTTTCAAAATGCCCTGAAAGAATAAACTAGATTTAGAACATAGAAGACTTATCTTTGTCAGCTTTCTTAACTTAGAATAAAAACAAAACTTTACAGAATTTCAATTTAAAGCAAATATGTTGAAGCTTGATTCACTAGAATGAGATCCCTTCATAGATAAAGTGTTAAGTCGATCATTTTTGTTAAACTTTATTAATTTCTGTATTTTAAAGTGAGACACTTTCTTGAGGCCAGTACACTCTGTTTAAGAAGACTAGCTAAAGCTCTTGAAAGCTATGCAGTAAATAAAGAAAATGGTGTTTCTTTGGTACTGTTTCAGTCACTGCAACATATCTTGATATACAGTAACATAAAAATAAAGCAATCATTGGTTTTTTTCCCCCATAAGGACCTTGCATATTTTTCTCTCCTCCCCTTCCATTCCTCTTCAAAAAGGTTAAAAGTTAAAAGAAAAAAAAAACCAAAAACACTTTTTATCGTCATCTACTCATATGAAATCATCTGGTTTTCCCTATACAACAGGAAAGGAGAAATTACATGTATAGTTTAATTGTAGTAGGTTGAATTGTATGTAGAAGAAACCTGTGATTAATCAGTTTGATGATAGAAATTTGTTTCATCTGTGTGTTTGTCAAAATCAATTCTAGAAGGTGATGGAAACACAAAGAATATTTGCTAGATGACCCTTCTACTTTGGTCCCTCTTACAAAGTTCAGTGCTTTCTTTCCTTTAGTCTGGGTCAGCAATATAAATTCTGTAGAAGATTCAGAAAACTGGCCGACCTTTTGTGATATGACTTACAGTTTCTGCTACATTTCAGATTTATGGAGGAGATCCCATTTTCATGGTTGGACTCTTAGCTGTCTCAAGACATAAATTTCAGGAATGTGAAAGCAAAGTGTATACTGCTCAGCAGGGCTTCCTGCTTTTCTGACAGTTCCATATGTCCTTAGGTTTGGAGCTAATCAAGCTTGCTTGGCATTTCATATCATATTTATTTTGCTTTGCCTTAGGAGTTCATCTTGTCTATTGCATCTTTATGGTTTAAAGGTCAGCCTTGACCAAACAATGCCTTTAGTTAGTTTGGCAGATAATTTAACTTTGCTTCACCAGTTTCTCAGAATCTGCTTTCATGTCTTTTAGGTCACTGTTTTATGAAAAGCTCTTGCTACCTGGTTTTTTTTTGTGTGTGAAGCTGCTTCAGAATTAGTCTGCATCTCTCTGAAATTGTTGAAGGGTTTTCCTAGAAACTGTCTGGCTATTATAAGGCAAGTCAAAGGTGTTAATACTTAGGATTGAGTGCAGGAAATCGAAGCTTGTATTTACTTTCTTCTTGGATAGGAAAAGACATGTATTAAGACAGTCCAAAAATAAAACCAGTTACAGCTCCAGTTACACAGGTGAGTTCTTTAGCCTACATATCTAAGATTTAATCCAGGTAGCCTTCTGCATTTTAATTACTCTGTCTTCACTTGCCTCTGTCAGCTGAGTAGCTCCTATGTAGCCCTCTTGTAGGCTTTGATAATAACTGATCTATCATAAAAAAGTCAGGATTGCAGTTGGGTAATATTTACCTATGTTTTTGGAACAATTGCTTCTTAGGCTGTGAAGCTGGTTCTTAAGTGTTGGGACTCACTGGTGCTCTCTCTAGTCATGTTTCACAAGAACAAAACAGTGGTGCAACCTATGTTTTTTAGATTGTCCTTTGTACTGAATACATATGGAACTTAGTTATATTAATTTTTACCACAGAGTATACTCGATTTCACAGACTGTAAGGGCTATTCTGCAACTTACACCCACAGAGCACCAGATAAGCTTGTTGCTGAATTTACGTTTCTTCCCCCTGCTTCTGTTTGAGTTGATGTTGCTATTTGCTATTGCTGACAACCAGAGTTGACTTTGCAAAACGTTACTGCTGTGGTAAGACCTACTGTGGTAAGACCTACTGTGGTAACATGCAATGCCTGTGAGCACAGCCAAGATCTGTGTTGCAAGTAGAGGCCATAACCTGCATGCCACATACTTAGAATAGCTTAAACAATATAGGTGATGGATGGTTCAAACTACTTGAAAATTAGATCCTTATGCATATAGTACTGTTACAGTGTTTGAACAGAGTTTAAGGCCTAAGCTACTCTGAAAAACTGTGACTCCTTGCTGGAGAATTGCCTTAACAGGTTTTACTGCTTTTTCTTTAGTAAGTGACAAGGAGCTTTCTCCAATGGGTTTTCCCTGCTGTAGTTCAAGAGAGAAAAATCACATTCCACCTATTGCCTTTGATGCTTCTAAGGGCTATACTTTTTTGTAGTTGGTGGCCTTATTTGTATTTTTCAACACTTGTCCGTAGGCACTTTCCCTTACAACAGTTTTTTTAGATGTGACATGTACTAGACTAATTCAATGTAACCAAATAATTACGAACATGTAGCCAGTGTCTTTAAACATATTGTACCCTTCAGTGTAACCAGGACTAGCCATCTCTGAAATGCCAATGAAAATTATGTTCTGTGACATAGCGACTGCTGGGACTTACTAGGTTCCTAGGTGTGTCAGACTTAAAGTCCTCAAAGAACATGCTCACTTTTAACCCAAGCAAGCCTCAGAACATTCTTTTTGGTCGTAATTTCACTCTCTGTAATACATGACCCAACAGTATGTTCAAAATGCAAGCGTGGAGGGTTTTTTGTTTCCAAACTGACATTTTACAGGCTTCTGATTTAGCTTTCACCAATTCAGTCTCATGCTTTCTCAAAACTATTCATGCTTATTTTTGATTGAAACAAGCCTGTCAGCTAACTTTGATCTAGGTCCTTGTTTCAGGTAATAAGGGCCATGCTTTTGACTACAATTCCCAGACAAAGAGAATTTGGAGGATTTTGTTGGGTTTTCTACTAAATGCATCTGAAAGTATTATCATAAAAGCTTGGCGCAAGCTTTTATTAATATGTATCTATACCTTAGCAATATCCCCAAGAAGAGTATAGTTCCTGTATTACTGTAGGTGAAATATCCAAGGATTCCAGAGATGCCAGTGTTCATCATTGTGTCAGAAAACATGGAAACCTTTTACTCTGAACAATGAGCATAGATGCAAAGTAATAGTTAACAGAAATGTCAGTATTAGAAGTTAAGCGCTTACTTCAGCTTCCATAACTACGACATGCTCTTCATATTTGCAGATTATTCCAGATTTCTCAGAAATAAGAAGAAAGTTCAACCATCTTCTTGTTGCTAATCTAGTTGTCCCTGTTTATTCCTTTAAGAATATTGTTTTGTTCTGTGTAGTTTTAGAATAGAATTTTTTTGTTTTTAAAAATTTCAGGGTGCTTTTTTCTTGTAATTCCCACAAGTATTCTCATGCTTAAAATCTTGACAGATTACTTTTTATATCAACTATTTATAGGAGTAAAAAGATTGTCTGTTGCTGAGTTAAATGAACTGCTAGAAGAAATTGAGACTGCTATTAAGGATTATTCTGAGGAACTGGTACAGCAGCTGGCTCTACGAGATGAGTTGGAGTTTGAGAAGGAAGTGAAAAACAGCTTCATTTCTGTCCTCATCGAAGTACAAAACAAACAGAGAGAACACAAAGAAACGGCAAAGAAGAAAAAGAAGCTGAAAAATGGTAGTCCTCAGAATGGTAAACAAGAAAGAGGTCATATGCCTGGAACAGTAAGAAAATTTTTGTAACTATTTATCCATTCAAAATATTTTTTTTTTCCCTATGGGAAGTAGTAGTCCTAGATTCTGTCAAGATACTTGGTACACCTGCTTCCATGCCTTCATTTGCAGACAAGGCTTAGGCACTTCCTATTGAGATTATGTTTTTCACAAGGTCATACAACATTTTACTCTTCTCATGCTCAAAAGATTTTTTTTTTTTTTATTGTTTGCAAATTAGGCTGGAATCAACATACCTTTCTTGCAAAAAATACTGTCTTTGGACGTCCTGCTGTGCGTTCTGTTGTCAGTAGGCAAACTCATTTATCTGTTTGGTTTCACTGTATGAATTTTAGTATGTGTGTACCACTGTTAGTCTTGGAGGAAATTCGGTGTTGTTGGTGGTGTCATTGTACAGATGTTTGTCGATCATGTTGCTTTTTAGGTAGGAAAATAGTAAAAGTCTTACCATGGATCTGTTGAAACCTGGGGCAGAGTTACTATGTCCAATGAGAGACAGGGGTGAGGCCAAAGTGTAGTGTAGGTGTACAGGGAGGAGATGATTTGGTTTATTCTTTACAGAACATAGCAACAAAAGGAAAAATTTCTTTTTCAACAGAGTTTGAATAATAGGAGGCAGAGAATGAAAGAAATTAGGTTATTATCTTGTCAATGCAATTTTTTCTTTCTTATCTGTCTAGTATAATTTTAAATTACTTAAGTGGGATATTAATGTTAGAATTTCTTAGTGTCTCTTATAGAATGCAGAAAATGTGGTTAATGTATTGTAGGTCTTGGCTAAGTCCCAGAAAGAATGCTTCCATTTGACATCAGAAGGTTTTGTGTTTTGTTTTTCAAACATAAGGAATAAACATTTGTAATGAAACATTAATTCTTCAGAATCTATTTCTAAACTCACAAGAATAACATACCTGTGATATAACCCAAATGGAATTCTGATCTTGTCCGTCTAATGAAAAGCGTTTGTGTATATAGCTAAGTTTTAATGGAATTCTTAAGAAAGTGTATGTCTGGAAAACAATACAAAATTGTCATCCCTTTGCAAGAGCACAGTGAAAAGTTCAAATGTACTCCTTTTTGGTTCTCAGTCATGGAAAAACAGAAGGTGGTATTCTAACTATAAAGAAAAATAATTATTTGGGTTTGAAACTTGAGCTGAGTGATCCATAAGCTATTCTGGTTAGTTTCAAGTTTAGAGATTTGAATGATGCTTTCAAGTATAACTGTGCATGGTCCCAGTATAAGACATTTTCGTATTTGGTTGCTTCAAGATATAGATGTGTCAGATTGCTTTCTGAGAGGAATTAAACAAACTAGCTCCTAAGTAAGACAATAGGCAACATACATGTGGTTCCTTTGAAAATAGCTTTCACTATGACCAAGTACAGATTTGAGAGCCTTCTCCCAGAAAGAGGTGCAAGCTTCTTTCCTTCAATGAGCTTTTTTTTCTTTTTTCTTCTGTTTTTTTTTTAGGAAGTGCTGAGAATATGCATACAGATAGTATGTTCAAGTAACTTTGTGAAGAGTGAGTTTCTGTTAATAAATAATGTAAAAATTAGTAATTTTATTAACTAAAATTATAATGAAGCCTCATTTAAATACAAAGCTTGCGAATAGGGTTAAATTTTTATACTCTTAAGAAAAATCAATTCTCCTGTAGATACTATAATTGTATTTTAATAAACAGAGGTTTTTAATTCTTTGTCCTTAATACAGCCTTTGGGTAAATCACTTTAAGAAGGACTTCTAAAACTTCTTTACCTCTCTCACAAGGGCAAACTGGGGAGTAATTAAAAATAGTCAGGGCTTGAAGATACCAGTTCCTTTAAGTAGGATATCTTAAAAGAGTTAAGATGGCTTTGGCAACAACTATGTCTATTTACTGACCTCATTGTGCTTTAGAAGCAAGTGAATACTGTATTCCAGCACATTTAGTCCCCCTCTCATAAATAAATACATTCAGATAAGCGTGCTGAGGCGTGTGCATCATATTGCCCTGTGTCAGCAGCCTAACAGTTTCTTCTTTTTATATTCTTGTCAGTTGCTGATTTTTGTATCTCATGCTAAACATCAGAATTGTTTGGGATTTGTTGGTTTTTTTTTTTCACTTCTCCAGCAAGCAAAAAGGATTACAGAGTTCAAGAAAAAAAGACTGTGGTTGGATTATATATTAATTTTTCTTTACTTTGATTCCATGATTCCCTGTAATGGAGCTCAAAATTGATATGGGCACATTATTAACTAATTGTGTATATTTTATCATATTACAAAAATTATGGGGAATACTAATTGTTGCTTCAGTAATGGAAAAGGAAGCATGAAAGCATTAAATGTTTTAAAGAGTAGAGCTGAAAATGACTACCTCTCAACAGTGTTTCTAGTAGGTGCTTTAAAATCTGAAAAATTGGTATCAGCAGAGTCTCAAAGTATATTGCTTAAACTCAAATTTTAAAGGAGATTGTACTGTGAAATAAACTTTAAAAAATACTACTACATTTGAAATTGAAGCAGACTTAAAAGGCAAGTCTCAATTATTGTGTCTGCAGTGTGAAGATTTTGTTTGATTAAGTTTTGATGTAGATATACTGCTGAACTGCCTTGACAAGGTTTGCTTTTTAATTATAAAAATTAAGTAGGTGAACAAAAAAAATAGAAATGTGCTGAAATACATCTTGGAGCTTGTCGTTGTCATTCGTCTTTTATAGTCTTGATAAATGCTGATTAATAGTCGTCTTCTGAACTTTTCTCTGTCCCTTTTTTCTTTCTGCTATGTTTTCACTACTTTTAGCGCTTCAGCATGGAAGGGATCTCAAATGTCATACAGAATGGCTTCCGCCACACGTTTGGAAACTCAGGTGGAGAGAAACAGGTGCTGGGCTATTTTCTCTCTTTTCCTCATTCTTTGCCTGCACTTTCGGTAGGAGCCGAGATCTTGAAAACTGACAGTAGTTGAAGATAAATGCTGTGACAGGAAAAAATAGGACAAAAATGTTGGAAACTGTACTCTTTCCCTGCCTCAGGACTCTGGTCAGCCTACAGTCTCTTTCTCTCCTCAGCAGCTCGAGACAGTCAGGACTTGATATCCTGATGCACTGAAATAATAACCCTTATTTCTTACCCCAGACTAAAAGTCTGGTTTGGCATAATGCATGCTTCAAATACATTGCATGTCTGTAAAAATCTAATATCCGGTCAAAGAATATGTATCAGGTTAGACATAGCCTTTCAGCCTTCAGCATTAAGGACTTGGGTAATATCTCCAAGTGAAAAAAGGTTTTCTTTTTTCTTCAAATGTTTAGAGCCGATACATCTAAAAGCAGAGTAGCATCTAGAAAATGCATGGACTCTACTGTATGTCTTTTTGCCTTTGAAAACTGCATGAAGTTAAAAGCAGCCAAATGCGTGCAATGCAGATTACTGATAAAAAAATACATAAGCCATAGGCAAGTTTGTGTCTTTTCATTGACTATTTAAATGTTGAAATACACAGCACAGAGACCCACATTCCATAGATATCAGTGTAGATGTTACATATATGTAAGTAGCAAGATTCTTATGCTTTATTTCAAAGTAATACTTAATTGTTTGTTTCAGAACTGTAGTATGTATTTTATTGAATACATTCAGTATTTTGGTAGTGTTAATGCTTATGCTGTTGTTCAGGCTTTTGGCACCCATTACAAAATATTGGTATTTTGTGTTATTTAACACATACCCACCCATTATAGTTTATGCAGTTGTGTCAGAGGAGTGTGTTAGGGTTTGGTTTTTTGTTTTGTTTTTTTTTTTTTTTACTACTATTTTATTTTTTTCCCCTGGTGAGAAGTGCATTGAGGCAATAAACTGCCTGGCAGTTCAGAAGTTGTGGCTGATTAGGCTTTTGTCTGGAAGATGAGTGGAGTATGCTGCAGAGGAGTTCAGGAGGTGAAACAACTCCTCTCCAGACGTTTCTGAATCATGAGGTTAGAAATCATGGACTTACCCTCTTTCTCAAGCAAGGTATATGTATGAGTGTTCATGAATCCATAGATCTGCTATTTGTCCCCAGCTGTGGGGATCCTCAGCACATGCATAGACCTTACCTAACAGAGTTTCTGTGACTCTACATTATCTCAATACTGGTAAAGTAATAGCTGTGCTGGGGTTTTTTTCTTTGCTATCTGTAACATTTAATAATATATTACAGCTGTTTACCTGTATCTTTAGCTGTTTTAAATTTCATATGTTTTCATAAAGTGAACATATTTAGCTATGCCAGCCTCTCTTACTTTTGATTAAAAGACTGCTTATATGCATGTCTCTCTTTAATGCACTTTTTCTTATTTGACTGCCTCCTAACTTTCTAGACATAATTAGCATAATCATGTATTAATAACAACACTGATTGGATAACTCTTCCAGTTGTTTTTTGAGTTAGTTTACTAATGTTATTCTTCATGTTGATCATACTTTTCCCCCGGTTTATCTTGTTAGCAGGTTTATGGGGTTTTGTCCCTTCCTGTATCCTAAAGCCAATCATAGAAATAACAAGAACTTAAAATAAAAAATAGGGGAGAAAGGTAGGAAAGATACTATGTCTTTTCTGATTTAGTCCTAGAAATCTGTTTTTCTATGGCATTTGGGTTTTGTTTGGGGTTTTTTTTTTCATTTGTTTGGTTTTTTGTCACATTACCAAACCCTGGCCCTGCTTTTAAAATTGGTGTCATCTTATTGCAGCAAGTTGCAAAGTAAAAAAAGTATCAGATGTTCGGTTGCTTAGTGGTGCTCTCAGAATATTCATTTGAGTGTTTTTTCAGGGTGTATTGTCATAAACTCACCTGAACGTGTTTTCTGCTAGCAGGGAAGAGTTAGTTAACAGTCTGGAGTTGTGCTCAAAAAAAATGCAAGGACAGACAATTTTTTGTATACCTTAGAAGGTAGAAGTTCATACGCATAAAGTCACAACATACAAGTTTATGACAAGTTTGTACAGTTATTTCAGAACTCTTTCGGTTTTTAATTTTAATGGTATTTACTACCTTCTCTATTTTCTGGATAGTATTACTCTGATAGTGGGTACTTTCCTTTTTAAAATTTTAGTTCTTTTGTTTCTGTGAGACATGAGTAAAAATGACTTGAAATTTTTCAACATTTAAAGAGAAACTTCCAGTGGGAATTCCCTGTTCCCATCTGATAATGCAGCTGGAAAAAAACACCGACTGCATAAAAGCCATTGAAATGCTGGTAGCTCTTTCGGTGATTATATTTCCAGAAGAAAATTCAAAATAGTCATCTTCATTTTGATTTTTAGGCATATCGAACACTTTTTATGGGTGATTACAAATTGCAGTGGGAATTGCTGCCTTACGATATTGTCAAATCTGCTTCGAAAAGTTAGAGGTCACAGTAGACTTAACACTTGGTCATGCCAGTAAGCTACACTTTAGTCATTTTTTTCTTCTTTTCATATTATGTTATCCTTCACACAGCAATTCAGGGAATGAGTTTTTATAGTGCAGTTATAGAGACATTGTTATGGCAGCAAAGTGTTAAATGAGAAAAACAAGGTGATTTCTGGAAACTAAGAATTAATTTATTTTTTAATTATTTCTATTAGAGAGGCAAATTGGAAGGTGGGGTTTACAGCAGAAGGAAAACAGGGAATATTGATGTTTTGTCCACTGACACATGTCCTAGTAATTTATTGTCTAGGTAAAGGGTAGAATGCCACTTAGTTCTGAAGGCTGGAAATGACAGCCTGAAATCTGATTTCTGAGTTAGTAGATCTACTTTCATCTCTGACATTTGCAGATTTAACAGCCTTATATCTAGCTGTTGATTCCAGTAATTTTAGTAAGAGTGCAGTTCTCTGACAATATCTGTTGATTACATCTGCTAGAAAAGAAATTGAAAATTGACTGTTTCCTAAAAAGTGTTGCATACTTTCCTCTGCTGTGCTAAGGCGATGTGAGAAAATGCAAAAGGGAAAGGGAGGGAGACAAGCACCCTGTGTTTGCATAAGGTCTTGGTGAGGTGTCAGTACATCCTGTACAATAGGTTCCCATAAGTGACACAGAACTGAGTCTGTGTGTCTTGTAGGCAGAGGATATGATTAAGCATGAGGTGCATGATCCTGCTCTAAACATGGCAGTAGTTACAGCTGCATTTGGTAACACCAGATCTCCTTCTGCAAAATTAACCTCTTCACCAGAGTCTGAGTTACACTTGACTCTTGCTCAAAATGTGGCTACTAGGAGAGGAGGAGAGTTTGTATATACCATGTTTTCTGATTGTTACATGCGGAACCACATGTGTCTCAAGTTGAATGAGAGCTAGAGGGTTGCTTTCCCTACTGCCTTGTAGCTGTTAACTCAGAATAAAGTTCCTCTTAAATTCTTAAAAATTGAATTGAGTGAGATTTCAGGAAGCTTTTTCGTTGGGGAAAATCCCAGTAATTTCAGTACTTTTGAAATCCTGACCTCTTTAAGAAGATGCATTCATACAGGCTGCACAATAAGATGGTGCCTAATTCATTTAATAAAAAAGCAACAGGGTTGCTTCAAGAATTAGAAAATAAATCTTGGTTGCACTGCAGGTATGAAAATCCTGAAAGATTTAAGAACATTTTAGCTTTTTTTTTTTTTTTTTTTTTGTTAGCTGACAAGAATGAAAGATTTCGGTAAAGAGTAAATAGAACAAACATGGAGTTGGTTTGAAACAATCTGTTCGCACACTCGACTAGTAAAACTGAGAGTTTAATTAAAAATTCAAATGGTGGGGTCTTATGTTTAATTAGGCTTGGTTTGATCCTTTTGGTTGGAAGCGTATAGCATCAGAAGGTGAAAGTTGTTTTCATTTTCACCTAACTGTGGGCAGTCTAATTTTCTTTGCACAGAGGGCTGTAGATCACCTTTGGAGCTGGGACTGGGCAATGCTCTTTCACCTGTCAAAATCCTTGGAATGTTTCACATTCTCAGTAAGAGTTAACCAGTCATTGAGAAAATCCTACAGCTGTTTTGAGGCTGTTCAAACACAGTATATGTGGAGTTTGAAGATTTTATAATTTTTTTTTTATTGTCCCAGATACTTCTTAGCACACTTCTACAAAACTGAATGCCTTACTTAAGGCACCCCCACAGCCTCTATCAGTTGTGCTCTGGAATCCTTTAAAAAGTTGTTATCGGTTTCCCAAGTTATTTGAAGGCAACATTAATATTCACCTGGAAAGATTTATTTTTTTACTGTACTTCGTGGTAAGAAAGAATTACTTTCCGATTTTTGATACAACTGGTGACACTTGCATGATATTTATACTTTTTTTTCTTTTTTTTTTAAGATCAAGTTTGCAAATTGTTCATCTGCATTCATAGTGTTGTTTGGGGGGAGGTGGTGGGAAGGATGTTCTTCCTGCTTTTATTGGATTGTAAGAAGTACTTTAAATACATGAAGGTCTTCTGGTTGTTCTGGAGGGAGAAGAGGAAAGATTTTACAATTGGTTTGCATAGGCTCTGAGGAAGAAACCTAACAAACTTTTTACTGTAAACAGCTCCAATTTTTTAAATACTTTTTAGTGTTTAGCTGCATGACTTCTAAGATGGTCACAGAATTTGAAAAAAAAAAAAAAAGTTGGCTTCTGTGATAAAAGCTTTGGGATAGGAAAGGTAGAATCTTAATCTCTTGTGAAATATGATCTTTTGAAAAGCTTTTATTGGTGGCTAGCAATTTGAATTGCTACAACTTTTGCAAAATAAAATGCAAGCAACATAAATTGCTTGAAAGGACTGTCAAGTAACACTGTTTTTCATTTGACAGTACTTAACAACTGTGATTCCTTATGAGAAGAAAAATGGACCCCCATCTGTTGAAGATCTTCAAACATTAACCAAAAGTGAGCATATGAAATTCCCCCGCTGATCCTTTCCTCTTTGTATTTCCAGCTGTGGTTGCTCAAAACCAATGAATCCGTACAGTTATCTCTTCCCCCTTACCCTATGGCATGTACGTAAGA
Organism: Buteo buteo; assembly: GCF_964188355.1. Lineage (NCBI taxonomy): Eukaryota > Metazoa > Chordata > Aves > Accipitriformes > Accipitridae > Buteo > Buteo buteo. The sequence goes on from NC_134182.1 coordinate 25,056,656, forward strand.
TTACATGATTTTTAACCATGCATTTTGGCCAGTTTTTACTTGTTTTCTGAGCCTTCACGGTATGTTTATTTTCTAGCTGTTTTCTGGAACCCTGAAGGCTAGAAACAAACTTGCATGTATCAGGAAGTAAATGTTCTCACTTTATTTCAACAGGTGGGCCTTATGGAAAATACTGCATGTCATGGAATTTTGCAATACTGTCTTACAGTACCTGATATACTCCTGTTTGTTTCAACTGGCTGTGCTTTACTGAGGTTATTGTAATGACTTCAAAAAATTGGAATGGATGTTGGGACACTTAAGAGTAGTTGTATAATGATTGCACTTGATTGGCCTTAAAACAGCCTGCTTCAATCTGGGTTGGGTTTTTTTTTGTTAATAAATTTTAATAATTAGGAAGTATAAACCAGAGTTCTGATAGTGCTTTGAATTCCCCCTTCTTCACATCTTTTTAGGCCAGATCCTCAAAATTATTTATAAGTTCAAAGTCTGCTGATTTGTTTTTTTTTATTCTAATTTGCATGTAAAATAAGGTGGTATTTTTAAAAAAAAAATTAAGGTGATGAAATACAGCAGAGCATCTCTGGGAGTCAATGGCATTTCCTTCATTTGAGGTTTATAGGTTTATAGTTCAAAAATAGATGGTACAGTGTGTCAATGTATTTGATCAGATCTCAGTGCAGGGTTTTGGATCTAACTACGTCTTAAGGTGCTTTCCAGCAGCACGGGTCTGTGATTCCTCAGGTGGCTGAGGGATGGTAAAAGATTCATTGATTGTTTCCTGGAAAGAGAATAGAAGTATTTTACAAATTCTCAAGTAAATGAAATGTTTAAGCAGGAATTAAATTCCCTTTATTTTTCTTCAGTAGGCACCCTTAGCTGGTAATTTATACTTACTCTGTGACAAATGCATATTTCATTTTATATTTACTCCTGCAGAGAAATTTATCCTCTTGCCATATTTAAATTTCACTTGAAAATATTCTCAAAAATTCAATATTAAGCAGAGAGAGGTTAAAGCCTCCTGAAAACATTTTGTGTAGTTTGACAGTTTATTAACAAAATGTCTTGTACAAATGCAGTGTAAAGAGTATTAACAGTATTGCCTTCTGTGGGCTGGTTGGACCTTGATCCTGTGACTCAATTGCATATTTCTGACTCACTCTCTCTGCTGTTAAGGCAGACAGTAAAGCAGGTGTTTGGGGTTCGTTGGTTGTTTTTTCTTTCAAAGCTGTGTATTATTCCATAGTTATGAACACTAATGTTTTACTTCAACACAAAAATTGAAATAAAACACTTGTTAGTTTAGAGTCTCAATGTGAGGAATTTGGAGTTTATTAAATACTGCTGCTATTCAGTATAATTCTGTACTTTTGATTCTTTAAGTCATTTCCAGAGCACTTCATAAAGGATTGTTGTTGGTTTTGTTTATGGAGTAGGAGACAAGCTTACATGTGTCAAGTTTAGCTAGTCTAAATGTTTTTCCCTCTTCAGAAATATGCAAGGATGGACAATTTTGACTTGATACAAGTAACAAAAATGACATTTTGGCATTATTCAAAGTTAATGCCAAATTCAGTCATGTATTTAAGATTTTCTAAGCTACAGCTGCTAATGTTCACCATTTCAGGGGAAGAAAACCACCAACATTTTCATCAGATCATTCACAGCAGGTTTTCTCCAGAAAAGTGTCATTATTCCATGATTCGAGTTGAAGATCAGGGAAATAAATTAAGTAATGGAGCATACTTTTTTGACCTAAGATTCCCAACCCTCCAGTAGCTGTTAGCACATTTTAGTTTTGGATATGGTGACTTTATTTTTGAGAGATTATTTTATAGGGAATACGTGCTTTTTTTGTTATGACTGATGACATTTTACTGTCATAATTAGTAAAATGGGTCTCTTGCATCCATCTACTGTGGAGTTCAGTGAGAATTATACAAGTGAAGGGTGGAGTTATGATGTGTCTTGTTTTATGTTCTCATATGCCATTTAAGAGTTTTCTTCCTAATCTGGTAGTTATATCCCTATGAGTAATTGAAACGGCTCCACAGGATTTCTTTTGAGAATGTTGTCTTTAATTTATGACTAAATATCTGAATATTTTTTTTCATACTTCAGTCCTGCATGCCATGAAAGAGGATAGCGAGAAAGTGCCAAGCTTGTTAACAGACTATATTTTAAAGGGTGAGTATGTGTCTTAGCAGGGCTTTTTGTATTCTAAATTAACTTAATGTACTACAATGTGTATTTGAAAAGAGTAGTCCTACAGCATTCATGAATTATGTTGCCCTTCTATCAAACACAACTCTCATTTATATGCAATTCTATTTTGTCCAAGGTTTCTGAGCATATAGTTCATAAATAAAACATGTTTATTTTGTTTGTAATAGTATAATACAGCAAAGTTTGTGGTGTATATTCAAATAGGTGAAGGACATCGACCGGAGCAGAGCAGCATGGCTTACAAAGTTAAGTGGGTATAGTTAAAAACTTGTGTTGTACAGGTTTTTCAGAATCAGAATTCAAACTGCCTATGGTAATAATGCATTTGCTAGATGAAGTGCTTATAGCTTCATTTTAAGTGTTAACCTTCTGATCAATAGTAAAAATTATTTACTTTACATTTACTTGTTATACCTTCTTCACATTTTATTTAAAAGGTTTGTGTACGAGTCATTTATTTTCCAGTCTTATACATTGATTATATTACTAGAATGTCAGATGCTGAAGATCACTGCTTGCTTTAGCTTTAAGGAGTTGTTCCAGGTAGTTTCCAGGTTGTTAAATTACTTTCAGATGTTTTTCTTCTGACTTCATTTTTTGCCTAGATCTTACTAATGCTTATGTTCTTACTTCATTCTTGGCATATAAATGGTACCGTCATCTTAGTGGTTAAAGTTTAGCATATGCATCAAACACCCATTTGTTCAGATCTTGGGAATACAAAAGGATGATGGATGCCTTTTTATTTGCCATCCAAATATATATTTTGTTCTGTTTCATGTTCATACGCTGCCAAGTTTTTCTCTTCTTTTGGTATCACGCTTTCCAAGTCTCACTATTTTTTCAAATACAGTCATTTGACTTAAGTCCGTCCATGTGATTTTTAAAGGTTTTTGTATTTCTTACACAGACTTCTAATCACTCTCATTTTGCAGAGATTCAAAAGTACTTTCAGGTTAAAATTGTGGATGAAATTTAGTGTGCTGTTGCTTCAGAAAATCTGAAAAGAGAGCTGTGCAGTATTCTAGAAGCTCCGATAGACTTCCTGTTGGAAAAGGCTCATTTCTAAGTTTTGTGTAGTATTGCAGAACTACCACATACAGTAAGAATGCAGCGATCCTTTCAGTTGATTCCTTTGATTTCTCCATTGTTTACTTACCCTTTCTGAAAATCCTTCTTAAATTAGACAGATGAATTTGATTGAGCTGAGAGCCATTTAGGCTCAAGATCAAGGTTTTCTTAATGGTGGTAGCACTAGACTTTTTTTGTTAAGCAGAATCTTTGACCCAAGAGGATGAACTGTTGCCAATAATTATAGCTATTTACTCTTCATCATTATACATCTGGTAGAAACTGATTGAAATGAATAGTGTTCTTTACAGTGTCTGCTCTTATTTTTAGACTTAGCTATCCAGTAAAGCTTTCAGATTACTAGGATGCTGAGAAGAAACTGGCCACCTAGGGAAATGGAGAAAACTTCTGCAGAGGAGGCTTCTAAAAGTAGATTAGCTGAACATATGACAGGCTGATCTAGGAAGCTTGAAACTGAGGTTCCCTCCTACCTCTGCCTCTGCATGCTCATGAGTTTAAAATCACCAGGGATGTTCTACTAGCTAGATGCAACAATTACAAAATCATCATACTCACATTAACTGTTGGATCAAACAGGTCATCATACACAAGCACTGTTGTCTCTGAATTGTAGAACACAAATTATGGGAGTATGAAGAGTAATCACTCATATCACTTGTACTGAAAGGAAAAGGTGATTTTTTTCCCTCAGCTACCATTTTATTACTGAACAGAACTAAGCCTTTCTTGATCTTCTGTGGGTCTGTTGGCACAATGGCAAGAAGTCATACAAGCTAGTGAGCACAGAATATTACTCTTCCTTTCATTGTAGCCTTATCTAAGCTTCATATCGCTGTGTTTAGATTACCTTAAGTACTTACAGCTCAGCTGACAGTGTTACATTGTAGTGTAGATTTATCCTGTGGAACAGGCAAAGTCTTCCAATTGTTTCTGAAGTTGGAATCTATTTCTGTTTTTCTGCCACTAAACTTTTGGCCTGAGGCCTCAGTGAGACTTCATACATGGTACAAAATACTCCCAGCCACCTCTCTATTGTCTGGAAATTATTTTTAAAGCTTGTTAAAGGGAGATTAGATGATTCTATACAATCACTTAAAGCAACTTTCAGCTCAGCTTTTGTACCTGAAATTCCAACCTACTCCTTGAATTTCAAAAGGAGTGACCTACTTTTTGAAGAGTCTGCTCTCTTCACTGGAAAGACTAAAAAGGTCTTGGCAAGGTGAAATTATTATGAGGATTTAGGGGTTTGAATTTGTTTTCTAGAAGAAGCAGGAGGATAACAAGTTCTGGACCCAGTAATAATCATCCTTATGTTACAGTGGTAATTGTATTCATTTTACATTTTTTTTTTACTCTATGATCTAGCTATTGTCTTACACTGAATGGATTCCATTTCCTTTTATTAAGCTTTAATCAAGAAATGAAATTTTGAAATATGTGAATTATATCACCAAGGATACTTTGTTCTGTTAAAATCTGTTAACTTGTTTCTTTGAGGATCATTTTCCAATCTTACAACAGAAAAACAGGCAGTAAATATGTGACAATAGGGTATGTGTAGCTTTATGGAAAATCTGGTTAGTGTGGCATTTGTCAGCACTAGGTGAAACCTTCTTTCTAGCTCTATATTCCATTTTACAGAGCAAAGAAAAAAAAATCTTAGCAGTTCTTAATGATTTTATTTTTTTTTAAAGCAGCACTGTCTTTTTATTCTATGGTATTTTAAAAAATTAGAACATACCATCTTATGTGGGTGTTATGGCTGTCCACAGAATTAGTAATAAACTTGCCCAGATATTGTTGGTTACTGTTGAAAAGTTACTTAGATTGTTTAGAAGCAAGAGCTGAAGGAAAAATATCAGGAAAAAAGTGATTCTAACAATTCCCATTGTATTGTTGGCATAACATAATGGGACAAATAAAAGAATAATGCTGTGAACCTGGAAAGGTTAATGGAACCATAAGATTGAGCAGTAAGTGTTGATTTAACAAGAAATCTTGCCAAATTCACTGGTGTTCTGATAAAAAGACAGTGAAATAAGTTTATATTTTCTCTGAATTTCATAGTGTTTTGTAGAAGTGTCACCATCTTGAATATCTTGAACTAAATGCCAAAATAATTCTGAAATTTGTGAAAGACTAAATCTGGATCATGTAGGAAGACACATACAGACTCCCTCTGTGTGTGTTGTCTAATACTTGATATCTTCATTTAATAATGATTGAGTGAGTTTGTTTTGGCAATGCAATTTGGGCAAGAGCTGGAGCATGGGACTGGAACTTGAAGGAGAGTTCTGCCACCAGATCTGCTGTTGACCTTCTGTGTTACCATAGATCGTTCCTGCACTTTTTTTTCATAACCAGCTAATGCTTCTGAAGTGCTGGAAGTGAAAATCCTTAGAACATGGGATATGCAAATCCAGTATAATAGAGAAGTGAAAAAGGCCAATGCAACTCAGTGCATTTCATGTTAGGAAAAAAAAAAAAAAACCACAATCCTCTCCATAAGCATTTCTGAATAGGATTATTAGTTCTGAAATTATTTCTGGTGTTTGTTTTTTAAAGCATCCTCTTTTCCCAATTTTGGCCATTCCCTGTGTCCCCCAAAATGTTAAAAATATCATCATTTTGTCCTCATAAGTCCCTCTTTCCAGTGATGAGTTAGCTCTCCCCTGGATCTATTCCATAGGGAGTACCTCCTCAGAGGTATGTATCCCAAAGCCAGACTATGTATGTATTCTATGTAGAGTCTTGTGCAATGCGGTAACTTACCTTCTCTTGTTCGTGTTACTCTTGATGCAACCTTAATTATTTTCAAAGGGATTTTTTTCCTTTTATGTGGTTCTGTTTCTTTTTACTTTTCAGTGAACATTTCTGTCCTAAAGTTAGTAAGGGACTTAGTGATTTACTTTGCAAGTAAATCGTAGTTCTTCCCCACCAGTGTATGATTCCTATTATATTTTATAGGTTTAGAGTGAAAATAGATGGTAACATGAAATTTATAAGCATTTGCAATTGTGCTTACATTTTTCTGAATATATTTTAACATATTAATATTTTTATTAGAATTTTTCACTAGGGGTCATGAAGTAGAAACTGAGATTTTGGAAGAGAGTGGGGGAATGCACTTGCTGACAGGGAAAGAAATATCAAGCCAACACTGAAATTCTTGATCTTGGTACACTTTCAGACTGAGGGTAGCAGCTTAGTAAACTCACTGTATTTAAGTGCTGTTTGTGTTCATCTTTCTACTGATCTTTTTGGATAGTTTAACAAATATAATGTGCTTTGAAAACATTGTGTTTCCATTGAAAAACCTACACAAGCAAGTAGGCAGCAAAGTTTCTTGTGCACAAGTTCAGCTGTAAAGCAGGGAGCATGGATGGAGATATTTTTCTCATATCTTGTAGTTGCATTGTTTTTAGGTGTCGCAACAAGAATAGATACCATATCCTTAGATGAAAGCATGTTTTTATTGACTATACCCATTGAATTTTTTTTAACAAAAGCTTTCAGTCTCTCTTCTTGCATGTATAATGTAATGACTTTCTGCATTGTGATTTATTTTCCAAGTACAATAATGCAACAAGCAGTAGCATCTGTAATCCTTGCAGTATGCCAGTTTAGATTGCTTTCTAAAGAAAATGCCTCTGTATGGTCGTGTTGTCTGTCTCTTCAGCCTCACAAATAATAATTGCCAATTTCAGCCCCACAAGACAGAAAGAAGGGTTGTGGGTATAACTGCAGTTCACAAATACTGTAGGTAACTGCATCTAGGTAGGAGAAGGACTGAAACCACTATTTCTATTGAGCTAAAGGCTATTTGCTTTGAAAAGCCAACATCCAGTTGGCCAGATTGCTTTTATGGATTCATGTACCGGTGAATGCACTTAGAATACCTTCTACCAGTTTGGAGGCATAAGGACAGAGGAACAATATGGGGAGGACCTGCTGGGATGGAGTTCATAGCAAATTTAAAGTAGAAGCTGAGGAAGGTGTTGTGGGAAGGGGAATTACCTAGTTTTATTGTTATGATGGTAAGGAGAAATATCTGAGGAAATCTGCTGGAAGCAAGGATTCCTTAATTTAGCTACTTACGGAACAAATCAATGATACATATGAAATGTTAGCCTGTAGATATACACAGAATCAACATATCAGGGATAGGTTGTCTGGTATCACATCTAGGGACATTATTTCAAGATTATTATGTTTTACTTTCAGTTTTCAAAGAATTCAAAAATTTAACTTCATGTACAGGGATAATTTTTGAACATAACATACTACCAGTATGATACACAAACTGAATAAATCATTCTCTGTACCCCTGCAAGGTTAATTTTTTTTCCTTAATTCGAGAACACATGTAAGCGTAAATAATTGTGACATTCTCAAAACTATTACATATAACAATAGATAACTATGTATTTATAGCTGAAATAAATGCCATTGAAAACAGAGGTATCCTTACAGTAAACTGTTCTAAGATGTATTTATTGCTAAGCCTTGTGTTCTTTTCCAATTGTCCTTAAACAGTAATTGTGACATAAAAATACAGTGCTAAAAATAATATGCTATACATTACTGCTGAGTAAAATGCATTAAATATGTCTAGTATTTTCTTTTAGGCTTTTTTCTGAATGTAGATGTCATGAAAGCAGAATCATTTTCCATCTTCAGGCATGCTTTGCTTCTTCGTATCTGATCTTCCAAGCTTCCAATAAAGGCTTAAAAAACCCCAGCATTTGTTTTAATAAAGCAAGAATTTACACATTGTTCCATTTTTAAATTATGCAAATATGTCAGAAAAAGAACATTTATTTTGTTGCCTTTGAAGTTTTTGTTTAATTGTTACACCTGACTTCTTTATTTGCTTTTGTGTTGTGCTAGCATTGGTTTGAAAGCTGGATTGCTCTGAGGTTTGTGTCTTACATGTGAAACAGGAATGAGAAACACGTGAAGGACATGTCTTATCTTCCCACTGTGTGATTCAACTACACGCACCAGAATTAGAAAGTAGAGTTAGAATCTCAAATTGTCAGTGCCTATTTTTAAAATATAACTGCATGAGTCGCCTTTTATTTAATGTTCTGTTTTCTAATAGAACACCTCAAAAAGCACTGTTTAAGACATGACCTTTAGTTAACTCATTTCTGGATAATATTAGTTAAAGATAGTGGGTTGTGTCACTTAGTTATCTTTTGAGAAGAGGATATCTTGTCGTTTTCAACTGATTTCTAGATTTTACCATGTTACTAATAGGATAGAAGTCAACATTTAAGTATTTTAGTATATACAATACATTTTTATACAGACTAACTTCATTGATATTTATCAAGACGTATTTGTGGTTCTTTTGCAGTTCTGTGTCCTACATGAAGAGGGCTGTCTTTCAGAATTAGCCATGCTCCGTGATGAGAAGCTTTCCATGGATATAACTCATAGTATTTTTTCATTTGGCACTATACCTAAATCAGTATGCATTTACCTCCTCTGTGTGTGCGTGGATTTTCTGATCCTACAGTAAGTCTTCTGGGCATGACAACTCATCCGTTTTAACTTAATAGTGCAATGAACTGGAGCAGGGAACAAACAGTGTACAGTTTTACTCACATTGTTCTGGCTTTTTAAAGTCTATTTTTACATTGTATAGCATGTAGTAAATCCTCCTGCACATTTTGTTGTTGGAAGGAAAAGTAAACTTTGAATAGTGTAAATAAAATAAGCCTAGTTTTAAGGAATACATATTTAAAAGCATCCTTAGTTCCTAGAGCAAAGATGCAAAAAGGATCATAGTCGGGCTTGGACTGTAAGATTCGAGTTCTCCAGGAAACACTCCAGAACAATGTTGGTGGAAGTCAGCATTTGACACTTCTTTTAAAATGGTAACTTTGAACTATACAACAGTATCAGTCATACAGTGAACAAATCCAGATTCTTTGATGGTTTGGCGTAAGTAATTGCTGTGTTACCTATCCCTTTTATTTAACACAAACATCTAAGTAATGTAATATTTCATATTTGGTTTTATTTTAATTATTAATGTTCAGGTGGCTTAGATATTCTCCCATATTGCTGCTATAATTTTACTGGTTTTAATAAGTGTTTGAGCTTAATGAAAATGCTTCAATATATAAACATTTTTAAAGGCTATATCTTTTTAAAAATACATGTACAGTTTGAAAAACTTGCACCTGGGTTCCAAGTTAGTATTATATTGAGACGTTCATTGTTGTGCATCTCTAAATTTTACTACAAATCTCTCTTGTAAATTGTATGCACTGTCTCGTCTGTGATGATGTATCTGCATTCAAACAGATGAGAATGTATTTTAAAAATCCTGTAAAAGAAATGTACCCCATAATCTCAACATTAAATACTTGTCACAAATAATTTTGCCAGTCTTAAAGATGAGATTGAAATATAAGAAGTACTTAATAAAAATAAAGGAACTATTATCTAGGATGAGTTCCTATTGATTCTACACCCAGATTTATATACTGTATATGTGAAGGCACTGGAAGATAGGTTCTAAAGAGATAAACATGTCTTTTCTTCAACCATTTTTTTCCATTTCAAGTCTTCAGTCTTTTTGTTAGTTGAAGAGAAATTTGCTCCTGAATACCTTGTCACTTCTTTAAGACTCAATTTTATCATTGTCATTTGATCAGTAAAACACATTTAGTTTGAAAATAGTTCTTTTTTTTTTGAAAGGCCTCAATATTTTTTACTTTTGTGCCTTTTTCAGTTGATAAAGTTTTCAGCTTAAAATTCTTTCGTCCCTCCTCTCCCCCACTAGACCACCAATGGATACTTGACAGCTTGCTCAGGAGTAAATTGATCCTCTGCATAAGTGTGTCATAGGTGAGGAAGGGTTTTTTTGTTGCTTTATTCTACTTCATTTGTGCTTTCTTTTAACAAGGAAGCTGCCATTTATTTCTTTAGCTGATGTGTTACGAACTTACTATGGCATGCTTTTTCTGTAGAAATGCTTGGTGTTGACTATTGATGTTTGGAAATTGGCAAATGGGATGACCCTGCTTTGCTTCATGTTTTTTAAAAAAGATACACATTGTGTGAAACACACCATGTCTCCAAATGAGATCTATTCAGAGATGTTTCAACCTACTCTAGAGGCTTGAGGTGACAAGATGGAACAAAAAAGAAGAAAATTTAAAGGAAGAATTTATTAAAAAAAAAAAAAAAAACAACATGAAAAACAACCTTCTGACAAAGTTTGTGTTGTTAGTTGTAGCAAATCTTGGATGACTTAGTCACAAAATACTAAAGGCAGTAAAACTTGAAAGAAAACCCAACACTAAAGACCAGAAACAGCTTTAGTGAGCTAAGCACTTCATTATGAAAAGTACCTGTTTACCTTGTATGTAGTATTCTGGCATTAAAAAACAGCTGCCAAAGGTGGCAAGTGTTATATATACCTATATATGTACATAAAAAAAATAGATCTCAAAAGATTTGAATAAAAAGAACCATGCAAATCTGCTTTTCTGCTGAGTTCTATGTACTTCATATTCTCTATTATGCCTTCTTTTTCCAGATGCATTATTGAGTCTTGCATTCTTTCAGGGAGCAGGATTTCATTATTCTTTTTAGTTTTAGCTTGTGATAGCTGTAAATGGCCACCCAAGAACAGTTGCTGACAAATACCCTAGAAGAGATTTGGTAAAAATACATTTTTACCAAAATCTGTTCCATTTTTAATATGAAGAGTCTGGGAAGCAAAGTCTCTTTAAAATAATTGAATTTTAAGTTACTTCAAGTTAGGTTATTTGTATCACTTGCTTTAATAGCTTTTTTCTTTTTTTTTTTTTTAATCAAACCCTTTTTCTGGGTTTCAGCTATTTCATTTGATATAAGCTTATTCACTTGCTGGCTAGAGTCAAATTTTGAGTCAGGAAATGTCTGGACAGTATGTTAGAGATAGTAAAGAGTCCTAGAATTGTATTTTCTTGGTTAAGGAAAGAAACTTGAAAACTATGTTGGTTCCCTTCTGGTGAAGGATAATGATTTAGCTGGACTCTCAGCTGGTGTAGATAATTGGTGATAAAGAACATCTGCTGTTGACTGTGCCAGGTAATTGTAGCCTTTAACTCGGAGTGGTGGTTTTATTGCAGCAGTTCATATCACTGTTGCTTCCAGACTGGATTACCTTGGTATTCTTCTGTGTGCATGTCACTTGGAAACTGCAGCTAGCCCAGAAATGGCACTTTGTGTGCTTGGCAACAGTGTTGGTAATCAAGTGTGTATCTCTGTGCAGCATCATTTACAGCAGCTGCCTCCTTATTTCCAAGGGGACAATTTAAGATACAGGTTTCAGCTCCTGAAGTTGTAGATGGTTCGGAGCCTGTGTAGCAGGAAGCCTGCTTCTCCAGCTACGGCAGCAATGGGCAGTGGAGATCAGCAGCTTGCCCCACTTAAAACGGCAACTACCAATACAGATGGCAAGGGCCTAGAACCAAAGCTTTACAATGAAGCGTTCTCAGCTCTGATGCACTCAAGCCTGACCTTACTGACATGTCTCATTCTGCAAAGTGTATCTTTCTTTTGGGTGCTGGGGCTGTATTGTAACAGTAACAGAATCCATGTGGGTTTGGAACTATGTTCTGATTCAGATATCAATCCTAATTTTTAAAACTTCTCCTGAACCTCCAAGTTATCCCTGGATATAAAGTCACTCCAGAAACCATAAAAACTCTGTCATCCAGTAAAAAATGAAATCTCAGAACAAAATGGATCTTGAGTCATGTTGAGTGAATTTAGTGTTCTGCTTCTCTTGGAGGCATAGCAGTGTTTATTTTTAAGCCTAGAAAGAAACTCTGTCATACAGGAAGTCTACCTGTTCCAATGCTAAGATAGTACAATTTCTTTCCAAGATGTCTACAATTTTGCAGGTAGCAGTGAGTGCTAGGAGGGCTTTTAGGGCCCATCTAATGATGGAGAAGTGCTAGATACCTTCCTTGCAGAGTTTCTTATCACTGAAGAATTAGAAGGAATGCTTTCATTTTTTAAGTGCTTTGTCCTAGCTGGTGAAATGAGGTGTCTTATTCCTTTGCTCATGTTCTTTTGATCAGGACCTAATACAGGACTTCTTGCCTTTTTATTTGAATGTATTGATCAGTGATGTCTCTCTCTGCATTAGCTGATCAGTATCCAGTCCTAACAATAATTGTTGAAGAAACTGTATGAACTGGGAGAACTAGTTACTGAGTTTTGTCGCTGTGTTTTGGTTTTCTCTTCTTCATAATCTGCAAAAGTTGGATAAAAGCCTCTCTTTGCACTGAATGCTAATTTAAATAGAGCTCATAATTTTGTTGTTCATTTTCCAACCTGTCATTGTGTTTGGGTTTTATGTTAACTTTATGTAATAAATATTAATTCTAATTTTCTGTAGCATTGCATGCAAATTTATGAATTCAAGTACATGCTTCTTGGAAACAACATGTTATAACTTAGGCTGAATACAATGGGATGAAAAACTCAGCAAAGAAGGTGAAGTGTTTGGATTTTCTTGAGCAGGAAAATGTTTGGAGAATGCCCCAGTTTTTTCAAAACTATGGAAAGCAAGTTCTGATCCTACATGTTTCTGTTGATACACAATCCTGCACAGTTCTGTGGCTTGATGGTGTTCAGGGGACTGACCAGTTCAGAGAAAACAATCCAGATTTTCCCACTGACTGCGTTTTTGGCCTTCAGGAATATTCCATTGCCCAACTCAAGCAGGCTGGTGTACAGGAAGTCTTTTGAGTGTAATGTTAGCATTGCTGTTAAAATGTCAGTTAATTTTTATCTTTAGACAAATCATTGACTACTCCCAGGAATGTTTCTCCTTCTGCTTGTATTGCCTTCACAGGAAAACTAATCGTGCAAAGTAAGCCCTCTATAGATCATACCGTTAATCTGCATGTTTTGGAATCTGGGGTTGGGAGATTCCTAAATGAGCATGGAAGTCCCTCAAAACACCTTACAGTTATTTCATTGTGAAAAAAAATCTCTGCAGCATTACCTGCATTCACCTCTTTCCAACCTGAAGGATAGAAATTGTCCTTGAGATAAATTTGAAAAAGGTTAATGCAGAACCTCTGTCACTTTCATTTCCAGAAGAAGTTGATGATGTTTGCTAGCAATAGCATGAAAATAGTTGAGTAGAGAGCTGCTTCTTGTACCTGCATCTGTCATTGATGCATGGAGGGAACAGTCATATTGGCCTGATCTAAACCTCATTGTCACCAGAACCACTGAGTGTTTGCCTAAAATTGAATGATTGCTTCCTCTAAATGCATATCTGAGATTGTAAAAGATTGAGCCCTAGAAGGCTTCATTTTGCATTCGGTGCAGTGGGCCATTCCCCTGTGAACATTCCAGACATTGGAGCCCAACATGGCACTACAGTTGCCTGTTACACCGAACAGCACAAGAGTGAGCTGTGCTGCATAAGCACTTGGTATGGAAGGAGGGTCTTGCAGAACCACTGCAGTGGTGACAGCTTCAGTAGGACAGAGCTTTTGCTATCCTTAAGATTTCTCTATGACATTTCAGCCATGAAGGATAGACAGGGATGTCTTTTTTTTTTCCCGCTTCTGTAGACATTGCTTTTCCAGTGCCTCATAAATTTCTGTACTGCTCTGAACTGACTTTTAAGAAGTTGAAGTATGACTTTGCTGGCCTAGAACAGCAAGTGTTGAAATTTGGAGTAAAAATCAAGTAAAATCCTGTAGTTTTCAGTGTAATTTTAAGAGCCCTGTATCTAATCATGCATGTCTGGGTTAGCAAACTTAATGGTCATTCTTTGTCATGTAGCCTTTGACATAAACTGATAGTGACATTTTCTTTTCAAGTGTTGATCAACAGCTCTGTTGGCTGCCTACAGACAATTCTGCACTGTTACAAATGGCTCCCAGAACAAAGTTTACGTATGTAGCCAGAATTTTTTTCAAAGCAAATCTGAGTTTTGAAAAGCCTATTTAAATAAACAAGTGTCTGAAGAACACAGAATGGATTTCAATGGACTTTCCATTAGTATTATCCCGAAACAATTCACAAGCACGTTTCAGTCATTAGAGCAATACCAGGAACAGGAGATGAGAATGTACCATGCAATCCATACCTTTAGCATTCTCTTGTAGAAACTTTATTCCCTGGAACAGGGAAATAATCCCCTTCTCACAGCTGAAAGCAATGGCAGAGTCTAGACAACACAAAGTGTTGGAAGGTCAGTAGACAGCTGTGTTTTTTGCCAGTATGAAAGAGCTCAGGAGCAGGTGGAGATCAGCTGTGGATGGATAGACCTCAGAGGGTAAGACCAGATATACTTAGTATTTACCGACAGCAGTGACTTACTGACTCAGGACATGAACCAGCAGGACCAACTGGAAGGTCTTTGTTGCTTCCTTCTGGCCTGTACCGCTCATCAGCCCGTGTTTCCTGGGCAGGGCTGAGTCCCACAGTGGCCAACTTTCCCTGCCTCTGCCCATGTTCCTTTTTATGTGGCCCTTCCCGCACCTTCCCTTGTGTGTGCTCCCTCGCAGACCTGCTTCTGCTAGCCTGAGGCTCTTTGTGGCAACCCTTGCTCCCTGCCTCAGTAAGAGGAACATGATGGACTGACTATCCTCCCCCTGCTACTCCAATGTTTTTTCTTTTTCCCCTTTCCCAGCCTAGTGGCTCTTCATTTATATTAGCAGCTGTAAGCCCCCTTCTCCCTTTGAAATATCCCATGGAATGTAAGTAGTTAAGACTCGTTATCTCTGAAGAGGGGAAATTCAGGAGGGAGCTGGGTGTTGGGGAAGTTGTGTCTGAGTAAGAAGAAGCATCTCAGAAACTGAGCAAGTATGTGTTGGGGGTGCTGACAACACTGAGGGCAAACAAGGAGTTGCAGGGCTGGCTGGCTGTGGTGGGCTGCTAATACAGAGAAGCAATCAGAGCCAGAGGCAGCTGCTGACGCAGTGGGTGTGAGGCTGATGGGCAGAAATGCGGGCTGGCTGCTGCAAGCTATTGAGTACTAAGCCCAGAAGAAGGGAAGGGGCTGTTGAGAAGGAGCAGGTCTGGGTGAAAGAGGAGATTGTCAGTGCATGCCTCGGAGAGTGTGTGGGAGACTGAAGCTCCCATTTTTTCTGTGTTGGTGTAAGTTGGTTTGTTTGTGGAGGCTGTTATGGTCTAGTTCTCAGCTGGCAATAGAGGGACCTCCATGTTTTTTCTGCCTGCTCAGTCATTATGTGCTAAGGGGAAAACAAGGCTGGGCTGCATGTGGATCTGTGGGGCACAGTCCTGCTGTGGTCTGTAATGGCTTCTCATCATCTTTGCGCAGACTTCACAGTTCAGAGATGATGCACATCATACCAACTTTCCTAGTGTCTACCTGTCCTTTAGGTTTAACAATCTAGCCGAACACCTGTTCTACTGAGGTCTTGGGCAGCACAGGTGAAGGTAGCAGGAGGTAAGTGATATTTACTCTGCTGTGAATTGGACTTGGACCCTCACAGAACCTGGTATCTGCAGGGTGGAAGAGACTCTGCCCTCACTGGATGCGATTTTGCCTGTAAGGGGCACGTGAGTGTGGAGAGTGTCTTGCTAGAGGAGAATGTGGGTGACTAGGTGCAAAGTCTCCTGGGGTCCACTCTGTCCGAGGGCCCGTTCCAAGGACGCAGCACAGCCTGCTGTAGGACACAGCAGCCTTGCATAGGATACCAGCTAGTTTTCAGTCCCTGTGAAGTCTTTGGTTCTCTAACAAGAAAACAGTTCTAGAAATCTGGGTCTCAGGTGTGGCCATATTTGTCAGGGCCTGCAGAGTCTCAGGTGTCTTGAAGACTCTCTGCTTCTCTGCCTTCCAGTCAGGTCCGGTGTCTCAGTTCCGTATGTTTAGCCTTGGCCAAGGGTGAGATTTAAGTGCCACACTCAACCGTTCTGGTCTTTTCTGCAAACTGTAGCTTCTCCAGGATTGTGTGATCACTGTACTGTTTCACAGGGTTCAAGTTTTGTTCAGGCTGGGATCTCTTAAACCTTCAGTTTCTCTGTCTGGAGTCTCCAGCTCATCTGGAGTTAAAAAGCACGTTGCTGTCAGTCTGCAAGTTCTCACACGTGCTCCCAGCTGCCTGGGTCTCACAGCCATGTTGTAGTGAACTGCATTTCTCCCCCAAAAGACTGAAACTGGGGACAAGATGTGAGAAATAGATTCTCGGAAAGCAACAGCCCGTTGGTCATCTACTGATTTATTTATATCCCCACCCTTTAGATTCAGTGTTAGGAACAGTGTTATTGCGTTGTGGGCTTACGTTATTTGAGCCATCTGATGGCTTTTCCAATTGAGGAGACCAGCAGAGTTAACCATCAGAAACAGGGAGATCCTTGTATTTATGTGCATTCTGGAACTGGCAGTCTGATATGGTTAGAGCTGGGTTAGGGTTACCGCCCTTTCTGGAGTTAGACCGCTGAATACTGCAATATCTTTCAATTTAAAAAGGGACATGAGCCTCTTCTCATCTGGTCCTTACTTTCTGCTTAGGAGAGTCATTTCTGCTAGAATCGCTGTAATGGCCCATGGCTTTCTAAGATCTGAAGACTGCCATTTACAGACGTCTAGC
This sequence comes from Buteo buteo, assembly GCF_964188355.1. Lineage (NCBI taxonomy): Eukaryota > Metazoa > Chordata > Aves > Accipitriformes > Accipitridae > Buteo > Buteo buteo. The sequence continues at coordinate 25,073,572 of NC_134182.1, forward strand.
TTGCTTTCTGTGGCATTTAAGAATAATATGAGATATAAGAGTTCTTTCTAAAATGACACCTTTTAAAGGAGTGTTTTCTCTCTGGCAAGTGTCAGTCTGAAATACATGTGCCTGCCACAGGATGGCAGCAATCAGTCACCTTTGAAGCATCCTCTTTCAGTTCGAATATTACATTTCAAGATGAAGTCCAAAGATAAACTATTCACACTAGATCACTCTGTGAAGGCGATATGGCAAACACAGGAAAGCCTTTATGTATTCTTATTCATTATTAATGAAAAACATGTTTTACAAAGTTTATTACAACATGATAATTTGCTTAGCTACAAAAGCTGGCCCAGGGGAGGAGCTCTGAATACCTTATCATACAGTAGTATGTATGGGAGTTCATTCTTTGGGGGATTAAATACTGAGTGTGAGGTATGTAATCTCTTTTTAATGCTTCCCAATGAGTATATATTTAATTCCTACAACAATCCGAGGGTTTTCCACCTTTAGGCCTGGGTTTCCAGTGCCTAAGGTTATCTAAACAATCCATCACTGCAGTGTGATGGGGTCACTGCAGTGTGATGCTTTTGTGGTTAAACCCCAGCCAGCAACTAAGCACCACGCAGCTGCTTGCTTATCCCCCCCCACCCAGTGGGATGGGGGAGACAATTGGAAAAAAAAGGTAAAATTCATGGGCTGAGATAAGAACAGTTTAACAGAACAGAAAGGAGGAAACTAATAATTACAATAATAAAATGACAACAATAATAAAAGAAATGGAATATACAAAACAAGTGATGCACAATGCAATTGATCACCACTCACTGACCAATGCCTGGTTAGTTCCTGAGCAGCAAACTGCCCCCCCCAGGCCAACTCCCCCCAGTTTATATACTGGACATTATGTCCCATGGTATGGAATATTCCGTTGGCCAGTTTGGGTCAGCTGCCCTGGCTGTGTCCCCTCCCAACTTCTTGTGCCCCTCCAGCCTTCTTGCTGGCTGGGCATGAGAAGCTGAAAAATCCTTGACTTTAGACTAAACATTACTTGGCAACAACTGAAAACATCAGTGTGTTATCAACATTCTTCTCATACTGAATCCAAGACATAGCACTGTACCATCTACTAGGAAGACAATTAACTCTACCCCAGCTGAATTCAGGACAGTATCCACCACTTATTCTACACCATTTACGTTATGCCCAGGTCCCATACTTTCCAGTGCATCCTAACCAATCACCATCACCTTTTCTGTCCTTTGAGACAGATATAGATAGATATATACACACACACACACAGAGAAAGCATTCCCTTACACTATGGGCCATCTCTATAAAACCTTCATTGAGTTCGTTTAGTCCCTGACTTCAGCCTTCATCTCTCATACCAGTCTTTCTGGGAAGGGGGGATGGTGTGAAGTCTGTGAAGTCAGCAGAGCAGGATTGGGCTTCAGTGCAGTACGGTGAGCAGGTGACATAGGGCGCAGCAGGAGGATGGTGTGCGATGTTGGATTGTTGCATGCTGAAGACAGTTCTGGTTCCATCACTACTGCGCTTCGCTCAGTTTTATCAAAGTTCATTCTTGCTTGATCTAAGTGATTCTTACCGTAATACTATGGATATAGCATATTAACAATTATAGTAATGATAACACAGAGTGGCAGGGCTATATACCAACTAACATCATACAATTTAATTCATTGGCTATTCTCACCTAAAATCAAATCCTCTTGAGGCACACATAAGACTTCCCCATCCTTTTGCATCACGCACCACGTGCACCCAGATCCTTGAGCAAAAGCAATCCCATGAATGGGTCTGCCTTTGTGTGAGGCAGGAGTAACCCAGACTGTTTTCCCTAACATATTTTTTATGTACACTACAGGGACTTTATCCCCTTCTACAGTACATAAAAGTTCTGACTGGGCAGGGCCACACTGATTGGCAAATCCTCTGGTGTTGACTAACCAGGTGGCTTTTGCTAAATGTGTATCCCAATGTTTGAGGGTTCCACCCCCCATTGCTCTCAATGTAGACTTTAACAGTCCACTGTATCGTTTGATTTTCCTGGAGGCTGGTACATGATAGGGAATGTGATATACCCCCTCAGTGCCACACTCTTTGGCTCAGGTATCTGTGAGGTTGTTTTGGAAATGAGTCCCATTGTCTGACAAGATTCATCTTCTCCTTTAGCAGTTTCTGTGACTTGTCCTATAGGACTTCAAAAAGCGAATAGACGGGGTACTTCAGGACATGGTTTAGTGGGCATGGATGATGGTTGGACTCAATGATGTTGAAGGTCTTTTCCAACCTAAATGATTCTATGATTCTATGACTCCATACAGCAGCCTTCCACCTCCAATGTTTTCCCACAATGCAACCCCTCAGGGAACAGGGCATTTTGTGTCTCATTTTCTGACAGTTTACTATACAGTGGGGCCTCTTCAGCACGCATCACCTCCTCCTCTGGCGGTATTCCGAAATCTTTGCCTTCTGGCCACTCCGTGATCACTTCCACAATTCCTGGGCAACTGGGGCTTCCCCTGCGAGCCCGCTGTGTGATCAGTGCGACCCACTTACTCCACGTGGCGTCAGTCGCGTGATGTGTAGAGGAGACCCTCCCTTTGAACATCCAGCCCAGCACTGGCAGTCGGGGTGCTAAGAGGAGCTGTGTCTCAGTACCAACCACTTCTGAGGCAGCTCGAACTCCTTCATACGCTGCCAATATCTCTTTTTCAGTTGGAGTATAGCGAGCCTCGGATTCTCTGTATCCCCGACTCCAGAACCCCAGGGCTCGGCCTCGGGTCTCCCCGGGTGCTTTCTGCCAGAGGCTCCGGGCAGGGCCGTTCTCCCCGGCTGCGGTATACAGCACATTTTTAACATCTTGTCCTGCCCGGACTGGTCCAAGGGCTACGGCATGAACAATTTCCTATTTCATTTGTTCAAAGGCTTGTTGTTGCTCAGGGCCCCATTTAAAATTGTTCTTCTTCCAGGTCACTTGATAGAGAGGGCTTACAATCGGACTGTAATTTGGAATATGCATTCTCCCCAAACTGACAATGCCTAAGAAAGTCTGTGTTTCCTTTTTACTCTTTGGTGGAGACAAAGCTGTTATTTTGTTGATCGCAACCATTGGGGTCTGACATCGCCCATCTTGCCATTTTATTCCTAAAAACTGGATCTCCTGTGCAGGTCCCTTGACCTTACTTTGTTTCATGGCAAAACCAGCTTTCAGAAGGGTTTGGACTATTTTCTTCCCTTTCTCAAAAAATTCTTCTGCTGTGTCGCCCCATACAATGACGTCATGAATGTACTGGAGGTGTTCTGGAGCTTCACCCTTCTCCAGTGCAACCTGGAACAGTCCATGGCAAATGGTGGGGCTGTGTTTCCACCCCTGGGGCAGCCGACTACGAGTGTACTGGATGCCCCTCCAAGTGAAAGCAAACTGTGGCCTGCAGTCTGCTGCCAGAGGGGTTGGAGTGGCCACGGTGCCTGTCACCGGGGTTTGGGTGGCCGCGGTGCCTGTCGCAGGGGTTGGAATGGCCGCGGTGCCTGCTCTTTTGTTGTCACATCCAGAGACCTTCTCTTCCCCTTGAGGGTACTGAGTGGTGTCGAACAGGGCTCGATAGGCATGGGCCAGGCCCCAGCACGTTGCAGTGATTTGTGTCTCTCTGGAAATGCCAGGGTGACAGCATACTTTTTCCAAATATTTTACTAGTTCTTCCGGATTCTGCACTTGTTCAGGGGTGAAGTTCCAAAACACTGGAGGTGACCACTGCCCTACACATTTGCCCATACTACCCCACACACCCTGCCACTCATAATTATCTAGCCTCAGGGCAGATCTCTGGGTGATCTTCTTAAATAGTTGTTTAACCTTAAACAAGACCTGAACCACATTCAGGAACATGCAAGTTCCTAGCAATAGGACCATGCTGGTTTTAACATCCCGAGGATATTCAAATTTTTCACAATTCTCACACACTATTGTAATTAAACTGGAGGAGAAGGGAAAGGGGAAGAAATGCGTCTCGCCTATAGATTGGCTCTCTGAGAAGGAAAGGTAAAGGGTGTAATTATTAATAGTTTCCCGCAGATGGCTCCCAAAGTATAGAGCTGACAACAGTGCTGAGTGCAAATACTGGATTAGTCCCGTGACTGACAATTTTATCATACCATAAGCCAGTATTACACAGTACATCAAAGTAAAAACCTTAATCCACCTCCCATGGCTGATAAGCAGCAGCACAGGGACTATATACAGCGAGTGAGGTGATACATAACAGAACTCTAAAAACAAGCATCACAACTCTAAGAGCCCATAAATCGACATTGTGGCCAGCAAGTATTAAACTAATATAATGAATGCTTGTAACAAATTTCTTTTAACATCTTCTGGTCAGATCTGTCGTTATCTCAACCCTTTGAGCCCCATGTTGGGTGCCAAAAAGGACTATCGTGATTTAACCCCAGCCAGCAACTAAGCACCACGCAGCCTCTCACTCACTTCCCGCCCCACCCAGTGGGATGGGGGAGACAATTGGAAAAAAAAGGTAAAATTCATGGGCTGAGATAAGAACAGTTTAACAGAACAGAAAGGAGGAAACTAATAATTACAATAATAAAGTGACAACAATAATAAAAGAAATGGAATATACAAAACAAGTGATGCACAATGCAATTGATCACCACTCGCTGACCAATGCCTGGTTAGTTCCTGAGCAGCAAACTGCCCCCCCCAGGCCAACTCCCCCCAGTTTATATACTGGACATTATGTCCCATGGTATGGAATATTCCGTTGGCCAGTTTGGGTCAGCTGCCCTGGCTGTGTCCCCTCCCAACTTCTTGTGCCCCTCCAGCCTTCTTGCTGGCTGGGCATGAGAAGCTGAAAAATCCTTGACTTTAGACTAAACATTACTTAGCAACAACTGGAAACATCAGTGTGTTATCAACATTCTTCTCATACTGAATCCAAGACATAGCACTGTACCATCTACTAGGAAGACAATTAACTCTACCCCAGCTGAATTCAGGACAGATGCCCAGCCATGATATACCTTCAGTTTCACTGGAATTCAGTGCCTGTTCGAAGGCATTTAGTGCCCTGGAGCCAGTCATTAGCATTTTCATGTTTATGTACATTTACTTACAGCTAGTTTGCTGTCATCTCATCTGAAACAATAAATTAATTTTTACATCCAGGTTTCTTTTAAGTCACTTGTAGTGGTCCCTGGTTGGTTCTGTGGTCAGTGTCATCAGCTGTGATCAGTGACCTGCCCCAGCACTGACTCGTAAAAGCACTGTATTCAGTAAGACTCTATGCGAAAGCTGAAGGGGATTTATAGGCTTTACCATGTAAAGGATTTTGTGAAATTAAATTGTTCTTTGAAAGTCCTACTTTGTGAAAGCTGAGCCTTTTTGTTAGAAAATACAGTTTTAAAAATCAGAAAGAGCAGGGATAAAACAGTGTCTGTAGCCAGCGAGCTCTCTGCCCTTGCAGACAGCATGTCCTGCTGCCTCCAGCCAGGGATGCGCATGTCCATCTCCACTGCAGGTGCGTGCCCCAGCACTGGAGTGCGGGGCCAGTCTCTCTTCCCCCCAAGACTAACGAGGTTTACGAACGTGAGTCGCACTAATTGGGACGGTGCTGCTGAAGAGGTGTTTTGGCTGCTCACAGAACCAGTGGGGGAAACAGCCAGAGCTTCGGCCTCTCTTCTTACCAGCTTGGGTATCTGCGCTGCGAGGCACAGGTTAACTCGGTCTCCTCTCTTTTGGTTGGGGGGGTGTTCATCAGTCTCCCTCTTTCACTTTTTTCTTTTTTTTTTCTCTTTAACTTGGAATATTTGGCAGGTGCCTCAGGTGCCGCCCCTCCACGTGTGGTCAGAAAGGCAGGACACGTGTCGGTGGGCCAGAGCGTAGGAGGCAGGAGTGTGCAGCATGGGCGGTGGGATGTCGGAGGGGAGGCAGCCACACCTGGGAACCGCAAAACAGTGGGAGACTGTCCTCTGGGGGGAAGGAGGCTACCTGATGCCTAGGGAGCACCAGAGACCAGATACTCTCCCAACAAGGCATAGAACCAGGGGTGAGGCACTCAGCATGGTGGCTGATGTGAAAGGAGGTGTAAGGAAGGCAAGTGACAGAGAGAAAGCCCTGGACTTCAGGAGAACAGACTTGGGCTCCTTCAGGTGACTTGTAGCTGGGGTGCTCAGCTTCACAATGACAGAGGTGGCAAAGTAAAAGAGTAACATGAAGGAAGATCTCAGCCTCAGAATGAGCAAAAACAGGGTGCTATACATTTCAAGTGTCTTGCTAAAATAATAAGCTCATATGACTCAGTATGGAGAGCTTAGTACCAGACAAGACATGAGACTCTTTCAAAGCTTTTAATAGCACTCTGGCAGGTAGGCTTTCCTGGCTGCCTCTGCTAGCCCATGTAGCAATGTATTAATTGCTGTTCTGGAGCAGTCTATCAAAGATATGCTTGGTTTTGTCTATTGTTTTCCCTGCACAGATGATGGAAAGTGTCTTGAGTGTCTTTGCCCAGCTGTTTGACGTCAAGTCCTTTTGGAGTCTGAGAAGTCATTTTCAGTATTTGAAGGAAAACATCCTGAGACAGTATAATACTGGGATGACACATTTTTATACCACAGAGGTGGATAATCTGATGCTGTGCCAGAAATAGTACCGAGAGAAGAAGCACTTCTGCTCCTCTTTACTGCAGAACCCTTTTTCCCCATGGTGTGGGAGACAGGCTCCTTCCCAGCATCAGCTGCATGTGATGGGGGTGGGTTGAGGCACATCCACAGCTAAAGTGAGAGAAAACATACTCTCTGGTGACTGGTGTGGACGTGCTTGGCATCAGAAAACAAAACCAGGGGGTAGAAGAGGCACAGCCCAGATCTACCATCATTGAAGGTGTCAGACCAGAGGTAGAATCAAGGACCCATTTGACACAGCATACCTCCTGCTTACCCCTGAGATTTTAGCAAGTGTACGTAAGGAGAGGGAACAACTGAGCCATTGGCAAGATCTGTATGATCTCATATGGGACACAGATTTAGGTTATAGATTTAAAGATTAAGGAGGATAATTCTGAATTAGATGTCTTCAGTCAGAGCTCTCCACTTGTCATTCCTGCAGTGCCCGTGCAGGCTCCTGAGCTGTGTACTGCGTCATGGGAATGGCATTGAGAAAGCATCTGAAAGATCATTTCCCTCTGCTGTTCACACAGGTCAGAAGATTTTCATTATTGGCTAACAGCTGGTTGCAGTCTTTGTATTCATCCATTCTCAGTCTCCTGCTGGCAGCGGCTTTTCTTCCCAGAAATCCCAAACATGGTGAAAAATCTAGCATTTCTGCAGAGAGCCGTCTCGGCTGCCATGCTGTAAATGACTTGCCCAGCTGTTTTGCTGCAGGGAGAGAAGGAACCTCTTAGAGAATGGAGTTATGACCTTCTGTCTATGATTGATGGCTATTGTTTTTGTGAGTTTGTCACTCGGAATAACCTGGATGACTTTCAGTGTGGCTTTATCCAGCCCCAAGTGGAGGTGAACATTCAGTAGTAGTACTGCCATAGTATGGGTAGCTCTACCAGCTCCTCTTTTCGGCCAGGCTGTTAAAGGATCAGTTCTTGTAGCCTTTTAGAGAAAACTCTCAATAGCCTTGAGCTTTGCAATTCTCCTTCTCAAGTGACATAATGTGATTGAAAACATTACAAAAAAAGCAAATACATTTGATCTCTGACCTCATAATAGAAAAGATCCCTAAAACTCACCATAGGTGCAAACAAGGCTCAGATCACTCAACTGATGTGTGATGAAGCCCTGAGTTTGGCAGGGATCTGTTGGGTTTGCCCGGGCAAATAACATGTCCTTTGTGGAAAGCCTTGGCACCCTAATGGTGAAAAGTGCTGTTCAAATTTTAGGCTTTATTTTTCCAGTTTGCATTGGTAAAGTGACCCGAGGACTTGCTGACAGCATTTTGAAAGCTCGCTTTTTGTGTGTCTATGAACAGTGATGGTCTCTGTTTTCCCCTCAGCAGAGGCAGCCCTGGCTGACCTGCTTGAAGGATTACAAGGGAAAGTGGGCAATGTGTTGCAGTGCCCGACTCCTTGGCCGTGCTGTCAAGCCGCACAGTTTTGATATGAGTAACTCCTCACCTCTTCTGACCTCGCTTGCTAGCATGTGCTTTTGCCCAAATAAGCAGCCCATTTACTTATACACCAAGCAAACAGCCCTGAAAAGCTGATACTGCTCCTTTTGAAGTGCTGAAGAATTTTGCCATTCATTTGTAAGATCAGAGAGGCTGTATTTTTCAGGCAAGCTACTCTGAAATCCCTACTGGAGTTGTTTCTTCCTGTTTCTTCTCTGAGAAGTCATCTGCTTCCATCCTTTTCCTAAAGTGCTCTCAGAGCAGAGTCCCTGCAAACAGTACTGTTTTTTAAAAATTTCCAGGGCAAGAAGAGAATATTTTTTCTCTTCTGTAGGGCTTGTGTTGTGCTGAGTCTTTTTCTCTCGTAGGAATGCTACATTCAGTCACATAGAAAAGCTGTTTGTAGCCCCATATGTTTCTTCAGTGGAAGCTATTGATACCTGTTACCTATCCCCAGCCTTCTGGTTTGAAGTTGCAGGGTCAGTATCATTTTGTTAAGTAGATCAACTTAGAAATGTGAGATGCTTGAAAGTTTGAAAAATAAAAAAAAAAAAAAGAATTGTGAGAGACTGGTTGGAGTTAATGCCTCAAACACCCATTGTGTTGGACAGAGATGGGGCCTGGCTTTTGCGGTTGAGGGAATGAACTGAACTTGCTTGCAAGGCACTGCAACAAGATCTGCATAGCAACACCACGTGTGCGGGACCGAAAGAGTTAATGTCTCAAACATTGTGGCAGGGCAAGTTCTGCATAACAACGAACCACAGGTGAGAAGCCAGTTAAAGCACAAACCCTGCATGACACCTAAGTAGCCTAATGAGTTCAAGTGCCCACCTGAAGGAGGAGCAAGGAGATGATACAAGGACAGGAATTGAAGCCCCACATGCACGTGCCCTCCAGAACTGGACCTCTAGACTGGTGGGACCAACGCTGGATGCAGGGCTGGTGAAATCTTTCTTTTCTCTTTCTCTCTCTCTTTTTTTTCCCCCCATAACCCCTACACCTCATCCCTTTAGACACAAAACCATTGACCAAGTCTGGGACTAGGAGCAGATCCAGCTGCCCCCAGGCTCCTCTCTGAGAAGGAGTCTAGAAAGCAAGGGGGTCCGCTCTGAACCTCGTGACTCAATGGGAGACCTCTCCTTATTTTCTTCCCTGAACTGATACATGTGGTTAGTGGGTGTTGTATGGTTTACTGACGTAGTTCCATGCCAATTCTTGTTGTGAGAAACCCTGCCACCTGCTGTTATGCCTTCCAAGTTCAGGTTGCTTCTGCAATAAATAAAACGTTCAACTGATTGTTTGGTGTCACTTCACCTTAATTTAGCCTGAGGGAATTCTGAACTCACCACAACCCCTTCCTGCTCTTTCCAGCACAGGTTGTGACTTTTTTTTACATAGTCGGCAGGATTCCCTTGGTGTTGCTAAAGCGATCATTGGGACCAGGTCTCTGCTGTGGCCCCTCTCTGAGAGGAGTCGTACACAAGGGGAGATAGTCATCAGAGGACTAATAAAGGGATCTGGTCCCTATAATTGTGTGCTCATTATGGCCCCCCTGGGAGGTATGACCGTAGACTGTACCCCTCTCCTGGAGAGATTAGAGGGCTACAACGCCTGGCCCTCTTCCCCTTGGCATGACTTTGGTTTGTGTGGTTTTAGGAGCCGCTCTGGTGGCAGCACAACAGGACAAATGCATGGTCCGACAAACAGAAGGGGAGATGCTAAAATCCCTTCAAGATTTAGTGAAGGCTTTGCAGGAGCAATTGGAAAATGAGACATATGAAGTCTCTCCAATGAACTCACCACCAAGTGAGTGATTATCCAGAGATTACATACTGCTTTGATGGAGGCTTTGGAGTGGAAAAGGGTGTTAAGGGAGCAATTAGATAAAACCTGCTCCCAGATCGGTGTAGAAAATGTGGATGCAGACTCTGACAGGGAAAAAAGAGTCAAAATCATACCCTTTTGAAGACTTAGGACGTGTAAGGGAAATATTTTCTCTTGGGACTGGGGAAGCCACAATGTGACCTTTGATTAAGACTGAGACTGTGGATGGTGGTCAAGGAGGAGCCCAACAAGTTACCACGTACATCATCCCCTGCTTCCCCACTGATTTGGCTAGAATTCAGGAAAAATATTCCTGGGGACTGCAAGAAACAGAAACTGAATATGTGTGGAGAATATCCCCTATGGGGGATGACCATATCCTGCTAAGTGAGGATGAGGCAAGAGGATCTTGGGGACCAGGGGTTTTTCTAACTACAAATGACGATAGAGAGCCCTGGTCCCTGCCCCAAAGAGTAGCATACTGGGTGGGTGGACTGGTTCCTATGGAAAGGGGAGACCCCTTCTCGATTAAAGTGCCTAGGGCGCATCACATTTTAGAAAGTATACAAAAAACAGTGTGTCTCCAGTTGATGCATGATCGATTCCTGGTTCCGCGACAGCTCTCCCCCATGCAATATGTGGCAGACCCCAAAAGGTTGCACCCTCTCATAAGCGGACTGCCCGATGTCTTGAAATTACATGCAGTGCAGTTACAGGATTGCTTGAGAGCACCCTGACCCCGAAGAAGGGGAGGTCCTCCAGAGATGACATAACTCTGAGGTGCACTGGTTTGAAATCATCAGCTGGTTGTGTTTTATCTGTAGGGTAACCTATAACGTGTCTATAGTGTTTCCGAAATATTCTTAGGCAGAGGTAGGGAAGCCTAAACCCTAACATTTGACAGAGCTTTCTGGCATTACAAAATATACAGAGATTGTGACATTTTTCACTTTCTTTCACCTGTCTTGTATCAAATGAGCGTGAGTCTTGTCTTTAGTAAATAAAAGTTTAGGGGGGTCAAAGTTTCTTCTATAAAATCCCACTGCTTACATAGATGTGCAATTCTTTCCTCTCTAATAGAGTGAGTACGCTTTAATTTGATTATAAAATATTGTATATACAGTATATTGGCAGAAAGCTGTCTGCTGTAAAATGCCAACTTAAATTCTGAGAATGGAGTCCCTGCACAAAACACTTGTATTCTGTGACATAACAATGCATCTGTTAAAACCGTTCATGTGAGGAAATAATGTCTGTGGTAAAACTCATGTTCTTTACCACATGGCCCAGATACCTGGGATTTATACAGAATTCCTTTGGCAGTCACACAAAAGAGCCAGTAGGTACCTAGTAGTAATCCAAACCTCAGTTTCCTTTTCCAGAAATTGCAGTCCTGATTTCTTCCCCAAGTTTGGAAGAGAAACTGAAGTGGCTTGTCCAAAAATAGTGGTCCTGCTGACTTTCCAGAATGTGGACATTAATCTTGTATTAATATATCCTGTTCAACAAGGGACCTTTACCATTGTGTAAGTAAGAGTACAATGTTTGGGTCTTTTTTAATTTATTTTTGATGTATAAAAAAGTACTATCCTGAAGCAAACTAATTCATGTAATGGGAAGGAGATGTCTATTTTCCTCTTTCTTAGGAGCTTAGACATAAAGGCTTGTGAGTCCTGATATTTTAATGTATGAATCAAAACCTAGCATAGGAGAAAAATAAAAGGGTAATATTTGATAGTAAGGAACAATGCATAGGAAGTAAGGAAAAGTGTCTGGTTCTCCATAAAAATTTTATACTCCTGACTTGATTATGTATTGTCACATAGCTTGCGAGTAATTCTCTGACTACTTATAACTGTTTTCAAGTGATCTGGTAATATGTTAGATGCTTTCCAAGCTCTAATCTCATTTGGGGGAGTGACATTCCTGGTACTCTGGGAATGTCCATTAGTCCTGTTAGTCTACGGGATGTGCAGGAGCATGAACGAGATATCGGAAGAAAAAGTGTTTTTCCTTTTCAGCGTCCTGAGAGGATGCGTTCTTTCTGATTTCCAACAGAAAAACAGTAAGTGTATTACAGGAAGTCCAGAAAGGGCAAGAGCAGAAGAAACCAGCATGCCTAGGATTCCTCTGCTATAGCAGTCTCCTAGACTGGTCATTGTTATGACACACTTCTATCACCTGCTCCCACACCTGCTAGAATGCTCATACTAAAGACTTCATAGTAGTCTATGGTATATAGTTTATAATAGCAATCAGCACCTGGAAACAATTAAGTGATTCACCTGATGGAAGCATAATACCAGGTCAAGATTATTTATGTTTTCAGTGATTTCCTCCTCCTGTGTTGTATTCTCTTAATCCAGGATTAAATTCTAATTGTGGCTAAATCCTTGGAAAGCTCATCAATTTGAATGGAAGTTTTAGGAAACCAACATATCTGAGGTTTGAATGGAAGGTTTTAGGATGTGAATCTTACTACCTTGTAATTTCTGGATGTTTCGTTCAAGGCAAGCACAAACTAAATAAAAGGAATAAAGAGAAACCTTGCAGGCTCTGTTCTCAGACATGAGGGCAAAGGCAATGGAATGAAAGCACAGTGCCTTGGGTTTTGCTCTCATTTATGCTGCCTGCACACAATCTCATATGAACACACTAAGATAAAAGTCTGTGTTGTTTTGTTAGTTTGGATGCTGGAGCTGAGCATGTAAAGGAAAAGCATCGTCAAAAAAGAAACCCACACTTTTTTCAAAGTGGTCAGAATCAATCTGTGCATAATTTGACACAGGAGAAGAATAGACAGAGTTAAGCAGGAAGTTTGCTTTGTTTTATAATTCTTGTATGAATGAACAGAACTTCACTGAAGCCAATGCAGCTCTATCCAGCTACTGCCTGATCTGTGTGACCTGTAGCCCCACAAATACAGTTATTGCTATTGCTAGTTACATGCCACAGGCTAATTACTAACGTTGCAGTATTAAGGCATGTCAAGCTTGCTTTGCTTCAAATTGCCTTGGCCTGCCTGGAAATTTGTTTTAGCTGGCTTAGCTGTGACAGCAATTTTTTTTAATTGTCAAGTGACTATTTCCTGATTTGTTTTACTTGGTTTTTTATAATCAGGGGATATAACCACAATTTTTGTACAGCCAGGAGTAGCAAGTAGTTATTCTGTGTAGAAAGAAATATCTATGACACTGTCTTAATGTTGCCATGGAGGAGAATATAGGCCTGGCCTGGCAGTGGAGGGCTTGCCCATGACAACCCAGGGTGCAGGGGAGAGGGGTGCAGACATGGGGGGATAAGAAAAGAGGGCATAGGATATCAGTTCAGGGCTATGAACAGCTTGGCAGCAAACAGTTTAATGTAAACCTGGGAGTGGGGCAAAACTGGTTTATCGGTAGCAGAGAAAATAGGTAAGAAGTATACAACATATGTAAGATACTTTTTATATAGGACATTGCGCTGGTTTTGGCTGGGATAGAGTTAATTTTCTTCACAGTAGCTAGTATGGGGCTATGTTTTGGATTTGTGCTGAAAACAGTCTTGATAACGCTGAGATGTTTTTATTATTGCTGAGCAGTGCTCACACAGAGCCAAGGCCTTTTCTGCTTCTCACCCCACCCCACCAGCGAGTCGGCTGGGGGGGGCACAAGGAGTTGGGAGGTGACAAGAAGTTGGGACAGCTGACCCCAACTGACCCAAGCGATATCCCAGACCATAGCACCTCATGTCCAACATGTAAAGCTGAGTGAAGAAGAAGGAAGGGGAGGATGTTCAGAGTGATGACGTTTGTTTCCCAAGTAGCCATTAAACGTGCTGGAGCCCTGCTTTCCTGGAGATGGCTGAACACCTGCCTGCCCATCGGAAGTGGCAAATGAATGCCTTGGTTTGCTTTGCTTGTGTGTGTGGCTTTTGCTTTACCTATTAAACTGTCTTTATCTCAACCCATGAGTTTTCTCACTTTTACTCTTCCGATTCTCTCCCCCATCCTGACGTGAAGGGAGTGAGTGAGCGGCTGTGTGGTGCTTAGTTGCTGGCTGGGGCTAAACCACGACAGACATTCAGACATAATGTGAAGTTGCAGACCAAATAAAAAAAGCAAGGTGTAAAGTATGAAAGAAAATGTACAAAAATAGCCCCAAGTGGATCTTAGAAAGGGAAGGAAGAAATCAGCAGCTTCAACATCGTGCTCCTCCTGGCAAAGAAGAGGGAGAAACCTCTACCACCACCATCATACTCCTCCCAGCAAAAAACTAGGAAAACTGATGACTCCTTGTAACCATTCCCTCTCCCTGAAGCCAACAACCTGAAGACTTCAAAAGAAAGAGTGGAAGAGTAAGTATAACACCAAGGAGAAGGGTAGATGCTAGGAAGCGTGTGTTTTATTGAGTTGCTATTGAGACTTTTTCCCATGTTAGTATTCTTTGTTTCTTTCCTTTTGTCATAAATGAAATACAGTTTGAGTTGCCTTATGTTTCCCTCTTTTTTACCTGCATAGTTCCCTAATTTGTTGAATTTGCAATAGCTTGCTTAGTCCCTAGAATGCAACTTTAAGATTCTCCTGACATTAAAGTCCTGCTAATACATGAAATGCTGGGGTTTTTGTTCTGGCTTTTCTGCAGAGAGTGATTTCTTCACGAGTCAGTGACAGTTCATTCAGTGCACTTGCCTCTTATAGTGTACTGCAGAGTTTGGTAAGCAGAAAAAAAAACCAGTATATTTTGCCTTTTTGAACCAACACCTAAGGAATTAATTTCAGGTCCTCAAAAAAAAAAATAGTTTGTTCACAATAATTTGTAATAAAATGTCCTTTACTATTAGCAACCAGCAAACGTGCTCTGTATTGAACATATCTGACTGTGAAGGGTAGCTCGGGTTTTGATCCTGTTTGTAAGTGGTAGCATCTTCTTCAGTTTTCAGGGTTCACAATATTTACAATGTCCATAAACCCTGAAATTATGGGCATATGATACAATGCAAGCCCATATTTGGGGAAAAATTATACTCTAGATGGGCTCCCCTCTCAACTGGAGCACTGAAGTGCTGCTGCAACACAGACAGTAGAAGTGTCCCACTGACAGAACACCAAGTCATCTACTGCTTTGAAGTAGGTTTGTCTAAACCTGCTACTATAATGAGCTCGCCAAGAATGACTGGAAGGCTTTTAAAGCCAAAAAGCCAAGTTTTGCTAGAGCTAGACCAGGAATTACAATAACATTTTTTTAATAGAAAAAAATCAGTGCAACTCATGAAGACAGGTTGGAAAGAAAAGTGCTTACATCTTGAACTCCCCGTGCCACAGAGAGGGTCCTGCCTTCCAGCCAAATTTCCACTCTTTCTCAGTGGTTGCCAAGAGTTCCTGGTCCCCTCTCTTCCTTAGGAAACTCCTTCTATCATGTCAGAAGCAGGACTTCCCACTCTTCACTGCAGTCTTTCATGAACTGATTGAACTGCCCAGAGGATTTTTAGTTTTCTTTAGCATCACCCAACCTACTCAGTGTAAGTTCAGCTCAGAGCAGGGAGTTTAAATAATAAAAAGTCTCAGCCACCTAATCTGCACAAAGCAGTTTTCCCTTCTTCTGAATCAACTTTCAATATGAAAGTAGCGTATATCTGAAGCTGCAAGATAATCAGCTTTCATATTAGCATCAATCTAAACACAGTGTTCCCTGAGAAATTGTTAATTTCAAACTGTATCTTGCAGTAATAAGCACTACCAAGCATTCTTTCTGACAGGTAATTTTCTAGATCTGTCACAAGCTACAGAACAACATTCCTCAGAGAAACATTAGCTTTCAAGATTGATGAGAATAAGAGTAAAGTATGAAGCAGGGTAGGCTAAACTCCATTAAAATCATGGCAGAAGCATGGATTTTACAATATATTGATTATATGATGTGATCATTTTCTTAACTGAATTTGGTAAGTAACCTAACACAGGAGCTGAAATGTGGTTTGGACTTTCAGCGGGAAAATGCATTGAGTGCGTTTATATTCATGTCACAGCAAGGAAACAGTCTAGGGTTAAATGGGCATGTTTGAAACATAGATGGTCAAGCATTTTTCATATTATGATGACTCTTTAATTTAAATATTTCAGATATGTTTGCCGGCTATAAAATTGGAGGTTGCTATGTTACCACTAGTTGAACCTCAGCAACGAAAGAGCAGGTTCAGATCTGCTTTCTTACAGGTAAGCTATTCTAAGTGGCATGCAGCTAGCACAGTCATTCCCATTCAACCATTGACAAGTTTTAAGCATCACTGACCTGATCTGTTTATAGGATTTTTTTTTCTTTTAATTCAGTGGGCATTAGAAAAGACTCTGTGCAAATCATTTCAACACATATATTTTCTTGGACGCAGTGAACAAGTACATGATCTGATTTTGGAAAAATCATCTATTACTGATATGAAATGCATTTTCTGACTACCTCAGTGAAATCCGTATGCATAACTGATAGTTGCATGGTTATTCTTTGCAAGACTGAGTGATGTCTTGTTGGATATTGACAGTTTTTCTCATTTTATAGTGAATAGTCTCATGAAAAATGTGAAGTAGAAATGAAAATATTTTATTAAAAAAAAAAATCTATGTAGAGATGTTCCTAGTGATATAGCATTGGATTTGCCTTGAAATCCCCCGATACATATTTCTGTAAAATTTCACAAAATTTCATGCCTTCTAGAGACAAAAACGTATTTTTATTCCACAGAGCCAATTTCTATCTGCTTTTGGTTTATTTTAACCCATCCCTTCTGCCTATTTTTCCTTTTGCCTCCTCCCTCTTTTGTCCCTTTCTTTAATCCATGTGCAACAGGTATCATGCACAAATAGTGCTGTGAAAACTTATGCTAGCTTTCTGACAAAATCATTGTGAGTGAGCAGCTGCGTGGTGCTTAGTTGCTGGCTGGCATTAAACCACGATGCTTTGGCAACTGCCAGATTCTTGGTGCTCCTCGGGGAAAACAGATGCTTGTTAGAAACATACATCATATGTATTCTGTCACACACCAATTTTAATTCTTAGGACTTTTCTGTTATGATGTAATGGAAACAGTCAGTAAACCAAACTCTAATGTAACTATCCTGAGCATCTCAGGCCAGTTAATGCTGCTGTGATGCTTGCCTTATTGTGCTGATATATATGTCACTGTGAAAGCCTTTAGAGAGGTGGACAGGGATTAAAAGGCTGTTGCACATTTTTAGCAGCCCAAAGAGGGGCTACCTGCTGGCTTATATCCGCTCTAAATTGGCTTTGCCTGCCACCTCAGAGACCATTGGTTGGTTCGGAGAGCCCATACAATGGGCTTTATTAACCTGCCGTGTCATAACGCAGTCATTTCATCACTCGCTTTAGTCAGGTGTCCTGAGGTATCGGTGGTTTGGGAGGGTTTATTCCTTCATTAACCTTCCAGTAACAGCTGCATTAAACCCTCAAGTGCAGCCATGAGTATTAATTTCTCATATTCTTTTATACATAGCATAGAAGTTTCAGCTTCTGTTAGACTTGAAAACGTGGCTTACCAATGGTGTTAAAATCCAAATTCTGTTTTACTTGCACCAGTGAGGTCATTAGATCTCAGCAGGCAGGGTGGTGAGCAGGGTTGACCCTAGCCTGCTGGTGCGGGTTCGCGGTCCCTTCCTCGACGGTGCGGGGAGGGCCGTTGGCCGGAGGACTGGAACGTCCGGCTCAGACGGGCATTGGCACCGCTCTCCCAAGGCACATTCGCATTGCTCGTGTCCCTTCTGAGGAGCCAGCCTGTAGCTTCTATGTATTTGGGAAAGGGGCACTTGAGGGTCCTTTCATGTCCAAATCAGGATTTTTCACATGTCTTCCCGCAGTCATAGCTATGTCAGACACAGCAATTTCTCCGTACCACCACAGCATTTTAGTTTTCTTCTCCTTTTTATAGAACTGCCCGTAGCGTATACTGCTCTAATCTTTTTAAAGCACTTCGCAAAGATAGTAGAGGCACTCGGGGATAATCTCTGTGAGGCCAGTAAATTGGCCACCACTGAAGCACTGAGCGACATGAAACGAGGTGACTGTAATCTGCAGAGGGAGCCTTCCTCTCGTTTGGACGTACAGTGACCTGCAGACACATGAAACAAACCACAGGAGTTTGCAAAGCCTCTGTCCTTTGTTGAAGGATGCTACCGGAGGGAGTAAGGAGAAAACTGCAGGCAGGCCAAGATATTAGCCACTCAGCGTAGTGTGTGAAGACCAGGGGGAATAAATCATCAAAAGGGATGCTTGACCATGGAGAACAGTTCATCCTGATTTTTTTTTTTTCTCCTTGATATCAAAAGGCAGGTTTTGTTGTTTTTTTTTAAATCTCATTATTATTGCAAGGCTTAGCAGAAGACTTTCTTACTGAAATGGAAAGTTGAAGTGTCCATGGAGCTGCGGTATTTATATGAAACCAAAAGAAACTTGCAGCTGGGAAAGGTCAATGTTCAAGTTCAGTTTATCAAGGCAAATAATACAATTTGCCTTTTGTTGTAGCAATAGGGAAATGATAATCATTGTTACTTTATTACTGTTTAAAGTGTTTATGCCTAAAGAGGTCACATGTATGTATATCATACAGTTTCCTTGAACTGCTTACATGAAAAGTACTCTCTGCTGGTTGTCCCTGTCCCTATTTGATCAAAGTCACAGGCACTGGCATTTGTGTGTCAACAGATGCCAAACTCGGACTTGGACGTCTAGGCCTGTGCCAAATGCCATGGAGAAACTGCTTGTGCATAAAGAGAAGTGGTTAGCAAGCGTGCCCTGCCACCTCAGCACGGCCTGTGGGGTAGGAGATCAGCACTCCCTATACTTGCCATGAGTGTGGCCCCTCCTGCGAGGTGGGGACCAGCACCCGCTTCCAGGACACCAGGTCCTGGCTGCACAGCAGGAGTGACCTGCATGGGGTGGGACGTGCCTCACCTCATCGCAGGACGAAACTCCTCGAGGAGCAGTTCTGTTCCCTCTCACAAGGCTGAGGGATCTTGCCCAGAGGCCTTGGACTTGTCCCGCAAGTGGGCTGTTGGGTGGCTGATTCATTTTCAGTGCGAGTAGAGGGAGCATGGACCAGGTAGACAGTTTTTGTCCAGTGTTAAGTGTCATCATTTTCCACATCTTTCTCTTGGTAGGTGATGAAATACACTCCAATGAAGACAGGAGCATCCATGGACAGAGGCTTTGTGATGGGCTCTCGGCTGAGGACCTCTTCTTGGATGCAGGTTCCTTGTCCTGAAGAGCAGGTGATATTGCTGGGCTTTGTTGTGGGCCTTCTTGAGCATTTGTGAATGTCCCTGAGCACTGCCTTCAGGCACAACTTTATCCCAACCTTCCAACTGAACAGCAATCCACTTACAGACAGGAAGATAACTGGCTAGAAATGGCTGCTGTAGCTCAATGTCAAGAAGCTGTGATTGTTCACATATTCCCTGAGAAAGCTGATGCATGTCCAGGGTTTTGCTGGGGACCACAGAATGCACAAATGGCAACCTCAGAGAGCAGCACCACGGCAGAGAAAAGGCTGCACGTGCCGGGCATACCAGACAGCCTTGTGTGGGATGTGCGCACAGTCAAGCGATGCCCAAAGCTGGGGTGGTGGTGGGAATATTGGGGGTGACCTGGGACTGCTGCAGGAGCACAGCAATGAAGGACTTTGGCCTTGAGAGCACTGCTAGGGCCATTTTTAATCACCGAGCTGGTAAGTGCCAGGTCACTCTGTCACAGTCTGCTAAGCAGCATGTTTTAGGAGGCTTGTCAGTGTTAAACTCCAGCTGTCTATAGATGGACTTAGGAAGTGGTCTCTGCAGAAAGTCAGCAGGAGGTGGGCTGTGACTAGCAGTTGGGGAAAATCAGGCCACTTGGCTGCTTAAACGGGATCTGCAGGAGCTGCCAGACCCATGCGGCAGACGTCAGGTTGGAGAAAGAGAGGGCAGCACTCCAGTGACTGGTACAAGAGCGAGATGGCTGGGGACAAGTCACACCTAGCACCCTTGCAAGGGACTTCAGTGAAGCGAGTGTGTGGGTCACTGTCCTCACCATTAGCAGGAAGGCAAGAAGCTTCTGTCTTTCACCACAACAGAGCTATTTCCCCCTTCTTCTCACTGTAAAGGATTGCTCTCCCCTTTTATTCTCGTCACATTGCCTTTATTCCCCTCTCTCACCATGAGGCTATCATAACAAACACAGGGAAGGCTTGATGGGAGGGATTAATCTGCCTCAGGAGGGGCAAAAGCAGCTGTGGACGGTGGAGGTTCCCAGTGAGGTGCTTTGCTTCCTTCAGCCGGGTGCCATCACCAGGGCCAGTTTGCTGCCATGGGTGGGAAGGGACAAGCCGGTAGGGACACTGAGAGGTGTGCAGGGATTTCAGTGCAGTAAGAGTGTGTTGCTCGACAGGAAAGCTTTGCTGCTCCAGATGAATTAATTCAGACTCAACTTTTTAAATTATGACTACAACCTGATTAGTAAGAGAGGCCATACCTAAAATACAATCATCGATAACCTCAGTAAAGACCAAAAATACTCCAGACTGACTCACTTAAATCACATGTAACGTGTCTCTTCAACAAGACGAGATCTCATTTTTCAACTGCGTGGGAAAATCCAACTATACTTGCAGTGTACTAGATTGGAGGGTGCTTAGCAGTCTAAAAATATGATTCAAAGGACTTAAAAAAATTTTTTTCAACCTGTACTGGAAATTATCTTCCCTTCTTTTGAAATTAGCAACTATCCTGCTGGTAAAGTAACTTCATAGCTGATTTCTTCTGCTATGTTAAAGTCACATTCTCAGGCGGTGACAACTCCCCGTTATTTTTTACTGTGCCCTTTTTTTTTTTTTAACCTGTGTGAGATTTTTCCTCAATTTCATTTGAACTAAAAGTCTACTGGTCTTCAGTGAAGACAAAAAGACAAAAGTACTGCTATTTTAGCAACATACGAATACGCACTATGTTTGTGTGTGTGCCTGTGAGCCTGTAGGTCAGGTTATGTTGTATCTCCCCTATTTTAAAGGAAGTTGTCTTTTTGTCAGATACATGCTCTTCATTAAAGATTTCTGCACGTAGCAGTAATAAGGATATGAGGAAATCTGCTGTCTTGGGCTGGCCACAGATTCACAGGCTGTATTAATAGATAGGATTAGTGAAGAGGAACAGGTCAGAAAGCTGCAAAGCTCCTGTCCCTTGAGATATCCTTCTTTAGATCATTAGTCTCATTGAAGAGCTCCCTCGAATGCAGGGAGCAGAAACTGAGGAAAAGGCTCAAACCGTTTTATTTCGCCAGGACGTGCTGAGGAAAGGGCAATTTCTGGCTCATAAGCTCCACTGAAAATGTCTGTCCAGTTTTCTCCACAGGCACCCTGGAGAAACAACAACATCAGTTTTCTGAGCAGAGAGGCAGCTGTAACAGAGCAAGGAGAGACTATCATAGGTTTCTACCTACTGGCTTTGGGTATGTACTCGGCTTGGACGTGAAGGGAAGCTCCTGAGTAGAGTTTGGTATAAAGTTCAAAGTGATTTGTTTGGGTTTCATCCCTAATAGGACAGGATGTTAAAAAATGCAACTTTTTTCTTCAGCTATTACAAGTTCAAAGAGGTACAGCTTTCTTTTTTTAAAAAAGAGATTCATAATCAATGCAGAAATCTTGAGGGAAAAAAATAGTCAAGCCTGTAAACTTTTAACTAATGTTCAGTAAACTTAGTATGTGGGAAGATGAAAAAGTACCTTATCAGAAGTACATGACACTTCTGTGTCTTCTCATGCCTCCATAGCACTGAATTAATGTTCTGCGATTTCCGGAGTTTTGACTGCTGGCAGTCAGTTGGCATCCTACATTTACCTCCTGGTGAGACAGAAAATATGATTCTGTAGTTTTAAACTTTTTTTTTAACTATTTGTACTGCTCTTGCTTTAAACATTTGATGCACATAGAAATAAACTTCTATGTTAGATCTATGAAAGATCTAAGTACTAGAACATTATCCTGTGTTAGCAGTCACAGTACTGTGTGTTTATTTTGGTTCTACTGCCAGACAGCTATTGTAAGTGTATAATAAGGATTTGAAAATGGCACCCAATATGAACTTACTTTGATCCCCGTGCAATTTTGGTTTGTTTGTTTAAATACTCTCTATTTGGGACAGACCCATTGCAGCATACAAGGAAACTTTATGAAATTTCAAAGAATGCAGGTTTGCTAGGTAATCAAAATTTCCAAACATAAAACCTCACAGGAAAATACAAGAAAATGTAACTTCTATTAAATCTGTTCTTCTAAACAGCATATACAAAAATGTTTCTGTTTTTAAATGATTGATCTAAACAGATTTTTTCTTTTTCTAAGCTTATCACATATTGCAAGTAGCTTACTAGCCCTCAGCTTATGCTTGAGAAAGCTCTAAGGAAGTTACAATGTAAAATGCTAGGTATTTTAATACGTTTGCATGAGACTTTCTTTTTTTACCTATAGGAACTAGAGAGGAAGAAGTTGTGTTTAGAATAAAAACAGAGATTCTAGTAGAAAACTGTGTGGCTTCTATCTTAGGAGATTTAATTAGAAGAGTGGCCGTAAGATAAATCAGTTGTTCCTATTTATCCCCAATCTGTTCACATCTGCGTATCACTTCACAAATGACTGGGAAATGGCTGCACCATCAGCTAATGAATTAATCAGTTGCACTTAAGTCTAGAAAGAACATCTTAGGTCAGCAAGGCCAGTCCCCTGCTGTGACAATATATAATCTCATTTACGAAGCTACCATGCTCCCTCATATAACTGGCTAGGGTTTTTTTTGTGTTGCTACCACACTTCCAGTTGACAGGCTGTTCCTGGTTTTATTTCTCTGTTGGGTAGTAGCCTTTCCCTAAATTCCTAGCTAAAGTGATCACACTTACTTTATACCTTTTTTGTTGTTCCCTTTAATTGAAATAATTTTTTTGCCTGCAATTAACATCCTACAGCCAGTCTGTGTTCCTGAAGGAAAAATCATACCCTGTAGTCAACCTTTGTATACCCCTATTAAGCAAGTGGGGTGGTTTTTTTGTTTGGTTGATATGGGGTTTCTTTTTAGTTATAATTTATTTATTTCCTGTCGTAATACCTTTTCCCCTGTCATCCCAGCATATCATTCTAGCAGCCTTTGACGCCATGTTTTCCATCCTGGACTCTCTTGGGTTTTTTTTATTTTTTTAACTTGCAGCCAGGACTGAATACAGCATCCAAGCAAGGTCTTGCCATCACCATTTACATTAATATTTGCAATTTCCCAGCTCTACAGATCCCTCCTAGTGTTGCCTCTGCATCACACTGGTAGTTCAAACTTCTTCCATCCATCAACCAACAACAGAGGTGTTTTCCTCTGCTGCTTCCTAATGGTGACCCCACATCTTCTAGCAAATACTTTTTAAAGTACCTAGGTGCCTGAGCTTTTAGGTTGTATATCTATTGGGTTTTACTTGCTCCAGTTCCTTCTGCCAAGCTTACAAGTGCTTGGCATGTCACTGCTGCTATTCTTGAAACTTACCTCCAGATTCAAAACTCAAGTCACATTTCTTGCAGAGTATATGTAACCAGTAATAGCACTACTCCAAGTTAAGTGTAGTGTGGATCTGGTTAAAATGTGATGGAGGTAGGTATACCTTTTTGCAATAAGAACTTTTGAAAAATATCTTAGCAATACATAAATCAGAAAAGTCCTCATGTCTTTCTCCTCAAAGGTCTACTGCCACACTTCTGCAAGCACCAATCGTAACATTTTACAGGTATTACTGTTATGTACACCAATAACTCAGTCTATCTGGGGAGCAGTGATGTGGCAGAACAAAATACTCTGTTATGCAGCCACCCTCTTGCCCTTCTGGCAGCCAAGGACAAAGGCCAGTCCATGTGTTACATTCCCGTACTTGCATTTCTTTAGAGGTCTGGAAAGACAACCTGCATTTGTAGAAGTCTACGGGTACTTCCTTACACAAAGTCCCAAATATGCTCATATTTCATACTTTTGGGGTTTTTGATGCCTTGGAAAATAGCTTCGGTGATTACACTTCTGTAACTGCTCTTTTGAATCTAAGTACACCAGTGCAGCTTTTTGCAAATTCTGATGTACATTTCCAACACTAAAGGGATGTATATGACTGGTGTTAGGACTAACCCAGAAGATGGGGTTCTTCTGAATCTCTTCACCTTAGCAGGATCACATCCAAAAAACCTAACCATCTTTGGCCAAGTCTTCCCACAGTCACACATCTTGACAGAGGATGTGAATATCCAAGAACCATGACCTAACAACTTTTGCTGAGATGAGGCCTCTTTGCATGTCCCCTTCTGGAAATTCTCATGTCACAGGTAGCATGGATGTCTGTCACGACCCAGACTGGACAGACCAGGGAGTCATGTTTAATTCAAAATTCTCTCGGGCTAAATTAAGGTGAAACAACACCAAACGATCAGTTAAAGATTTTATTTGTGACAGAAGAGGCATGGTAGTAGGTGGCAGGGTTTCTCACAACAGGAATTGGCATAAGACTACTTCTGTAAACCATGTGACCAGAGTAACCATATACATCAATTCAGGGAATAATGAGATCCTTCCCATTGAGTTACGAGGTTCAGAGCAGACCCCCTTGCTTTCTAGACTCCTCCTCAGAGAAGGGCCCAGGGGCAGCTGGATCCACTCTTAGTCCCAGACTTGGTCAACGGTTTTATGTTTCAAAGGGATGAGGTGTAGGGATTGTGGAAAAGGAAAAGGAACGAGAGAAGAAGGCAGAGAGAGAAGAAGGAAGAGAGAAAGATTTCACCAGTCCTGGGTCCAGCGTTGGTTCAATCAGCCAAGGGGTCCAGTTCCAGTGGGCTTGCACACCTGGGGCTTCAGTTTGTGTCCTTTTAGCATCCTTGCTCCTCCTTCGGGTGGGCACCCAAACTCATCAGGTGAATGAGCAGTTTGTGAGCCTTTGGGCTTGGGGGTCATTTGTGGAGTAACTTCTCCTTCCCTGCAGACGTGGCCATTGTTTGATCTTTGTATCAGAACAGGGAGCTGTGCCCCCTCCAGCACCGCCCTCCCCCTCCTGTTGCTGATGTCTGAGCTGATGGGCTTTTCACCTTGGTTCCTTGCTGTGCAGGGTTTGTCTTTAAGCAGAACTTGCCCCACCACAATTATTGAGACATTAACTCTTTCAGTCTCTCACAATGTCATATGTGACAGGCAGGACACTGATGTATGTGTCGTACATCATACACGAGCCAGGCTGTATCAGATCCAGGCAGCAGGGTCCTCAGCATACTGCATGGAAATTTGAGCTCAAAGCCTATGCTGGAATGGGTATCACACACTAACATCACAAGCAGACCAGCATCAAAGCGCATGAGTGCATTTTGCAGATGCCAATGGACTTTGAGGTCACCGTACTGCTTCTTGGCATCCAAGTCACTCTTCCATCATTCTCCTTGCTAACACTTTGGCCAGGAAACCAGCAAAGTGGGGGAAAAATGCAATGCCAATCCCATAGTGGTGAGCCATCATAGCGTGCTTAGAGGGACTATCTGCAAGTGACAGCAGCCACTGTGTTATCCTTCATTAGGTCAGCTGCATCAGCATCCCCTTCCTGGAGGCAGCACTTTGTTTCCATCCTTCCCTTTCATGAGTTCAAAACTGTCTTTGACAGACGGGTGGGACCTTGTCCTATTGCCAGCATTATATCTGACCCCTTTTTGCCCAGGTCCTAGGTGGTATAGTACTGTGGAAAATCATTGCATAGTTTAAATTATTAGGTGCAATTTAAAAGTACTGTCCACAGCTGCTAGTTAAGTCAAAGTTAGACCTGGGGGAAAAAAATGAAGCATTTTTTTCTTCATAATTATTAATTGGAATTCTTAAGTAAATTGTTCTTTTCTGCATTTATACACAATTTGTTCTGTGCTCATTTTCCTGGTTTCACAGTTAACTGGGACTGTTAGAGTGAATGCTTGGCATAAAAGGAAATTTTAAGTCAGTGGGAGAGAATATTTGTTAGAGAACAAATTCTGACTTTTTGTGAGTGTTTATATCAGAAAGGCATGCTGAGAGCATTACCAATCCCATCAGAAAACTGGAACAGACCACAAGACCCAAATATGCCTTTAAATAGCACACGTTTCCGAATGGTAATAGTAAACTGTTATTTGACAAGTGGCAGAATGAGTGGGTTTTGGGGACATTGTTTGACAGATAAATCTGAGGAGGTGGGAAAGGAAACAAGCTATTCAGAATACATTCATCCACAAGATGATCACATTTATTGAGCAAATAATCTCTCTATGCTTTGTCAAGTCTAAAACATGATGACTCTTCTCCTTCCTGCCACAATTGGCAGTGTGCCCTGGATAGGATACTGTGTATGTATAATTAGCAGCGAAGACTAAAAGCAGAGCAGGGTCACTTCACAGTTGCAATAGTTAATGACAGCTTTGCAAATTCTCTAGATTTTATCACTGTTTTAAGTAAAGTTTTCTAGTCTGAAAATCTTTTGCACCAAACGTCTTCAGATAGACATTTATGTTTGTGTATAGGTAGCTGAATCAGTAATTGGCTTCATTAATGCCTGCTCTATACCTAGATTCTCAGTCCAGTTTGTGTCCTAGAGATGAGGTTATTTGCTGAGGAAAAAGCATAGCTTGTCTTGTGACGCTGAGCCTTCACTTTTTGCTCTCATTTCTTCAATTCTTCCACTTAAGGCTCCCTGTATATTTTAAACTGCAGGTGGGTGAGTTGTAACACCCATTTTTCTAATTCATTCTTGTCAGATTTTACAAGTAAAGGCCATGCAACAATGTCTAATAAGAACAAGTCTAAGCACAAAGCATAATAACCTATCTTAGCTGGGCACAGATGCAGTCATCTACTGGAAACAGAGATGACAAGCTTGGAGCTATCAGTTCCCTTGTACCAAATTTAACTCTGCAAAAATGTAAATTGAATGTTAATAATGAAATTGCATGCAAGCTAAGGTGTTTATTGCTTGGTCAAAGACCATCTCAGGTACATGAAAGAAAAATAGGATATGTCTGGATGCTCAGGCTTGGGTGAGCTGGCAGAAATCTTTGTAAAAGTGTTGTGTTCCCTCCTAGCTATTCCCAGAGTTAAACAATCTCACTGTTCTCAGTCACTGTCAGCAGAGAGATTTTCAATATCCTTAGTCACTCTTGCTGGCTACTTTTTTGGTCCTTTGTTTGCATGGGCTGGTGGACAGCACCAGCACTTTGTCAGAAGGGTTTCGGTTCCTGACTACCACCAGCTTGCTTGGCAGCCTTCCTGCACCTCCCCCAGAAATCATGGGTAACAGGACCAGCCTCCTTTGTGGAGCACTTTTGACATCTGTGCTCTATTAGGGTGTGTCCTGGTTTCTGCTGGGATAGAGTTAATTTTCTTTCTGATAGCTGGCATAGTGCTGTATTTTCAGTTAAGTATGAGAAGAATGTTGATAACACACTGATGTTTTCAGTTGTTGCTAAGTAGTGTGTAGACTAAGTCAAGGATTTTTCATCTTCTCATGCTCAGCCAGCAAGAAGGATAGAGGGGCACAAGAATTTGGGAGAGAACACAGCCAGGGCATCTGACCCAAACTGGTCAAAGGAATATTCCATACCATTGGACAGCATGCCTAGTATATAAACTGGGGGGAGCTGGCCTGGGGGGGGCTGTGGCAGATCACTGCTCAGGACCTAACTGGGCATCACCCTAACTGGATGAGTGGTGAGCAATTGCATTGTGCATCAACTTGTTTTGTATATTCCAGTCCTTTCATTATTATTATTGTCACTTTATTATTGTAATTGTTATTATTATTATTAGTTTCCTCCTTTCTGTTCTGTTAAACTGTTCTTATCTCAACCCACGAGTTTTACCTTTTTTTCCTGATTTTCTCCCCCGTCCCCCTGGGTGGGGGGGAAGTGAGTGAGCGGCTGCGTGGTGCTTAGTTGCTGGCTGGGGTTAAACCATAACAGGTGGAGGTGCTCAGTTTCTTCCTATCTGCTGGTTTTTTTCTCTCTCAGCCACGTTTTGATCTCAACTGGAACCTGTCCTTTCTCACCAGGATTACTTTAGGATGCTGAGTTTGGATTTTGGATTTGGGTTATGTTGGGGTTTTTTTCCACGTATACTCCTGTGAGTGAATATTGCTGGCACCTTGCAAAAAATGAAACTAGTTCCCTCAGTTGTTTCTTTTCTATGCTCTGTTTATTGAGATGCCACCTCGTGACACCAAGGCCTTATAGCACTTGAAGTTCAGAGGTTTCTTTCTGGGCTTTTGATCTGCGGTGGTCTACCCTGAGGCAC
Organism: Buteo buteo; assembly: GCF_964188355.1. Lineage (NCBI taxonomy): Eukaryota > Metazoa > Chordata > Aves > Accipitriformes > Accipitridae > Buteo > Buteo buteo. The sequence continues at coordinate 25,101,858 of NC_134182.1, forward strand.
ACACCGCCTGCAAAGCAGCTGAGGAGGTCCCTGCTCTCACTGAGCGGGTCAGAGCTATCGCTGTGCTTCCTCCACATTGCATTTTCAACCTTTTTCCCTGTTGTGCTGTCAGGGTTTGGGGGAGAGGGGGAGGGAGATCGTTTGGTTTGACGTGAGGGGTTGGTTGGTTGGGGTTTTGTGGTATTTTTTAATATGTCAGTCAATACAGTCAGCAACCCCAGACCAACGAATCTATCTGATGGTGCAGAGATCCAGTGTCCCATAGTCACTACTCTAGCTGGTAGCACTTTTATGTGACCACTGCTTTTGTTACTCCACGGTTTACTGAGAATTGAGTTCCTCCAGTTTTTTTATCACAGTATTAATATGGTCTACAACCCAGACAGATCAGACATTTTAGGGACTGGATATGACAGTGCAGGTTCTCCACCTGCTTTAGTTAAAAGGATTGTGCCTACCTGCAGAACTCATGCTTGCTCTGTAACGTTATCTCCTTCAATGCTTCCCTCATGCCCACCCTCAGCGTGTGCATGCAGTTCCAAAAAATGAACACAAATACTGCATCTCTGTCACCTCTATCTAAAATGGGTATTGTTGTTTTACATGACGTTTTGCTCAAGTTCTTCCTTAAGATACTTTAACTGAAAACTCCCTTACCTTCCAGGCTGGGGGAATTTGCTCTGTATATTCCCAGGAAGCGCACATGTATGACACTTCAAGGGTAGCCTTCCTATCCGTTACACTGCATTGACAAAATTTTGCTATTTACAAAGGAGGTGCCATTTTATTTTGTCTGCCATTTTAGCACTATGTCTTCATACTGACAGGGAATATATTTCCATGGCTACTGCCTGGAAAATTATCTTACCTTACAGAAGATAGAGCTGACATACACAAACACCACATTTACCATGTTTGCATTGCAGACTATCTTGAGGCACTCCCAGAGCTGTCTTCCTCCAGCACCCTGCTGTGCTATTTATAATACCTAGACTCAGACAAAAGTCAGAAACAATTCCTGACTTAAAGTGCATGCAGCCGCTGGAAATGAGACTCAACTAAGAAACATTGTCACCTAGTGGCCAGAATAAGATGTATTTATTATTGTTGATCTTGTCCTTATAATGAGATATGTATAAAATATATGTATGTATCTCAGTGTATCATTGCACCAGTAACTCTTTCTGGTTAATACTGTATGCCAACATGTCAGCTCTTCCCAGTTCAAAAGCTCTTTAGTAAACCACGTGCATTTGCTAAGCAAGCCAGAGCAGCAGCAGCTTGGCAATTTTGCAAAGAGAAGTTACTAAAAGGAAATTGCTCCACAGAAAAAAATAGTTCATAGTGCTGTAACTGTCCCATCAACCACCTCCCCTCCCGCTCCAGACTACCCAGAGCACCTCACCAGCCGGTAAGTTCCCAACCTCTCTGCTTGGAGAACAAGCACCTTGCTTTTTGGCATTTCAGCTCGTGATACTCCCAGATGGCCTGGAGATTTGGAGGCAATTTCCTCCCCTCCCTTCCTAGCCGAGGCAGCCCGGCAGCAAAGTGCTGAGCTCCTGACATACAGGGTTGTTGGTGCTTCCTGAAGGAAAGCTTCCTGCCGCTGCCCTCTTGCTACAACACTAAACTTAGCAGCCATCTTTCATCTTGTTAACTCCTTTGAATATCCAGGGATGCTGTGCAATGCCATCGTGTCATGTCCCTTTTCAGTGCATATATTCACCTCTTGCTGTGTCAATATACAGCACCCTTACTCTGGGATATCTACTGCTTGTGTCTGGATAGAGGGCTTCGGATCAACTCTTTTCTCCCTCACCTGGTAATTAATGCTGTACCCTGGCATCAACTGTGGGGAACAAAACCACCAGCTCCTGGGTTCCTAAACCTGTCCAAGGCTGCAGGCGCTCAAAAGAGGTGGTGTTTTGCTCCACATTACCAAGGTGAAGTGAGGCCACCTCTATGTCAGCAGCGGCAGGGCTGGTTTGGGGTATGCAAACGGGAGCCAACGGGGAGCCGGGTGCTGCCTGACCTGCTGCTCAGCACCTCTCCAGCAGCTGCCCTGGAGCCATCCCCTTCACTGACTAAGCCCCATTTTCAACACTGAGCCTGAAGTTTATGAGTAAACATTTTATTAAAAGTCATTCATTTGTACATGTCTACATCGTTCCAAAAAGCAGGATGCAAACTATCAAGGTCTTGCACTGATGGGTGGAGAAATAGTCATGCACATTTGGAAACTCTAGGTCTCTCCAACTGAGTAAGTGGCTGACTTTCACCAGATCTACAGTCATGTCCCTTAAGTTTTCCTCACGTAACTAAACATGTACAAGTCATTCATCTCTGTTCCTGGAGAGTAAGAGAGCACATAACTTTCTTTAAAAATAAATTTTAAAAGACTTTAAAGCTCCCAAAAGGTCTGTTATAAATGTTCTCTTCATATAGATTCAGGTGTATTACTGAAAAATATTCCCATCTGGGACAGGCTTTGCTGCAAGGAGATCCTAGGCTGTTCTAAGTGAAGAACATAATTATATTAGCTGCACTTCTCAAGAGAGGACTGGTAAAGCGGCTCTCTGGATATGTGCATGAACTTTCAGTATCTGTTATTGTATACAACATACCTAAACAGCTGCAGCTTTTGGCAGATTGTTTGTAGTCTCTGCTCCACTCTACCAATCTTTCCTTCGTCCTTTTTTTCCCAGGTGTTATGTTTCATGAGTTTCACCTGTCCACTTAGGAAAAAAACTTCTCTAGGCCCTTAAATGGTGGATCTTTGGCAGATGCAGCAGCAGCTCTTTATGTTTGTTCTGTTTTATTGCTGGAGTTATTCGCTTGTTCCTGCCTCTGAAATGTACCTAGCTACTTAAAATGGCTTCATGCATAGGTTTTCCAATGGATAATCTAGTTTAATTTGTTTCTAATGGAACAAAAGCATAATTTTATAAGTGATGTTGCACATTTACATACTGAACTGCTTCTTGCCTTATTTGCTTTTTGATTTCATGGATTTAATTTTTTTTTTTTTTTCCAGGTTGGCTGTCTTGGTTTGGAAACAGCATTGTGATTTTTGTCCTGTATAAGCAAAGGCATCTTCTGCAGCCCACTGACTACCTCACATTTAACTTGGCAGTATCAGATGCTAGTATCTCTGTGTTTGGTTATTCACGGGGGATCATTGAAATCTTCAATGTCTTCAGAGATGATGGATTCATTATCACATCAATATGGACTTGCCAGGTAAGACTGGATTACCCTTAATCAGACAAAATTGGTGCAGCTATTTCTGTTTATATTCTGTATATAAATAACCAGGCAGGCCTGAAAGAGAAAAGAAATACTGGCTGACCTTCCAAAATGACAGTGTTCTCTTTTGTTACACCCATAAATCTATGCATTTGATCAGTGTTTGACCAATTTTCAGTGATATTTTTTTTTTCTATCTATTTGCAATAGTTCCTACTAGTTTGCTTTTTTTACTTCTTGTCATAGCTCCCACTCATGTTGGAATGCTAAGGTGTAGGCTGTGCTTGTTTTCAGCTCCCCTGATGTCAACCTGGTTGTTGGCACTTCAACATTTGACTTAAAGCAATGTAGACTCCTACTTGACAACACGCGTGTAGAGCAAATCCTCCACACAGCGCTCGGGTATACCCATATATTTTAGCATACAACTTCTTGTACTAAATCAGTTCTAACTCTTCAATCTTACCCCTAAATTCTTGGTTGGTTCACTTCCTGTGGTAGGATGAGTGACTTAACTTTATGGCAGAGTCATCCCTGAACTTGGAGGCAGCTTTTCGTTGGAGAGCTCGGAAAATATTATTACTGTTAATTCTGAAATGCACCTGCATAGACTGACTATAAATACATCCCATGGATAGATAGGCACAAGTCTGGCTCCCTGGTGCTTTCAGTAACATCTGTGAGAAAGATTATACTTAGTGTGCCTGTTTCATGAGGGAATCAAAAATCTGAAAGTGACAGGATAGCCTACGGCAAGGTGTAAGAAAGATTGTGATGAAGGAAGAGGGAGAAAGAAATAATCCTCTTTTCTTGGGTGTGGTTTTTTTTATAGTTGTGGGGTTTGGGGTGTTGGTTTTTTAAAAAAAGTAAATAAATAAAAAAGAGGAAGTTGAACTATTGGGTAACATAGATGAAAAAACTTCTACAGCTCATGTCCTCTCCCGTTCAATACAAAGGTTCAGTTTACCCAGAGAGGAAGATTTCCCACAGAAGCCTCTGATTAAGCTAGGAGATGTAGTTTGATCTAAACCCCGATTATTTTCTTGTTTAAAAGGTATGTCTATAGCCATTTTGCAGAAAAGGATTTATCAAAATGAAGCTAATTATGTCCTCAGTAAAATCCACTATTTCTCTAATGAGAACACCTACAGTTGCAATCTAAGATCTGTTGAGGACAAACTTCAAGGGCACCTCTAATTTTTTTTTTATTGATGGAAACCCTTGAAGTCATCAGATAAACAAAGACATACCTGCAAGCTGTAGAATTCACACCCACACTCAGAATTAAACAGATTCGCTTTTTCCCTGTTTCAAGGAAGGTTGGAGCTATGATTAAGAAAGGAAAGGTGAAATCTGGATCTCCGGGTTCAGTTCTAGCTTTGCTGCAGACTTTCTGTGTGAGACAGAGTAAGCCATTCAGTGTGAAATCCTGAACCAAGACCTGTGGCATGACTTAACCTTTACAACCCAGGAGGTTGAAAGAGGTAACATTAAATGGCCCTTCTGCCTTCCCAGTCCAAGCTCTTCCAGAGCCCCATCTATTCTGTGGCTCTTTTTTTGGGCTGTAAAAAAACAGCACACACAGGAATCGACATAGCATGGGCATACTGTGCCTGTACCTCTTGATTTGCATGGGAGTTGTCTGTCAGCAGCCTTACAGCTTTATTCCACGATGCCTCTGCCTGGGAGTCCCTCTTTGGCTGACTTTGAGCTATTTAGAGTCTCATTACAATGATCTGGCTCTTTTTTTTTTTTTTTTTTTTTTTTTTTTTTAATGTGAAAAGGCTGAGATGGAGGTGTGCTTAATCTTCCTGTGCTTGAAATGCCTTTACAAGGAGAGAAGCGGTCCCTAAAATTTTTGGGGTACCCAGATAGTTTGTTGGTCAGGGTGTGTTAAGTACTCTTATTTGGATCTCCTGGTTTTGAACAGCATTCATTTGTAAAATATGGATATCAAGCAAAGTTTTAAAGTATTGGGATCCAAAGATTTTGTTCAAGACATTAATAATGCATTGGCTTTTCTAAACACTCTGATTTGCAAAATATTTAAGTTTCTGCTTTGGTAATCCTCTGTAGACTTTAAAAGTTAACATTTACCATTTCAAATAGGAACTGATACTGTATTAATGCTAACTAAAAATTCATGGTAACCTGGAAAAGTCATTTTATACTCTGAATGCTTTGAATTGGTTGTGACTTGCTGAGAGAAAACCATGTAGGATTTCTGTTTCCATCAAGATTTTGTTCTGTGTAAGGGGGGTCTCAAAAACACGTTTAAACCCTGACATCCACCTTCTTGATTATTAAGCTTGACAAAACAGAAGCCAGTGATGAAAAAGTAACTTATGGAAGTAGAGTGGCTGGTTTTTAGGAAAAATATTGTGCAGAAATAGCGAGAAGCTTCTGTGCATAAAAAAGGTATTAATGTTTCTCTGTGTGTGCAGACAGCCAACACAAAGGTTATTCTAAAAATGCTCAATATTGAACAGCAGTAGCATTTCGATTGCTTGGGTTTTGGTATTTATAAAATGTGATACATTCATAGTCCGAACAGAATGGGCCTCACATCTGGAACATGAGGTGTGAGGAGCTTGGTGCCAGGAAGGTAAAGCCCATGCTTTCTGTCACAGCTCTCTGAATTCGATATCTCTTGGTCCCCTCACCACACTCAAGCTCCTCTGCAAGTAGCTGGGATGATGATTTGGGCTGTTGCACACATGAACATGGCTCTTTCCTTAGCATGGCCTGTGTGTTTTCCCTGACTTGGTTTCTTTTGCTAAGTCCAGAGGATAGCCTTACTTGGCTTTCTGTCATCGTCCATTTCACTACACATTGCCGCTGTTTGATCAGCTTCTGCTGTCAGGTATGCTTAGGGAAACTTTATTTTTCCAAGGTCCCTGTCATTTCTGTTTATGAAGAGATTTCATGAGCTCGCCTCACTTAATACACCTATTTTGCTTTCCTCTGACTCGGGCCTCCTTCTGTGCCCTCAGGTAATATTTTTCAAAATTAAAGTTCACCATTCTTGCCTGCCCCAGTTAGAAAGAGTAGGGAGAACACAGACAGATACTACTTCTCTTTCAAAACAGCCTAGTCTGTGAAAACTCTCTGTTACAAAAGATGCATCTCCAGCTAAAAGGACCATCTCACGGCATACCTGCTGAATGGGACAGATACGTGTGGTCCTGTTCTCCTCCTCTGTATGGAACAAACACCACTATTCTTCCCCATGCCAAACATTATTCTTCTTTTTGGAGGTCTGACAGAGCTCTCCTCTCAGGAATGAGGTTGCATGGTAGGTCCGTAACCAAATGCTGCCCCTGCTGAGTGCTGTGTACAGATACGGTTTTCCAGGGTGGCTTTTGGACTCTGCTTTCACTTCTTATTTATCCCTTCCCTGCTCTGCCACTGTGTCTTAGTCCTAATGTTGAGAGAGGGAGGACAGTCTCTAGCACATTCATTTTTTTAGCTTCTGGTAATATTATCAGTAAGTAAACTAGTTCATAGAAAGTTTTTCTTGTGTCTGTTAATCATGTGGTGAATGCAAAAGATGCAGCCTTCAGGAAGCCTCTAAATATAGAGGAAGGATTATAACCTATCTGATCTCCATAGGTGCTCACAGTCATGTCAGAAAAAAAGGATGGGCTGTGGGGTGCCTTAGAATTTGAATTCCTTTATAATCCTGGTACTTCAGTTTAAACTTGTTTCCACTAATTCACTCTTATAATTATTTTTTTTTTGAGAATACAGTTTGGTTATTTTGACACTAATTTTATAAATACTTAAGAATTTTACTACAAGGGTCAAGAAATTGACTGCTCTTATATGCTCACTCTGTTGGTACAAGCTTCTTTAAAAAAGGTTACTTATTTCTGACTGTTTCTTATGTATCTCAGCTGTGTGCAACAGAGCACAATGTAGTTATCTCCAGGTCATGGTAGCATCATAGACGTACCCACTGCCACCGATGTGCTGACTGACACTATTACTGCAGATGCGCTCACCTCACTATCAGTCTTGGTGTCCCATGTCCATCTGGCCAGCCAGATGGTGCCAGAGCATCCCCAGCAGATCCAGCTCTGCACAGAAACAGCCTCAGGAGGAACCAAAAAAAAATACGTTCAGCTTTGAGGAATTAGTGAGCACCACAGTAGCCTGCCTGACAGGATTCAGCCCACACCACGTCTGTCCCTGCAGCCTGCCCTCGTCCCACCAAGGGCCAGCCTGGAAAGACCTGCCTTCACCCTGTTTTGCTGAAGCTGCTTTGTGTTGTGCAGAATAATAAAGCCACTGAGGGGAGCAAGAGGGAGAGAGAAACGACTGTCTCACCCTGTGGTTGGGTTTACTGCATAGCAGTGAGGAAACCTGGTTCTGAATCCTGCACTGCTTAATGCTCTGATTCTTTATACAGTGCTTCTGTATTTCTGTCTGGCATACCCTGGACAGAAACAACTGGGAACGTAGTGAGCAGCAGTAAGCCCTGCACTGCACACGTGTACTGTTTGAGTCTGTTATCCCTAATTAATTTGTGCACAGTTTACCTGACAGCACCAAACCTGTGGCATATGTGCATTCTGAAAGGGCACAGTGTGGCTGGGAGTTCCAAAATTTTCTAGAACTGCCAGACTTAGTGTGCGTGCATTGAGGAGTACATGACCCATGGAAATGTCTGGGATTTCTTGCACTTTAGCAGACTTTTCCAAATTGAGGTGACTTAGCTGATCGAGTTGCCAGCTGAAATCCCAGATAAATGGGGATCTCTAAAAAAAGCTAGATTAGATGTGCAATAGCCCTGCTTTAACAACGCTGCTGTTGGACAGGGAGAGTTCCCCTCCTTCCTGTGAGTGTCTGACCACTCACGTAAGGAGTTTCTCTTTGTCTCTGGCCCCAGTATTTGTTTGCTCTAAGGACAGTGGAGCATCCCCATATGATGAATAGTCTTGGGGCTTATGCTCCTAGCAAGGGATGTAGATCTGAGCGTCTTTGGATGGAGAAAAGTGAATCCTGTTCTCCTGTACCCTGCATGGGGGAAAAGGGAGGATGAATCAGCAGTCCCTCTTTTCACAGTGTCACTGCTTAATTTTTGAAAGGCCTTCCACAGTTAAGGGAAGGATATGGCTGTGAATACTAAGATATTACAATCTTTTGTGGCCTGGAGTAAGGCATTAAAAATCAAAAGGGAGGTGAGATATGCCCCTCACCTTGTTCTGTTGACTACTTTAGGAGCCTCGTTTGCTCACCACCTTTTGCCACATCCAATCTAGGAGCCAAGCTTGGAGCCGTGACCCTCCTTGCACCAGGCAAATGACCAGAGCCTGCAAAGCTGAGCATGGTGGCCCTTATCCCCTTCTGTAGATTCAGCTTCCAGTCCCTGCCTCTTGCTAGCACTTAAAAAATCCAGCATTTTTGGTGCTACTAATGTTTAGAGGTCTAGTTTGACATTTCTGAAAACAAATAATGTCCATCTTTTGTAAAAATTAGAGGTGGGGATCTGAAACACCAAAAAGAAAATTGCAACACTAGGACATTTTGAGATCGGTAAGATGAAAATATATGGGCTCTTATGGGCTCTTTTCAAAAGTTCTGAGGGGAGGACTTGTAATTTTGAATAAATTCTTTTATATTTTATTGATGGTGTTTGCTTTTCAGAACATGCATTTATCTCTTTTCCTATACACGGATTGTAAAATATTGCTAAATCTTGTCTGAGGAGGAAGCGGAAGATTAATACCTTCTTTTAAAAAAATGTTCTGCAAATTGGCTAATAAACCAAAAACCCTAAAGGCATTTATGTTCTTTTATAAATAGAGTAGGTTCGAAGGAGATCGATTTCTGTCCATTCAATATAACTGGTAAAACCAACCAATTGTTGACTTAGCTAGACTATTGCCTCTCTTGACTCAGTTTGTGATTTTATGCAATTGTAAATACCTAGCTAGCTCAACCTTGCTTGGTGTAAAAAATCTTGCAATATCACTGTATATCCCAGTGTCCAAGCATGTAGCTCTAAGATTGAGGCTGGGCCAGAAGAAACCAGATTTTTTTTTTTTCTCAAATCGCAATAGCACAGGATTGTCTGCTTAGCTGTAAAATGTTCAGCTATCTACTTAAAAGATGTTAAAAGAAATTAAACCAAATGTGAAAAGAGAGTGAAAAATAGTTATTGACTATCCTAGCACAGTACTGTGGTATGATATTGCTGGGATTTTACTTATATATAGCTTATCATTCCTGACATTTCAGTAAGATGAAAATAACCCCAAGTCAAATCATGGAACTGGCACTAAGAGCATTAACAGATAAAACAGGTGTTAAAGGTGCTGAAGAAAACTTGTGTAACATTAGCTCTGTATATTCAGCTCACCTTAGCATGCTGATTCACTGTGAAAGGTAGGATGTGGGGAATGATCTATAAAGCAAATTCATAAAAAGAGTGCCCTTTGCTTTGCCTGTGCTGTGCTATAAAAATCTTCCTCTCCCAGAAATAGTTTTCTGAAAAAATTTTATCTCAAGTATAAATACCAGAGTGTATCCTCGTTCTTGTTTCCTTGCATAACTGAGATTTGAATACTGAAAAAAAAAGCTGCAGAGATATTAGTCTTCCCTATTTCTTTATTTCTGGTCCGCCTTGATATATCTGAAAAGTGTGCACATTGCAGTCGAAGAGGTAAAACCAACTCATGTAGACATCTGTGAGCTAAATTTTAATGAGAAAAATACTTTGTCTGCAGGGAAGGGGGGAAAAACTGCCTTTGCTCAACCAGAATCATTAGCAACATAGAAGATCATTTCAGTGTAACTAATGTGACTGCAGGGAAGTTACGCCAGTTTTCATTAGCCATGAATTCTCCCTCATTTTCCTGTAAATTATTATTTCTGCAGCCAATTGCAACAAATTAGGGAAGTTATATATTTGGTACTTGAAAAATTATGAATGCTCAAACTCTCTGTTTCCTTGTTAAACAAGTCTGACGCAGCCCCTCCCATGCCACCCAGGCACTGCATCAAACCACACACTGCTGCCTGGAAAGGGCATTTGTTGCCTAATAATGCTCCTACTGAACCAGGAATTTCCAAAGCTTCGATTCCTGCACTAGCTTTTTCTCTCAGAGGGCTTTGAAAGACCCTTTTCTATTTCCTTACGTGGAAAACAGTAGCCTTCCTCATTCTACTGTGCTGATGTGTGTTTCTAAGAGATTAAATGTCTTCTCTCAAAAAATGCTGTCCATCACTTACCTTCATCATTCAAGATCTTACTACAGGGCTGAACAAATTGTATTTTTCTGGCTCCTCCCTGTGTGCAACATCCTCTCACTGACTTCTAAGGAAAACTTCATATGAAACTTAAAAATCACTCTGGTAATATCTGTAAGTATCTTAAACAGTCCTACCTCACATTTATTCACCTTCTATTTCACAACTGTATATTCCACTGTCAGTACAGCACCAGTGTGTAGGAAGCAGTTGGTGTCCTGACCCTGATCCTGTGCTGACTGAATCAATGCCTTCATGACTATTGCTTGCAATGAGCTGTATGTGACACGATACCCAGTATTTCCACACCACTGTCCCTGCAGAAGGGATGACATTGCACCTGGTGGCATTCCAGATAGCTGTTTAAGGCCAAGAATAACCTGTATCCTTTACACTTCCTTCCATGCAGTCCCTGGGCTACTAGGACTCCTTGGCAATGCGTGTGACTCCTGTAAGGAGCTGTCAGGCCCAGCTTATCATACACAGTTGTGATGTTGCCCTAGTTTCAGCTGGGATAGAGTTAACTGTCTTCCTAGTAGCTGGTACAGTGCTGTGTTTTGGGTTCATTATGCTAAGAATGTTGATAACACTGATGTTTTCAGTTGTTGCTCAGTAGTGTTTAGTCTAAAGTCAAGGATTTTTCAGCTTCTCAAGCCCAGCCAGCGAGAAAGCTGGAGGGGCACAAGAAGTTGGCACAGGACACAGCCAGGGCAGCTGACCCAAACTGGCCAACAGGGTATTCCATACCATGGGACGTCACATCTAGTGTATAAACTGGGAAGTGGGGGCGGGGAATCACGGCTCGGGGACTAGCTGGGTGTTGGTCGGCAGGGGGGTGAGCAATTGCCCTGCGCATCATTTGTACATTCCAATCCTTTTATTACTACTGTTGTCATTTTATTAGTGTTATGATTATCATTATTAGTTTCTTCTTTTCTGTTCTATTAAACCGTTCTTATCTCAACCCACGAGTTTTACTTCTTTTCCCGATTTTCTCCCCCATCCCACTGGATGGAGGGGGAGTGAGTGAGCGGCTGCGTGGTGCTTAGTTGCTGGCTGGGGTTAAACCACGACAGATGTGAAGACCCTTATAGCCCATACCCATTTTAGGACCATAAGCATTTTGGGGGGATAAATTGGTTATCTTCTGTTTCTCTGGTTATTTTGATACAGGATCCAGAGGAGCAAGAGTATCAGCTAAGAGATCACCTTCCTCATAGCCATGCAGCTTTTTCAGGCTTTCAGGGTTGTAGCATGTTCTTGTCTTGGTCACTTAATGGCTGAGCTGGTACCATCGCTAACCTGTCCTGCCTTGGGCCTGGGAGCTGTATGAGCAGAAGAACAAGTTCACTGGTGGGTATTCAGCCAGCAATCAGAGATGACTTTGTGTTAACCTGATGGTGGCTACGTAAGCAGATTCCTTCTTGCTGGGAAACAGCACACACAATTGTACTTTGGAGAACATGGAGGGTCACCTATAATCTCTGGGCTGTCCCGGTAGAGCCCATGAACAGTCTGTGGGACCGCTGCTTCCCTTCAGACATGTGTAAGCCTCCAGAAACATTTACCATGATATTCTGAAAAGGCAAGGATAGTACTTCTTTACTTAGAAAATAAAAGCATGACTTTAATCTGGTGTTAATGGATCTTAGTTATGGGGGTAGGATCACCACAGGTCACAAAGCCAAGCCTTGCTTTCTGTGGAAATTTAAAGATGAGACAGGTGACTCATGAGGCTGTTTTCTTCTTTTATCTGTCTCTGTATTTGTTTGCTTATATTAATGGTTCTGCTAGCAATAAACAAGCAGGCTCTGAATTAACATCACTGAGGTGGAGAAGAGTTTTGGCTCAGGCCCACTGAAAGGAGTTTTACACAGTGTAGCAAGGATGTTCTTAGAGGGCAATGATAGAGTTTCTCATCTAGTGCTTCTTAATCTCCCTGTACAGTAATTCACAGAAAGACAATGGCAATACAGCATTTAACCTGAAGATGGGAACCTTTCCACTGTATCTGGATCATTGAGGGTATGAGCTACATGCTTGGTTGCTTCCTCCCCGTTCATTCTTCATGGGTGGATGGGAGACATAAAACTTGCCATGGTCCCACGGCACCAACCCAGAGCTAGAAAGCAGGTGCTCCCAAGCATGTGGAGATGGGGTACTTGAAGTAAGATTATAATCTGATGAGGTTGTGTAAGGAAATTCTGAAATTCTATCTATTTGTTAAATGATGTGCACTTGGTGGGGTTGTTAAATTCATAACTGTGCTCATTGATAGAGACATGTACTACTTTGAGTATAAATTGTGACCTGAGAGGGCTACAACTCCAATAGCTAAAAGTCAGACCAAAGTAAGTATATGTTGTATCTCCTTTGACTAACCCAGTATATAAACCCAAAATAACTACAAGCAAACAAGCAGATTTATTTTGGATTCCCTAATATTACCAATGCCAAAACCTGAACTGCATATTAATATTTGGCACTAAATGTACCTTTAAAATTTAACTATATAGTATAGTTAGTATAATTACATATCTGTATACATAATTGTATAGCCTAAATATTGAGTTCATATTTCTCCTATCTTTAAAATATATGCTATCAACAGAAAGGTTTAATCACTTGGTGATTGCAAAATACTGAATGTCTGATGCTCTCACTTAATGGTTTAAACTGTCTAATCCTGTAGCTTATCAGTTCTCATTGTTTATTAGTAAATGAAGTGCCATTTGTGTCAGAGACCTATAATGGCTTGAGTTAATGCAATCACCTGTAAGAAGGGCTACCCCTGAAGCCTGCTGAGACATTTTAAAAGGCAGAATGCAACCATAGTAGAGCAATGTTGCATGAGCAAAAGACATTGTGGAAACTGTGATAAGTCTCTTTCACTTCCTGTATTGTAGTAAATCTTAAAGAAACATTTTGAGTGCTTTAGGAACACTATGCAACACCACGTACTATTGAATGTTTTCTCACTTACTGCAAACTTTAAGAACTTGTTAAATTTTAAAACGTACTATATTCAAAGGTACCTACAATTTTTTTTCAAAATGTATTTCTTAAAGATTGATTTAGGTGCTTTTTTTGTCTCTTGAGGTTGAAGGAGGTTTATTGCCATTATCTGTTTACAGTATGATCTTGGAATAATCTGATCTGTATTCAAAAAAATATTGTGATGTCTTTAAATATATACAATAGAAAATAACCACTGTTTAAAGTTTATCTTTTTCTTTACATACTCATTATCTCATATTTAATAGAAGAGAAAGATAAGAGTTCTGAAGGGAGAAAAATGGACTTCGGGAAATTGCAACAGATTCACCAGCTGGCCAGAGGAGGGAGCAATGCAGCCTTTCTGGCTGGTGAGATAATGTTTCAGCCTAAATTGAAATGCAGTAGCTATTTTGGCAATCTGCTTTTGTGCCATTAAACCTTGATTAATCCAATAATAAGAACAATAGGTTATATTTTACTCTGTCTGCTTTAAATGAAGACAACCCTTATGAATTCAGTAGGGATGCATAAGTATAAAAGGTAGTAAAAGTAGGGCACACACAAGCTCGTAGCTAAAAATTTGATAGTGCACTGGGGATTCCTGACTCTCTCTGTGTTGAAGCAAAGCTTAAGAAATTAATTTGCATGCAGTAGGAGCGTTATGTATTATGGGTTGTAAATAGTGCACCAAGAACATTAGTGAGATTTAAAACCAGGCACAAGTACAAAGCAGAAAAAACACAGCCTTTTCTTCAGTTGTGTCTTAGCTTCCAGGCAACATAAAGATAATGAGCAAGTTCTGCAAGTATCTATATAGCCAAGGGAGTAATCCTGGTATAACACTGAGAGAAAAGCTTTTAAAACTGCTGATCTACTCCTGTTTCTTAATGGGTAAAACGGAAAGCTGGTGGATCAAAATTACCATACAATCAACTTCGTGTTTATGGCTGAATTCACTATTGCCTATTAACGCTGATGCTATTTGATCATAATTAATGATACGAAGGACAGATTTGCATTACGCAAAAATGGAGGAAATATTATGACTGTGGAAGGAAGGAGATGGCTGGGCGGGAAGGATAAAAGAAAAGAAAAACCAGAACTGGGGATGGGGAAGAGCATCAGTCTTCCAGAGTAATTAAATGTTATCTACTATTCTAGTATTGCCTTGACTGTCATTCTGTATATCTTTAAAAAGGCAGAAAACTGAGAATATCATATATTTTTGTTACCTACATACAATTATTCTCTCTGCCTATAGAAATTGGGACTATGCTAAAGCAGTTTTTCTGTTGCTAACTACTTTGGGTTCCAAGCAGTTTCTTTGGCTGCTACCTACAGGCAAAGTTGCCTGTTCAGGAACTGAAAAAGTAGCAGAGATCTTTCTTCCATATCCAGTAGGTGTATGCTTGAAGTAGGTTGGCTACAGCTAGAGTAAGATCCCTCTTTTTCTTCTGAAGATGTATGTCTAAGTGACACCAATATAAAAGTATTGCAGAATTGATAGACTTGCTGGGAAATGGCGTATGCATAGCAAGGCTCAAGAGCTAACTCATTGCTGATAGATGTTTGGCAGGGACAATATTGGTTTGAGGATCCTACTCCCAAAGCAGCCCTAATGCCTCTGGATTCTCTTGTGTTTTAATGTTCCAGGTGCTGTGGCCTCTGTATGGGCAGTTCTGCAGCTTCAGAGCCACCTCATTTACATCCTTTATTCCTTTCATCCCAGCACTCCTGTCATCCCCAGAGCTCTCACTCCTTGGCATTTCACCCTGTCATCTGTTCCTAAATTGCTGAACCTGTGACTAGCAGGAGGGCAGTTAGTACAGCCGCCCCAGGAGACCGCTGCCACTTTAGCCACTTGCTAATCATATGGTCCTGGTCAAATCTTTGATGATAGCCCCCACACCAGCAGAAGCAACAGTATTTTGATCTGCTGAAATGCTGTTATAAATACTATGAAAATGAGAATGGTGCTGGCAATGGCTCGGTCCTATGAACTATGTTCATTTTGGTAAAACTTTTTTTTTTTTTTTTTTTTTTTTTTTTTTTTTTTTAGCAAGGCACCACTCCAAAGAAAGCATTTTGGCTTGTTCTTTCTTATGGTGACAGAGTTTCATCTTAAACAGTAAAGGGCAAGAGTGTATTTTTAAACACCCTTTCCTCCCTTGCAAGTGTGCTCAAGGGTTGTTTGAACTGATCACTTAATATAATTGTCTCTCTTTGGTCTGATGTCAGGGAAGGGGAGGGGGGAGAATAATGGTCACATCTGCAGGTGATAAAACATAGAATGATATATTTCAGAAAAACTCAACCAGTTTCAGCATAGGAGGGCTGTGATACACACTAAAAAGCTTGTCCTGCTACTCCCTTATTCAATCTCATAGCTCTTTAGACTTAATTTCAAAGTGTTTATTTGCATCATTGCTGAAATACTGCTTCCTTTGTAATCTAATAACTAATGGAATTGTTTAAGCTTATGCAGCCTGGTTTTTCAGTAGTCCTTGGCCGTGCTGTTTTCTGCATCTATGAAGCATTGCTAGAGCAAATGGAGAAGTGGCAGCTGTTTGCATCAGTAAGGCTAATGAAATGCAGAGCAGATTTGCATGTCCTGGTATTTCACCAATCTCCACTGCACACAATGGGCCAAATTCAGCCAAGTGCAGCTTCTAGCAAGTAGCTGAGACATCCAAGGAAGTCTCTTTTCTGCTGTAAACATGGTTGCATTTATACACCAAGCATGAGCTGATTTTAAGTGGAGCACAGGTGGATGTAGAATGTTGTAGTAGCAAGTCTTGCATGCATTTAAAATGTGTTGGGTCTGTAAAAGTTGGCATTAAGAAGTATATAGAGTCAATATAAGGGTGTTGGTAGCAAGAAATGCCACCAGTGAAAGAAATGATGAAGCAGCCCTTTCCTAACCCTTCACCCAATTTAATTTATACAATCTGCTGTGGTCTCAGCTTTAAGCCTGGATTAAAGCCCCAGAGTCAGTTCTGGGATAAACTGAATTCCACGGGAGTTGTGCCCATTCACACAAAGACAGAGTTTGTTCCCATAGAATAATGACATGCCTTTCCGCCGATAATTCTACCACTTGAATGCCAAGTTACAGTCCAGAGACACTTGCTTAATATTCCTGCTTCACTCAGTGTAAAACTGGCACCTCCAAGAGCTCCTCTGCGCTGGCCAGTTTGGTATATCTTTGCAAGCTTTCAAAAAAAGGACTGCCTTCAGCATTTTGCCTGGATCATTTCCCAGACATATAGTGCTCCCTAGCAGATGGGTACATCCATCTCCGCTACAGTCAGCAGCAACTTCCTTCCTATACCCATAAATGAAGCTTAGCATAAGTGAAGCTTAGCAGAGTTGTAACCGTCCTGCGCGTGAATCGCTGAGACATTGACATCACTGGGAGCCTACACAGCCGTACAGCTCTGCCTGCGTCAGTCAGAGGTGGTGAGGATCAGGGCTTAAAAAATAGCAAGCAATCAGGAGCACCACCATTGAGACTCAACCTATTGGAATGATGGATGATTTTATTTAATTTTTTAAAAAGCTTTTCTTACTCAGCCAAGTCCATTACCTCCTACGTTCTTCCCTCTTTGGCCTAAATTTCATGGGTTCAGTTTGCATGTTTGTTCTAAGCAGGCCAGCTGCATCCAGTGCATTTTTGCCTGTTCATGGCCTTTCTTCTTTTCAGTTCAACCTTTTTCCCCTTCATTTGGCAAGTCATTTTGGGGAAGTGTTGAGGTTTAACCCCAGCCAGCAACTAAGCACCACGCAGCCACTCACTCACTCCCCCCCCACCCAGTGGGGTGGGGGAGAAAATTGGGAAGAAGCAGCAAAACCTGTGGGTTGAGATAAGAACAGTTTAATAGAACAGAGAAGAAGGAGCTAATAATGATAACACTAATAAAATGACAACAGTAGTAATAAAAGGATTGGAAGGTACAAATGATGTGCAGGGCAATTGCTCACCACCCGCCGATCAACACCCAGCCAGTCCCCGAGTGGTGATTCCCCACCCCCACTTCCCAGTTCCTATATTAGATGGGACGTCCCATGGTATGGAATACCCTGTTGGCCAGTTTGGGTCAGCTGCCCTGGCTGTGTCCTGTGCCAACTTCTTGTGCCCTGGCTGGGCATGAGAAGCTGAAAAATCCTTGACTATAGTCTAAACACTACTGAGCAACAACTGAAAACCTCAGTGTTATCAACATTCTTCACATACTGAACTCAAAACACAGCACTGTACCAGCTACTAGGAAGACAATTAACTCTATCCCAGCTGAAACCAGGACAGGAAGCATAGATGTAAGGGAGGGTGTGTTTGCTTGCTTATTTTATGTACAAGTGTCAAGGTTTAAGCCCAGCTGGCAACTAAGCACCACACAGCTGCTCACTCACTCCCCCTACCTGCCATGGGATGGGGAAGAGAATCAGGGGGAAAAAAAAAAGTAAACCTCATGGGTTGAGAAAAAGACAGTTTAATAGGACAGCAAAGGAAGAGAAAATAATAATAATAGAATATACAAAACAAGTGATCCATGATGCAATTGCTCACCATCCGCTGAAAGGTGCCCAGCCTGTCCCCCAGCAGTGACCGCCAGCCCCCTGCCAACTCCCCCGTTTATATGCTGAGCATGACATCATATGGTATGGAATATCCTTTTGGCCAGTTTGGATCAGGTGCCCTGGCTGTGTCCCCTCCCAACTTCTTGTGCCCCTCCAGCCTTCTTGCTGGCTGGGCATGAGAAGCTGAAAAGTCCTTGACTTAGTGTAAACATTACTTAGCAACAACTAAAAAATCAGTGTGTTATCAACTTTATTCTCATACTAAATCCAAAACACACCACTATACCACTATATGCCAGGACCCCTCAGGGAACAGGGCATTTTGTGTCTCATTTTCTGACAGTTTACTATACAGTGGGGCCTCTTCAGCACGCATCACCTCCTCCTCTGGCGGTATTCCGAAATCTTTGCCTTCTGGCCACTCCGTGATCACTTCCACAATTCCTGGGCGACTGGGGCTTCCCCTGCGAGCCCGCTGTGTGATCAGTGCGACCCACTTACTCCACGTGGCGTCAGTCGCGTGATGTGTAGAGGAGACCCTCCCTTTGAACATCCAGCCCAGCACTGGCAGTCGGGGTGCTAAGAGGAGCTGTGTCTCAGTACCAACCACTTCTGAGGCAGCTCGAACTCCTTCATACGCTGCCAATATCTCTTTTTCAGTTGGAGTATAGCGAGCCTCGGATTCTCTGTATCCCCGACTCCAGAACCCCAGGGCTCGGCCTCGGGTCTCCCCGGGTGCTTTCTGCCAGAGGCTCCGGGCAGGGCCGTTCTCCCCGGCTGCGGTATACAGCACATTTTTAACATCTTGTCCTGCCCGGACTGGTCCAAGGGCTACGGCATGAACAATTTCCCATTTCATTTGTTCAAAGGCTTGTTGTTGCTCAGGGCCCCATTTAAAATTGTTCTTCTTCCAGGTCACTTGATAGAGAGGGCTTACAATCGGACTGTAATTTGGAATATGCATTCTCCCCAAACTGACAATGCCTAAGAAAGTCTGTGTTTCCTTTTTACTCTTTGGTGGAGACAAAGCTGTTATTTTGTTGATCGCAACCATTGGGGTCTGACATCGCCCATCTTGCCATTTTATTCCTAAAAACTGGATCTCCTGTGCAGGTCCCTTGACCTTACTTTGTTTCATGGCAAAACCAGCTTTCAGAAGGGTTTGGACTATTTTCTTCCCTTTCTCAAAAAATTCTTCTGCTGTGTCGCCCCATACAATGACGTCATCAATGTACTGGAGGTGTTCTGGAGCTTCACCCTTCTCCAGTGCAACCTGGAACAGTCCATGGCAAATGGTGGGGCTGTGTTTCCACCCCTGGGGCAGCCGACTACGAGTGTACTGGATGCCCCTCCAAGTGAAAGCAAACTGTGGCCTGCAGTCTGCTGCCAAAAGGATTGAGATAAATGCATTAGCGATATCAATTGTGGCGTACCACTTGGCTGCCTTTGACTCCAATTTGTATTGAACTTCTAGCATGTCTGGCACGGCAGCACTCAGCAGCGGCGTGACTTCATAGAGGCCACGATAGTCTACTGTTAGCCTCTACTCTCCATTAGACTTTTGCACTGGCCACATGGGACTGTTAAGGGTGAGCGAGTCTTGCTGATCACTCCTTGGCTCTGCAGTTGACGAATCAACTTATGGATGGGAATTGGGGAGTCTCGGTGCAATATTGCTGCCAGTGCACTGTTGTGGTAGTGATTGGCACCTGTTGCTCTTCGACCCTCAGCAACCCCACAACAGAAGGGTCCTCCGAGAGACCAGGCAGGGTAGAGAGCTGTGTAATTTCCTCCGTCTTCAAGGCAGCTATACCTAAAGCACACCAGTACGCTTTTGGGTGCTTGCAATACCCTCTCCTGAGGTAGCCTATGCCAAGGATGCACGGAGCTTCTGGGCCCATCACAATGGGGTGCTTTTGCCACTCACTCCCAGTCAGGCATGACAGAGCACTTATATAGTTTTTGAACATTTACTTGCTCACTGATCCTATAGAAGATAACTGCACCTGACATTTTATACTTCCCTGATAGCTGGGTTTCTGGAAAAACTTTCAAGAGCATTAACATGAAAACGACAGGAGCAACCCCTGTGGCTGTTTTCCCTTTCAGCTCTCTGCAGTAAAAGAACATCCTGCACTGCTTTGTTTTTCAGGTTGATGGCTTCCTGACACTCCTCTTTGGCCTGGCTAGCATTAATACCCTTACAGTAATCAGCGTGACTCGCTACATCAAGGGCTGCCATCCTGAGAGAGGTGAGGAATAAAGGCAAGTCCAGTTCTGCCTTCATCGAACCTATGCAAATCTGTATTTCTTTCAGTCACAGGCTATATAAAATACAAATTAGATGCATTGGAAGCCAGAACAGAATGCAACCATTTACATTACAAATGCGTTTGCATAGAATCATTCAGGGTTAACCACAATAAGAGGCAAATGATTACTTGTACACCTTGGTTACCATGGGTTAAATTGACCCTTGTGCCAAAGATACCACAGGTCCTGCTGACCCTCTGTATTCTTCAAAATGCAACTTAAATGACTACTAAGTGATGCATACCTTGTTGTCTGGATCTCACTGTAAGCAATGAATTTCATCTGCTATGAGATGATGTTTGGGAAGTTTCCTGTGATTGATAATATCTTTGGTTTGGAAGGCTGCCCTACATACAAACATTTTCATTTTTCAGGGTGTTTTGCCAGGGTGTGCACACAACAGGCATCATGGACTGCTTTAGATGGTGCTAGGAACATTCAGTCTGCACATCTTGCCTCCAGCTTTTGTAGCACTGCGCAGCCTGCCATCCCCACATACCTCTCCGGCCTCCCCTCAGTGGACAGTTTCACACTATGGGAGATGAAAATTACGCCTACCATCCCCAGAATTGACCATGATCTGACTCTGCCCAGATGGTCCCTGTCTCCCAGGTCTGCAAAGCGCCATCAACACAGCCTCGCACCCATGCTTTTTGTCTAGTGCCCTGTTGATCTGTAACCTGAATATCTATCTCAGACAACTACTGTTCATTACTGTCTCCAGTGCTAGAAACCTTTTACTAACCACTCTCTTTCTGTTTTTTTTTAATTTCACTTTTTTTATTAACCTCTGGTATAAATGCCTCTGTAAAGGCATATGAGTGTCCTACTGTACAAATCTGGTCTGAAATCCTTTACTCATTTCCTGCCCTGTGAAGCCCTCATCAGCAAGTCTATATAAGCATGCCATCATCTACCCCTTTCCCTTTATGCCTCTTAACATCACCACACTCACCCAGGTGCTCCTTTTCACAGGATCAGTAGAAACGTTTCCTTACCATTCATCCTGGACCTCCTGCCTGCTGAAAAGTTTGACTTCCACTGAGAGCCTTATGTAATCTCTCTTCATTATACCCACACCTTCCATAAATTCTCCCTAGTCTTCCTTTCACCCATCCTTAGATAATGTATTATCAATTTTCATGCCTTTGTTATGACTGGCTTGCACCATCTTTCAGGCAGGAACCTATTAATGTCCACAGCTAAAGCATGTGTAAATACACTGGATGTATCCTATGAGTTCTTCTTTATAATATAGCTTGAGTAGTATTAGTTGTGAAAAGAACTTCTGCAGGAAGGTCTTTTTTCCACAGGAAGTTCTTCTGCAGTTTGTTGTAATGATACACTTGTTGAAGTTAATTTTCAACACAAATGGCTGTTAGAGCTGCTAGAATTTGTCTGTGATGTATTCTACATCTTATATTCCTTACATATTATGAAATTGTATTTGAAACCCACGTTTCTCTTTTGCAGAGCTCTATCACATGTTCATCTGAGGGTGTGCACAATTTATGTTTGCCTCTTGAGGAAATCTGAGCAAGTACCCAGTGTAACGTTACAGAAATGTTGAGGAACAGAGATTGGTGGATGCATAAATATTTCCCATGTAAACGAAGAAATAATCACAATGTACAACAACAGCAGGACAGATTAAATAATTTGTATTGAATGGCTAATGTAGTTTGAGCATCTAATGTATTTTCTCCTTTTTAACAGGGAAAACCTTGAAGTGAATAAGAAAATCCTCTGAATTTCAACTTACCTTGTTTGTTTCTGTGGAAAACTTAACATACAACTAACTGTTTCCTGCTTTTTACAAAATTGCAAAACATAAGTGTAACGTAAAATTTTCTAATTCTACAGTGCTCAACAAACATATTGTCTCCTGCTTAAAAGCCATTCATTTCCACTGTTCACAAATGGTCTTGAACACAAGGCTGACAGATGCTTTCAAATTTAAGCTTTTCTTATAAATATGCTTTTTTGTCTTAATTTTTTAAAATAGTTGTATTTTCCTTATTAGCTGTTGGTATAGGAGCACATTTAGATTTCAGAGATATGTTTGCCTTTCTAGATATTATTTTCTGATTAAACCATGCCATTGCAGGTCACTGCATCAGCAACAGCAGTATGACGGTGGCTCTGGTTCTCATTTGG
Organism: Buteo buteo; assembly: GCF_964188355.1. Classification (NCBI taxonomy): domain Eukaryota; kingdom Metazoa; phylum Chordata; class Aves; order Accipitriformes; family Accipitridae; genus Buteo; species Buteo buteo. Next base: position 25,124,403 of record NC_134182.1, read on the forward strand.
ATAGCAGCTTTCTTCTGGTCAGCAGCTCCATTACTTGGCTGGGGCAGTTATACAGGTAACAGGTATCTTTCAGTTGTACTTATTTGGCACCTCTCCACTTAACTGAACAAAGATACTTCCCTTTCTTTCTTGCTGTTTGTGATAAATCAGACCGATTATCAGTAGAACTGAGAAAATCATTCATCATGCATGATGTATGCGCAGAGCGTTGCCTGCTTTAGTATCAGCTATAAAGAGATTTTTTTTGAAGATATCACAGGAAAGACTTGGACCTAGTGCATATTACCTATGAAAAAAGAGGGGCCAGAAATATTTGGCATGGTTAAGCAATGAGATAAAGGAAACTATCAAAAGACATCCTTCAAAAACTGTCAAGATTGGGAAGCTAGAAAAGAACACAAGTACCAGCAAGTTAAACTTGAAACTATAATAAGACAAGCCAGAAAGATCTGGTCAAACAGTTTGTTGAAAATATGAAAACTAACATAACAGAAGAAGAAAAAGATGTCAGAAAGTTTGTCAGTCCAAGAAGCGATTAGGGTGCAAGATAATGCCATAGGAAAAACGGAGGGGGAGAAAAGGAAAAATTTTGAATAGTGAATGCTGCGGTGATTCAATGGCTAGGGGATATTCCCACGCCACAAAACTTCTTTGTGGGGAAAAGTTGGAGGAACTGTCTCAAATTAGGTCTCTAAAAATTCAACACAACAAATCTCTAGGAACAAATGGTAATGATACAGGAGTCCTAACAACTGAAACCATGTGACTGAAACTGTCCAGCAGTTATCTGCCTGGATCCTGCAGGCATCTGCATCCTTTGAGAAGTCATGAAATCTGTGAAGACTTATTAAAGCAGCTATGTGAATATATCCTCTTACTTATTAAATGCATAAGCTTTGAGGTATCTCTGGACCCTTGAAGTATGAGTGTGAAAAAAGCATCTATTTCTATGATTGGTTAAATCTTCCCAAACCAAAATGTTACCAGGATATTAGGCTCAATAGATCTTTTGTTTGAGACAAAACCAAACTGTTTAGTAGGCTGTTCTAATTTTATGTCATGTTTTTGCTCTCTGGATATGTCATAAACTTGGGGGATTGGGACTGGTCATTTTCTGTGTATCTTCTGGCGATGTCTTTTCTTTTTACATTAATCTTAATAGCTCTTCATTTGCAGAAGGATTTCTGATGACCCTTTTTGGCCTTGTCAGGGCATCCAGGTTTTTTTTAATTTCACTTTTTTATTAACCTCTGGTATAAATGCCTCTGTAAAGGCATATGAGTGTCCCACTGTACAAATCTGGTCTGAAATCTTTTACACATTTCCTGCCCTGCAAAGCCCTCATCAGCAAGTCTATATAAGCATGCCATCATCTACCCCTTTCCCTTTATGCCTCTACATCACCACACTCACCCCAGGTGCTCTCTCACAGGATCAGTGAAAGCCCCCATGGATCCTGTTCATACTTTGGATTCAATTCCTTGACAGTGGTCTTCAAGACCACTTCTAGGAGCACTTTTCCCTACTGAGAATCACAGCAGTTTCAGGTTCCTGGGCTATCTGTCTCTAAACACGTTTCCATTGAGGGCACCCATGGACATGTGGGACCCCAGCAATGGCAAGTCCAGCAGCAGGCAGCGGGTGCTGGCAGACAGCAGCACATTACACCTGGCTGCCTTGGACCTCTCATTTCTACACAGCAGCTGCAGGGGTCCCCAGGACCCTGCTGATTTTTGGAAATGCCACTTGCCAGTGTCCCGGTGGAGAGGGGAAACACAGCTCTGAATTCTGAGTTGCAGCAAATCTGCAGCGTTTTCTTTTCATGTCATGGGGAGGCTGCTTTCAGTTTTCAGTCAAAAGTTTTCACAAACCAGAAACCTGGAATTAAGCCAGATTTTATGGTTATCTTTCTGAATCTTGAGGTCTACTGATGAAAAAGGTAAAGGAGACTAAAATCTATTTCTATTACTGAACACATCCAGACAGCAACACCTAGAGCTTTTGGTGATAAAAATACTGAGCTCTTTTTGAGGAGAATCATAAAAGAGATTTTAATCTTTTGCTCCTTTAATTCATCCTGTCTAAACCTCCTATCATCTGCGAGGAATTAAGGGATTATTTTTTCCCTTCAGAATTATCACTGTATGTCAGGGAGGGATCTGTTGCTAAATCATGCAGGCTTCACCTGTATTGTATCTCCAGGACCTGTTGATACTTGACTTACATAATTTTGGTTCATGCTTCATTTATTTGTAATTAAATTTGCTGCCATACCTGTTGGAAAAAAACAGCTTTTTCCACTCAAAAAGAAAAATCAACAATTCACAATCTACAGAAAAACTCTAATGCTACCGAACTCAGGTTTTCTATCAGGACACCTTTGCAAACATATCAGAGGGTCTAAAGAAGTCAACTGTTATTCATAAAAGTATTTAAGCAGAGACTGCACCTTATTCCCACTGCCTTTCCCTTAAGTACCTAATCAGCTAGTGCCCTTTTGTAAATCCCACTAGCTGCAGATCCTGCAATCTGCCTGACTTCATTTTTAAGAGCCTGCAGCTCCTTTGTAGTTGCAGAACTGTATGCTTTCCATTTAGCAAAAGGTCTCATATCTTTCTGAGTATTTATGTGTTTCATCTTCCCATAATCTTTATCATTAGCTCTATCAATTTGCCTTCATGGCTCTTGCAACAGTAACAATTTCATTGCCTTTTTGTTTCTATTGAAAAACCTCTCAATATTTTTAATTCCTGCTTTGCTATATAAGTAGTGACTTTTTACATTTGGCATATTGTCTCTTTACAATTGGTTGTTATCCTGTCAAAGTGCTCATCTTAGGAAGTTACTATGTGGAAGATTATGACAAATAAGAGTAGATAACACTCAGGAATATCAAACCTACTGAATGATTACTATCTTTTTTTTTTCTAATAATGTATCACAATTTCCTATCCTGAAACAGCAGTTTGTGCATTATGGATTTACACTGGAACTCTAAACTGGACAGAATGATAATGCACATTAAAACTTGTTATGGTCTAGCTGGTCTTGAAAAATTGTTTATGTAGGAAATTACGTCACGGCTCATTAAATTAGAAAGATCAATCCATTTTTTAGTGCTTAAAAGAAGAAAAATACAGCATTTGAACTGATAAATTAATCACTTAAAAGCAGATAAGTGTTCTAAAAATGCTAACCAACTTATTTTTGCTTTCCAGATCGCATGTATGGTACATGTGAGATAGACTGGGCAAAAGCCAACTTCTCTACAATCTACAAGTCCTACATTGTCTCCATTTTTATCTGCTGTTTCTTCCTACCTGTCACAGTCATGGTCTTCTCATATGTGTCAATTATCAATACTGTCAAGCTAAGCCATGCATTAACAGGACTGGGTGATCCCACAGACAGACAGAGGAGAATAGAGCGGGATGTCACCAGGGTGAGTTTGGGTTTCATGTTGGGTGGTATTTATCTCAGTGAAATCTGTCTTTCCAAAAACTGGTTGAAACTAGAACAGAAGAGAACAAAACCAGTCACATTTCATTTCTCTATAATCTCTAGTGACAGAGTCTGAACTCAGTGAAGAATATGACGTTTGTTTAAAACTTGTACCCTGTCAGTTGGCTAATACTGGTGCTACATCACATGTGCAAAATAATCTAAATATAGTTGGAGTGGGTTATACAGCACAAAAACAAAAGTTTGGTTTGGCATATGCTCTTTTCTTTCAGAAGTTACATTACTTCTGAGCATACACAGAAGTTACAGGGGAGCTTTCAATTTACCTACAGTTGACTTAAGTCTACCCAAAACCTTCTGATTTCATATAAACATATAGGGGACTGTAGCCATTTTCATTCCACTAGATGAGGCATTGCTCAAGCATACCACCATGCCAAAATTCAATATATAGCTTCTAGGTCTGCTTGGCTCCATCAAAGCAAACCTTTTGCTTGCCTGTATTCTGTGAGCCATACCCTCAGGACAATCTGAATGTTCCCCTTCCAGCCAAGTGCCCAAGCTACTATTCCCAGTGTATTGCTTCCCTGAAGTAGTCTGCCAGAGTAGATTTAAGACTATTCTCCTTTTGTCTTTTAGGTTTCTATTGTCATTTGCACAGCCTTCATTATTGCATGGTCACCGTATGCTGTCATCTCTATATGGTCTGCCTATGGTCACCCTGTGCCCAATCTTACCAGCATCCTTGCCAGTTTGTTTGCAAAGTCTGCCAGCTTCTACAATCCCATTATCTACTTTGGAATGAGCTCCAAATTTCGGAGGGACATTTTCATCTTGTTCCATTGTGCCAAGGAAGTCAAAGACCCTGTGAAGCTCAAACGTTTCAAAAACCTCAAGCAAAAACAGCAAGAGCCCTCTCAGAAAGAAGAGAAGTACGCAGGAGAAATGCACCCTGCACCAAGCCCTGATTCTGGGGTGGGAAGTCCAACCAACACCCCACCTCCAGCAAACAGGGAAGTGTATTTTGGTATTCTCGATACACCATCTAATAACCCTGATATTGAATGTGATAGACTGTAAGTTTTGCAGCCACTTAACACATGCACCCATTTTGTGTTCAGGAAGACCCTCTTCAGATCAGCGCTTGAGTGATTTCCTCATTCCCAATCCATCTGTTTCTTGCTATAGCACTGATGATTATACAACTCAAGCAAATCAGACGGTAAAGTGATATATTTCTTCTATGTAGGTACAAAACGCTACAAAGCACGTTACGATGTGGGCAGCACATCCAATGCAAGAAACACTTGATTTTCACATGCATGCAGGAAAAGGAAGACTGACTTGTGAAGAGCAGGCATTAGCTAGCAAAAATAACTAATATGTTCCTGTCCAAATTTTATTAATTAGGAGATTACATTTCCAAATACGTCTTTTGCTCTTCAACAGCCCCAGCCATAGAGGATCATTTCAGCTCTGCGGTGCTGCACAGCCCGTGCTGTAGGAGAAGATGGGCCCTGCTGAGATTGGTGTAGAGCAATTGGGGGCACAGAGGCACGCTCACTGTGGGTCTCCCAGGCCCTGTGTGTGCATGGGTGCACATCTGATCACCTGTGCCTGACTCTGTGTGTGTCTGTGCAAGTGCTAGGTGTTGTAGGTCTTGGCATTTTCTAGTCACTGTAGTCTGAACGGTGGCTTCGTACTTTTCCTTGTTGGTCTGCAGAATTATTTCCACCCTCCTTGACCTTCCCAGTGAGCAGGGCCTGGCTGTAGCATTCAGATTCAGGAAAGCTGGCCTTCAATTTTACTGATCTGTCTCCAAACTGCTTGTTTTTCTACCTGACTATTAAGGTGGAGCAAGAGTTGTTGCACAGGCAATGAAACCAGAAATAACACTAAGGTTTTAAGAGTACTGATGAAGTGTGGCATCAGAGCTATTTACAGAATATAATCCAACGCTTCACTTCTGCTTCTAAAGAAAGTTTTTGTACCTGCCTGTGGGTAAAAAATGACTTTTAGGTAAATGTAACTAAGTAGCAATTAAGGATAGTGATTTAATAGCTAAGCTGTAGGCTTAAATCAGTAGCAAGACTATCAGATGTTATAATATCCAATGATTCCTCCAAGTTTATTTTACAGAATTAAAGTGAGGAGGTATATCTTCATAATTCCTGACCTTGGAAATTAACTGCATACTCAGAGACTTCTGTAAATATATCTCTATATTAGCCATGGAAATTATGGGTTCATACAGTGCCGTCTGCAAGCTAAACAAGGGGGGAAAAAAGGAGAAAAAAAACCCACCAACAACATTGGTTGCTAACCTCACTGCTATTTATGACTTTTTGGAATCTCACTGTCTGGGTTTGCTAAAATGTAGTTGTTTTGCAAAAGTATGCTTTTTCAGATGTGTTTCTTGGGAAAGTTACAAAGAGAGCCTGCCTTCATTTCCCCCATTACTTTATTTGTTTTGAGAAAAATCACCTGTGTTTTGAAGTTAAAAACAAATAAACATTATAAGCAACAGTGGGGAACTGTGTTTTCTTTCATGGCCACAGATCTGAACTACAAGAGTATTCATTTTTGTGGAAAATTTTGAGATATGGGTGCTATTTCATTACCATAAATAATTAAAAGCAAGTAAGTAAACAGTTTGCTTCCAGATAAAAGTGCATGCTGTAGGTTCAGAAACAGATGAAATCATTTAGGGCTAAATCCTGTCACAGCTGGATGAAGTCAGGCTGGGCTAGCCAAAGCTAGCATGCAGCTTTGACAGCTTCTAGGTGTGGCACAAAATCCACCTTGGTAACCCTGCTGGGACTGGGCCTTCTCACTGCTGAAAGCACTTGGATTTTCCTCCAAAGAAAGAGGAGTGCCACGCTTCCCCATCAGACGCAGTTCTTGGAGGTACCTGCAGTCACAGGTGTGCCAGACACCTGCCCATAGAGCCTCCATGGCCATAGATGCCAGGCTAGCTTTTAATCTGTATTTCTGCTAATTTATGGATAACTGGGGAAAATTCTCACCCTGCTGTGTTGTAGAAATGCTGTTAATCTGCAGGATTCAGACTCTGACATAGAAAGATGTGAAAAGGCCAAGGGGAAAGGCAGAGCAACAAGGTCATTTCCAAGAGTGCCCCCAAACTCCAGCTGAAATCTCTACTAGTTGTATGCCATTGAGCATGTACAGTGAGGTTAGACTGGGGGAAGAGGTGCAAGTAGTAAAAATGAGCCAGAATAGGAGCAGAGTAAAAATATAAGAGGGGGAGAACCAAATAACAGGGGAGCAAGGGGCCAGGAGCCAAAGGATGCATATCTGCTGAAAGACAACTAGAAAGAACCAACACAGAAAAAGCCTTGACTGGACCGCAGCAGACCTCCCTCCTGCAAAGCCTGTGGCTACAGTCCTTTGTGGATACACGGTCATACCATGGGACTTCATAACTGTAGAGCAGAATATCTGGTTTTGCAGGTTACACAGGGAAAAAGAGGATGGATGCCTTTGCAGGCACCAACCTGTGCTCCAGATCCAGCCACAGCAGAAGCACATCATCACTGAAGTTAATCAGGTTAAAAAGCCTCCAGCCCTAAAGCACCAGTGCCCTGTAGCTGTACCCAAGACACCAGCAAGTGGCTGAATGCAGAAAAAGGGTCCAGAATCCATTACCACTACAGTGCAGGTAAGGGAATGCGCTTCAGCATCTCAAATGTGTGAATCAACACAAATCAATTTGTAAAACACTTTGCCTGTGTCCTGCATTTCCTCCCCTTGCGTCTGGTCCCACATGTGCCTGGCCAAGGCTGGCCCCTGTGGCTGCCTCCACAGATGGGGTCCTCTGCCTGCCAAGCCCATGCTGCTGGTCAGGGAAGAGCAAAGAGCTCAGGTGCTTGAGACAGTCAGCAAGGACAGATATGCTGAAGGGGGATGATGGGGTTTTATGCTTTTTGCTTAGCAAGAATGAATTACAGCACAAACAGCATAGACAGTCCTGAAGTCAAATTATTCCTCCCCATAACCTTGCTGCTCCCCACAACCTTGGATTTGCTTTTACATTGGATGAGTTTTAGCAGCAGAGGTGTGAGAAGGCTGTTGTTCTGACTGATATTCTGGTGACAAGGATGCTTTCCTGGGAAACCGCAGCTTTGAACGCTCTCCGTCTGAGACAGTCTTACGAAGGTGGTCCCACTCACCTTGATGAAGCAAAGGACTACCCGTTCCCAATGCTTTCTCTTTAGAAACACTATATTTTTACATTTTTTCCTAATGCAAAAAGCTGATGGGTGTGCCAAAAGCAGGGCCAGATGTCATATCTCCACAAGATAGGCCATATCATCCTAGTCCTGCCTCTTCACTTTTTGTGAAGGCACACAGCAGGCAGGTAGCATGGACTTGCTAATAGGACCTGGTTCTTCCACTACCTCTACAGGGGCCTTTTTCAATGTGTTTTGTATTGAATGGATTAGTGCCAGACTGCACAAATGAGATCTCATAACTATTGCTAGTATCCAAATGGTCTCTTGTCATGAGGTAGGGGAAAAATATTCAGATCGTCCTCCCTTTGGCATAGAAATTCTGGTATGTAGGCTCCTTCTGTCTCTCTTGCTCAGCCATGGATATTACTGTGCGATTTTGTAATTGTTGGGGTTGTTTTCACGTATGACACACTAAAAGTATCTAGCATCATCTTGCAGAAGGCAGTCGGCCAAACATTTCTACTATATCCAAAGGATATTCTTAGCATTTGCTAGCTTGTTCCAGCAGTATCTGAGACAGAGGTTAGCTCTGTTTTACACTAGATGCAATAAACCCAGCAAAAAAACCCCGTTGCTAGCTGTTCGTTATCCATTTCTATACTCACAGCCCTGTTGACATCATTAAAGAACTCCAGCAAAAATGACGTGCCTGAGCATAGTAAAGTCACTCAGCAAAAAGCCTGAAGCCCTCAAACCACCCTTTAAAATATGCTTTTAGCTACTTTATATATTCATTTCCAAACATTTCCCAACTGTTTTGATTAGCTATTGATTAGTACATTCAGCAAGTGAGTTCTTAATGGAAACACAATTCATGTATTTACATGTGTATCAAAAATTTCATCAGCTCTTACTTGATTATTTCTTATTATCAATATTATTCATAATTGTCAACGTATCAGTATTATACCATAATCACTGCAATTATTAATACTCACATGTACAACGGCCTTGCAGGTGGATTACCAACATCCCTGTCACTGACACAACCCTTTCTCCTGGGCTACACAGTTTGAACAATCAAGTTAACCCAGGATTACTTCTGTTCAATTTCCACATTTAAAAATAGCCTCTTCTGGTTTGGGGCAGGGGGAAGTTATAGTAATCATTTGTTTATTTATGCCAAGAAAACCTTTTGGGCCCACATTTCCCCTGCTGGCATTTTTGCTAAGCTGAAAATCCTTTAAGGAGTCAGCACATTGAAATACATAGCAACATTTCTTAATAGCTTTGACATTTCTAAAGGTAACGTGAATAACTTGAGTGCGTAGCTGGAGGGAGTGGGATAGCCTACTGCAGTCCAGTCACTGTTCTCAGTGCTATTACGCCTTTTTATCTAATGATTCATGTAAAAGTATTTCTTGTAGCAGAGACCAGAAAACAGGATATCCCCCTCCATACCCCTTAAGGCAGTGACTTTATTAGTGTGAACTACTCAGGCTTGCACTCCCTTGCAGGCTGTCTCTCCACCCCATAAATCCTTCATTCTTTGCTGCACAGATTGACAAGATAAGAGAGAGAGATACAGAATGTGCCCATCCAAGCATGGCCTATGGTTAGGCACTTTCCTCAGGAGAGAGAGATGGACACAAAATCCCTTCCTGAGGGTAGGGCTGGACAAGAACGTTGTTCTCCTGCTACCCTGGTGAATGCTCTCACCCCGGGCAATAATGAAAAAGGTGGGTAACGCTACCACGTCTGTATTTTCAACTATCCTGGAGACAAACCAGCCTGGCAAACCAGGTTATCTTGCAATGCTGTGTGTGTCCCTCTACCTACCACTCAAATTGCTAAAGGCTTGGAGTCTGAACCTTCTCAGTACATCAACAAATGCAAAGGATTTTTGCAAGCACTTCGGGAACGCTGCAGACCAAAGGGAAGGTGCCTGCAGGGTCAAATGGGTCTGTGTCTAGTTGTCGGGGGATGCAACATCTAGTGTGTGGTCTAAAATGCCTAATTCCTGTCTGCAGCTAAGATTCCACAGTGGCTGGCCCCCAATCCCTTCCTGCATTGACGATCTAGGAATATAGAAAGCTATAATACTGTGCAATTGGAAAAAAAAACCTCCAAGGTCCTCAAGGTCAGCATATATTCCTGCTTTCTGGGAGATGATGATTAGGTGATTCCAGATGAAGCAGGCTAAAAGCTGAAAATGGGACCTTCTCCAGAAAAAGAGAATAAAGGTACTACTGAATATGCATATACACAGATCCTGCAAGAAGCTTTGTGCCTGAAAGACTCTTAGAAAGCTTCATACGCCCAGATTCAGATTAAGAGAGGTAGCTAAGTGAATTGCATTGACTGCAGGAGAGAACAGGACCCTGTCATCTGGGCCTATGTTTTTGTCTACAGCTTTGAGTACACAAATGTGCATTTAATACATACTTCTTAAAGTTTGTTTTCTGGGTTGGATTTTTTTTTTAATAAGCTGTCTATATAACAATAGCTCATTATAAAAGGGAAGAAAGACTGCGTCCTTCTTGAAGCAGAAGAATAAATTTAAGATCCAAAGGATGTCCAAATAGTACTACAATAAGAACAGTAAGAAAATTACTAAACGAAAAGTAATAATCCCATTGCTAATACAAAAATCAGGGCCACACTGAATGATAAAAATAAAAAAAGAACTACCAGCTGTCTGTGCCAATAACTGTCATCTTTAATGCTCAGTGAATGAGACAGAAGCCCTTTGGGGATAACAAACACACAACATTTAATTATGTAATAGGATGTAACCTAGTAAAATGGGAGTGGAAGGACTTATAGAAATCACTGCAGTAAACGCCCTCCCTCACTGATATTTGACAGCCTCCGGTAGCCTTTGACACTGTACACCAGCCAGCCTGGCTCCTGGAAAGAACCACTGCTAAAGCAAAGCTGGGATGGTCCTAGAGGGTGTGCATGTGGCTGCAGGCACATCTGCGGGGTCCAGCACAAGGTCAGTGCAAGCTGCCCAAGCAGGAGGCACCTGTGTGTGTCACATCCACCTCAATATTTGCAAAAGAGGTAGGAAGTCAAGAATAATGTTTGGCAGCACAAATGAAAGCATGAGCAGGTCTCAGTGATTTGACCTGGCAAAGCCTTACAATGCGCCAAAGACAAATTTCAAAAGGATTCATATCATATAACGTTCATACAGAGAAGTGGGAGAAATTTAGTGAACTCGGGGCATGCTTTGCACCACTGGTGAACTGCTGTATGAGATGAACAAAACTATCTTCTCTGCGAAAAACCTAGCCAGTCCCTGGGATAACGTGGCCTATACGTGGAGTTAAAGGGAATGGAAAATGGGCTTTAGCTCATCCTTGACTGATACCATGTTACCTGACATTCCAGTCCCCAACTTCCCTTGCTGAAAGGCAGTCAAGTACAGCAGCATTATCATCTGTCCTATCAGAAAAAAATCATCCTAGGCAAATGACCAGTTCAAGAATTTGAAAGTTTAAGTCCCAGCTCCAGAGATGAGACCCATATCTCCCCACAATTTGGAGGAGCTATTACCAGACCATTCCTCATCCTTGGAGTTTCCATGGAAACCATTCACTTTTAGAATGCTGATACACCTTTTTCTTTGAAAGCTGCTATACATTCTTGGAAATACGTGTTCTTGGAAAGATAATACACCTCAATGTGATGGCATGGACAGGGAGTCCAAAGGAGGGAGGGTAGAGCATCATGAAAGTCACTGATCACTGTCTCACTATCAAAGCACAAGAACACCTTGGCAAGTTGAGGAAGACTCAGATGGGCCATGCAACATATAAAAGGACAAAGAAAATGAGCTACCAGGACAGTAAAATTGCTATGCTCAGCTCATATTTCACTTTTTCGTGGGATGACACAATCCAACTGAGGCATGCCAAAATCTGCAAGGACCACAGGTGTAGCGTGGTATATTTGTCCTAGAAATTGCTTTCGTGGGTTGGCAGCCTGGGAGTGCAGGTTAGACCCGTGTCTGGGGAGCTTTTGCCTACTTGGTGAGCTACAGTACTGCTTGAACGGTCTATCTTTTCTTTGGGAGATAAATATCACTACTAGAACTTTGCTAAATTCACGAGAAGGTCAAACATTTCAGCTTCTGAAAGAAGTCAGAGGCTTTACAAGAGGTGGAGCACATGGACTCCACCAGAAAGTGTGAGAAAAGGTGACTCCCTCTTAGAGGGCTCTGAGGAAAGACCAGGCTAGCACTAGGATGACTAAATAGGTATGCCTGCAGATAAAGGAGCTGAAAACCTTGACATCACTACTTACTTACAACTGAGAAGAGGAAGGCTTTATCAACTTCTGGGCTGCAGCAGTATTTAGCTGACTCAAATCTTCCTCAAGTTAGTTTGGACCTCCTGTTTGCTTATGCCCCACTCACTGGCTCTGTGTAATGGCTGCTGGTGCCTACCCACATCTCTGTCAATTTGCTGTGACCCTGAGGAGAAATGGCATCCCAGTTTCACATTTCCAGTCTAACAGAAATACTGTGTTTCAAGCTTTGTGTTTGCAGCTTGTTTATATACCCAATATGCACTAGTGGTTGGTACTTTGGCAACAAATAAGGAAGAGCGCAGCCAACAACCAGAAAGCATGGGTGAATACAACAACAAAACACTTTCTAATAAGAATTCTTACTGCAAAGCAGGCATAATTTTTCGCAATTGCTTTTCCACATCCAACTTACAATGAAAATGGAGCTGATGCTCCATGGAATAGTGAAACACGGACATTTCCCACAATGTTAGCTCTTATCTGTTCTGCCCATAAAGAGCCATTTAAGCATTTACCATGCTAGCAGCAAAGAATAGGCCTAGCATACGCATCAGGAAAACACTACTGAGAGTAATCTCCCTGAAGTCCTCCTGCAAAGACAACATGGATTTGGGGCCATTCCTCCTTTACAACTGTATCCAACAGAAATTAAGTTAACAATGTGTCCTGGTTTCAGCTAGGATAGAGTTAATTTTCTTTCTAGTAGCTGGTATAATGTTGTGTTTTGGATTCAGTATGAGAAGAATGTTGATAATACACTGATGTTTTCAGTTGTTGCCAAGTAATGTTTATACTAAGTCAATGATTTTTCAACTTCTCATGCCCAGCCAGCAAGAAGGCTGGAGGGGCAGAAGAAGTTGGGAGGGGACACAGCCAGGGCAGCTGGCCCAAACTGGCCAAAGGGGTATTCCATACCATGTGATGTCATGCCCAGTATATAAACTGGGGGGAGTTGGCCGGGGGAGGGGTGGATCGCTGCTCAGGAATTACTACTCTATCCCAGCTGTAACCAGGACACCTGGGATGATACTTCTGGCCTCATAAAATTATATTCTCCAAATAAGACCCTCTCAGTGAACCTGCTCAATAACCTAGACTTTTCCCTAATGCCTCCATCTGCAAAATCTGGAATTGTACTTCACCCAGCAAATTCAGTTGCAGTTCAGCAGGCACAGTCAGGTCTAGGGTTGCTCAACATATGGTGTCTCAGCTGTAGATCCCAAAGGTTTTTAATGAAGATGACATGCCTCAGCTGCCTCTAATCCTGAAGAATCTGATTGCCTTCTGAATAGCAGAATGCACCCAAAGCACTTCTGCCATGAAAAAGTCAGATTTATCTTATTTTTTAATATGGGATCTTGCACAGTAAGAAAAGTAAAAACTAGCTGTAGTCTGGGCAGTTGCAGTCATTAACAGTGTTGAAATTATTTTCTCTACTTAATCACAACAGCAGGTTTACCTCATCTGTTGGTCTTGTGGACTTACAGCGTTTCACTGACCTACCTAAGCTTCAAAGAGTAGAAGCATCCTGCAATCCTAACCTACAGCTGACTATAGGAAGCCCCTATTTTGAACTGACCATTTTCATTCCATAGGATAAGGACAACATAGCAAACAAGCTTTTCCAGACTCCCCACAAGAAAATCAGCTCATCCCTATTGGTCTGTAAATCCCTGTATTAGTCCAGGTTATAAACAGAGGACAAAAGACCAGACCATCAGGCAGCAAGGGGGCATGCTCCAGATTCTGGCTGCCATTCAAGCCCTTCCTTGACACCTGGATAAATCCGGCAAGGATTAAGTATGCTCAGCAGGGCTGGGAAACTAGCCTGGTCTGTGTGGCTTGTCTCCCCCTTCAGCACTCCTTTGACTTAGTCACAATTATTTCAGGCTTTGTTAACCAGGCGTGGGTCGATTTGACTTGCTCAGCAACAAGCTTAAAAAACAAATAATCCAATTAATGAAAGAAGCAGAGTGTAAAAGTGTTTGGAAAGGGTTAGGAAAGCCAGGAGGAGCAGCCGGCACGTCCCTGGTGGGACATCTCCCTCCAAACAAGGGCACACAGAAGCCTGTTGTTAGCTCGGCAGGGACAGCAGCGTGGCTGCTCTTCAAACCCCACAGTCCTCAGGACCGTGACATTTCACTGGGACTCAGAAAACGAGGGCGGGGGGGAACAAAGCCCTGTATGCCATGCAGACATTCAGGCTTGCAGTTAAATAAACTCCAGAGACAAATGCTAACATTTGCAACTGCTGCCCACTTCCAATCCTACAACGACGTCTCAGCAAGGGCTTATATAAAACTTCCCTCTAGCCCATCAACCCAGCCTTCATTAGGCAACAACAAAGAAATGTCAGAAGTGATTTAAGAGTATATCTTTAGCCCTGAAATGAGTGTTTGTGCTTAGGCTGATGGGGGAGAGGGGAGTGGGAAGAGGAATATTGAGCAGTGTTCACAATTATTCACATTGCAGCCGTGGAATATATGTGTAGGGCTATTCATTCAAAATGTTGTCGTTGATAATAGCATTCGGCTGCAGGAATCCCTAAATATCATTTAGAGAGGGAAACAACTCCTCTGCCTGCCTGGAGTGATGAAAATTCAGGGCTTAGGCTCAAATTCCTTGTACCACCCCTCCAGTCCTGATCCTTGCTGTGACCTTGTGATTAAGAAGCTGTGTGACTGCAACAAACCCCACCATCAATGCTCTCCTTCAGAAAGGGTGATCACAAATATCCCTTACAAACCCATGGCAAAATGCCCCCAGCCCTGAGCAACGGCTCAACTTCTGTGTTTATGGCCACAGCAATTTTGAGACATGACCAGGTTTGTAAGATCGGCTGTTGAGGCACTGAGGAAAACCCAAGGTCTTCCCCAACAGCTACGTTTGTTCCTGCCAGACCTAAGCAGCCAGGATCACTCCCGCATCATCCCTACAGCTTCTCCTTACAGCGCTGAGGGAAGGAGAAACAGAGGGCATCAGAGGGGAAACATCCCCTTTCCCTTCTCCATCATACCCTTGCTCATGTGTTTATGTCTGTCCCTTGGAGCAGGGACAGAAAAGGTCATCCCTTTTTATCCTAGAGATATGGGACAGAAATCCTATTCCCTTGCAAGCAACAGCAAACTGATTAATTGTAACTAGCAAAGATTTCATCCACAGTATCTTAAGATGAGGCCAAGTCACAGAACAAGTGAAATATTTAGAGAGAGGAGGACGCCGAGTGCTTGGGTGCTGCAGGATAAGGTTAGTCCCTCTTTTCAAAATTCTTGTGTATTAAACTGTTCATAGACTTTTTGAAGTTTTGTAGGTTAGAAACAATAGCCACACTGACAGCAGTAAATTACATACTCTCCAACAACCGTTTATGGTATAGAAACTCATGAAACATGCACACACCACCTCTGCCATCCCACTGATAGGGTCTCTGGGACCGCTCTTGGTCCAACCTGTTGATTTTCACTCTATACAATAGTTGATGGCAGAAGTGACGATGTTGCAAATCTCTTCTGAAATACCAGCCCAAGCACTAATGTCTAGTTCCTAGGATCTTCTTCAGAGCAACTGACTCCATGGAGATTTGCTTGAACTGTCACAGTTTCCTACAGATGAAACGCGAAAGACATCACAGAATGTCTTCAAAAACTCTTCCAGAAAAAAAAGAAAAAGAAAGAGAGAGGTAAATGCATTTAGCATTTGTACCAGTTTTCTCAGTTACAGGTGCTGCTAAGTTCTTGCTCAGCCACTTTCTGAACACTACTTGTTTGCATGTCATCGTGTGCAGGCACCGCTCTTGTAGAAGAGCAGACGTGATGATGGAAAAAGCTGGTGTGCAGAGGGCCGTACTCAGTTTTCTTTTGAAGTCCATTTATCTGTTGTCTTTCATTTCTTGGATCTCTTAGAGGGCATCAGCCTGATTTTATGCCCCTGACTCTGTGACATTCAGGAAGTCCAGCCTTGGAAACGTGAAACAAACTAAACAGGGAATTAACTCAAAACTTCCCATAAGTAGGCAGAGTTGTTTTGTGAACTGCATCCCTCACAGTAACACCAATTCCTCCCCACCCCCCCCGGCCTGTGAAAAGAAACAAACAGAGCAACAGACTAAAAGCAGACAATTACTTACTGCAAATTAACCCAATTTATTACTTGCTAATCAGCACTTGTTTCACTTTTCTTACTCATTCTTGTAAATTGACTTTTTACTAGGTGATAAAAGGTATTCACTTATTGAAAGAAAAGAAGAAAAAAGAAAGCTGTAAAGCATTAATTTTGTGAAGACCAAAGAAATTCACTTTAGAGCAGCAGAACCTTTAAAATGTAATATTTCCCCCAAAATCACTGCTTAGCTGGACAAGAACAGCTGGATGGAAACAATTATAGTTAGCACTTGTGGGTTTCTTTACAGACTTTCCCATGCAACGCCAAAAAGAAGACGAAGTGAACTTCTGATGGCATCCTGCTGGGCATCTGAGATCCTTTAAGTACTGATGCAGTGTTAATACAAGCTATCCCAATCCATGGCAAAGACAGCTCGATGGCAGAAAGCCCATGAGGAGGACATGGTGAGAGGGGAGCTCAGTAAACACAATGGGGGCTGAATGCAGAACAACTGTGCAATGCACCAGGGGCCTCAACAGCCACTATTTACAACTCGTTTGGGCTGGCAGCCGCAGCTCCACCACACCAGAGCAAACAGCCAAGGCAATCAGTGAGCTGTAACGCAGGGTAGCGTGTAATATTTAACATTGCAGTTGACACAGCTTGGTTACGTACTTTATTAGCTCACTCAGGAGGGGAACACATCATTTTACGTGGCTGTCATGGTTTAACTCCAGCCAGCAGCTAAGCACCATGCAGCCGCTTGCTCACTCCTCCCCACCCAGTGGGATGAGGGAGAGAACTGGAAAAAAAAAAAGTAAAACTCAGGGGTTGAGAGAAAGACAGTTTAACATGACAGAAAGGAAAAAAATAACAATAATTAAAAAATGACAATAATAATAATAAAATAATTGGAATATACAAAAGAAGTGATGCACAATGCCATTGCTCACCACTCACCGACTGATGCCCAGTTGGTTCCTGAGCAGCGATCTGCCCGCCCCGGCCAACTGCCCCCAGTTTATATACTGGACATGATGTCCCGTGGTATGGAATACCCCTTTGGCCAGTTTGGGTCAGCTGCCCTGGCTGTGTCCCCTCCCAACTTCTTGTGCCCCTCCAGCCACCTTGCTGGCTGGGCATGAGAAGCTGAACAATCCTTGACTTAGTCTAAACACTACTTAGCAACAACTGAAAATATGAGTGTGTTATCAACATTATTCCCATCCTAAATCCAAAACATCACACTATACCAGCTACTAGGAAAAAAATTAACTCTATCCCAGGCGAAACCAGGACAGCAGCTCTGCCGGCCTGACACCTTCTTCTCTTACACTGGTGTGAATCAGGATCGTCTCCTCTGTTCTCCCTGCAAGTACATTATGAAAGCATGACATGCCAGACACGTTTCTCACTGATCATAAAAGTCTTTCACTTTATGATATGAGATGCACAGAAACTACCAGCAGCACTGAACAGCCTAAGATAAACTCACCATGGAGAGTTTAAAGCAGCTTTGGGCTGCCCTGCCTTGGTGAGCTGTCAGTGGAGACGCAGAAACTGAACCAGGATCTGGACGCACCAAGGTACGGCTGTAGCTGTAACTCACCGAAATTAACACAACAGATGCCTTGCTCAGCCTTCCTCTGACCTTAGTTATTCCCTGGCCTTCTGCCTGGGACTCCCTACTCGGGACACAACAGAAACCATTAGGATTTTGCAAACCAAAGCCCAAGCACTGACCTCAGCACACGGCACAGTGTTGCAGGGCTGTGGGTGGAGCGGCAGGAAATGTTTCCCTTTCGCCTGGTCCCGAGGAGCTCCTTCCCCAGCACACACACCTTTGCAGCATGTATCTGCAGAGCCTGGATGTCTCTGGGAGCTGTGAGGACCGTGGGCATCCCTCACGGGGCTAGGAAGCCCAGAACCTGTCCACAGCATCTTTTTTTTGTTGTTGCTGGATTTAAAAAGGGCAATTGCTTCCTACAACGCTACCTCTTCTGGGAGAAGCCACCAGTTTTCAAAGCTACTTGTTGACCTATTTGCAGAAGAGCTCCCCTACTACCATCAGTCGAAAGGAAGCAGGCCAGGTTAGAGGACAGGGCTCTCCCACAGCAGCCTCCTTTGCTCAGGTTCGGGAAGGCAAGGGCTGGCCAGGCCAGCTGCGGGACGGTGATTGGCAGCCGGAGAAGGCAGCAAGCAGCTGTGGGTGGTAATCACCTCTTAGATGCTTTTCATGGAGCAAGCCCTGGGAGATAGGCTCTTGGTCTTTCTACAGATACATGTCCTTCTCTGTGTATCTTCAGTAACCCAAGCACCTTTTCAAACTTGGTTCTGGAAGCCCTGTGCTTCTCAGCTCTCTTTTCTGCAAAACCTGCTTGCCTTTCTTTTCTTCTGATACTTTATAAGAACATGCATGTAATTTAATTTTCTCTCTCCCAAAATGATTTTTCACTTTTTTTCATTATTTGCCCTTCTTTAAAAAGAGCTTTGAGAACCTGAGGTGGAAAATGTCAATTATTAAAGTAGTTTGAAAGCATTTACTTTATTTTCCATAGTATAAAACACTCTGAGGAGTTAGCAAGCATAAAATGTAGAGGCTTTCATCTTACAATTCTTATGGAGATTTAATGCTGGCAATTACAAGAATGCTAATGGTATTTCCACCTTAACTGTGCTGGTGACTAAGCAATTTATTAGAAGTAATTTACTTAATTTGGGGATCAAAATGCAGCGCTCACCTTATAATATATGGTTGTGGCACTGGAGGCAAGGAATGAAGGATAGAGCTTATTCAGACAGATTTATTTTTCTAATAAGATTTGAAGAGGGGTTTTGTTGTTTTTTTTTCTTTTAAATGTAACAAAAGAGCAGCATTTCTTCTCAAAGCTTGATTTCAGAGACAGATTTAAAATTGCATTGGATCTCTTTGTGGCCCTTAAAGGCATCGTAGAAGAAAGATGCCTCTCCTTTTCTATTCTATTTCTACATTACTGAGTTTATAGTTAATTGAATTGCTACAGCGTGGAGTGATGTTTATGCATACTGTCTGTTTTCTGCTTTTTTAAGTGGAAATGAATCGTGAGAAATTACTGGCTTACAAAAAGTATAGATACAGGCTACTGCACTGCAGAAACTAGGGTCTACATTTTTTGTCCCTTGGGGTACACCTCATTGCTCTGTATGGCTGGAAATGCCCCAAACAAATTTACGTTTGGATAAAATGGTGAAAATGGGCAGCAAAAAGGGTCATAGCAGTTCTTCACAGCCTGCATTCCCCAACCCTGACCCGTTTGCACACATATTACAGTAAAAGCTTAGTCGCAAATATCCTGAGCAGGAGGATGGGGTGTGAGGTTCGTGCTCGCAGCCCTGCTCCACAGCCCCCTGGAGTGGCAGAGCTGGGCTGGCTCAGCTGCCCTGGGTGGACAACAGCATTTCCAGTGTTGGGCTGGTTCACACACAGCAAAGTAATTTTCCGAATATGTTCTAGTGACTGACAGTAGTCTGGAGCTCCAATACTTTCACAGGGAAATGAACACCTTGGTGTCAACCACTTAAAGAAACACCAGAAACCCCACCTCTCCCATCCCGCTGGAAGTGAGAGGAGCAGAGGGATGGGGAGAAGGGCAAATGCTGGTGTTTCTGCCAGTCCACCAGTGTCTGCGTGCCCAGGGAGGCCCTTGCATCGCTCTACACACTCCTTGTATCCACATCACAGGGCCCCCAGGTGCACCCCCCAGCACCTTCCCCCTACCCCATCCCTCCATCAGGATCCCGAATTTCCCCTCCCTTTTCCCCATTGCCTTCCCCCACTCTGCTAGCCCCCCGTGCCAGGACCCTACAATCTCTCTCCTTTCCTTCCCAACTAAATTCAGACCTTGCTGAAACACAGGACGGTCTGTCTCTACAAAGAATACCGTCCCCCAGGGAAGGTGCTGCCAGTACCTGAATCCACACAAAGAGAGGTTTATATGGGTGCAGCACCACACAGGAGTTGGGGGGACCCTATGTATTCCCACCTCATGCTGAGATCCCCCATTCCTACAGAGGCACATGGGCGTGCAACCCTGTTTCCCCCTCCACCAGCTGGATTCCTCCTGGAAATTTTGCCTCCCTGGTGGCAAATGGGTCTCTACAAAAGCAGTGAGCAAGGACACTGTAGAGGGGGGCCAAGCCACTGCCACTTGACTGGGAGAGAGCGATGTAAGCCCTTACACAGCGAGCCTGTGCACAGGGGCACAAGCAGAGGGGCTTTTCATGAACTCTGGCAAATACTTGTTTTGAGAGATACATACCAGTAAAGAAAATACATTAATCCACCCATTAAACACACTGGCAGTTCTGGCCCCACTGCATATTTGGACACTTCTGCTTGCCAGAGTAGCACTCTGATTTCTGCATGTTGCCTCCAGAAACAACCTGCATTTTGAACAGTCTTCAGTGCCGAGAGCCAAAGCTGGAGAAGACAAGGATAAGGGCACCGCAGAGGGGATGCATTCAGTTGCTGGGAGGCAGCCACGAGCTCTCTACTGTGAAGTGGCTTTTACTGGCATCACCTACTTGCTCTGACACCTGATGCCCTACAGAGCGTAAACAGAAAACACATCAGGAAAATAGTCAGGAAGAACAGACAGAAGACTGTTACTGGGTTTACATTCTCCAGGCCTGATTTGCAGTGAATAGTCGAGCTTTACTGCCAAGGTAAGGGGCACTGGGATCCAGAGTGAGACCTGGTATTCTTGGCAAACTGAATTAACAGTGGCAGTGATAGCACATGGCTCACACTGGAAGTATGCAGATAGGGGAAGCATGCTGAAAAAGCCATTTGTATTTTCTGAGCACTGTGGTCCTCAACTGCAAATTTCAGCACTGAATCCAGAACTGCTGAAACTTTTGATTAAGAAAAAGCACTCTCCTAAACAGATGACTTTACTCCTCATACAAGGAGCTTTATGCTGATGAATCAGGTTTTATATGAGGTAGTAGAGCAGTGAAATATATCCCACTTACACTGGGAAGACTCAATCCCCACCTACACTGGATTTGAGATGAACAAGATCCATATGCTGTGCTTCCTACAGACCCGGTTCTGTTCAGTCACCATACATTTTTGTTTGCAATAACTGCAAGTTCTGCCAAAAAAGGGTTCTTAAACTTGATTTCCATTATGGCAACCTCTTGGTTTCTGATAGCGGACTGGTGAGAGACAAACATCACAGTCCACCTCCATAACATTACAGCTTTTAAAGCTGGTTGCGCCCCTTCAGATCCAAAGGCCCTGTGGCCACAATCAGGGCAAACTTCTCCCGAGCAGCCACCCTTGGCATTTCCTGATCCCAAACGTGATGGGGGCTGTTCCAGCCCCTGCATTTACTGTTCACTTTATTTATGTCTCAACACAGCATTTGTGGTAGCCTGTTCTAAATCTAGCATTGGAAATATGGGGCATAGGAGGTATGGGTAGATTCAGCTGCATGGCAAAAATGATGAAGATTTCTTGATGCTCATGATAGTTGCCTGTTATATTTCAAGTGCAAGTGCATCCTCTGTCTGGGTTGTTGGCTTTTTTATTTCCTACAGAGATATATCTTGAAATAATTAAAGGAAAGCAATATCTGAGCATTGCTTCTTTCTGCTACAGTCCAAGATCTATAAGCAAACCCAGCTGAATTGTTGATCCTAACTAGTATTGTCTGCATGCCACAGCTAATGCACTACACATTAAATTGCTCTCAGAGTATACAAACACTCTTTACAGTTAGTAGTAACTTCTGAGTGTGCTCAAATGCCTTATTAGATTCTCTTTCCAAGCCCGAGTTCACTTTTCTTTATGTCTTTTGATTATTATAGAGCAGATGAGGTAAAAAGTTTCCAAAAGTGACTGCCCAGAACTTAAAAAAAACGATTCAAATCCATGATAGTTAAAATGGTCACTGCTCAACTGGAAAGGCTCAAGCTTTCCACATATCAGTCACAGAAAAGGGTCCCTTTCCCATTTCCCACTATGAACCCTCATTTTTTGAGCCTGCCCAGTTGGGACAGCAGGCTCCCAAGCAGACCCCATTCCCACACCGTACACTGCAGGAGATCCAGGGCAAGGGACCTATCAGCTCTCACTTGAATGTTGCCTCCTGGCAAACCTGAAAAAGGCTGATTTTTGTCACCTTTTGTCCCTCCCTTTCCTGTGGGGCAAACAAATGAACTTGGGGCTTGTGGAGAGAGCCCAGCTTCTCTACAGTCTCAGGAAACATGGCCATTGCTGTCTTCACTGAGAAATACCCAGTGGGTCAAATTTACACAGTGTAAGTTTGGTATCCATCCATTTAAGCCAAGCATGCCAACATTATGCATTCATTTGGCCCATGAGGTCTCTTCATTCATAAAAAGAAAAAACAGATGCCTGGCTACCCAGTTGCTCTAATTATTTAAAGAAGTTTCTGATGCTGGCAATGGCTACAGCATACATAATTCAGCCTCCATACCTTTCTCAAACACAAGACAAACACATCAGTGTATTTTCTATAAGCTTTCCAGGACATTGGTTATTTTATTTACCTGAGGTCAATTTAGATGTAAGTGCTTTAAGCAGCTAAAGCCAAACAATGTTAACCCCCTAGCTGCCCTGCCATCCCAATTATACTTTTAACTTTCTACTGTGTTCTCCCCATGCCTTGTTTTCTTCATGTATAAATGGTTTTCAAGCACAGATTACCTTAAGCATAATAATGCATAAGTTAATATTTTATTTCACAGTTTGAGAAATGTAGAAAAACTGCAGAATTTGAACTCCACTGCCACTTGTTAAGAGTTAGCACTAATATGTGCAACCACACTGTCTATGAACACAGCCAGCACTGCCAGGCTGTGCATGACATGTTGGGGTGTTGTAACTTGGAGAAGATTCTGCTTTCTGATTCCTGTGGTAGCATTTAGTAGGAAAGGCTTGAGGGTAATTGAGAGCAGAAAACTTGTTCCTTTCTGTTTAAGCACTTGGATGGTATTAGATGTGACATAGCTACGTGTGCTCTTGCAGAAATCATTTAATTTGTCTGTGCTTTCTGTCCTTATATGCAGAGTCAGGACTTTATAGTACTGGCTTACTAAGCCTGCAGTGGTCAGCTGAGAAGATACATTCAATAGTTTCTGTGTAATGATCACAGGCCAGTTAGCTCAGCCCTGGATCACTTTGATTCCTCGTACATTTCCTAGTTGCAATCTGGAGAGCAAATGATCTCATGGTTTTAAAAGTGGGGCCAAAGGCCCTGGTGTGTGGGAGACTCTGTGCTTTCCCCCTAAAATTTTCCCAGCTGAAGTTCAGATTTCTCTAAAAATTTTGCAGGCATATCTTGTTCTGTAACATAGATGAAGATGATTTTCTTTGCCTATGCCTACACTGGTGGAGCCAGGAGTCCCTCCTGAGCGCTGGGGATATGAGCAGGATGGGTTGTGCTGCAACACACACTGGCTCCACAGGATGTGTATACCCATCATCACCTTGCACAGACCTCTTGGAAGCAATTTATGGCCTCTGAAGCCACCGTCCTCTGCTCTCACTTAGATGTTGACCTGCTATGTGAACTTACTACATAGTAAAACCTTTCTCTCTTCCTCTTTCTACAAAAGTTTGACCTGTTCATGTAAATCACTACAGAAAGGCCATCTGTGATCAAAAGATTATGGGCCAAGTCAGTAATGAGCTTGGACTGAATTTGGAAACCTGAGTGCAAAACTACACTTGTCTCTGATGGTGCCCTAACAGTTGTATACGGTCACATCATTGCCTGCCCTCAGCTCAGGGGCCATACCAGTTGGTGAGTGTCAAACCCAGAACACATGAATTTATTTGCCATTTCAAATAGGTGAGGTTTCCCCTATTTCATTTACCTGTGCATCACTGCGCACAGAGGGAGGGAAACATGAGGGATCCTACATTTTTGTGTTGGCTGAAACATGGAAGCTTACTAGTTATATTATAAACAAAAGCTTTGTTAAAAAATGTTGACATCAGTTTTGTAATAAGGATTAGATTAAGTGTAGTGAACTTCCCTTCAGTGGTCAGATTTTCAGTTGTTACCCAACACGACTTTTACCCAGCTGTTACCCAAAACAATGTTTTTTAAACAAAAACTGTGTACCTTGAAAATTCTACATGACAGATGATCTCAAAATGACGATTTATTTAAGGGTCTGTGACTAAGGCCCATCAAGCAAGTCTGCTGATGAACTCTCTGGTCTTGTTCATTAGACAGGTTAGAGATCTGTGTTCCTTTGCTTTCGGGCTTCACAGTACAGTGGAAACAGTCCATCAGGTCTGCTGCTAAGTCTGTTTGAAAACACCAAGCCTCCTTACTGAGTCTTGGCTGGATTATCATCTCCTATGTCCATGCTGACATTGCTTACACAAATCTTATCATAGCTCTCTTTCTGCTGTTTTATCCTTCAGAGTGAAGGTAATATCTGAGTAGATCATAATTCAATGCGGTCACTAAATTCTCCTCAAAAATGAAGAACTTTCTCAAACTCTCTTTGAAACAAAAGTATTTCAACTCTCTGGTCTTGTTCATTAGCTGCTTCATTAAGACTTTCAGGAGACAGGTTAGAGGTCTGTGTTCCTTTGCTTTCAGGCTTCACAGTACAGTGGAAACAAAAGCTACACTGCTTGTCAGTGCTGCCTACTTGGAAATGAATAGAGCAGCAACTTGGCTAAAATATTTTACTGATGGGAGTTACTGAGCTGCTGCTGCTGTGGTGGAGTGAGGCTGTAATATGCATCAGCCTTACTTACTAGGTATGTAAGTGTATGTGCCTATGTATGTCACACAGTAGTAAAGACTATATCCCCTGAAATTTGTCACCTGCCCTAAGTGTGCATTCATCCATTTAGTAATATTTTCAATGGATCCTGCTAAATTCTGCTTTAACTAACAAGCAAATGAAAATACAGTATAGTCAAACTTTAAAACTACCACCACAAACAGTACTACCAGTTAGCAGAAAACTCAAGTGGAGGCCCCTGACTAGAAGCAATGGTGGGAGACATGAACACATACAGGTATGGAACATTTTTCCAACCCCTAGACAATCATGTTCAATACGTATTGTCTTCAAACTAGTGGCTTCCTGACTGCATGGTCACCTCTTTTGCAAACAGATCTTTCCCCGTAGCAAATCCCAGCACTAAAGTGGAGCCACACAATGTGGCTCCTGCACTTGGTGTTGCCAGCTCTTGGGTGGCTGGACATTGCTTCTGTCAGGAAAGAGCACAGGCAGCAACACTCGGGAATGTTGTGATAAAAAGAGACAGCCAGTGCCCTCCTCAGTGTTTTGTTTTGATACTCTTCAGCTCTCCATTACACAGGATAATGAGAGGCTGAATACCCTGGGTAATGACAAACCTAGCTAGTTTTTCTTTTTCTGCCCACTCAGTGCTTCTGCTCCATGGTTCCCGGGATGCTGATTTCCAGGATGCCGGATTAGCTCCTAGGCAGCGATGAAGAAATGTGCCACCCCACTGGCAGCATCCTTGACCCCGGGCCCTGAGTGGAGCCGGCCAGGCTGGGAGAGCTCAGGTGGGTTCAGCGTGGACAGGACTGCACCACTGCTGAGTTTCTGGAAGCAATAGAGCTGTGTTCACACACCACTGCATTTGAGCTAAATCCTGCCAGGTCCACACTGGCTTTTTGCCCTTGATACAGTTTACCCACAAATTAGATAATCCATCCATAGAAAATGAGAAATGGATCTATCAGCTGTTTCTTTTGTAAAACTACCACGCTGCAGCAGCAACAATGAAGCATGGTCTCTGTGTAGGCACTGTCGCTGTTGCTTTGACACCTTGCCGACCACGTTCTGCATGCCAACAACTACACCCCTCAGTGAGCTGACATGGGTACCAGAAGCTGAACCTTAGGAGGACTTTTTGCCTGTGCCAGTCATCCCAATCACCCACTGCTTCTGACATCTCAGCTCCACCACTCGGCGCTAGTCCAGCTATTTCTATGCAGTCCTGTCATGTGCTCTGTGGACACAGCCTGAACCATTGCCATCCGACCATGTCTTGGTTTGCCAGAAGCTTGCTCTTCAGTACTCTCACTTGCACTGGTTTGAGATCAAGATAACCCACTGACCTGAGACTTCAAAGCCATACAGGCAACTCAACATGTACGTAGATGCCCATGGATTTCTGAAAATATTCTATCTATCTGAGTGGAAAATAAGTGGCCAAATACCAGTGAAGGTCTGTGCCCAAAAATTTTAGAGTATTTCTATCAGCATCAGCAGGTAAGGAGTTGTTATGGGGACTTCAGCCTTCCACTAGTACTGGGAAATGACACATAGACATTTAGCTGCAAAACCGCAGTATTTGGATGTTCAGTCCCTAGCACCTACGTACCTCTAAACTTCCAGTCCTAAGGTCTCAGTCTTTTTGTCCCTGACTATCTGAAAAAATAAACCTCACAAAGCCTTATGAAAAGGGTGATGATATTCTGAAAGTGTTTTAACCTAAATTAATAAGACCTTTGGTGGGCCTTTTTAGTAGATCTTCTAGGTAGATCTGCTAACAGATTTGTTGTCTGGAGAGGCTTTCTGCCAGTCCACTGTATTCTGCCTCACAAGGGATTACAATGGCAAGCCTGAACTTCCGTATTAAGAGAATCAAATTAATTACAGATCATTATATCTTAGTAACACAGTTTGAAATTTTTGATAAACTTTTGATATTGTACTGTTTATTGATAACACTGAGTTGTTATACAGTTTCTGTAAGTGCTGGAGTAGAGATTCACAAATAACAGGTGATCACTTTCCCTTAAACCAAACGCATTTACGGGATTGTTAGATCAGTAGTAGCCAGGAACTACATGTCTTTCCAACGTGTCTTTTGAACTTGATCTTCTATTTTTATACTAGATTTTTTTTCACCAGTAATGAACTTAGATAAAACAGTGTATGTTCACTCATATATGTTATCCGTACACTTCTGAATACCTAGGTGGAATTGCAGATCATAGTTTGCATTCCAGCATCCTGGAATGTGATACCAGCCCTTTCTGTGATAATCTTGTAAATGCTGTGATCTTGATTGTCTCAATAAAATTTTCTTCTAAAAGTCACCCAAGAATTTCAGAAGATCCTTGTACAGATACTTAAAAAAATTAGTCATTTTGTATATCATCTCATTTGGCCAGGTCACACTTAATGGGTGTTGGTTTAGAAGTCCTTGAGAGCATTTTGTTAAATTCGCACCCCCAATTTCATCAGAAAAAAGTCCATGCTAACCCTCATGTCACACTTCTACTTCTCTGTGCCCAGACTCACAGGCTTGCTCTGTCACTAATCCTCCGACTTCAGGGAAACTGTTGGGGGAATACGATGCTATTCACATGAGCAAAGGCATCACAGCCTGTCTCTTCAAAAGTTATTTTTCCTCTTTAAATCTGACATGTACCTAATTAATCTGGTATTTATAATCTTTAGAGCTGTGTAGTTTACTCCCAGCTACTAGTTGTAGTCCTTCTACTTCAATGATGAACTGCACAGGGGGACTGAAAAAAATTCAGCCAAAACATCCGTCGAGTAAAGCTTCGCTTCCCAAAAGAGAAAAACTTGACAAATCTGACAGGCTAGTGCAAAAGAAACATAGAAATCCCTACCAAAAATATGTGGGAGGGAACAGGAATTTGAAATAGGACTGCCTAATTCGGCTGCTAAATCAATGTAAGGAGCTCTGTAGGTCTGTGTGTGCGGGAGGGAGAAGGAGAGACAGACAGGGAGAGAGGAGCAGAGGGAGGGAGGGAGGGAGGGAGGGAAGAGGGAGGGAGAGCAATGTGCCTTTCACAGAGCTGGGAGCTTGATGGGAATGTTTGATTAGCTCCTCTCTGAAAGAGAAAAGGTGTCCAGGCCTCCCTCTGCTGCCTGCCTTTCCTTCTGTAGAATAATGTTGGCTGGACTTTGGGGTGCAGAAAAACTTGGAAAAAATAGCACTTTCATACTGTGTGGAGAAAAGGAATAAAAAGTTGCACACCTCAAGCAAGGTAATTCTGATGTCATTTCTCTGCTATGTTTATTTATGGGGGTGAGGGGGGAGTTGCTTTTTTGCCTGTTGATAATAGTTAAATATTTTCACTGCTAAGAAACTGTAGGGACATAATTTTTTGTTTAGCATTCCAGCTGTGTGCATAGGATCAAAGACCTAAGAAGATGAAGACATAGATGTAGAATGAAACTGTACTTTAAATTATATATACTTTATTAAGTATTTATAAAAACATTAAACCCCTACTGTTAAAGTGGACACATATACTCGCTGCCTGAACAGCAAGCGCTTAATTATTTGATAAAGAATAGTGTATATTAGTCACACACCAATAGGCATATATATGCCAACTGTTCAAATAGTGTGTAATAGGTAATGCAACTTGTTCCCTAGGTTTAAAACAGTTTTGCTTTTAAGACTTTTTGTCTCTTTGATCAATAGGAAGGTGTGTGTTGTATCATTAATCAGCACTACCTGACACTGGGGAACACTAATCCCCAAGATACAGAATGGAAAATGGTATTATTCCAGTGATATGTATTTATATGGTGTGAACTCCCTTGCTAGATGATAGATAAAGATGTAAGAACAGTACAGTAGCCTAGATGCTATATAACCTTTTGTGCTGAGTGCTTGTTTTGCTAGTGAGGTTCCAAAAATGAATAGCATTGTCAAGCCTGCCACAGCCATTCAGCTCTCTGCGGAGAGATTAGAGTCTTGATAAGTCTCTTCAAAATGTGATTTCTCTCAGACTAGTACAAACATGAACCAAATGCCCCAAGCAAACTTTGAACCCCAGTAAATATTTTGTTCCTAGAGTTTATGGGAACTACACCACATTCAGAGCAATAAAAGAATTACAGATTACAAAGGCAGATCCTCCTTGGAGCACATTCTTTTTCCTCTAACCTCTCCAAAATTTAAACAAAACTCCCAAAACCAAGTGAGCACACACAGATAAAAAGCAGTTTAGATGGCTTTAAAAATACATTTGACTGAGAACAGTAATGGAGTCATATATGTTTATAGTTTGTATTTTACCTCATATATCCTAAAGTTAAAAACACCTTGTATTTGACTACGTTCAAAGAATATCTCTGGGGTTTTTGTATCTGTACTACCATTTCTTCAGACTTTATTCAGTTCATCACTTGAATGACAATCATGGCTGTAAGACTGGTCTCTTTCAGAGATGCAAGGAGAACTCAAGCAAAAATAACTGCATTACACACACACACATTACTTTTGGAATATTAAATTAGTGTCTTATTTTAAACAGACTTATTTTGCTTGCATATTTTTTCTAATCCTTTGAGTTGCTGGGGTTGTTCTCACTGGGATTACAGAAAAGACTTCCTGTCTTTCTGTTATGCAAGACATAAGAAATATTTTTTTAAAAAAAGAAACCTCGACTGTCCTACCAATAAATCTGAATATTGCTTTGTTTTTCCACCTGTAGTAGGAATGTTATGTTCTTAACTTGCTTACCACTTTATGTAAGACACTTCTTTTCCTAGTAATATTCTTACACATGACTTGCAATTGACTGGTTGAATCGAGTAGTTTTACTAGCTAAACCAGGTTTCCTCACACTTGGGATGCAAGAAAGGTACCCCATATGGATTCTCTTCTGTCTAATAAGAATGAAATCCTACCAAAGTCTTTCCTTTAGTGGAGACATTATCAAGGTGTTCCCTCTTCACTCAGCTACTTACTTACTTACTTTCAAAGAAGTAGTAGGAAGTTAATTTTTACACTTCTTGTTGTCACACTTGATTAATTGGAATATTTCTAAAAAGAGACTACCTGAGCTACAGTATGAACACAGAAACTGGAAAAACAGACTAATTATTTCACGTGAAACAACAGAATTATTTATTATTTCTGGCCATTGCTTTTTAGAAAACACTGCTAAAAATAAACGTGAAGTTTACATAACAGCGGCATCAAAGACTTGACTGTACCTGGTCTGCCTGGAGAATTTTTAACTTTTTCTTTTTCACCTCTGAGCCACAAATAAAGCTCTAGACAGCAAATACTGCCCAGTAGCTTTACATGCTAACCCAAGGCTCGGGACATGCATGTTTAAGTCTCTGTTTTACCAAAAGTCTCCTACATGATGATAGGTAAGTTATTTGGGGCACCTGGCTGAAACAAGCAATCAAAGTGATAGCTCAGTTTTACCATCTGCAGCTACGACTGTATTCCTCCTCCAATGTAACACGTTGGCTAAACACATAGAAAAAAAACGCTGTGGCACTCATAGGCACCAACTCTCTGAACACAGAGGGACTGGCATGGGCAGGTGCCGGAGCAGTGAGGTGCGTGTTGGCCCACTGCAACGGGCTGGGGAAGCACCATCTTTCCTGGATGGGTGGTGAAAAGCAATAGTCTAGGATTTCCTGACAGCCCTGGGGGATGTGCTGGCCCGCTGAAGCTTGGAGTCCACCAGGACTCCTCCAGGGTGCTGCAGCAGCAGCTGAGGTTTAAACCTCCCATTCAGGGCTCAGAAAGTGGACCCTAAACAGGTAGTATGTCCTTCCCTCTGAATGCCCATCCGTCATACAGGTATCATTGGTCTGCGCTGGAAAGCAGAAACACAAAACAAAAATAAATGAAAACCTAGAGTTTGGGGTTTTTTTTAAGGAGAGAAAAATAACAGCCATAGTATGTGTTGTATCTAAAGCCAGGGAGGATGGAGCTACAGCAGTCACAGCTCTGCCCTCGTCACCTTTCTCCTGTGGAGTAGTTTTTAAGGCCGGAGTCAGAGAGCAAAATAGGTGCTTAGCACCTACTTAGAGCACTTCGATTCCTCTTTTGAACTTGCCGGGGCACAAGGAGCCCCCTTGTCCCAGCGCTGGCCTGGGGTGCCTGCGCTAGAACTCAGCTGGGCCCTGGGACAATGCAGCCCCTGTTCTGCACCAGGCTGTCGCACAGAGGCTATAATTATCTCTCTTCTAATGACCAGCCAGGCAAGATAACAGTTTTTATGCTATGTTTAGAAAACAATGTCTTACTACAAATTGGTGGTTCATTCGCGTGTAAAAGAGCCTCTCTAACAGCCCTGGAGCAGCTGCCACTCTTTCGCATCCCAGTTCCTTTCTTTGCCGCACATTTCACACTTGGAAAACTTGGGTGAATGCTGCGCAGGGAGCGCAGCCTCCCCCTGCCACAGAAGAGGCTCGGAGAGCCGCAGAAGTGCCCAGAAAGTCTGTAGCCGCTTAGATTGTATCTCTATTAGTAAATTAAACTCTGACTGTCTGGCTCACGACAGCCTGCATCGCCCTCGTGAACTCTCTCAGCCCCCGACCCCAAGGGTCTGCGGGCGCTGCTGTCAGCACTACGGAGGGCAGCAGCCAGACTGCCTTTTACTGACTCCTGATAATGCCCTGCAGAAGGCAAACTGCTGCAAAAAGTGGGATGTGAAGGGACTTGCTGCAGATAAAACAGGAGCATGTATTACTGATGAGCTTTTCTTTCAGTGCTGTGGCCCACAGACAAGTCGGGGGTCTACTGAAATTATGTAGGCTCCTAAGGCATCGATGGGGTAGCTATGTTGGCCAGCTGCGATTGCAGCCTGTGTGGATATATCTGACCCTCGCAAACACCGGGAGGTATCAGAATTGGGCAGTCCTGACAGCATGGCACTCACAGGTTAGCTACCTGAGTATTTGCTCTGGGCTCTGCAAACATTTTGCACCAAACTCCGGGCTGGGGCAGCTGCACATTTAGTGGTGTCTGAGGGCTGCTCCCACATCCTTGGCTGGTGCCTTGCCAGCAGAGGACCAGCGCCCGCTCCCTCTTTCTGCAGCCGGCTCATCCTCACCTCTCTTGCCACCTTCTCGGAGCTGTTATCTCTGCTCTCCTCCACAGCAGAACGTGGCTGGGTCGCCTTGAGCTGCCTTTCCTATTCAGGCTCATTTTTCAACAAATGAGCCCTGGAAAAAAAACCAGAAAATGTTGATCAGAAGGAAAATTTCCCAATAACTTGGAGCCAGCAATATTGCTCATGAAAATGTATTTTAATTAAAAAAAAATAACACCATCTGCAGCTTTTGCTTTCCCTTTTGAAGCAGAGCACCTAAATCTATAGCTCATAGCCCAAACTGGAAACACATTTGCGTTCGGAAGACTATTTATAACTACCTCTGCTTCATTCACATCACCTAGGTTTAAGCAGTTATTAACCTGACAAATCTTACTGTCATGACTGAACTGGCTTTCTAGCACCCATTAAGTCCATCCTACCTGTGCTTTATCTCCAGAGCTTCAGAGTGCATTAAGAGGTCCGTGGCACATTAAGAACACGATCTGTGTCAGTTATCCATAATGTGTCTCATTCTACAGGACATCCCATAGACACAAGATATAAAAAATACTTGCAAGATCAACTTGCGTTTCCAAACTGTTTTTCAGCCTGTCACCTTATAAAATAGCTTTGTAAATGTAACACATGTAACACAGCAGCCAAGAGACTCTCAGCTGGCAGCTGGTTTCATATGAAAAAAAGCACATAATTGCCAAGTGACAGTTTTACATGTGCCAAAATTTCTGGGAAAATTCTGAATGATTTTGTGTAGCTTCATGCAGTCCTTTAATGTCCCCACCAGGATGAGTTGGGGATTTCCAACACCTCCAGGTTTGTACATAGAACAGTGGAAATTTTTACCTCTCTAAAATCACTTATTTACAGGGAAGTTTGGACGTGGCCACCTCTGTGCCTCTGGATCTCCCTGCCAGGTTCTTTTAGGGATTCAGAAGGCTTCATTCTTTTTATTTTCCCCAACTACATAGTTTACCCTTGAGTCTGTAGAACAAGGGTAAGACATAGAGGAAAGCTGGCAGGAGTACTGTGTATCCTGGCCCTGGTCACCTTCAGTGAGTCAGAGTTACGAAAGGGTAACGGCTCCATGACTTCAGAGGCTATTTTCACAGCTGCCAGCCAGCCAAGAAAGATGGGACCCCATCCTGCTCACCTTGGTGGGACCCCATCTTTCTCAACTCTCTTGCAAAGCATCTGCAGAACTCCAGCATTTTGTTCTCCTGGGCTTGGTGGCAGAAGTTTTTGGACATGAAGCATATGAAGAAAGAGAGGCTGTTTGGAAATGACGCTAAGTGGGAAGGAGGGGAGTGTCCAGATGAGGGAGCGGAAAGATTAGAGAAGTTTAGAGTAGTTGTAATGGAACAATTTGGTACAAATGGGATTGCCTGCAAGACATCACACAAGTCAGACAAGTCTTCTTTCACCCTGCTTTGTGGACAGTCTTTCCACCAAACTGCATCTCAAAATAAGTGGTAATTTGGGATGTAAAGTGTCAGGCTTCCATGGTCTACATCTTCTATTCTCAATGGTGAAATCTGTGTGTAGAAAGAAATACGCAAGTTAAGCAATAATTAGATTTGAAGTAGAAGCTTGTATGGTAATCTCCTAAAGCCAAAATTCAGAACAAACTTCCTGAGCATGGAAGTGGATTATGCAATATTGAGGTCTGCAGGCTCAGTTTTGTTTTAAAAACAAAAGACCATAAATTACAAGTTCCTGCTCCCAGTCCATGTGATAAGCTCAGTTTTCCTTTCTGATCATGGGATCTCAGAAGCAGAATCCTGTGATTCATCTCTATGTTGAAACAGCATGTTTTAAAAGCTTCTAATACGCAAAATTAGTAAATCAGTGTCAGCCTGGTCCTGAGACACGTTTCTCAACAATTTCTGGCTGCACATACACTGTCACAGTATCTGAGACCAGGCTCTGGGAGCCACTTTCTCTGCCACCATGTTTTCTAGCTTTTCAAGTCCCCTCCAGGGCACTCAGATATTGAGGGATGTAGTTTTGGAAGCATAGCCATCCCTCATGTTGTCTGCATGACCCTTATGCTAGAGAGCCCACTCCCGCCAGTTGTCAAGAGCTGCCAACACACATGCTGTAAGGCTGCACAGCTTGGCCCACATTATGTCAGGTCTCTCACCAGCACCTCCACCAACAGCATGTCTTCAGAGACCCAGCACTACCCATAATAGCCTCATTTATAATGTTGGCACCCATGCAAACCCATAGCTCACTTTCATCCCAAAAGCAGCATGGAGTCCTGAGATGTCTTCTGTAGCCATTAAAAAATGGGAACAGTATTCACAGGTCCACAGTTTTCAAATGGCTCCCCACAACAGCCACATCTGGTGAGACATCTCAGCTTGAATGTGTCAGTTGGGTTATGGGTGGG
This sequence comes from Buteo buteo, assembly GCF_964188355.1. Lineage (NCBI taxonomy): Eukaryota > Metazoa > Chordata > Aves > Accipitriformes > Accipitridae > Buteo > Buteo buteo. The sequence goes on from NC_134182.1 coordinate 25,158,734, forward strand.
CTGCAGACCAGCACCAGGCGGGAAGGGTACAACTGAAACAGCCTGTAGCAAAGCCAAAGCAGCAATGAACACTAGCTGGGGAGGTCAGCCTGCCGCAGTAACGAGGCATAAGGTTCCATCCTCATTGCAGCCTTTCACCATGAGACCTTGAGGAGCAGGACTTGCCTCTGACCCAGGAGCAGGAGACGGGACAGGCTTCCAAATCCAAAGATCTCTCTGCAAACGACAGCAGAGAAGCATCCAGCTTATCCACAGAAATATTGGTAGACTCTGCCTAAAGACTAGACTAGGCTAAAGACTAGCCTTCGATGTTCTCTGTGAGGAGTATGAGAAAGCGCAGGTCTAGTGAGGAGCCTTAGGAGCCCCTCATGGCTCAGATCAGCAGGACAGGAATGCCACCTCCAGTAGGAGATCCAGATGTGCCTTTTGCACCTGGCTACCACAACAGCTCATGCATATCCTGAGCATCCAGGTGGCACCTCTATATCCCATGCCCAAGGAAGGGGAGAGCCTGGGCTCCACCTGCAGGGCGTGGGTGGGGTGGCCACGCACCATGTCCTGGGATGTGGGGTTGGGCATCCTGCCCCTCAGCAGCCGACCCTGCAAGGAGGCAAAGGATTTGGAGGTCCCAGCAAAGCAGCACTAGAAGATGACTGAGGGCCATAAGGTGTTTTGGGTTTGTTTCCTGATTTGCCTTTTGTAGCAACCACCTTTGTAGCACAGGTCGGTCTTTTCTAAACTAAACGTATCAGAGAGGTATCAGAGAGCTGGAGGGAAAGGTTCCCAAGCAGGAAAATGCAGTTAGTCAGGAAGAAATAATTTTTTTTTAAAAGTACAAAATATATAAAGGGAAAACATTAAGCAGTGCAAGGAGCATGCGACTATCATTTTTACAGAGAACTATAATGCAAATTGAAACTACTTTCTTAACTTTGTTTCACTGGTTCCCACCACAGAAGCAGTTTTGAGCCTAGCTTTTCAAAATGCTTTCTACAGCTTCCCCGGTGCCTCCTGATTTGCTGAAGATATTTTGTATAAGATGCTTCCTTGATCAAGTTGTCATTACTAGACATTGATGAATTTCACCACTTACTGCCTTATATCAAACCAGTGCCACATGCCAGGGTAGTTCCAGATACTATTTTAAAATTACATATATTTTCTGAATCCTTATCCAACCAGTCCATGGCTTTGGCATGAGGCATCAATAGTCATACTGACTGCATGAGATGAGATATTGAATTGATAAAAGTTTTCTGTGAGATAACGTGTAAATTTACTAACATGCTCAAGGATCGGTTTTGCTTTTGACCTAGACATATAACTCACTTTTGTAGTAAAGGGATACATGTAGCTTTAATAAGCAAAGCCTAAACATCCTAAAGTTTTGCTAAATTTCTGCTTCTAAGTTCTACCAAAAAAAAAAAAAAAAAGGTGTCAAGTTTTGTTTGAACATGCTACAGAAATTCCAAAAACCATCCCCAGGGTGATGTGCAGTTTCTTCAGTGCCTTTAACACAAATTCTTCACTTTTAGACCAAATATGTACCTTCGGGGGAATTCTGACACACTACAATAATTCTTAGTTTGCAGGCAGTGCAAATAGCATGGTTAGTCAGTGCTCTTTTCATTGTGCATCCAACCTGATAAACCAAGTATTACACTTTAAAAAGTCACTTTGACTTGTTAAAACCATGTGTTGGAAATAGAAAATGTGCATTTTCTAAAAATTGAAAGAAATGTGGCCACAAATCTCAAGCCACAAAGCTAGCACAGCCCTGAGGCACTGCTGAATTGCAGGTACTTCCCTTTGCCCTTAGTTTCTTGGGGAAATGGCAGTGCCAGGGATTGATGGTACCTGGCTGGGATCTGACTGATGTTAAGCAGAGGTAGTTAAATTATAAAAAGGAAATAAGTTCTCTGCTATAGTGAGCAAGCTCCAGTGCACAGAGGGAGCATGGGCTTGAGCCTGGGAGCAAGGGGGGCAGATACATGAGCAGACAAGAGCCGTGGTGGGGAGGAGGATGGAGGGAGGGAGCTGTCTGGACACGGATTCACAGGTTTGAGCTAACAGTGATTCCCAGTGAGCCATAAAAGCTGCACATCAAAATGAAAAAAGTTAATGCATAATACATTAACAGAAACTGGGAAAGTACAGTGTAGACCCTCATAGAAATCATCATCTGGATAGTCCAAATTATATTTTCTCTGTGAGTGGGTGATATATTCTAAATGTACCTCTTCCTTCACTGGAAGGGGCATGTCAGACCGGGATAATTGATGGTTATCTTGCTGAGACAGATGAAAAAGTATAATCATTGCAGTTTTATTTAGGCTCTGAGAAAGGTCCAGCAAGTTAAATCATAGTATAGTTTTAAATAAATTACCTTCTTCTGAAAGAGCTCTGTGGAAAGTACAAAAATCATTCGTCACTGTTACTTCAACCTTATATTGGTTTAATTTCAGGGCTTTGCATGAACACAAAATGAGTAGTCCAGGGCTGCTTGGGTGTTTTTATTTGGTCTAAATTGCTGGGTATAGCATCTTTTCATTATACCTACCTGAACGGAGCTATTTTGGACTAAATTCTTCTTGCAAATCTGCATATAAACATTTCTTAAAGCAGCTCTGAAAAAAGGACTCCTGTGCCCAAAGTGCAACTTGGGTAGAATTTAGACCTCTGAATCCACCCATAGCTCACTTCAATGACTTGAGAGTGAATTGACAGGTACCACGTGAGAGGTACTGGCTACCAGCAGTTCCCCTAGCCCTCTCCTGAGCCAGGGACATCATGGAACAGAGTAGGCACCATTTAAAACATAATGTGGCAGCCACAACAATCAAAGCTTTTGTAATAAGAAGCAAGTGGTGAGAGCCCTTAATCAGGGATAACTGTATCAGGGCTGCCCGTGGCCTCAGAGAGTTTGAATCCATGTTTCCTTCATCACCAAAGAGGTTCCCCCATCATAAGACTCCAGGGCACAAAAGATTGGGATATCCCCCATTCTCCGTGATGAAGCAGGACCCCTGTGCAACCAGGAATGCCAAACGTGGGGTCAGAAAGAGAGCAAATGAGAAGGGGCCTGACTTGCTGTTTGCCTCGGAGCATAGCAGAGCCAGTCTCTGGCTTTGCTCCTGGAAGAAGCATACATTTCAGAGTAGCCCATTACTGCATAAAAAGTAGAGTGAGTCCAGGGAGAGGGAAGGTCCTAGGACCCTATGTCCTCTTCCCCATCTGAATGTCCAAACCACAGGGCTGCAGCAAGGCTGCGGGGGCATCTGCACATCTCTTAGCATCCCAGACACACAGTGGTCTAGTTTCAGTAGAGAGGGGAGAATGTGCCCAGGCATCCCTAGTACCCTTGGGGATGGCACCCTCGCTCTCAAAAAGAATCTCTTCAATCACTTTGTAGAGGGCCTGCAGGAGGTGAGGCCTCTGCTCTCTCCAGAATCATTTTGAACTCTTGGGGCTTCTCGAAGCAGAGGCTGTAACCTCTGACCACCTCTGAGCTAACACTGCTGTGCACGGGTAGCCAGGGTCTTTCAGGCCACACGGGGAAACTTTCCATGTTTTGTTTGTTAGGGGCAATAGGCCTACACCCGTTTCAGGCAGTTCACAGACCACCCAGCAGGCTAAACAGCCCAACCGGCCTGTAGTTACCGCACACTGACACCAGCAAGCCAAGCCAGCCAGATGAACTTTGAGAAGCAGGGCCAACAGCTACCCTTGTATAGCAATATGGTGTAAACCAGCACGTGTTCAAGAAACGGAGCACTGTCCAAGCCCTCAGCACCCATCTCTGAAGCAAAAGGCCTACAAGGCCAGGAAAAATGGCAAAAGCCATTCCCCTGCTGTCAAAGGGGTCGCTGCTGGGAGGGTGGAAGACCACCACTGACCAGGTGTGGGATTCATGTGGCCACAGAAAACAGCTGACAAATGGTCTGTAGCTACTGCTTAGGTAGCAAAGGAAATTACTCAAAATTAATAGCCCTGACTGTAATCCTAATGCTAGCTGTGTATGTTAATGCAAAGACTCTTTAAGGCAAAAGCACAAGCTGTCCCCAGGCTCAGAAACTCGTTTAGCAGTGGCTTGGTTGTTCATTTTTTTAAACACACAATTGCCTGATGTGCAACGTCTGATACTTCTGACAACTCCTGCACTACAAAGGAAAGGCCTGCAGCCATAAAAGCCTGAGTTTCCTTGTCAGCTCTTTCTGAGGCGCTGGATAATTAAGCAGAGTGCATCATGGTGCTCCGAAGCTTGGCACTGCCTCCAGGAAGCATTTTGGGGTTCTCAGGCCTGGTTCCACCTACCTCCGGCTGTCTGGCCAAAATGGATTGCAACCACAGCAGAGGCTCCTCTAAAAGCTGAAGAAGGTTGAAGAATGCATATGGTACAGGAAACCCTGAATTTCTTATTGACACTTCCCTCAAACAGTGTGGGCAATTCATTTCTTTTCTTCTCTTTGATATGATAAAATGTATGATGTCCTACCTTTGCAGATGGTGCTAGTACAGACATTAGCTTTCTTTTGGTTCAATTATAGCAAGCCCCTTGCAATTTCCTTCATATAGGAAAGAAAACAGGTGAGCTTTCACTTACCTTTTTTATAGCAGAAGGTGATGAGGTCTGTGATATTTTTTAATTCCTGGATGCATATATTCTATTTCAGACCACTTAAAGAGTAAAGTCCAGCATCCCACGCAAACAAGCTCACCCTTGCAAAATAGTACGTTGGATCTTACCTTTTGTGATCTGGCCTGGGATACCTACAGGGCAATCTAAGCCTCTGAAATGAAATATAGTTATCAACTCAGCTTTTCTGGCTCAGCAGAACTCATTACCTGCCTTTTTAAAATAAACAGCCACTTAGATTATTTTTTTTTAATGTACAGACTTCAGAGCGACACAGTGCACTGAGGGTACATCATTCCTTTACTCTGACAAGAAAGGGGGTGAAACTAAATCACACGTGGCAAGTGTTAGCCATATTACTTACTGTGCACCAAAAGGAACAGCTATTGCACTGCCGAGCAAGGTACAATACCACAGGGACAGAGTATGAGCATGAAACAAAGAAAGAGTTAAACAATTCTTTTAAAAGAGATGAAAGAAAACAAAAAAGAAATCTAAAATGTTTTATTCTAGAAGATGATGATCAGCTCTTGTTTATCCAAACCAGTTTACTCACACCTACACCAAGCCCACTTGATTTTCCCATAAAGGGCACATATTTAACTCAGCCCACAGTGCTTACAGATCATGTTGTTAACTCCACGCTACTTGCTCAGATAGCTTTCAAACAAAGTCCACTTCTGTTTTTTTATGGTGCCAGTGCTTCTGCGATATTACAGCCCCTTGAGAAGGGGAACAATAACACACACTATTGTGATAAAAAGAGAGTACACAAATTCTGCAGCACAGGAGATTACAGGAAATAAACAGCTTACTCCTGCAGAGACAAAGCACATGGCACCAGCAAAGAATTTCAGTTTGCACGTGGAATGGACAGCAGTGCCTGACACCAAAAATCAAGGACTTAGAACCTACACTTCCCTCAGAAAATGTTATAGTTTGCCATACAGTGACAATTTATACAGATTTAAACCATCTGTTTGTTTGTAGCATGTAGCAGCTTTCTCAGACCTCTATAAAAGTCAAGCTGCTAATAAAAGGTCAGTATAAAAATCTTACTTAATATGCAGAAAGAATAGTTTGCTAACTCTGGCTCTTCCCTAACATTCAAGCTTTTTCAAGTATTTGTGGTAGGGAAAAAGTAATCAACATTCTTTCAAATAGAAATTTGATTTTAAAAAGTAAAATAGGATCTGCACTTGGAAACACTAAAGGAGGTGCTTCTCACTGCATTTATACTTGACTTAGCTGGGATTTAAGCACATGTTAATGTAATGCATATACTTAACTACTTTCCTGACATAAGGTTAACTTCTGTTATGGCAGTCTGAAGGATACAGATGGGGAAAGGTACTCTGGTAAACAAAGATCCAGCATACAGTTTAGGAGATTTAATACTGAATGGTCACTAGTCACCAGGACGGACTGGGACTGCAAATGCTGCATTAATAGAAATCTGATAAGGAAAAATCTCAGTAAAACTCATACTCCAGACTAACACAAAGTAGAAACTTTTGGGTTTGTTTCAATGGGATGTATTCATTTGGTAAAGGAACAAAGGAGCAATAGCTTTGTGTTTAATAGCAAAGTATCATTCTTGATCTACACATAAAACATCCCCAAACCTCCCAGTGGATCTACACAGACTAAAAAGCCTGTCGTATACATTGATTGGAGCTCTGCTTTCCCATTCCTTCCCAGAGGAACAAAAAAACCCACACTGTTTTATTCCGGGCTGTTGCTCCTTTTACCAGTTTGAAGTAGTGGATGCCATGCTAGTGCACAGTATAGGAGATCTCATAGGGCTTAAATCAGGTGACTCCGTAGGCCCCTAATACAATGAATGCACACAGACTTCCCACAATGGAAAGCTTGGAGGCTTTAAGCCGGACACTTAATGGTTGGCAGTGTAAATCCTCCTGTACTTTCCCCCATGTGACAGCCCAAGGTCTGAAGGCCAGGACCCCCCTTGAGAGTGTTGCCCCCAGAGCTGTGTCACAGGATGTCTATGCATTTTTCCTGGCATGCCAGTGCCTAATGTAGAAATTAATGGCAGAAATAAGTTTCTTTACTATTATAATTTATTTCCATCAGGATACTATTATAAACTGCACCAGCAAAAGTACAGAGTCCACCACAAGATGCTTTTATGTGTAGCTATGACAAGAAATCTGTTAAGTAAATCTAACAAACAGCCTTGTCTAAATGTTTCTGTTAACTTTCTTATTGATAAAATATCTGTTACTGCAGGCTAAGGGGTCTGCTGAACTCATTTGCCCCTGAGATGCTTTACAGGTGAACACCTTTTAGATTTCTTGGCCTCTTTCTGCAGGAAATTCATAATATATTAGGAAAAAAAGCCCAGTTTCTGTTGCCTTGAAAAGCAATGCCACCAGCAGAGTAGGTGGAAATTGCAATTGCAGCCAAGCCTGGGGTAGTGCCACCCAAGAGGACTGGGATGGCTTCTGGGGCAGCTGGCCTTGGGGACAGCAGGGCCTTCAGAAAGCATTGAGAAGTCTTGCACAGCACTGGTGGTACAGGTGATTATACATTTTGTAAGAAAGACAGGAAAAGTTAAGTAGTATTGGACTCTCTCCACAAAGTGCACAGCAGCCCACCCATGAAGCTAGCTTTTACATGGATCCTTTACCATCTCAGACCTTTTCTACTCTAATTAAACTAGAGATGGAAATACCTCAGCACAGAGCCAAATACTGTCAGGACAAATTCTCACAGCTCTCTTTGACTTTAAATATGCCACTGCTGAATATATTTGCTGCAGATTTTGGGAATGCTCTTATTAAGATGCCTTTTCTGAAACCTAAGTCAGTGCCACCATAGTCTTTAATGGTGCACAGTGGTTCTGCAAATGACTTGCAACTCTTATTCTGCCTCTTTCTTTTTCTGGGATTGACCTGAAGTGAGAACTTATTGCAAGAGGGCAATTTTTTGATACCTCTGACATGGTGATGGGTTGAGACATATAACTGAAAAGGATCTGAGCTAAGTTCCTCTGAACTCTCTTCTACAGGTTGTTACTATTTCCTCTAGCAGCTTCATGGTGGAAATGCACTGCAGTAAATGCTTAAAATTTATTTTTCTTCCAGGAGATGGGCAAGGTTTTTTTCACAGAAACTAACAGTGACAGCAGAATATTACCACATAATTGCTCTTGCTGCTATGGCTTGTACAGTCTGGGGTCACCCCAACTGCACTGTCTATCATTTTGCAGAAAGACACAGTCACCGTGTTGAGCCACTTTCCACACCCCCAGGATTCAGTTCGGTGTCTCCTGAGCAACCTCTGTTGCTTTCAGCTTTAGCAGCCTAGCAGGAGGACTGTTTTAGGAAAGACATAGTACTATTAGAAATTGATACTGTTAGTATGTTCTGGCATTTGAAGTTCTCTGACTGTAGCACAGAAGCAAAAATCAGAGGTGCAGCTGGCCCATGTAAAAAGGGTTATAAATTATATAGGCCTAGAACTGGCTGAACTCAGTTTAGTCTAGCATGCTATTTTAGGCATCGTCACTCAAGAAGCATGTGGTTTGCTTGAAAAAGAAGAGCAATTAAAATAAAAAATGTAGAAACATTGTATATGAAGACAGATTGCCGATTTTTTTCTCTGTCTCCTGTATCTGTCTTGTCAGTCTAAATTTCTTTCTCTGGCCGCCAAAGCCCTGTTTCTGAGTACATGAATTGCTATGTGAAATCTTCTACTGCCATTTTTCCAGGAGGCAGATATCTTGCTTTTCCTGATCATTTGCAGCTTTAACATTCCATGTATTTTCTTCCTTGATAGCAAGCTAATTTTTATTTTAGTATGAATCTTTCCATTTGTAAGCATGTAATCAGTTTCTTTGAAGACCAAGTTTATTTTGATCCTTGAGTTTTTCCTGTACAACACACAAATATTTTCTCCCTCTCAGACTTTTTACTCTGATATTTGTCAAGCATCTTGTAGTATTTTAATGACTGAGATTAATTATGAGCGCCCAACCCAGGATTCCCTCAACAATCACCAAGTAACTGCAAAAGCAGCACGGAAGGTGATGCTCAGGAGGAGCTGAGACGGGTTATCTCTGATAAATTTGTGTTCTTGCAGCCTGGCCAAGAGCTTCAGGGATGGCAGGGGCAAGGAACTACATATGCAGACCTAGAAAAAAACATCGTCCAGCTGCTCTGACAGAGTGCTCTTAATCTCAGGTGCTTGCGCATACACACACACACATCCTCAGAAAAGGAAAAAAACCAGTAATTTGGCTCACAAATGATGGCACAACTGCAAGATACCTTACGTAACGTCCTTCAGGAGTGAACGGACTTATGTTCCCCGTATCTTTATGATATTACATGGTGTGGTTTGATGTGCAGACAACACAATTCTGTGATTGTGTCTTAGAAGAGTAGTGAATGAACTTGAGTAGCTGTCAGAGCATGCCTGTACCCATCGTGACCTCTCCTGCCACTGCCTTCAGAAATAAGTATGTGGAGTGAAATTTTGGTTTCCTGAGGCAAAAGGCAAATCTTGGACAGAAGTAAAAAATTAGTCCATGGGAATACCACAGTCCAAACACCATCTCCTCTGTGGACATCAGCTGCTCTACAAAGCATGAGAAGAGGACGCAGAATGTGAGGACTGTAAAAGGTTGAAGAAGAATGCACAGTCCCTCTTCCCCCACCCCTTCAGTGTCATCTGCGATACCTCCAAATGCAGCCTGATGTACTCTTCTTTTCCTTTTCAGTGTTCCTTAGTGACACATCCAGATTTTGCTTTACTCGCCATGAAGGCCACAGTCATTGCAACCTTCTTTGGTAAGTACAGCTGATGTGCTGCAGTTAGTTAGTAGTTTGTGGGTTTGTACTCTCCTGTCCTGGCTGACCAGTGGCTGCTGGTCTCTTCTCTTCCCTTTGGACTCCATGGCTGATGAAGCTCTCAATGGCAGGTGGAGTAAACCTTGGCACAGCTTTTCAGAAACAGGCTACCCAAACCTGCAGAGATCTCTAAGTACATGACCAGCTGCATGCAGTCCATATCAGAGGGCACAACAGGGCCTGAAAAATGTCTATAATGTAAAGATTCCCTCCAAAGAAAAAGCAGCTGTTTCTTACATGGGAGCATCCCTTCCCAATTCTCTGTGTTCTTGCTCTCTTCATGAACAAGAAGGTGCCAAAGGACAAAGGCTATAAATGTGTCTTATTTTCTTTCCCCTGCCAGTCAGACAGGATCTTGCTTTTTGGAAACACACAGAGACTCCAGAATTTGCAATTCATCTTACATGAACACTCCAGTTGATCAAGCATGATTTCTTAGTGTACTTTACTTACATGTCTCCCTTTGATGGAGATCCAGCCACCACGTAGCCTAATGGTGCTGTATGACTTTAATTGTGATATTCCCAGGCAATATTCCCTCTAGCTGGGATCCTCAAGTCTGGCAGGATAGCCATTCAAATTCAAATAGCTGAAATTCATAGTTATCTATATAGTTCTTCTATCTTTACTAAGAGACCGAATTACTTTCTCCAGATTAAATTATGCCCTAACATTGCATGTCATGTAGTTGGGACTTTGCACTTTATTTTCCACTGGTTCGCTCCTTTTTTTTCCTAACTACAGTTTTGTTTTGGTTACACAACTGCACCAGTGACAAAAGGCCCCATACTGCATTTATACACTGTCACTTCAGACACTGTGAGACTGATTTTTCTTTTGAAAAACTTCTAGAAGTGATTAAGACTGCAAATTCACTGCAGCCACTCTAGGGGGAGAAGAACATAAAAAAAAGAACTAAGACTGCTGTTGCATATTCTAGTAAGATTAACTTAACAAACGATGAGAGGATCAGCCAGCACATCACAGATATTTTCAGTTCCCTCTGAAAGCTAAGAAAAGGGAAAGGTGAATAGAAAAGTCAAGATATTTGTAATGAAATTATTAATTACCCATAATACAGTGCTTACAAAATCAGCACAGAGAATGAAGAGGTTTTGTATGTCATGCACTTAGCAAGTAAACTTAACAAGGTAAGCTACATTCATATATTGTGATGTATGTTTTAACATAACAGTGTATGTCTCTTTTACTATTACACTTTTCAAATTATAATTCTACTTACCAAAGAAATCAGTGCCCTTGCTGGGACAGGATACTGGGACATGCCATACTAGAATTGAGAATATTCCCATTTTATTTTTTCAACCTGTTGATTCAAATTTGCGAAATGTCGTGCACGGGAGCTTGTGGTGACTGATGTTGACAGTCCCCCTTTTTCCTGATACTATGTTTTCTTTGTTTTAGGTGTGTCTCTTCTATGTACATATGCAGCTAAGGAAACCACAAAGAAGATGAAAAAGGCTAAGCTATGTAAGTGGTCCCAGTAGTATTCTTGGCTGCTTTACAGCAGGCACATCTGATGCATTAAAAAAGTGCAAAGTGAGGTTATATTCTGGTAATTCTTCACAATTTTCTGCAGAGCCAATGGGAACATATGCTAACTAACATTCTTTTATTGAAATCAAATTACTAAGTAACATGTGCTACAGAACATGTGTAAAGGGGAAATTGTGTACTTCACTACTAAAATGTATCTTCATAGGTCATTAGGTACCACACAAGGATCTAAGCAAGCACTAAGGTTTTCAAAGAGAGAGACATAATTGTGTGCAATGGACTTGCTGTAACACCAAGCATATGTAGCTGATTAGCATGAGACAAGTGGTGCATGTCCTATGCACTAGGTTGTATAAATTTCAGTTATACTGCTGTAAGACCATTTCTGCCCACAGATTATTTTGCTGATTTAGTTGACAAACAAGCCTGCTGTGACATTGTGAAGTCACACTTAAACCCCTTGTTCAAAGTAAATTGCACCCAGCAAATAGCTTTAAAAATTAAGGACAAGATAATGGGCTGTGGCTGCAGCCTGGTGTTATAGAATGCACGGAGCTCCATGAGCACCGCAGGAGCCTTGGGAAGCATCCTGCCTCATGTGTGCACAGCCCTTCCTGGTCCTGAGTCACAACCACCTCTTCTTCCCCTATCCCCTCCTTCACACGTTAACCACAGCCTGGGTGACTATACTTCTTTCTCTCTCCTGCAAAGTGTCATAAGGGATATTTCCTTCAGAGAAGCAAACATTGAAGGTCAGAAATATCCTCAGGCTTCTTTATTCCATCCTTAGTTACAGCCACATCCCTCGGTACAGAGGTTATAATGTGTTATATTGTAGATGCAGAACACATAGACATGTCTTGTACCCCAAAATCATTGATATGAAGGCATAAGAGGAGGGCATCCCTGTCACTCATTATTTCATGACAAGGTCACTCAGCTGTGAAAACATTCAATCCGACTTTACCAAGATTTTGCACTCACAGATGTACCCCAGATCGATTGTGATGTCAAGGCGGGGAAGATAATCAATCCAGAATTCATTGCAAAATGCCCTCCTGGATGTCAAGATGTAAAATACCGTGTTTATGGCACAGACATCTATGCTTCCTTTTCCAGTGTGTGCAGTGCTGCAATTCACAGGTGAGTGAGTTTATATGAGCAAGGCACTCAGACAAAACCGTCATTTCAGTGTAGGGAACTCTCGGCTTTTCAAACTCGTTAAAGGTCCCACTGCCTTGTAAGTTTGATTGCAGGCTGCTGTTCTAGTAGAAAATCTGTAATGTGTGATGCAATGGATCCAATCTTATAAAGTGCTGTCAATCTTGTATTCTGATTGAAATCAGTCATGTTTGAACATGTTCCTCAACCTTTGGAGAAGTGTCCTGAGATTTGCAGATCTCTCATGCATGCATAGCAAATTACTGTTGTACTATTATTATTTAAGTGGAAGATAGGGATGGAGCTGCTGCTGCTAATAAAGCTTCAGAAAAAAATAGGCATATCACCAGTGATGAATACATATAACTCTCATACTTCTGGGATTGGTTTTGGTTCTCCAGATTTGAATTTAACTGTCCTTGACATCAAAGGCTGAGTAATGTGCTTTCCTGCCACAGAAAAGGACACTAGACAAGGAAATGTATATGACAAATTTTATAGCACAAATTTTGCCGAGTTTTATTAGCCATGCAAAAATGTGCATAAAATTTTAATGGAGAATAACTTCACAACGAACCCTGTAATTGTAGGCAGGATGCAGAAGCAGGATCCATTCAGCTGAAAATGCAGTAAGAACTTCTAAAACCTGATTGATAGCGTGGCTTCATTTGGAGTTATTCGAGCTAGTGCAGTGCTTCCAGTTCTGTGAAATAGCTGGGATCTTGAGTAAAGCTGAATAGTTAAGGCTTTGGGACATTATACCCTACCTCTGCACTGCGCAGTGCACAGGCCAGCGTGCCTGTGGGTGTAGGGCTGCCACCTCCTGGCTGCAGCTCTTTCTGCTCAGCCCCTTGCTGGGGAGATGACTGCCAGGTGACTGGCCTTCAAACGACAAATTCTTCCTTCAGATACTAGTGCACAGTGGAAATTGTTTGTCCCTGCACACAGAGCTTGTCTCAAAGAGAAGTTACAAAATACTGATAGTAACTGCAATTACCCCTGTAGTTCAAATGCTGGCTGCCTGTGTTCTTGCAGTGAGGGTTTCAGTTTTCCTTGTTGGCCAGCTGGATTTGGCTTTGTTAGCTTATATGTTGCATTTCCACAGACAGCGAATTTCCTTTCCTTACAGTTATTTTACCAGCAGCTTCTTGCAGTCATCAGAGAAAGCTACAGCTCTAACATCTTCTTCACCATTGTTTGCTGCCCACTACTTATTTTCCTGCAGTGTCATTACTGTCATTACTGCCCTACCACCCTCTAGAGTCACAGTTGCTTCCTGCGACTGCTTTCCTAATGATGTCACAGCAGGTTGCATACACTGAAGGTTTTCTGTTTGTCTTGAGACACGTTACATCATATGTCAAACACCATTTAACGTGCACTGCACATGGAGCCTGCCAGGTTTTCTACAGCTTCCAGCAACATTGTGTTCAGTTTACTCAAGGCTGAGGTCAGAACCAAGCTTAGCTTTTTGCAGATAACACATACTGGAACTCAAAGAAAACAATTTCTTTACAAAAGAAAAAGTCGAGCAAGTGGGAGGTTTGCCTCAAATTTGTATTTCTGGCACATGGGTGGCCCAAAAACTCCTCTGAGTACCTCTCCCTGCATCTTCAGTTACTCAATCAAGCTTGCAGGAATTTTAACAAAGGCAGTAGCTCGTTCTGGTGTGCAACTAGGTCAGTCTTAAACACAGGACCAGTAGATCAGTGGGAAGAGCAAACAGATCCTGACAGCACTTTGTAACAAACTGCTCTTTCTCAATGTGGAAGAAGCACAAGTATTTCATAGCAGCAGACATAGTAGTAGCATCACAGCTCCAATGTAGCCCCTGGTTTAAAAGTAAAAGTGAATGCTTCGTACCTCTTGCATTGTTGAACAGTTTCTAAGTTTTGGGCGGGAATTTCCACCTTCAGACACCATGTTTCCCCTTGCAGTGGTATAATTGACAACACAGGTGGGAAGATCCTCGTCCAGAAAGTCGCTGGCCACTCCGGTTACCGCGGGAGCTTCTCCAACGGGGTCCGGTCCCTGTCACTGCCACGCTGGAGGGAGTCCTTCCTCGTGTCAGGTACCGTGGTGAGCGCTGGAGCTGCCTGCCCTCCCCGGCTGCTCCCCACTGCCCGACCAGCCGGGCAGCAACAGGCGGAGGGGGAGCAACCTTCTCATTTTAAAGAGCTGTTTAGTCACCACAGGCCCATCCCACCTAGCTTTAGCATGAATAATGCACTTGAGACAGTTTTTATTCTGGGCTTCCTGTATTGCCCGCAGAGACGTACACTCCACCAGCGGTGTGCTCCGTTTAGCCCAGTGTGGGTCTGAGCCCACTGCCAGAGGTGACAGGCAGTCTGGACTGACTCTCTGAGGGCACATTAAGTCCTCCTATGATGTACGAAATCCGAGCCTCAGTACTGACGGGAAGTCTTCCTGTTGCACTTGCCCTCCACCCTGTAAGTAGTGCTGCTAAGGGAACTTGAAGCATCCTCAGCCCACACCTGAGTTTGCATCTTCTGAAGTAACTTCTGACTTCTGTCATCCCATCTCAAGCCACATATAGCCATACTGTGTTTATGCAAACCCCATATTAAGCAATTCTATTGGTGCATCCCAAGTATGTTATGAATTCTCCCCACCTCTGTTAACCAAACTGTTTTGATATCTACCCAGTGCAGGGAAATCCATCTTAATTTACTGCTCATTCCTTTTTTCTTCGCATAGTATATACAGCAGCTCACTTGCATTCACTGACAAAATTCACAGATTTTTTTTTTTTTGTAAATTAGATCCCCTTTACACCAGCTTTAGATTATTTAAGCCCACTTGCACTCATTCTACCTATGTGAAAGGAGGGTCTAATTTGCATTGCTTTACATACAATTTCTAAATCTAACTTCTTGCTGCATCCATACAGTGGGTCAGCTCTTGCTGGTCTGCACTTTTGGAGGTTTAAGGTAGGTATGACCAATTGATATTGGTTAACTACATCATTCCTGGAAAAAGTCAACAGTCGAAGGATCTGAACAGCCACTGAAAATAAAGAAAAGTTCTTTTCATGTGGAAGTTTGTGCGCAACAAAAGAGGTCTCACAAACTGACCAAAACGAACTGTCATCTGGAGGTTTGCATTAATACATGTGGATGCACTTTTTGCAGCATTCTGCTACATTATGAGAAGGATTTATTTTGGATGAGTAGGAATTTCCTGGAATCGCTGAATTGCTACTTGTACTTGTTGCTGCTGTTTTTTCCCCAGCAAACAGCACATTGTAATTCCGGTACATAAATGGGAAATAAGATGTTTTTTTTTACCTCAGCAGCTGCTCAGTTGTTATCCCATAAAACTGTAGGAATTTTTGATTTATAGTAACAAATCTTTATTCTTAATTAATGAGACACTATAAAAGAAGATACAAGAGAAAGTTACAAGTTACATGTAAGAGGAGATGATGAGAAATCTGGGTATGTGTAGGCATGATAAGATTTGTCCCTCATGCACTTAATTTTATGCGTGCTGAGTGCTCTCACTGATGTCAGTGGAACTACTCAGTTTATAAAGTAGCTCAAGAATAAATCTAACATAATATATCCTATAACATATATTATATCATATTACTTATATTAAAAGGAAGAAAACTCTCCACTATACCTACTGAAAATGTGGGAATTTTAGAATTTTAGAGAGAAGTTCAGAAGACTAAAACCCCAGGAAGGCTGTGCTATTCATCTCAGGAGCCTGAGGCTGAGTGCAGACAGATCTCACTCTGACAAAGAGAAGAGTTGGTTTTTTGGGTTTTTTTACAATTATGAGTCATAAAAAGACAGAGCTGCATAAAGCATTCCCCAATAAAAATACAAAAAGTCACCTAAGGGATTAATTTCAGAACAGCTTTAGAGCTTAAACTGAGTGCCCTATTCTCCAGCTGAATTCCCTTTCAGCAGACCAGACCCGTATGTGATACTGTACCCTGGAAATGTGCCAACAGTTTATTCCCAGTTAGGATATTGTCACCAAGAGTTTGTGATGTTTAAAGTGTGAATGAGCATCCGCACAAAAGAGCACAGAAGAGGAATCCTCGGGGGACCCAGGCGATGAAGTGGCGTGATTTAGGGGCAGTGGGGAAGGAGGTCTGTCCTCTGGGATTAAAGCAGCCAGCACACCAGGAGGTATGCAAATGCACTGGTATTCACTTTCAAGCACTGAAATGCCTTGGCACTCACTTGAATGACTCCATTCAGTTTAGTGGGAATTTTGCAGCTAATGGGTTAAGAAAATAGAGTCCTAAACCTCTGGGTTTGCTAGGGTGAGGAGCCACCACCCCATAGCTTGTACTTCAATGGCCAGAAGTTGAGGTTTTCTGCCCACATGTAACCCCATTTTTAAGTACATTAAGCAAACTCCAACCTAGATGTAACTTTTTCCAGACAGTGAAAAAGACATGTTACCATTGCTCCAGAGAGCAGGGCCACATTCAGGTTTGGCCTCAGACCTACCTCTTGGTCACATATGGGATGCAAGTTGCTGTTGATCAAAAACCCCAGACTCCAGGAGCAGCCAGCCTCCCCATGCTAGCCAGTTTATTTGCGCAGCAGTGGGCTTCAGGTTTGCATTAGAAATCAGATTAGCACAGAAATATTCTAAATTAAGATCAGAGTATTATGCTATTATTGCGTCCATGTACCAACCACTCATACCTGATAACTTTGCCTCTGTTGGGGATAAAGAAATGCATCTAGAAATCATCTGCAATCCTATAAGCCTTCCATCTTTCTACTAAATTGGCAGAAGAGCTCCCTAGTCCTGCTTGGCTCCTGATCCCAATTTTAGCTTAGGGGGAAGTAGATATGAAGACCTGCTGCCCTTCACTTAGGCCAGCTTCTGTGAGAGACCCAAGGGCAAGAAGGAAGCCCTTTCCAGCTTGTCCTTGCATGCTAACTTGCCAGCTCTGGTCTTTGGCAGATCTGTGTTGACTTTAGTGGAGCTACTCTCAGTTTATACAACTGTAAATGAGAAATGGAATAGCTCCTTACATCATTCACTGCCTCATTAGTAACTCAAACTAACTTCTTCATCTAGGTCTTTTTAATGACATCTGAAATTTCAGAGAGGAGTAAAACAAAGGAGACATAGACATGAAAACGGACAAAGGACAGTGCCTCTCCAGCTCCATGGCCATCCCTGCACATAGAGGACCAGTTCCTCTTGCATATACCCTTCTTTGTGGGCCATCATGGGGGAAACAGCCTTCAGTTCCCAGGAGTGGCTCAGTCTGTAGCAGCTAATTCTGTTCAGTGCTGTTGGTCTCTGGATTAGTCACCCAGGATGACAACTGACATGCTCACAGTGCCACATAGACCTTCTTAAAGAATCCACTGAGGGAATAAAGGAAAGCAAACCTAGCAGCACCATCAAGACTCAGGTTTTGCAGGAGGTAGAGGTAGGTCTCACCTGAGGTGGTCCAGGTGCATGACACAGTACAGCATCTTGTAGAAACAATCACCAGGGTCTGGAAGTCCTACATCCACTAACTCCTACAGGCCAGAGCAGTCTTTCCTATACTGGGCTTCTCTGCAACACCTTCCATTCAGTGATACATGGGAATATAAAAACTGCCCCAAGAGTTGGAATTGCATGGCCACATGTACCAATAGAGATGGCATCTGCTGCTGCACTAAAAAGACTTGTGGTTTAAAGCTTAACTGGGAAATGTACCTCATTGTTTTAAGACAGGACCCTCATTTTAGATCTAAATATAGGTACCATATGTTCCCCCACACAAGCACAGCCTTCTCTCAGTGTTATTACTGAAAAAGACTGTTGCCGGAAATGGCATCTTGAAAAGTGAGGTCAGAGAAGAATGCTGTGTGCATGACAAAATGAATCCCACATCAAACACGATTTCTAAGTCAACTGCATAGTCAGGCACTGGAAAAGGCTGCCTAGGGAAGCTGTGGGTTTAAGTACAGGTTATACAGATATCCTTCAGGAACAGTCCCCTTATGCTTAACACCATCTGAGAGCAAAGGAATGAACTAACTGACCTCTTCAAATCCTTCCCAGGACTGTGTTTTCATGCTTTCCAACTTTTTTTTTTTCTTTTTTTATGATGCTGGATTTAGGCATTGGTATTTTTAGTGGTACGGTTTTGAGATTTCTGCCATCAGATGAAAGAAATCTTTAAGAAAATGAGTTGGGCAGTAAAGAAGTGGGGCCTGATTCTCAACACATATGTTAGATGAGAATTTTATTGCAAGAAAATTTAGAATATTTTGTGATGTTTTCTGATGGGGGTTTTTTGTTGATTTTTTATTTTTTTTTTTTTAGAGGGCAAGCCAAGAAAAGGTGTGACATATCCATCAACTCTTGAATATTCTTCTTCAAAAAGCACAGCTGTTAAATCAGGCAAGTAATTGTGATTGACTTTCCCTTACATCCATTCACAACTATCTGTTGTGGCTTCTTAGTTGTGTAATACAAAGATATAATTATTCAGAGTCAGAAGTTCATGCATCCCTTAGTATCTCATCCAAATCCCTCATGGTATTTTTTTATGTTAAGCATATGGAAATTATCCCAGACAATTTCTATTTTTTGGTTGTACCATGTTTCACAGACTTCTGTTTCTAAGTAGTTTCCCCCTTGCTTTAAATCTGTTAGTGAGCATGATGTCGTACTGATTGATTATATGAAAGTATTTGAGGTTATAGATGTTGACATTCTCCTATTGTTATTCATGTTATCTTTTGGGATATTCAGTGTTGAGAGTATAATAATAAACAGTAATATAATACTAATGACACAGATGGCAATGCACAGCAGCTTTATCTAAGGATGATACAATAAGGAACTACCCTGTAAGACTCAACTCAGTTTACATAATTTAGTTGTGTTCAGAGATCTTTGATCAAGTCTCACACCAGGTGGTAGTTGATATTCAAGTCTGTCACTGAAATGACACTTGTTTATGCCCCCTGTAACAACTGTGTAATGTTCAGACTCTTTCTTGGGGGTGTGAACTAAAACAAAATTAATGGCTCATACTACTACACACTTCCTTAACGTGTCTCTTTTGCTGACTGCTGAGCCTAAGCCTTCCTGAGCTTATCCACTGTGAGCTGTGGTATAACAAAATGTGCTGCATCTTCTTTGAACTAAAATGCCTGTCAGTGGGTGCATCCATCCAAGGCCACACAGAAGTTACCTGGAGTCCTGCTCTTCTCCTGTACATTATTGTTTGGTCCTTGGAAGCAAAGTGCAGAGCTCTTTCCTCATCTTTAGGCTTTTATTTGCACAAAGGCAAATTTAAATCTGAAAGCTGTAGCTGTTCAGACTGAAAATGCATCACTCAGAGCCATGCCTTTAGTTTCCCATACCTTTGCATTTACAATCAAATAGGTACAGATTTATATATATCTTGAACAGGTATGCAGAAATTACTGACTAAATATTATGCACTGCTAGAAGGGAGGCAATACCTTAGATATCTTGGCTTTTTCTAAGAAACGTTTACTAAAACTACATCTCATCATTCCCAAATGTACCCACACTTGAAGTATCAGCCCAAACATCTCACACCAGACCAGGGACAATCGCAGCGAGGGTAGAGCTCAGCAGGTAGCAAGCAATGATTTCTTCCACCAGTGCTAAAACCCACATTATGTGAAAATCAGTGTAGAAATGGGGAGCATCATCAGGTCACATCTCAGTCACGCAAACAAAATACCAGGAGCTTGTTCCTGCAGCAAAACAAAGACGCAAGCGGCTTCCTTCACTTTGTTCTTGAATCAAACAGTATGAATGAAAATGTTAGGATCCTAGCAACAAAGACTGTTGCATTCACACGGAGAAAACCCGGGATGATCAAAGGAGCAAGTAATAACTGTTACATGAAACCCAGTACTTTAGGATGCCACTGCTTTGCTTTGCCCAGCCCTGTCCCACAGGTAGCAAAGAGATCTGACAGTCACAATCCACCTTCCCTCAGCCCAGCTTGGCCTCATCAGCCCTCCTCAGCCCTGCCACCTCAGCCCAGCCATCTCAGCTGTACTCTGTTAGAAACAGCTTGTTCTTAAGACAAAAATCTCTGTAATATGGTGCTGGGGCCATCTTGTGATAGAGGATTCCCTACTTCTCTTTTTAATTTAAAAAAACTACCTTTTTCTTCTCATTTAAATTATAGAGACCACATTGTTCACTTGGAAACTTAAACCCACTATCCGTTGGACGTAAAGGCAGTCCTTTGAGGATTACACTCACTTGCTGCCAGATTAGTGAAAAATCCTGCTTCACACCTGATCAGCTGTTGGAGATGCAGTTTTGGTCCTCATCCCAGGGATGCTGGAGATTCATAGTGCCTGACATTTCTTTAAATGCTGCTGGTGTTTACAGTGCATCCCAAACGCTGGGCAGAGTAAGAAAAACCTTCCCAAAACTGTAGCTATTCACAGCTGGTAAAACCAAACAAAAGATGTTTTAAAAAATAATACAAATTTTTAGGAAACCATCAACCCTGGAGTAATTTCTCAAATAGGTCAATGCTGCCAAAATCAACTAGAAAAGAGAAAAAAATGGAAGATCAAAATCCTCCACTACTCAGTCAGACATAAAAGCACAGGCAGATCCTTTTGCAGGGTAGCAGTAAATGAACTGCAATAAATGTTCCAAATACTTTGATGACTCTGGGTCTTAGAAGACAAAAAGGATGAAAAAAATCTCCCTTTTCCTTCTAAGGCAGTCCATGGCATTGAGAATTTGGCCCCATGATGATCTGATAATGTCAGGCAAGAAAGAACTACATCTGAATGTGAATTAGTGACTGAAATATTGTATGTTAGCTGGTATTCCCCAAACACCCTACACACACCGTGATCCTGATTCTCAGGACACACTGTTACTCAGAGGAAAAATCAACAACTTGATGCATTAATCTTATGAGTATTGGTTTATTAGTGGTAAAAGCCCATATATATTGCTCAATTCAGAAATTCTATTGACATTGGCAGGAGCTTTTGGGCAGTAAAAATGCCTAAATTTGGCACCAAAAATATGGGGTTAATACTCTCTAGAGCCACCCAGCCATCACTTTTTCTTGCTTGGTGAGAAATCTCTGGTTAGACTGACTGACTACCTAATGCCAGGTGATGGAATGCCTTCCTTTGGAGACTGATAATCTCTAAATAGGAGAGTTAAATTATTTTCTTTCAGAGCTGCCTTTCCTAATGTGCTTAATTTTGCTTCAGAGCCTAAAAAGCTAGAGCAAGACCTAAAAGCTACAAAGAGTGCAGATACCACTAACGCATCAGAAAAAGCATCGGAACAAGGTATGGGTTGGGGATCTCAGTGCCCTTTTACAGTATCCATCCCAGTCTAAACTGCCTAAACAGCTTTACCTCCCCATCCAACCTCCTCTCTACTGCCTCTTTCCCACCAAACCCACCCCATTACATGAGCACCTGCAACGGTGCTTGAAGAGCATGTGCCGATTCAGAGAAGAGAGGGCACACTCTCAGTTTAATTTCTGCCTGTGCTTTGGGTGAGTTCAGATGTCATGAACTTCAAAACCCTGCATTAAGGCTCTCAGCAATCTCCTGTGCAGAGCACATGCCCTGCAAACCCTTTGAAGATACTGTGAGGGAGATGGGCACTCTGCCTGTAGGAGCACTGGGAACGGCTAGCCCTCAAGAGCCCTCCTCTTGTGTTAAAGGCTCCACCAGAAACCCAGCCAACATGTACCAAGGCAACATCTTTTCTCTGTTCTTACTACGCTGCTTCCTTGGGTTTTCTGCTAATACTGTTAGCTCCCAGCCTCCTTGTTCCTTGCTGCCTGGTGTATAAAGCTGGCTGATGTGCCTGCTCCCTGCTCCAGCAGCACCATATCGCAGAACACTCACTGTGCCCTCTGTCTTCTTTCTTCTAGTGCAGCAGCGTGGAGCAGGGCACTGTTCAGCCCAGAGAGCCATTCACACTGATTTTTTCAGCTGAGTTGTTTTGCTTTTCTTCTGAGGTCTCTTTCAGCATTATCCCATTAAAACTGTCTGAGATCTGAGTTTTTCACTGGCTAGCATTAGGTGGTAATTAATCCACCAGACAGTTTCATGACGATGCTTTCCAAAAGGAGAACATCCAGCAATAAAATACAAGCTTGTGCTGTGCAGCAATGAATAGACTGCACACCATTCCCTTTCAGTATACACAGTGTGTCAAGCCATCCCCAGGGCTATGGGCAGGAGGAAAGGAACAAGACTGAGGTGAACATGGAATATATTTTAGGGCAGTTTTTTGTAGGTGGATGGAGAAGATAACAATGAAGGATCTTTTTTGAGACAATGACTTGAAAGAACTGTAAGCAAGTTAACAATTTCATATAAGGATATTTAGGATGCAAATTTTGCAACTAGAATTGTCTCTGTTCTCACAACAGATGATGCATTTTAAAAGCAGTAGCAACTGTGAGATGAGTCAAAGTTAGATGAAATCATCAGCACCTCCCAGGTGCCGCTCTCCCCCGCTCCCCTCAGCCAAAGCCCTAACACTCCCTGTTCTGGCTCTGACCCGCTCCCCGAATCACCGTTACCTAGAAGTTGTCTTTCTGCCAAAAGCATTTCAGTGCTGTGATGGGCAATGCATATTTTATTGTGGTCTGTGACTCAGAATGGCCATCTTTTATTACCAGATGTCAGTTGATTTCCATTTATATGGACTTTCTAGCTGTTTAATTACACTGAGAAAAGATGATGGCAAAACAGAAACTGCAACTGACTGGTTGAACCATTTCATAGGTCTGAGACGTCTGTGAGGTTGTTAGGTGTTCCTGGCCAAAGCAGAAAAGTATAGGGGAAACACTAAGGCTGCAACAGGCTGTTGTCAGCACCCTCCAGAGAGCGGTATAATACTGTGTCACACAGGCACCTGTGCGACACACCCCTACAGCAATGAAGGCACTAATGGCTCCACAGATGAGGATGCTTGTACCATCCTGAGGACAACATCAGTGTCTGGTTGCCTTAAACAGTAAGCACTATTAATGATGCTTCCATGCATGTCACACATCCAGCTGCAGTGATCGTGTCACTGTTCCTACAGGGGACGCAGTCCGCAAAGAGTATCAGACATCTCCAGTGCTGACACCAGCTACACAAATGGCCACCAGAACCCCAACACCAACGACCACGACAACAGATCCTTCCACCACAACACCAAAGCCAACCACAACACCTGCGACAATCAGAACCACAACAGTTGCAGCTGCAGCCAAGACTAGACCTGGACTGCATAGGGTCAGAGACATAGGTCAGTAGCATGGATGTTTGCATTGCTTTCCTCCTGACCTACAGCTTTCCTAAAACTTAAGGAAGAAGACATGCAGCTGAATATACCATGATTTAGTGGACCATTAATTCAGTAATTCAGTGTAGAAATATTAGGAGTGGATAAAAAAATTAATTCCGGCAGATAAATTGAAGTTAGAGTTGTGCCTTTGAGATACATACAAAATTAGTGTGTCTCACCTAAACACAAACATGTAGATTCTCTGAGATGAGAGTTCATCTGCAGTAAAATTATGGCTAGTCTTTATCTTTACATATAATATCCTGGCATATAAACTAATTCATGTGGGAGTAAGCTCTCCATCCCCAAATGCTGTCATGATTTTCAGGAATAGGAGTCAACAAATAGTTCTTTGATTCACATGTCTGGACTGAGAGTTCAACAAATAGGTCAAGACTGATTTAGAATTAATTTTGTGATAACTTTCAATAAATGAAAGTTGTATATTTTTTTGTAACAGCTTTTGGATTTTAAAGATTAAAACACTATGAAAGACATCTCATATGACTTTTGCACACCTAGTTTTCTTTAATCTTTCCTTCTCCATTTATTCTTACTCATTAACATTGGGGTTTTTGGTTCAGTAGCTGAAAATTAAAATCTCTTATTTTTAGGTTCTAGCAGTGTCCACCCAGCATACTCATCTGTGGTAGCTGCAGCATCAAGTAAGTATGGTGAAGTAAGTATGCCACAAGGCATGCAGTAGAGTGTATTTTAAGGCAGCAATGATTCAATAACCTTTCAAGCCTCAGCAAACTCAATGACTGAATCCACATCTGGATTTAAAATGAAAAACAGATGCTTGGCCTGAATGTCAGAGATGCTGATCACCCACAGCTCTGGGGAAGCCTTTCTAGTGAATATCTATGCATTTCAGCCTTAACAAATGCTGGGGTTTGCAACACTTGAGACAAAGCTTGTGCTGTTTAAATCATGATTTCCTGTTGCTTCCTTCTGTCTTACTCTCTCGAAGGGAGACTTGATTTAGTTGTAAGATACGTGATGCAGAAGGCTGCATAGCCATCTAAACTTAGGGCTGAGAGCTCTGAAATGCCGAGTTATGTTAAACCAATGCTCTTTCAAAAACCTCAGGCTGTGGTTCTGAGCCTGGCATAAATGTGATGTTATTCCTGGCATGCCACTCGTGTTATTGACAACAGAGCGGTGGCTGCTCAGAGCTCTGCATCTCAATCCAGAAGCCTGCTCCCATTCCAGCCCACAGCCTGCAATGCAAGTATTTAGAGGTGTTTTCCTGTACAATGTGTAATTGCTCAGCTGTGCGGTCAAGTAAAAAAGAATATTTTCAACTGTTTTCAAGTTTCTGAGCATGGGGATATGATTGCTTTTGAGTGAAAAGGGAGCTGGGCCATCATTAGGTTTTATGCTCTGTTGCTATTTCTGACTGCCTTGCGCTTGGCTTTGCTCTCATATACATAACTGCACTGCCTTGCGCTCGGCTTTGCTCTCATATACATAACTGCAGCCCTCCCTGCTGCCAAGTAATTCAGAGCCAAGCACATGGCAGGGCAGGTATCTTTCAGGCAATTCAGGTCTTGAGGGAAAGCATTGTTAAGTCAAATATAGCTGCGAGCCCAGAATAAGGGCAGGGGCTGGAGGGGTTAATCTTACTGAGTCAAATGTGCAGGTATGTGTATGGCAGGATTTACAGAAGTGTCAACACAATTCAAAGGAGTTTAAATTCAGTGGGAATCTGCATGATTCAGTACCTAATGTGCCTGTAAACCTGGTCCTGCTTGTCGCTTTCTTTTCTATTTCCTATTCCCGCAGGCTGAGCACAGAAGAGGCCACTACTGTCTTTACTAGCAATTAGGAAACCCTGTTTGAGATTCCCCAGTCAGAGATGCATGTTGAGGGTAAAGTTCTGGCAACACTGAAATCAGTGGGAAGGTTGTATTTGTCTTTAATAAAGCCAAACCTTTAGTCAAAAAATGAAAAAAAAAACCAAAAATAAAAAAGCACTCACTTTTTCAAGTCTTTCAATGGTCACTTCATTGCAATTTGGATCCATCTTTCTTCACAATTTTCTTTACTGAAGTTCTAAACATAAATTAACTCCCAAAAGATTAAAATGATCAGAATTAGGGATAGGTTATTGTGAGCTGGAGGAGTGGTGGAGACCTACTTCTGATTTCACAGACTTCATTTCTAGGACCACGTCCAGCATGTCTGTACTCAGTATTTGGCTTCCTGGATTCTCCTCATCTCTTCTTGATTCTAAAAGAGAACTGGCTAAAAAAAAAAAATACAGAAAGTATAAATAGAGTTTTGAAGCGATGACCATACACAAAGCAGTTTATGAGTTTTCTCTGTCTGAGGAGCCTTTAGGACTTACTCCTATTATTCACGCCAGAGTTTCTGATGACGTCATTAGCCTTAACCAGAGATTAGCTTGACTGGACAGAATCAAATGTTCTCCTGTCCATCTTGGCTCACAGGGACTCACAGACCTACCTCTCACAGGGCACTGGTAGTCTGCCTGCAAAAGACACCTCAAAAGTAAATAGCCTTGAAATAGAGCACAGTCAGAATGAGCACGCCTGAGGCTGCTGTTAGCTCCGGTGTTTCCATTTCCAGCCACTGGTACTGGCAAAAGTTCACAGAAGCAGAAAAGTAGCACTTGCAGATTAGAGCATTAAAGCAGAGGCAAAACTCCTCTGTCCTAGCTCTTGCTGTTCTTTCCCCTTTATCTTCTGTTTGTCAAAGATACAGAAACAGGAAAAGTATCTGAGACTCTGCAACATCACAGGACCCCTGCTTTAAAGACTTGATGTGGCAAAACTGCTAAAGGAAAAACCACCGATGTGACTAACGTGACATTTGCAGCTTACTCCTATCTGCCCTACTAGCAAGTGCAGCACTTCACCAGCGCAGTATGTGGTAAAGGATGACCCTGAAGGGGAAGCAGCAATGGCAGCAGGCTCTGAAAGTGGATGCAAACTCTCTGCAGCTCTGGGCACAACTTTAAGTTCAGCCATGCTCTGATACAATGACAGCTTCTGCCTCTTTCCAACAGCAGTTAACTAAGCACACTCCCAAGGGCGTGAACTCACTTGCCCTCTCCCATCCCAGCTCTTCAAGCAATCCTTTCTTGCACAGCTGCTTGGACCCTAGGTGAGGACTGGGAATAAATCCAGTGCTTCTGTGAACACTGCAGTCATAAACCATGTCACGATCCTTGGTGCCATACTGAGGCACTGAGCTGCAACCAAGCATCAGGCAGCGAGTGCCTGGGCATCCTCAGGCAAGGCGCTGCCCTGCTCTCTGTGCCCAGCTCGGTTCAATGGTTGCACCTCTTTTCAGACAGGGACTCTAGCCTGGGCGCTGCCTACCACTGGACACTACACTGCTTTCATCCCCAGCTGCAACTTACTATAGTAGTAAAGAGAAAAAAGAAAAAAAGAATGAGGAAACAACAGTAGTGCAATTGCTAGAGAAAGCATTAAAAGCTCTTCTCCAGCAGCACCAGACCACCAGGGCTCATACCTTCAGGATGCACTGGGTAAGGGCTCCATCCTGGCACTAGGGAGAACAGCTGGCATTTATTTTTGGATGCTGCCTTTCCCCTCAAGTTAACCCTGACTACTTAGCCCATCAAAGGCGCTGACCAAGTTGCAGAAGGCCAGGCATGTTTTGTGCACAGAGTAGCTGCTGGCCTTCTCAAATCAGTTGCCATCATTTGCAAGGTCCACTCCAAATTGCATTCCTCTCTGCTGTCCGCATCCTTTACTGCCTCCACACCTCCCTGCTCACTACAGGACTTGCTCCCAGCCACGGTTTCTCTACTCCACTGCTCTCATTTCTGACCCAGTTCTTGGGATTCTCCTGGTGACTGTCCATCTGCAGTTTGTTACAGACTTCTCCTAGTCTTGCCTCAGCCTCCAGCTTGCACAGAACTCTGCTTTAATGAACACACATTCATGTGCCACAGGCTCACTGGCATCTCAGATTTGAAGGAAGAACGAGCCCCTGTCCAGTGTTCATAGGAGTCAGCTAGAACATTCCCACTGATTTCACCAGGCTTTGGAATTAATCTTTCTGGGAAAACTAATGAATAAAGGCTTGTTAAAGGATAAGTTTGTTAACAAGCTTCTTAAGAATAATTAATGAAATTAAAAGCATGATTAAAGACATGGTTTTTATCTGCAAATGCTTTGAGCCATTAGTATTTTTTAACAATGGAAGTTTAATAACCCAATCACCTTAAAAAAAGCCTTTTGTGTACACAGTGGTGAAGACATTTCAGACACATGAATTCTCCCGTGTTATTTCTGTCATTGCCTCATTATTTACAGTCTGCCTGCTTGCTTGTATCCACTCACTCTCTGCAGAAAGGGTAGTATCTGGTCTGGGGGGTTATTTTGGGTTTGGGGCTTTCCTTAACCTTTCTCACACGACCAGCACAATTGGATGGTACTGAAATAGAAATAAACATAGATAACTGGTGTGAATGAGAGAAGGAAAGCTATAAGGGAAAGCAAATCACAGCAGCGACAACAAATCTTTTAAATGCAGACCAGAGACCTGTAAAAGTAAATATTCTTAACTGAAGGGAACGTTAACTAGGCTAATCTATATGAGAGACAGAGCAAGGCAATGCTTTTTTAAGCAGGCTCAAAATATATAGCTAACATCTGAGAAAGTATATGAATGAAAACTCTCTATATATGAACCATTAACACTGATAGCTATAAAATAACACTCAGTGAAAAAGCCAGGTAGCAATAGTCCTGAACAAAACATGGTATAAATCACACTTTTCCATTTTGATGTCTACTTAGGACAGGTTCAGGCTGCACAAGGAAGAGGACAGAATACAGGTATGTCTTAAATTAGTAATAACTAGTAGATTTGTATTGTGAGAATACTAGAAAACCTTGTGTTTAAGTTCCATGTACTAACTAATACAATATTTTCAAAGCATTCAGGGGCACTTCCACCTCTGCAAGTAACAGGAATATTTTACGACCCAATACAGGTAAAGGCATTGCAATCCCTTCTCTAAGTCCTCCCCATAGCTAGTTCCACCACTCACATCTACTGAGTCATGCAGTAATGCACTGCTTTTCATTCCTAACCACCTTCATAGCAGGATGCAGTGAGAGCAGATATCACATGGGTTACTGTGTGACAATAGTGAAACATTTAGAAAAAATAATGAAACAAATAATTAAACTTAAAATTAAAAGAGTATTCTAAAACCATTTATAAAGGTCTTTTATAATATTTGCTGTTGCAAAATGAGAGGGGAACTTTGTGTCTGTGTAAGTTTGGGGGATGAAGGCCTGACCCTGAGAGGAGACACGTGTTATCAGTTTCCAGGCCCTGAGCATGATGAGCATCTCAGGACCCACTACCAGTTGTTCCAGTGCACCAGTGAATAGCTGTACTGTGCAGCACCTACTAACATTTAAACTATTCTGCTTTTGCAACCTCTTTCAGCTTTTAATTTTTTTTTTTTTTTTTTTTAATTCATTGTTTCCACCTTCCTTTTCCATTTGGTTTGAAAACATGTGCAGAAAGACAGTTCAGGGCCACTGCATCCCTTGCGATTGTGCTTCTCTCTCCTCACCCACTGGTGTCTAACCTCTCACCTCTTTGTCGGATCACACAGTGTCCTGGTTTCAGCTGGGATAGAGTTAACTGTCTTCCTAGTAGCTGGTACAGTGCTATGTTTTGTGTTCAGTATGTGAAGAATGTTGATAACACACTGATGTTTTCAGTTGTTGCTCAGTAGTGTTTAGACTATAGTCAAGGATTTTTCAGCTTCTCAGGCCCAGCCAGGGCACCTGACCCAAACTGGCCAACGGTGTATTCCATACCATGGGACGTCCCATCTAGCTTAGGAACTGGGAAGGGGGGGGCAGGGATTCGCCACTTGGGGACTGGCTGGGTGTCGGTCGGCGGGTGGTGAGCAATTGCCCTGCTCATCATTTGTACATTTCAATCCTTTTATTACTACTGCTGTCATTTTATTAGTGTTATCATTATCATTATTAGTTTCTTCATTTCTGTTCTATTAAACCGTTCTTATCTCAACCCAGGAGTTTTACTTCTTTTCCTGATTTTCTCCCCCATCCCACTGGGTGGGGGGGGAGTGAGTGAGCGGCTGCGTGGTGCTTAGTTGCTGGCTGGGGTTAAATCACGACAGTCCTTTTGGCGCCCAAGGTGGGGCACGAAGGGTTGAGATAACGACAAACCTGACGAGAGCTTGTTAAAACAAATTTGTTTTAAGCGTTCATTATGTTGATTTATGTATTTTTCGAGTTGTTGCTCTGGTTTTTAAGGCTCTGTTATGTATCACCTCGCTCGTTGTATGTAGTTCCTCTTCTACTGCTTATCATCCGTGGGAGGTGGATTAAGGTTTTCGCTTTGATGTATGGTATAACTCTGGTTTATGGTATGATAAAGTCATCGGCTGGGGGATTAATCCGGTATTTGCATTTAGCATTGTCACCTTTATACTGTGGGAGCCATCTGTGGGAAACTATTAATAATTATACCATTTACCTTTCCTCCATGGAAAACCAGTCTGTGGGTGGAGTACCTTTCTTCCCCTCTCCCTTCTCCTTCAGTCCAGTTACAATGGTGTTTGAGAATTCTGAAAAATTTGAATACTCCTGGAATGTTGGGACTAGCACGGTCCTAGCCCTACTGCTAGGAATTAGCATACTTCTGAATGTGGTTCAGCTCTCGTTTAAGGTTAAAGAGCTATTTAAGAAGATCACCCAGAGATGTGCCCCAAGGCTGGATAATTATGATAATTATGGATAATTATTTGTGTGGGGTAGCATGGGCAAGTACCTAGGAAAGTGGGCACCTCCAATGTTTTGGAAATTCACCCCTGAACAAGTGCAGGATCCAGAAGAGCTAGTAAAATATTTGGAAGAGGTATGCTGTCACCCCGGTAGCTCCAGAAAACACAAGTTTCTTCTTTTCTGTTCTATTAAACCGTTCTTATCTCAACCCAGGAGTTTTACTTCTTTTCCTGATTTTCTCCCCCATCCCACTGGGTGGGGGGGGATTGAGTGAGCAGCTGCGTGGTGCTTAGTTGCTGGCTGGGGTTAAACCACGACACACAGGTATTCAGCACCAAGAGCCTGTTGCCACCTTCCAGAGGGCTGCCAGCTCTCCAGCCCACCTGGGTGAGCAAGATTGCTAGCAGCAGATTTTCTGCTCTCTTTTATAGTTTTAGCAACCCCAAATTAGCCCTCAGGCAGTACTACGGATCGTTTTCATGTGTCCTGGAGGAGGACCAGGGCAAGCCTCGTGCACTGAATACCAACTAGCAGCTTCCTGAATGAGAAAGGCAAAGGACAGATCTGTCCCTGGCGAGCTGTTGTTTCAGGCTGTGGGAAACAACATCTACTGCAGCGTTTGCAATTTTCCTTATTTGTTAGTCAAAATGAGAAACAAAAAAAATAGCTCTGTGCAGCCTATCAGGTCTGCGATCAAGCTAAATCTAATCTTCTGTTCCCAGGAGCCTCCAGGCTGATTGCAGCATAGAGGTTGACTGAGGGTAGAAACATCATCTGTACTTTCCTTCCTCCCTGGCTGTGCAATTTACCATCCTTCACCAGCAAGCAGCCCCATCAGCAGGCACTCTGCAAGGCCAACAACAACTTCCCAGGGGTCCAGAGCGCTCAGTGCACGCACAAACACTAACTCTCCCTTGACGGGACAGCAAAGTTTCTCAGAGATGGATTTTGTCTGGGAACAGCCAGAGCATGGTGAGGGATGGGAGCTGGGGTGGCAGCAAGGCAGGCAGGGCTGCTTCTCGCCAACAAGGGCTGCAGACCCACAGAGCCCCAACAAGAAGAGCAGAGCTGGTCTGGTGGTGGTACCCAGGGCCAGCCGACAGCCCAGGCTGCCACGCAAGTCCCCAGCGATGAGACAGGTCTGACCAAGTAAGGCAGGACCCAGACCAGCAAGGCAAGGTCAGGATCAGGATAGAAAGGTACAAGACTAGACACAGGTACAAGGAGCAGAGGCGAGGGTGCGCACTTATGTGCTGTCCCTGAGCAGTGCAGGTGGAAGCCCCCATGGATGCCTCCCACAGCCCTTTCTCACTCACACACAGCCCTTGCTCACAGCTCCACTGTTGCACCCAAGCCTGGGCCAAGGCGATAGAGCTGTGCTGTGACAGAGCTGACCTCTAGCATAGGTAACCAAACCCCTTGGGGAGGGAGAGGCTGTGGTACATGAGGGTGCTCCCAGGGCCCTGTGGGCTTTGGTGAGAGCTGGGAGGCACAGGAGTACTGCAACAAGAGAGAGCAAAGTGGTCGTTGACACTGAGGTTAGAGGACGTTATTATTCAGTAGAACTTTCTGGATAATAACAGCCAAGTAAGTTTACCCAGCAATCTCCTCATCAAAATGACAATTTGTAGTTGACCTAGGTGCAGCATATTTAAAATGGGTACACTTCTCCTCCTAAGATTTACTCTGTTCCCTCACTTTTCTACCTCTCTTCCTTGCTTCAGTCTCCTCTTCTTTCTGGTTTCCATCCGTGTTTGTCTTTCTTGTATTTTTTGGCCATATCGATGTCACAGCCATTTCTTTTTTTCTAATCTCACATTTTTTGTGCTCCCCGACTCCCTTTGTCCTTCTCAAAGTCTAGTGCCCACCTTCAGAGGGGAGACAATATTTTCCTGGACTGAACAGCAGAGCAAATATGTTGCCTGTAAACATGCTGGTCATGGCAATGCACTAATTATGTAACACCACACATAGGGTGGCAGACCTGACTTCCTAGGAGGGCTGAAATGGGAAAAGCCCTAACATCTGGACCAAAGGATGTGCTGGCTAATCCTCATGCTAGTTGAATCTTTGCCAGAGAAGCAGGGGAACATAGTGCTGAGTCTTGTTTAAATCAGAGTTTGACCCCACCTAATTGCTTAAAGTACCTTAAGGTCCCCCCAAGGTGATTACAAAGTACAAATTTCCCATCATAAATGATTCTGTTTTCTTTATCACAGAACAAGATAGAAAAAACCCACAAACACATACCTGCCATATTCCCAATGAGTCCTGATCTTTTTTTCAGCCCAGGTTTTGGTAGCTTGGATGTGTTGCTTCCAAACAGCCAATTTTTCTAACAATCAAAGGGAAATTCCTGAACAAGTTCTTGCTTTCTTGGAAAGGAGAGTTGTTTTTCTTGATCCTACCAAGCATGTGCACGCTGCTCTGCAAACAACAGTGATCAGTTCTGTGGGTTTGGCCAGGCTGTCGAGGAAGTTCCTCTCATCGGCTCAGGTTAGTAAAAGGGTGTGCTGGTAAAACACCCTCCCCAACACACCGGTTGCCTGCACAGCATCTCACTGCACATGCTTCAGAAGGTCCCAACTCTTCCAAGCTCTTGACAATGCACATTAATTCTCTTGAAATCCCATACTCGCTTAGCCCAGATTTTTTTTTTGAGACAATTATACTGAAGAGTTGTGGTGGTGGTATCTTTTTTTTTTTTCTTTTAAAGACCAGTCTTGGGGTATTTTAAAAATCAACCCTTGATTTTTATGGGCATCATCAAGTGGAACAAAAAAAAGCCCTAGCTACTTACAAGAATAATAATTTCCTTTTCAGATATGCATTTCATTAAGAGCTTTCTTCATTACATGTCTACAACTACATGCAAGAAATAAAGCTCTTGCCTGGATTTATGGGTCACTCAGAAAGGTGTGTATTCTGCATATTTGCAGCCAGCTACCCAAAATCCTTGGCACTTATCTAGTGCTTTTCTTCATTAAGAAGGAAAACACAGGGGCTTTCTCACCACAGAAAGTTTTAAAAGGGTGTGAGCCATAAGAAGACTGCTTGAAGAAACAATAGACAGCTCCCACCCATAGGGATTTGGACAGACTAGAGCACCTGTGGTCATTTGAGTTGAAGTAGTTCTTTAGAAGAGTGAATCTAGAAAAACTTCAGCATTGCTCCTACTGACAAAAAGCAGTCTTTTCCTTTTTCAGCATCTGTCTGTCTTTTTTGAGCTTAACCAGTCAGAGAAGTTAGGGGAGTTTGTGCTCTGAGGTGAGTCCCTGGCAATGAGCTGGCAGCAGAAGCAAAACTGTGATACATGGGACGGGCACATTCCATTGCTCTGCATCCTTCAGCTCACATCCCTGCTTATGAAGAAGAGAAAAGATGGGCAGATCTTTGCGCAGCTCCTCGGCTGGTTCCACGTGCCATGCACTTCCTACCGCTTTAAGCACGTTTTCCAATGCAACTTGCACAGCAGCGTATTTGTACAGAAGACTGAAGGAGTGCGGGGTTGTCTTCATGATTTGCTCTTTGGCTGGTTTTTTTCAGCTGGTCTGGCTGAACAGTAGCTTCATATGAATCTTTTCGTTTCATAGTTACTGGACGCTTCTCCACCCTGGGAGGGTGAAGCACACCTTTCGAGATTATCTACTCACATGGTTTCACTGAAATCTGTTGTTCTTCTCAGTAACAGCATTCAGGAGACACGTTGGCCACTCTGGTAACAAATGAGCACCACCACATAGGGTCCTCCTGCTCTGCAACCAGCACCCCTAGCTCCAGTTGCTGCTGTTTCCTTATGACTCTGCTGAGGGATGTACAAAATTCTTGTAAATGACCCTGCCCAGGTGGATGCTAAACTAGGAATATTCCTCCTGTCTTTCCTTCTGTTTCCTTCCCCATTACCCCGGCCTGCCCTTCTTTCACCCTACTTCTCATCCTAAGCAAAATCACAGCAACACTTCTGTGTGTATCATGACTGACTTCTCAGCCCTTCGCTTTCCTCAGTTTTCAGATTCTTCATAGGGTGTCTAAGCAGTGCTCAGCATAAGGAGGGAAAGGGGTCTGGAAAAATCACCTTAGCAATGAAACTTGATGGGGTTCCTCCTACTCTAAGGGAGACGATACATCTTAATCAGCCATCTGCCTCATGCAACGAGTCTCCCTCCCAAAGAGAAGCTGATAGCTCCTCGCTGGGACGGCAACCTAAGGGCAAGGTCAGTGCTCTCACTAGGCTGGAGGATACTGGCAAGCCCGTGACTTTTTCCAGACTTACATTGTGGTTCACCCACTGGCTCTAGTCAAGAGCATACCAGCTGCCAGTCTGAGTAGGGAATCTCAGACACGGGAGGCAGTATGGATTCAATGGGCCTGAGATATATGTCTTTGTAAACCACCCTGAACAAACCTGGAGGTGGACTGTGAGGGGTCAAGGATCTCACCAGTGCTCCTTGGTACTGTTCTTGTCCTGGTCAACTGCAAGGGCTTTCATCTGGCTGTAACCCAGAGCAAAACATCACTTTTTGGGAAAGCTCTTCAGCAGGCTCCAAAAACAAAGACACTTCAGGGTTTATTTATGAAAGCAGAAGTTTTGATGAAGTTTTCCATGCCTGATAGGCTGCAAGCAAAATTCAGACAACTTCTTTGTGTTTGGATAGGCTGAGGGGATAGAGAAATCTGTAGATGAGAGGTACTTGCAGATTTTCCATGGAAAACAACCTAAGCCCAGCAAAAATATACTGAAGTCAGTATACTTGCCTCAGTATCAATGCAATTTAGAGGAACAAGACTAAAACAGATCTAAAGAGGTGTATTTAAAATCATAAAAAAGATTAGTGTTCTGGAGGCAGTGATACGAGGCTTCTAAATATGGCTTGAAATGCATGCATAAAGGTTTCCAGGTTTACTGATTTCCTTAGCTCCTAGTTGTTTATGATAATTCATTGTATGAATTGACCATTCTAAATTGAGTCAGAACTTTGTAATCTCTAGTAATTCCATTATTTTCAGTGATATTTTTTCTTCTCTTTCATGTGTGAAAGCAATGGAAACAGACTCGTGGAAACCTGGATTGAGTCTTTTTGACACAGGTAAATATTTAAAGCATCCAGTAACTAGTCTGGGAATAGCTGGTTTCCATCGCACATGGGAAAAGCTAAATCTATTCATCAGGCCCATGACACTGCTGATAAAAATCTCATTTTAAGGAATAATTACAGTATTTAAAATTATAAGCGAGGTATGTCGTTTACATCTTAGTATTTAAAATTATTCTGTGCTTGCATCAGTCTCGAGTTCCTGCCTAAAGCAAGAGCAGAACAGATGAGCTCTGGAAAGAGTTGGCAGCTACACTGCAGGAAAGGGGTTCTAGCTACTGAAATCCATTTGTAAATAAGAAGGTATTTTGGGAATGCCACAGTTGGGATCACAGTCTAGAGCTGCAATCAGTGAAGAAGACGACAGATTATTCTGATATCAGTGTACTTAGGAAAGACATTCAGATAAGAAAAGGTGGGTTTAGCAGAGTGTAGAGAATAATGAGCATCATTGAATTTTCTGACATTTTAGCCTTAAAAACTTACAATATGGAGATGACAACATTTTTATAAATACTGGCGAGTGAGGGAAAAAAAAACCCCTACATTTGTAGCAGGCTCAAGTAGCAATGAGACTAAGACTTGCACAACCCTTAATCAGAAGAAATTACCAGCTGCAGATTCTATGTGTTCAATATTTAAGGGATCCCCTTCCTCAGGAATATTGAAAGCAGACTACACAAACTACAGGCCAATTCGTGACAGGGTACTCTCTCTCTTACGAGGGGCTGGACCATCCAATACAGGTTGCCTTTTCCATCACCAGTTTTGTTGCCCGAGAGGACTGTGCTGGTGGCCCTTGTAAAGACCATTCCCTTGAACACTCAGCTTACTTCACAGCTGAGGCATGACTAATCCTTGCACTGGCTGTGACGAGCAGCATAGCCCATACACATTAGCTTGCAAATCCGGTGTCAGCAGCGGTGGCTGTTGAGTCAAAATTTGCAGCGTCCCAAACACAAACAGGTCTCCCTTCTCCAGCAGCAGCCATCTGAGCCAGAAAGAGGAAGCGTTTCTATCCTCTGAAGCTTAAGCCATCAGTGTGCTTACTGAGAGAAAGCTACAGCACTAGGGCCAGGGGTGCAGAGGGGTATTTTGAGGCAGAAAATGACAGATTGCATTAAATGCAATGAGAGGTTGGGCATGGGGGAAGGGATGTTGTATCAATAGTTTCTCAGCAACTGAAGTGCCTGCGTAGACTCGTGTGATAAAGTCTGATGAATTCAGACTGTCACTTCAAAGGAATGGTTTCTGGCATAGATGTAGTCACTGCTGTCTTACGTAAATGAATGGGAAGTTTAATCAGCATGGACAGCTGTGACAATCAATGAAGGGAACCTTAATTAGCATGGAGTAGACTGCCCATGCAGAGAGTTGAAATTCCCATGGCAATAAGAACATTAAATTGGACTGGCAGAACAGGGACGCCCATAGAGACTGACCACCTCCCCAATTAGTTGGGGAAGATTATTTGGTGGGTGACCTTATTGTTACACTAAGCACAAATCAGCCAGCTGACCCAGAACCTTCAAGAACTGGTAATTGCACTGGCAAGTGAAAATGAAAAGTGCTGCATCGCCTACACTTCGGTTTTCCATACCAACAAAGCTAATGTCAGCTGTATGCCTGGGTGAGGAATACAGGTTTTATTGGATGCAGATGAATGCACGAGGTAGATAACTATGAATTAGTTTCCCCATACAATTTAGTTGCTAAAATGAGTGGCACATGTTAATATCTAATTTCACAACAGTGTTAAATCCACCTACTTTCTGTTCTGCAAATAAGGCAAGTGGGGAGAACTGCACATATGGGATACCAAGCTGGCACATGTGAGGTATGTGGTACGCAGGCTGCAGGATGAAGCATGGCTTTGGTCTATTACTGAGGAACTGTTATGTGCCCATCTAATTAAAGACTGTACTGGAATCTACACAGTCAGAAGGGCAAGCTGCCGACTATATCAGGTTTTAAAGAAAAAAACAAAATCATTCTCATCCATGTGGATGACAAAGAGAGCTTATGTACCAGTCCAAACCATTGCTTCCTTTGTCTCTCTCATGTTGCCCATAGCTTCTGCATCAGATAAACCCACCATAAG
Organism: Buteo buteo; assembly: GCF_964188355.1. Taxonomy (NCBI): domain Eukaryota; kingdom Metazoa; phylum Chordata; class Aves; order Accipitriformes; family Accipitridae; genus Buteo; species Buteo buteo. Next base: position 25,196,218 of record NC_134182.1, read on the forward strand.
TCAGCGCTGCCAGCAAAAAAAGCCATCTTCCCTCCCAGCCACCCTCTATCCAGGCACCTGCGTGGCCAGAGGGTGAGCTGCATCAGGGAGCTGGTCCAGCCCATCATTAACCTTTTTCTTTCTCCCCAGTTCAACTCTGCTCTTTCCCCCCTCTCCCTGTGTTGCACCGACACCAGGCAGGCACAGGAGCTGGTGGTGGGGCAGGAGCAGGCAGGAGGGTGCCTGGCAAAAGGAGGGCTCTGCTTTTGGGCAGTGGGGCTGGTTTGCACCACCTGAAAGCATCTGTGGGACTGTGCCTGCAGGCATTTACACACAGGCAAAACAAGGGCAAAGAGGGGGCATTGCCAAACCATACTGGCGAGTTTTCCTCTCCTGGGTTTGGGAGGCCATGGCTGCTCGTGGAGCGGCAGGGTTGCCAGATGCGAGTGCACGGCCCAGCCTCAGCCTGCAAGAAACACTTGGCCCTGTGGCCACTTCCTTCAAAGTGCTCTCCTGCAGCTCCCGCTCCTTTGCTTTACTTTGCCTGGCTGCTGAACCGCCCTCCTGTGCATTTATCCAAGGAGCAGCCACCGACACACACCAGCCTAAGCTCGAAATTCACCCTCCTCCTCTAACCCTCTCCTGTTTACCCTCCCTGCGCCGCTGCTGCTTGCATCTCATGCCGCTGGTGTCTCCCCAGGTCACACTCGTGCTTTGCTGTGCCTGCAGCTAGTGGGTGTTCTCCCATCAAGTATTTTCAGTTAAAATACTCCTCAGTCACCCACGCCCCACTGCGCCTCACATGGCAGAGGGTTTATCCCTCGCGAGCAGCACCTGCACCTGTACAGGATTTGCCTCATGCCCTTCCTCAGGCCAAAGGCAGATTTGGTCGCTGGCAGTGAGACTTTCATGCCCGAGACAGGTCAGAAATGTTTGCTGCAGCAGATGCCACTGGACAGAGCCGTTCTGCCTCCCACCCTGTTCCAAAAAAGTCACTTTTCCTCAGTCAGGAGCCAGTGCCTGCCCTCCTGCAGGGCTGCCCCAGCACCACCACCCTGCCTCCCCTGCCGATGTCTCTCCCACCCCAATGGGCCTCCTGTGGGCAAGCGCACACCACCAGGAGCCCTCTCCCCTGTTCCTTGCCTGCGAGCTTGTCCCAGGTGTGCAGAGGAGGGGCAAGACAAGACGCACAAGCCAGCAACGTGCTGGACAACAGCTCCAGCCAGGAGGGATGAAGCCCGCTGGAAGTCTGGCTTGCCAGCCCACCTTCGAAGGGGGCCAGCCTGCTCTGGCAGGAGAGGGCCGGCTCCACTAACCGTGGGGCTGAGGCATTTCTGGCACAAAAGTCAGCGTTGGGATGGGTGGAGAGCCCCTGTGCCCTTTCCAGAAAGCATCTCCTCCAAAGCTCAGGTAGGAGCACGGGGAAGCTGCGCACAGGGGCTGCAGACACGGTGTGCGCAGTGACAAAAAGCAACACCAGACCTGAGGCTGTCCTAACCCAGCTGGTCATAGCCCATAGCCAGGGAAATTCTCAAACAAAACACACAAAGTAATCACTAGCTCTTGCCATAAACAAAGCAGGGTTAATCTTTGTGCCCTTCACCTGTTTCATTCCTATGTGACCACATGGGCTCCTGTACAAGGCCAAGCCCAGTGCTCCAGCTAGCTTAGTGTCCTAGCTTTAGCAACAGGCAACAGCAGATGGCTGGGGACGAGCAAAGCGGAGGGAAATCACACAGTGCTGCCGTTAGCAGGTCTCTTTATTCCCTGCAGTAGAAACTTTCTTCACTGGCAGCTGAATTTAAAAATGAGACCCCCAAAGCAACCTTTCTGTCCCGTGAAGATGCTGCAGTGTGCTATAGCCTCCTGGCAGGGGGTCAGGCATCAGGTTGGCTTTACATTAGGCACTGCATACTCAGACTTAATACAAACTTGGCCCCTGACCCAAAACTACGCACCGTTTTCAGCATGCATGTGGAAGGACTCGAAGTAGTTGTATTTGCCCCTTATGAGGGGTGGATCATTAGACATAACTGGAATGGACGTGGGAGTGGTGATGGAGGGAGCTGGAGCTGGTATTTCTACCCATTTTCTTGGCTGTTTTCTGCATTATTATAGCTTGGTTATTAATATCTTCAGCAACCAGTTTAGGCAGTGCATATGCTCAGAGCTGTTACACCTCTGGTCATACTTAGGTGGTGACCTTCGCTGATGCCCCTTTGCCACCTGCTCTCTTTACATACGCTCTCATGCTTGGCTCGCTTGTGGCTGGTGGCTGTGGAGACACAAACTCTGTAGCACCTAGTAATTTCTCATCTTTTTTCTATATTAAGCTCACATTTTCCAAAGTTACCTTTTTACTGTCTCTCTGAAGTCTGTAGTCTTTCTTCAATTTATTTGGTGATGGAGATTTAAGCCATTCTGCTGTTCCTTTGACCAACTCCTTCCTTGGTGAGCGTTTGGTTTGGAGCTTGTCTGATAATTGCTGTCTCTTCTGAGGATTATCCCAGCTAAATCCCCTTAATCTTGTCATGCTGTAGTGAAGAGAAATAGCTCTTTGCCCTTGCTTGGGAGGGAGATGCTGTACTGCAGGAGATTCACCAGACATTCAAGTCATGAGCGAAGTTCAGCATTTTCAAACTTTCTGACGCCAGCCTGATGATGCTCTGTGAGTCAGTGCATCGCACAAGGATATAAACTCATGTTCCCAAGGCTGCTACCATCCAAATATCTCAGCTGGGGCCTCAGCTAAAATCCACTAGCGACCCGTGAGACTGTTTCCCATGACTTGCCTGTAGCTCTCTGCCACTATCTACCCTGTTTCTTTTGTGCTTTCCAAAATAACCCCGTCCTCCAGGAGCACCTGAGGGGCTGTGGCTTGCATTGTTTTCCCAGCTGTAACATGGTGGGGTAAGTCTCCATCCGTACCTTCCTCTCCAGACAGAAAAACAACTTGCTAAATCTGTCGCTCGTCTGCTTCCAACATTGTGCAGCTCATTGTAAAGCACAGGTGAAGCACGGCGAGCCAGCGGGGTGGCAGCACTGGTTCTCTCAGGGGCAAAGCACTGGGAGGTCACCACCCCACACCATAGCCACCAGCCTCTGCACCTGAGGAACCCTCCACTTACACATGCTGCTCTCAAGCCCTTGCAGTGAGGGGACTGACTCATAAAGGGGAGTCAAAGTCGGTGCTTGGAGAGATTTTGGTGGCACTTCTAGAAATGCCTCCAGTCCTGTTTTATCCTAGAAGTGATGTAGGTGGAAAAAGGTAAGCTCCAAGGATGTGCTCCCCACCCTCGTTTCCCTCCCACGTCAATCCTCAGGCCGGGGGCACTCTGCAGCCACCCCCTTGCCTGCTTCCTTCCAGAGCAAGGGCAGCCACTGAGCACACACCGATGGAACCTTTTCTTCCTCTCTTTAGGCTTCAGTTCAAAGGAAGAATTGAATCCAAAGCCGCCGGAGTCCACCTCCCAGGGGAACCCAAGTATGTACTTCAGAATTAATTTCATAATTAAGCATTACCAGTTTATTAATTACACATTGCTAGAATGCATTCAAATTAAAAAGCAAAAGGTAAGTTTTCAAGAAAGCCTAAGAAACTCACAGAATGCATTTTTCCCTTGCAGAGCAACAGGGAGCATTCTCCGCTGACCCCTCTCAAATACATAATTGGTTTTTGCTTCTACAGGGAAGGAAATAACAGCCAAGATTTAGCTTACCTGGGCAGGGAGATGGTGGCTGCTCACTGCTACCTTTTGCCGGGCAGTATCAGCTCCATGTTCTTGGGGTGCAGAGCTTCATTCGGGGACTTTGATAGTGGAGGACAGCAAACCAGTGTGTTGCAGCCAGGGTTAGATGAGCAAGCCCTGCTGACCAGAGCAGGCTCCCGTGGCTATGCTGAGTGTGGGCACCCTTCCCCCAGCAGTGGGTGGGAGGGAAGGAAACCACCTGAGACAGGGACCCAGTGCCTGCCACAGCAAGGAGAGAGGGAATGCAGAGGGAGCATCAAGGATCCCTCAGTCCATGGATGGAGATATAGGGTCCCCTGCTCTGAAAAGGAAATATTCTACAGCCCTTTATAATTAAAGGCAGATTTGCCTATTAGCTCATCTTTAGATGGGGCCCAGAGTAGAGGGAGAAAGAGAACGCAAGCTGTGAGTGGAGAGATGGGGTCATCTGCCCCCTCCTCATGGGAAGCCGCCCTTGGAGAAAGCGCTTCACCCTCCCACCAGCGCCTGGGTCCTCTCTTGCCCATCCTCCAGCAGCTGAATACTGTCTCTCACAGAACTGGCATTTCAAGGACTCTTTACATTAACTACTGAACCAAATGTCTGTATATTCCCAGGCACGCCTCCTTATACTTAAAAGTATTTTTTTCCCTACCAAAGGTGTCAAATACACCTAAAACTGATACAAAAATAAGGGAAAGAAGAAGAAAAGGGGAACGATCTGCCCTACAGACCCAATTGCACTGCAGGGAAAGCAGAGCTCAGTGTAGCAGACACAAGCAAGCACAGCTGCATTTCCAGCAGTTGAACTGAGATAAGGCACACCAGAATCAAAACTCTCATCCCACTGATAACTTCTAGGACCATAAAAGCTGTAACTCAGACCTTGCCTCCCTGCAAATCAGAAAGTGCTTGGCTCCCTACAGATTACCTTTTAGCCTGTGCTTTTGCAGAGTCCCACTAATATCCCAGCACCAAAATACTCCTGTTGTCTGAATTCTCCCCTGAAATTAAGTCTGTATAGAAGCGTAGGTACATCTTTGCATGTCCAGACCCTGCTGGCTAACAAACTCCCCTCTTTCCACATATACCCCACATGGTGTAGCTCCCTTTGAAGGACAGGAAATTCAGGAAAACTTGGCCGTTAATTGAGGTATTATTTGTTGTGGGTTCCCGGCCTTGCCTCACGATCTGCTGTGAATGAACACGGTTCTCAGTCACGCTTCTATAATTCAGCATTATTAAAATTAGAAAAACAGACAGCTACAGGAGAAAAAATTGAAGGTAATGAGACGGGAGGCAGTTGCATAAGCCAGTAAGAACAATTGGTGCTTTGTAGCCTTCGGGCTACCTAATGATTAAAACACACTATTTTGGACAGTCTGATTGGTAGGAGGCATCATCGGAGGGAAACCAAGAGATGGGGATGACCCAGACGCCAGAGGGGGAAAAATGTTAATTAGCACTCTAGTTAAGCCAAATTTTGATCCCACTCCTGGTTGCAGTCCAACCGATGAATGTTTTGCCACCAACTTGCAGGCTGGCAGTGATGAAGACAGCATTTGCAGAAGCACAAAAATGAGGTTCATCTGTGTAATCAGAGGGAAGAGTTTGTTTGGGTGCAGGTGTAGCTTCTTGAGAATATTGCTTTCAGCCCAGAGAGGCAACACACAAACAGCATACTGCTGCTGCTGCACACACAGGTACAAGCCTACAGCTACCTGTGAAAAGAGCCCCCTGCTCAGTCTGAACACACCAAGTGAAATCATCATCCGCAGTGTAAGCTCCAGCCCAGAATGAAGCTGCTGAATGGTTCTCATTCAGAAGCACAGAGCTGCCAGGATTGCTGTCAGTAGCTCCTTGAAGAGACCTCACGATGTCCTTAGCCCCAAGGCACATCCTAGGCATCACACATTTAGGGAACTGAGTGGGTCTTCTCTCCCTTCTGAGCAGCATTAACACAATATGTGAAGAACTGTTTCTGTTACATCTATTATATCAATTAAGCCCACAAAAGCGTAACCAAGGAAATCCCTGTAGTCTGTGCTCTGCAGGTGGCCAGACCACAAAATCCGAGGGTCACATCTGGCTTTACAAACTCCCACCACCTCTGGGCTGTGAATAAAGCAGGCCAAGCCCAAGCCATGGCTCTGAGAGCACAGGACACGAGCCAGCTTGCTCCTGGTGTGGCTGACCTCTCCTCCCTAGCCCCCAAATGCAGTGCTCCCAGACTGACCCCTGGGGACAGCTTCTTGCTCTTTTGTTACCCAGCCAGGCTTGGATGTTGTGTGGGAGAAAATCATGCCAAGGACCGTGTTTACCAATGAGCAGGACAATGAGCCCCCAGCTGTGACTTCTCCTTGTCAAAGGCTTTTTGGTAGAGCTTGCCCAGCAGGACAAGTCACTGAATGCAGACTTTTCAGGCCTTTGCTTCTCACAAGAAGCACAGCTATAAGAAAGGACTAAAAATATTTTCCGTGTTTCTGTGTCTCTCCTCAGATTGCAAGGTTGATTTGTCCTTCTTGATGGATGGGAGCTGGAGCATTGGTAAACGCCGCTTTCAGCTCCAGAAGCACTTCCTTGGTAATGTGGCTCAAGCCCTTGGCATCGGCAGCACTGGTCCTCTGATGGGAATTGTTCAGTACGGGTAAGAGCTTCTTGTGCAGCTACTCCCATTGCTGCGGGGCACACTGCACACTCTGGCAGCTGTAGCTCCACGGCTGGTGCATGCTAAAGCTCTCACTCCAGCTCATATTCAGGAACTGGGTAGCACAGATGGGTCCTAAAGCTTTTGTATTCTCGCATGCGAAGCAAGAAACTGACAGCTGCTCTCATGTCTTCTTTTAGCAATGACCCTTCCACAGAATTTAACTTAAAAACTTATGCCAACTCCAAGGACCTGAGAAACGCCATTGAGAAAATCCCACAGAAAGGTGGACTTTCCAACGTTGGTAGGTGATGGGGCTGCCTGCACCTTCTCAGCTCAGGGAGGGCTCCAGAGCCTGGACTGTAGTGAGCCCACACCTCTTCACCGGGTACAGAGGCTGTGACTGAACGATGCTCAGTGCTAGGGCAGGGCTGGCGAGGGGGTACCGCTCCTCCCACTGTGACCTGCCTGCGTTGGTCCAGGACGCTGCAAGTCCATTGCAAGTGGACAGCATTCACCTTTCTCCTCGTGGGCAGGTCCCACTGATGTGTCGGGGATCCTTGCTAACCCCCCTTTTCACCCCCAGCCCCTCTGGGGCGCAGGGAGTGGGCAGATGGCGTTCAGTGCAGGAGGGCTCAGGAGGCACTGGCACCACCAGCAGCATCCTACCCTCCTGCTCCAACAGCCACACAAACCACTCTCCCCGGCTCTAGGCAGGGCTCCAACACTTGTATCAGCCCTCTGCCTACCATTTCATGAGATTTTATCAGGCAGAGTGCTTCCAGACCTGTAACTCATCCTCATTGCCTCTTTTATTCCAGGGAAGGCACTTTCCTTTGTTAACAAAAACTTCTTTTTGGATGCAAATGGAAACAGAGGTGGAGCACCCAATGTAGTTGTAGTGATTGTGGACGGTTGGCCAACCGACCGAGTGGAGGAGGCCTCCAGGCTGGCCAGAGAATCAGGGATCAACATTTTCTTTGTCACTATTGAAGCAGCTGCTGAAAGTGAGAAGCAGAACATCATCGAACCAAACTTTGTGGACAAGGTACTTACTGGGCTGGGCTCTGCCCAGGAGCTTGGCTCTGACTACATTTTCCAAGCTGTTTCATTCAGGGCATTTCCCTTTCCTTCTTGCCACTTATGGTTATTTCTTGTCCTGCTTATACTGTCTTGAGGTCTCCTGTACAAAGAGCCAGGCAGCAATGCTGGTCGGAAAGGGGATGAAGTCTCTAAAGTTCTGGTCTGAGACACATCATGGAGCAAATGGCTTTTTACTAACTAACACTGGCACAAACGTGCAGTCATACTGACACAAGAGGTTTTCAAAAAATACAGTAGCGTGACAAAGCACAATTGCAGCCTGAGTTTTCCATGAGCCTCCTGTGCATCTCCCGCCTGGCAAATGCTGAGGAGCCCTGTCAACACAATGTCAGTGTTGCATTTACAGACAGGTCCCATGCATGCAAATGTTGGGACACTCCTAACACAGGCACATCCCAGTTGTTCAGCTATACTGGGTAACTCAAACATTTTGTTTCCACTGTTGATCTGATGCGGGTTATTTTTCTGTTATTTGCTTCTGCTGCTATGGACTTCATGGTAGCTCTTGGAGAGGGATTAAATCCCTGCCATGTGCAGCAAAAAAAAGAGAACACAAACCTTGAACGATTTGTATTTGGCACTAACGGTAGCTGCCTGCTCAACAGTGCTTCAGGGCAAGCTGGCACCCAGTTACAGCAGGAGGTATCTAGCAAACGCCAGACCAGGCTGGGCTCAGGAAGCAGGGTTGAGTTATCTGTTATTTTCAGAAAGCAGATTCCCATCTGAGCCGTGTCACTCTGCCATGAAATAATCTCCCGAGTTTCAGAGCTGTCCCCGAGAGCTGCACTGTCTCCGGTCAGCGTTTAATTGGATTGTAGTCTCATTTGCATTTAATGTTTTTAAAAGGGCAAAGCTACAGTGAATCTCTGCAAACCTGCCAGGGACACGGCAGAAGTGGGAGTAGAGTGGGCTCAGAACAGGAAGGTAGAGAGGGAACGGTGACTTGATACTGCTGCATCGTAACACTAAAATAGCTGCAAGACAGTAAGAGCAAAGAGCAAGAGAGCAGGACATGGTGAGGAGCCCAGACTGGTGGGAACTGCAACTCCCTTGCAGCTGTTAGGTTTTATGCAAGTCAAGACCAGGCACCAAGAAAACAGTGCCTCGGTCTTTTAAAGCACTCACACACACACAAAGTTGATAGATAAAGCCTGGCTTAACAAAACATGCTTACCCAGAGACCTGAGGCATTAGCATTTAAAAGGTGCTAAAGCCAAGGACAATCTGATCCAGCCTGTCCCCACCACTCCCCCCCACCCCACGCTTTACTTCTCCCACTCCCTCCTCTGTTCCACCCCTATTTCCTACCCACACTCACCTGACTCCTGCAGATCTGCTCCCTACAAGTATTCAGTTATAAAAATTAATGATTTTTTTTTTTTTGCTATTTGGCAGAGCCAGCACAATGGGGAAACTTCATGGGCTTTTTGCATTTTCACCAAAATTGCCTGGGATTTTTTTCTGCTTAGAAGGGTATAAGCCAAGGATAACACAACTTCAGCCTCAGGTTTCTGTTCAAGGCAGTAGGGTTTGTCAAGCAGGCAAAACCTTCCTTGTTGCCCTGAACGACTGGAGCTGAAATTGCCACCTGGCAAACACACAGGCTCCCATAATGCCCACTGGAGCCACACTAACAGCAGCTCTGTGATTTGGATGCTTTTTCTGCAAACAACATAACTCTTCTAAAAAAGCCTGACAGGTGGCAAACTTGCTTATTACATTTCTTTCACTACTGTAATACCAGCTCCATCCCACAGCTTTTAAAAAAAAGGCAGGGAAAACTGTCCCATTACACAAGTATCTGTGATGTTACATTGACATCATTTCCCAGGGAAGCAGATGGTGACTGGAAGAGAGGCCACTTGAGACTCCAGCCTTGCTCTTTCCAGGAGCCTATCGTTACAATTCAGCTACATACCGCAGCTGAAACAGGCGGACTGAATTTCCATTGCATTCATCCTTGTGTTACCTTGCAGGCAGTGTGTAGGACAAATGGTTTCTATTCCATCAATGTGCCCAGCTGGTTCAGCCTACACAAGGTGGTCCAGCCCTTGGTGAAGCGGGTCTGTGACACCGATCGGCTGGTTTGCAGCAAGACCTGCCTCAATTCAGCTGACATCGGTTTCGTAATCGATGGCTCCAGCAGCGTTGGCACCAGCAACTTCCGCACAGTCCTCCAGTTTGTAGCCAACATCAGCAAGGAGTTTGAGATCTCTGACACTGACACCCGCATCGGAGCCGTTCAGTACACCTATGAGCAAAGGCTCGAGTTCAGCTTTGACAAGTACAGCACAAAGCAGGACGTGCTGAGTGCTATTAAAAGGATCAGTTACTGGAGCGGCGGGACCAGCACAGGAGCAGCCATCAGCTATGCATCAGAACAGCTGTTCAGCAAATCCAAACCCAACAAAAGAAAGATCATGATTCTCATTACAGATGGCAGGTCTTATGATGATGTCAGAGTGCCAGCCATGGCAGCTCACCAAAACGGTAAGCTCTTCTATGGCTACCTGCTCTCCTTACATGCCTCAGCATTTATCCAGGTCAGAGAAATGCAGTTTGCTATGATTTGAAGGCACTAGATGAAACTTTATGAAGGAAACTTTATGAAGCACCTCACCCTGGGGTCTCACTGAGCTCTAACAAGAACAGCATCTGTTTAATATCTGAATAAGGAACTAAAAAAAAATAATCACATAAATCTAGTAAAATGCAGCTATGTCTAGGAGATATCAGGGGATTTCTACAGTCCTAGTAACACATGAAGCCTCCTTTGGCTTTCCAGTCAGGATAGTCATACATCTTCCAACACAACTGTAAGGCATTTGCACTGGAACAAGAATGTGTTGTTCAGACCCAGGGCAGAAGCTTTACTATTGTTTGAATCTTTTTGCTGTTGGCAAAAGGTACTTCCAAAACACATATTACACCTTTCCTCCAATTGAAAATACCATTTTTATACAGACTGAAAGCACTGCAAGTCACTGCCCACATTTTTGTGGCCTGGCAACTACGTTTGCAATATTGGTCTTATATTTAACGCAATGACAACTTTTATGCTCATTCTAAACTCTGGGTTTCTTTCCAGGAGTTATAGCTTACTCCGTCGGAGTTGCTTGGGCAGCCCAAGATGAACTGGAAGCCATTGCAACAGACCCCGATAAGGAGCATTCCTTCTTCGTGGATGAATTTGACAACCTCTACCACTTTGTTAATCAGCTCATCCAAAATATTTGCACAGAATTTAATTCCCAGCCACGGAATTGATGGACTTGAGCAAGGCAGGACCCTTGGGCACCATGCTGAAGGCACGCCAAGTGCCACAGGAGTAATGCCAGCCCTCAGTTCAAGAAATACTGGAGGTGTATTTCTCTGGCACTTTCCAGTCAGCAAGGCTGATTGCAGCTCTGTCCCTATGCATGATAAAAGCTCTATGTAGATGGGTTTTTTTTGTTTTTTTCTGTGCAGGCTTCAGAAACTCTGATTTAGATGGGTAGGAAAACAGGCAGTAAACATGGAGGAAATAACTGGAGCTGTTTGGAAAGCTGCTTCCAGTATAGAGCCCTGGCTTGTCTGATTCCCACCTTTGGGCACGCACAAGCTCCTTAAAATGTACCACCTGCTTCCTGAAGTGGCCAGGTCCCTTTGGGGAGCAGCCATGCTGTTCAGCTGCTGTGGCAGAAGCACCTCCATGTGGCATTGCCCACCAGATGACACCCAGGTCAGGGCTGAAATACCAGACACTTTTTTGGGGGGGACACACAACTCAAATTTGAGTACCTTCTTAAAAGCAGGCACTCTCTCCCTAAAGCTGTCTTGCCAGCAAGTTAAGCTTCAGCTACTGTAAACTCAAGCATTGAGATTTATCCAAACCCAGAGACTGGAAAGCAAGTCCCAAGCTGTGGGACCCTACAACTGTTTGTCAAGCCCAATAAAGCCCCAAATCCACAAAGCAGCCAATGCACGTGAACTGGAATGTCGTCTCCTACAGCACGGCATTAACGTTTGATTTTGAGAAGTGTCTTGTCCCCTTAGCTCTCTTGCTCTGCTCTTGTGAGGCTCAAGGCCTGCAGGACCACAGGAGAGCTGCCAGGAGGAAGAGACTCTTTGAGAAAAGCTGTGGGCTTAAGTTGCTCGCAATCAGAAAAGCATTTGAGACCCATCACTCTATTGTTAAACCACAGCTCTGAATAGCTTACAGCAGTCTCTAGTGTGAGGAGAGCTATTCAAGAGCCATTAACAGGATTTAAGAGGGAATTATCTGAAGTTCTGTATTACACACCAGCAAAAGCAGCATTTCCAGCATTCACAGATACACTCTCCCAAATTTGGGATTGATTTCTGTTTTATGGATTGATTTCACAATGAACCAACTACAGCCCCAGATTATTCAAAACACACAGTTGTTTCTTAAGTGAAGGACTAGCCATATCACTAGTCAGTAGGGGAGTAGTGACACATTAATTGGAAATATTACTGAAGTAGCTAAAAAATTACCAATTAAGTAAGCATAATGCAAACTAATGAGAACAGCAGATTCTGCATGATCTACCTGGTGTGGTAACATAAGCCAGGCTGGGGTCCTCTCAAGAGGCTATCGAAACCAATCCTGGATGAAACAGTTTTACACAGAGAAGGTTCAGATTTTCCTCTCAGAACAAACATGCAGTTCCAGCTTTAACATCATCAGTACAATAATCAATCAATATAATAATGCTACCCAGACAGAAGATGCAGGGCACTGACAGCTTCCAAAAAAAACAAAACAAAGACATAAATTATATTTGTATGCAGAGTTTTTAACACTAATCTGTGCTGCTGCACTTCCACAGCAATAGCCTCTTGCCTTGAAAAAAGTAAAGATTAAGGATAGAGAGTTAGGTAGAAGCAGAGCAACCCCTGATACCCCCATCTCCTGACCCACCTCCCTCACTACCATTCTGCTGAAAGCATTGCTCTCCGTCAACAAGGGACATTACATGGGCTGAACAAAACTCAAACCATAAACTGAATTTACTGGGGACTTCAGTTCAGACACCAGATTTATTGTCTGAAGACCTGTTTGCTTGGGGTTTAATTTGGGGCTAGCTGAGAAAAAGGCCTACGTCTTAACTTTTAGCTACTCTTAATATTGTGGTTTAATTTTTAATGCAATGGCTTACCACCACATACTGTTTTCCATACTAGCCGTATTCTTGCAGCACAGAAGACTGGTACTCTGCAGAGACTCCCCAATGTTTCGCTTGTGAAAGCACAGCACAGACAGCCAGACATTAGGAACAGTTAAAGCCACATGTGTTCTTTAGGATATGCATTTTAATTTCTTCCAAAAGCTTAAACTTCAAGCAATGACAGTGACCTTTCAAATGCTCTTTCAGAGGGAAGTTGCACAGATATCTTCTGTGTCAAACATTTAAAAAGGGCACTTCATGGTCTGTTGTTGCTTAAATGGTTTTATCTTAAGGCTAAAGAACAATGATGGCACTCGGTTGCCAATGTGCATTTTTATTAACTTCTCAGCATGATATTGAAATTGTTGGATCTCAAAGCATGAAAGAGGTTTAATGTTTAATCTGACTCTCCACTAAACTTAGACGTCCTATTCATAAACACTGTAAACTTAAGCGTAAGCCTCGAAACTTGTAAGAATACACCCTTCCATTAACAGAAGCGAGGGGATCAGCACAGAACACACTCCTCTTATCCTTTACCTTTCATAGCAATCAAAATACTTGCCATCTACTAAAGTCTCTAAATATTGTTTTATTAAAAACCAAGATAACTTACGTATAAATCTTCATAAATGTTTGAGGGGGTATATTTGTTTGAAGAAAGCAGCAAAACTCCTTCTGTAACATATACAAGGTATTTTGAGCTTATCAATACAAGTTGCTGTATCTTTTGCAATAAAATTGTCCCAAAGGCATATGCAGTACATGTCACGTCATATGTGGTTAAAAAATAAACACCAAATATGGTTCATACCATTTTAGTTTCTGAAACATAGCTGGGGTTCTTGCTAGGTTATGGAAGACCTAGCAAGGTTGGTAAAGCCCCAGGTGTTTCAGTGTTGTCCTTTTAACACGCTCAGCTGAAAAAAGCCTGAGAGTGAGCTAGCAGAGGAAGGACCACCAAATGAGCTATCAGAGGAAACAGTCATTCAAGCAGAGTCTAATGGCTGAAAGGCATCAAAATCATATGTACTTTCCCAAGTCTGCAAGATCACATCTTACTCAGAAACAGACTTCTTTTGAAGCTGAAAAAAAATTAACACAGTCTCTACACACTTTCTAGATGCAGGGCTGAATCAGAAAAGGATCTAGACATCCAGACACTTGATGCTGGGCCACTTAGTTTCAGATGCCTGACCAGTGCAGTGGAACCTGCCCTCTGGCTGAGGCATCCCAAAAAGGTCACCAAAGGGTTGGACTTGGAGGCAGGCTGCCAGCCAGCGCCGGGAGCTCTCTGAACTAGACACTGGATACATAGCCAGAAGGGGGTTGTCTGATCACTCTCTCCCTAGGAAATAAGCATCTTTGCACTCAGGAGTTGGGCTAGTGGCTCACCACTGCTCAGCAATCACAGTGCAGAACTCTCACCTGGAAATAAATACCAACATGCATGCTCTGGAAACCTTGGGGGAGCTCAATGACAGCACCTCCTGCCTCGAACTCCAGCATTAGCTACTCACATTCTGGGTGCAATTCAAAGTTAAACCGTCTCTTCAGAGAGAGGTAACTCAAAGTCCTGCTTCCCAGCAGTATCTTACCTTGCTAGTCCAGAAGTGAGACACTCGGCACCTCTGCTGTCACTGTGCCACCCTGCACAGAAGGCATCACCTGCTGTGAGCACCCTCCTGCTCCTCAGCTGCTGCTGGTTCAGCTAGAGGAGGGTTTGCACATGGCAGCTGCTGAATTTTGCTTTTCGGACAGATGGGCTTCCCCTTCCTTCTCACATTCCTCCCCCCCCAGCTCTCCAGCACATGAGGGGAACCATTCCAGTGACCAGGAAAAGCTCTGGGGTTAAGCATCCAGACAGGACAAACCCAATCTAAACGTCCTCAGTGGATTTAACACCCTACCTGTAAACTCCACAGAAAATTATCCACATTATCTACTTGGCAAGTCAAATCAAGCCGTAAATATCAGAAATATTACCTAGACACCAAACACCAAGTCAGTCTTCTGTGGCATACATACCTTAAATTACTTCATGGTTGAACAAAGTCACTCACTCTCTATCATTCTTCTAGTTATTTTTCTCTGCCCATCAGCAACGTTATGGAAACAAGTTGATCCCTTTTCTTTTCCATTCCTGTCTCAGTTTGAGAAGTCTTAAGACAGTACCAGGCCATCTACATTTGCTAAATCACCTACATACTGAAAACATTGCAAGTGTACATCTATATAGCTGAGTGCCTCCAAATTCCTCAAAGTTGTCTTTCTTTTCCTTGTTAAAAACTTAAAACTGAGGGGTATCACAGGTTTTAGCACTGCATCAGCTACATCACTCACAATCAGCTGTCAGTCATACTGGATGGCAAGAGACACAAGTGTTATTTTTCTTAATGCCAGCTTAACCCCTTCTCCGATTTCTAATACTCTGTTAATGCAGTTGAAGAACTCCAACACTCACGCATACAAATTACTTCTTTTTAAGCACAGAGAGAAATGGTAGTTAAAGTTTCACCATAGGGCCAAAAAGAATATACTCACTTTTCTCGCACCCAAATCATTATGGGGACATGTCTTGTTCATAGGCAACCATAAGAATGTTAGGAAGGCCCCCCCCCCCCCCCCATGTGGGAGGGTCACTCCTACATTGTTCGTGAAATCTTCTTTCTCCCTACGTCAGGAATCTTCTACTGACCCTCTCTGGAGGCAGAATACTGGTGTGAATGCAATTGTAATGTCATTTCATAAAGCAATTCCTCCTTTCCTACGAGGAGGGAAGATGAGTAGGACTAAATCAGAAGGGTTATTTTACTTACCAAGGAGATGAGAACTTCGCTTATCCCACCTACAAGCTTAGAAAAAACAGGATGGACTCACTAACAAGTTGTTCTGCTCAGTTCTGTGTAGATTCCCATACCTCCCCCTCAACAGTGCCATTCTGAGCATCTTCCTGTAGCAATGCGACTGCCATCTGTGATGTGTGGTTTGCTCTCCCTCATCCTCTCCCCAAGGGCAGAACCATGCACTTATTTTTATGCTAAATATATGTTCTCCCCAAGAAGCGCACCACGTCTTGCTGTGATCAACGCACCGCTGACAGACCAGCTCCTGCACAACAGCACCGTTCTCACTCTGCACGCCTGTTCACCCCACGAAGATACTGGGGACTGTGTGCCTAAGTCCATGGAAAGATGTATGGTGCCAACAGTGCCAAGATGGCAGAGCAGTACAAAACCGAGACATACGGAGAACAGAAAAACTGAGATACTACTGTGAATGGTAACACGTTGCACAGTTCAAAAGGAAGTTCGCATGAAGTTACCTCATGCCCCTCCAAACGCATGTCCACTTGTTCTAGTCTGAGTGCACTTCCCCCTCCTAGCACACACTCCAAGAGTACAAACATCTTGTGATAAAATGCAAAATTATGAACACAATACAAAATGTTGAAAAATAGTATTTATTAGCACCCAATTTACATAATTATATGGTACAAATGACACTTACTTGCTGCTGTAACATTAAAGCTGCTCTTAAAAATCATTGCTTATTTCTGGAAGTCCACGTGATTTTGCTCAGCACAGAATGCGGGTACAGTATACAGCTACCCCACTTCACTACTGTCATACCAATACAAATATCTGCATGGTTACCTCAATGTGGTCTCGTTTTAAACGGCACACTAACATAAGAAGATCTATATAATTTTAATGACAAAATATTTACTTGACTTATTCAGGCAAATGAATGTAGCTTTAACTATAACCTATCCAAGAAGTTTCACAAAATACAAACTGCAGTGAAAAAGAGAAAATTCAGGGCTGCAGTTGAGCAGCTCAAAAAATATACTGGTGCATTTCAAAATAATCTCCCTCTGAATTTTCTATCTTTGCCATTTTAGATATTTAAGATTTTAAAGTATTGAATGTTAGTAAGAAGTTTAATAGTGTGTGTTTGAAGAAGCATTTTCATTTAAAGCAAAAATTTATACTTTTTATAATAAATGCTTATGAAATCTTTGGAGAACAAATCACTTTTTCACTTTTCTCATGTCCCATGATTAAGAAGCCTTTCTGAAATTATGAAATACATTAAATTTATGGATGCTTACTCCCAAGAAATCTATTTCCTTCACAAGTTCGAAAACAGAAATTCTCACTTAAAATAACATTCACTTTTGTACGACAGTAGCATTTAAACAAGGTAATTTGGTGGTACTGAAATTCTGACACAGCCCTGTACTGAGCCATACACAAAAACTGACAAGCAGACTATTTGTCAACGAGTAGGTATTTCTCATTTGGATCCACCACTCTGCAAGACACGTGAAGCCCAACTTTGTTTCAAAGTAGTCATTCAAAACTGGTGTGCAAAATCATAACCTCAGCATAATTCTGAAGGGGAGTCTTAATTTCCTTTAGCTGTTTATGTATCGGTCACAGTAGCCTTTTCATATCAACTATCTGTCATGGAAATGACCCCAAACAGAAGAGGAGCAACTGTAATTACTAGCATTTAAGTGGTTATCACCTGTGGTATCTTCTCCAAAAGAGAACTGTCAGGTAACTCTAAAGTACAATAGTTGTTGTAGAGAGGAAAAAAATAAGTAGATTAATATAAGCAACAAAGAAAATCCAAACTATGGTCCATAAGGCAAAGAAATTTGTCTTTTTTAACCTGACGGTTTCTTTTAAAAGAAACCAATTGAAGATATTTATATGAAATACAATGCAGGTAGCTGATAGGCTGACAAATATCAACAGAAAATCCTAGAGCAACAATAGTCTTCTCATCATCGGTTTTCTTCTACAAGTTTTTTCAGATGCATGATTCAAGGAAAACATAGCACAAGACCACTTTTCAGTCTGCTTGGGCTATAAAGGTACAAGAAATGATTAGCTAACATGCTCAGTTTGCATTTCCAGAAAAAGTGCTAACACATACGAGACAATTTTCAAAACCTATGTATGTTTGTAAATGTCTGATTGCAAGGAAACAATTCTAGGAGCCACACATCTGAAAACAAGCTACATCCAAAAAGCACTGTCTTGATGACAGGAAGAATAAAAAAATAAATTCTTAATGGAAAAATATTAGATTGAAGTCCATTGTTTATCCCTTATACAGTGTTTTTGGCTGCTTTTTGTAAGTAATCCAAAAATAATGAAAATATTTGGCTTGGCAACAAGTTATCCCCTCCCTTTCAGAATAGTACAAATCCAGCTGCATAAATCTTTTCTCAATGTCCCAGTCTAATACTCTGGTGTGAGGACCAAGGGTTTCTTGAAACAGCAAGGAAGTAATTTTGGGAGCCTGCAATTCAAACTGAGGGAATGCAAGCAGACCAGGTTTGAGGACCGTGTCAACGCAAGGCTTTGAGCAGCTTAAAAGCACACATGCAGGCATGGTTTAAACGTGGGTGTGATTTCCCAGGATCACAGCATGGCTTGGCAGCACGAGCAGGGCGAAACTAGTTCAACACACAATACTACAAACCAGACTTACCCAGGAAGAAACTTGGGCTAAAAAGCATATATTATTAACTGCCTTTTTAGCTCAGCCATAGTTTGGATTTTGTCATCTAGCAACAAATCTCTCCTGACAATGAACCAGCGGAGACCCACAAATTGTACTATTCAACTGGATTTACACCTTCTGTAGTGGAATTCAGCTTCTCAAAAACATGCTAAATGATACAGCACTTCGTAAGTTTTCACAACAGACTACAGAGCAGCAAAATTAAGTCAGCAGGTGGGGTAAAGAGATAAATCAGTACAATTAAATGAACTGTGAATAAGGAGGTACAAATCAGCCTTTTGGTGGTGGGAGGAGTAGGGCTGAAGTTGAAACCCCACCACCCTTCAAAGAACACTTTAAGAGAAAATCAATAGTCCTTTATGAAATTTACCCTGCAATGACACTCCACTGCAGGTGAGATTTTAAGATTCTCAGAAAATACAGCCTAAAGGAGGATTTAAGTGGGAAGATAAAAACCAGATATCAAAAAGATAGATAACCTGCACAACAGGTATATTCATTAGCACAGGCAGAGACATAATTTTAAAAGGTCTTATTTCCCACCATCCTCCCTCCTGGGATTAGTCCCACCAGCTGAATGAGAGCACTTGCCTGAGCAAGGACTATTTACACAAAGGTCATCCTAGTCCCGCCCCAGCTGCCCAGGTGTTTGTTCATTTGCTCTATTGTATGTAATACTATCTTCTACAATATGGGTTATTTCTTGTAAAACACCCCCTATATAACTGGATGGATTAACACTATGGTTTTCATCAGTTTCTCTGCTGCTCAGTAGAAACATTGTGGTCGTTTTGACTAGCAGTTTACAGGCCATTCATTGCAGTAACGGTGTTTGTCTCCAAGCTTAAAGACACTGAGGATGAGTCAAGACTGTTCACCTATTGTAACCCTCTTCAACTAAATACATTATCGACTTAGATAAAATATTCTCAATGCCTTCATGTCCTTATGGAAGAAGAGAGCTTCCTGAAACATCTGAGTGTTTTTTTCAGGGAAATCTTTGCTTCCTCTCTGTCACTTGATACTAACAGCTATGCTGAGCATCCCTACGATGCTCACCAACAGCAGATGCCCAAGAAAACTCAATTACCATGTCAAAGATTGCAACATTGGTTTGTGTAAGTGGTTTACTACCATATTCTGATTTCTTCATTCTTAACAGTGTAGTCTGAAACAATTTCCACTAAACAGCCACAAATTTCAGAATGATTTTAAATGCCATATTATAAGCAGCATCATGTTTTCACAGTTATTTCCATGAATCTTATCAGCTCACCCATAAGAAAACTGAAAGACATACATGCTGAGTCACAAATTACCTGGAACCACTGGTCCCATACACATCTCATTTGTATGAGAAAGTACTGAAGGAGTATTTTTTACAGAATGGGCTATTTAATGTGAAGTGAGTCATACAGTTGACACTGTATGTAATATATATTAAATACATAAATTATGACCAAAGAAAAAAAAAGAAAATAATGAGAAACAAGCCTAAAATTCTACTCCGCTTCCCAAATTTTGTGGGTTTGGTTCAATACTAACAGACATCATGACACAAAGTCTTAGTCCTGCAATGTTGTTTTTAAATAAATGTTTATACAGAAACAAAAGAGTAGTCCCACTACAGTGCCCGAGGAAGTTATCTTTGCATAACTGAGTCCCCCAACATGAAGACTATGTTAACAGAAGAGGAAGTTCTGTTCTTAGAATTTAAGTAATAAGCTATAACAAATCTCTTGCCATATCCTCATCTAAAGTGACATGGTTTTGAAATTTGAACAATCTCCACCTTTTACTTTGACACAAGAGTGCATAATTTGGAATCTGGATATATACTAGATTTTATCCTTCATACAACCTGCAACCAATTGACAAATAAATAAATCCGAAGAATCATTATGGGAAAGCCTTGATAACCTTGTTACTCTAACCTTTTAATGTTTTCTCCTTTGTGATACCATCGGGCTAAACTCTGCACTGCTCCCCAGCCAAATTCTCCCATGATGACACCAGTCACATGGAGGGCACATAGGTAGTGGGTTAAATGGCCAGAACCTATCTCCTACAGGGTATAGCAAAGGGTCTCCCTGCTTCCCTCGCTGTTCAGCACACAATCAAAATGACCGCTGCCTACAGATCCTCAAAGTAAAAATACAAATAATCTCATTTCCAATACTTCCATGCGGCAGAAATTACTTGATAGATTGCAAACCTGATGCTTCAGCAAAGAGGACTCCAGGGAGAACACTGCTATACTCTCTTGTACAGGCACAGGGACAATCACAATGGCTGCATTTTCTTCCTTAACTCAACCCATGTTACTAGGTTTTACTAGGTTTACTAGATATTTAACACAGGTGTCAAGTAGGCTCCCTAGGACAGTCTGCAAAGACACTGCCAAACCACAGCCTGCAAACGCTTCCAAATACAGATCTTTGAAGGCATTAAAACAAAACCCAAACCTGCTTATCTGATGTCTATGCCTGCTTTTTAATTTTTTGTTTCCTTTGGGATGGACTAACACTTCTGCCATTCAAACACTGCTCAAATGACACATCAGTTTATGGAAATTGCTGCTCCCCAAAATTACATTGTTAAAACATGAGGAAGGAGGTGGGGAAAGGGAACATCTGTGATCAAACAGGTGTACTGAAAAAGGTGGTGTAACTAAGTCCTTTATCTCTTATACATTTATTCAGAAGGACAAGTTTCTGGTTACTTTAAATTCACATCTGCAAAATGGTGTTGTATGACCTAATCACAAAGCTGTATGGTGAACATCACACACTTGCTCAAACACATTACATATGGGACTGCTTTAACATAACATTATTTGAAAACATATGGCCTAAAAAATAACCTACAGTACATGGCATATAGTTCTACAGGCTTCTTTCTTGCTAAAGAACATATTTTATCAAAATAAAGATGAATGAGATCCCAAAATATTCTTTGGGTGATTTTCTTACAAGCAGTAAAATCTTTTACATGGTATGTCTAAAGTTTTCTCTTTGAGGCACAAAAAAAAAATATGCAGACACTAGGATTTAGTAAGAGTGAAGAAAATGTTTTCCACAATATAATTTTATCTAGAGCTTCTTCCAGCTCCAAATCATTTTGTGCAAGCATTTTGGTAACTGAATCAAATATGTGAAAGCAAACAGCACAGTGAAGTAAATTAGAAATAAAAATGAGAGTATTTTAACCTAGTGAACCAATATTCAACATATGGAAGGACTGAAAATTCTCCCATTAAATTAGTTAGTAAAACCAAAATCAGTAGCACAGGCTAATATACAAAAACGATTATATGAGTTAACCATTAAAAAATGTACCATGTAAATTAGATATCGGAAAAATAGTAAAATCAGTAGCACAGGCTAACATACACAAAAAATTATATGAGTTAACCATTAAAAAATGTACCATGTAAATTAGATATTGGAAGAATAGTAACAGTAAAATGCCATATACTGATGTTGCACAAAAATGCTTTTTTTGCAAGAATAAGCCTCAGGTCCAGTTTTGTTTACATCTTCAACAGATGTATGTATCACATTCATGAAGTTACCAATTACATTGAACCAGGAAGAACTGCACATAAAAGGGAAAAAATAAAAATAATTTAGTGCCCTCAGAGCTCAGAAGTTCCAAGCTTATAAAACCCAGGATAATTATGAAACAGGAATTAAGTATCTAGCTGCAAAAGAATCATAACAACATACTGAAAGTGAAGAAGAAACTTAAGAAGCAACAATGCTCAAAGTTATTTAAAACAGTTGTCAGAAATAAATACGATTTGGGTTTGCGAGACATTAGCCAGAAGACCAAAAGTTTGGTCTTCCTACACAAAAGCATCATGTTGGAGGAAAAAAAATCCAAACAAAACCCACACTTAACAGATGACCTTCAGACTAAGTCCAACAAATCATCCATGTGGAATGGTGTTGTAGGCACCAAGCTATGGAAAACTGAGCTAAAAAACTGAAAACAAGAAAAAGTTGTGTAAAAAGAGCAGACTACAAAATAGCTTGAAGAAAGTGGAAAGGAATGGAAATATACAGCTAGAACCAGTGCGTGCCTGCAGGTTCCAAATTACAAAGATGATGAGGAATATGTAAAATGGCACAAAACATGGCTTAGAATGCTGGAATGAAGTTACAAAAAAAACCTACTAAACACCACATAAATCCTCCTGTCAGTGAGACATAATTGTTGAAATAATCTTTGAAAGCAAGCCTAATTGTTTAGAACATACATAAAACCTCACTGGCCAAGACAATATTAAAATGCACAAACTTACAACACTGCTTTAGCAAGCAGATGGACTAGATAACCTAAATAATTTTTTCATCCCTAACTCCTATGACGATGTTCAGAAGATCTGACAGGCTCATGCACAATACCCTGCAGTCCTACAAGTATGTGAGCAAGTACAGTAAAAAGACATTGACATCGATTATGAAGACCAGCACAAAAATATATATATACTCCACAACCTCTTTGTAAGGCTACATTTGTTTTGTTTTTTTAAAGGCACCTCATCCTCTAGCTATTGCCAGCTTTTAAAAAGAAAAAAAAAAATAATCACTTTTCCGTTTGAGCAAGAGCTCAATAGTGAGAAGGAAACATCTTTCAATTCACATTTCAACAGCCACTTCTTACATTCGAATTGTAATCAGAATGACAGTCTTTAAAAACAAGCATGCTGGCCTATTAGTTTTATGTACAGCAATTTAAACAACTGTAACTACATATTGTATTGTGTAAGCAAAAGCACAACATTCATTTCATACTCACACCATTACCCTTTGTATACACAAACTCAAGAGAACTCTTAATACTAAAACATTAAAATGCACCCATGGAGTCTTCCCTTACTAGACACATTTAATACATGTTTACAATATATATACACATATATAATATACATAACTTTTAGAATTTTTCAAATAAATCTTTGTAATTTCCTCTTCAAAAAGAAATAAAATAATGACACTGAAAGAAATATGAGTCAAGTACAAAGAACTCTCACAAAGTTGAATGCTCAGTTTTGCAGCCAAGTTTCCCCCTTTCTATCATAACCAAAACACTTTATAAAAACTAAATAATCTGAATTACTATTGTAGTCATCTGTTTCATGGTAAAAGTTCTAATCTTATCTATGGAAATATATTGCATATCAATATGATGAAGTGACATATCTGAATATTCTGAGCAATAAAAGGTATTCCAGGATATTTTAGCAGTAAATATAATGTGTTGCAGGCTCAAACAGCACAGGTCAACCTTTTATTCTAAGTAATACAGTTGATTTAAACTCTGAGATCAGCTTCAAATGTGGTCCCATCCCCAAATGCCACTCTAAAAACAACACAGTCAAACCCTATATTGGTATCTTTCAATGATTCCTTTTTAAAAAGTGTCAGTTTAAAGGTAAAGATTTATTTATCAGTTTCCAGTCTTAACCTCAGGCTGGTATGTAGAAGAGTCGCATTGGGTTCTTTCCTACTCTCATCAGCACCAGAAATCATCTCCAACAGAAATTCTGCCTTCTATTCCCATTAGAGGAAAACACCAACTTCAAGCTTATCAGCAATAATAACTCTGATGATGACACATAATAGAAAAGAATCCACTCACCTCCCTCTTTAAGAAGGGATAAAAAGACTAAAAGATCAGATTAAAAGTTATTTGTTATTTAAATCAACAGAGAAACTCTGATTTCATAAACAAAGCACGTCTGTTGAGTAATTACAAGAAGCACTCACTCTTTAGGTAACTTGATCAATGGCACAATATGCCCAGTGAAGTGGACAAGTTAAAAAGTTCCACAAATGGTGAAGCTGGAAAATACTTCTAGAAGTAGCAGAATCTCTCAAACTGATGGAACTTTGTATAGTTCCCACCTATTGCACTAGTAGGACTCATACACAGCATCACGTATAAGTTTAGTCTTTAACAGAAATATTTCACTGTTACCCTTAATGCCCAGAATGATACCCTTTTTAGCAGGAAAGCAAGAGGAGATAAATGTTTGATAGTAAAATTGTAGGACAGCTTCTTTGGAAAGGTTTGTGATAATTTCTTGTGCCAGATCTCCAAGAATAAACAGCATTATAAATCTGAATAAGTTAAATCTGCTACTACAGTATATACAGACTGCTTCAGTCTGTTGTTAACTGGGACTAGACTAAAGGCTCAGCTTCTAGCCACACGCTAATACAGTCTTTATAAAATTATATTTTTTCTTTTGCAAACTAAATATTTAGTGTATAACACGGAAGATATAACAAAAACTTTACTGCATTTTAATTTATGTTAGTAATTTGCTTTCTTTTAATTGCATTTATCTTAGGCTAGCAGCCAGGTGGCTGAGATTAACTATCCACTACTACTCTCTGAACAAGATTTACTTTATTAATACCAAAGGAATGACAAAGTACCTCTCACATGACACAGTAATGAGCATGTGAACTGACACTTTTTCCAGGTGATTTAATTTTAAGTACACTAAGATTCCTCAATAAAAAGCATCCTAGGAAGTTTCCCTCCTTTCCTACTCCCTGATGCAATTAGACCCCTTCTTTCCAGTACTCTGTTTTATTAATAGAGAATACATAGACCTAGTTTCACCCAAGGCCTGCCTGGACGAAAATTCACACCCTCTGAAATAAAAGCATTTCTTTTGTTTTTTAACTATTTGAAACTGAGAGTTTCCAAGCTCACAGTACCAGCTGAGCTCACAGAAACCAGAACAAACGTCAATTTAGAAAACACCACCCTGCAAAACTAAACACTTACAAACATTCTCTGAATTACAGGGCAGGATAAGAAGACTCATGCCCTCCTCTCCTCTTTTGTGCAGCTGGTTAAATATATACAAAGCTAGAGTTGAAAGGGAAGCACTCTGTCATACAAACACTTTAGCCAGGGCATCTGCTCCTGCACTGGCAATATAGCATTTGGAGGGGTGGAATGCCACATCATGAATGGACTCATCAAATTTTTTGCGATGAGCAGTAAATTCTTGGATGCAGGTCTTGCTTTCAAGATTCCACAAGCGAATTGAACAGTCATGACCTAAAAAAAAGAGAAAACAGTTGTCTTTATAATTCTCGTGTCTGCCACCATTAGGAGAAAAAGAAAATGAAATTTGAATGTACTTACTGCCAGACATCAAATACAAGCCATTAGGATCAACAGCTAAACTTGTAACTGCATCTAAGTGAGCTACCATGGAGTGGATCAATTTTCCTTTGAAAGAAAAGATTTATTTAGATTATTTTCTGCAATTTACTTTGTTATCTGTATTCACTGCTTAAACCCTACTGCAGTTCATATTATAAATACAAGATCTTGTCCCCGTGATTGAATCATTAAAATTTTGCAAGAAGTAATTCTTTTAATGTTTACAGTCTCAGGAGAGCCACAGTACCACTATCACCAACTTTGTTAGACCTTTGTTTTATGTCTGCAAAACCACCGAGAAGCTGCAATCACTGTGCATTTTAAGTATCTGCCCATTAAGTGAATTAAGCAAGTTCAGGAGTAAGATCTTGACTGGGAAGGAGGGCAGGGGGTGAGTATACTAATAAGCAATGAATATAAACTACATAAGAATATGGGGTAATTTTAGTCAACTCAGAATTAATGTTCTATTACAGCTTATTATAATTACAGTAATGATTTCATGTTAAAAATAAGAAATCATGGGTCAAATGTGGGTTTTTTTGTTGCAGAATATAATAAACCAGGGGGAAAAAAATGCATGGCCATTTCCTCTCCTATTTATTACAGAACTACATCATCAAACAAATCAGCTATTTTCAGCTTTTTCTTCAGCTTCCATTGGGTCCTTCCACTTCTTGTTATTTAATATACATCTGGAGAGTAGCAACCTTAAAATAACAAATTGAAAGACCTCAATTTAACTTTTAAGTCAGTGTGATCTGGAAGCAGAGAAGTCACAAACTGAAGATTATCAAGATCCACAGTCAGAATAACAGATTAATACTACCATTCCTATCAAAAAAGTCCTTTAAAACCTAAAAGGTTTATTATTACACATCTCAGTGCAACTCTCACTAAAAATGAGAAAAAGTATTATAAGCTGTCCAGCTGTTTCTGCAGAAGTCAGAGATCTAGAGAAATACAGTGGATCAAATTGAGAACGATGCCTACAAGGGAACTTCTACCTCCAAGCCATCAGGCAGAGTTCTTGGAAGCACTAAAGGAGCACCAGAGCTTCCTGCCCTCAGATCAAAATAACACAGACAACATAACAGAAGAAACATGAACATAAGCACATGAAGATTTTGAAAAAGCTTCCTTTTATGCGAAATATTGATAACTCCCATACATAAGGCATTTTAAAAGAGTGGACAGAGGATGATGCAGGTTCCTTATCACTGTGCCGATAAAGTTTTAAGTGGGCTGGCAATCTTTGGGCTCTACTGGTGATGAGAGACTTCTGTTTCAGAGGATATCCAATTCTTGACATCCCTCAACATTTATGTGAATAATATTAATCATAATAAAATACCATCTATGTTTTATGTTATACAACTGCTATGACTAGGACCAGCTGAAAAGATGCATACCTGTATTGTTGTCATAGAATTTGATGTGTCTGTCTTCATGAGCAGTGATACTAATTGGAAGAGTTGGATGGCTGATGACTCTGTTTATCTGACAGGAGGAACTGACTGCAAAGAAAAAACCCACACATATCAATACATGTAAATTGCTAAGTTCTTTGAAATACTGCTACTAAGAAATAAATATACAATCAATCTTATTTGCAAAGTAATTCTTTCCTTTATATAATGGAAATCCTCAGCCAGCATCTTATGTAATGTGGTTTAATCTAAAATACTTTCCAAATTACACACATAGAGAGGCATATATAAACCATATGTATGAGTGTAAATACAAACAAATAAGGTTCAACTTTTGGCCATGATTTTAGATGGGTGCATCAGCCAAAAAGTGAGTGAAAATACCTTTTCTGCACTTCCCCAGCTCCACACTCCTCCTTTTGTAAAGCCAAACTTTTTTCATAACATACAGACAGTACGGGAAAATTAACACCACAGGCAGCATGTTTCCAAGCAAACAAGATCCCATGCACTCACCCTCACAGAGCAAAACCCACCTACTACTATTTGATATACATGGATTAATATTCTTATTGAAGAAAAGGATGTTAGACTATTCATAGGAGAGCCACTTTCCTAGCCTTCAAGAATCTTGAAATATCATATATATACACATACACCCCACTCCCTGCCTGCCCCCCCCCCCCCCCCCAAATAAAGTATAGGACTTTTTTGATTAGAAATCTAGGCATTGCTGTGACGCACAGCCTATTGCAAGTGTGGTCTTAAGAGGCATAATTACCACAAAAACACAAATAGCCACTTCACAGAACAGCAAAATACACTTATCTTCTTTCATGTGGGAGTTGACTGTATTTAGTTAAACTGCTGCCAAAGAACACTCACATCATCTAATCAAAATTCTTACTAAAATAAACAAAATAGAGTACTACTATAGGACCACTTGCTACTAAGGTGGTAAAGACATCAATTTACATCTTTCTATAAAAATCTGAACTGTCAAGTAGTGTCAGCATCCACAGGACACTTCAAAATTATGGAAGTGCAAATTAAGGAAAACACACATTCATATTAATAAACCCCCCTAAAATTACTAAAAGCACATGAGACTGCATCACGGCCAGCTATCCTCACAGTTTTAAAATGCCAAGTAGAGTGAGGCTTATACTGAACAGCGGAGTCCCTAAGTGGTGGTGGTAGGTTATTTCAGGTGACTCTTGCCTAGTTCTTGTAGAAATAATATATATTTTTTTAAATACATGTCAGCTTTATAGTACTGTTACATAACTAAATATACTAAACAGGGACTGCTGGTTGCCAACCACGGTCTTGTTTTCTTAAAGGAATATTACTGAATTACAGAAAGGAGGAGGTGATGAAAAAAAATAGAAGAAAAAAAAAAAAAGAAGAAAGGTAACTTCCACAGAGTAGAGATAACTGATTAAAAACTGTTTTTTCAGACAGGAATAAAGATGTGGGTTAAAAAAGGAAATCCTGCACAGTAAGGAATAATATAAAGAAGGGAAATGGCACTTTCCATTCCCTCTTATAAAATGACAGAGTAATTTAACTATTTTAAAACAGACAAGCAAAGCCAACAAGAAGGGCTTACTCCCTTTTAAAAATATAATTAAATGGTAGAATTCAGTTACAAAACTTTCAGGGGAAAAATTATCAAATTTTTAAAAAAGACTGAATTTTATATTATTAACAGGCTACCATTTTAGCCTGAATATGAAACTTCATGCTTCAGCTCATTCCTCTCTCTTTTCTAATGCCAGGGTAAAATAATTTACTGATAGCAGGCTCCTTACAGTTTCTTCTAAAACTTCTGATATTGGCCACTGCCATGATCCAAGGCATTATATCGGACCTTGTGAATACTCTTCCACTGGAGCTTTGCTTTTCTTCTACAGTGAAAATTTCAACTAAAGCCCAACTGCAAATGAACCAAGAGCATATATAAAACTTAGAAAAGGGAGGAAAATAAAATAGGAAAAAAGAATCCACAAACACAAACTCCCGAATTTTTAATAAATTCAACTTTAGATTTTCCTGATATGACCTCTATCTTGCAATTTTGACTACAGAGAGAATGGAAATCTTGAAGCTGCAAAGATCATGAGGCTGTATAGAAGAAACCTGTGCTTTTCCTTGTGCTACTGTTCCTTGAAGAGGAACTCAGATAGTGTGGGCTTGTTTCTTCTACCTTCATTCAAAAGTACGTGTACTCTTCTGCTACTGAAATACCCACAAGGTCTGCTGTA
Organism: Buteo buteo; assembly: GCF_964188355.1. Lineage (NCBI taxonomy): Eukaryota > Metazoa > Chordata > Aves > Accipitriformes > Accipitridae > Buteo > Buteo buteo. Next base: position 25,225,279 of record NC_134182.1, read on the forward strand.
GTAGTAATAATTTACTGTTACATCTCAAAAACACAGCTTGTAACATAATTCATGTTATAATTTATCATGACACTGCCTAACTGGAAACACTGAAAAGACTATCAACAGTATCGATCTTAAACAAGCTTTTTTTTTTTTTTTTTTTTTTTTTTTAAAATACATACTAGTATCCACACTGGACTCCAGGGTAAGAATTCGTTGCCGTGTCTCCATGTTAAAAATGCTAGTGTGTCCACTGTTAAATGATGCTACCATGAGGCTTGGGTCACTGCTCACAAGATCTACTGATGAAGGGATTCCCATTTCTAGAAAACAATGTAGAGAACATTTCCATAAGATTTAGTTGGTGTAACGAAAACCAAAAACCAAACAAAAAAACCCAACCAGTAAGGACTTTAATATCATAAGGGCCATGATTATGAAAGGAAATGTTACATTTTAAAATCTACATTATGCCAATCTAAATAGATTGCCCTGTATGATCACTATTTTAATCCTATTTTTCTGTTATACATATCAACATTCCTTACTAAGATGCTGAATCTGAAACTGCAGCTGGACAGAAATCTACTTTGACATTAAGAAAGTAAGAACACCCTGACCCCTTTTCCTTCCTTTAATTCTCAAACAAACCTCCATTGCATCAAGTAAAAGGACATAAAATTGAAGTGGTAAAACCATCTACATGACAGATGATTGATGTTATTATTAACCTGGGCAAATTCAGAGCTTAAAAAACTCCAGAGCTTTCCAGGTGCAGGTTTTATATGCTGACACTATCAGCATGGAAAGTTGCATAAATACTTTATAAACTCATATTACAAGGCTTCGTCCATCCTGCCTATTATGGTATACATCTGATCTTCTTACACTGTAGCTACCTGAGCACTATAGGACAGAAGGCCAAATCAGCAGAGCTTGGGTATAGAAAATATCCCTTAGAATTTTTCTCTTAGAATGTCCTGTTCACCACCCACTAAGTGAAAGAACACCACCGGTTGCAACAGATGCCAGGAGGAAGTGTGAAACACTGACTGTTAAGCAACCTAATGTCCATGGATCCAGATAACGCAGGAATATCATCACCTCTTTCTAAACCTAAGATTCATGGGAAAAACATCTTTTCTGGACACGTGACCTCAGGAAAGCCGGTCAGCAATGGTGGTACTTATCTAGAGGTACTCCAAAAAAGCCAAAAAGGATTGGTGTAAGAAGAAAGCATGTATTGTTTCTGAAGTGACCTTTTCTACCACTGCCACACCTGCTTATCTGCAGCTTCCTGGTAAGCCTACAATGGTTAATCTAAAGGACTTAAAATGATGACTGCTAGATATTTTAGAGAGTTTGTTCAAGGTTCTCAATAAGCCATAGGAAAACTCAGTTTCAAAGGAGGATCTTTGAATTTCACAACTGGATTTCATTCCAGTTTGGAATATAAAAAAACCCAAGATTAACTCTGTGAGGCAAGAATACTCCCCCTCCCCCCTTAATTTAATAATTAAAACCCAAACAAACAAAAATCAAAACAAAACAAACAAAAAACCCAAACAAAAAGAAAACACTACCAGGAAGTTTTCAAAGCAGACAGGTAGGCAAGCTGGCAGCAAACCAGTTATGTTTTTCACAGAACCCTGCAGACCTTTGGAAACATAGTTCTGCAAGAACTAAAACACATGAAACATCTCTGTTTTCCTCAGTCTATTTTAACTAACACGTAATGGCAGATCCGACCAGCTTTACACCATAATTCAGTAAGTCTGTTCAGCTATGTCGAAGTTTATTTGGCCTCAAAGTTGTTCTGAAGAGCCAAGGAACTGTCTTGGTTTGTGGGTTGCCTTTAGGACCATCAGCTCTAAGAGAGTTTGGCAATGTCAACAGGCTCATTCTAGAGCGCTTAGACAGCAACTTCAAGCAATTAGGCTCTAAACAGTAGGATTTTGATTTGTGCATGACATTTCAGTAACTGGAGTTACTGTGTAGCAGTGTTTAGGATGACTAGGTTATTGCTATTTAGTTAATGCACAAACTCAGAAATTCAACTAGAATATGTGTGTTAGAGGCACAAGGAACATAATCTGGAAGGTACAATGACACGGGCCTGAGACAAAGCACTGACTACTCCAAACCTCTGTTGGGGGAAGAAAGAGTTTCTTTATTCTGGACAAACCAAAAGCAAGGGCCTAATGGAAACTCAGTTTGAATCTGAACTACGGAGTTGATACATTATACTCCATGGTTCTAGTAACATCAGCAGATCATCTGCAGCAGTTGGCTTTTAGATGTAAGTGACTGTCCCCCTGTGTGTAGGTATCTATTCAGCTGGCGTCAAAGGAGAAGGGATCCAAAATTTACTCTTCCCCAAAACATTCGTAATGATATAAAATCCAGCAAATCAAACAAGATAGATTTCTATTCAGTAGCCAAAATTACAGCAATCTGAATAGTGATGCTCATGCACTTTAAGTGTAGGGCAATTTTCTGTACCTTGATTATCATTAAATATATTGAGAGCTGGAGCAATTTCTGTAGCTTTCCATAGACGTATAGTGCCGTCTGCTGAACAGGATAGCAAACGCTGGTGTGCTCCACTGTAAACCAGACCCCACACTGCATCTGTATGGCCTACAAAAGCACCTCTTAGAACAGAAGGATCTGCGAACAAAACACAAGAAAACACATATCAAAACAAAATTTGAATTAAGTCAATAGTTGTATCTTGGTCTGTGTTTATGGACCAACCTTAAAAAGCCAGTCCATAAAACAACCAAGATCAATCAGGTCACAGCAATACAGAAGTCTCAATCATTCTTGCATGAAGATGCTTGAATTTCATCAGCACATGTGGCATTCAGTTATGCAGTTTACAACTAATGGAACAAAACAATTTCTCAGCAGAAGGGGCAGTATCAAAGTTCGAAAAACACACTTTGATTTTAAAATTCACTCTCAAAAAAACCATTAATGGAACATCAGTCCCTTTTTCCCAAAAGCCAGCTTTGAGGCCAACTGCATCTGAAGCTATGAGAAGCGAAAAATATTTTAGAACACAGACACAAGGCTGACGTCTGTTCAGATCTGGTAAATCTTACCAAACTGGGCCTTTTTAGCTGTTTGCAGGCAACATTAACAACTTTGGTCTCAGACTATACAACTTCTTTTTATCTCAGCTGCACAGAGATTTGTTGAAGAAAAGAACTTTAAAATACATATTTGCTGTACTTGCCAAGTATCAGGTTTAGTCCTGTACTTTTTCAACCTAGGTGTTTCTCAAAATTGTGATGAGATCAAGGCCTTTTTAAAGAAACTGACAAATGCAAGCATTACCTACAAATTTTACTATTTTAGCCACATAACATTAATGTCACTAAATGTATCATTTCACTGGTGTGTGTGACAGCAATGTACCGTAAGAGTCATAGGGATCGATGTTTGGGTTGGTTGTATTCCAGCCATGGATGAGGCCATCTGCTCCCCCACTGTAACACTGTTCACCATTACTGCTCATCACCACACAGAGCACTGGTCCACTGGAAGAAGTCCCCCACAAAGAAATGTTGACTATTAACATTTTCATTATGTAAAAAAAACCAAAAACAAAAAAACCCAACAAACCCAACAAAAAAAAAAAAAAAAAATCAATAGAATCTTCAAATTTCCCCGTTAGATACTTGCTGCACGACTGCAATAAAAATTCTGCAGAGTCAGACCATATGCTACAACACTTCCCACAAAAAAACCTCCACAGTATTTGGTACTGTAACTACAATCAGGACAATTTAATCATTATGCACATGAAATGTGAAAAGTGTCATGCTTTTAAACTATAGGCTTTGTTATTTTGCATAAATAGCTTTTTTCCCTTTTTTAAAGATCTAAGGCTCTTTCATGAAATCAATTCAGTAGATTTAAATTCACTGCAAGCAGCTTCATTTTACAGATGCACATATCTGACAAAGAGGCAAAAGCTGCAATGATGAACAGAACACCTAATCAAATTTGAACTGTATAATTTGTAGGTTTTTCTTTTTAAAACTGTGGTGTACCTAGCTCCAGACATAAATAATTATGCAGAAAGGAGATGAACATATGCAGATATTTTAAATAGCATGGGAACTAAAAGCATCACAAGCCATCACTTTCTGACAAGGTGGAAATTACTTTTTAAAAAGATTCTGTGTCTGTTTAAAAATCACCTATTTCTCAAAATATGACAGTGTTTCTCAGGAAATACTCACTTATGTGCTCTGAAGGTATATATTGGCTCTACATCAAGAGAAGCACTCCTAAATGAAGTACAAGAAAATATTAGCATGTATATGATCTTACACAATGCTTTACCATAATGTGCCAGAATTGCTAAATTCTTAAAATCACTGCTACGTCTTTTGAAGTGTTTCCCCACAACTTCCTCTCCCAACATGATTTTTCGTATGTCTAGGAATTCTTTGCATTCTTTCCAAATATGATAGGATTTGTTGGTTTGGTTTGTTTTTTTGTTTAAAGACCTTCAAGGTAGAGAGGCCACAAACTCTCACACACCAGTCAAACCAGTAGGTAGGTACTTCAATTGTAGGGAAGGTGTGGAGTGCCATCAGTATCACATGGAATATATCATTAAGTGTTCCAAATCCCTACCCAGAGCAAAGGAGCTTATGACACCTTGGTTTTATATCAATGCTGTAGCACAGTTACAAGCCACTTCAAAAACTGCTGCTCTGGACTTTATCAATCCAGTGCTCATTACAGACTGCAAGAAGACCACATGCTTTGCCCAGTCCTCCTAAAAGGTATGATGTACTCCCTTACTATATTAGCCCCACTATGAATTTGCTCTCATTTCTGCAAATCCCCAGCAACATGCAAAAGACAGTGTACAAAGGAACCTAGCAACATCTCAGTCAAAGTTTAAAGCTATACACATCTATACGCATATACGTGTATACATATATATAAAAATGCATTTTTATACATTTATATACACATGCAAGCACACTAACAGGCCACACTCAAATATTTTCACTAGAAAAATTAATTTGCCATGTTATCTACACAGAAAATACAAAAAAGTGAATGGTTTTCATTTTCACAAACAAAACACATTCACAAACACACATGGATTTCTTCTGGCACTCTTTAGAAATCTCCATTCTTCTGTAAGAGCTTGTTTTCCTACTCTTGAATTCAAGGAACAATTTCCATTAACAACAAAGGCCATCCAGTGAAGTGGCATCTACAATTTTTTTTTTTTTTCCATGAATGAAAATGTTTTTTGAAGCAAAACAAAACAATCTTACTTTTTTGCTGGGGCTGTTTTTTGTAAATTCCACATTTTTAATGTATGGTCCTCTGAAGCTGTTATTAAGACTGGTTCAACCGGATGAAAAGCAAGACCTCTTATTCCATCAAAGTGACTTCTTAATGTGAATTTGGGGTTCCAAGTCTTTCTCAATGCATCCTTATTGTTTGCTATCTAATAAAAAAAAAAAAAAAAGCCAAACTTGTAAGTAATCTGGAAGGCACAAGGAAAGGAAGTAATCAGAAATTTAGTTTGGCATTTTCAGAAGATGTCAAATTACCTCACCCACTTCTCATAACAAGCTGCTCTTGAGAAACAGTCCCTTTAACACTGATCAGACAATTCAAAATGAGAACAAAGGCAGATGTATTCCACAAAGGCAACCAGTAATGTTGCATCCACAGTAATACATTGTGTGCAAATCTGAAATACTCCATGTGTCTGTCAAGTTACACAATGTAAAAGCTGAAAAGTACCTTTTTGACTGATACTGCTGTGAACTTAGTTTGGTATTTGAAATTTGATCTATACCTACTGGCTCATTCATTAACATGGCCTGACTCAACCAAGCTGTGGTCCCTGAATATCCAAAGTACCACTGACAGGGCATCTCTGAAGTAAAGATGTAAGAGAAATAGAGAAGTGTCTAGCAGCACAGAAAGGAACACAACCTAACTTACTCACCTAAGGCAACACAAGCTCTGTAATAATGCAAGACAAGTAAAGCTTGCCAGAAAAAAACCAAACCCACAAGAAACCCCCCAAAACTGGTGAGCAATAAGCTATCATATTTACAGACATAATTATGTGGCAATAAATGCATTTTAGCAGATCCAAACAGAAAGCCCTTAAAAAAATAACAGTTACTTCAACATTGCTCTCTGAACAAATGTTGACATAAAATGCTGGACAGACTTTTATCACTCTGTCAGTCAACACTGCCATATTTAAATTTACCTTCCCATAATGACTGCTGATGGTGGTTATGGAAAACCAGGAAAACAAACAATTGTAACTCAAATATTGATTATTTCATTATGTTGAAAGCTACAGATAATTCCGAATGATTTAGTATCATTAACTGCAAAGAAGAGACAACTATTTTGAGCTACTTCAAGAACCTACATTTCATTCTGGAATGTGGGGCAAGGCAGGGGGAAGGTTTAAGAACAAAAGTGCTTTTTCTTAAGCTTTGTTACTTCTGGATTTAATAATAAAAATATGCTCGAATTAACAGGTTCTACAGATTTTAAACAATGAGAAATGAGTTGTAACAAACAGCACGTTTAGTTTCATCATACTTCTTAGTAATTATGTACTGTCTTGCTCAGGAAGACAAGTCAGTTTTTTTGCCGGTGTACTGAACTGAGTTGGCTCAACAAGGGAACAGACACATGCTTGAGCTGGTGCAAGGAGGGGCAGGACTGCAAAGTTAGCAGCTCTGGCAGATTTTCTGGAGATTGGCCAAGAAAGTCTCAGCAAAAAGGGTACAAGATGTACAGAGTATCCACAAATATCTGGAGAGGAATTTGGTTGCCTCAACACAGGCATCTAATGCCAATTAAGTGATGGAGGGAACCCTGCCTGTCCTCCAGCTGCCATAACAGCAGCACAGGTCCTGTGTCACATCTATGAAAGCCACAAAGACACCTCAGACAGCCTAACAGTTCATGCCAGTTCTGGCAGGATAATATATTCTCCATTTGCTCTTCATTCATTCAGAGATGTTCTTCCAAAGGAGTCCAAGATGATCAGCTTATAAATTGGGAAGTAGATGGAGGGCAGCCCCAGCCAGCAGCAGAGGTGGGAAGAGATCCCAGCCCTAACACACCGCCTGCCTGTCTGCACCACCATCACTCCTCTTCACCCACCAGTCTCTCACAAGCTGTGAGAGAACAGCTCTCTCAGCAGCCAGCCTAACAGTGAGGTAAGTGAGACCTGAAAAGCAGTTTGGGGCAGAGGGCAGGAAGGAGGTTCAGACCCCAAATTAGCACCTGATCTGGATTTGCCACTAATAGTAATATTTGTGTCTATACAGACAACTTGAAAACTCCAGAAACAGCAATTGTATTCAAGTAGGATTATGGACACTTCTCTTGTTCAAAGTTGCAGGAAATCAAGCAAGGGCCTACTGCAAAGTCCAAAACCTTCAAGTCAGTACATAGTATTAAATGTAATGATTCTGTAGTTCAGATACTCCTACATACAGTACTCAGTCTATTATATTTTTATGAAGCTTCTTAATCTATGCAGAACACTAGGGAAAAAACAGAACCAACCAAAGTGAGCGTTTGTTAAGACAACAATGTGTAAAGGAAGAAAAAATTACGAGTACTGGCTACCAATCTGGGAAATTTCATCTTGTTAGATATTCTAAAGAACTTACCCACAAACGGAAAATTTTCTCTTTTATGTAATAAATTAATAATCTCCATTACCCAGTGAAAACCAGTCTAATTTACTGACAGACAGAGCAACATGTAGAAAACTTAAACCATGAAATGAGGTAGTCTAATGCTGCTATGTTTTAGAAAAAAAGAATCCAGTAAAAATGTCAGTGGGACGAAAGGGACTGCATATAGGAAAGTGTCTGCAACTCTTGAGAGGAAATATGTTTAAAGACCAATTCACATGAATCTTTCAACTTAATTCTCCATATGATTCAAAATTGACACTTAAAAAAAAATACTAAATTTTCACTACTCCTACCTGATTCCCATTTGGCAGCTGGAAGAAGGTATGAAGTAGTCCAAAATAAAAACAGATTATAGTATTTGTAAGCTAAACTTCCAGTGAAATTTGAAATGGAAAAACCAGCCTTTCATTTTGCTTCAGTGAAGAGCATAGTGACAAGAGCAAGGAGCTTTGTAAACAATTTTTTTTTTAATTGTCACCACTAGAAAAAGGTAAGAGTTGATGCAAGCATGACTATGAATTCCTGATCACAGGACTTCATAAAGGCATTTGAGAATTGAACAAACAGAAGTTAATATTCTCAACCATGCAGAATAGGATAGGGGTGGATAAAGAAATGTGAGATTCCATAAATGAAAGCTGTTAGCTCAGGATATGGAGACAGGGACAAGCTCAATAGTTTATATGGACACTTGAACAATGAAGCAAGCACTGAAAGCATTAAGAGCTTGTATGGATGGTTTAGGTTTGCCAGTCCTCTGAATTTAAAAATTCAGCAGAGATGTTCTATATCATTGCAATCCTGATGATTCACAACACATCACATGCTCAGAAACTTGCTATAGTAGTAGAGCACATCTCTGCAGTGTCACTCTCAAAATGCGTGTAAACTTTTGTTGACCATTTAATTTATTGCTTTACAGGTACATACAAGGGTAGAACTTGAAAGCAAGGACCTGCAGGTTTTTTCTGAAGTCTCAGATTTGATTTGTGATAGTAAAATCCCACATGGTGATTAATTAAGAGTCAAATTTACTGAAGGGCAGGATTCCTCCCCAACACACAATACTAAAACATCATCTCTGAAATCCTTTAACCTTGACAGAGCTGGGCAGCGCAATAGCAAGATTAATCTGGTTGACAGATCACAAAGGAGCAAATGATTAAAGTAATACCTGAAGTATCTTTTCTCAAGAAAGCAGAAATACAGACAAAAATTGCATATGACTGCAAAGAAGCAATTTTAAGAAAGATTTTTCATAAAAAGTGAAAGAAGCTATAGGCTATATGCATAGCCACAGAAGTGGTGGCCACAAGAGCCTCCTAGAAAGTCTGTGGTTCAGCTTCCAATTTGAAATGAGACTATTGCCCACAACAGGTAATGTAAGCCACAGCTTTCCCCCAGACAAGTCTTGAACATCACCCGGGAGAGGGATTCCACTGTTTCTCTGGGCAACCTGCTTCAGTGCCACCTACTACATAACACCTTCTCCCCTAATGTCCAGCCGGAACTTCCCGAGCCATAATTTGCTACCGTTTTCTCTTGTTTTAACACCAGGCACTATGGAGAAGCTTGGCTCTGTCACCCTTGTAAGCACCCTTCCAGTACCTGTAGGCTGCTATTCAAGCACCCCCTAGCCTCCTAACAACTGAACAAGACAGCTCCCTTAACATCTTTTCATCAGTCACATGCTACCGGACTCTCCAATTTCTCTACAACACTCCCGAAGTGGAGGGGCCCAAAACTGCATACAGGTATGGCCTCACCAGCCCCATGTAGAGGGGACATTAACTTCCCTCAGTCTGCTGGCCATGCTACTCCTAATTTCACTCAGTGTCACTGGGGTTACAAATACCCAGCTGTATCACTATCACTAATTACATTTACTTTCAACTATTTGAATGGCATGGCAGGCAAATGAGATGAGTGGCTTACAGAGAGCTTAAGGGCTGCTGTGTATGGGAAGAACAGATATGTCAAGTAAAAATTTGTGACATCCTCTGGTGGCATAATTTTAACAGGAAAATGTTTTCTGCTGAGTCTACACACATGTAACTTGCATCTGCCTTCAGCAAGTAGACAGTAGGACCTTGAATTACCATTAATAACCACTTACATCATAAGTCAGTGAATCTGCCTCATTGGCTACTGTAAGGCCTGCCAGTTCTCCAAGACCCAGCTCATTTTCAAGGGTTTCATCTGTTCCCATAATGAAAGATTTCCCTGAAGACGGAGGGAATGTTAAAGCTTCCACTGCAAGAAAATAAAACAAAAATATCCTGAAACATAGGTTTATACAACATCGATTAATAAAAGCATAGTTTCCACTTCCAAAATACTAAACGTCTCCCAAGTAGCTGAGGGGAAAAATATAAAGATACACATAAAAAATAGCCATTCTAAAGATAATCACTGTACTTACCAATAAACAGTATCCTCTGAACATAATACTTACACTTGACGTGTGCACGTCTCAAGACAGTAAGTGTAATTAGCCACAGGAGGGAAGAGTACACTACCATTCACCCATATATAATGCAAAAGTAACACAGAAAAGCTTAGGCCCTTCCCCAACTCAGCTATAAAATATGCAAATAGGCTCTGGAGAAGTAGCAAAAATGTAGATAAGAATAGGTGGTGGGAGCAGCTGGACTGTTCCTTCCTAAAACCATATCCACACACATCCAAAAGCATGTCTACAATGAAGCAGTTTACATGCACTCCAATCTAGCAATATGACTGGAAGCTGACAATTCATCACTACTTGTAAAATCAGTTTAACTACTAAACAGGTTAGTCAGCACTGAATTCCAGGTTTTTATAGCAGTAGCCAAACTTACTAGTTCACAGCTGCTATAGCATGCCTATAGGAGCTCCAGTCACTGTAACATAAACACATCCATAGGCAGATTCACTAGAAATGGGAGGATCAAAGGCTAAGAGTACAGTTCACATGCTTATACCATATAAGACTCTGTACCGAGTAGTGCAACTTGAAAGAAGCTGTGTCTTTACCAACTTCCCTGTACAATAGCTCTCCAAGTCTACACATCACAAAAGGGGGACTGAATAGATGAAAATGTGTTATCTTCTGGACACAAGAGACTTCATTCAATTTTATACACCTTTTGTCTCAAATTACAAGGTTTTTTTCAGTAAATTACAATTTTTTCCCCTTTTAGCTCCATTGTAAATACAAGCCTTGGCAAATACTGTTGCTACCAGGGAGAGTGGAAAGAAAAAACCATCTCATTCTCAGCATCTTATTTAGTCTAACAGCACCAACACTAAGTTAAAACCAAGCAAACTATGGTTTACAATGAATAGCCTGATCTGTTCAGGCTGCTTCCCTCTTGTCCCAAAGGCATCAGGTTCAGATGCTACTCAATTCCTCTTCAGTCTGCCCAGTGTAAAGCAAGCTAATCTTCCTGTGTTCTTTCCGTTCCACACTCATACCTCTATTGAGTGTCCTGTTTGCTTTCTATTACTTTTTACAACCAAATAAAAGCCTTTCAAGCTCTGCCATTTGATTAGGTCTCTTAGTTATTACCTTTTGATCACACACATCTCTTACTTTCTTCACCCTGAATCCTAAACTACCATTCTCTTTTTCTCTCTTTTGAACTTAGGATGTAATATTCCACTCAATAAGCAATACATATAGGACATCAAATTTGAAAAGTTACTAGAATAAAAAAAAAACACCTGTATGCCAAAAATATCATAGTCTCAGATTTATTTTTGTAATACTGAACTCTGATAATAATCAGCTGTTCTCTTCTGTTTTTGTGAGAGTCCATCTGAGTCTCTGAATTAAAAAACACATTCTGGAAAGGACATGAAAATAGAGCTCTGCTAATATGGTTCTCAGTACATGTGAGAAAAGTTGGAAAGGAAACATTCAACAAAAAATTCCTCCACTTCTCAAAGTGTTGCTAAGTTACCCCCTTCTTTCATAAAGAAAATCACTGAGCGTTTAAGAAATAGAACTACTGAGATCTTTGGTAACTATGCCACACGCTGGGGCTTTTTATGCATCTTAATTATAACTTGGCTGACCTACTTTTCATGCTCACTGAAAGACTGCTAAGTGAAACCCGTGTTTTGCTCATTTTTCAAAAGACATATTTACCATTTAAATAAAGAACATGATACGATCTTCCGCAAATTAATGTAGCCTCATATATTTATTTTATTGTGCTGCATATTATAGCAATTCAAATGTTGAATCAAATAGATGACTTAGCACTTTCAGACATAACACTACGGTAACCACATGCCTCATTGCAAAGATGTGTGGCTTTCCATACTTGGACTAGCTGCTATGAGAATTTTTTTTAATTTTTGGAACACGTTGTGGAAATTAACATACTGGCAAGCTCTAAGTTGTTCTGTATGATTGACTACACAATCACCACATGCATTTAAAAGCTATACCTAGTCCCTTTTGTTTACCTGCAGAGCTTGTATCTTTGCGCTTAAAAAAAAGAACACATACATATATGTGTGTGTATATATGTATACATATACATACATTTAAAATTATGTTCATGGGGAGAAAACAGATGCTCTTATGTCCTGAGAGTTTATGTTCCACGCTTGACTGCCAGGCCTGAGCACAAACAAAAGCAAGTGACTTAAGATCCTCATATCCACCAAGTGCCAAATGTTCAACGGTATTCAGACAAGACTTTACCTAGGTAGGTGTCTTGGCCTTACTAATAGTGACCAGAGGGGAGGAATGGAAATGCCATTTATCACACTTAGACAGAACTCATAATGCTGAATCAGTATTTGTAAAGTGCTTGGACAGTCTTAGAGAATGATCTTTAAACAGAAGTAACTATAAACATCTACCCTTTACAAAGGTGTATGCACATTTTTAATACTTACCTTCATCCGTCCTGTTTATCTCATGTTCAATGAGCCTTGAGCTACTGGGCCTAGAAGAAGGTGCAACAGATGGCTGTAATGAAGGGAGATCATCAACATCTCTCAAGTTTGCAAGCATATCTTGCAGCTTTGACCTGTTGGGCCCTAACCAGAAAAAAACAAAAAATTAAATGGTTTATGCATAGTTCATGATGGCACGACTTACAGCAGATATGCTACGACAGCACATGCAACAATGGATCCTACCCTACATTATAACGTTACCACAGAAAAACTAATGAGCACCTATTTTCATCAGTAACTAATCATCCAGCATGAAATGAATTTCTTGAAAAGAAAGTGATAGAAGCAACTGAGAATTGTGAACGCACAATTTTCCCCACATTTATCAACTCATACTGCTACTTGCACGGGATGCTGAAGAATGCCTCCAACTGAGTCACACTGATTATTAGAATATTTACTTTTCCAAAACAATAGCTGACATTTGTGAATATTTTAAACTTTGTGCATCAGGTACTTTGTGCAGCATATTCTTATGACAACATGATTATTTTAAATTTATTTGTGCAGTAGTGTAGTATTGTGAACTATATAATCCAAAAAGTTATATTAAAAAATATAAATGCAACTGGATTCACTGGCCTACTTCCTGAAGCTACGTATGGTGAAGACCCATGCCCTTCTTGACACTTACCTGTGCTTTGCTCCATCATTTTCCCACATCCCTGTTTTGACTGTTTTATATAGGATTGAGGCTGAAACATATCTTCGGTAGTTTTTCCTGTTATAAGTTTAATTAAGAATGGGAAAATGTCTTACCCATAGTCCATTATGTTTTTTCCTAGACCAGTAAATAATACAGCTATTTTTAAGCAGCTTTAACACAGAAGTGTACTCTAATATATGTATTCTCTCATAAAACCATTCTACGATTCTATTATTACTTCACAGGAGTGTTTACTACAGCCTTGCAAAATCATAGTTTACTAATGCAGTTGCAAACTCTACTTTGTCCACCCTAACCATAATGACTGATAATAAACTAAATTGTATTTAACTTGTCTGTCACAAAAATATTACTTGATTCAGGAAAACAGCAGGTAGGATTTTGCAAGATTGTTTTACTGTAATATCTGATTTATAAAAACAATATTTTACTTAATAGCAGTTCAGCATCTAAGCACCATTTATGATGAGATTAAAGTCATAGAAACAAACTTTGTACAATTTAATGTCAAGATATTTAGTCCCTTCTTTTTCCCTGGACTTCTTTCCTCACACTCTTCTTCACTATGTGCAATATCATGAATAGCTGAAAACACGCTGTGACTCTTCCTGATTTTTCTGCATTGATGCCCTTCCAATGATGGTTTGTCCATGGAAAGATGCTTAATTTCTGTACTGCAGTAAACCATTTGGTATCCTAAGATCAAACCAATCAAATCAATCCAAAAGGTACTGTAAATGTACTGAGCAGTAGTTATCTTCATGAAGGAGCACTAGATGTCCAAGTGCTGCCTTAGATGAGGAATTTCTCTCATAAATATATAAAACATCTTCCAATAATATCTATGTCTATATTAACAATTAAATATTAAGTTTTATTATCAAAAATAAAAAGCACTCAACAGCTCTTCGAGAATATAATTTCAACAGTTTGATTAAATAATTTCTGCTAAGTTAACCCTACAACTATATACCCTGAACTACACAGCACATCTGTGTATTTTAAAAATAACAGACAAGTTACAAAAATCAATTTCACTGAAGTCATATATTGGTATGCTCTCTCCATCTTAACTATAAAGAAATTTAGAGTCAATTTTGTGAATCATGAATACTTTAGTTGGCCAGCTCAGCTTCTTGTCAGACTTGCAATTTATTTCCAGTAACTTAAATGATTCCAAAGATGACAAAAATATCACTTGAGAAATTTCAAGTATGGTAACGATTTACTTTTTTTCATCAAAAAGAAAAAAAGTGGGTTAGTTTGTGTATTTGATAGCATAATTTCAGCAACATAACCAACTGCTGAGCAGCAGCTTATCACAGTATCAATACAAAAAGTAAAACAAGTCAGCCTCAATGATGCGAGGATCTGACGCCTTTTGCGTTGTTACACGTCTCTTTGGAAGTGAGAATTTTCTTGGTATTCATAAGCATCTTCCCATAAAGAGAGAAACATCCCTCAAATTTCTTACTGGGCTACATGCAGTATTATTAGTTTACATCATTCACATATGAATTCTCAATATGGCTAGATGTTTGAAATATAGCCGTGAATACAGTGTTTCATTTTAAACACTTCATCTGAATTCAAAAAGTTTTAAAGCTTACTTATCAAAAAACATCGATTTTACAAAACAGATTTGTATTTCAAGAAATATAACAAAAAATACAATACAGGGCTAGAAACTGTATTTCAGATACTGATCACAGTCTTTTTGTTTGGATAACAATACCCAACATTTTAAAAAGCTAGTCCCACAGGTATGAAAGTCAATAAATAAATCCTGTGATTTACAAATAAACTGATGGTCAGAGTTACTTCCTATTTCGAGCCCTGCATAACAAATTATGATGACAGCACGACTTTCATGTTGTGAATGTTAAGTATAAACAGGGGTAGAAATTAACCTGTTTTCTCCCTCTGTCATCTAATAGGATACTCAAGACAGTTTCTGTTTGGTTTTTTTTTATTTACATACCAGACTTTAGCTCTTCCTGTGAAACTGGCATGTTTCCAGCTAAGAAAGGGTTCTGAAGTCTTCTATATTAAAGCGTGAACTATTAAACCAATGCCTTTTATAATTTAAGTTTCTGAATAACAAAAGTAAAATCCATGCTCAAAGCAAGAATTTTTAATTAATCCAACACCTGGTTGGAAGAAGTTATATCTAATCCACCTATTTATCAGGTAACTTGATTGACTGTCATTAATTTCAACCCCTGAGAACTGGTGAACAGGAAAGCAGTCAGGAGCAGCAAAGTAAAAGAGTAAGTAATTTTAGGAAAACATTGAAAGAGAGATAGAATTAAGGGTGTGAAAGATGTGATATTTGTGATTTTAAGGTGCAATGTTTTCCACTTACTCTTCACCCCCTTTTTCCCCTTGCGCTCCTTTTTGTATTGTTCCTTGAGTTTGGTTATTACTCCCTGGTCGACATTCCAGGCTTCAGGCATGAGACACTGGTCTTCCTTTTCTAAACAAAGTAAAACAAATGAAACATCCTTTTTCAATAACATCACCAAGTGATCTCCACTGAAGGAGGTAACAGCTGCTGTCAACGGCATTTGTCTTTTATTTTAAACAGACAGAAATAGCACCAAGCTTGTGAAAGCTGTAAAACTGCTACTCACATTCCATTTCTACTGCTCAGAATTTTCTTAACAAAAAATTGAGATGAAATTTCACATGCCTAATTTCTATAACCAAGCACATAGTTGTTCAGAAATGTAAGCAACATTTACTTTAAAATAAATCAGGACATATTTTTCAGCTTTTTTTTTCCTCTAGGGAAAGAATTATTACATTTAGAAGCAGCAGCTATGTTACTGGTCAACATAACTTTACAACTCAGATGTTGCATTGCATTTCAAATTCTCATTTCATTGCCTTTGTGCTATGTTGTCATTTACACAAAGCAGCAACACATTTAAATCATTTTGGAACACAGTATACATGTCACTAAGGTTTGAATAAAATCTTAAAGCACTAAAGCCATGAAATTTCACAGAAACTGGAAGGCCTGAGTTACTAGTCTTTGAGAAAATACACAAAATATTTCAACATGCCTAATGAAAAAAAGAATCTCCACTTTAAAAAAACAACAACAAAAAAACCCAACCCATCTCTCTCAAATTGCTTCCCTTGTGACATGCTACAGGGAAATATTCTTCCAATAGCAGTATGGTACTCGGAAATTTTGAACAAAACGTGTTATGTGAGTTCAAAACTCTAAGTCATTTTTTTCCATATATGGTAAGAGTGTACTGAGGCAGCTTAAAACAAAAAATTTGCGAGGAGGGAGGTAATACAGCTTTTCCTTATATTTACTTTCATGACCTTTACAGCTACAAAATTTTTTGACATGCATTATCTTTTTGCTTTTTTTCCCCATTAAAATCTCAACCTTATTATTTAAAAATTAATTCCTTTCAGACCAAGTTTGCTTTGTACATCAATAAACTATTCTAGACCTTTTAATACGAACAATAATAAACTTATCCTCAGACTAATATGCAGAAAGAGTATTAAATGTCTATAGAGGAAGCAGAACACTATCAGTCACAATCTGAAGGAGTCACTATGGTTGGACAGAAGATACAAAACCAGACATGGGTTATTATGGGGACTGACTTGTTAGAAATAAACTATGCTGAAAAACACCTAGGGATCCTCCATCAACATCAAATCAAACAGAAGTTAGCAACATACTCTTGCAGCAAGGGAGATCAATCCTATCCTGGGCTGTATTAACAAGAACATAGAGAGCAGGGTGAGGGAAGTGATTACTCCCCTCTGTTTGGCACTTGTCAGACCACACCTTTAGTACTGCATCCAGTATAATATTTCTTATACTGGGAAACCTTGTAAATGTAATGCTAAGTACCTACTATTGACATAGTATAGCAAGTCCAGGGAGTCACTAAGATGGTTAAGGCAGCTGGAGCAGGTGAGCTACAAGGAGGGGCTGAGACTACTGTGAGTGTTCAGCAATGGCAGAAGAGGTATCTTAGTACTGCCTACAACTACCTAATTGGCAGGTGTAGAGAAGACAGACTCTGCTTAGACTTGCATCACAGAAGGGCAAAATACTTCTTACTATGAGGACAGACAAATACCAGAATACTGCCCCTGAGAGTTTATGGGAACTTCTTTTTTGGAAGATACTCAAAACTTGACCAGAAGGCCAGAGTAACCTGCTGCAAATGGATCTGAGCAGGAGGTTGGACTAGATGATCTCTCACCCCTTTCAGTCATGATCCTATACTCAGGAGTGACAGATTAAATCAAGACCCGAAGTCTTGAGACATTAGGCTTTTTGCAGCTGCTATGAAAATAGAGAGGTATTAATAAGCTGGAAAGAGGCTCTAAAAAAATGGTCTGTGGGCTAAGTCATGTCCTCTTAATACGCATGCCCAATTAAGTACCACGAATGATCACAAATTGCATGAAGAACTGAAAAGAGGCATGACAAAATCATGCTTGAGAGAAACAAGTACGTATTGTTTCTGGGACCAGGTTATAAGTTTTAATCATGCTTTTCCTCCCTAGCTAGACAAGATTTTTTGCTCTCCTCCAACAAAAAGTTTAAATGAATTTATATTAGACTGTATTGTTGCCAGGAAAATACTTAATACATTAATCTTCTACAGACTGTCCCAGGATGCTTCCTGCATGTCCCACAGGTTCTGTTCAACTTCACAAGTGGATCCTGAACTACTACTGTGCAAGTGCTTTATAGTTGAAAAATTACCTGAACTCTTCTGAGGACCTGTCAAGCCAAATGGGTTCAACAGATTACTGTAACTGATCAGTAGTGGTTGGGATCCAAAATGAAGCAAGGACTTCCTTTGTTTGCTTCTATCCTCACTACACAACATCACTCTTCCATGCTACACTTAACAGTTTCACTTAAATCAAATTAAAGTGATTCATAACAGCAGTTCCTTGAAGAAGCTTATTCTTATATACAGTTACAATAAAAGACACAGGTTGTGAAACAAGTAACTGAAAAACATGAACGTCTATACTCAAAAAAACCCTTAGTATTTCTAGAAATGAAAGTTACTACTTTCCATGACAATTTATTTTCAGTGTTAGACTTTTGCTCATTTGTACTCAGCTGTCATCAATGAAAGTAAAAATAAACCAGAAGTGTGAATTTGAGACCAAAAAGGCTCCTGTTGGCATACTAACTTTTCAGTGACACAAGCAATAGCTACACTTACCAAGCATAAATGAATAAAATTTAAAGAGAAGTATCAGAACAACCTAATAAAAATATTTTTTGTAAAAAAGAGTAACATTCCTATATTTGTTTGGTGAACAGAATACTGACTGCTATATCTAACAATATTGAGGCACATCCTCTTAAGCAGAGAGACTACACCACACTGTACAATAATTTGGAGTCCAGCCAGGAGCTGGACATGGCTTCAGTGAAATACAGCATCTTGGAGCTGTTAGCTAATGTGAGATCCACAGCTCCCATGGCTTATTTGTCTGTCGAGGTTTCAGATCCATTATAAAGCTCAATTACTTCCCATTCATCTCTCATAGTCCCCTCTGTGTCCACTTATGCTTAAGACTTTCCAGAGCAGCTTAAGGAAGAAACAACTCCCATCAAGATATTTAACCAGTTCTCTTCCTTCTTCCCTTCCCTATGCAGTGGGTTTGTGTGGAATAATTATGTCAAGGTAAAGTGGATGCTGGCATTCTGGGTTGCAGGACACAAACCTCAAAGGACAGAGAACAGTTTGTGAAATGTCTCTCTAATGACTAGGGAGTGTAAAGATCTATTCTTCTGATAAATTATAAAAGAAAATTTGAGCAACTGAATAACTCATATTGCCCAGATTGCTAACACACAATAGGAGTACAATTTATTCAGTCTTTATGACTCACATTACTCTGTATCAAAGTGGGAGAATCCAAAGATGACAAGTAACTTTCATGTCATAACGGTAAAATACAACTTTAGAGTGAAAACACACTGGGAAAACACATTGAAATTCCACTCATAAAATTCAAATTCTGTCTACCTTATTATTAAAGGAAAAAGATAATGACCAAAAACATAAACCTTGAAGAATCCTTGAAGCAGTATACAGAAAAATGAGAATATTACGTCAAGAGGACTTCAGTCTGTCAATTATTTACTGTAGGAATACTCAAAAGGTGCTGTGATCATGATGGAGATCTCAATCAATCACTCACTCACAATATATTCTTAGCACATTTTTTTTTCCTCCTGGTACAATCCATTAAACTTCCTTACCCCAGTCTGTTCCATCTCCTGAACTTCTTGATTCCCCATCACCTTCATCAGAGGTAACCAAAAAGTCAAACTCTTTCAAAGCTTCTTCTGTATCTCTGTCTTCACTGCTATCAGATAGCACTCTTTTCCTTACAATCTGAAAGATCAGGAAGGAGACAAAAAAGCTGAATCAAGTTACATGCACATCTTTATACCGAGCAGTACCATCTCATCTTCTATGCAAAATCCTAACAGGAAGTTAAAGAAGCAGAAAAGTATACATTAATAAGCAAATCTGGAATAAGCATACAGACTTTGTTCAAGTTTCTAAGTCAAAATGAAATTTGTCTGTAGATCTTTCTTCCCACGAACACCAATAATCGATCACTGGATAGTAAGTCTACACTGACCTAGACCACTATTTTTTTTTATACCAGAGAAGTACAAACTTTCTGTTAATACAGATTTAAAACAAACAAACAAACAAAAAAAAGCAACACACAAAACCCACAAACAAAATCCCCAGAATGCTGTAGAAGGGACTTCAGCAAAACCAAACTCACTCTGCTTCGCTGAAAATAGCGTTTTAAACTCACATCCCTGAAATCACTCTACATGTGGACCAAAAGACAAGTCTAGGGAAAAAAAAACCCAAACCAACTGACAAGAGATAATTTGCTTAGGTTTAGCAAAAAGCATTCCATCCTGAATACTTTCTCAGATATTACTGTTATTTAAACATGGTACTTCCATGTTTAAACTGCATTTCCCTTTCAAATTCAAAAGCAAATTTGGTAAAAAAAATTATAAAATTATCAAATTTCTGTAAAAGAACAAATACATGTTTTTATGAAGGACCTCATTGTATGCTTTCTGCATACAGAAATGCAGTAAATTTACTTTTCCTTCAATAATCAAAATGGACTAAAAGCTTTACAGTTGTTTGACTAACAGGTGAGCTGATGCCATGATACATGAAATCTGTAGCATAAATTTTACTTCTACAGAAAAAGAAAAATTACATTCATCACAGCGTTTTGACATGGCACCTTGTGAAGGGTCAAGTCTGAGAAGACTTCAGTATCCAATAGTTGAACATCTGCCAACATCCCATCGTTCATGAGGATGAATGACTGTTTCCTCTAAATACAATGAATCAATTTCAAAACCTGAAGCAATTCTAAATGTCAAGCTTCATTCCTTCAGCAGGCTTATTGAACATACTGTATTACAGATGATTTTACAGAAGAGTCTCAGACATTAGGTCACAGCCCATGGATGAGAGGAACAAGCTTACAAAATTCCTCTTTAAAACTGATGGGTTTTTAAGTGTTCATTCTTAAAACTGATCATAGAAACAATCACATCCATCATAACTCTTATCTACTTCAACTGTTAGGAAACGCAACTCATTGAATAAATATTAACTTTGAAAAGAAGAGGATAAAATTGAGTACTGATTGTATGTATCTATCTTATGTGATCATATGACCAAATCATATAGCAAAGTATAGATCATGAGGGAGTTTCAGGTATTTGACTGAATAAACAAACAAAAAAATTTATTAACCACATGTCAGAGTTTTTCCAGTTATACTTGTTCTTCCTTCCACAAGCTATTTAAAGAGAAATGTGGTATTTCAATTCTGTACCCTATAAGGATAAATTTCTACAAGTAATTTTAAATATCAATACATTTATATAAATATTCAAGAAACAATGCATTTTTGACGTGCAACATTACGAACAATACCTCCAAACTATCTGAAAATTGTAAAAAAAGGACATCTGCTACCTTAAAAATTTTGTCCAATAGATATCAAAAACACTGGGCAGGATGGAATATTAGAAAGACAATTTAAAAAATTTTAATCTGTCGCTGCAAACTTAAAGCAATAAAGATGACAAAGCTTAACTTGTATGCACAAACTCAGAAATGCATATATAATTCCTCTTATGCACACATGCTTGGACAGACCATCATAAAGATGCATTAATGATTTGCACGTGTACATACACAGTGATATACTTTGCATATAGGCATCTCATTAACCTCATTTTTTCTGTTCTTCGTAACTTTTTCAATTATTTTTTTCCACTCACTGTTGCAGTATCAATGATTGTTTTCTCTCTTCCTTCAATATCTTCTTCATCTTCTTCATCACTAAAGTCTGCAGCTGCATTTTCAAGAAACTTGAAGGTCTCTAGCAGAGAGGCAGAGTCAGTCAATTCAGGTTTCCTAAACAACAACAACAACCACCACCATCATGAGCCGAAAGAAATCATAACAAAATCACTTTTGCAATTTACCAGTCTGTTCTGTATTATGATGTCCAACAACACGAGACTAAAATAAGCCTACAGATAAAACCAGACTATTACAGGTAAAGGGCTTGTGGATTAAAAAAACTAAACATTATCCATAAATTATTAGAAGCAACTGTTCCTCATGCAGCTGCAATTACCAGGACAGACACTTCAATTTTTTATTTGAAAAGCATGTTAAAGCAACGTTCACCTGGTATGTGCCCAAAAGTAACATCGATACTGATATACCATCACTGAAAACCTCAGCAACAAGGATATGAGTTACACCTATTAAGTTGGCCTCCCACATGTACATCAGGGTACAGGAAAACTTTGCTGCTGCTATCTGATGTTCCTCACCCTTCTGGGAAACATCAAACTCTAGATCTACCATTCATTAGCTTCTAAGACAGGGTAAATTTGCCACTATAAAACAATAAAATGGGAAAATGTCATTGATGACTAAATAATGTTTATGTAGATGTTAACATTAAACAAGGAAACGGATGAAGATTGGGTAAAATTACAACTGCACTGGCACAAATTCAGGCAGTGCCTCAGAACAGGAAGCATAAGGGTTGTCATATTAACAACTGAAGAGCAAGAATCCAAGACGCAGGACTGTAACCATTATTAAAACTCTGAAGAAAGTACAATTAAAGAAATCCTAAAATTAACAACAGGTACCGTGTTTTCTATGCAGAAGACGCGCTTCTCCATCAATCCCTCAAAGATAAAGTGGTTAAAAAAAAAATTATTCTGTTTAAATTGTAACGATTACTTCCAGTAAAACCATTAGCATTCTTTATATGACTTCACAGCAGTAAAGACAAGCTTTATTGTTTCCTTACCTTTAATCAGTAGTCTTTTTCATAGCTCATCACTAAATGTATGTCATCTTGATTTTCACAACCACTGAAACAACAGAATTCTCTCTCTCTTTCAGAATTGTAGCTCTAAATTGTCTTGAACAGTCACCCTTACTACTAGCAAGTGCCTTGCTAATGCTACATTTTGCTTCTGTTATGACCCATTTCAAAATGTTCAACTAACAAGCCTATATAGTAAGACCTATTAAACTCCTTGCAGTGTAAACACCTGATTATCTGCCCATCACTCACTTATTCCAGTGTTTCTTCATAACACTTTTCAAAGGTTTATTACAGGAAACATCCAATGGCAAAAGCTCTGATGTGTAATAAGGTATGACAAGCAGCACGCTTCCTTCTTTACACAGTCTCTGTTCAAGCAGTTCTACGCTTACATGACAAAAATCAGCAGGAGTGGCTTCTTCATAGCCCCAATATGTCTGCATCTCATTAAGACTATTTGCTATTCTATCCTTTTTTCATTTACTCATCTTTACAGCCCAAAAATACCAATAAAGATTTCACTTGCCATTAGAAATTCCACATACACGGCACCATAATATACCATGATGTATAGTATGTTTTCATGGTCACTGGTTTTACTGAGAATATTCCTTCCACTTTCCCATAGCTTATCTTAAGACAAGAACAAATCTCAAACATGTTTCCAAGTTGCCTTGCTTCCTGCAGTATTTTGACCCTCCTGTTTCTATGACACACCTGAAAGTGCTCTGTAATATTTTTTTCCTTTTCTTAAGTAATCACTGCTTTGGCAGACTATGATACGTCATGAATCTGTAGTAATAATGTACATTTTCACAGAAATCCTACAGTACTGTTATTTTGCTGTTTCCAACATACACATTTTGATAAGACAAAACTCGTAATGTGCTTCACTTGACTAACTTCTTGATTTTCAGCAAATTTTGTGTGTCCTGGTCAACTTTTAGTGGACTAAATCATCTGACCACAATTGTATTTCTGTTTTTTTCCTCTCTACTTTGCAATGTAAAAACATCATGCCTGCTGATCTATATTAGCAACTATCAGACATGCTGCAGTAAACAACATATGAACCAATACCAAACAGAGAATATAAAATTTTAATCAACAGAACTTGCTATTAAGCGACAGATATTGTTCTACAGGTACAAATATTTGCAGTAATTCATATCTAGATTTGGCTCTGTCCTCATTTGATCTTAAATCAGGCTTTCTCACACTGAAGTTCAAAGTGACCACCGAAAGAGAAGTTTGTATCTTTTTTAAGTAACTGGTCTGAATTCAACTATCATATTAATTGTTACATACTTTATTGGGCAGGTCATATACATAATTGTGTATCTCCATTTACACAGTAGGGTAAAAGGCATCTCATGCATTGCAAAACACAGTAGTTTATCATATTTCAGAATTCCTGCACAGTACAAGAAAGTACAAAGTCAGCATAGTATCACAAAAGATTATTTGTGCTAAGGCACAACTTCCAAGAAAGAATTCCTAAGAACTAAAAAAAGAAAACAGAAGTGACGGAATATTTAAACTATTTAAAGGTTCTACAGGGAAAAGAAGCTTCAAGCTGACAGACAGGTTGATTGGCTACATTGTACCCCAATACACTTTAGCAGTCAAATCAAAAGTGACTCAATAATTGAGCTATTTTTCATTTAGCTATTTTTGATCCTTTAGCAGCACATAAACATAATGCATTTTAGATATTACTGTCAGCATGAACAGTTAGGAATACTGTAAAATATACTTAAGAAAATGTCTAGCCTTAGCTAATTTATGTTATGTACTTTGATGGCAATTTGAAGCTTGCTTGTTTGATTATTTTCCATGTGTTTAGTCTGTTTCTCTTATGGGGTCTTTGACAAAGCAACATGAAAAAGCAGAAGTGGCAAAAATATATTCAGAGATAGGGTAGTATAATAAATGACTTTAAATTCCATTTTAGAAAAAGAAACACAACATTTCCATTGCTTTTGTAGTCTAGAATACTTAAAAAAAAAAAAATCAATGGGTGAAAACAACAGAATAGAGCTCCAAAGGTGGGAACTGATACATGCACTGTAGTATTACAGGCATGAGTGAGGCAAGAGTATGGCAAGGTTCAAGACCTATTGCAAATAAAAAGAACAAAAAGCCCCAAAAGGTCTCAAAAAGGACAATTCTTCTTTACTGGACTGTCCTGTATCAAAACATATGTAAGGGAGAACATAATTTTCAAAGTGCAGGAACTTAGCTGTTGCTTCTTCCTTCTTCCTCAGCCATACCATCTAAAGAAATACTGCTAGGGAAGAACAAACCAGAAACCCCAGACAGCAAGAGCAGCTACAGAAGCTGCCAAGGCAGCAAGCATAGAGCAACCAGATTTTGGCAGAACTTCCTCAACCCTGTGCTCCTCAGCTGCTTGTTCTGAATCTCTTTCCCACTGCTCCTTCCTCAATTGTACTCTGCAACAGCACCCTTGCATGGTTTTCTCCCCAGCACCTAGCTTTGCCTTCTTTCCTTCAGGGTTTCATCCCAGTTGACTTACCACTTCCTAACCAAACCTAAAAAAAAAATAAAAATAATAATAAAAAATCATTTAACCAATATAACATCTTCTATCAGATACTCTGTGCATTGCATCCTCCTCTCCAGTGGCCTTATCCAGTTAGACAGGAGAGTCTTTGGGGCAGAAAGACTACCTGCTACTTGTGTCTGCACATGATTAAGTACAACAGGACTCATTGCTTGTCACAAGGATAACAAGTACATTAAGTAGTGCCAAAAAGTGAAGTATAGCTACACTAACGCTGCTGGGTTTTCCATCTTACTACTAACAGATGGGCAGCGTGCAGATTTTGTGAATATTACTATTGACACAAGGAACTTCTGATCCCTAAAGACACTTTTTCCTGTTTAAAACACAAATTTCTTGTTACAAATGGGCTCATAACTTAAGTACTTACCTCCCTTAAAGCAACATAAACCTGAAATCACATGAATATTTTTCTCCTCAGGAGAAGTTGCCAGAATTTTCTGCAGCTGTGACTGCCCTGAAAATCTCCTCCCGACTTGAATTTTACAGGCTGTCCAATTATTCAGATTTGTCTTAACCCCTTGGCACCTTTAAGACTAAATAATAATCTCTTCCCATGAAATCTAAGAAATACGATTTATGGATATTCCACATGTACTATTTAAAGCAAGCATGGCTCTCGCTGGGTATCAGCTGGCCATACAGCCAACTCTTCATTTTCTACCCTACAGTGACATGGCTCAAGACAAGTTTTTTGTGTAAAAATCCAGTTGGCGCTAACATTGAAATATTAGCAGCTTTACGAAATGTATAGCATTCAATTGGCTTTCAACATTTAATATTCAGGATCTTATCATAATTCCTGTTTCTTACTGAGTGAAAAGTAGAAGCCATAACCTATAGGAAAGGTGAGGTTGCTATGTGGAAACTAAAACAGCACATTAATGATACCTTTCCTGCTCCCAACATGATCCAGAACGTTTCATATTGCAAAGTCAAGTTTAACTTAGACTAAAGCCACATTACAGACATGTATTTTCTTTGTAACCAACACATTCAATATTTCTATCACTACCTTCTCCTTTGTTGACAATAACTCTTGCAAGTCTGTGGTCATGTCCAGGGAGACTCTCAAACTCCTCCATGAATTGCCCAACCACAAGGCCATTAACTGTCTCGGTCCTACTCACTCTCCCAAAGGAAAAACTAGAGGGTTTTTTTGTTTGCTTGTTTTATCCAAGACATACACAAGTTATCTTAAATAAAACCAGATTTTATTGATAAATTCAGAAGCAGGAAGAAATACCAGAATAAAGTTAAATAAACACAAGTTCAGCTTAGGCTGAGAAATGTTTCTGGGGTCTGTACAGGAAAAAGCCTGTTGTGACCCAGCATTCAAAGAGCTATTCTAGCATACTCTTTCTTAAGTCATTTTCCTTGGCTTATTTTCCTCCCACTATCAAAACCTGCTACTACAAGGTCATAAGTTTTATTAATTCCTCATAGAATTTAGTTATTTTATGTTTTAACACAGTCTTTTCAGTGTGGCTAGTTGAGTTCTTTCAAACTGGACGCCGCAAATAAATGCATGCAAATTCAAATATATTCTTTCTATGAGGACTATATTTAAGAACAGTTTGTTAAATCTTCAATAATGTGCAAAATCTTTCATAACGCAGCACAGAAAATATCAAACTAATAATTTATAAAACTATGGAACACTTACAACCATCAAAATTTACACACAAGGAACACAGGGCAGGCTAGACAGTCTGTCACAACCTTTGAAACCTCTTATGAATTCACACCACACAATGCAAGAACCAGTGCAATACATACTACAACTGGTAAGCAACACTTACAAAATGGTTTGGATGTAAATTGGAATTGCAAAGGAATGCCATTTAAAAAGGAAAGGCCACTTCTCTTGCCAAATCTAGTCAGATAACCATAATGTGTCAAATAAACAAGCTTTTTAAAGAATAAAAATAAAAAATAAATTTAGCCTTTGAAGAACTGATTAACTTTTGTAAGTTATTTCTCCATTCACCTCCCCTCTCTTTGTTTCTCTCTCCCACTGCACAACTTCTCTGTCTTTCTCCCCATTCCTTCTGTACCATGAGTCTTATGTGACATTTCCAAGAAGCATCCCTCAAACCCTTAAGCCATAGATCTGTGCCAATGAAATCAAGTGGTCCATTGGTACTACTTTCTTCACACAAAACCCCAATTTATCTTTTTTTCCCTCCCCTACTTTAATGCATCTGTTGAAAGTATCCAGGTCTGGCCTAAATCAGGTATCTTTGAAATGCCTGTTAGGTCACTCCAAGATGGAGGCAGGGACAAACAGGAAAAAGGTGGAAAAAAACCCACCAGTAAAGGGAATAAAGCAAATAGATTTTGGATTTTTTTTTTGTAATTCAATATTTTAGTCTCGCATACTATATTGGAAATCTTTTTCATGGCAGATGTTGAAATGAAACAGGTTGTTAAATTCAGAGATAATTTTCCCAAATAAACCATTTTATAAGCTAGTCAACACACAACATTCATCAGCCAGTATGCAGCATTTTCATTACATGGGTCAGTGTTAATACGATTTAGAAATGCAAAAGAGTTATTCAAGGCTTTCTGGTATAGAAAGATGTTCATTTGCTGAAGTGCTAGTTGGAATGATTTGTTGTACATCAGAAAGATAAGGTCTTCAAAAAGTTTAATTTTAATCTTTGAAAAGGTCTTTGGATTTGCTCTGAAATGTTGATGTTTGATGCCTTTTTGCTCATATAAAGTATAGGCAGTGGAAGCCATATGCGGTTCAATAGAAAAAAAAAAAGGTCAGTAGATCAGTTTCAGAGAGAGACTGATATATCATTCAGGATCATTTTTCTTTAACAAGTTTCTTTGAGCTATTTAAACATAGTTCTAATGATCAAACCTTTAGCAAAAACTCAGATATTTTATATATATTGTTTTTATATATACACACATCCATATATATGTGTATATACACTCATATGGTTGGTATACCCTCATTCCTTTCGAGGTCTATTCCTTTATTCTATTTGCTTCCATTCATATCAAATGGTAGTCAAGTACACACCTTCAAGAAGGTAAACTAATTTGACTGTTTAGGTTTCAGTCAGTAAGATAAAGCTATTAAAAATTGAGGTAATAAGTGAACCTAAGATACCAGAATACTCTCACGTTTTCAAGGCTACAAGTGACATTTGCAGGCAGCTTTCATCTCTGTTTCAGTTTGTTGGGGGAAAACACCCATTTCTATCACTGCAGGTGTTAAGAATTTCAACTATTATTATAAAGTTATTATTTTAGTATCTACTTTTGAGTCCAGTCATGCCAAGTGGTACTTATCTTTTGTAATGCAAGTGAGCTGATTGAAGAAACTGAAAACAGATTCCCTTTTAAATTCCATGAAATAAGTGGAAACAGGACTATAACTATCTCAGGTTATCATATTAACATTTCATTTATTGAATCAAAATCTTGCAGGATGCATTCAAAATCCACATGATGTCTTGAGTGCTAAAGTTTTCAAGACGATCTGTACATTAGCAAATAAATAGGCAATGTAAGAATACAAGTTTGGCCACAGATGTAGCAGCTAGTAACACAAAGACTGAGGCTATTTCACCTAATAGTAAGAAGAGAAACTGGTTTGGCTTTAAAAGACTTTCAGACAACAGTAGTTTGTTCATCACTGTACCAAAAGAAGAAAAAAACAAAGAGGTGGGGGTAGTTCTCTGATGTAACTGCAACCCTCTAAAGCATACAAAATTAAGCTGAGAGGTATGAGGGACCAGATGGCAATTTTCTAAAGTAATTGGAGCCTAGCAGAATTCAAGTTACATATTATCTGCTGCAAATAAATATTACTGTCTTAAATACTTGCACTACAGTAACTACTGTACACTTCTCCATACCAAAGTAAACAGCATCAACCTCACAATAATCACCCCAAACATTCTCACCAGCCTTTCTCATAAAAAAGCTTGACTTGCTGTTACTATCACAGCACTGAGTGTCCGAACCCCAGCTGTTGGAAGTAGGTATAACTCATAACAGACAAGTTCTGGTATAACAGACAACTCAAAAATTTGTAAAAGATGTAGTGAGCTGAGCAGAGGAGGCATACCCTCCCTACCTGCCACAAAGTATACACTTCACACATCCTTGGGGTCAGGGGAAAAATGCCAGGGCTTACCCTTACAACAGTCTAAGGCATTTCCAAATGAAAAAAGATAAGTGTGGGCATCTGCTGTTGTCAGAAGTACAGTCAGAAGTAGATCAGAGGTATTGCTGAAGGAGGTAAGTGGCAGCAACAAGCACAATGCACAGATCAATGGGCTTACACTTAAACCATGCTAAAATCAGACTGTGTTGAGAAGTACATCAGGTCTTCCATTCTTTTACTGGAATTTCTCTCAGTACCAATTTGGCTTGTTCTCCACCACTTTCATCTCATTGAGAAAGTATTGGTTGATTACCAATAAATGATAGTCAAAACATAAAGGAAGTTTTCTTTCCTGTTTCTGTTACCCCCTCTCTCCTCCCAAAGCAGTTAACCATATGGCAGCATAAAAGCATCAAATACCTTGGTTTTTTTTTTACTTTCTTTGGGATTTATCATGGAGTATTCAGCTGTACAGAAGGCAGTTTTAGCCAATCTGTTCTTTCTGCAATTTACATTGCTATATGGAGAAATCTTTAAGGAAATTTAAAGCTAATATGCCTTCCATTTTCCTGGTCCTGAAATGCATCAGTGTATCAATTTTCCTTCTGTTTTTCACTGTGCCATTTTCCCCTCTATTGTATGTTATCTTCATCACATTCACCCATATTCTTTCCAATCTCTTATTGATTTGTCTTCATTGCTTCTCACCCACAAGCTTTCTTTTTGTTCAATCCCCACACTCCACTTCTCACATTCTTCCTTCTGTGTAAACATTTTTCTAAAAATCAGACTTAAAATCCACAGTCTCAGCTGGGTCCATGATATTATGCAGTTCTTCCAAGATCAAACAAATCAAATGCTCTACGAGCTGCATTTTCTCACTTTAACAGAGGTATTCCTTGTTAGACTAGATTCATTTCCACACATTACATTTTGTCCAGCACTGTGCTCTTCAAATGTAACTAAAACATCTTCAGGTTGATGACTAGCCTCAGACTTGCTAGCAGGTATTTGACATCAATGTTCATTAAAAGTTTTGAACCACAAAATTTGCCAGACTGCATTGGCTTGAGCAGCTCACAGGCTTTTGTGGTGATTAGCAAAGCTTTCTCCTACAAAAAGTTTCACTGTATCCATACAAAGCCACAGAGCATCTTCCATCTGTGTTTTAGTTTGCAACTGTCCCAATGTCTGGCGGTTCGGGCAAACACATACATATGTCCTTAAACTTCCTGAGATTGCACTGTTTTGGTGGTTTCTTGTTCTTCCAATCTCTCACTGTAACTTTTCTCCTCTACCACTACCAAACTGCAGGCACTTGTTCATCGCACTCCTTCTGACCATACAAGCTTGCTGTGGCCCCAATCCTCTTCTCACTTCACATGCACTCTAGGAATAACAAGAGGCTGCTAAAAGAACTGCCAATCTTTTTGGCCTCCCAGTAAGCAGCCTAGCACTGGTGAGGTTGCTTCAAAGACTGCCCCTACCTTGACTGTGAGCCAGAATTTAGCTGAGACACCTAAATTTTTCCCAGTTCTGCCAACCAGGTAGAAAACAACCGCTGAATTAAATTTTCAAACACTCAGTAAGAATTCCAATTGGGATCAGCAGCAAGATCCATGTGCCTTAAATCTTAGTCACCTATTCAATGCTAATACTCTTCAAAAAGCAGCTGTTGTATACATGTTTAAGTAATGCCAACAATATAGATGAGGCAGGTAACAGGTAAGTAAGAGCTACTCAAGAACAACATCTCATCTCTTTTCTGATTTCCCATCTGCCATAAAGCTACACTTTGAAATCTCAGAAGCAAGCAATGATGCAGTTGGGAGGAGGTGAATAGTGCCACACGCCACAGAAACAGTGACGTGTAACATTTTACAGTATCTAGTAGCACAAGATGAAATAGCTGTTAAGTAGCAGGCAGTCTCTGCCAGGAAGAAAGCCACAGAATGTCTCCTGCACGTAAAATTGAAAGAGATGGTCTGAAAGCATACTTGAAACACAGACGAATCACAGCATTGAAAGCTAGTCCTGCACTTAGATTGACCAAGGAATTTTAGTAAAATCCCAACTTTTTCCTCTCATTGAGAGAGATCTCAGCAGACATCCACAAACTCAGAATCACCCATGAAGACTTATGTGACTATGTTGAACAAGATCCCTGGAAAATTTTTCCACTGTAAAACCCTGAAGTCACTTCTCGCACATCATGTATCAAAACGCTCCCCTAAGCTTTTTAATACAGCCTGCCATTTTATGTATCCCAAGTGAGATGAGAACAGTTTCTCAAAGCATGCAGCCTGACCAGCCTTGCAGCTGACAAGATTGCAGAGCCACAACGGAAAGGAACTAATTTTTCTCCATCAGTGAGTATCCTCAGCCACAGGGTAGATTACAAAGTGTTAAACATAATATCAGATCTAACCAGAGAGCAAGTAGATTGGAAAGAAATTAAAACATATCCAAAACCGCTGCATCAAAACCACTGTCCAACCATTTCATCCATCAAATAACTACCTTATAAATATATCCATCTGTTTCAAAACCAAAGTAAACACATTTAAATAAATTTTGAAGTGTAAGAAGAGGAGCTTTATTTACCCACTTCCCCTGAGAAGAAGTGACCCCTTCACCAGAAATAGAACTAAAATTGTTATTGTAATCTATCAAGCATTCCTTGTTCTTCCAAAACAAAGCTGCTGTACATAAACGACATGGCTAGTCAACTACATAGCAGCACAATATATTTTAGTAGCTTGCAGGTTTTCTTATACGCTTAGATTTTCTACCTCACAGCATTAAATTTAATTACATAACAATGAACTTCTACCCTTATGTAACTTGTTGGCCTGAAGTTGCTGCAGATATCTGCTGGGTATAAGGAAATTTTACAAATGGTTTGTAAAAGAGAGAATGTGTCACATAACAGTGTTAGACCTTAGGAAAAAGAAAAAAAAAGGTCTTGAGTTTTGCCACATCAGTATAGAAAAGGAAAAAAGAGGGAGAATCTTTGAGGAAAGCTGTGCTTGTTGATGCAGCACAAACTACTCGGAACAGCTACCTCATGTATTGTTCAGACAAACAATTCTGCATCATTTTCATTATTTTTCAAGTTTTGCAACTACAATATCTTAAACAAGAACAAACAGATTGTTTTCCTGAAGCCTCTACAATTAAGTTTCAGATTTAACTCACTTTTTTTTCTTTTTTAAACTCTACATGAAAGAGAAGAAAATGGAAAAAAGCCTCTTATGTTTTCAACATCACTTAAAAGTAAGCACAAGGTTTTACTCTCCTTGACTGACTTTTCATAGTATTAGAAATATTGAAAGACAGAAATAAGGACCTTACATTTCAGTCACATTTACATATGTATATCCATTAGTGGAAAATCAAAAACTTACAGGAATCAGAATGTAGCAAGTGACTTTGTTTTTCAGATCCAGTCAAAAAAATCCTGTATCTCACATAGATTATCATATCATAGTCAGCACAGACCAGAAGAGCAAAGCCAGTAATCGATTCAGTGAAGTTTCCAGCAACACAAATAAACCGTTAATTTGAAACAACACTGACCTCTAACCACTTAGCAACCGTTATCTCAAAGAGGCTTGATTTGACTTTGTGCTGCTATCCAACTGAAAAAAAACTTACTGTGCTTTTAAGCTGTGAATCTTAAAGAGTTACTTCCATACTGACTGCTTAATGTAATAAAATTAGTTAGAATTGCTCCGATCTCCAACTAGGGAAAAAATCCTGAAACACTCTCAGTAAACAAAAATCTGTTCTACACCATTACATGCATTTATGCAGAAAGATAAAAATGTCATCTTGATGCTTACCCAATCATTGTGTTTTCTTTAATCTGGCCCTCTGTGCCATTTACCATTGGCTCTTGATTTCTGTTTTCCTTCTCCGAAGCATCACTTGAGAGGCCCAATAAAGCTCGTACTCGTTTTGACTTCACATCCAATATCGTGTCGGTGTAGCCTACTTCTTGTAGATACCTGTAGGAACAGAACTCATGCTAATCTTCCATGCACATCTCACTTATTCAAAAGAGTAAATGAAAACGTCTCCCTAAATTCATCATCTTCAATCCCTTAGCTTAGCAAAGTATGGTGCTGTGCTAATGAAACATGCTTATAAATGATCCTGTACCAGCTGCAGAGGGATCGCCTCTTGCAGTACCAGCCTCTACAGTCACTGAAAAAAAAAATAAATAAATAAAAAAAAAAAAATCAAAGAGCCTAGCAGTCAGAGGTTATACAATACGTTATTCATTCATTTACTAAAATGGATGGAAAAGCACTTTCAGTTAAAATATTTACAACTGGCTTATAAAAATCACCACAGTTGCATGTACAACATGGCCATTTTATTCTTCAACACATGGAAACTACACATGAAGCCTTACAAGAAGTATCAGATATGTTCTTTATGTAAGCATTATTAGAAGCGTAGAAAACAGCAGGAATAAAAACAAATTCTGTAGCTGTAGTTACTAGTAAGAGTTGTTGGTTTGATAAAATCTTTGTTTTGCTTCTTCCTTATGAATCTGCAAAATATTAATTTGTCTTGCATATAAGGGCTGGGCAGCAAGAATCCTGGACTAGCTCATATGAAAACCTCAGGGTCTTAAGTTGACTCTTTCATCAATATGCCATATTGCCTTTAGGGGAAACAGGGAGGAAATAATAATTTAAAAAAAAAAAAAAGTAAAAATTGGTCTCTGTCCTTTCCTCTAGAATATGGAGTTAATAGTACTGTCTTCTTAGGAGCACTGGACTGATTAAATGGTCAATATTCTAGAGGACTCTAAAGAGGGGAAATTCTATTTTACAGTAACAGCTGTTACAAATCAAGGACATGCACTTCTCCTGCAAGAACATTCTCCTCCCAATTATTTAACAATATCCTCCACAAAACCACATTAGAAGAGAAATTCTTGGCTCTATAAAAATCACACAAGTCACCTATGCAAAACAGAGTCCGTCAGTAATACGCACTCTGTATTTGGCACTGTGTCACTTATTTATGAATTGCGCTGAGAAGAAATGACTTGTCTTCAAAATCACTGATCCAAGTCAAGACCACTTTATTTACATTTATTCAACATACATGCAAAGATTTGAGCCTGCAAAAGAAAAGCACGTACAAGCCATCCAACAGACAAATTTAACTTTTGTATAATTTCCCGCAAAAATCTGGAAAAGCTCCAGACTCTCCTTACTGTCTCCCTCCCCTCTCATTCAATCCTCTGTAACACACCAAAAAAAAATTAGAAAGCAAAAGTTTTGCTAGCTGATTAGAAGACCTTAGAATCTAACTATCAGCATAGGGGATGAGGCAAATGCATGAAAAAACAGATAGAGACACTCTGATGAGAGGTATTTAGAAGACCTCTTCAATTTAAAACAAGGGTTATAACCAAGGCAAAAAAAACCCCACAAAAATGTGACCAAATATCTTGGAAATTGATTACTTCATTATGACCACAATTCAAACACTAATTTAGGTTAACAGACATTTGCTTCATTGAGACGAACTGAGAATTAGAAAACTTCTAGTCTAACCTTCTGGATATTAGTCTTTTCTGCACCTTGAGCAGGTGAAAACAAAACTTATCCCTCTCCAACACCAGTTATTTTTATTTTTCATAGCTTTTAACAGAATTACTTGTATGTGTTGTTTTCTAATTGCAAAAAGAATTGCAGAGTGTCACAATCCACTGGTCTCCCAAGCAGACTGTTTTATTATACTCGGTGAAAGAAAAGCAAAGGAGATTAGGTGTTTGTGATTTGACAAGGCTTCTCATCTGAAGTTCTGAAATATTAAAATTTTTCTAAAACCTAGGGAAAGCAGGGCAGAAGCTGAATGAATTTCATCACACGCGCTAACTTTTCCTGAAGGAAAAACTAACAGAAAAAAAAAAAAATCAAACACCACCATCATCACATTTCATTACCAGATTCTTTCCCTTGCATTCATTATTCGAGTCCTTTTTTCAACACTTACTGTCTTAGCAGCTGCCGTCCTTGTTTCCATATTAGCTGACTGTTCTGTTGTGGCTGAATCTCTGTCTCATTCCCTTCATCTGGAAAAGATTATTTAATTATGAACATTCCTTTTCCTTGTCCTACTTTTTAAAAAGATGCCCATCCACTTGAAAAGAGAAACGTGATTTGTCTTAAAATGATTAGGAATGGTTTAATAACAACATAAAAGATTGAAATTATCAATAATCAAGATAGAAAAAAATACACATAATTGTAGTACTATGTGAACACAAATTGTAGTACTATGTGCACACAAAGATTGTCAGGTACATCCTACTGTATAAAAGCAAGTTCCACTAGTCATCAGTGCCTTCCCTTCTGTCTCACATCCAAAAAAGCCCCATCTTACTCCTTTTTCTTTAAGGGCACATAATCACATACACAATCTGGAGTTCCATTTTTGCATTAACCTTCCAATATAATTGCTGCTCATAATTTAAGTTTGAGTACAATCATCTTTAACTGCTAACAATATCAAATGCAACTGCATCATGTTATCTATTTACCACTTACCGTCCAACCAGTTTCCTTAACACTTGACCGTTCAACATAAAATCAACAGATGTGCTCAAATCAACTTTAAATTCATCCATATTTGTATTAGTTTTGTGGAAGGAAAAAAAAATACAACAGGGGTTGTTTCTTTTTTAACCTGAAAAGCTCTTGAAAAATTTTCATCATGTTTTCCACAACCATAACTTTGTATCTAAACAGTACTGTTCCAGGAAAATCCACAAAAAAATTATGTGGCTGTTCTGGTGAGAAACCTATCTCAATGCTGGCAACCAACAGCTACACATTTATTCCATACATAGCTTCATACTACATGATCGTGGGGTTTTTTTCCCCTCCTCCAGGAGATACATAAGCATATGCTTCCCAAGATAAAAGATCTTGGTTTATTATCTATGAAAGCCTCTACAAAACTTGAAACCCTTGTGGGTCCAAACACTGCAGGATGAACAATCTTCTTGTGTAAACAAAAATTAAGAACCAGAAGAAAAACAGTGGTATAATCCTATGAGTAATTTGATATGTGATGTGGGAAAGCTATTGTCCTTACTGGGAAGTCATTTACCTTTAAACAACTGAATTAACACCACACACAAAAAACCCCACCACCCACCCAAAGAAGCTATCACAGACTAATCAGAATTCACATGCAAGGAGAGCCATATGAATTTTATCCATCTCAAATTCACAAATCCATTTAATAGCAACCATAGGAAATAATCAATTGCACAATGATTTTCCGATGACAACTGAACACAGCTGGACCCAATGCACAACTACCAAAGCACAGTCCATAAGAATTAAAATATGACTGGAATAAATCTACCTGAAAATTCCTTTCAAAAGCAAAACCCCTTCTTCCAAAGGCACTATTAAGTATATCTACAGGCAAGAATTCTCTTTTGCTTACTCTCCTCAAAACTGATGACTGCTAGTGGTAACAGCAGTTTAGGGATGAGAATGAAGGGACTTGCATTATGAGCAAATAATACCAGAAGATATCACAAGCAGTAAAAAAAAAAAAAAGGGGGGGGCATCCTTTTATCAGGAGATTGAACTCTTTCTTCTAAACTGTATTACTGACTCCCCAAGAGATCATAAAGAAAACAAACAACAAGGACCCATTTGGAAGAACTACATGAAACACTTCCCTGTTTTCTCCTGACTGGCCAGGAAAAACAGGGGCAGGGGAGGGGCAGGGAGCAAGCACAGGGGGGAGACACAGGCATAAAAGTATCTATCAAAGACAACTCCAAAGAAGCATGATAACAATGCTTCTAATCAGTCCACATTTGATACAGAACAAAAGTGTACATTTCTGACAGCTACATATATAGAATGCAATGGGATAAATCAGGATAATGGAGTTTTAACAAAGGTAATTCCACTAATATTCACTTTGCAGAAGTAATGCACTGGCTACAGCTCTGCTGGGCAAGCCAGGCCTTGCACATTCCTCAGCTGGAAGCTGGAGCAACATGCTATAGCTGCATCCTGAGAAATTACAAAACCCAAGGATATCTAAGGTCCTCACTCTCAGACTCTCACTTATGTCTAATATGCACTTTCATTATTTTTCTCTTGGAACACCATTGAGGTAACTGAACCAAAAATTATGTACTATACATTTCATGTCCTTTGCCATTAACTCTTTATTCAGAAGAATTATTCAAAGATAAAAGGATTCTGTAGCTATAAATCTAGTATCTCCCTGTTCCAAAATATCCATACACATTACTAAGGAAGAGAAAATTATTCTCTCCAGAAGCAGTTTGTTAGTTTGGGGCTTTTTAGATCTAAGCTCGTTTGATTTACTAATAGACTCTTTCTTTCAGAGCACTAGTATATATTTTTAATTTTACAAGAGTCAAACACAATCTTTATTAATTACCTCTATTCCCACTGCTTCCATTAAGTGGCTTATTTTATCAATAGTATCATTTCAGCACTTGCACAAACCACAGTTAAGCTTTTATGCCGGTAATGAACTCATTCTTAATAAATTCTTACCAGAATCATAGTTTGGTGGCTTCATATCTCCCTGATTCAATTCTGTGCCATATTTTAATTTGTGATATTTAGCCCTGAAAGAAAAAAAAAAAAAGAAAGAAAAGAAACTATTAGCACATTTAAAGGGTATCTTTAAACAGACAAATGTCACCTGTCTTCACTTGAAAAGCTACTCCTTCCTTCTAGGCTAGGAACAAAATAAAACAAATAATTTCAGCAGGACTACAGATATGTAATTTTGCTTAACTATTTTTTCCAAGGTTGACATGTAATTGCAAAGGGAATACTGATGAAACACAGGGATCAGCAGACTGCAGATTTTACAAAATGTCCTTGCTACAGAAAAGGTTCCTTCCCTGTGGACATGGCCTTCTCTCTGCTTCCCTCCCCATCTTCCCCCCCCTCTTCTTTTTAGCCATCACTATGAAACATTTTTATTATCCATGTCAGTTCAGTGCCATCTACTTTGTATTTCATATTGTCACCTCAATTAAGCAAACTTTAGTTTTATTCTTCGAAATGCTGTGCTTTCCAACAGCAGCAGGCCCTTGGTTAGAACTATTCTAAATGAGATTTAGTACTGACAGCAGCCTGTCTACACCAGTTTCTCTTAAAGCTGCTAGATCTGACACTTGACCAAGTTTGAAAATGGAGACTTCTCCTCCAAAAATAATTAGCCTACAGAAGGCCTACTGTAATAAACCCCACAAAGCATGCTATACAATGACAATAAGAGTAGGCAGAAGAGGAAAACACTTTTTAATTTGAAAAGCTTCATCCTACAGACTCAATGTCTATAGATTTTAAACACACTAAATAATGCCACAGTAGTACAACATTACAAATGCACATATAAGTTATTAAAGATTCATTAGAGTAATCTTATAACACAGTAACAGAGAAAGTGAAACAAAGAGAGCCTTAGCCAGTTTCACAGTCTTTCCCCCCCTTCTCACACTCACTGTAACTTTTGTGTCTATGATTGTTTTCTGCCAAACATGAAAATTTAGATGACTCAAAAAACCCCCGATTCCCTATAAAGTTTTGTAGACACTCATAACTGGGTAGAAAAGCAGCACTCGTACTAGTTCCTACCCTGAACAAAAGGCATGGAAGAATTCAGGCAACACTGATGTATTGGGTTTGCATGGCAAGGTTTTGGTAGCGGGGGCTGGGGGGGGCTACAGGGGTGGCTTCTGTGAGAAGCTGCTGGAAGCTTCCCCTATGTCCGAGAGAGCCAATGCCAGCCGGCTCCAAGAGGGATCTGACGCTGGCAAAGGCTGAGCCCATCAGGCAACAGTGGTAGCACCTCTGGGATAAGTTTTAAGAATGGGGAAAAAAAAATAACAAACTGCGCAATTGCAGCTGGAGAGAGGAGGGAGAACGTGTGAGAGAAACAACCCTGCAGACACCAAGGTCAGTGAAGAAGGAGGGGAGGAGATGCTCCAGGCACTGGAACAGAGATTCCCACGCAGCCCATGGGGAAGACCATGGTGAGGCAGGCTGTCCCCCAGCCCAGGGAGGTCCACAGTGGAGCAGATATCCACCTGCAGCCTGGGGAGGACCCTACGCCAGAGCAGGTGGGTGCCCAAAGGAGGCTGTGACCCCATGGGAAGCCCGCGCTGGAGCAGGCTCCTGGCAGGACCTGCGGACCTGTGGAGAGAGCAGCCCACGCTGGAGCAGGTTTTCTGGCAGGACTTGTGACCCCACGGGGGACCCACGCTGGAGCAGTGTGCTCCTGAAGGACTGCACACCATGGAAGGGACCCATGCTAGAGCAGTTCGTGAAGAACTGCAGACTGTGGGAAGGACTCACATTGGAGAAGTTCATGGAGGACTGTCTCCCGTGGGAGGGACCCCACGCTGGAGCAGGGGAGGAGTGTGAGGAGTCCTACCCCTGAAGAGGAAGGAGCAGCAGAGACAACATGTGATGAACTGACCGTAACCCCCATTCCCCATCCCCCTGAGCCGCTGTGGGGGAGGAGGTAGAGAAAATCAGAAGTAAAGTTAAGCCCGGGAAGAAAGGAAGGGTAAGGGGAAGGTGTTTTAAGATTTGGTTTTATTTCTCATTACCCTACTCTGATTGGATTGGTAATAAATTAAACTAATTTCCCCAAGTCGAGTCTGTTTTGCCTGTGATGGTAACTGGTGAATGATCTCTCCCTGTCTTTATCTCAACCCACCAGCCTTCCATTATATTTTCCCTCCCTTGTCCAGCTGAGGAGGGCAGTGATAGAGTGGCTTTGGTGGGCACCTGGTGTCCAGCCAGGGTCAACCTACCACAGCTGGGCATGCAGCCTGATGGTAGTGGGACAACCAACGAGCACACGCACACATGCGGCTCCAATGCAAATGTATGGAGCTAGGTGTAGGGCAGCAGCATACAGGCTACAAAAGACAAAAAGAAAAAAAACCCCTCACATACACCAACATGAAAATCAGCTTCATTAGTTCCACTACTCACAAGGGAACACTGCCACTTAAAATTTGTTGTTAAAAAATTAATGGGTGTGACACTTCATAATTGTACGAAGCAGGTCTCACTAAGCTCGAATGACTGTATCAAGAACGACTGTAGATAATTTTTTCAAGTTACCTGCGCCTCTTGATTGCTTCTCAGACATCTTCATTACATTACTGTTTTCTTTTGCCTTTTCCTATTTCATCAAGAAAACATACTACTTCTAACCAAATGGTGCTGAGGGAAGCAATGCTTTCTAGTTCTTATGCTTCAGTATTGACAGTATTGTTTTCCTACTAATCCAGCTACATTTTAATTATAATAAACATTTAATTCTGGATGAGAAGGGTAAATGCAGAGTAAAGAAATGCCTCTTAGGCATAGCAACAAAGACAGATGAAGGAACTGACTGACTTCCTCCTCAAGAGCTAGAGCACTATGACTAACTCAGCTGAGCAGCAACCAGCAACGAAAGGAGAAAGGATGCACTTGAAATGTATTAACAACAATAAACATTTTGGTAGGTACAGAAAAGAATAACCAAGAAGAGAACAAAACTAAAGCTGAATGCTCAATCAAAATACTAATTTTTCCTTTTCCAACTATCCGTTTCCTACATCGCACCAGCAGAGAGATGTTACCCTGGTAAAACAACTGCATTTCATTATTGTTAAATACTGATGCTATGCATACTTTTTCCCCCACATCACTAATAAAAAGTAACAACTAACCAAGAACTAAGAAATCCTCTACTCTGTCAGTAATCTACC
The DNA here is from genome assembly GCF_964188355.1 of Buteo buteo. NCBI lineage: Eukaryota > Metazoa > Chordata > Aves > Accipitriformes > Accipitridae > Buteo > Buteo buteo. The sequence continues at coordinate 25,266,580 of NC_134182.1, forward strand.
TCACCAACTTTTAACACTACACTTTGTCAAAAACTTCAAGTTCTCATGCAGTCATCAATTCAAGTGTTCCTAACGTTTAATCCATTTTGATTTGATTTAAAGTGAGCAAATATTCATAATTTACTTTAGTCTGGATTAGTGACCTATACTGCACTCAATTCCTGCAAACATTTCAGAAAGCAGTTAGTTTTGTGGCATGTGGCATTTGCTTTTAGCTCATGGGTCTTATATAAGGTTCCATTATCCCCTATGCATTCACTAATTTTCTTATCAAAGTTTTGTTAATAATTTTCACCCTATGAACCACAGTAAAATGATTGCTAGGTTAACTGAAAGGATCATTCCTTGTACCTTTCCTATTCCTCAAATCTCTCACCTACTCTCCAAAATCCATTTTTCAATAACTCAGTCTGCATCTTTTTTAAAACTTCTTTGTATATTTATTCCAATCTGTTAAATCTGTGTATGCTCATTTTTTAAATTTCTTTTCCTCTTAAATCAACAATAATAGCCTTCTATCTTCTTACTGAAGTTTTTCCCCCTCGTTAAAGGCATTATAAAATCAGTTCAGCAAAGTGAGGTTATTCATTCTATCCACATTCTAAACCATTAGTCTGGTTCCTCCTCATAATGCAACAGTTTTTAAAGCCTTTGTTATTCTTCTTTAGTTCAAGAGGATGACCTAGATTACATGGTCTTGTACACCACTGGCCCTTAAATTTATTTTAAGACCAAACTGGACTAAGATTTCATCTTTCAGAAGATTTAACTTTGTATATCACAGGCAGAGACCAGTAGAAATACAAATATGGCAGAAGAATCATGTCCTAACAAAGACAGGCAATTGAAGAGCTGACAATCCCAAACAGCAATCCTTATTTTTAATATTGCTGGTAAAGTTCAAAACAAAAAGCCATAGACCTTTGCCTGCACAAAATGACAAAAAACCCAATGCCAAAGTCAAACCAAAATTAATTAGAATTAATTAGTATAAATTCAAGTATCTGAGCAAGACACGAGTTAGATGTGAAACAGAAACATGAATATCAAGTCAGAGTACTTGACCCGGTGAACTCACCTTCGGCTATGGTCAGCTTCTAAAGTTCAGAGGAATATTTAAAAAAAAATAATAAAAAAAAAATCAAGAGCTAACAGTCCATCAGGGAAATATTTTCTACTCTTCTTCAGGCAGCAAGTATGAGATTTATTATTAGAAACTTTCTTACAGTACAGCTGAAAATGTCACAGGTATGAAAGACAAACAATCACCTTCTTTCCAGAACACACTAAGGAAAGGGCTGAACACAATGACTCAGACTCCCAAGACTAGAAGAGTCTTGACCATTCAGTTACACACATTGCAACCAAAGGCTATGAAACGTCTCACAAAAGAAACTTTAATTCCTTTCTATACAAATTCTGAATATAGCTTATTCCATTAGCATTTTTATATTTAATCTATTTCTACAATAACAGAACATCTCCTGCCCACCTGTCATGCTTAATTTCTCCACTTTTTCAGAAATCACATAGTCTACTTGTTAACAGCTTTAGACTGGCCCTCTGCAGTTCACACAATTCCAGTTCACACAACACAGCAGTGAGATACTATTATCACAAAAAAGAGCAAACATATTTTTTGTGTAAATAAGTATAAAGAAAAAAAGTTTCTCCAACCTTTATATCCTGTGGTGAAAAACAAGGACAGTGGTTTTGGGGCAGGGGAAGAAGGAGGGAAACAAATGACAAAGATGAGCCTTTATTATCTGAAACTTGTTCAACTTGGATGATTTACCTTCAATTTCTGAAAATTACATCTGAATTATTAACAGTATGCAGAGACTGAAAAATTACTTGAAAATAACTAGCTGAAGGATACAACTTTATAGAACGTGTTTTCCATCTGAAAACTAGCCTCCAAGTTGTTTGGAAGAAAGCCATTTTGAGGCTGTGAAACTATGTTACCAGGTAGATGCCCTTACTCAGGTAAGTATGAGTATTACCACCACTCTGGCTTTTGCACTTCACCACACAATTCTCCTTTTTTCATTAGCAGTATTTTCTTTAAACTATGTGTCTTCTATGCAAACAGAGCTTGGAGACATTCAACATGGCTGCCACAACACTTCAAGACCTGCTTAGGAAAACGCAACTTTCATCCTTCTAAATTTCCTAAGACTCAGAGCAGTGAAACTTTTCTGAATACTTTACACAGAAACAAGTTTGATCCTGATCAAAAAAGGCCACTATTTCTTGGAAATATCTGCTGCCAGACCTGAAGCATCTGATCCAGCTGTGCTGAGAGAGCCTGCCAAAACATCCGCAGAAGATCTGGGAGCCGCCGCCAAACCAAGAGACATAAACAAGAATGACTGCCAGGAACAGCACGGCGAGATATTCTGCCCAGGGGAGAAGGCGCCAGCCTTACACTGATCAGACACACCAGTGCAGAAAACAACATAAAATTAAATCAAGTGTTTCTAGAGACATGGCTCAGGAGTCCAGTTCTTCGGTTGAAATATGTTAAGACAGGAAATGAGCTAGACTAGATGAAATAGCACATGTACTTGAAAGAAACAGTACTACATTTCAGCTAGCTCTGAAAAATCCAGAGGAAACAATGCAATTTACTGGTGGTGGAGCAAGTATTGATAAAGGAATAAAAAGTAACCCTCAACTGTGAACAGCCTCACACTGCAATCTACTGGATGTTGGCAAAACTACATCAAAATTGCTGTTGAACAAATGATAGTGCTTAACTATTAACCACTTCCTTCAAAGCTCTTTGCTATTTAGTGTATTAAAGACTCTTCAGCAGAAATAAGTGGGCTTCCTATACATCCAAAAAAAGGTAATCTTACAATTACTAACATAAAGACCAAACATTAAACTCAATGTCAGAAAAAGATGACAATCTGTAAGTAAAACTAATTTTCTACCTTACCCACAGTGAAACTACCTAAGTGTCATGAAATAGAGAACAATGACAATGCTTCCAAAGTTGTTTGTTTATAGTAAACTTTGAAAATATTTGGTTAACAAAAGAAATGCTGAACACCCACTATACAGAACAGCAGCGCATATAACTGAGAAAACCAATGTCGCTCACTTCTTCCTCATGGTTTCCTGAGGGCACTGCGAACATGGACTACTCTGGGCCACAATTTCATATTCTGTCCCATTACCCATAACTTATTTCATCTAGCTAAGAAAGATTTGTTATGCTGCAAGGCCAGGGCAGAAATGAAGGAACACAGCAATGCTTCCCTGCCCCCTCCCACCCACACCAACCTTCCCCTAACTTGACCAGAAATGTTTTCCTGCTACCTTGTAGGATCTCACTTTCCAGCTCTGAGATCCCAGCGGAAAAAGCCAGCATCCCAACTGACTACTGCCTGACCTGGGTGATGGCTGATTCAGGAAAATGCTGGGAAAGACAGCAATGCTTCCAAGCTCAGTATGTTGCCATTCTCTTAAGTATCAAGTAAGAACACTTGCTGGGAGACGTTTCCAGCAGAAATACAAGACTGTTTCTTCAGGAACTGGCAAATAATACTGCTGTTTAAAACGACAAACTCTTATAAATATCTGCCTCCAGCACACACCGTTCACAAGCATCACATTTACTTTAAAAACCATTGCACACCCATACTGAAACTGTCAAACTGGATCGGATCAGCTGACTGTAGCCTATTGACCTGAGTAACTGAGGTCAATACCATACACTGCAGAAAAAAATACAACAAAAGATAAAAGAAATCTATGTAAAAACTGCTAATAAGAAACCACCAGGTGTTTTTTCCTAATCCTGACAGTGACTGATGCATTAAGATTTAAATGTCTTAATTTAGGTGGATTTTACTGAATGCAACTGGGAGGCATTTTCACTATCCCTATGGAAGCTTAAAAAAAATAAAATCAATCTTAAAAAGCTTCTCTGATAGCACATGGAAATGTATTTACACAGTCTGATAATTTTAGATGAATAGCTAATTTACCTGGGTTATGAACATGAAGTATTAGAGATATCGCTAAGTAATCAGGAATAGCTCCCTCAGTTTTGAAATGCAAAAAATCTTACTGAATTTATATACCTTAGAGCATATTTTTAACTGCACAAGAACATACTCTATTGCCTCTGTCTTTTTAAAGTGACCCTAATCTTCATAGTCAGGCCCCAAATGTAAGCCTTTCCAAAGCTATAAACTGCAATCTCCATTATGGATACATTTGATATTTTTGGGTGCTATTTGATATACAATCAGTACCATAACAAGGCCTGGGCAAAAAGGGTATCTACCTTAAGCATTCCTCTAAGACGTCCCCAAAGAGGAAGCAAGTATGCCGGAGCCCTGCAGCTACTGCTAGCCAGGAAACTAGCTGCAGCTCCATGCTAGCGGATGAATTGGTTGCTACCAGAGATGGTGCAAGGCACATCTCACGTGCTAAAGCAGCCCATATAAGATGAGCAAATCTAAATGCAATACAGTGATGTACAACAATTAGTGTCCTTTTTAAATTACCTAGCAGCAACATCCTATTCCTCATTTGCATATGTGTATATTTCTAATCTTATTTCTACTAATACAAATTATTTGAAAGAGGAGTATTTTCTTAAAGATAAGTAGGGATTATCTAATAGGAAAATGGTATGTAAGCAATGATTACTTTGCAGTAGTACCATAAATACACTCTTTGGTCAAGAATTTTAAATCACATTTACTAATAAAAAAAAAATTTAAAACTAAACTCGGCCTAAAATAAATCAGTTGAACACAAAGACTTCTGGAAACATGATAAAAAACCAATTTGTTTGCCTCAAAGATCAGAAAAACAGGGAAGTATATATAAGAATAAAATGGTAAAGTAGACTGGGGACTTCTACCGAAATCCCTGTGAACAAAGAAACAGACATTTGATTAACTGGTAAACACAAACATTTTTTCACTTCTCACACAATTAGACTCCAGAAGATATTCCTGTAGAGCCTATCATACTGAAAAGACTAAAAACTTAGCAAGATTAAAACCCAGCAATTACTAGACTGAAGACAGTTATTCAAGATTTCAGTTGTCAGATATTATTAAACAAAGCTCATACTTTTAACCAAAAGAGAATACACTGTAATTCTGGGGTATAATCTATACAGCTAGGTGGAATTTTACCAAGAAAAACGTATTCATCATTGATCAACCACGGGTTTTATTTGCATGGTTTTGGAGCCATACTATGTTAGCTGTTGTTTTTACCGTAATGTGGACATTTACACTACTAGGTTTATTAGTATAATAATATTGTCAATTTGAGAACTGAATATATACAGAAGAAATATTTCTTGTTTTTGTCAAATACAAAGGCAAAAGAAAGTATCTCTTCAGAATTTCTTCATCATATACTTATCACTAAAGTAGCGTACCTTTCCTGTTTAAGCGCATATTCCAGCATTTTGATTCTTCGCACTAGATCCTTCTTCAGGTTTTCTTGTCCTTTTCTTTCACCTTGAAGAAAGGCGATCTGGGCCTGCAAAAGGAATTGTTCAATTTAGAATCTGCTTCCTCAAAACCATTCAGCATAGCTCTTAAGTGTGTGTGTCTCCCCCAAGTTATTTTAAAATTTGTACAGTTCAAAAGAAATTGGCTTAATGTGTTTCATAAACATTAAACACTTAGACAAAACACTGCATAGATAAGCCTTCTAAAATGCATGCTCATTAGAGATCAAAATAAAAAAATATAAGAAATAAAGCAATTTTAGTTTGTTTGACAGGGTTTATTTCCTCTCTTCGCTAAATATTCAATAAAAGATTAGATAAAATAAGCATACAAAAAGCCTTCAGCAGATAAAAGCATTTACCAACAATAAGCAGGAGAAGATGATAAAGTATTTCTGCTCACTAACTGAAGTAGTATGTAATTAGTGTACTGTTCTATAGATACATGTTAGATACATTATACTAGTCAAAGAACTGAAGTACAGCAGATTCAGCTAAAAGAAAAATAAAAACCTGTCTGTAATACCGTGACAAATGTTAATTATAATGCTTACTAAAATAGGTTAAAAAAAGCTCTCCAGAAATACTGCAATTAAGAGAGAGAAAAAATGGAAAACAGGGAAAGGTATTTTGGTGAGGGAGTCCAGGAGACAAATGGTATAGAAGTAAATAGAAGTCAAGCAGAACACAGACACCTAACCTTTATCGACTTCCAGCAGAGAATAAGTACTTAGTTGCCTGTGAAAAATCTCCTTTAAATAGAAAATGATGATATATACAAGATAGTAATTCCTAATCATAAAGGCAGAACTACCTGCTTTTGTACCTCATGCTCAAATCAAGTCCATTATAAGAAGCAGGTTCTTGCGCTCTCAACTCACGAATAGACTTTTAGACAAAAATACCTACAGGCAGTCACCACTTCATACCCCAGCCTCACCTGCATTCCAAGCCACCTGCCATTTTCAGGATCAGAAGCTTTCTGCCACCTTTGCAGCTAAGTCTCCAAGTATCTCATCTGCCTCTTGAGAAGCACAAACAGGATAAAAAGTAGCTGGTCTAGACCATCAACTGTTGAACACGAAGAGCAGTAAGCCCTTCATTTATATAAATGCCCACTGCAATTCTATAAGCAGTGTTTTCTGTAGGTACTGCAGTCTGTACCAATCTGTAGTGAAAGTGAGGAAGAAACAAGCAGGAGTATCATCTCCTCACCTGTCACAGCCTTGCACGCAATCACCAGATATCTTAGTTAATGGAGACAGACACTCCTAAAGAATAACTTAGCTGACTTCAAATTTTTAAAGAAAGTGAGAAAAATAGTTTCTGTAAATGCCATTTTCTCTCCACCAAGTATAAAGGGAATGCACACAGCTACCTTGGTTGAATTTTGGAGATCAGGCAAGATGAATTTTACTCCAAAAGGCCATTTGCTGGTGGCCAGCTACACCAGCTGATCTAAAATATGACACCAGCTGACATAATTTCATTGCTCAAGTACAGTTAGTAAACAGCTTGACAGACACCTGAATAATCCTTAACCACCAGTCACCAACTAGAGCTGCCAGTTTATGACAAGTGAAAAACACTGGCTACTCTCCAATGAAATCAGTCTTCACATTCACTAGGGTAAATGTATTTGCCAAAAAAACCTCAGCTGAATCAAAGGACAAGTCTCTGTCAGTCTGGCAGCGAGCTTCTCACTTAAACTGGGATGAACAAAAAACAACAATTAAATTCTAACATTTGTTTTATGCTCAGGTTTAGGGAAAGACAGAGAAGAAAGAAATGGTGCCTTTAGAGTCAGCATTTCCTACCCTTCGAAGAATGTAACTGCGCAGGAAGCATGTCAACTCAACAAGGTCACCATCTCTCTTAGTAACAAGAACAACACCTCAAGCACATACAACTTAGTGCAAACTAAGTAACTGTACAGACACCCAGATTATAATGCATGTACTAGTGCACTGTGATAGTGATTTCTCTCTCCCTGCCTCCACATAGGCCCAGCAGAAATAAGTGTCCTTCAAGCCAAAAAGTGAGAGAACATCAAAGTACACTATTAAAAAACAGTACAACATGATGTAAATTGCATTTGGCTGAATGAAAAAGATCATCCAATGCCAACCAGAACACAAGCCAAAGTGATCTATGATGTGACCTGCTGTCTGCAAGTAATTTCTAGCTAAGAACAAACTGACTGAACAGGCTGGAATGAAGCATTTTTACCTGGCAGGTTGGCAAAGGACAGCCAGTAACGGCCTGGCTCATGCACTGCTCTACTACAAAGGTCAAACCAGCATTACGATGCTAACAATTGAGGTTAAAGTTATCTTCCACTGGTAGCAGCCTAAACAACAACAACAAAAAAATGCAACTTCTCAGTAGTTATGATAACTTACTTTTGTAAGAGAGAGACATAAATGGATTTGGTTAAGAAATATCATACGACACCTCTTTCGTGTGAAAATGAGCAGTCACGCTTCTGATACAGGGCAGGCCTGGCTCCGTAACTTGCCTGACTAACCATTTGAGAACCAAAATTCAAAACTGTTACCAGAAGCTTCTTAAGCACATAAAATAATGTAAATAATGTTCCTCACTCTACCTCTGGAGCTGAAGCATCTACATCTTATGATCCAACATGAAGCAAAAGGATTGTGCTCTCCCTCCTCAGGGCCACTGGCAGGCTGTAAGTATTATACACATATTGCACAGGAAGAAAGAGCACTGGAAGAAATATTAACTGATTCTTTGAAGATCTTTTATTGTCAGTGGTATGCCAACGCTCTTACTGATATCTTATAACTTTTCTTTTTCCTGGACTTCCAAGAAATTCATGTGTTTCTTACTCGAAACGCATGCAGCAACAACAGAGTGGAACTTGCAGCCAAGAGCCATCTCTCCAGCCCTACACAAGCTTATTGCCAGGATCTTTCAAGGTTACTATATACTTTACAGATTGGCAGTTTTCCTCGCAAATCAAGAAACCGACAAGTGCACCACAGGGCTTGAGAATAATTCTGCTTTCTCCTTGGAGGCTGTGCAGTTTCTAGCATAGTTTGTTCATGCTTTTCTTCTAAGTAGCATCCTTATGTCCGATACTTGTTATTTTTGAGAAATTCTGGCTCTGAAAATGAGAATGCTTACACTTGCTCTTTTTCATAATATACAAAAAGTAAGGAGAATATTTCCCCTCTTTCCCACAGGATGTTAGCAACTCTTATCCCTCATTTATATAAGTACTGGATAATTACAATTAAGTCAGCCTCAGCAGACAACAAAACATCAGTTATATTTGTAAGCTCAAATTTTATTGAAGAAATTCTTAATGATAATATTCAGGCTTATTTGTAATGCACATAAGGACAGCATTAAAATAACTGAAATTTTATACCAACGATACTACTGTAACAGTCCCTATGTCCTAAGCAGATTTAATGCTTTACAATGTTTGGCAATTAACTGAAAACATGCAGAGGAACCTAATGTTCATACCATAAATGAAACAATTTGTAGTATAAATGAAAACTGAATAAATGAGTACACTGAGTTTAAATATCTAAAATGACAAATGATGACATCTAGCAGTATTTTCTCAGTCTCTAGATAAAAACAGTGGTAACTCTAGGATCACCGTTTCCAATCAAAATATTTAGCCAACACCTGTCTAATGTCTGTGCAAACTTTTAAAGTGTAAGAGGTCTGGGTTTAAATACAATGAAAAGTATAACTGAACTGTACAACTACAGTTTTCTTGTAATTCGGACGTAAACAGAATTTTATCAATAGACTGAGACTCCACAGGCCATTTCCCATTGTTGCAGCTTTAGTGCAAATCAAACCTGAAGCTTGCGCTACCTGAGGGAGTAGGAGAGCAATGGAGGATCACTTCCAATTTGAATGATCTGTAACACTGTCCTACACTTATGCTTTGACCACTCCCGGGAAGGTGTGCCAAAAATTTCAAGAATTCACAAATATGCCCAACAAACAGGTTCTGCGACAACTGACCTTCTAGCTAATAAGGTTAAAATGCATCAAGTTGTAAGCTAGTCATTGCAAACCTCTAAACTGCCTACGGGGATCAAGCAAAAACTCAGATTGTTCCTTGCCTTATGGGTGGGGCGCATCATCTCCATAAAGCACCCGGCCCCGCTGGATTCGCAGCAAGGAATCAAGGCAGAGTCTGCCTCAAGTTTATTCTAGGCTAAATGCTACAAGTTACTGTATTACAGCTAAACTGTAAAACTAAAATCAAGATAGTCAGGAGAAAACAAAAACAAACAAATAACCCAACCCCATTGGATGTTGGGAATATTGGGACGAGAGATGCCTGGAACAGTCTATTTCAGCTACAACCGTACAGTCCAGTATTATTTTTTTTTCTACTTTATCTCATTAAAGTTTTTAGTATTGCCAACTGCAACAAAACTTAGAAATTTTATGAGTATCCAGTCTAAATTAATAGCACTGTAACTATCTTAACTATTCAACTTCTTTACCGAGAGATTTTAAAAATAACATTCACTCTTATATTAAAAAAAATTCTCATGGGCTACAACATGGTTGTTTTAGGAAATTCCCCAAAAGACTCTAAGGTCACATTACTGCAAAGTGGACAAAAGGATGAGGCAATGTTTTAGGTAGCACCGGGTTAGAAACAACTTTTTTTTAAATGTTGTTGACTACCTCATACAAGCTTAGCAGCCATAACAATATAATCAAATAATGAAATTGCATCTTAATAAATCTGGATTTCACCATTGTTTGAAAAAGTAAACTGAAATTTACACTTCCTGGAATCAGCAACCACGACGACAAGGATGTTAAAAAGTATACCATATCAGCACACCTTTTTAGGCTGACACCTTGACATCACAAAACAGCAAGAGATTAAAAAAATATTTACCTTTAACAGAAAATGTTTAAAAAGAAACAATGCTATGGCTGCTAAACAAACAATGCTTGTTTAGTATCAACTTCTATCAGCTCCTGAATTTTACAGCTATTTCAAGTTAAAAGGTGAATTATTTTTTTTAGTTCTTAAGACTCAAGAACTATAAAAAGCCTTTCCATTATTTTCTTTAAAATATTTACCTTAATATTTTAAAGTAAACCTCACTGCAAATTTATGGGCACTTGAAGGTCAACAGGCATCATGTGACAAAGTAAGAGCTACTAAGACATGCAATTCAGTATATACTGTTTCCGTAATTCAACAACAAGGTCTTCACAGGTTGAGAGAGAGAACAAGGGAGGGGAAGAAACTGCAAGAAAAGTATTGCAAAAAATATGTAGATAGCTAAAATAACTAAACACATATACAGATGAATCAGCCTGGAACAGTTGTGCTAACTGGTCTACCGAGACCTGCCAGAACGATTCCACAGGCTGGGGGGTGCTCAGTATTTTAGATTATAGTTGGCTCACTGAAGCACTACATATTTAAGTACATTTGTACATAAGCATAGGTATGCCCAGGGGGTAGGAGGAGAGGACATAAAACACCGGTACAGGGGAGGGGGAAGGGAAATATCAGTGGTCTAGTACAACTGGCAAGCAATTTTTCAGGCACCATCCTTTACATTGCAACACACACCTACTAGCGCTCCATGCCAAGAGAGGCTAGGAAGCTTTTGTAACCACCTGTAGCCATTTAAGATAATATAAAAGTGAAGTGGGGCCACAGGCTGAAACGAGTGGCAGGCACTGAGGCATATTTAGCTCCACCCCACACAGAAGCGCCTCATCCCGTTTATTGTCTGCACACTCACACTGGACGATAACGCCTCATGGGACTGAAGCCCAGCACAATCTGCTACTGGCAAATTATTTTTGCTGGACTTCTCAGAGATGTCCTAAAACTGGCATCAGAGCCAAGCCCTGAAAAAATTAAACCATCCAAGAGATCAAAGATTTAGCTTACAGTAAAAAAAGGTGGTTGAAAAAGCCATTTACTTACATTCTTCATTTCTTTGAAAAGATTGTTTGAAAAACAATTTCTTATCAGTGAATTCAAAACTCCTAATAGATCATCCAGAATCAAAAATTATTTAGTAAATTATTCCTGGCAATACCTTGATTACTAATTTAAGCATGTCAACCAACAGGAACACTTTTCTTTCTGCAGTTTGAAGTGTTTTACCAGGCAGATCTCTGTTCAGATAGCCATATCCACTCTTCAGTGCTGCCCTTCACTGTTCTAACAACTGCAAACATCAAAATACTGGCCGAGTTAGCCAAGCAACGTATATTCAGCTTATTTAATCATTCTTCATAAGCAAAAATTTTCTCTAACCCTCCAGTCATTTTTATAGTACACTTACTTAAGTGGTGAGCGTTAACTATTTTTCTTCTTTCTTTTGAGTCCCAGGAGAATGCTCTATGTAGACTGATTTAAGGACAAACAGAGAGCAAGTTTTAAACGTGATGTAATTCTATAGGCAACACCACAACGACACGCCACAAAATAATCGCGTATTATGAGCAAAAGTCCAAATTGAAAATGCTCAAATTAATTGCTTTCCACTTGCTGTACGAGAAAGGCAGAAATGCAGCAACAGCAGTCAGCAGCAGAACTGATAAACAGACTCAGGGCCCACATTTAAACTCAGACAATGGAAGTTCACAGGCCGAATGAATCAGTTGGGGTATAGCAAAACAAGAGAGAAGAAATCTGGAGGAGATTTTTAGATTTGGCTTTGGTAACAAAAAGAGGAGTGAACCAGACTTGACCACATGAGTATTTGCAAAGGCAATTGGCACATTCTCGTTTCTCGCTCCTACAGCCATGAGCAGCTACTCCTTGTATTCAAGCATGCACCACCACCCTGAACTGACCAGAGCATCAAGCGAAGCATATACAAAAATAACTGATTTCATTCTCACCTCCTGTTTACAAGCTTGGATATGAACATCATGCATGCCATTTTTGTTCTGATGCTTTTGCAATCCTGCCCTATGTGACTGCCCTAAACAGAAACATATTCCCGGCTAAGAGCAGAAAAAATGCAGTCTTCCCACACTGCAATCTTTGATTTAACTTCTTTGTCACTGGGTTATTTTCAAAATATTCAATATTAGTTAGCATATAGCAAACTCTTTTCAAACAGGAAAAGAACATCTTCTAGATGAATCCATCTACAGGCCCATACAGAACAGATCATTATAATAAAGTGAACCTTTGTTTTCACAGTTCAGAGTATTTTTATTTCTAGTGTATTGTCTGCAAAGCTTGGATTCTGAGCACTCTGAAGTGATTCAGAAGAGCAGTTTCAAGTATCTAAGCATTTCTCAGCATTTAAAAACAATACATAACAATCCTTCATCTACTTCTAAGTCAGTTCTTGCCACTTTTTGGCTAAGGAACTTCGAAAGGAGGACTTGACAAAGCCTGGCAGCCTTATGAAGCCAAATATGTGAGTGGATTGCTGACCAATACCTATTTTCTCAGAAAACTGTCTACGGATATCAATTTTAGTCAAGGCTTGGCATTTGTACAGCCTTACTTCTTTTAGCATTAAATGAAAATGAACCAAAAGTCTCTGGAGATAAATGTGATCCTCCTTAGGGAATTTTATGCAGTCTGTTCTAGAATTAGTAAATAAAGTTTTAGTGTCTACAGAAATGTCAATAAAGGCCTTGAGTAGGATGCAGAAATACCAATTTAAATTATAAACGTGCATTACTGAAGACACATAGGGTGTTTCACCATATGCTAACCTGACAAGGAAAACCAAAGTTTTCCACCTAGAATATAACAACTTATTCAATTTTTTGCTTAATTCAATAATTCTATACCAAATCATGAAAATCAGAAAATCCTCTACTTTTTTAAAGTATAACTTTGTCAAAAGTGTCTGTAAGCTTTAAAGACCACTTGGAGACAACGTAACATTGCAAAACTCCCTGTCCATGCCACATCAATATTTACAGCAGCACTTTCTAAAAGAGTTAGGCCCATTTAGGAAACACATTTTCATTACATTTAAACTAAATTACAGGTTTAACAGATTTGAGAAGAATGGGAAAATCTGATGCTGGGAAATGCTCAGATCCTTTATGCAATTAAAAAAAAAAATCAAACAACTATAATAAAAATCAGGTGCAGACCTGCAATGAACCAGTCTCATCGGTTTGTTATTTATATTCTACTTCTCTACAAAAGCTACAAATTTCTATAACGCAGCTCTTTTGTCACTGAACATTTACTCCCACCAGTCCTCCTGGCTTAAATAAAACAAGCCATGATAGCTTATCAATGAGTATATTGGGATTAGCTGGCAAACATGCATATAAGCAAACAGGAAAGAAGAGTACAGAAGCTTCTCTTTGCTTCACATGAATTTGGCAACTACGAAGTTTGCTAAAAAAAACTTAGCAAAAGAAATGATATCTGGTAGTCACTGATACACATTTAGCACCATCTTCCCCTACTAAACATGCCTCACTATTGTGACCATGGCTCATTTTCTTCCACCTTTCTTTTGATTTATCTGACGTATTTAAAACAATAAAGTTGAGAATATTGTCCTTCTGGTGTGGAGAGGAATTTAACATTTATCACTGTTTTCTTAGTAACATTTGCCTTATAAGAAAAAAATACTTTATTGGAGACTTCTACAGCACTTCTGCCAATTCATCTTTCACAGAGAATCTCAGAGATTCGACCCACACCATTGTATTTGAAAATCTTATACAAAACTTCTTCAAACTGTATTTTATCTTCTATTTTATTGGCCAAACCAAATTTTTTAGGAGTTTTCCATTAACTAAATAACTGATTTCATCAACTCACTGCTCAATCCTTTTTCTCTGAACAATATTTTCAAATTATCCAGCTATCAGAATAATTTTTAACTAGAAACTTAATCCAATAAGAGGACCGTTATCTAAAAGCCAACAAACTGTAAATATCAACTATTTCTGAATCAAGTAATGAATGTCCTAAACCACACTATAAATAGCCACAGCCATCTGCCTGATTTGCCCCTTCTCCTCATTACTTTAACTTGTCTATCTCCAAGGACAATCTTACCATGTAGCATGCCTGGTTTTACTGCCTGCCTCCTGCCTCAGAAAAGCAGCAGCAAGGGGGAAGATCACCATCCATGACCCCCCCTCCACAGAGCTAACATTACTAAATCTGACTTCCATAACTGACCTCAAGTGCTTATCTATTATTTCCATCATATTCCTTCTATTACAGTTGTCTGCTATCATTTAACCACATTTTACCTCATTTCACCATGTTTTATCTCATTTCATTAACTCTTTCCCTATCATTTAGGGGTTGGTTTTTTTTTTTTGTTTGGCACTGTCTTACAAGGAATATTTTTAACAAAGCTGTGGAAAGACAAGCACATTGTATCCACCCATTCTTCGTAATTTCCTTGCAAACCTTTTCAAAGGAAAGTTTACCCGGGAAAAATAATTTTAAGGTAAACCTGTCAGGTCCCACTACTCCAAGGCAGTCTACTACTCTCAAGAAACAGCTACCAGTTCAAAGAAATTAAAACCTTAGTAGGAAAGAGGACAAGAACTATAAAATTCCTTAGCAGGAAATGGCGTGTCTATACACGCAGTTACATACAGCATAGCAGTTTGTCACAATTTAGAACACTTGTGAAATGCGGAGAAATGCCAAAGTCTGCAAATCAGCATTTTTGCCAGAAAAATGTTTGTCAGAAGCACAACTTTCCACAGCAACATATGCATTGCTTGCAAAGACAAAAATTCCAGTCAAAACAAAAGCCACACACACACAAGTGCCTTCCAAGCTCATCCAGCCCAAAAGCAGCAGAACTCAACAGCTTTGTCACTCGCTGGGACAAGGATGTGCATCAGCAGTGCACAGCTCTGCAGGGGTCCCAGCCGTGGGGGCAGAGTCCCCATTGCTCTCTCCCAGGGGTGGCAGATGGTTAATTAAAAGGAAATAGCATTCATAACAGAGAATCACCCCCAACCAGTCAGAAGACGTATGGTTAAGGCAACACACCAATATGGGAGGCAGTTCAAACCCTGCTTGCCTCAAGCAAAGATACGAATTTCAGTGCCCTGCATATGCATTTGATCAAACTCTTGGCTATTTTAGGATGGGCTTGTCCAATACATAACAACAACTCTGAAATGCCTCAGAAACACAGTCCAGAAAAATGCAGAATGAAAAAAAACCCTTAAGTTTAAAACTTTTGCAGAACAGGAAACCCTTTCTTGTCAACTCTCCCAAGCAGCTACTAGAAGAACCTAAGAAAAGGAAAATTACTCATTTCTGAAAAGATACGAAAATAAATAATAATGCTATAAGACACAGTTTGTGAATACTAAAATGAGGATTAATAATGTTAGTATTTATTCTAGTGAATTACTTCACAGGGCATCATGAAAATTTATTCCTAGGAAAACTTTTCAATCTACAGATGTCAAAGGACCGTAAACAGAAAGCAAGCATTAAAAGTGAAATATGTAATTAGCAGATAAGCGTCTACAGGAACTCTGTGTGAATCTGTTTTCATTCTTATTTGAAATACACAGCTTAGTAATGATACTTGCTTAGATATAAATATTGAAGTCCTCTTTCACCCTGAATAAGGAAGATTATATAATAGAGGCAACAATAATTTCAAAAGGTTCAATAAATAGGAAATCAGAGTAAACATGAATATTTGTCAGGGAAAGCAAAATATAGGCATTTGATAGGCAGAAAAACCTCGGAAAGGCAGTACTAGACCAGTAACTAGGAACAGAGAGTAAGCTGCCTGGCCTGCCAACTCACATATGTTATAAACTTAGGTGTGTGTCACACAAACAAGCATCACATAATGCAACAGAAAGGTAGGCTACCTGAATGTTACATTTAGTTCTATGCAATTAATTACAAGGAAAAGAAAAAGAGAAAACAAAAAGAAGCCCAGAGGAGGGCAAAAGGAAGACAGGAAATCACAGTGGGTCTGACTTAGAAGGTGTTTTCTGGAGAGAGGATATAGCTTAACTAACCAACAACTACAGAGCAAAAGTCAAGCAGGGTAATACTGTGGCATAAAGTATCTGAAGTATTTAAACATCATGACAGGTAAGCAACTGGATATAAAAAAAAGTCTATCTCTAAGAAACAAGATGCAGAACTGCAGAAAAAAATTACAGGATACTAAGAAGACCATCCAAAATAGATCCTCTGCCATACAGCCTCCGAAGAGAGGTATTATCTAACACTGAAATTTACATAGGATAGACGACTAGTGAAGTACAATTGGGAGCACTGCACCTTTATCTCAAGAGAGACAAACTGCCCAACCTCAAACTTCCGTTATTCTGTTAAACATTTCCAAATATATAGGCCAACAAAAGGCTTCAGAAGGAGCACAGAACCAGCTTTTAATTAACGCTGCTCATCCTTCAGCTGTACGTGTACAATTTCTAAAAGCCATCACAATTTCTAAAAGCCATCCTGTAGTTGCTGAACCCCTAACACAAACCTCTCACATGGATCGAAGAACATTCAACTGCAAATGGTCACAGCAGATGTAACGCCTGATGACTATAGAGACAGCCAAGAATTTTGCACCTTTCTGAACATGACTCCACAGCAGATAAATGCTGTTACAGCTTGTGGCAATGCCAGCCACAGCTAATTATAACTTTATTGAGATGTTTTGGAAAGAGCCAAAGGCGCCCAAGCAAACAACTTGTAATGGGTTACATTCCCAGTTCTGCCACTGACAATGCACGACTTTGGCAAATAGTTTAAATACTCTACTTCTTTCCTCCTGTCTCATCCGTAACACTTACCAAGCTTTTGAGGGATAACTGGGGGAGGAGGGAGAAAGAAGAATAGCATGCTAGCTTCTATTGAAGGGCACTATAAACATGCAAAGCGTTATTACTATTAACGCCCTGGCAGAATCTCTTAAGTCGTGTAAAACAATTTTTTTATCCAAAGCAATTTTTCAGATCTGTATCAGCTATGAAAAAATGTCACAATATTTATGAGACTCCACTGGATATATGACACATGATGTTCTTCTTATACACAGCTAAGCTAGTTACTTTCCACATACTGTTTACTCGATGTAGCGGATAGAAACATGATTCAGTTGCAAACCAATTTTTCATTGAATCACTGAAGTTAAAATAAAAATTACTCTCTTGTCCCCATGACCAACTCATTTAAATTCCTACAAGGGAACCCTCGAAGAATGTCACATCTGCAACTCTTCTCAGAGCAGTTGTTTGATGTTACCATAGAAAGTACAATTAAAAAGACTTCCCTACTAATTAAAAAAAAACAAACACAAAAAAACCCAAACCAAGAACCAAGAAACAGAGAAGTGCTTCACATTGCTAAACAGGCTGAAGACTCTGTTGACAAAGATAGTACTTTGAAGGAAAGACACAGAAAGAAAAGAGATGGATAGGAAGCAAGAGACAAAGAAAGGAGACCTAAAAAGGAAGCAGAGTAGATACTGTTCAGTCTCAAACGTGGCCAAATGAGAACCAAACAGTGGGCTGCTGGTAACGTGGGCAATGTGAGGTTTACAACAGAGATCTTCTTGCAAGCAAAGCCAAAGAGGAACAACCACGAAGGCTGCATTATTGACTGTTATTAATGTAACATGCCCATCACTGAAGTATCTGACAGTAATGGCTCTAGGCCAGCAGTTCCCAAGTCCTTTAACGCATTAATGAGCGTATCAACCCCACCGCTTTTCAACTGAAAACACTAGGTAACGTGTCCCATAATACCGAAGGAGTCGCAGCCGGTCCCGCAGGCCTGCCCAGCGGGCCGAGGGCCCAGAGGGGCCGCGAGCCAGCACCGAGGGCCGGGGGCAACCGCCGGCCGCGGAGGGGCAGCGGCACAAACGGGGCGCGCAGCTCGCCGGAGGCGATTTTTAACAGCGGGTTATGAAACCGGTGACAAGTTTAGGCAGTCGGCCGCGGAGGGGCACCCGGAAAACTCCGGAGAGGCGCCGAGAGCCGCGCGGCGGGCAGGGGCCGCTCCCCTCAGGGCCGGCCGCCATGTCACGCCCCCCCGCCCGGCGGTGGCGGGGGCGGCCGCCCTCTGAGAGGGAGGGAAATGGCCCGCGGCGGAGCCGGGCGGCCGCTCCCTCACGGGGGAAGACGGGGCAGCGGCTCGGGCGGTCGCTTCCCTCCGGCTGCCGGAACGGTGAGACGGGGGGGGAGGGGGGGGAAGAGGTCGCGGGTTATTACCTGCAGCTCCGCCCGCTCCGCCTCCCACTCGGCGCGCTCCGCCTCGAAGCGGCCCCACTCGTGCTGCAGGAAATGCAGGATGCCCGGCACGCTGTACTGAGCCCGGGACGCCGACACCGGCGCGGCGGCTCCGGAGGCTGAGACCCCCCCGCCGCCGCCGCCTCCTCCTGCTGCCGCCGCGGCCGCCGCTGCTGCCGCCGCCTCGCCCGACTCCAGCCCCGGCCCGCCCGCCGGCGGCGGCAGAAGCAGGGCGTTATTGTTGTTGTTGTTACTGAAGAAAACGCCGGGCCCCGCTTGCTCGTCCATGGCCGGGCCGGGACTGCCGCGCTACCCGCCGCCGCCGCCCCCTCCTCCGCGAGCCGCCGCCCGCACCCAGCCGCGTCCCGGCAGCAGCAACAACCTGGGCGCGTCCCGCCCGCCGTCACCGCCTGACAGCCGCCCCCGCCGGCCGCTACGGCGGCCCGGCAGGGACAATTCCAGAGAGCGGTTCGCCCCGGCCCCTCTCGCGGCCTTCTGGGAAATGTAGTTCCGCCGAGTGGCGGGGCGCCCGGCGAAGGGAGAGGCGGGAAGATGTCCCCAGTCGCCTTTTTCTCCCCCACGCTGCCATTACGTCGAGGAATGACGTTACAGCGAGTGAGCCTCATCCCCGTGACGTGCCATGCTGGGGCAGACACTGGCAGTCCGTGGCAGGCGGCAGCTGGCAACGCACCCGCCGGCCCGGTCGGCTGGGCGGGGGTGAGGGAGACCGCGGGGGGCAGCCCTGCCAAGCCATTTAAATGGCTTTGTCACACTCGCAGCCCACCCTGGGGACATAAAAAGGGCAGGTGTCTCGCAGCAGTTCCACAAACTTCAGTCGAGCCCCGCCTTTTCACCCCTGTTTTTTTCTGTTTCGGCCCTGTTCTGAGCAGTGCTCAGTGTCAAAGCACCAAAACCTGTAAATCCAGCCCAGGGCCACAGCGGTTTCTTGAAAATCTTTAGAAATGCTGTAAAGGGGAACGAAACAACATTGTTCAGGAACTACCATGCTGCCTTTTCCATGAGGAGAGGGAAAACAAGGTACTTTGACACTGACAGCAAAGCCCTGGGCTGAGGGCACAAGCTGTCAGCAGCACTGCTCTCCCCTACCTCTCCCAACGACACAGAAGGACAAAGTTAGGCTTGCTTTCCACGCTACTTACATACTAACACCAGAGCCTTGCTGAAGACAGACAAGCGCTCCATGACAGCAGGCTTTACAGTACGGCTAAGTGCTAGCAGTGCGTGGAAGATGGCGCGTGGCCACTGAGGCTGCTGCGGTAGGGTTGGTGCAGGTGCTGACAACGGGCCCCGCCACCCCCTCACCTTGCCCTGGGCACACCAGGAGCACCCCGCTGCTTACTCAAGCAGCGCTTCCTGTTTCCTTCTGGCTGTTCTGAAACTGTAGTCACCTGCTTCGTAACCCTGCCCTCGGAGATTAGAGCTGTGGCTGGTGGACAGCCTCTTTGCGCTCTTAAAGAAGGAAAGACAACTAAGGAAGCTTACAGAGAGCATCAGAGAGCAGAGGGGAACAGGAGCGAAAGCACAGAAGAGGGAACGCGCTCTGGGGGACCTCAGCAGGGACCCCGGGGTAGAACAACAAGGCTCACCCAGAAAGGAAGGAAACAGCAGAGAGAGGAAAGACATGAAGGGGAAATGGAGCAAACGAGCTTCATGAAAAAGCACATTAAAAAGGCCACTGACAAAGACGAAAAGGAGGGTCACAAAGAACAATAAGCATTACGGGCGTTTCAAGTTATTTCATTTTTTTTAATCAAATGAAATTTGATGCCAAAATATTACGTAAAACCACATGGTTATACCTTTAGTATCAGGAGCAAGCAGAGAAGCAAACAAGGACTAAACTGGGAAAGATGTATACAAATGAAAGTTGTGCATGTTGTATACAGTCACGCAGTATACAAAGAAAAACCTCTCCCTTCTCTACCCTTCTACATCTATCCAGTGCCATTTTCTCTTCTGCTTTTTTTTATTCTTCTACTGACTTCTTAGTTATGCTTGATTGCTACACTTCCCTCCCCCCTCCCTTTTTCTGAGTTTTCAGACATCATGTAAACTAGAGTCTAACCAAAACATAAAAGTACTGAGATAAAAATTAAGGTAAATAAAACCTAATTACAGAAAAGTTTCTAACAAACATTGAAGTCATTAATTACTAGGCTATGGGGGGTGGTGGTATGGTCTAAAACCAGTTATATAGTTGTTTTCTTAGTTTTACTTGCAAAATTTTGTGTTCAATTTTGTACTGAAAGAGTTTCCTTAATACTCTCTCTCAAATGCTAAAACAGGCTCAGAACTTCTTCAAAGCAATATAGCTTTGTAATGCTGGAAACACTTATTAGAAAGTGATATATTTTAATCAATTTAATTCCCACTACACATACAAAGATGAAAAAACTAGTGAAATTACTTTCCTCCTCATGTAGGGCATATTGGTTTTCCTTTTGCATGCACCTTTACTCCTATAGAACAATGGAACAAGACTTGGAAGTTATCATCTTTATGAAAAAAATATTTGAAAGATTAGAGTATGTACCACTTGTGTTCTCACTTTAGTACTAAAATATTGACTATGAAATAAAAGCTTTTCTGCTTTTATGTTAAATATTTTGCACACACCAAATACAATAGGGCACAAGAGCATTGTCTTGTCCTCCATTTTGCATAGGTACTTAAAGGGTTATATAAGGTCTTGTGGGAAAAGAGAGACTAGAGGCAAGTGACTATGCAAAAATAATGATCTGCAAGTATTTCAACCAACTACTAATCATATTCAGTTCCATCTACTATCCCTTTGTTATATTTGGGTTCAAGTAGAAGCTTCTGAAATATGCAGTTTTTACAGAGTATCCAGAAAAACATCAGAGATGAAACTCAACAGGCCTAGCCAAGGCTTCTAGTTATGTGGCTTCTCTCTATAAAGCAAAATTTATAGACAGATGCCTGTAGAAGCCCATAAATTCAACAGCAGTGTCAAAAAATTCATGTCAGTCAGTCTTGTATACACAAGAAAATATATAGTTCTGCACGTCTGCCAATGGGAGGAGTGAGGTCTGGCAGCAGACATTGGGAGTCACTGGCTCTGCAATGGAAGGTTAGCACAGCACTTGAGCTCTAAGCTCCAAAATCTGCAGATCACACTTGCTCAGATGTGAGAGGAGCTATGTGCTTTTCAAGAAAGAAAAGCCTGGTAGGGAAAGGAAAAACTGGAGGAGCCTGGCTCTCACTTGTGTTCTGCTCCCTTAGTCAGTACAGGTGCAAAGCACTCAAGTCATTCGGCTCTCCAAACTTTATCCAGGACTACAGATAAGATATACCTACTGAGACTAAAATCTTGCAGGAAGTTTAAATACCTAAGAGTCTGGACAAAGAGCAGAGCACTGAATCATCATATTCAGCCAGCGTCTGGCAGAACAGGAAGACTCCTAACACACAGTGCCTTACAAGGGCCAAAATCTACACCTACACAAATACAGACAGCAGGCAGCTCTCTTTATAAACTCAATTTCCAATGCATTCTTTAAATTTATCTTAGAAGAGATAGGGGATTAGATTCTTTGCATCCTTTATTAATTTTCAAGCATGGAAACGGATCTGAAAGAAATATACACCACATAAATAAGGACAACTTATTAAGACAGCATGCTTGATCGTTCACCTTGAGAAAGGCTGAAAATTTTCAATTGTTTTTTTTTCATGCAAGCTGAAATGATCTACAACGTCTGACAATCCCCTTCCCTACTTTGTTTTTAAAAGGAAAAAGTGCATACTTCTACACATGAAATTCCGCATGTACATGTTAAGTACTAAGTAACACTTTCCCTTCTTCCCTCCATCCCCACTGTGTTGGTTGTGTTGACACAATGGTACGATAACAATCACCAGATTTCAAAAACCAGTCAAAGGTTTGGGGTAGCTTTTAAAAATAAATAAAACTATTTAGTCAGATAGAGAATAGGGTTTTTTTGGTGGATAATTTATAACACAAATTCATAAATATGATCACATTCAATTTCCTAAAAATCTATACAAGTAACACCACTTCCCTTGTAATGCATGGATTTCAAGTAATTACACGAAGCTCTATTAGACAGCCTTTCACATATAAATTACACAAAATTACAGACATATATGCAGTAACACAACAGGGGTAATGTAATGCTTCTGACTACTTAATGGTCCAAAAATAATAGAAGTAATTCAAAAAAAGCTAGTTTTCAGTTTAATTGTTGGGGTGGAATGTACTGTGGGTGGTGGTTGCCTAGCAGCTGCTTTTGCTTTGCTGGCCTGACTTGCTCGGACTGCAGTTTCTAGACGCGTTTTTAATTCAGGAGCAGCTCCCATTACTGTCTTGAAAGCATGTGGGTAAAGTGGACCAATGTGCATTAGATTCTGAAGTGCAAATTCATGAAGATCCTTAGATGCTGTAGATGCAGAAGCAAAGGCATTTTCATTCAGTAAATAGGAAATCAGAGTGGGAACGAGAAGGGCAAGCAACTGTACTCCTAAAAGTAAAAGGAAAAAAAAGTAATTTAATAACCGTATCAGAGAAGAAAACAAAAGAAAATGAATTTTATCAGTTACTAGACTGATAGAAGTAATTTTGGTTTCAGTATTGACAACAAACACTGTAATTAAAAAATGAACAAATAAAAACCCAACTGATATGTAGATGGTTTCCTGTCCTTTGGTCACTCAAATCTTTCTTACCAGGATTGTGTTTCAGACTTGTACTGATGTTCATCACAGTTATTTTGTTCCTGACACTTCTTTAAAGATGCCTTTGCACCATCTGATTGCAGATGATTGAGAAAAGATCATAAGACGTAGAGTGCCTATCATATTAAAGGATTCCAAGAGCACTTTTCAGGCAGACAGAAATATTATTCAATTGAATCTGAATATCAGCCTCTGCAGTGAGCATAACAGAACCACTATTACTATGCAGGTGTTCACAAAAAAGTTAGGGACAGTTATCTGCTATCCTACGCCATTCTGGAAGATTCCAATCCAAAAACTAGCACCGCAGCTATACTTGGGCTAGCACAGGCTAATGAGGCCACAGCCCCAAATGGTGCAGGGATCAAAACGGTTTATCTTTAGAACAAAAAGGCAGCTGAACTTAAGCAATAAGCCTACTTTTTTTATCTAGCAAGGATACAAGTATGCCTTTGAAATGTGTAACATGTTAATTGTAAAATTTAAGCTCAAAGAAACATTAATGGTAACTCATGTATCGAAAATTTTGTAGGTTATCAGAGTATTAATGACTTTCCCCTAAAGATTTTGACTAAATTCATGCTCATGGGGTGATTGTCTCCAGCCAGCATTAGCAAAAATCAGATGGTTTCTTTCCTCATTCACTTCAGTTACTCTCTCATTTTACATGTGTTTCAAACAACTGTGCCAGAAGTAGAATGGGGCTCAAGAAAACATACATTTAGTGTTTGGTCATTAATGAAGAGAAATACCAACAGGGAGTATGTTGGGACAAAAAAAAAAAACAACAAACCCACACTAAAACAACAGTAATATTTTTACAAGGAACTTCATCAGCATTTAAAGCCAAATGCCTGCTGAGCAAGTCTTTAGAAAACATGTTGTTCAGTTAGAGAATAACTGAATTTAAAGATTAACTATAAATACTGTATTCTATCTACTGAAGCAAACAGAAGGCTCCATCTACAATCAAGATATTCTGACCAGTACAATTCAATTTCCTGGGCTTTTTAGATAAACTTTGTTGAGCTGGTAGAAGCAACCTGATAAAAGTGATGAGTCTGCTAAAATAAATAAAAGTTAACAATGGGAAAAAGGGAAAAAGTAAATATAAACGGTGTTAACTACTCACTTCCAAACAGAAGAAAACTTCTCTCATTACTGCAGTTCACGTTTAGAAATTTTTTTCCTGCAATCACCACAAATGCAAAGGCTACAGCACATCATAGTGTATGTGCTATGCAAGTCCATGTATCTAAGAGTTCTAGTACTGGAATTACAAAATCATGTTGCACAGACACGGTCTATTTGTGACTATGTCATCAAGTTTCTAACTGCAAGATTTCTACTGTTCAATATTCTATTTTAGCATTACATGTTTCTCTAGAAAAGCTAAATACTTACTATTCTGCTCCTCACCAAGGGCAACCAACGTTTCAAGGACTTTAATTCCTTCCTGGACTGCTAACAGCTCCAGGTTGTTGTTTGGGCGGCTCCTTTCCACAGCTTTCAACTTCTCAACCATGATAGGGGCCAATGAATGAATATATGGAGTTGACAGGGCACGATTGGTGTGTTGGAACACAGAAAGCAGAAGCTGGTAACACTTGGCTTGAACCTAATCAAATCAAGATAAATACATTGTCCTGAAAGTTATTTGTTAACTCAGGGAATTCTAATAAACTCTGTTATCTATGTATGTGAGAGACGTGATGCCAAAAAAAAAAAAAAGACGACTAAAGGGGAAGGAAACATACTGAATAAGAGGAAAGCAGCAACACAGCCCATCTGCTAAAACAATATCAGCCCAGTTTTCAGTAAAAGGAAGGGCAGTTAGAAAGAATGTGCAGGTACTAAGTAGCAGTAACAATATGAACTCAGTGAAAATAAAGGAATAGTTAATATCATACAAGTCAGTCACACAGGTCCACAGAGAACTACATCTTTAAGTCTCAGAACCACCCACACTAATAGTACGTGTATCTGCAAAATCATGAAATGCTATTCCAGTCTCAGAAGAGTAAAACAGCCCATAAAAATGACTCAGATCAAAGTGATCTTATTGTTCTAACATGAACCAAGACTATAGCCAAAAGTGGCAGGCCTGTCCATCCTTCCTTCTCATTGTCCATCTTGTGCTGGTAGTAGCATAGGAGTATACATGTAGCCATACAGTGAGCTGGATCACAGAACCCTCTCCTTGTCTTCTGCTATTTTCTTTTTCCCTCCTCCCTCTTTTCTCTGGAAAGCAGGGATTATTTAAGTCAACATGTGGGAAAATGACTCACTGATGATCTTGTTTAGATGAACTTATGAATGTATTTTATTTGGGTGTACAAAGATCTTCCTCCAAAAACCCCCACAAATAACCCAGAACTTTTGAAAAGGTAAAGCCCCACAACAAATACGAGGATAAAACATTGCACATGGTTTCAAACTGCAGTCAAGTCTGAACAGGATGAGTTACTAAGCACATGCTGAACAGAAACATTCTAGAGGAAGTATTATTGAACACAATGATATGTGAGGAGATCCG
The DNA here is from genome assembly GCF_964188355.1 of Buteo buteo. Taxonomy (NCBI): domain Eukaryota; kingdom Metazoa; phylum Chordata; class Aves; order Accipitriformes; family Accipitridae; genus Buteo; species Buteo buteo. The sequence goes on from NC_134182.1 coordinate 25,292,571, forward strand.
GGGATGACTGGAAACAGATATATAAATAAAAATATTGAATAAAAATGACAGATAATAAAAACTAATTATAAGAAAATACAAGTTATGCAGCTCAGGTCACTGTTAATTCACTAGTATACGGCTGCAAGTTTTCTATACAATTAGATTTTTAAGGCCTGAAGTAATAATACTTCTTCTAATACCATCTGTATGCTTTCTAACAGAGCTCCACGGAAGAACATTTTCTCCTAATGCCTTACTCAGCATCATCTTTGACCTGTTTTAACAAATCATTCCTCTCTCTCTCCATACCACTCCAAATAATTCCCTTCCCTTTCTGTCTACATTCTTTAAACTTTACTCCTTATTAGCTGTTAAGACTATCTGCCTTCAAAATAAGGAGTACAAGTCTCTTTTCTTACATGCACGCATAATTCAAATAAGAGTTTTACAACTGCATCTGACAGAAGCTTGGATGAAATTCTGCTTTTAATCCATCTATATAATATAACACTTTTGACTATTCCACATTCACAGGAGTCTACAAAAACTCCAGTGAGGTAAAAATCAGGACTTCTTCACTCTCATGTAAAACTTACCCATTAATCACTGGAGACAAGGGTGTCTTAACTAAGTTCCCTTGTTGGGGCAAAATGAAATTGAGCTCACCAGCCTTCTGGTTATTACTATACACGACATCTAACAATTCAGATTTCTGCAGGTGGTAATTGTTTCAAAAATACTCCTGTCTTTCTTATAAGACAGCAGTATTTCTTTAGAAGAGTTTTTTCCATAATCGGTTCAATGCTTTTAGTACAATCAGTATAATGCTTTTACTACAAACAGGTGTCTAGTTACTGACCCAAACAATGAGTGTTTTGTATTTAAAAAACTAGAACAAACACACAAATATTAGAGTATATGTTCTGCACATCAACAAGGACCGTGGACACAATCTGGCTGCTGTGAAAGCATTCTCTTATGAATTACAAAAATAGTGGTAAGTTCAGCTCACTGACAGCTTTCCAGCAGGGTGGTGGGCAAAGATGTACTTCTCTCACTGTTATGTGTTTATATGGAGCTGAGAGAGAGCATGACGTAAAAGTTTCTGCTTAATACGACTGCCATTTCCATTCACACACTAAAATTTTAAGTAGCTTTCCACCCAAAGTCAGACTTCAGAACCAACTGAATTTTATGTCCATGCTGGAAAACAGCAGCCCTGCTGCAGAGCAGAATTATCAGTCTAAACAGGATTTTAAATGCCTCACTGTGACCCTAAACACATCAGCATTTTTTGCGTGTTTTTCTTCTCAGGAATCTCTGCAATGCTTGCTTATGGAAACTCTATAGATTTTTCTTTTTAGCTTCCATATGCAGATTTGTATACCCACTCAAACAAACTGATGTGTATGTGGCTGGAACAGTTAAGCTTAACTATACAGTGCATTTAGCCTGTTTGAACAAAGTCAGTCTACAACTTTTTAGTTTCCCTCTTTAGTGAGAAAATAATTTAGAAGATAATTCTAAAGATAAAGACAAACCAAAAGGGCAAAAGTGAAATCAGGAGACAGATGACTCATAATCTACAGATATTCCAATGGTGACCACAAAATTACATTTTTGCACTCAAACTAAGTTTTGTATGAACATATAAAATAAGTACAGGTTTTGCACAAACAAATATAAAATTCATCAGAAATGTGGGCTGTAATTTTATGTACAGAAAAAGTGGTTTAGTTTGTATTATAAAGGATCAGCATTAATGTAGAAATGTCACCACTCTATAGTAACCAACCTTTTAATTTACTAAAATTTCACATATCAAAGATTTTTTTCCTTTTAAAAAGCTGCAAGTCAAGAACCTGACACAAGGCTGTGAACACACATTATCTAGAAGCACTTAGTTTGGGTTGTTTTGCTCACTAAAGAGTTTCTATAATGCACTGTTGAAAATTCTAGTTATTTTGACAAGTAGTATCTGTCTCTGAAGTAAAGGCATCACACAAAGCATTCAGGAAGTATGGTAAATATATCACAATCAGTTTGTTTTTCTCAGCTATATATCATTCACATTCCTATAACATAATCTTACCCAAGGATCACAGGAATTTAATGCACTTTTAAATCTGTTCATACATCCATTTTGTAAAGACTGCACTCCAATTATTTCAGTGCTTGCTGACCAAAGGAAGAGAGCAATAGCTGTAAGTATGCTTACTTCATCAAGAATAGGCTTAGAGGCTTCTGAAAAGCAAAAACAAACACGCTGTTAGCTTACTCCAAAAAGGGTTTAGAATTTATTTAGTAAAAGCCAGTGAACACAGACAAACTCAGAGAGGAAATAAACGTACTTGAAATTATTTGCAACTGCATACAAATATGCATCTACTTATTACAGAATCACTTTATCATTATTGACTGTGACTGACAAAAAGCTGAGCAACTCTATTCTAATACTTGTTTTAATAAAGTAAGTCAAACTTTCTGAAGCTTAAATATCAAGGAAAACACACCACCCACACTTTCTCTGACCAAGTCATATTGTTTGTTTTCAATATGTAAACAAAAGAGGAAAAATATATTTTTTAGATCCTTTCCCCATTAAAAATATACCTCACTTTTTTTTTTTTTTTTGTCCTCTTCAGCTGATACAGCAGAGTAAGAAACTGATATCCAGCATGGCAACAACTTTTACTTAACATGAGGTTTCACATAACAGACTAGCTGATATGACAGCTACCTCTCACCAATAAGAACAGTCCTACTTTAACCTTTCCTGCTTTTCAAATAGTCTGTATTTGCCATGTTCATCCTCTTTTTCCTTGAACAAGCTCTGTCTTCATGGATCTCATTCATGAATTTACATCAACAGGAAAAAAAGAATTATATTTATATGTAGTTATTATAATACATATACTGTTCTGCTGGTTTTGTTGTCCAGATTGGTTCTTCTCTCCCTTGAGAGGGACAAAAAACCAGCAGATACATAGGCAGCAAAACCAGCGTAACTGCCCTTTACAGGTGTCAGCTAGTTCACTCTATTGGCTTAGCCATGGTGTGAAACCTCACTTCAAAAAAATTACTCCAAGCATTTTAAGTGACAAATTTAAGAAAAAAAATAATTTAGATTTGTTTAAATTTTATGGAATTATAAGACTTGAAATTGCGTGCAGTAGACCTTGCTTAGATTCTTGTGTGTGTGATGTGTCCCACTCCACAGAAGACTGGAAAACATACACACTTGCAAAGAACCAGGAAAGATTTCTGAAGCCTGCAAAAAAGCCCAAAGCCAGTAATGTTTCTGGAGAGAGGGACTGGGAAATCTTTACAGTAACAAAAGGCTGAAAGACAAGAGCTGATGTGACAAATCAAATTAGAAGTTTCACTTGGTTAACACAAATCTACTGATCCTTCCCCTTCAGACATTTTCAGGATCATTTGCAATTACCTACTTGCTCCCTATCTCTCACATGAGTAACTCTATTCAAGCCTCTCTTCAGTCTCTATAAATGGTTCCTTGGGGATGTAATGGGATGTTTTTGGCTGAACTACCATTACGCAAATGACAAATCTTTGTGTCTCTCTTTTGCTAACTACGCAGCTGAGACCATACATGTTCTTTGCTTTTAGATGAGCAAGGCAAAGTACAAATGTGAACCAAGAGAAGTAGTCTGCAGTTCTCTAAAGAGACACGGTAGACATCCTGCTGGTGGGTAACAGATTTTTTTTGGCAGCAGTAGGATTTTTTCTCTCCACTGAAAGGTTGTAACGGTACTGTGAATATCCTACTCCAGTATGAACCTTGCCACAATTATCCCTTACTGTCTTCACACTCATTCACTTTAACAGTCACTGTCATAAAGACCATATGAATCGTGTCAGTGGACACTTCAAAGACACAGATTGCCATTTTTCTTGAGGTTTAATTCAAGGTGTTGAGTCCACGTACAGTACTGAACAACTAGCTTCAGTAAAGAGATCAGTTCCCCTACAAACAGTTTTGGCAACTAAAATCTCCTTTCCTTTAAGCTAGCAGGTATTCTGTGGAAAGAGGAAAGGAGGGGTGGAAATGATAGTTTGCTCAGGCCTTGCCAACATGTCTAGAGTTGCCAGTAGTCAGAGAAATTGAGGCACAGTCCGGGAAGTGAAATGAATGCAGCTTGGAACTCCTTTAGATTTTACTTGTGAGACATTCAGCAGACGTCAGAAAGACCGATCAATATCACAAGGTAGATTTCCAAGTTCCAGAAACAAGCCACTAGCTGCAACTATGAAGACCAGTAAGATCAGCCTGAGGAAAAGAGCTAGAAATAATAGAGCATGAAATAATCACATCATAATGGGATAAAAAATGGAAGAGGAAAGTCTGAAGTAGTACAGAAAAATACCCTAGAGAATGGAGGTGAGAGATGCGGGGCTGCAAGATGAGTTGCAAGGCAAAATTTCTAACAGGAAGTTATCATCAATATTGTCAAAGAAAACAGACCAACAAGGGCAAATCTGGGATGGGAACTCCTGAGATGTAACTGTATTTTCTTAAAGCCAATGCTGTGCTTGTCTTCAACACAATCTATTAAGTAACTCTGATTAGTTATGCTCTGTGCACTCAAGTCTTTCTCCCATTTCAATTTTACAAGCAAATCATCACCACCTTTAATCTCCAACCTTCAGACATGAAGCCTATTAAATTATAGGCAGATACAATACTTGCCTTTTTGTTACAGCAAAACCCAGTTCACTTTAATTTAACTCTTCTGCACTGGGAAACCACTTACCAGGTTGAGAGTATTCCAAGATAGATGCCAGGGTGCTGCGGATAAGACCTGTCCACTGTTTCTGAGTTTCATCAGTCTTGACTCTTGGAAGGGTAACAATAGTTTTTATCCCTTGAAGGGCTGCACTGACTGGAGGTGGGACCTGATTATCTGTTGATTTTACTGCTGTTTCTTTCAATACTCTTGTAATAAGAAATAGGATAGTGGGTAAGACTGTCATACATCCTAAAAAAAAGACAAAATAGAATTTCTGAAGTTAATTCCAACAAGTGTGGTAGATAACCTCTTTAGCTTTCCCAGTATGGATATATATGGCTAGGAGACAAAGGAGACACCAAGATAAATTGCAATTCATGTAACAAGTGATGCATGCCATTCAATATTTTATCATCAAATTCATTCATCAATACTACTGAAGTGTATCGTAACACAAGTCATACAAGCCAACACTTAAAACGTTCCTGTCAATTCAAGAATGATGATTCAGCTATTAAAGTTTTGCCCTACATGGCATGTATCATATTGAACACCTCCAGATTGTTAAATATCTTAAAACAGGATCTGCATATTGCTAGGGTCCTATAAAGTAAACAACAACAATAAGAAATCTGGAAACAGGTATCCAAACCAAGTCATGGCACTTTCCAAGGAAGCTGGTGTGTGGTGTAAGCCCCAGAAGCAAAGTAAGGAGGTTATCTGGGTGTCTCACATCCTGGGCAAAAGCTGTAGCCGTCTGGCTACTCTACAAAGGAGACAAAACTATCCTCCTCCTACTGCACTGCTTTTCTGAAGAAATCAACGCCTATATATGTTTTGTGCAGCAAGTCTTGCAGATGCAAGTTAGGCATACTCAAGAAATATTTGTCAGGTAACACATAACCTGACTTTAGACACATGGGAACTTTATTAGAAGGAGTTTCAATAACACATGTAGACCTTAAGACCCTGTAGGACTAAAAGAAGGGTGCTACTGGGTTTAGGCATGTAATATCAATCTACAGCTCACTTTGGACTGTCAAGTCTCTTTCCGTATCTTTTCTATGCCTCATGTTCCCACACCTGTGGAAACACACATCCTGCCATTTCCTTACTTCTGAGAATGCTCTGAGGATGAATACACTAAGTAGAATAATTACGACTGGAAGGCACTGCTGGAGGTCATCTAGTCCTACCCCCTTTTTCAAAGCAGCAGTTCCTCTAGATCAGATTGCCCAGGATCTTGTCCAATGGAGTCTGCAAGATGCTCATGTTTTAAAGAAAGAGGAGGAAATATAAAAAACCCTCTCCATCACAGAAAGTGATGAATTCTCTTTGTTCACAGTTTCCGTTACACGCAATGGCTCAATTAACACAAACATTTGTGCATGTACTATCGCCCTCTCTCTACAGCTATCAGCTGGCTACATCTTCTGGATGAGGAAAAAACCCAACTCTAGCAGTCCATGTAAACTAACAATAGTCTCTGAGATACTTTTGCTGGCCACTTGCCAATTGCTGGGAGTCATGCCTTCACTCCAGTCAACACAGTAGTAGTACTGTTACTCTTTTTGCACACCCTCTCCCCACCCTGCTGCCCTCCTCCCTCTCCACCCCACCCCACCCCAAAAACGGGGAGAAAAGAACAAGAACCAGGAATCAAAACCAGTGCAGGACTCCAGATCAGCTCAAAATCTACTATTTTTTAAAGAACTGTAAGACACAAATTGTCTGTTTGAAGACTTTATCCAAGTATGTTATTTAGCATGCATCTCATTAAGGGACCAGCCTGCATCTCATTAAAGGACCAACCTCCAAAATGTCTTATCTACATCAGTGTGTGAAACTTCCCAGAGATCCATGAGACAACTCTTAAGCAATTTGTTCTCTGAAAAGCAAAACTCAAAGAGCACAGCTTCCCATGCAATTGTGTCCTTTACCCCTCAATTCCACTCACTGCAATTACCCTAGTTTACACATATCCTTTGTGACAGTCTCCCTGGGCAGAAGAAAGCTCCATTTAGTTTGGAGTCACATTTGGGATGACTGACAGCCAACGGCTGCAAAACCAAGAGTACCACAGCTGAATTGTGCTGTTTTTTCCTCAGTAGGATTCTCTTTTCATCCAGCTGCTGCTTTTCATGAGCGTCTCAGGAATTTAATTATCTCCAAGATATCTATGCTCTTTTACAATATGATCAAAATTGGCCAAAAGGTTTCAAAATCATGAAAAAAGGAACAGAAAAAAACCAACAATAAAATCACGGTGATAATATAGCTCATTTCCTCAGCAAACTTGCAGCACACATGCAAATTTAAAATCATAATTTCCTTTACATTGCTTGCTGGAAAAACCTGAATTCTTAATTTATTTTAGAACCTAAACATACTTTTCAATAGATGACCCTTAAAGTATCCCATTAAAATATATTTACAGTTTGGTTTTAGCATCATATGATCACTACGCTTCCCCTACAGTAACCACTTACATGTATTTTATTACAATAACTTACCTGCTGGGGAACACAGAGAAGGCAGGTCAGACAGTATAGTAACAGTGGCAGCCACAAGACGAGCACTTTCCTCAGAAAGGTGGGATTTGGCAGCAATGTGACTTGGAGAATCTGACACTTTTGAACTCAGATGGGGCATGTGCCGTACTAGGATAAACATGAGCAATTCCATGGCTGCAAAGACTAGAGATTTTCCAGGCACAAGACCACCAGTCTCACCCCCTTCTCCTAAAGCAAGATGATTTTCTTTTTCCTCAATATCATCTTCATCTGAAAAAAGGAAAGAAACATCTGAGGAGACAGTTAAGAAAGATCCCCTACTAAAGACTGCATGAAACACTCAAAAAAAACCCCAACTTAAAAATCAAGAAGAACAAGTTCTTTCACAGTAAGATATGACAAACATGGCTCATATCAAACTAAATGTTTTAGCTAGAATTACTTAAAGGGGTTTAAAATGCTTTAGAAGTACTGTGATTACAACAACACTTACTAAAAATCCAATCAGAGCTAGAAAAAAAAGTAGTAATACTTGCACAAAATAAAAATGCTGTAATTATTTTCCTTCTTTTAAAACTGACTGTAAAATTAACAGCAATGACTACGAAATAAATAGGCATAACAATATTTTTTAAAGTAATGGCTATCAATTAAATGTTCCACCCTGACAAAAAACTTATTTCAGCCTAAATTGATTATGAAATAAAAGAACAGAAAAGCATTGTAGGATTCTATGTCTGAGTTCATGATTTCAGTGCATTCAGTTCAAAAAGTCTCTCTTTTGAATGGCAGCTTGGCCAGCTGCAGTCTTTCCTTCTCTCATTAAACAGCAACAGAGATTCAGCAAGTCAAAGCTGGCCTGAACTACCCCTATGGAGCTCCTATGAATGTAAATGATTGCTAGTGTTATCACATTCACTGATTTGAAAAATGCAACTTACTAGGCCTACAGTAAACAATTCCATTAATTCATATGAAGGAACAGAGCTTGCATTTTTAGCTGTGCTGGTTCCTCAAGTTCCAGCAAAATACCCTCTCTGTTTTTATGTGGAAAACGGGCAAAAGCTAACAGGTTGGGTTTTTTCTCAGCAGTATATTGTGCCAGACTAAGATGGTAGTTTTCCTTAGTAAGAGAATATTCTTTGAGTTTTACTTTACTTCTTTCAGGTAAAAAAAACCATGGGAGACTTAACCTAACCAGACATCAATGAACTATTTGCCAGGTTGCCATTTGGAAACTAATTTACCTGGCAAAGATGGAAACAGTACATCCAATGCAAGATTTTTGAAGAAATGGTAAAGGGATGATTGAAAAGGAAGACGATCTCTTAAAAGGAAGAGGTTACTGAAAGTACCTCAGCAAGTAGCTTTCAGACTGATGCTAATACCGTTATCAAGGATATTCTTACATAAAGCAGAAATAAACTAACAGAATATACTGATGAAAAGCCTAAGCAAAACATCATGTTGCAACCAGCTGTCAGTTAGACTTGAATCACCAGACTCCATTCAAGCACAACAGTCCAACCAGTTATTCTCCTACTTTTCAGTCCACTATCTCCAATTTGACAATGATACTATGGGGTACTGGGTCAAAAGCCTTGCAAAAGTCAAGGTGAACAATACCCATGACTCCTTCATCCAAAGCCAGTTATTTCATCACAGAGGGCAATTAGGCATTATTTGTCCTTGTTAAGTCTGTGCTCACTTTTCAAATCGCATTCTTCAACTTCATGTACTCAGAAGTCCTTTCCAAGGGAATTTACTCCAAAATCTTTCAAACATACACAGTAGGCTTACTGGCACATAGTATCACAAAACCTGCCTCATGTCTTTACTTATTGGAAATTAGACATAGCATCTACTTTTTGCCATTGATTGGAAGGCTTCCTTGAGCACCACAGCTTTTCAAAGATGACTGCAACAACATGTCATCAGCCAGCTCCCTCAGATGCATCCCATCCAGTCCCAGGGTATGTCCAGCTTTTACCTAAGCAGTGCCTAACCTGATGCTCATCTACTGTAGGTAGCAATTCTCTCCCCTAAACTTGCTCACTAGACACAGAGACACAGGAGGACTAAGCAAAGAAGATAATAGTGCCCCAGTTTTTCCCCAACGTGTTTTGTCATTAGATCACCCAACCCATTCAGCAGCAGGTCCAAATTTCCTTGGTCTTTTTGCTGCCAACTTATCTATGAAAGCCCTTCTTGTCACACTTGACTTTCATCACCAGTCTCAGCTCCAGCCAAATTGTGGCTTTCCTAATTCCACTCCTCCGTATCTGAGCAGAAATCTTCAATAGTCTTCCTGGGCAGTTTGCCCCCACTTCCACCATCCATACACTTCCTTGTCACACTTGAGGTCGGTCAGAAGTTCCTGCTCAGCCAAGTCAGCCTCCTGCCATGCCTGTTTGGCATCCTGCATTTTTGGATGAGCTATTTTTTGTCACCGAAGATGAACCATCTCTTTCCTCTGCCCTTCTGGGAAGCTGACCACAAGATCTCATCTGCAAGGTCCTTGCACAAGCCCAAGTCTGTTAAGTCAGGCCAAAGCTTTTGCTCTGCTACTTGTTTTCTTCATTTCCCTCAGGATCAAGAACTCCACTACCTCATGGCTGCTACGGCCACAGCTACCATTAACCTTCATAACCATTTCTTCCGTATTAGTGAGGAGCAGATCCACTGAGCACCTCCCTTATTTGGACTGTCCAGCATCCAGACTGAAAAAAACTGTGCCTCATACGCTTCTGAAACCTTTGGATTGTTAGCATCCTGCAGCGTTGCCCTTCCAGCACATGTCTGGATGGTGAAAGTCTCCCATGAGACTCCCACAGCTCGTGATTGGAAGGCTTCTTCCAGTTGGTTTAATATGGCTTCACCCACCTCCTCCTCTCGATTAGGCAGTCTGTGGCAAACAAGAGAGTTCCTGACTGCTATCACCCTTCACTTCCCCTTAGGGGTATCAGTTCTGACCTGTCAAAGAGGGACAGGTCGCCCAGATACCTACCCTGACAGCTTGTTCCTCTTCACCTCTTGCCAGATCTCTATAGTGCTCTCCAACTGGATGTCTGGAGATAAAGCCTTTTGTTGCTGGAAGTCACAACCTTGCAGCCTCCACCTTTGTGCAAGTCTCATCCTCCAGGGCTGTATTCCAGCATAGCCTATGGCTGTCCCTCCTTGTGACACATGGGGCTTGGGCTTCTGCACCTGCAGGATCTCTGGGAAGAACATGTCATTCTTCCATTTGCCTTTCCTGACACTACACAGTCTACTCACCTTCACATGCATTTCCTTCAGATCTCACAGGTGAGACCAATGTCACTTTCAGCCCTCACTGCACACACAAGTACCTGGAGAACAGCCACATCAGGGCTTTCATCTGAATTTCAAGCCAGGTCATTAGACCTCTGATGCACCAGAGGTGATTGTTCCTCAGTCAGCAGACTGCATCTTGCTGTATGTTACTGCCATCATTACGCTGACTCTAGCAGTCTTGTACAGTCTCGAGCAGCACTTCTAGGCTGGGTGAGCATGCCTTTCCACACCAACAGCCTTGCTCCTGTTTGCACACCCTGTTCCCAGAGCTCCTGGATGCTGACACACCCTGAACATCAGTGAAGAACCCAGACACAAGTCTGCTCCACTTCCTGGCAAGTTCTCCCAGGCAGGCAACTTTTGACACTGGTTCCAGTAGCAGTTCACTCACCTCATGAATTCCAGTTGTGCCAGGGACACACTACAAGAGCCTACATTGGGGGCTGAACCGTTAAACTTCAGAAAAAAGGTAACTGAAGTGCTAATGAGGCAGTCAATAGAGAAAAATTAATGAAACTGAGCAAGGTATTAGTAAGACCTTAAGTAGTCTGCTGGGTATAATTTTCATCATTCATATTTGAGAAAAATCAGTGAAAACCATAACATGAAAAGAATAACCACTAGAATGATCAGAGGAAGAAAAACTATATCTTAGAAGAGTTAAGAAATCAGCAAGTAAGATTATGAATACATCAAAAGTATCTGTGGAACACACAGCATTTTCCTCCTCAGTGTAACCATACTCTAATGTATTTGAGTTCCCTTCCCGATATGAAAACCTGTTGCTTAATTTACTCTGCAAAGCAAGCCGTGTTTTCAAAATCTTACTTAGGGTGTTCCTTTTTTCCTGCAAATAATCTTGAGCTGCTCTTACTATCTGCTGGACAACTCCTGTAACCAGTAGCTGCACTGAAGGAGGATCCCAGGTCAGGAGGAGTCGGTGAAGCACACTCAAGAGTTCAACACCAAGAAGCTACAGTAAAACAAAACACATATAAAAAAATTAGTTAGGACTTAACAATTCCTAATTGTTATATCACTTGCTTATGATGAGGAAATACTTTTCTCACACAAAAATAATTACAGCTTTTGTAATCATCGCAGATGAAAGACCAACACCTAGAAAAAGCTGATTGTTACAACATGCTCATACAGTACCTGATCCTCTGCAATATGGATCCTGGCACAAGGGGAATCCAATAAAGTATGAAGTGCTTGTAAACAAGATGTAACATGCTCAACAGGCTCTTCAGGTCGTGGGGAACACAGAAACTGTATACTAACACCTGAAAAGAGCAATAATTAAAAAAAATGTTCACATCATCATAAAATCAAGTTTTCTTTTTTTAAATTTATTTGTAAGTATAGCAGATTCTTAACAACTTTAGAAAGATACACATTTTTCTCAATTCTTCTTCCTTTAAAGGAAAAGAGAGTTTATGTATTAGAAACAGAGTTGTATTTGCTTTCTCTTCCGCATCATGTCTTCCCCAAAATTTGGCAGGAAAAATATTAAACAGTGACAGCAAGCAACTTACGATTACTGAATGGAAATCCACACTTTGTTCTAAAGATCTGTAAATCAGAATTCTGAATCCTTCAATTGTAAACTGAGTTTTATTTAATTTAACTCTTAAATTTAAAGATAACTGAGATGAAGTTAAGCCTCAGAAATCATCCAATATTCATATTATACATATGGCACTTAATTCTGGTTTTAAATATTTATATATCTCAGCAAACTGTTGACATTCCTCAGAATAAGCAATCACATCCACCTCTTAAAGCTGTTAGAAAACAACAAAGGGAAATAGTGAGTGCTACTCTCAGATGAAAAACTGATGCAAAAGCTACTCCATGTGACCTGACAAATATCCATCTCTACTGAACTGAGTTTTCATGAGGGTGTGTATTTCAATTAACCTTACAGCTTTTGTGTCTTTGAAGCATAATATTTTGTATCATCTGAATTATATTACAGTGTAGAACAGTTCCTACTCATTTTATTCAATTACATAAATAAACTAGATATACAACTTGTCTATAAAAATCACAATAATCACACCAACAAATGATCTGTCAAAGCTATGAAGAACACAGAAGGCAGAGAGATATGGAGAGGAGGAGTCAGAGGTACTTTGAAACATTACTGTCCAGACATGTGATGCATTTTAAACTTCCCAGATTTCAAGTCAAAGTATCTTTTCTTATTCCCATACCATTTCATACCATAATGTGCTGCTACTGAACTCTAAACTTATAACTCTTACCCAAAATTAAGTGCATTCGGTCTTTGTTTATCTCCGGCAAAGATTTAGCAGCAGGTGGAGTTCCAGGTGTCTGGTTTAACATAATGGCTGTAGCACGTTTCTGTGAATTGGGCATTGCTGCAGCAGTCTCTTCTGTTGACTCTGAAGCATTAAATCCTGTACTGTTTAGCCAAAGCGCTACTGCATGTAGTATGGGAGCCCAGGAGTTTCGGTAATGCAGTCTAGCTGTATCAATTGTTTCTGGAGTGTAAAATGCTCCCCCTGTTAAATTAGCAAAGCAAGGTAAATTCTGAAATTCTCTGCAAGTAATAGACAAAAAGCACATACTCTGTACATGTTTGATAATGTACATATTCAGATGTAATCCTTGTTAGTGACAGTGCATTCCAATTCTCCTTGTGAAGGAGCAACATTAGTACCTCTCATAAGATAGTGCAATGGCCACAGTGGAACAGTAAGCAGAGAGCAAGAAAGGTAGGCAAGGTCATCAGGTCTCGCAGCATTTTTCATATAGAAGATGCATTCTTAACTCAGTAAAATATTATAAGACAGTATCTGCTCTGATCTCAAGGGCTAATCTCAAGATGTTTTCCTTACAGTAAACATCTCTTTGCATTTGATATCAAAGTATTAGAGGTGTAGAAGTATTCTTAATTCTACAAAGACATGGTTTTTATCATCTCTGTGATTCAGATAAATAATATCTTCATTGCAGATTGAAGGAAAAAAGCACACGCAAACTTCAAACATAGATTCTTATTACACATAGGCAGAAATTTATCACTTGCATAAAAAACATGCCTGCCAAATAATTTACAGAATTTTGAAGTCTCAACTAAGGGTTTCTTTCTGTTTTTCACAACACCACAAAAAGAAATTCCAGTGCTTACCATCTGGTGGAAGCTGGGTAGCAAATTCAGCTGGTAAAGTTAAAAGAGCATAATCTTTCAGTGCAGCTAACCAGAGACGGCTAAGTGCAGGCAGTTCAGGTTGTACGAGTGTTATCAAACTGTCTGGTGGCAACTCATCTACAGTACCAAAGTCATCCTCATCCTCCTCTGTGCTCTTTAAAACACGCTTTGGTTTGGTCTCTGCTTCTTTCTTAATTTTCATGGCAACAACGTACACCTAGAAGAAAACCAGATACGAAAGTACATGCTGTGAGATCCTAAAAAGAAAAAAAAAAGCAGCAGTCTTTCCCATGTGAAAGTAACAGATTCCATATACAGATGACTCACTGGAAAATGACTGGGAAAAAGAGTATTGCAATACAATTACGTTTTATTTAAATATTTTTTCTTTTATTTCTACCAGTATATAACACTCGGGCATAATTGGCACTTTCCTAAAAAGATCTGACTACACACTTTTTTCTAAAAAACATCAATTACTGCTGCTCTACACAGACATATTGATTTGAATAACTGATTTAATTAGATCAATGCATGCTTATTGCAAAGGTTTCTTCAACCTACATTAAGAACTACTACATAAATTAGAGTAACTGTCACTTTTTGGGAGCAGATTACGCATCAAAGACATGAAACTGGCTTTAAATGTGCTACATGAATACAAGAACATTTATAGGTTTGTCTTTGATAGATTCTATGAAAGAATAAAAGGATTTTCAAAAACACAGATAAATATGGGAATAAGCAGAAATATCAGAAAAATACAGTAAAAATAAGCATTTTTAGAAAAGAAATAGAAGTGTTTTCACACAACAGATGCTCCATATCAAAGCTGAAAATTACAGTATGGGGTGATTAACATTACACAGCTGAAATGTTAATACTTTCCTTTGTAATTTCAAAAATAACTTCCAAGAAAATTTAATGAAAAGAAAAACCAAACCTTTAAGTACTACACTAACAGAAACCAAAATACCATTTGTGTAATTATATGTAGAGCTCTACAGCATGCAAGTAACATTTTGGTAAGCAAGACAATGTAAGTAGTGCTAACTGTTCTGTAAATAGTTGGAAGATTTCTCACATTCCAGACATTCCCCGACAATATCTACATTAAGCCTATAATTTATTAAAAACACTTTGATAAACTCCTAGTTAATTAACTCCAATATTTTCTCAGAATATATTTTAATGTTGTTTGCGTTTTGTTTTTTTAAGTTTAAGAGCAAAGATGGAAGGAAAATCAAAATCCGAGAGGGTATGAGTGTATACTTTAATACAGAAAAGTGCAGTAAAACAAAGAACAATCAAGCCTCCCTGTAAAAATGGATTGACAGAATGGCAGAAAAAGGAACAGAGAAAGATAGAGATATGAAAGCCTCACAGTAGTGGTATTGCAACAGGTAAGAAGGAGGGCAGGTGCAAGGCTCACTGGCTGAACAGCCAGTGAGGTGTAAGGCTGCTATTACACTGCAAAATCTTTTCAAACTTTTAAAGATTTAATGGTCAATGTTTACCTCAGCCCATGCTTTCAGAACTGCAAGTTTTTCCATAGTAGTTGCACTCTCTCGGTAAAGCTGGCTAGAAGATCCCTTTCCTGCTTGCACTTTATCCAGGGAAGAGACAAGAAGATTGTGAACTCGGCGGAGATCATTCAGGTCACTTACAACGCCACTTCCTATCCAAGCACTACATACCTAGACAACAAAGTTTAGAGTCATTCTAAATTAGCAAAAAACCCAACAACCTTATAAATGAAAAAAACTCCAGCCCTCTAAGAAAACAGAACCCAAAACAACCACCATAAAAAACTAAGCAGCTCTTTTCCTGCTTAATATAAAAATTCTGAGGTTGTTCTTATTTTCTCCCTAGCCCTGATAACAGAATTACTTAGGTGAATGGTTACAAAGGCCGTATTTGCAAAGTATATTAAAATGGACCTTAGTAGACACATGGAAAATATTTAAAATAGTTTTTTAATCCTCCATAAATAAGTAATAATTTTTTTTACTCTGTTCCCAAGTGTCTGGTCAAATCATTCAGGTAATGGGGTCATTGCATTTACTGTGAAGAATATATTGGACAGCAATCAATAAAAGTACACCTTTAAAAACCCACAGCTCTCAAATTATGTGCCAAGGCTCTATACTAAGGAGAAGCTTTCAAGATCGTTAATGTCAAGAAAACACCTAGAAATGAGTGAAATAAAAATCTTTAAGCAACTGGACTCTGATCTGGAACCAACAGTTCTAAATGTAGAACAATCAACTGGAGACATGGTGGACAGACAGTTGGGTGTCTCCCCACTTTTCATTTGAATTAAATGGATCCAAGCAGGTACTTAAAATACAAACATCATACAGATTAGCTACTCCTGTCTAGTGCTATACATTGGCATTCATCCTCTGAAACACATTCACGCCCAGACATAACTCAGGCTATAAAAGAATTCTGGTGCAGCTGCTTTTCTACAAATAGGGACGAATTCTTTCAGAAGAGCTGCTTTGATTCTGGTGGTGATTCTACCAGGATAAGGAACAGAAGCAAAAAAAAACCCCACAGAACTCAAGCGGTTCAGGTTTTACAAACTCTTTTTTCATGGCATTTTTGTCCTATCTCCAATTTATTTATTTTGCTTTTCGAGAACCAGTTCCATGAAAAACTTTGGGGAAATGCCTCTCATGATCTGGAATGATGAATATATTTAAAGTAAAGTAAACACAAACAAAAAAAGCATCCCGAAGGTGCACAGGACAAGGCTGCTGAAAATCTGTCACAAATCCATAATTCATTCACAGTAGGACTAAGACCAGCTTCACTCCTGCTGCTGGGCAAATCAACAGCTGTTTCAGTAATGACATAAAACTATAACAACATCAAACTCATTCAGTGCAGCTCATCTCTGTCCATGTAACTTCTAGAGAGAGTTAAATATCCAAACCTCATCTCTAACCATTTGGTCCTGTAAGTGCACACATCCACTTTGAAACTGGTTGAATAAGGAAGATTTTGACAAGTTATAAGGAATGTTACATGTTTTCACACAAAATGCCTCTTCATCCAGCTTTAAATGCACAGAGACGTTCTGTGAGGTAAGATGAGCATATTCTTTCCTATGTATAGATACCAAATTATGCCATATTTGATCTATCCTTACAAGTTTTGCTGGAAATTAGGAGTATAAAACACCACCACAAAATCACAGTCCTGCTAGACCAAGATTTACTAAACAAAACTCACATACAGAAAGTTACTGTTTTAAAACTGATGTTTGCATAGCTAATTAAACTGCTGATTTAAACTACAGTAGTAATTTAGCTGTGTAAACCCCATACCAGATACTACTACAGCTATGTTGCTGATAGCTGTTTTAAACTACAGTAACACAAGATCACACACAAGAAAAAACACAAACACACACACAAAAAATCTTGCACTGAATTTTCACTGAGAGGTTGTTACTATGACTGTAATGAGAATGCTCAGATCTTTTAAAATCTAAAATAGAGTATTAATCAGAATGGAAGTTTAGTGTTTAAAGGTAAGTTATCAGTAATCTGAATATTTGGTCAGACTGAAAGGCATCTCAATAAATATATTACTATTGGTCTCATTAAGCAAGGGTTTTTTTCTCTTTTTTTTTTTTTCTTTTAGCAACAAATGCAGAATTGACATAATTACTGACATAATTAGTTTCAGAAAGACTAAGTATTTCCTGACATGGCTCCCTAAAAGTACTTCTGCACTTCTGAGGAACAAAATATGTTACTAGGAGACTAAAAGATGTTGCAAGAACATCACGGCTCAGGTTTACAAAATTTTCCAGCCATTTGCTACTACTTCTCTTCTGCACCCTTCTTCCAAAGAGAAGGAAAATAAGTTTGTCTACTGCCTGAACATTTTCCTCTGTACCTGGCAGGCCTTTGCAGTTATATCAGATGGTGTATCTTGGGAAAAAGCTGGCCTCAGAGCAGCTCCAACCTGTTGACAGGAAGAAAAATTAAAAAATCAACTAAAACAACAGTGACACAACATTCTTCATCTCACCTGTTTAAGGCTCAATCACATATACAGAACAAGCAAGACAAGATTGCCAATTTTGGCATTATAGTTACACCCCAAACTTATCCTTGCTGTCTAGCAGACATTTGCAATAGTATTCTTTAAACAACAACAAAGTCCTAAACCAGTTTTTTCCTGCTTGCCCATTGTGTTTTTAAGCCTCAACTACCTTTGTCAAATATGTGGTATTATCTTCCTTCTGTTAATGGATATTCTTTTATTCATTAAAGTATTACAGGTGCAATTTACACTAAGGCTCAAGAAGCCAATGACTTTTTGATATCCAAAAGGAATAATGATGTGAAATCAAATGTTTATGGTTGGATTTGCATCAAGTTCCCAAAATGACAAATACTAACAAAAAAACCTTTTAGGCAGTTGTTATAAGGCAGCATCTTTCTGAAATAAAATAAATGGAGTCAAAGAGACAAAAGCAATGGTTACAGCACCACAGAAGGAAAAAGGCAGGAAGTGAAAAGGATGAAAGCCTGCCTTTAAAAAGTATTTGCAGAGACCTTGAAGACACAGTGAAGACAAAAGAGGTGAAAGAGTTAAGCTATGCAACAAAATAAAGCAATAATACCCCAAAATATATCTTCAACTGCCCACTTCCCATTCCTGTACTTTTGTAGCTTTCATTTAAACAGAAGTATATTCATTAATTACCAAGAAAACAGATTTATTAGATTCAGTCTGGAACTGAATCAGTGTTATTTTCCAATTCCTAATTCCAAAAATGAAATGCTACTCTTGCCAAAATTAAATGTAACTTGTAATATTTGGCTGTCAAGAATCAATAGCTACTGAATTTTTACTTAAGTCAGCTACTAAATTACAATAAATAGGAAGAGATACAAAAATAAATTTTGAAGAGGTAAGTAAAAGTGCCTCTTCAGTATATTTTCACATACAAAAATCTCTTCACATGTATTCTGAAGTTATAAAATGTTCTCAAAGTTAAAACTGGCATATTGGCATAAATATACAATTTCCTGAACTTATAAAGGAGGTCTCACATTAGCCTGATACTGCTCCAGTATCACATGGCCTGGAAACTCTGGCTCAGGAACCAATGCAAATTTCTTGATAATGTCTTCAAGAGCTTGAAGACCCGCCATTCGTAACTGGTTGCTGTGATCAGTTGCAGCCATGAATGCCATTCGAATAAGGTCAGAGAGATGGAGTACTAAGAAGTCATCTTAGAACAAAACAGAAAGAACTATTTAGTGACTTAAAAGATAGCAAACATGATGGATATTTGTAACATTTTCCTCATTGACATGTACGAATTTTACCTAGTCTTTTTCAAAGGTCCACATTTAGGGTATGGAGGAAAGCAGGAAAGAATGTAACCTATTTTTCTTTCTTTTTTTTCCCACCCCTTAAAGTGATACAAGGGCTTCTATTCCTCAGACAACCTTAAAAATTAAGCACAAATTTGAAACAAAATTAAATATATGATATACAGAAGTTGCATTGAATAGAGTACGTAAATGTGGCTGAATAGCTTAGAAGAGAACATTTAGTAAAGCTAATTTTAGTAATTCCCCCCACCCCCCCCCAAACCTACAGAAAATCTTCAAGTCAATTCCTGTTTGAGTCCTATGCTTAGAGTGACCCCTGCTGATACAGGAAAACCTCGTCAAGTTTAAACACCGAAAAACTGACTGCCTCTAGTTCTGCTCCCAAAAGCCACATCCAAGGCTGTAAATGAGCAGCAGACAACATGCAGAGAAGAACAATATCTAATTCAGTAACAATTCTGAAAGGATTCTTCTTCTCTATTTATTCATTTTATTTCTTTCCTTACTCTCAATATAAAATTACCAGATGTTGTACAACTAATATAAAAATAAATTATTTAAAAACATAATAACCAGGGTGACTAACAAAACTCACAAATTATGAAAGCTCTACATATATTCAAGTCTCAAGGCAAAAAAGAAAAGTTTATTTTGTAGCTGAAACTTTTTGGAGGCATGTCAGTAAAGACAGACTGGAAATTACTTAAAAACTACGAAATGGTAAAGTCTGCACTTACTTTTTCAGACCATCGCAGCTGTTAGTAAAATTTAAATATTTTGGAAGTTGAAGTTGGGGGGTAGAAGTTTGCTGAGTTTTACAATGATACCAAACACATCAAGTTCACTTTAAATAAATTCAGAGATGTAAATTCTCAGGATTATTATATGCAATCCTCTGCAGCATCCTATAAGCAGCAGTTATTTCATGATGTTCTCTATAACACAAGGCCATCTCAAAATAAACTTTCTCAAAACTCTTCCCTCTTAGTCTTCAAACAGTGACCTCAGCCTCAAATCAAGTCAGAAACAAGATCTCGAAAACCAATGCACAGCGCAGGAACCAGACTGCATCAAAGCAACACAAGCAAAGACTTGATAAATCTCCATATCGTAACAGACACCCTCAACAACACAGACACTAAAATCCATTAATCCCATGCATTCTAGGATGCTCATGATATTCATCCTACATGCACAGAGTCCTCATGAGCACTAAATGGGTGAAAGCATAAACAATACAAATGGGCAACTCAAGAACAGAAACCTCCCAACATCTGTTAACGTTTTTTCACAAAACAACTATCTCATCTCTAACCTCTCAATTTTGATCCTCTAACTCATAAAAGTACCTTCAAAACATGAGCTTTAAAACTAATATTCATCACTCTCATGGACACTGAAAGAATGAACTTTATAAAGCAGCTGTGTCCATGTCTTATTATAACTCCCTCCCACCCCCCTCTCTCTGCAACCAGTGCCACATCAATAATTACCTGGCCTTATCTCTTTCTTTTTTCCTAGCATCCCTTCAGTCTGGAGATGCCAAAATAATCTCTGAAGTCTAATTCATTGCTATCATTATGTTAAACTCAGAAACTGTTCCCAGCTCACCCTTAGCTAGAAGATACTGCTTCTATTTCAGACTGGAGAAAAGGGTTGCAAATCTAAGGGGTTTTTTTCCCAAGCAGATCAGTCTGTCAGAATTTATATTCCCCAGCAAACCTCATTCTTTGTGTTCATAGTATGGTAACTACAGTGGTTATACAACTACAGTTTTATTGACTTTTGCTGGCCATTTCCTTTGTTTTTAACCATTCAAGTGAAAGGGTAACTGCTTATGTTTTTTTCTTGGTTGTGTAATCTTAAGCTGTAAAAAGGTGTCAAAAATAAAATAAAAAATTAAAAACAAAACAAAAAAATGCACATTCTGTAATTACTTTTTGGGTTTTTAAGTCTGGCTGAACGAGCCAGTGCCAGATCAAAGTGCGCCTTGTTTGCATTCTCACACAGCATGATAACTCGGCACAGACAGTCTGCTGCAAACACACGAGTTGCCCAGCGAGGTGCTACAGAAGGCTTGGATTTATCCTCTTCGCCCAAGGTGGTAAACATTGTATCATCGTCCATCTCATCCTTCTTCTCAGATTCTTCATCCTTCCCTCCTCCCAAGGGAGCAGCAGTGCTCATGTCTGTAAGAGTGAACAATTATAAAAAAAAATAAAAATCCCACTTTTGCAATCCATACAAGACAGCTAAGGACATATTCAAGCCTTTCCTTACACTCTGATTCAAAACAAACTGATACTTCTGTTGAAACAACAACATTTGAAAAATGTTGAAAGGCATAGGAATATCAGTAAACAAAATGTTTTTCACCTCTAATCTGGGCTATATTACCCTTTATTTAGCTTAAACTATATGAAACAAATTCCTGTACCGTTAATTCTCCACAGATACCAACTACAGCTGAATCCCATATCTAAACTTCTCAGCTGTGAAAATTAATCTATTAAATTGCCAATAAACAGGGTAAGGAGGTTACCAGGCTCAGAACTAAAGAAAGCCTGGCTTTTAACTAATCAGCTCCTGTTTCAAGTAAAAGCTAGAGTGCATGTTAAACAAACAAAACTAAGAAGTTCCATGCCATGGGACAGATACACAACCAAGTAGGCAGTTTATGGCACCCACAAATGTGCTTAACACTCAAAAAGTTCTTTTCTCTAGGTGTGGCTGTGAGACTTCATTTCAGAAAATAAGATTACCTCAGGGATCACATTAAAAAAAAACCAAAATCCAAACAGGGACAAAACCCAGCTCATCAAACATGCATATACACTTCTACTATTCAGAAATAAGAACATAAAATCTCAATGACAAGGTCTAAATTACCAAAATGCCAAGATACTGACAAAAATTACTCTGGCAATAATTAGAGGAAAATGAGAAGAAGTTATTGCAAGGGTAACCTAACCCACCCCAACTAAGGCATGCCTCTTAGAAAGTCTAAATTTAAGCAGATGAAGAGCCAAGACATTCAATAAAGAAAGAAAGAGGCTATGGCAAATCAAACATGGATGACGTCAATTCACAAGAAGAGTGTTTTCAGAAGGCATCCAGGACTTTATGTGCTTAAAAAGCAAACCAGATTTTGTTCATATGCCAGTTAGTTGGATCAAAGGAGTTCAACATGAAGTTGCTGGCTTAAAATACAGCTGAGAGAAATTTATTTAAATATGGTTCTCTCAGAGTTTATTTCACCTACTAATAAATAAATAAGAGATTGGACAACTGTGTTAAAAACTTTAAAACCCATCCCACATGAAATAAGAAAAGGACATGCCAACTTCAAACTCGGGACACGAGGTCTTTCTCACTGGGCAGATATATGGTAACTACATTGCATAAAGAAATCATTGGTAGCATTACTCATCAGTAGACATAAAGCTGGCAACATTTAGAAAGCTTCAGGATGAACTCACAGTATGCCAATAAACAAGTATAAATGCAAGGGAAATGAGCAGAATCTGCATCACAACCATCCTATAAGCTGAAAAACAGGAATAAGGTCTCTGAAGACAAGATCTGTGCAAATGAGTCTGCAAAGCTGAACAAGCAGCAAAAGTTTCATCACCATGGTAACCCATCATCACATCAGTAACTCACAAAACCTCATAAAAGAAAGGTCAGAGTGTGTACAGCACCCCTCTTTCTGTATGGTCCTGATGTGTAAAGGCTAAAAAGAATATGAGCGCTTTCACTAAGATACTAAAATGTCAGAGTAATAATCACACTGCTTCTCTGCTGGAAATCCTACTTCAAGGCAGCTAACTTCCTAATCTTAAAAGGAATATTCTAAAACTTAACATAACATTGATGATTTCTTCTTCCTAAGGAAGTTTTAATGCACTACAATCAAAGTTCTATATATAATATAAGCTACATCTTAACTAGGATAAAAGACTAGCTCCAAACAAATATTGCCAGAAGATGCTAATCTAAGGACGTACTGTTGTTTATGTGAACACTATAGAACACTTACCACTGGAAGCTGCAAGGACATCCTTACAAAGCATTAGCCAGTGAGAAAGGTTTTCTACTGCCAGCGATGAAAGCATATGTCCCAGAGTATCGTGGATATCTGAGCACAACTTCCGATCAGTCTCCCGATCCAACATTCCAAAAAGGACACCTTCAAGGCCTGTCTCTGTTATATTAACCCCCTGATGCCGGGAATGAGCATCTCGCCGAGAACCAGCTCCTGGTGTGAAAGGATTAATATCTGCAAAGCGATAATGAGAAATCTTTTCTGAAATCACTAACTCAGTTTTAGAATTTGGAATAACAGACTAGAATTGGACATTGTGTATTTGTGTATGTACAGTTCAGGCAATGATACACCAAGATGTTACTGAATTTCTTCTGAATTAACACCAGAAAGATTTTAATACAGCAATTAATGTAATTTATTTTCTGCAAGGCAAGTAACACCTCCTAGTATTATTTCAAAAACAAACAAACAAAAAAAACAACCCCAAACCAAACCTCTCTCTCTTCAAGGTACATACCCCATGAATTTGTAAAAACCCCTAATAGTACTGGACTCTAAAGAATCTTTCCAGAGACAGACTTAACTCGTGTGATTTAATACGAATAAGATCAAGATTCTGTGTTTTTATGAAGACTGTGCCAATCAACACTGTTGAGACTCCCGTTTTCAGAATAAAATGATACATGTAAGAATTGAACCAACCAGCAAAGTCCACAGGCTTTGCAGACGTGCTGCTAACAGAATATAACACAACCAGGTATCTCAATCAAAGAGCATACAATTAAGTTAATTTTCAAAAGAGCAAGACCTAAAGTACCAGAAAAACTGTAAAATGTTTCCACTGCAGATACACTGTGCTCCCTATCTGACTGCCAGTCTTAATGGGGCAGAGAATTTTAAGTCTGAACTTTACAAAAAGCTAAATGACAAGTGAAATTCAAGAGGTAAGCGGGGTGTGGACAGAAGTTATTGGAGCTGGAAGGGACAGTTTTAGGGTTTTTTTCTGTTGTTGTTGGGGGGGGGGGTTGGGTTTTTTTCTCCCCCTCTCTGAAAGCAAACCACATATAAACACACATATGTGTGCGCAACTGTTACAAAAAGGCCACATGAAAGAAATACTTACTGATGCTATTGTTTTCTTTCTCTCCAGCATTTTTTGCTAAGCTCATGGCATATTCACATACTTCTGCTGCTTCCCTCTGAGCAAGCTGTCGTAAACATGCAACTGCAGCCCGGCGAAGCAGCAAGTGGGAACTGCACAAATGAACCTAAAAATCAGAACCATTACAGGTGAGTGAACCGCTGCACCCCCACATCAATAAATCAGTGCTGCTAAGGACTAACAGCATTCTACTTTTCAGTTATATGCCCATGTGTGAGCTGCTGGGTACCAAGCTCTTTACAAGATCTTGAAAGTTCAGAAGCAAGCACTTTTTATAATGAAAGAATATGAAAATATACAGAGCTGACAGCTGTTATCTGGTTAAAGAGATAAGAGCTTAAATATTGCAACTATTGTACCAGTGTGATTTAGACTAATTATACTTTCCAATCTGTTACACTCTTCAGTACTACTCAACCTCATATTCTGCTATAGCTGTAAATCACATTCTTTTAAACAAAAAGCCATCATCAGATGCAGCACACATGACAGCTATCATAAAAACTTCTATTTCAAACTTGTAACAGAATTTATAGTGCAAGTTTTTATAAGTGCCTCTCAGTAAGACAGCTTTAGATTTCTTTGCTAACCAACACTGCCTTCTAATTCCTTTTGAATCACCTCAAGTACAACCACATATTTTTCTTATAGAAGAATTGTGCATGGTCCCTATTTTCCTGAGAAGTAGCTGCACAGAGAACTGTATGTTTTTCCACAGTGGAAGAGAAGAGTGCTCTTTAAGGAACTCTGATTCTTTATTTACCCTTGGGAATTTGTTTTTAATAAACCAAATACACATTTGTTTTCTTGGTTTTAGGTTATTATGTGGACGGAAATTGCTTTCCTAAATGAAAGGGTTGTATAGTTTATAAAGCACTTTAACAGTAGATCTTTGTTCCATATATGAATATACAAGATTTTAGTCCTGAAAAAAACCCCAGACTTTAAAGAACTTCTAAATATCACAGTGAGGTTGTTTTAATGGAACTAAAATACATAACATTTGGGGGATTTAATTAATGGAAAGAGTATTCCCGTTTTAAGTTACAAAGCAAACAACTAGTGGTTATGAAGGCAATGCAGGAAGAAGAAATGAAACTACATTGTGGAACTGGGTGGTTTGATTTTGACCTGGCATTAATTCATTAATTCTATTCAAAAGTGAGTTAGAAAGCAATGAAGAGTTTGCTAATGGGGCAGATAAGGCAGATCTTGCCTATAAATCTATGTATTTGCAGTATAAAAAAATACACAAGACAATTCAGAGGAAAACTTATCAAACTAAGTATGACTTGGAAATAAGGAATATGAAAAAAAGAGAAGGAAAATAGCTTTTGTTTAGCAGGGGACCATAAAGGAACAGGAAAGAGACAGCAGAAAACCCTGGGAAAAGTTTTCGAAATAGCACTAGTCATTCCTGTATGAACTTTATTGTCTGTAATATTAACCACTGGTACTTACAGAGTAAATGGCTATAGGGATTGTTTGTCGTGTTGTACATTGTATTCATACAAAAGGGTCTACCTACTTTTGGGTATGTTGCACCCCTTTCATGCACAATTTTGTGAAAGGACAAGCGACAGATTCTGGGAACATGCTGCAGTCTCAGGAGTGCTCCGCCAGGGGTGAGGAGCAAGGGTCAGCGTGGAGGGGGAAGCATGTAACAATGAGAGGATGCCCAAGGGAAAATCTGGATTGCAGATTAAGAAAATGGTCCAGTGTTGACATAAGTAAGATTGCACTCCTTCAGGTAACAGAGAACCACCAGTTCCACAAAGAACAACACAAAGAACTTTGCAAAACATGCAACAGACATTAGGGAGAAGCTTTTCAAATTTCTCAGTATCGAACTGCTGAACCCTCTAAAAAATAATTTTAAAAATAGTAATAATAGAACCCCACCCACCCACAGACAACACCTTTCCTCTTAGTCATATTTGGTATGTTTTGGGTTCCAGCCTCTGCCTCACTTCCAGGCTTAAGCCAGGACTTGCTGACAGAACACTAATGGAGGGAGAAAGCAACGCTAACAGCAGCAGCACAAGAATTTGAATGTCAGCATCTACTATGCTGACAGTGGTAAAATAAATCCAGAATCTCCTACCTTCCGCAACTCACTTCCTTCTGTGCATGCAATCAGTTGGAGGAAACAGAGCATTTCAGCATCTTTTTACTCAGTCATATTATATATAAATGCTTGCTCTCTTGTGCTCTCTAGGGTGAAAGAGAATCAGACCCTATGACTTCAATTTGGGCAGCATTCCAAAAAGATCTAAAATGGCTTGGGGACAGACATCCTTTTATTGCACTCCAGTGTTTTTGCAAATGTGACTTGCTTATTACACATGGGTATCCTTGCTAAGTACTTCTCCTGTCCTCTGCTAAGCATGTACATAAAACTCTGAAGAACAAAAGGGATGCATTTTGTACTCACACAAAGACTGGGAACCAGACTGGACAGGTTGACATGCCGTGGTGCAAACATATGAAGTTGCTGAAGGCAGGATATGGCAGCTGCCTGAACAAGCGAGTCTGAATGGTCTTGTGTGATTGCACATCCCACCAAACAGGAAGAACGGATTGTTGAAATTGTAGCTCCGTTACCTAATGAGGTAATAAGACACCCTTAACACAGCAAAATCTTTGTATGACAATGGTAGACTTTAAACCCTTGAGAAACAAGAATTCTTAATGCTTCAAAATTCAGATATTAACATTCAACTTTTCTGAATTCCTACCGCAAATTAGTATCTACACAACTTCACAGAAACATTACAGTGTTCCAGTACCTCTTTTTTAGCTCAGTTAAACAATGTCCTGTCCAAATGAAATTTTGGATCAATGATCGTAAGTCAGAAATATTTTGAGAGTATCTTCCCAGGACATGAAACCACTAAAACTATCTGAGTTTAAATTTTGAAAGTCTCTTTCATTCTATACATGTGGGCAACATTTCATGGACAGAACCATTTCCTAAAATATCAAATAACACTTAAGCTAGCATACACATATGCAGGTGGTTTTAGTTAGCTCCATTAGATGAGTTGCACCACACTAATAGGACAAGCATTCAAAAGAACAGTATTTAATTTGAAAAATAATCCCATTCTGTATTTTCAGAATTAAACTGCATCAGGTTTATAAAAAATCTTGAATTGCAGAAAAATGTAACCTGCAGAAGACATTCTATGTAAGTTGTTGTTTATTTAAAAAGTTAATGACACTCTAGATCAAAGGTTAACACACAGCAAGCAGATACACAAGTTCAATTAAACCATCTAGAAATTCTTCATAACTAGAAACTTAAGTCCAGTTATTTAGAGTTAGAACTTCACTAGTGGCTGTCCCGCTGGCACTGCATCACAGACCATCCTATAAATATCACTAAAAATCCCAGTTAGACAAAGTTACAAATCTGTGGTTTTGCCATCTGAGACACAGAATTTTAGATACAGTGTTTGGCATGACAAGATCTTATTCTCTACAGTAGTAAGGTACAGTGATCTAAAAGTATGAAGAATGAGTGGCAATGAGTTATAGTTCACAGTATTATCAATTATGTCAAACTTAAGCTCTTGCCATCAGTTAAAAATAAAATCACCATGTGTTGAAAAAGTGGAGGAAAAATCTTGCCTCTTGCCCCACCTATACACAAAAATATACACAGCAAATTATGCAGCAAGACTGTTTTTCATCTTTTACCCACCATGCAAATTTGCCATTAGCCAGAACACCATACATTACTGCAACTTCTTTATACAAATCTCAAACTGCAGACAAAAAAGCCCCCAACAGTCATAAGTAAGTTCAGAAGTGAGGTTGCTTGCAGGACTGTAACTGAACTTGTCAACATCCCTCCCCTGCCTGCAACTGCAACAAACAAAAATGTATTTTCTTCCATTTAAGATTGCAATATATTATCTTCATACAAGTTAGATTTTTTGTTTGTTCTTCAAATTCCCACTAACCTTGCAGCTCAGGCCCAACAGTAGTTATTATAGCTCCAAGACATCGGCCTAAGCATTGATGTACTTCTGTATGTGATGGTGGAACAGTTAAGAGCAGAGTAAGAACTAGAGAAAGCGTTGGCTCCACATAGCCACGGTACATTGGTCCACTAGAATCTACTATCAGGGCAAGTGAATGGAGAGACCAGGTCTATCAAAAAAACAAAGGAATATTTTTCAGTAATACATTCAGGAAATTTAAACAATTTTGTATGCAGATTGAGCCTAGATCTGTATGTCCTTGCTTAAACATGTCTAGTTAGCCACTCTGACTCCAGAAGTGTTTCAAGGGTCTCAGAATCTCAGGCAATCACCTGGGAGTTCAAATATCTCTAGCATACTCTTTGGCTATCAGCAGTTTTGGGGATAATGGAGATGAAGATGACAAAGAATTTGAGCAAAAAATGGTTAGGCACTTTGAGGAAGAAGAATACAAACACAAACACAACACCCACTTAAAAAAAAAAAAGGAAAAAAGAAGAGTGACTCTTAAGACAGGTGAAAGACAGAATCATTCCACTGTAAAACTGGATGTAGAGTCTGAAATGGGCAGTTGACAAAGTCCTTAGTGGGGAGTGCTTTTGACATTCCAGTAGAAACTGATTTTCATGACAAGTTGAAAGGTCCACATGCATGTTCTAACTAATTTTCTTATTATATGGTGCAAGAGAAGAAAGCAGTGATGTTCAAAGGCAGTGTACTACAGGATGAGAAAAAAAAAAAGGTGAAAGATCAACCTATTTCAGTTGCAAGATAAGTAAATAACAAAAGAGCAAAATAATTTATTGTAATTGTCAAAGCAAGAAGTGGGCAAGGGGACAGTCTTTTTGGTCACTGATGTTTTGTAGGAAATGAATTCCCCTGACAGACCTGAAAGCATTAGCTGTCTGTCCGTAATATCTTACTAAATTATCTCATTTCAGAATCTTCTTCCATTAAATGAATGATGCAATTGCACCGAAAAGACTAAGTTAAAAGAATATTATGGTTAAAAGCTAGATTCTTAGGAATGAGCTGGAAAACCTGCCTTTAAAACTGCTCTTTTTTAATCCTCTCTGATTCAACCCCAAAACATTAGCACTAGCAATCATGTAACTACTTCTACAGTCCTAACAACATGGTAGCACATTACAGCTTACCCTTTCATTCCTGCAAATTTCCATTACTCGTATTCCCATACAGTTTCTGTGTATCCGTACTGATCTGGTGAGGGATGAGGTTGCAAAGCTTAGCTTTTCACAGTGGCCTGGTGTTGTATTCTCAATAGAAAATAAGGTAGGTATGCAAGTTCCACCTGGGCTTCCCCTTTATACTTCATATTTTATTCATAGAGCAGTAACCATTTCCGTTTTGTTTTTTAACTGAATGTTACACAATTATATGCCTCAAAATTACTCAGTCATATGTGAAATAAGTTACACATGCAAACTGAACTTTGTCTTACCTTAAATCAGCTAAGGAAATTTAAGAGACTTTGAATCGTATTTATAGATTATTATTTTTTAAACATTATCTCCAAACAAAACTAGGCTTTTTTTCTCAAGTGATAAGCTTGATTCTTTTATTATTTTTTATTGCCCTGAGGAAAAGAAATAAGAGGGTACTCTAGTACATGTTCTATCAAGGTAACAATTTAAACCAAGGCACAAGTATGATTCTGTACAGTTACTGGGGCTTCAGCTTCTCAGTCTGTGGGTATAAAGTGCCCCTACTCACGGGGGGCACACAACTTCCTGCTACTAAAACATAATAGTCAGTCACTATTCCAGATAATTGTTTCCTTGCAGTAACTTGTGAAAAGAATGACAACAAATTACCTGTTATATCATGCAATTACACCATAATCTTTGAAGAACAGTAATTACAGACAAGACACTTGCTTTTACTCAAAAAAGGTTTGGTGTGTGTGTCCCTGCCTTCCGAAGTAATTCTTTTATTCTAGTGCTTTGATAGATTTCATTGCTGGATTTAAAAAAAAAAAAAAAAAAAAATCAGCACTTTTCCCTCTAATATTCAACTTCTTACTGTAAAGACAGATGTACTGGTCCATCTAGCCCTCTCTTCTCCTTACAGCAGCAGCCACAAACATGCTTAAGGGAGAGTAAAGACATACCAAGACGATGACTCCTCAAATTTCTCCTGGGAGAGTAAAGACAGCATATTCCCCCAAATTTCAAGTATTTTCAACTTAGGCAACTTTCTGAACTGTGCAGTGTGTATACATATTCAGCAACTCTAAAGGCAATTCTCTTTCAGCAGCGTGTTTAGTCCCCTTTTTACTCTACCAGCAACTTTTAGCAGTCAAGTTGTCCTCATGAGACACAAGATCTCTATAGTCCATAGTGGATAGAAACCCCTCCCCACCTTTGCCTTGTCTTGGACTTGGCCCCTAACTGCAGCTTAGCTTGCAACACATTTTTATTGGCATAATATAACCCCCCAAAGATGATGTACTGCCATACTGTGTTCACAGTATCGCATATACGGAAATTACTTGGCAAAGAAAACTACTGCTGATCGCCTGAAACTCCAGTAACTGATCACATGTTAACCATTAGCCAATTATTAAAAACTTTAGTTTAGGCAGCTAAGGTACAACTAACACACGGTGCTTTACAATTACAGTCAGTTAGGAATATGCCCACAGTGAATTATTCTGGCTCAGCTGACAAGCAGACACTTGTCCATCTGAATTAACGTGACCACTTCCAACTGCCTCCCTAACTAACAGTAAGGTTACATTTTAATTGCAGTACATATTTGGGATTCTGTATTGTAAGAGTTTAGAAGGAAAGTTCTGCTTTCTTCACGCTCCGTGGCACATCCTACATCCATATGATTTGGCTTACATGTGACAATCTCTATTAGAGAACATGTGAACAGGTAATTTAATTTTCAATTTTTATCCTGAACATTTTAAAGTAGTTTTGTGGTGACTGTGTTTTTTACCTGGACTTCAGGAGACGTTCCATCTTGTGCCAAAGCCAAGAGAATACTGACACTAGTTTTCAGATGCTGTCCAGAACCTATTCCACCAACATACCGATGGAGACAGCCCAGAGCCAAAGAATGGCCCGTTCTTGATACAACATCTCGAGCAGATTTTAACCTATCAATGTTTAAATAAAAGGAAATCATGTAATTCACTAAGTTTGTTACAAAGAACCCTTCAAGTACCAGAACAGTTCAAACGACTAACAGAATTTTGCAGGTCACCTTACAAGATCTTGAGAAGCCTTAACAACAAAAGCAAAAATAAGGTACTTAATCCATATTGCTATTACACCAGATTACATATAAGGCAAGTGAAAAAAAGAAAAAAAGATATATTAAGTTGCTTTTTTAGTTAGTTGTTTTCTTTCTTCCTGGTCAGAACTTGACATTTTAGATGAAGAAGAGTTTTGGAAGTGAAAGAATATAGGAAAATTTTCTAGTGTTTACTCATCTTTCACAGCAGACTAATTTAATAATCAGAAAAGTCACTGCTAGACCACTGCAGTGCAAAGGAATCAAGAACGGAAAAATGACAACACATACTAAGAAATGACACAGAAATCCACAGCTATGTCTTCCACTGCAAAGTCAACTGAATAACTTTTTAATACAGCTGTTTTCTTCTACAGCTGAGTTCTATGAGTTTTCCAATAAAGCTTTTTTTTTTTTAAAGTGTTTTATTAATGAAACTAAACGACAATGAATAACATTCTGAATGACCTAGTTGTATGAAGTAGTGACTTGTTGAGTATTTGCCCTAATACTTCTACTTCCAAATGCACATCACACAGTAACTTTTTAATTAAAGCCTTTTCAGGGAGGTGGAGAAGAGAGAGAAAAGAAAGATCCTAATTAGAACAAAGAAAGATTTTTTTTTCTGGTTGTTCGTATATCAGAGGCAAGCATGCTCTTACTGATTAGTTAACAACAAAGTAAATGCAAATCTCAAATATAAAAAAAATTACTTAACAGTGTCACCAGATTGGCAACCATTAACAACTTGAATCCTAGGTAAGAAACCAAGGAAACAGTCCCAGTAATTGAAATTCAAGGAAGGACAGTAAAGATGATGTACTTTATTACAAGATGAAATGATGCGAAAAATTGAATTACCCAGAGGTAGGAGAGCTGGACTGAGGCTATGTGCATACAGCCTGGCCAGCCAAAAACATGGGCTGCAGCCCTGCGGCAGATGCATTCTGATTCACAGATAGGCTGCTGTCTTAAATTTAAGCCAAAAATTGGGAAACTGTTATATCTACCAGACATCTTTCTAAAAACCTGAGATTAACAACAGAATATGGAAAAAAATTATGGGCCAGTAGATAAGTTAAATCAATATGTAAAGAGGATGTCTTGATGAAACAGAACCACTATCACACAATTCATATCACAGACATACTTAATGTAAGCTGCATTTATCTATCTGAAGCAGTTTATTCACCTTCAAGTAAGTCATCAAAAACTATTTATTGGTATCAATTCACATGCCAAGTAGTTTAAGAACTCAGCTTTTATTCCTGGAAGAATCACATGAAATAAATCAAAAAGAAAAGACTGAGAAGGTTTGTTAGATCTACATAATCACAGCAATCAACCATGAAGAGAAGAGAATAATCGATATGGTATTTAGTAATCTTCCAAACTACGTTAAATTATATTTTTATTTCCTTTTCTGAATCAAAACCAACTTACTTATCAAAACTGTATTGAGCCATTCTAGCAATGAAGGAGGCTTCTCCAACCACTTGAGCCATTCTGCCAAGAGCTTCACCTGCTGCACATCTCAAAATAGGGTTAGGATTATCAAGGGCACCCATTACCAGCGTCAGAGCAGATTTGCGGACTTCTTCTGGTCCTAACGTGCTTTTATTCTCAGCTAAACCCTACATGAAAAAAAAAGAAGAAAAAAACATTCCAAAGCAAGGGAGAAAGGGAAGATATAAGAGCAATTTTACTATATTTGAGATCTTCAATTAAAAATGATGTACTTTTGTTTAAATTTGTGGTCACTTATCCTAAAATATACTGGTTGAAAATATTTAAAACTCAAAATCAACAATATACTCAGTCTTATGTTTGCCAACACTCTATGTCACATACAGGAAGACCTGTTGCACTAGTCTTTTTTATCAAATGCATTACAGTGCTACATGCACCCTAGTGCTACTGAATCTGAATTAGCTTTACACAGGATACCCCAGGAAAAAAGAAAAGCTTTAAAATCTAACGACAACATCTCTTTATGTCAGACAGGAAAACCACAGCTGAGTTATGTTTCTGCAAGAATCACTTAATCAAAGACATTTTAGGTACATGAAAATATGTTTTTCTTACTAATCACTTCTTTGCAAACATTTACACAGCCTGTTATATGGACATTCTACAGAACAGTAACACTAAACACAGCTTCTGCAGCTTCTTTGGTTCCAATATTTCATTAATAGTACATCACCTCTCACTACAACTTTCAAGAAACCTTTTACTTTGGAAAAAATTATCAGACATGTGAAGTACAAACACTGCATGTATTATAGAGGAAGAAGTTGATGGCTCTATTACAGATTCTCATTTTCTGTTATGAAATCCTCATTTCAGCTCAATTTTGGCAATTCTTTGGCCATTTGGCATGGCATGGGAAATTCCAGGCATCGGTCTCAGAATCTACTTTTCAACTTGTAGCAATATGATTCACGTTTCTAAGAACAACGCAAGGAAGAGAGGTGCTGTTTTGCCCATCATCCAAGGACATGGAACCCTGGTAACAATTAGCTTGAACTAGACAGCCATTTTTTGTATGACAAAAGTCAGACAAGAAGAAACTCATCCAATCTTTAATTACAGGCTGGCAGTTCTACAAAGGTAGCTTCCTCAGTGCACAGGACTTACGTGCTCTGAAGAGGAACAAGGATGACAATGATAGATGTTGTCCAATGGATTCATGAATTGGAAACTATATAAAACAGCATCAGGAAAAAAACCTAGAAATGCCTTAAGAAATTTTACTAGTAGAAAGAAAATCCTACACTCTTAAGACACCATTCTAACAAAGCCACGAGGCAATGCAAGTCACTGAAACCAAGAATTTCTCAGGAATATTATTTGTGACTTGCTGTCTAGCTTCCTGACTTGATGGCATGAGGTTGGATTTCCAAGCGTAGATAGAGAACACAGAGCTGTAACTGAAGTCAGTGGGACTGGACATAAGCATCTAGAATTCTATGCAATACTAGAGAGTCTTAAGAAGGAAAAATTAAGACATCCGAAACAGAAACCCAAATCTATTTTTATTTCCATGAACCTCATCTGTACAATACTCTATGACACATTTTTGAGTATATATGGCAAATGAGTACAGTGCAAATAAAACTACATGATTGTAAAAGAAAAAAAAAGCCTGATTACTAATAGAATGCTGACTACATGGGCCTCATCTGTTCTCTGTACTGATACATGCAGACAAGAGGTCATGCTAGTATCTAAAAAATTTTCAATTTTGTTATTTTCAAACTTTTGAATGTTTAAGTGGTAACTTTAGTAATGTTGTTCTAACAGCCTTTTGTATTGAATACAAATCAATGAGTCAAACTGCTGAACTTTGGCATCCATTACGAGTTTGCAAGTTTTACCTTCAAGGCACTAAGAACAGCAGTAAAGATATTAAGTTGCACAGCTTGCTGGCGAACACCTTTAGCCTGCTTGACACATTCAGCGAAGTGATCCAACATCTGTAATCTAAAACAAAGGAAAGAATGTAATTTAAGTGATATTCTTTTGAAATACAAACTAAAACACAGCTGGTAAAAAACTGCACACAACAAAAAGGCCTTTTAAGTTCAGTCACAGAATTTATGCTTCAGGGGCTGCAGAAGGTATTCACTTTAGGTAGAAAGGGTAGAGTCACTCTGAAAGTCCCTCGGCTGGTTCTTTTAGCTTATCCACAAATGTTTACTATTCCCTTTGAAGAAAACACCACCAAGAGGAAGTGAGTCTTCAGATATATTTGGCTGTATAACTAGAAAGCTATAAGGACAAGAGTAGAAAAATACTGCCTCTCCACTACCATTCAAAATAGTGTTACCCTCCATATTCCATATCTGAAATGCGTCTTAGAGAAGCTTTCATTCTGTGCTCAGTGACAAATTAGCTAAACTGAATGACAAAAGTAGTCCTGACAACTCATAACTCTGCAAAGGTAATGTGGAACACAAAGGAAAATAAGACGAATTCCATTCCCTCTTTCTCATCACACATAGAATCATTTGCTGAGTATAAACCAAATGGTCTTACTCGTGGAAGCCAAATGAAATTCAAAGGATGCCATTGCTATGTTTTCAAGGCTGATTTGAAGTTAGTTGCAATGGATATTTTTGCAGGAAATTTTGGTTGCAGGAGACATTAGTATTGTTAAATACAGTAAGAGGATAGAAGAATCTAGTCTCCACCTCTGAACCCTCATCTTCAAAACTGATAAAACTGAGGAAATCACCTTATTTCTGAACTGAGTACACACATTCTGGAATCGTGAGACACAAAGAACACCAAATACTGAACTTGGAATTTAAAAACACTTGATATCAAAGTGGATTCTTATTTCAAGAAAAAAAATCAAAACATAATACTAACCAGAGAACAAGACATTGGACTCTGAAATTGAACACTGATATAAACTGACCTATGTTTGTACGAGACATGAGGAAAAACCACACCAAAGAGAGCCACAGATGCATCGATGACAGATACTCCTAAAGGAAGGGGACCAGGTACAGCTTCACCAGCAGGGATGCGTAGATAAATAGAAGATGGATCATGTTCCAAAGCACCACTTCCAGATGCACTGTTTGGCTGAAGCTGCAAAATGCCACATAATATAAACACCTCTGAATATATGTTCACACAAAAAATTTGGAACTCAAGATAACCAAAACACATAAGGAAGCATCTGTCCTGGTTTCAGCTGGGATAGAGTTAATTATCTTCCTAGTAGCTGGTACAGTGCTATGTTTTTGAGTTCGGTATGAGAAGAATGTTGATAACACTGATGTTTTCAGTTGTTGCTAAGTAATGTTTAGTCTAAAAGTCAAGGATTTTTCAGCTTCTCATGCCCAGCCAGCAAGAAAGCGGGAGGGGCACAAGAAGTTGGCACAGGACACAGCCAGGGCACCTGACCCAAACTGGCCAACAGGGTATTCCATACCATGGGACGTCACATCTAGTGTATAAACTGGGTGGGTGACAGTGGGGAATCGCTGCTCGGGGTCGATCGGCGGGTGGTGAGCAATTGCACTGCGCATCGTTTGTACATTCCAATCCTTCTATTATTGCTGTTGTCATTTTATTAGTGTTATCATTATTAGTTTCTTCTTTTCTGTTCTATTAAACCGTTCTTATCTCAACCCACGAGTTTTACTTCTTTTCCCGATTTTCTCCCCCACCCCACTGGGTGGGGGGGAAGTGAGTGAGCGGCTGCGTGGTGCTTAGTTGCTGGCTGAGGTTAAACCATGACAGTATCTTAGAACAACAACAAAGCTTACAAACACCTGAATGCAACTATGGTGTCCCCATGCATATGCACACTAGCATTTACAGGGACAGCTAAATTCCTGAGGGCCAAAGCAGTTAACTGCTGGATAAATGCATAAACTATCACTCCTAGTAGTAAGAGATGAAGTTAGAGAAAAGCAGATTAATTCTGGTACAAATAGTAGCTTCTGAATCACTGACTACGAAGTGACATTTCAGAAAAAAGGTTATTCATTCACTCCCTGAGCACTGTGTTACAATAAAGTATACTAAACAATCAGTTTTGGCTGTAGTGATTTCCTACACAGAAAGATTTAGAAACAGTACTAAAATTACTAACATTCCTATCATCATGAAAATACTTCCTAACCATCATTCTTTCAGGAAACACAATTAAACAATCATCTATTTTCTCTGAAGAAAACTTATTTTCATAACTTGTTAATTATTTTATCATGAAATAAAATTAGAATTGAGTAGCTCTGTATTCTTAAAAGGCCAGAAAACAGAGCAAACATCTGTTGAAACCTCCATATCACTAAAAAATAAAATGTGACCAAGCACAAGAGAATCCTGTGATGCACTGCAGGGCCTCAGTTACCAACACTGGCACTTTTACAGGTTTAGAGGTTAAAAAAAGGGGGGCGGGGGTGGGGGGGAGGAAGGGGCATGGGGAGAGGAGTGTCCCAGAAAGCTCTGTGGATTGAAGATTGACCTGGAAGTCTACTATGTCCACCACAACAAACAAGGGAAGTATATAAAATCCTTTTTTTCACTTTGACATGCTGATCTTTCCTCTGAAACAACAGTTTCCCCTTGGGTTCTCACACTTGGTATCAGTCTTGGGTTTTGGATCTGCTCAGTCAAGACAGCTGCCTTCTGAGAAACCTTGCCATTATTAGATAGGCTGTGGCAAAGAGGCATTTTCAGCTCCCGCCTTCTTCTTACACCAAGAAATTTCTGAGAAGCTATGTTGCAAAGTTTATGATGGCACAGTTCAGCAAGTGCTCCTAACAGTCAGCTGTCTAGGGAATACAGTTCACTGAGAAATCAAAAATGAGAACAGAATTCTGAAGACAGAAATAGGCTGGTGCGTATACCCAGATGGACAAACATTTTTTCTCCATGTCATTAAATCCTGAAGTATATGAGGGTAAAAGCCTTGCAAAGAGTTAGCCAGCCCCTTCCTAGTCATCACAAATTAGGAAAGAAAAGAGAAGGCTATTAACAGATAGTTTCCTAAACTATTTAACATTAACAAATTGTTCCCTACGCTACATTTCTTCTGCAAGGGCCATATGAAAAATGATTAACTGGATCAACATTACCAGTTGATCTAAAAAATTTTATTAAGAGAGACCCCTCCTCCAGCAATACTTGCTTGCTTTTTTTAAATTTTTAATTCCTGTTTCAAAGATTCACCTTTTTTAGAAATGCAGCAAATTCCTTATAATGCCAACAAAGTTGTGTCAGCACTTCCAAATGAAATGTCGGATTTCATACTACACCTATAAAACCAGTTAAATCTTGTTTTGCTGTAACACCATTTGCAATACTGGGTTTTTTTACAGCAGTTTCATTATAAAACATTTTAAGTGGAACTTACATTACTCCTGGTTCAAAAAAAATATATAAGAGAACAACTGCTAGACTAGGAAGATCAGGGAGTGGGGGGTGAGGGTGGGAGGCAGGGAGTGTTGTTCTATTTTACAGAAATTAGGTTAGTTCACTAACCACAACCATATGAGTAGGGTTATGCAATTTGTATCTCAGCTGTAGGCAGTTTTTAATCTAAACAGTACACTGTAGATGGAAGGACTTACATCTAACAAATCTCTGAAATAAGACTAAAAACAAGGCATGAAGCTTCAGTTTCAAAAGGCTTCTCCCCTCCCCCCATCACACAGACAGATAGTGCAGATAATTCATTATTCTTCTAGCTTTTTATTACCTGGTCTTCAATTGACTTATGATCCGTTTCCTGCAGCCAAGAGCCAAGAAGAACACTATCATCATAATGACAAAGAGATCTTAGGAGTGATGTGGTTGTATTAGCAGAGTTGTCTGTCAAAGTAAATTCTGCTACCAACTCTCGAAGAAGTGCATTAAATGATCCTGAAAGGATGGACATTAAAAAGAATCATTGCTGCTTCTTACCCAAAACAGTTCAGCTAGCGACCAGAAGTTACAAATCAAACCATAAACCATTACCTCAATTTTACGCGTACCAAACAGACAGAGGAGTAAACCTGACAAGACTAGAGTTGAGAGCAAGGCTTCAAACAGAACCCTGGGCTCCCAATTCCCAAATCAGTGTTCTAAACAACAGACTGGGCCATCCGTTCCAGGATGACAATCCAGTTTTTGCAAAACTTTGCTCATCCACATGATCATGTAAATATAATGAATGAACAAAACCAAACAAAAACCAAAAAGCTAATCTGTCAGATTGTGTCAGGTCATGTGACAGTGCCTAGCAATTTAATAATAATAGCATAAATCTGTCTAATAGATCAGGTCAGGTTAAAAAAGAATAAAATACCAGCAACCAAAACTAAATCTTCATTCTCACATCTGCCCTTTGAGTACACTAAGAAGTAATGTTCTCTGTCTTTTAAGTAACAGTAACATAAAACACTTAAATTGGATTTCAGAACATGATCCCCATACCTCTCAATCCTATAAGTGGGATTGTAACTTTTATACTCTAAGTGTTACTCTAATATTTTGCAATATTCATGCTCCGTAGTTATACTGTCAAGACAACATACAGAAGATGAGGAATACAGTACAAGACTCTTGGAGATTCCTAAGATTCTATTTTGAATCTTCTATCTGCTTCAAAGGCAAGCACCAAAAATACATCAAAAGGAGTAAGCAGAATTCTACTTTAATAAAAATTGTTAAAAATTTATGTACCTTCATATGTCTTCGGAGGTAATAAAGCCAATATATCATAAAGTCTTAAACGGACCATAGCTGCACTAGCTTTGAGATGAGCTCCATGGGCTTTAATTACTGATGGAATGCTATAGAATCAAAATAGAAAAAGAGACAGCCAGAAATATTGCAGCTACTGAAAAGAGTATTTTCAGATTTCTTTTCACAAGGTACGGCTCTAGCCAATACAAGAAAACAATGTTCAGATAACTACTCTGAGCAAAACTACTCAATTATCAGTACATTTTCAGAGGTAATTGTTTGGAGCAAACTTTTTAAAAAAAACAAACAAAACACCACAAATCCCCCCCTCCACTGCTGTAAATCAGAGACATGTACCTCCTCCTCAGAAACTCCTATTGTAATTCAGCGGTTTGGGGGTGGGGGGCGGTGTAAACCAAACCACAAAACCGACCCCAAAACTGTGGTTTCTCTTTTATTCTGCAAAACCTTTAAAGCCTTTTCATTAGTACATTCCATAAGAGGAGAGTTTATTGATTAACATCTAGTATACCGATATCTTAGTCTTCTCATTTCTTGCACAAGGATAAGCAAACCACAAATTCAAAAGCTCACTGAACTGGAAATCCAAAACAGTTAGAAGTTACCATGGTAGGCCCTTCAGCACAGGCTATGCCATAATATACTTTTACAAAGCTAATGACCATAAACACAATGCTCATATAAGTTTTTTTCAACATGGACAAGCAGCAACAGCACAGTACTAGGTCAGAATACAAATTAGAACAGATTAGTTCTAGTATTTCAGGTCCAGGAAAAGACAGGAGTGAATAAAGAGCAAAAACTGCCTACTTACTGCGACATCATTGTCATGGCACATTCTATGGGTGTCATCAATTTCCTGATTACATCCTCAGTAAGGAGCTCAGGACAGTGAGCAACAAAACTTCTCATAGCTAATAACAAAACAGTTTAAATTAAAATTTTACTGAAACAAACAAGTATAAAGCATGAGCAAGATACAGATCCTAAGATAATATCAAAAAAGCAGCAACTAAAAATGTTTATTGAAAGACTGTGACATGTTCATAAAACCATATGCCAAAACCAGGTCACATTGATGAAAATCTGACACATCTTACTCATTTTCAAAGAAAGCAGGGAAGTTATGAGAGTTCTCTCTGTAATACTTGGGATCATGTTTTGGTTTACTGCACACTTGTAATGTTGAAGTTTGAAATTCTTACCGCACAGAGCTCCAGCACGGCCTTCCAGTGTTACTTGCCAGGTAAAAGAATCTCCTCTTGCCTTCTCTGCTTCCAACTCCTTCAGAGAACGTGGAAACACGTTTCGCCATAGCAATAACATCTTAGGCAGATGATACCGAACAACGGAAGGACCTATGCAAAAAAATAAAGTGACAGTATAATAAAAACTTGTATTTAACTAAGTGTGAAAAATCTGCCATGAAGGCTTTTGGTCTTTAAGCTATTTTTCTCTTGTTTCACTTCTCTTCCTTTCTCCCTACTTGAACAAAGAAAAACAAAGGAAATTCTTTCTCATTTGTAGGTTGAAAGTGTGACAAATAAATAGTATAGGTAAGTCTGTTTGTTGATATCAGTACTAAAAATAGGAAATAGGCAATTCTATACATTGTCATGTAATACGTAACCACTGCCAACCATCTTTTTACTATCTTTTTATTCTGACTTCTAATATTTTTATACTACTATTTTGAAGGCAAGCTCTTTAGCCTATCTTAACTTGCTCATAAAATGAGCATAAAAATAACTGACAGTTACTGATTATGTAACTAGTTTAATGGTCAAGTTTAAAGAAAACTTCTGAAAAAGTTCCAGAAGATCCAGGGCAAGCACATTAAAAATATATTGGAGAAGGACAACCAAAATAGGGCTATTCTGTTAGAAAAACATGACAATAAGCTGGCAAAAAAGACAGACAATTTAGAGAAGCAAGATGAAACACAAAATGGTATTTGCTGAGAGATCAAAATACTGCAGAATGCATTAGAACTTTATCATATTTTCTGGTATTAAAAAAACCAAACCAAAAAAACCCACTAGTGCTGCAAAATTAAAGAGTATACCTAAAACTTTTCAAAATACAGCTTCTGATATTTCTTTGATAGCAGATATGAACATAAGGCTGGCTTTTTTTTAAATACAACTGAATGGCTTTTAAACTGGTAACACTTCTAATCAGTACTGTTGCCTATCCAGAGGCACACATGCAACTTGTTGGAATGCTCATTAAGTTTTATTTACAGTTCATTTCTTCTGCACCACAGTATTCAGGAAGGAAGACTATGGGCAATTTTGCCCTTCTCACAGTATGACTAAAGGCTGGGTTTCTAAAAACAGAGCAGAATTTTTTTTCAGGTGTGACACCTTCTACTATCCTTCAGCTTATGTAAACACTAATATTTTACTTCTCCCCAGCATGAACAACAGTGCTGAAATAAATGCACTAACACTCCGTTTCCCTTGGCATAAATACTCTTGTGCTAGATACTGGACTGATTATATGTAGAGACCATTTGCCACAGTGGATAATCAGAAATGTTGGACAAGCAGTAAAATAAAACAAAAAGCAACTGTTCTTACAAACCTAAAGTCATAAGTGCTCCAAGTAAAAGCCATCCAGCTTGAGTCCGCTGCAAGGAGAGTCTGCTGTTTTGTGCAGCAGTTCGTAACAGATCCTCAGCAATACTGACCACCATCTGCACCAATGACAAAAACAAAAGGATTTTAAAAATATAAATTAAGCCACTGCAAGCTACTGCTACATATCCACCCTTACAGACTACATACAAACATGTTCTCAAATAATTTAAATTGACTTTCCATAAAGAATGAATGCACATTACATTTCATGCAGATGATTAGTGTTTTGTGTATGACAATACAGACAGTAATATTCTCTTCAGCAATTATTCATTAATATGCCAAACAAGAATGCAAATTTGAAAGAAAGGGGAAAAACAGCTGGTAAATACTGCAACTGAAATACTACAAACACATACTTTGGCCATTGTTCTCTTGCTAGGAACAAGTTCAATTTCAATAATGCTTTAACTTGTTACCATGTCACACACTTTGCAAAGCTATTACTTCTAGATAAAAAAGTACTTTTAGTACACTCACAGCTGAAACTCATTATCTCACCTTTCCTTTGGCGTGAGGAATACCTAAGGGACACTGATGCACACCACCTAACAAAGCAGCCATTGCAAAACTGTAGCCACTAACAGCTTCAGGGGAGGTCTTCAGATTGTTGAGTCTTTCTGCACATCTATCTAAAAATGGAGTCAACTGAAAAGGCAACGCCACAGCTACACACCGCAAGCACCATGCGGCAGCAAGCCGAGCAGCCATGCTGGGATGAAGAAGAACTGAAGTTACTGTCTCCAACAGACCTACAGAAGAGAGAGTTTACAATCTTAAAGTTATGATGCGCTTTTTAATATACATAGACAAGTAAACTGAATCAATACTAGACAGGCAACATGAAAGTT
This sequence comes from Buteo buteo, assembly GCF_964188355.1. NCBI lineage: Eukaryota > Metazoa > Chordata > Aves > Accipitriformes > Accipitridae > Buteo > Buteo buteo. Next base: position 25,335,849 of record NC_134182.1, read on the forward strand.
AAGAAAGCCAGAATTAGAGTACTTGAATTTTATGACTTCGCCTTTTTCTTTAAGGAAAGACAGAAGTGTTATTAGCATTATGCTGCTCCACATCAGGTTTTACCAGCAAAGCTGGAGCTGCCAGAGCCATAGCACTGACTTCTACTACTTGAACAACTAAAAAGAGGCAGTAACCCTACAAAAGGGAACAGGTACTGGATGAGATGATTCCTACTCTGCCCATCTTTTACACAGATTGCCAATAACAGAGCAACAGTCAGACTGATCTTTGGTTTTGCTTCACATTGTAGACAAGCACATGCCGCAGATGTCACTGACCGCTGTACTCTGCTTTTGACACAGCGCTGTCTCCCCTGCACCAAGTTACCATACTTCTACACTTTCCAAACCGCCATGCCTAGCTAATCCTGCTTTCTAACTGTGAAGTCTTCAGTCCAATCTGTCTCCACACCAACACCTTCCTTAGTCCAGATCTCTAACTTTGCAAACTCTTACTTCAAAGTCCCTACTGCTGCCTTATCTCTTGCTTTCTCTGTAGCTGGTGAACAACTTCTACCTGCTTACTTCACAGCAGCTAGCAAAAATAACACTGAGATACAGTGCACTCTGTTCTCATGGGGCACAGCAGTCAGAAGGCATAAATATGAGCACAGTCTTCCCCACCCCATAGTTGGAGCAAAATCAGTATGAGAAGAATGTCATGTGCATCGTGACAACAATCTACACAATGAAATGTTTAAAGGAGCTTGCGCTTCCATTGGAAAAAACACAGGCATCCACAAACAGAAAAAAACTTCAAACTGCAACACTACAGTATAAATGTTGATTAAAACAAACAAGAGGAAAGTCCCACATAAACACCAGTCAACTTAAGCCAGATAACTAGCTTTTTATAATGTGACTATCCACAGCTTCATCTTGTCAAAACACTCTTAACCTCCCCACAGAAATTTGGTATCTGAATGCAATACAGCTTTCCAGGAACAAATATTTCAGAACTTATATAGCAAAACAATGTATTTCCTATAAAACCATTATCAGAAAAAAAAAAAGCTAAAAATCACAACTTACAACTTTACTCACCCTAAAAAAGAGCTTCAGGCAGACTTTGATCAAAATAGTTGCTTAATACTTTGTCAAACTTGAACTAAAGTTAGGGTACTAAACACAATGAGCTGGACAAATGTAGCTACCTGGAGTACTACAGGGAGTGCCAGTTTCATCAATTTATTTCTTACATATTAATTTATTATTTAAATAGATTTAATGATACTTCATATTCATTGCTCAAATGTCTCATTTAATCTATCTAAATTTATTGCATACCAATAGAGGGTTCTTGAATAAGAGGAGATGCAGTGGCATTCAGGCTCTGAACCAGACTACCCAGTTCCTGGAGGGCACACACCATTACATGCTGGCTTGCAGCTACATCAGCAGCTCCTGATTTATTTTCACTGTTAGCATCATTCACAACTGCTTCTGCAGAAAAGGAAACAAAAAGTATCTTGATGTATCTTGCTTACCTACCATTTGAATCACACCTTAACATAGTTTTGACATCAACCCTGTATTGAAACAAAACCACAAGCTTGGTCATAGTGTGAACTCACAAAGCAAACACATTCTGAAGAGAAACAGTTTTACGGCTGTCATGGTTTAACCCCAGCCAGCAACTAGGCACCACGCAGCTGCTCACTCACTTCCTCCCCTCCCAGTGGGATGGGGAGAAGAATTTTGGGGGGGAGGGGTGGGGGGTGGGGGGGTGTAAAGTAACTCATGGGTTGAGATAAGAACAATTTAATAACTAAAATAAAATATAATACTAACAATAATAACAAAATATAATAAATATGAATTGTAATGAAAAGGAATATTAAAAAAACCCACCCAAAACGACCAAGACAAGACAAGAGATGCACAATGCAATTGCTCACCACCTGCTGACCAATGCCCGAGCAGCAATCCACCCCTCCCAGCCAAGTCCCCCCAGTTTAGATACTGAGCATGAAATTCTATGGTATGGAATATTCCTTTGGCTAGTTTGGGTCAGCTGTCCTGGCTGTGCTCCCTCCCAGCTTCTTGTACACCTGCTCGCTGGCAGAGCATGGGAAACTGAAAAATCCTTAACTTAGGATAAGCGCTACTTAGCAACAACTAAAATATCAGTGTGCTATCAACATTATTCTCACACTAAATCTAAAACACAGCACTGTACCAGCTACTAAGCAGAAAATTAACTCTATCACAGCCAAAACCAGGACAACAGCTATCAGCCAAACACAATCATTCAAAGACCATGAAAAACAGATGCCCAGCAGTTACTATGGATGGCAATGCACTAAGAGGTAGGACTAATAGGATAATACAGCAAAAGCAAATGTACACATATACACTGTATTTTATCTATACACAGTAACTAAAAATATAATCTTGACATATCTACATTCTGCATATAAATTTGCATGCATATATATGGAACAAACAAAAAACCCCAAACCTTTACTAAATAATTAATCACAACCTCCAATCACCTTAAAGTTACCCAATTAAGATCCTAGATCCCTCTGTATGTTCCTTCTCCTACACAGTAACCCAAAAGCAGCAACCATCACTTCAAAGAAGAGGGACTTTAGTATCAGCTTAATGTTTATATGTCTACTACAGTACAAATTTAGAAAATTGTCCCCCTTATATGAAGGGAAGCAATCATCACCAATTAAAAATCCTTCCAATTTATTATCAAATTCATCAGAAATGCTCAATAAATGAAACAGTTCTTCCGAACATCCAAATACATAATGGAATTTCCTGCAGCTTTGACAAGGTGGCAGGAGGAAGAATTTCTGCAACTGTTTTATCTCAGAAGCAGCATTTCCAATAGACTTATTTTCCTGGGAAGTAATATTTATTGCAGTCAGAATGCTTTTAAGATTCCACACCTACCCTATCAAAACGTACCTACCCTATCAAAAAATAGTTATGAGAAGAACCTGCAAAAGTTTCAAAATCAACTCCATTTCCATATGTTAAACACCACTTTAAACTCAAATTAGATGGCAGCAAAAAAGGAGAAGAAACAGATGTTTGGTAAATGCATTGTTGTGCAATTCCAGTTTACTTTCTCCATCTCCAGCTTGAATTAACTCATTTCCTAAGAAACAAATGCCAACACAGTTTTGTCAGTCCTCTTAGTGATTATATATTCTGCAAAGTCCTGCAAAGGGGGCCACATTGATCTTCCCTAATTCTAGTCTTCAGATTACATCTTTATTTATCACCTGTAAAATCCAATTGGATATCAGTATGGGTATTAGCGGGGGATACACAACTACAAGATCCTGATCTACGGGATCTTCAACACTGGTAGTAAAGAACTCTGCGTGACTTTCAGTATAATCTATCCCAAGATAGATTGCAAATGCACACTTTTTTCCCTACTTCCATTCTAAGTAAATGCAATGTCAAAAGCCATCACTGGATAACAAGCCAGTTTGACACAATTACTTTTCAAGTAGAACTTACATTTTGGATATCGTCTTTCAAACAGAAAGCAGCTGAATTTTCTTTTACCGTAACAACAAAATTATTCCTCACAGTAGAAGAAAGCTGAGAAACAGCTGACCCAGTATAATGACAGTAACTTTCAACTTGTCTCAAATAAAGAAAAACAGTTCTCACCCACTGCCTTCATTTGTTTACCAATAGCTTGACATATATCTTTCGCAGCTGCAATCTGTGCTTTCTCCCCAAGTAAGCTGCCCACAGTTGCTCTCAGGATAAAGGACACGCATCTTCGAGAGTAAACTGCTTCCACATGGGTCTGAGTTGCACGAGGATGGGAGACCAGATCAAGAACATGAGACAAAAACGTAGCAAAGTTGCGCTCCAACCACTGACCTCCTAATGTTGTAACAAAGACAACATAGGCCTGCAAATTCAGAAGTTACATACAGATCCAATTAAAACAGAAACTAAAGACTACGTGCAGTCACTGAAGACTAAAGACTACAGTTATACTAATGCATAATGCAGTACAGTAGCAATACCAGTTAGTAATAAGCAACCCTAATGAGGCTAAGCAGGATGAATCAATCCATTAGCCAAGTCTCTGTCATCGAAGCTAAACTGTTTCCAGGGCCAAGAGCAGCTCCTGTACTACTACATACACTGTGAAGCACAAAATACTCTCGATGACAGCAAGAAAACCCAGTCCATTGCTCTAAGTGTGTGTGTCTCTAAAAATTTTAAGAACATAATGTCAATAACAACAGCAACATGAATGTGTTCTAATTCACAATGAAGACCAGGCATTTTTGCCAAGTTCACCTGAAAAAGGCTGAGAAAAAGTAAAAGGGTTTCACAAAACACCCTACAATCAAAAAATCTGGATTCTGGTGAGTTACTGCAGCATACTGAAATGTATGTCAGAGTGAGAATGCCAGAATTTGAAGAGATGCTGCTGCCACTTTTCTCTATCAGACAAGTGGAGCTCCGCATACAGCAGATTTCACTTACTCAAGACAGACATATGGAGAGAAGAAAAATCAGGGCTGCAAACTTTATCCAGCAGCTGAAAAAAGAGCCAGCACACACTAAAGGACAACAGTGTGTCCTCTCTAAAAAGAAATAAAATTTAAATATGGAGCTAAAGTCTTTAGCATATTAAATTTTCAAATATTTTTTCAAGTTAATCCCACCTAATATACACTGATCAAATAAGCTTTCCTTAGCACATATTTTAATCTATTGTTACTGCACATCAGTAACGGAAGTAGCTTAGGTGAATGACACTGCATGTACATTTCTCAAAACAGGCAAGTCAAACTAGACTTGTAAATTAACTTACAAACAAATAAAGAGTAGAAGTGTGTATTTTTCCTACTACAAAAGTTACAGTTATGTATAAATGTTACTTTATTTAAAAAAACCCCACAACCTTACAGCTTATGACAAACCTGGGTAACACCAACTCGCACTTCCCTATTGACAGATCCTCCTACTTTTAACATCTCTCCACCACTCTTCAGAAAACCAGATCCCCCTCGCAGAAATCCTGTGGCCATGAGCTCCAAGACCTCCTCAAGTGTGGCTCTCTTCACATTCTGTCGCATCACTTTTGCAAAAAGAAAAGTAATCATTTAATCCCAAAGTTCCAACCAATACAAGCAATGATCATGAAACCAGACTTACAAGTTCAAAACTGTCTTGCAAACATAAATCTAGCCAACATTTCAGATAACATCTTGTTTTCATGCCTAAAAAATAAGCTACTTTTCCCAGGTGACTTTTGATAGTTTGATCGCTCTTTCTTTGTACAACTACAACAGGGATTCTGCACTGTTTTAGCTTACAGTTTATAAAACCAAACAATCCACCAACAAGCTTCTATCTACCAGAACAACAATGTATCATGCAACACTCATGTAACACAGTAGTGAAGGTGCAGTTTGTCCGCTTGGAAATAGAATCCAGAAGGACTTGTACCTGTTGCTTGTTTCGGTATCAGTGCTGTAGCCATGACCGTGCCCAAAAGCTTTGACACTGCAACTCGCACACCATAGTTTGAGTTTTCCAGAGCTTTAAAGCACAGTGTTGCAACATTCTCTAGTTCAGCTGTCCACATAAACACTGCTTCATTCTGTAATTCCAGCAGACACTGTAGGAAAAAAAGACTTGCTGAGCAGCAACGGAGACCATTCTTACCTTTTATCTAAGTATCAGTGTAATTATCAGGTTTATTCAGCAAATACTTTAATATGAATATCTTAAGAGTTAATTTACACAAACACACTCTCCCATTTACCTAATAACTTAGCTGAGTAAACAATCATAAGACTCATGGAATAGGTTAAAACATAAATAAAAATTGAAAGAGAAAAGCACAACAAAAGAACTATGTTACCAAAACCCTCTCCCACTGAGGCTCACAGCTAACATGTTCCTATCTCATATTTGTTTACAATTGGGGAAGACAGTATTACAGTACCTTCGTTTACAGAAAATAAGTCAAATGTCTGAGTCTTCAGTGTAAACTAGTAAGGACTTACCTTGCCCAAGTAATTACCAAGTTTCCTATCATAAACAACAGGTCACAGTTCAACTGCATGTACTTCACAGTCACAGCACAAGAGTTTCTAGGACTGGTGAGAAACACACCCACCTTAGCCACTGCGCATCGTACAGCCATAGATCTATCCGTCAACAGAGATCGGGCATTCTTATAAATATCACGGTGACAAGAAGCTGCTGCTCCTCCAAGTCCATTTAGGACTTTCTGTAAACTCATCAGAATTTCACTGCGGCCCTGAGACTGCACACACACAAAACACATTTATACAAAAATGTGGACACAGTACTTATATCAAGAACCAGATGCATAATTCTGCATTTTCCTGCTTCCATGCAGGAATATTTTTTGAAACATTGATCATATAGGTCACTGAAGTCATATAAAACCAACACCTAGTTTGTTTTAGATAGCAGTAAGGACTATACACAGCTTTACTAAAACTGCCTCAGTTGTCACATAAATGAAGATGAGCCCAGGCAATCCAATAAATTGACCCTAGACAAGATGCTTGGCCTGGCCCCACCATTTATCTGCTGCAGCCTTTGGGCAAAAAGGAAAAACAGTTGATGAGAGGGAACAGGAAGCCCAAGTAGTCAACAGCTTCCTACTATACCTGCACACAGGCTGGTACTTACAGTTGGAGGGCACACACACAAATAATAAAAAAAAAAATTTAAAAAAAAAAATCAAAAAATCACACAGGTATGACAACACAGCCAAAGAAAACAGCTGCCAGGACAAGATCCACACAATCAGTACTCCTTCCAACTTGTCATAGATTTTATAAAACAAAAACAAACAAACAAAAAAAATCCCAGAGCTATTTACATCAAATCAGACCCACTGACAGCCCAGGACACATTCTCTCAGTATTATGGCACACTCTTTTCAGGGCACAATGTATCCTGCCACCATGCAGAGTAACATCTTTGTTGAAAAACTTAAGTAGTTATTAATAATTTTTAAACAACTGAATTTAATTCAGGGTACCTGAGCAGAAATACTAACACAGTAGTTAGAAATGGTACATACAACCATTTTGCAATTTTAATTACTGATGCCGCTATGAAGCAACTAATATAATATTCATATGACAAAACTCTAACCTCTCTGCAGTAAAAATACATGCACATGTTTAGCTTGATACTACGTAAGTGATTTGCATTTTTCTAGGTAGAAGGCTAAAAATCCAGGCATTTTGGCAAACACCTGTGGAGGAAGCAGGTTTCAGTTTAAATGTAATCGAGACCACATACATAAAATAATCTGAAACTTACCTCTGCACTCTTCAGAGACTTTAAAAGATTATTCACTGTTTCCGGAAAAGAACTACCCAGCATTCTGCCCATTTTTTCATAAAATGCTCCAACACATGCCACAGCAGCCCTATGAAACAAGACATAAATCAGTGTATCCTTCTTCTGTTATCTAACTGAAGACAAATACTTAAATAGAAATGTTATGTTTTAATCATCATTGATGAATAAAAATATTTATTATCGACTAGTTATACTGGCTGTTTAACACTGTGCATTTAAATAATTTTTGTGTTTACAAAAAAAAAGTAACAGAAAAGTTACTAGCTTCTAAGAACACAAATGTATTTGAACAGGTATTATTACAGGATCTACATACAAAGTGGAAAATTCCAGAGAAGATAAGTGTATGCTGAAATCTCAGCAAGATTAGGGGTTTGTGTTTCAATAAACCGTCTCTTTCCCAAGCACGTGCAAGATAACCCTTATCCTTTAATATATCCTGACACATTTTTGTAAATACTGAATGATGGTTTTCTTTTCAAGCTGAATAACTTGAATTTTCTTGTGTTATGCAATAATTTATGTATTTTATAGGTGCTGTGAAAATCACTGGATCCATAAACAGTTATATACATGTTTTCCTTCTCCTACCATCTGAGATAAGGAATAGTTTAAGAAACGCTGTACTGCAGTTATATGCACAAATTGCTTCAGGACAGTCACAGAAGCAGCTCGTGAAAACTTGCACTTTTTCATCACAATGGAACAAAGCTTTTTTGAAAACCTGAAATTCTTGGGTAAATAACTTCTTAGCAAAGCTATTTGTTACAAACTCATTACAGCCTACCTCTTAATGGGCATGTCTCCTACACAATTCTTCTACAGAAACACCGAAAACTGAAGTTTGAAATCACACAGTAAAAAAACTTTCTGGACTACCACTTGAGTGAGCAGTATAAGTTTCAGGGCATGTTATACCACAAAACCCCTTCCACTTACACAAGTTCCTCACAGAGTTGCAACAGCTTCAAATAAAAGGAGGACAGTATCTGCCCAAATGATGACTATTTCAGATTTTATTGTTAAATCCCATTGTTATGATAAATGTCTGAAGGCAAGCCCAAATTGGGGTTCACTAGACACTGTGAACATATGAAGCAGTATGTGTGAGAAAGTAGTAAAAACAGTTTCAGCAGAAGCTATTGGTGGCATTAACCAAATTCCTACCAGTGAGACTGCTCCTATAAGTAAAGATGAACTGGATCAGACATACATGCACACACACATCCAGGTATACACACTCTGAGTGACTTGTCCAGTATATCACAGTAGGGGAATACAAACAGGCTACGTTTGACGGGGAAAAAAAACTTGAACATTTGGTTACAATTCTCTGGGCATAGATCATAGAATGGTTTGGGTTGGAAGGGAACTTAAAAGATCGTCTAGTTCCAACCCCCCTGCCATGGGCAGGGACACCTTCCACTAGACCAGGTTGCTCAAAGCCCCATCCAACCTGGCCTTGAACACTTCCAGGGAGGGGGCAACCACAACCTCTCTGGGCAACCTGTTCCAGTGTCTCACCACCCTCACAGTAAAGAACCTCTTGCTTACATCTAATCTAAATCTATCCTCTTTCAGTTTAAAGCCATTACTCCTCGTCCCATCACTACACTCCCTCATAAAGAGTCCCTCTCCATCTTTCCTGTAGGCCTCCTTTAAGTACTGTAAGCCTGCCATAAGGTCTCTCTGCAGCCTTCTCTTCTCCAGGCTAAACAACCTCAACTCTCTCAGCCTGTCCTCATAGGGGAGGTGCTCCAGCCCCCTGATCATCTTCGTGGCCCTCCTCTCGACTCACTCCAACAGGTCCACGTCTTTCTTACGCTGGGGGCCCCACAGCTGAACACAGTACTCCAAGTGGAGTCTCACCAGAGCAGAGCAGAGGGGCAGAATCACCTCCCTCAACCTGCTGGCCACGCTTCTTTTGATGCAGCCCAGGACACGACTGGCCTTCTGGACTGTGAGCACACATTGGTGGCTCATTCTCAGTTTTTCATCCACTAATACCCCCAAGTCCTTCTCTGCAGGGCTGCTCTCAATCCACTCATCGTCCAGCCTGCATTTGTGCTTAGGATGATAGCTAATGCTCTTGTTTGACAATCTGCAGGTTCCATCTTAAATGGGGTACCTGAGCGCAACCAGCAATAATCCCACTGGTGGAATTTCTTCATTGCATTACTTCATCAACTGTTATCCTTTCCATGATATAAGCATGTGAAGAAACATAAGATAATCCCTTGCCTAGATGAAAGCATCTCACTTTCAGGTAGCCATGTACGCGTCTGTCACCTTTTGAGTCTTGCCCTCCACAATCTCAATCTTGCTCTTTTCTCTTGCTATATCAAGCACATGTAAACTGCACATAAGTATGCAAAATATAAGTAAACATAATGTGCACTTAGGCAGATTCTTCTGTACTATCTAGGACCACTTTGCTTAAAAATCATTCACCTTTCCCTAATAATATTAAACATACAGTTTTGTGGGCAGGTAGGCTGCAGTATCATCTTTGCTCTTGATGATGTCATTACACTTGTCAAGCGTCTGAAAAACAGTAAATGTGTCTCCAATGCTGTAGAGAGCAGCAAGATTTTTTGCTAGTAGTTTTCGCGTAGGTGGCCCAGGGGAACTGTTGATCAGTCCTGTTAGCTGTTCTACAAGTTTCTTCTGTTTTTCCTTGACATCTGTCTGTTAATGGACCAAAAACAAATAAGAAAAGTCTTTAATCCTGTGTCTTGCCTCCAACACCCAGAAAAACCTACAAGAGATTGAAGTAAATCTTATATCACTCCCACTGGCATGTTATTCAGCAAATTGCTTATCTCACATGAGATTTGAGATACATTCAATAATAGCAGAGACAGATGCTAAATGATCAGAATTAGCTGGTACCCTATTTAATCTTTACTTTTTAAAAAACACTTACTAAAAATACAGTAATACCTGCCTAGAACATCTTTTAATTCTCTTTACCATCAAGAATCCCTACACTGGGAGGGAAGGTTTTGCCTTCCAAATATTTATGACAATGAAGAACTCAAACCAAGCTATGTGTTATATAACTGAGTCACACTGACTGCCTACAATTAAATACTTAAAAGCTACAAACTAATACAGAGGCTCTTCAGGCTGAATCTGAAGTCATACTGTTATCACCTGGCCATTACCTCTTAACCTTCTCTAGCATGAAATTAATACAAATGTTTTAGAAATAAAGGAAAAACAACCATTAAATTACCTTGTTAGCAGCTACCAGCACTTTATCCAAAAATCTTAACCACTCAAAGATAAAGACTGGTCTCTTTGCTTCTGTGATTTGAGCTAATGCTTCCTCGTTCAGTAACAAACTATGAGCCAGCTCCATACCTGGTTAAATTCTGGTTTTATTGTAAATTCCTGTAGCAACTCTAAAATAAAAATGTAAGTATTAGTATAAAGTATAGTATAGTATAAAGCTTTGAAAATCAAATGAAAATATAAAGATGAAATCTATAAATTACAGTATCACGGTTCCAGCCTGCTTAGACTTGTCAGCTAAGCAGTCCCACATAAAAACTACTCACATATTTACAACTGAGTACATCCGTTAGTATTTCAGGGAACAAAGGTGTTAATTGTAAAAAGAGCACCTACAGGCAACTTCAGGGTGCTAGAAGTCCCTGTTTAAAGAAAAAAAAAAAAGCCACACTAAAGAGGTAAAGGAGTAATTTCACTGTCTCCTCTTACATAAAACAGAATAAGGATTGTCCCTAACCAAGACCCTTGACCACACTCCCAAAGCTGGGTCATGAACACAGCCACATTCTCAACACCTTGAACAGACAAGGTGGAAGGAGATGACCCTATCACAAGTAGGAATTTCCACCCATTACATATTCAAAAGAGGCAGGAACAGCGACAGCGTTTGGCATCGCTGACGTAAGACTTCCCAGATCCCACTAGCCTTGCTTGAAGCACTGGACAAATAAGCCCTCTGAAACCCAGCAAGCCTTATGTGTGACAGCCTGGAATACAAGCAGCAACAAAATGACTGCAAGTCTCCCCAAGAGGCAAAACACTACACACAAAACACTGGAGATCCTGCTCAAACAGCAAATGGTGGGTAGCAACAAAGCACTACCAAAAGCACACTATCAGTGTAAGCAAACACTCTGCAGACAACTTAACCTTAGCAAACCACATTTAAACAAAGTGTAGCTGCTTAATGCAGAACAGATAGAAAAACCAAAACTTATCTAAAAACCACAAAATTAAGTCAACCATCTTCAGTAAAAAGAAACCCAAAAAGCGAAAAAACCCAACCCAAAACCTGAATGCAGTGATGCTGAAACTAGGATCTCAGGCAGAAAAGAAAAAGTAAAGCAACTAAGGACTATTATGTAAGACATCATCTTTTGAGAGCTGCACAGTTCCACTCATGCTCTCAAGTGCTCACAGCTGCTTCCTCATTCATGGACAAATCCAACCAATTCTTGAAGTCAAACGAAGTGATTTAAATTAAATAATTTAAATTTTTTTAATAGTTCCCAGATTAGACAGTAGGAAAGGGTGACATATTAATATTACAACTGTATTACGGTTCTAAATCCATCTAATGATTTGGTGAAACTGAAGCATCACAATGTCTGTAATACTAAGCTTGTTCCCTGCTCTTTGGTACTTTGCATTAAAGTATTTTTCACTGCATATGTCTCCAGTGACAGATCAGCAAACGTGGAAGAGCTACATATGGAAGCACATACAGCCCTTCCCCGACACCTCCAAAGACATCTTCTGGCACTTTTTTTTTTTTTTTAAAGTTATAAATAATTGAGGAGGTATTGCCTGTCACTAATGCACAGACATATCACCTCAAAACACCTTTACATGAGAGCAGAGAGAAATGCAATGAATGACAGCACTATGATTCTTTGGATATCATCCCAGAGGTCTACACTGCTTGTCACACCCCCACAGCACAGGAGTACCATATGACAGCACAGCTGATTACTCCTTTTCCTCCTCAGATAAAAGTTTTAATTTTCCCCTGGCCTTTAGAGTCATGAACCCCCTTATACACCTTCCACAAACTCCCTTACCTCTTCATCTAAATTTAGGAAACACAATCTCTGAGCAACCAGATCTGCACATACGTTCAGCTGTGCTGCTGAAGCACAAGGGATTGGATACAATTACAGGAATATTCAGATAACTGAAGACTCAGTCTAACATACAGCTGTGCAGGCAGGCAATCCAAAGCTCGCCTACATCGGCCAAAGGTTTGCTCCAAAATTCAGTGGAAAATGCCTACCAAGTTCTACTGATTCTGGTGAGGGCTGGGTCTTACTGTGCAAGTTACAAGTAATAAATACCCTGTTATCTCCCACAGGATGCAGAGCAAAAGCCTACCAAAGTCAACTAGCATCCAGTACGTTATGTTGAAGCATTATAGAGATTATAAAACGTTCAGATGTACTAGAGTTCCTTTCTATTCTCCAGCTATTTTTCTGTATCTAAATCAACTATTTAGATCTTCATCACGCACGCACTTCGCTGGGCTAACTGAGAAAGCTGAAAAAAGGACAAGTTTAGGAGAAGTAACATCCTCCTGAAGAACCACATCAGGTGAAAAGGCTTTTGTGCCTGGGTCCTTCTACCCGTACCGGTGACTTTAACAAGCTGTAGCACCCCTCCCAGCGCATCTTGCCTGATTCAAAAACCCCTCAGGAAGTCATCCCCCAAGACGGCGTTACAGCGCTAGCTATACCCCCATTCCTCAGTAAAGGAAGAACGCTAAGGAACCGCCAGAGGCGTGCTGCCTTCCGTACACAGACACCCCCCCCGCCCCCCCATGTATGCACATACGCGTACCCCGCACGCACACGCCGCCGCCTCTCCGCTCGGGGCAGCCGGAGGCAGCGGCACCGAGCCGAGCCGCGCCGCGGAGGGGAAGCGCGGACCCACCGGCCCGCTCGACCGCAGCCCCACGGGCCGGGCCGACACCCCCCCCCGCCGTTAACGGTCACGACGCGCGCGTTACGCTCCCACCGTGCGGCGGCCGCGTCCTGCCAGCTCCGGGATGCGCGAGGCGTTACAACGCGGCCGCGGCCCCCGGGAGGCGGGGAAGGACGATGCGCTCACGGACACGCGCCGTCACGGACACGCGCGGTCACGCTCCGCCGCACGCGCCCCCTCACTCGCCGCGCCCGCGCCGCCCCGGCCCGCGCAGCGAGGCGCCCCCCGCCCCCGCCGCGGGGCCATCACCGGCGGGCTTGGCTGCTTCAACCCCCCCCCACCGTGCCCTGGTCCGGGTGGCAGGGAGAGAAGGAACCCGCGGGGAGGACAGGAGCGGCTTCGCCCCCAGGCCCGGCCGCCGGCGCCGACGCACCTCGGCAGCGCGGAGGCACCTGCGTCCCCGCAGCAGGAAGCGGGAGGCGCGCAGGCGCCGGCGGGCGGGGGCGGCCTCGCGCAGGCGCCACTGAGCGGGCCGGGCCGGGCCGGGCCGGGCCGCGCCGCGCCGAAGGGAGCCGGGTGAGCGCGCGGGTTCCCTCAGCTGCGCTGCCCCCCCTCCCCTCCCCTCCCCTCCCGCTCGGCGGCGGCCTCGCGGGCGCCTTGGCAGCGGACGAAGGCTGCCGGGGGTTGAGAGGCGTCGCGGCCGCCGGCGGTCGGCGGTAGCGGAGCCCGGAAAAACGCGCTGTGTGGTTGTGAAGGCTGGCGCGGGTGCCCCGGGCGAGGGAGGAGGCGGCCCGGTCCGCCGCCGGGACCCGCCGCATTCACGGGTTTTCGTCCTTCAGCCGCCGGCCGCGTACCGAGGGCGGCAGGCCTGAGCGGCAAGCGTTTCTGCGTTTGAAAGCGGGTTCTGCGTTTCGGGTAACCTGCAGAGAAATAAAACGCGTGATAAAGCGTGTTGGCTGTGTTTATAGGAAAGGGGTCGGAACAGGGCGTGCGTGCTAAACATGGAGGAAGATGAAGACTACATGTCTGATTTATTTATTAAGTAAGTAGGTGGCTCTTTTTTTTTTTTTTTTTTGCCACTTACATGGTTGTAAACTGGAAAAAAAAGTGCTAATATTTGCTGGAATTATTAACTCTTAGACAGGATGTAAGGCCAGGCTTGCCCATGATGAGGCGGATGAAGGAAACTATTCAGAAGGAAGAAAAGCAAAAAGAAGCCAATGAGAAGAACAGACAAAAGAGTATAAAAGAACAAGAAAAAGAGAGACGCGACTTGGTGTTGAAAAGTGCATTGGGCACTGAGAACAAAGGCTTTGCTTTGCTCCAGAAGATGGGCTACAAGAGCGGCCAGGCCCTTGGCAAAAGCGGTAAGCTTGTCACTGTCTGGAAGTGTGTGCCTACATTCGTAGATCGTAGAATTATTTAGGTTGGAAAAGATCTTTAAGATTATCACGTCCAGCCATCAACTAAACCGTGTCCCTAAGCACCGTATCTACAAGTCTTTTAAATACATTCGGTGTACCTTTACATTTTACAGACTATACCTGCCACTTCATTTGTAGACAGGGTCAGTAAATGCCTCTCTGAGAGCCCTAGCGTAACTGAACTGTCAATGTGTTTTGGCAGAACAAAAGATGAGAGCAGATCTCTAAAACTGAAATAAAAATGGTGTGGACTATTGAGAGATGCAAGGGAAGCAGCAGTACTAGTACTTTCTGCTCAGTAAATGCACCTCCATATGTGCATGCCTACAGGAATTGCATTACGGATCTTTTGATGGTCTTGTAAAGCTAATAGTGTTCCAAAAAAAGGCAACCCCTCTCTTCGAATTTATAGTTGGATTCTGAAGAAGAAATGGTGCACACTGGCCTACCCTTATGAAGCCTTAATAGATGAAGTAAAATCCGTAAAACAAGGTATCGATAATTGCTGTGCCAGTTCAGCATGTCTCTAGCACACAATTAGCAAATGAACTGGCCCAGACAGATTCTTTTTATTAATCTTTGTCGAGCTGTGAGATTCTAGAATGAAAAATGTTACAGAAGCCTGTAACAAAGCAGTCTTCATCACAAGTATGTTACCCCTGTCAAGTCAACACCATTTTCTTTCAGTTGGGTAGTGTCCTAAAAAAGTATATAGCAATCCAGCAGACAAGCCAAAAAAGAGAGGGAGTTCCAGTTCAGCTGGGTCATTTGTACTGCACTAAATGTACATTGATGTGGGATTTTTCAACTTCCAAGGAACAAAATCACAAGAAAATTTACATATTTAATGGCAAAAAGCAGCTTGCTTACTTGAATATACTGCACAAATCATAGTTTTAGAAAGACCTGACTTCTTAAATTGACCTATTTTTTTCCCTTACAGGAGAGGGTATTGTTGAACCTATTCCTCTGAACATAAAAACAGGTTTGTGATATTTCCTAATTTACTTAGTTGCATATCAAGCTTCTCAACTGCTTACATTCATCTTTTGAACTTACATAGGCAGAAGTGGGCTTGGTCATGAGGAACTAAAAAAGCGAAAAGCTGAAGAAAAACTGGAAAACTATAGACAAAAACTCCATATGAAAAAACAAGCAAATGAACAAGCTGCAGATCAGTTCAGGTAAAATGATGTAACTGATATTCCAAGCAATGTCTAAAAAATGATTCTTTTTATGTTTTAAGTTTGGTTATTCTTTTAATGTGTTACTGTTTCTGAATGTTTTGGCTGAGAGGTAAGAGTTGAAATACAGAGTAATTGTTTCTCAGTTCTAAAGCAAAAGCAGATGAACATTGTAATGATAAAAGCATGTGCTGTATCATTTTTTTTTGTAAATGTTAATAATGCAAACAATATACATACTAACTTTTCTTAAGTTATTTGCAGCTTTCTAAATCAGAGAACCGTGTCATCTTTAGTGTAAAATCCACAGATAATCCTGGGCAATGTTGCTACAATGGTTTTAAAAATCAGGGTAAACTTGTTTAGGTTTTATTGGTTTTATTTTCTCCTGATTTACTTGTTATATGTGGAGAAGGAAAGCCTAGGAAAGGCTGTGTCTTTTGCAGATGTTTAGTTAACCACTGTTTTCATGTCTTATGAAATCCTGATGAAGAAACAGCATTCAGTGTAGTGTGATCAAAAAAGCACTGTCTTGAAGGTATAATTCCCAAGAAGTATATGTGTGCTCCCACAGAAACATGTCAGAAGGACTTCTTAACTTCAGTGTTGTCCTGGGCTGAGAGAATTAGAATCTTATATTTTCTATTTTAGAAAAGCTGTACACTATAATGCATCTCACTGTTTGTCTACCTGCTTGTTTTATCCATCGACTTTTTCTTAACAGAATAAGATTCAAAAACAAACAAGAAGAACGCAAGATGGAAGGGGACCTCAGAAAAAGCCAGAGGGCCTGCCAGCAATTAGATATGCAAAAAGTGAGACCTGTATTTTTGGGGGTTGGAAGGAAGGCTACAAACAAAGTAACGATTCAATTCTTGGAAGTTCTCTAAAATTGTGAGGATTACTAGCCTTGATGTTTGGCAACACTTCAGTCCTCTTAAAATTATTCAAGATATATGCTTGCACTGTTAAAGTATTTGAAGGTGTACACCAACCTCCTGGTAACTTATGTGAGGCCCTGTGTTAATTTGAGTCATCAGAGCTTACCTGGTTTTGCTTCTGCATTCTTGTGGTTACTTTTTAGCTGTTTGCATATCTTTCAGTAGACACTGTCAGGTTGTCCTAAATGATAGTGCTTTTTGCCCCAAGTGAGGGAGCAACATCATCACAGAATGGCTGACATTGGAAGGGACTCTGAAGGTCATCTTGTCCAACCTTCCTGCTCAAGCAGGGGTACCTAAAGCAGGTTGTCCAGGACCATGTCCAGCCAGCTCTTGAGTATCTCCAAGGATGGGGATCATCATTGACAGAATCAACAGGTTCACCAAAGAAGCATTTAAACAAAAAAGCAAACCCCAAACAAAGTATCTTCCACCTGCAAGGAGTAACATGGGTAATAGCAGTCAACTACTATAGATTTTTGCCACTTGAAAACTTCAGGTATTTTTCTTTTCTCTATTAACCTGTTAGACGTTAATACCACCCCACAAGTTCTGCTGAGATTGTTTGATGCTCCTTAATCTGCTTCAAAGTTGGCTGAATTAGCTTAGATCATCTTTGTTGACTCTTCTTCCTTTAACTGTACCTGAGGTGGATTAGGAATCACTGTGTGATCTCTTGGTAAAATAACTTGGAGCAGCATGTCTTCAACTGATAAAAAGGGTATCTCTTCACAGCCTTGGTGTGAGATTATGTTGCTCAGTAGCCTTAAACATACTGACTATAGATGGAATAGAACTTAATGTCAGCATGCATTTACTTGTTTTAAAAAAAGTGAATAATCCTTCTTGGGGACCACTGAACTTAGTTTCCCACTACAGCTTTAGTTATTCTTGGTTATACTACACAGGAAAGTTTTAAAACCTAACATCTCACTTATTAGAAATTGTTTCTATCCAGCATCTTACAAGAAAACCTACAAAGACAGATAATTTTCATTTAAATCCTTCATTATTTAAGGATATTGATGTTCCCAAGGAGACTTGGTTTTGGCTAGAACCTGAAGAGGAAGACAAGAAGGATGAGGAAGACGAGGAAGATGAATGCACAAGCTCAGACAGAAGCGTAAGCTCTGTAACTAAATTAATGGCTTGATTCAGAATTAAATTTAATATTCCTTTTAGAAGTATGTATGTATACATACACACATGTATAAAGGATATATGTATACATGTCATTTTCCAAGCTGTAGTGAATGGCCTCTTTGCAATCTTGAAGCAGTGATTTTTATAGCAGTTACACCATAAAATATAAAACATTAAACCACTGATTATTGCTCAACTGTTTTGAAGCTGATCTTTGGAAAAAGTAGCCTAGAAATTAAATTCTAAACATTTTTGTGTCTTAGCCAAGATACGCAAGATCACATGTTTGATCAAAGTTATTTGCTTTTGAGTTTTAATTTGGGATGCCTCATCTCATGTCTGAGGCTGAATTTTAGAATCACTAAGTAATTTCTGAAAATGCTTCACAGATTATCTCAAGATGGACACTGAAAATTCACGGTTTTTGAGAACTAGATTCCACAGCTGTTGTTAGCCTTATGTGTTTGTTTTGCAGAGATTAGGTGTGAAAAATTCCACTAAAAATATCATACACTTGAATTAAGGTAGCTAGGTAATATTTTTAGCTCTCTCTTCAGTGCAGGTTGCTTAGCTGGAAAGAAGGATGAGCAAACAACAGCCATTAACTTGCCAGAGATCATGAATTCCTGTGCCCTATGCTACAAATTTGGGAAGCTTCATGCCTTACTGAGCTACAGTATTGTGTAGTTTTTTCATAGCAAAAGGTTAAACAGTCTATTTTAGCAAAGCTAGTAGCTCAAACTGTTTTATGTCACATGAGCCCCAGATCATTGCATACCTGTACATATCTCTAGGTATCAGAAAAGCTACACATCCTGACTGCCTATTTGAGAGAAGAACACTTCTACTGCATTTGGTGTGGAACAACCTATGAAGGTGAGAGTAAACCTGTCTTGTGTTTTACTTTGCTTATGCAGCTAGACTCAAACAGTACAATACATCCTTTATGTTTCTCTTACTGCAGTCTTTTAGATCTACATAGCAAGTTTTCCTTCCAGGCTGCTGTTTTTGCACAAAACTTTGCACATTTTGATTATAAACCAATTTTTAGATGTTTACATATACAAAAAAAACCCCCAACAACCAACCATACTGGAATTTATTTGAAATGGTATTCGTATTAATTTTGTTTTGAGAAAACAAAATTCAGATATTAAAACTAGTACCATAAAAAGCTGCGAAAGGTTGCAGGTGTTTCTGAAACAGTTAGAACACTATCCAGTTTCATTGCACCAAAGAGGGTAGAATTGGCGTTCACTGTTTTAAAGCAAAGTTTGGAATTAATAACTTGCAAACCTTCTTGAATTCTATTTAATCTGCTTTACATGGATTCTTCAAATAATTCTAGCAACTTTTTTTTTCCCTCCTTTGACCTGGAATTACTCACTCTTTCTCTGCTTATGCTGTAGACTCTGAAGATTTATCTTCGAACTGCCCTGGAGACAGTGCTGCAGATCATGACTAGAGCCCTTCTAAAGGAAGGAGTCCTAGATAAGTATGTGTGGTTCATAACATCTTTTAGAAGGTTTGGAGCTGTGCCATACTGAAGAATTCATACCAAAGTATGCAGAAGAATAGTTATGTTGACAGGTTAAATTCACATTTCAAAGCATCTTATAGATCTTCTGCTTGATGCACAATTTAATAGGAATTAAAACTTTGCATTTATCATTGAACTACCATAATTGAGAGGCAGGTTAAGCCTTCCACAGTCTTTGGTTATGCCCTGCCCAACTGAACAAGAGCAGCTGATAATAAAATTCGAGTTTGAGTAAGGGAATAAATATTGGCTAGTTACCCTGTTGTATAATGTGTTGCTGTGGTTTCAGCCCGACCATGCAGCTGCTCGCTCACTCCTCCCGCCCCCCTCCAGTGGGATAGGGAGGAGACGGAGGAGAGAGAAAAGAAAAAAAACTGGAACCTTGAGGGCTGAGATTAAGGCAGTTTACTGGGACAACACAAAAAAAAGGTTACAACAACAACAACGGTACTAATGAAAGAGTATACAAAAAGAGTGATGCACAGTGCAACTGCTCACCACCCGGAACCCGACACTCTGCCACTTGCCCCACCGAAAGTCGAGAGAACTCCCCCCAGCCCGCTCCCCATTTATATACTGAGCATGATGGCACATGGTATGGAATAGCTCCTGGGCTAGTTCAGGTCAGCTGCCCCGGCTATGTCCCTCACCTCCCAGGTTCCTGTAAAAATTAACTCTATTCCAGCTGAACCCAGGACATGTGTTAAATGCTTTTTTTTATCTTTACAGAGATGACTAAACATCAGACTTTTTTTTCCTTACTATCTGAGGCTTGTTGGGTAAAAAAAGCTTGTGAACCATTACAGTGATGTTATTAGAACCAATATTCTGTTGCATGTAAAGGTGCATATTTTGCATAACTAAATAGAACCAGATTATGTTGTTGGTGGGGGTTTTTTAATATTAAAAATACATTTTAAATGACCTTCTATTTTTAGGGAACAACAGTTGCTACTGTAAAAAGTCACTAATAGAAAGGTGCTGCTCAAGTATACAAATACTATGAAAAAAAGTATCAAAAACTACTGGGACAAGCTCAATATTACTTAACAGTAAGAAGATAATGGTATTATGGGTGCTTTGTCCAAGAACTGTAAAGAATATTCAGCCAAAGTTTGTCACGTATGAATTTTCATAAGAGTACTTCTATGGGTGAAAGGGAAGAGGAAGTAGAACTAGTGGTATTTTGTTTGTGTCAGGGTATCATTTCTCCCAGATCTTGACTACTGCAAAGAAATAAGTCCAGAATAGTGAAATGTTCTGTGTATCCCAGCCAGGATCAGGTTAGGAAAGCTAAAGCCCCAATAGAATTAAATGTGGCCAGGGACAGCAAGAGCAACAAGAAAAGCTCCTGTAGGTACGTCGGTGATAAAGGGAAGACTAGGGAAAATGAGGGCCCTCTCCAGAAGGAAACAGGAAACCTGGTTACAGTTACCCAGGACGTGGAGATGGCTAAGGTACTCAATGACTTTTTTGCCTCAGTCTTCACCAGCAAGTGCTCCAGCCACACTGCCCAAGTCGCAGAAGGCAAAGGCAGGGACTGGGAGAATGAATAACTGCCCACTGTAGGAGGAGATCAGGTTTGAGACCATCTAAGGAACCTGATGGATGCATCCATAGGTCCTGAGGGAACTGGTGAATGAAGTGGCTAAGCCACTATTCATTGTATTTGAGAAGTTGTGGCAGTCTGGGGAAGTTCCCACTGACTAGAAAAGGGGAAATATAACCCCCATTTTTAAAAAGGGAAAAAAGGAAGACGCCAGGGAACTACAGGCCCAGCAAGATCATGGAGTGGATCCTCCTGGAAACTATGCTAGGGCACATGGAAAATAAGGAGGTAATTGGTGACAGCCAGCATGGCTTCACTAAGGGCAAATCATGCCTGACAAATTTGGTGGCCTTCTATGACGGGGTTACAGAACTGGTGGATGAGGGAGGAGCAATAGACGTCACCTGCCTGGACTCGTGCAAAGCATCTGACGCTGTCCCACATAACATCCTTGTCTCTCAATTGGGGAGACATGGATTTGACGGGTAGACCACTCAGTGGATAAGGAATGGGCCAGATGGTCACGCTCGAAGAGTTGCAGTCAATGGCTCAATGTCTGAGTGGAGACCAGTGACAAGTGAGTTCCTCAGGGGTGGGTATTGGGACTGGTGCTGTTTAACATTGGTTGGCAACATGGACAGTGGGATTGAGTGCACCCTCAGCAAGTTTGCCGATGACACCAACTTGTGTGGTGCAGTCAACACACTGGAGGGAAGGGATGCCATCCAGAGGGACCTTGACAGGCTTTAGAGGTGGGCCTGTGTGAACCTCATGAAGTTCAACAAGGCCAAGTGCAAGGTCCTGCACACAGGTCGGGGCAATCCCAAGCACAAATACAGGCTGAGCGATGAGTAGATTGAGAGCAGCCCTGCAAAGAAGGACTTGGGGCTGTTGGTTGACGAGAAGCTCAGCATGGCCCAGCAATGTGCATTTGCAGCCCAGAAAGCCAGCCGTATCCTGGATGGGATCAAAAGAAGCATGGCCAGAAAATGAAGGGAGGTGATTCTGCCCCCTCTACTCTGCTCTGGTGAGACCCTACCTGCAGTACTGCATTCAGCTCTGGGGCCCCCAACATAAGAAGGACATGGACCTGTTGGAGCGAGTCCAGAGGAGGGCCACGAAGATGATCAGAAGGCTGGAGCACCTCCCCTGTGAAGACAGGCTGAGAGAGTTGGTGTTGTTCAGCCTGGAGAAGAGAAGGATCCGGGGAGACCTTATGGCAGCCTTCCAGTACCTAAAGGGGGCCTACAAGAAAGCGGGAGAGGGACTTTTTACAAGGGCATGTAGTGATAGGACATGGCGTAATGGTTTTAAACTGGAGAGGGTTTAGATTATATGTAAGGAAGAAGTTCTCCACTATGAGGGTGGTGAGGCACTGGAACAGGTTGCCCAGAGAAGTTGTGGATGCACCCCATCCCTGGCAGTGTTCAAGGCCAGGTTGGATGGGGCTTTAAGCAACCTGGTCTAGTGGAAGGTGTCCCTGCCCATGGCAGGGGGGTTGGAACTAGACAATCTTTTAAGTTCCCTTCCAACCCAAACCATTCTATGATTCTATAATTCTGTGGATGCAGCACATGTAAGAGCATGCATACAGGGATTTGCCATAGGCCACTTAGCACCACATCAACTTAATCTTCTAGGAGACAAGGACTAGGTTTCTGTACTTATTGTACAATACAGTTCAGCTCATCCACAACCTGTGTTTCCAGGTAAAAATCACAAGTGGTTGCTTGCAGAAGTATGCTGTCCTGGTGTGCAGCTGACGGGCATGAATGGTGATGCGACCCTTTTGGCTGACAAGCTCCTCAGTGGCAGGAAGGCGAAACACGAAGGAAAAGACATATCTAAGTCTTGTTGTTGCTTCTGACATTTACTGTTATTTCATCAGTTTCAGGCGTCAAACTCTGGACTTAAACACATCTGAAAGCCTTTTTACATCTGAAAGGCATTTACCGAGTATGAGTTTTAAATGAGTTGTCTTTATCAACAGACTTAAAAAACTCAAGTATTTCAGATGCAGAGTATCTTCCTGAAGGGTCTCTTGAAAGCATCTTTTTGATTATGGGTGTCTGGAAAAAGAAATTAAATGTCAATAAATTATGTTTTATGAGTAAATAAACTAACTGAAATAATGCATTAAAATCCCATACCTTTACTGGAAATTGTTTGGTGAAGCTCTCTGGAAGTTGACCTTCTCTAACATCATGCCATACCTGAAATTCATAAAAGAAAACAGTTTCAGTATGTTTTCATTGATTATATTTTGCATCTCACTTTATGACCCATATAATTTACTCGAGTAATTAGGAAAATATAGATCTACAAAAAAAGATAAGTCTTCAAAAAGAAAATAATGCTAAACAGTTTGAAAGTTTTTTCCATTTAGTTGTACTTTGTTTTGGTTTTTTATGGTCTTTTCATCAACTATTGTCACTTTTTAAGCTTAAAAGCTTCACACTCTACAATGATGTGTTTGTTTCAGCAATCCTCTCTCTTTCAGAACCTTTATCCTTCTTTCCTTAATTTAAAAGGAGTGGGCTTATATCCTCTTACCACGTTAAAAAAAAAAAAAAGGCAAGACTACTAAATTTCCTACTTTGGATGTTACTATTTGCAAGCCAAGCAGGTGTGCTTCCTCCCTCTTACCTTGTTCAGTACCACACACTTACTTCTATGTCACTGTAGAAAACGCTACATGGAGTTCAAAGCAACTAACATACAGAGAATTTCTAATTACATGCCCAGGTAACAACTATTTTTTCCACATGATGTAGCTTTCTGGGTAAACAGAGCAGTCCACATCATTCACTTTGCTGTTAACTAGTGTAATATGTGCGTGAAGAAGATGACAGTCATATTCTTGCACACTTAGCTATGCATCCTCAATCATTACCTAGTCTTATGGATGTTACAGCATGGCTTAGCAAGCCCTTATAACCAGTATCCAGTAAAAAACAGCTCCCATGAACTTCAAGCTTTTTCCTTACTCTTCAGCAGTAGCTTTAGGCTTGTGACCCTACCTGCCAGTGATCATCAGCTGAACCAATTACTCAGCTCATAATCAACTTCACTTTTGCATGATGTTCTTTCAGCAGGGCTTGCCAGCACCATACAACAGAGTTTATCAAGCTCCATTAAGTGAAATTATTTTCTAAGCTGATGGAGCAGCTGAAGACCATCCTAGGACTTTCCATCCACATGACTTCCCCAGCTGGCTACAGACACAAGATTTTTATGCCTTAAGGAAACAAGACTAAATAATTGGTCTTGCCCTTTTGACTGTAAACACCGTGGGACTGTGGACACATTTGCACAGTCAGCTGTGAGCAGGAACAAGATGTCTCAGAAACTACTACACAGTAGCTAAACAGAGCCAAGTTGAACCTGCGAGATGTGCAGACACATTGGTATGGTTTTCTCATATTGGCAAAAGGACCAAGCTAACTGTTCAAGATTTTCTGGGTCCAACCACATACATATATCTTACAATCACTTTAGACAAGATACTCAGCAGGTACATTGCTGTCCTACAAATATGTAGGTTTGAGCATACGAGCAGTTACACTAATAATGTGCAAAGTACCAAGAAAAAGCAAAGACACATAAAAGATGCATTTTCAAAAAAAGCTTAAGTAACACTGGTTTTCTTTTTGAAATAAAATCTTTTTCAATTAAAGCTACATATTCCAAATTATTTTTGTTTTCATTTTGGAAAAACTGCAAGTGTTTTTGCTCGATAGAAACTTTGTTCTTGCTCCACTATGCAGTGAAGACGAGAGTGTGGCAAAGACAAAACTCTCCCATTCATAATTTTTCTAAAATTAGAAAAATATTCCCTTCAAACACTGATCAAACAAAAAGATTTATCAGAAACTTGAAACCCTTTTTGCTAGACATTATTCTTTAGTATGCTCAGGCTTTAATGTATATGTCAGTAGGACATAAGTGAAATAAAACCAGTAATGTTTCTTTACTTAAGTTATTACATTTCAGCTGAGGTGTGAAGACTCACAGGCCTTACAGAAATGAACTGACGGGAAAATGTAAATAGAGAAAGTACTCTAGATATAGATTCCTTCTAGCATGCAATCAGCATGCGATACCAGCAGCAAGGCAAAACAATAAGACTTGGAGTTTTTTAAATTTAAAGATTACATACCTTAATTTTCTCATGACCACTGAATGCCGAAAGAATTTCAAACCAAATTAATCCCAGTGCATAAATATCTACTTCCTTTCCATATCTGTCCCCAAACTACAAAGATGAGAACAACAACAATAGAGGTGTCAAATCCAACTGGACAACACTTCCTAAAGCAAAATTTGAAGTCAGTAGAAATTTCCACCCCAAGGCTACAGGACTGGCCCTACTTGATCTTCTTAGTAGTCATTAACCCTTTCTGCTGCAGACCTGTTAAATAGTGACTATTATGTCATGTTAAGCACACTGAAATTAAGACTTTTACAGACTATACAGATAAGGCATGCCAGTATCTCTGTCACAAATAATGAAACAAATAGGATGACTCAAATGCCACAGTTAACAGAGGTCCTAAATTCAAATTGGAATACCTGGCTGGCAGCCTGGTTTTGCAAGAGCATTCCTTACAGTGCAGTGTCAGACCCCACAGGTCAGCATAGCGAAATAAAATCACACTTGCAGACAGCTTTCTCCAGAATACAGTTATCCTCGTATACAATCATACAAGGGAACTTTAGGCACCTTGGTTTAGTACTGAAATTAGGATTGAGCACATCCAATGCTAAGTTTATAATGCAAATCCAGTTACAGAGACACTAATACAGCAGGATAGTTACCTGTTCTGGTGCCATATATGATTTTGTTCCTCTGTTCTCAGTCAGAGTCCCATACGCCACAGAAGTCACAAGACCAAAGTCGCCTATTTTTATTTTATCTTCATGGGATATGAATATATTCTGAGGCTATATATATATTAAAAAAAATAATCACCATATGACCTAGGTTTATTGTCAAGCATAATGAGCCACAGAAGTGCTCCCCATAAAATTTGGTAATTAGCATTAAGGAACTGATGGGGTGGGAAACAGAAAAAAGTTCAATTAATTTTTAAAAACACAAACTACATATAAAGTAGCACATGCCACAGTAACTGCAACTTTTTTTTCCACTCAGTCATAACCATATCATTCTTTAATGCTCTTCAGATACATTGTGCATGTAACATTTCATATCTGGAAGTGCTTTTTAGTCTTCAGTCCTAGCCCTGGGATTTGATACACTTGGGTAAAGCATTTAGGCTCGCATGGAATTCCACTCAAATCATAGTTTCTCCTAAGCACAGCAGGATTATCTGTATGAAGTCAATTGTAGAGTTAGGACTTATTATAGGCATCTCACAGTCTCAGATTTAAGTTTCCATTGAACATCCCATTTTTAAATTTGACAAACTCATAAGCAACTAAAAATAGAATTGTATATGCTTGGATGAAATTTGCCAAAGAAGATAAAGAAACTACATTTCTGAATGTTATTAAACCAAAACCGAATAGCCTCATGCAATCTTTTACTCAAAGAGGCCAGGAGAGACTTAATACTTAACAGGAAGAGATCTTTGTGTCAAGAATGCCCAATGTAGTTCTTCGGTTCAAGTTTGACCATGTCCACACACATTTAATACAGTACCTATACCTGGCTATGCTATTTGAAGACTACATTCATACCAGGCACAAATGGGATTCATCTCAGTTTGAACCTATCCTGCAGCTTTGATTCTAGGGCATGGGGATCTCAGATGGCCAAGCATCTAAGTTCAGATGCAGATCAAAGTGGGGAGAAAAGTTCCTAAATTCAAATGCAGACAGGCAAGTTAGCAATAGGACTTGGAAGCAGGTTACAGCCAGATGCCACGGATAAGTGACTGGGGCAGCAGATTCATATGAATAGGGAAAAGTAGGAGATTGAGCTGAGACGAAAATAAAGTCAGACTGAAGGAGCAAGCAAATACAAAACACATAGAGTAGGAAGAGCTAAGAATTAATGGGTGAGGAGAGAAAGCACTTGTTAGGCCTCTTCTCCCAGGCATCTGGGGAAAATACTGAGTGTATATTTGTGGTTCATTCCAGTATTATAGCAATAAGCCTGATAGAAAAGCTCTAGAAGATATGAAGATTCTATGAGTGGGCAGTGAATGTGATCTGGAACTACACTATGAACACAAAATGCAAAAGATTTCAATTTCTGGTTCAAGAAGTCCATAAACTTCAGGTTACTGGAAGCCTTGAGAGGAAGAGAGTATGCATCAAGGACAGCATCACTATATCACCTCTCAGCTCTAATACGCTCTAGGTGTTTGGAATTAGCCACAATAGAAGGAGAACAGCATCCTAGATTGACATTTAATGTGACCCACTACAGCCGTTTTTAGGACCACCACCATACTAATGACTTCTTCACAAAGCGAGTGATTTAAAACTCTGTAAGCAACATTATGGCTGGCATATGAAGCTCTGAAGGCTTGCAACTTTGTCTTTATAATCTTCATGTTGAAATAAAATCTTTCTATGATTGTGCACTTATAGAGACTGAAATTCTATCAAAAAAGTAGCATTCAAATATTTGTATGCATACATGATACAAGAGCAACTAGAGTATGTCGTTATCAAACACAGCATGTATTAGGATAGATAAACTATCCCTTTACAATATGGCAAGAGCAAACTTCCTAGACTCAACTTTTCACTTTCTTGCTTTTAATTATTTTATCAAGTAAAGTTAGTATTTCTTTTTCCAATACGCAGTCTTGTGACCCAGTAACACATAGTACACTGAAAATGCCTGTTAACTCATGTCTGCTGATTTTTGAACTGCTGCATTCCGAGATCCTCCAGTTTACCTTCTGATTTTAGGATGAAATGCAGCCAGTTGCTGAAAAACAAATAATCACTAGCAATATCAAAAGAGGCACACTACTAGGGTACATAAATTGTTCTTGTCTTTGTTCAGTCTGTTAACATTTTCTGAAATTCCAGTAAGTACTACTTTTATCTATTTTTTTTAATTACCTATCCTACTTACCTTGAGGTCTCGATGAATTAACTCTTTAGAATGAATATATTTGACTCCTTTCAGTATTTGTAAAAATTTGTTTTGTGCCATCTCATGATACTTTCGGTCTAGTCTATTCTTTTCAATCCAGTTTTCCAATGGCCCTTGTTCACATAATTCCATTTGGATGAAAAGACAGGTAATTTCTTTGTTTGACTTCTGCCTGCAAAAGAAAATTATATACCATATTGAAATTGGCAAGATACAGTGCCTCCCAAGCCATCAATGATTCTAAGGTTCTTTTTTAAAAAACCTTTTTGTTAGTTATTATTTTTGGAGTTCCCCAAAACAAAGTCTGCAAGTCCCTTGATTTTAAAAAGATCGTAGACTAATTTCTTCTAGATATAAATAAATAGAACTGCAAACCAAAGAATCCCTGCTCAGTTGCTACATACTCCTGGAATATTCCTATGTTTTGCTTGCTTCCTTGTTCACACTGAAAGTTTTCTGAGTGCCCAAATTTTGCTCCCCTCATATCTAGAAGCATGTCCTATACAGGAAGAAATAGCACTGTCCTTGGCTCCCATCTCGCCCTGTAGGAACTGCTGCAAGTCCCTGGCAGGTATTCTCTATTCTGCTCAACAAAGACAGCATTAGCCTTCCTCTCCTATCCAGTATGATTACATCCTTTCAAACTCTGTCCCTTCAAGAAAGTAGTGCAGTGACCATCTTTGACATCAATCTGTGAGTTAGAGAAACCCTTCTGAAAGCTGGAAATCTAGATGAAATATATTCACCCACCTGACAGCCTCACACTTTGCAAAAGAGTTCCCTCACCATCAGCCCGTAAGATAGGCTGAGGCAGGAGATGGTGAGGGGAAGGAGGCAGCACCACTTTTTCCTACTTGCACTGTGTGATCTGAGTGCCCTGCAATAAAGCCACCTGAGGCACTGAAAGAACAAGCATTAAGTGGCTCGGGACATTCTGTAACCTTGAGGTCAGGGCACTAAGTGGAATTCCAGGCTGGGACTTCAGCTTTTAGGACTTTTTTTGTGTCTTTTACCCAATAACTGCTCAATTTAAAATGCATAAGTGATATTGAGACTCCAACATATTAACGGTTGGGTTTTGACACAAGACTTTTTTTCCCCCCCATTTTATTCCTCATTTACTGAGCACACTGGACAGATACCATACCAACCATAATTTTGAATCCATTAATATTTTATGGATCTAGGTAAGTGTGGCAACGTATCTGAAGGGTATGAATTTACAGCTAGGGAAAAAAGCTTACCACAGAAGTTTCGAAAAGTTAATAACCTAACTTACGAGTAAAACTCTCACCACTATCTTCCCAGAAGTCTTAGTGTTGAAAGACTACCTCTAAATGAAAGAGCATTTAATTTTGTTTTTCTGTTCTCAACAGCCAAAACTGCTTCAGGCATCACAGTTAAAATACTAACTTAGAGAAATAATTAAATCTATAAGAGCTACTGGCTGACCAGTACTTAAAAAAAAGAAACTTCTGATCAGGAATTTGGCAACCAACTGACAGACAATTTTTTAGTTTCTGTTGTTAATTCTAGCCCCAAATTTTGAGTCCTGCACTCTTGCACTCCTCTATAGATTCAGCAAGTCCTGTGTATTAAGAGAGAGGAGCAAGATAAAACTACATAATGTATCTTATCCATCAAGGAAAAGAAGATATAAATATATTCAATTATATACGACCTGCTGCTGAAAAGTACTGTGCCTTTTTTCCTAACAGCAAGCATGTAAGTATGTGTATGCATTTATATTTGTATAATGATTTATAACCAATCATCAGCCTTTTTTTTCACAACACAAAATTCACTATGGCAAACAAGTTTGTGAGTGCAAACTACTATCCTGTAGTTACCTTGAGTCTGAATAAGTTACGTGGTCATACCCTTTCCAGCTACAATAATACCGCACTATGTTTTCATGGTCAAGTCTTGCAAGTTCTTTTACTTCACGCTTTACATTCCTATTTGGAGGGGGGAAAAAAGAAGAAGAAGAAGAAAAAAAAAGAAACATATGGCATTTCCCTATAAAAATGTAATATTAAAGTTAAATAAAAGACATGATATCAAGTAGCAGTATACAGTTTTATTATCTTCTTTTTCTAAACTAATGTATTCTCCTTCATACAAGTTCAAAGTTGTAGTTACAAATTCTGTGGGTTTTCTGTCATCTGCTCAGTTATTCAAAGTGCAAAAAATGTTTTAACCATATTAGAAATGAAAGCTGCACTCAAAAAAAGCTGAAAAAAGCAGATAGTTGCAATGTGTAATTATGTTAGGTAGTCAAACAGAATGTAGCAAACACCCATGTTTTCTCTTCACCTCTATGAAGTTTGTTTACATATACAGAAGTCCGTGTAAATACTCATGAAGAACTATTACTAAATTTGGCCTGCACTTGTAACATCGGCTAGCAAAGTAAGTTCAAACCCATCAGCAGACCAGCAGTCTTTATTTGAAGAACCAGTAGAATGTTTCCTAGTATAGTTCTCAGGACTACAATACAAATGAACATAACATATATTTGTGAAGAACACAAGAATTCGAAGGGCAGTTACACAATGTAAGGGACAAGTATCTCCAACAACTTGAAACTTTTTCAATAGATTACCTAAAAGAAATTCCAGTTTTTCACCTGCTGATAAAATACTCCACTAGGAACGGGTTACAGAAAATTACTTTAAAAAAAAAATTAAGCTCATCATTCTCTGTTGAGATTTATAAAGGACAAGTAACACAGTGTGAGAATAATGACTACATGGGTCATATATAAAGCATTCCCCAATTACAAACCACAAAATGTATTACTTTCATTTTTCTCTATTTTCCCTAATTATAGTCATTATGCATTACTGATCATGTAAATTTTCCATGTAACCTGTCAAAAGTAACAGTGCTGCTTTCACTGTTTTATTAATCATCAAGTTTTCTTCAAACGCATTCTGCAACATTAATAACCAGAGCACTAGTGTGTTCAGGGAAAGTAGAACTTAACAAATCTACTTTTTTACAGCTGCATCTGAAATTATTCCAGTGCATGCAAAATTTAACAAAGTTGCATGCCATTTTCAGCTTCACTTAGAAATAAAGGAAACAGTACGTACTCTGTGAATTGAACTCGTTTGACTGCATAGGTTCTCTCATCAAGCTTTCCTGTTGCTTTGAAAACATTCCCAAAACCACCTTCACCAATAGGCTCTATGTTTTTAAAACTCTCAAGAAATCTTAAAAAAAAAAAATATATATATATATAACTTAAGTATACTTAACATTAAATTTACAAGATATAAAAATGATCCTGACAGATCTACTACATCTGCTGAAATACCATTCTACAGGGATCACTCAACACCTATACAGGTCTAAATAGTCTTGAATATTCAAAAAACAAGGGAAACTGACCCTTGAAAGCATGTAGGGTAATTACCCTCACATCTGCTCACAAATGACTTCTGGTTGTAAGCATTAAATATCATTGCATGTCAGTTGCTATACTATATTTGAAATTTCCAGGAAAAAAAAATAGTATCTCAAATACCAATTTTCTTAGAAACCTATTTTTACAACAGTGTTTTCCCACATTCTATTATAAATAAACAAACAAATCTAGACCACTACATATTGTAATTGCCATACAGATCTTATTAAAAAAAAATTTTTAAAAAATATCTTTCTTACCTTTTATTCACTGTGTATGGACTTTCATTCTCCTCACTGGTATTTGTGTCCAAATCTGGCAAACTTTCATCTAAATCTGACATCTTTTTCTCCTCTTCCTTGTTTCTTGCATTATCAAAATTAGCTGCCAATTTTCTTTAACAAGGATAAAAGCAAAACTTATAATGACCATTTTTCTAATATGTGACAAGAGAAAAGAAATGTACCTCCCAATAGTGGCATTTCTTTGCTAGATATAGAAACATTAAAGTGGTTTGCAATATAGTTTATGGGAGATAGCACCCTAGAAATAAACACATACCTTCTGGATTTCAGGGCAGAACTTTGTGCGTCTCTCTACATGAAAAAGAGAAAAAAAAGCTAACTGAGATGTCCTGAATATTTTCACTCTACTTAGTTTAAAATGTGTCTGAGAATGTAACTAGGAATTGTCTATAAATTATAAACATATAAAACATAAACAAGGTAATGTTTATAATTATAAACAATGTAATAAGAATGAAGCCATATCTTAGCTTAAAATTTTTCACATGTGCTATGTATGACGTCATCATTCTTCCCACAGAAAAATATGAGCTCAGTGTGATCCCCTTTCTTGGGAGTACTGCCCATTTAGTCAACAGTACATAAAGTGGGTCCACACTAATGGTAACAGTAAGAAAGTACTGAATATTCGTAGTAAAAATGTGCATGTGTTTTCTAGTGATTAGTGGATAAAGGAACAAACTGGTGCTACACTCTGACAAGAAGCTTGCTCTATTCAGGGTCTAAAATGTAATTATGAGGAAGACCATTTTCATACTATACCTGAGAAGGTGAAGGCTTTTTGCATACTGCCATGTCTTTCATTTTTTCTACTAACTTTGCAGCTGAGTCTTCAAAGGAAACACTGCTGTTATTGAAAAATAGTAGACTACTTTTAGGTGAAAGTAACACAATCAAATAAATAAATAAATAAATAAATAAATAAAATTATAGCCACAAGAAAAACAGAAGCATAAAAAACCCCATAGTTTTTAAAAGCAAAACCTGAAAAAGCATTAACAATCATGACTGATTTGAACTACAAAACTTTATGCTGGAAAGCTAATAAAAAAATAACTTTTTGTAACATAGTCCTCTATTTCTATGATATGATGCCATGATATCTAGATATCTATATGATATATTTTCTATTATATCCTTAAAATAAATATGTTAAATACAGATGTTTATTTCAAGGCAGCGCAGCCACCTCTAGCACTGTACGTATCAGCTTTCTTTACAATCGCACAAAGAACATAAAAGAGGTGGTAGTGGCACTACAGTCAAATTAACTGCTGGACACAAAAGGCTTGATCTAGGCTTCCCAAATCACAAATGAAACTTTATGTATGTTCATTTTCTTTTACTAAGCAAATTTTTCCTTTGGTGGAAATGAAGATTTATGGAGAAGGAAAAAGGGAAAAAAAAAAAACAGAGAAGAAAGCAGAATGTGGAGCACAGGAAAGTACTGAAACTGAATTATACTGAGTTCACAAAAGTGTCACAATAGGAAAGTGAGTATTAAAAATGGCATGAATTAACGCTACTGAATGAGGTAGTTTATTCTGTTTCCATCACAGTAAAAATGCTTCTGAAAGAACTACTCATGGCAAAATATAAATATATTAGAAAGCTCTAAAATTATTATAAGCTAACCCATAAGGACTCAAATAAAATTGCAAAAGTACAACAAATTTTGCTCTGAAATCTAAGAAATAGAAGCTTAAATTAAATGGCTTTATACTGCAAAAGACACTATGACAGATTTTATTTAGAAATAGATCACATGACCCTTTAAGATTAGTAAATACATTTTGTTTCACATTATCAGTGAACTCAACTTACTCCGAGTCAGACTGAGTTGGCACTCGAGAGGAATTACTATGTTCGGTAAATGTAGAATTTCCATTAGATTCTTCTCTTCCCATCTGAAAAAAGAAAAAACAAGAATAGTTAACAATATAACATAAAAAAAACCCCTAGTGCAATAGATGCCATTCAAGAGGGGGGAGGGAAGATTACAAGGTCCTAAGTGGAAGTTGTTAACTGCACTGAACATTCAAAGCCCTACAGAAGAAAGGCATCTGCCTAACTTCCATCCAGAGGAGTGAAATAGAGGGCTGTGTCACAGTGAGCATCTTCCCACTCATATTGAGACTATATAAACACATTTGCACAAGTAGAGTCTGAGAGCTATTAAAAATCAGGATAAGACTTACAGTTACTAAAAGCAAATGTTTTCATTGTTTACTGCATATGCAATTGTCTGTGTGGAAAACAAGATATATGTAGGTTTTGGTTTATGTCATCAGCAGAACTGAAAATCTTGAGTCTGTACAAAAAGACATTCAATGTCTTCAGTGTGAAAACCCTGCGAAACCTGAATTACTAAATTGGGGTTGACTAAAAAAATGAATCCTAAATACTTAGTAAGGGTTCTTCCCCCAGTTTTTTCTTTCACCCTATATCATAAGAACATAAATGTAACATTAAAAGCAGCACCTATGATTGTTAAAGACCATAACCTGACAAAAATTAAAAAAACTTAACGGTTTATATTTCAATGACAGCCAACAAACAAAACCCATTTTTTTAAATTCAGGAGTACTGGGCCTTTACTACTTTTTGCTAGTTACATTTTGTGTGTTACACAGACATGTCTTGGAATTAATAAAAATTAAAACCAAAGCAAAACAACCCACCCCAAATTTAGAATAACTGCTACAGAGGTTCTGCTTGAGGTACTAGATTTCAGACTTTGATGAAAATGCAAAGACCCATGAGCTTGCAACACAGGAAAATATTAAGGAAGGATCCTAGAGCTATAAGAGGCCATTAATTACATGGTTAACTTAAAAACAACAATAAAAGAAGCATGTAAAATTCACAGTAAACAGCCAAATAATGAAAAAAGTACTTAAAGTAAAAAAGGTTTCTTTCCTCCTCCATACTGCCTTCCTTCCCTTTAAACTACACGTCATTTAAGTTAGCTCATATGTACTGTTCTGTGCATTTCAGAAGTGGGTTTAGATCACTATTAGAATTCAATAATTTTTTGCATGTGTGGAAATATGATCACCAACGTGAAGACAATAGCTCTGCTCTCCAGAGGATGGTGTTAGCAATTGCTTCACTAGACTCTGCCTTGGAATACTACAGGAGGCAAGTCCTGTTGAATCTCACTCCTGCTTTTTTCTCACATTTCACAATAGATTTTTCATCCAACACAAGGCAGTAAGAGATTTATGTTCATAGCCAGTCAGCTCGACAACACGCAGGAGACAACTGCTATATTAGA
The DNA here is from genome assembly GCF_964188355.1 of Buteo buteo. NCBI lineage: Eukaryota > Metazoa > Chordata > Aves > Accipitriformes > Accipitridae > Buteo > Buteo buteo. Next base: position 25,371,028 of record NC_134182.1, read on the forward strand.
GCAGTCAGGATTCAGAAATTTTTAAGATACGTGCATCCTTGAATGACAACGTATCAGACCATACTCTGAAATACACAGAGATATCAACTGTGAGATTTTTTTAATCCAGCAGTTGAATATAGAAACACAACATAAATTTTACCAACAGAATCCTGTAGCCAAACCAACCCACCAAAATATGGATTGTTTCCCTCTTAAGTGAAATCCATGGAATATGCTTTTAAATACAATGAGGAAATCTGTTCAGAGATTAAAGATACAAGAATTAAACTTCTGTCTTAAGGCTAAATATAGCACATACTGTTAGAGTGCCTTGCTTATGTAGCTTCTCAAGAGCTTGTTTTGCAGCAGCTTGTTTTGCAGCAGCTACAGAAGTTCCAGTGCCACTTCCATACACAAAACCACTAATTGTACAACTACAAGAAAACCTGTAAAATACAACAGGGAATAAAGTCTTATATCCCATATGACAAGTCTTAATTTAATGATTTTAAACACTACAGTCAATTGACATTATAGAATGGAAATCTGAAATATACATCTTCAGGACAGAAGATGTACACATATATACATATGTATATACATATACACATATGTATATGTATATACATATACATTTAATCTAATTAATAATGGTAGGTAACTAATCTGACATGCCTTCAAGATAACCAATTTTCAGAGAGCGAATATTTAGCACTTTTTAAGGTGGAACTCCTCAAAGCATCTTATCATATCCACCCATAATCATAAATTATCTGCAATTTAGGTTTTTAAATGGCTGATTTTTCAGGGGAAGAGAGGAGGAGTTTTCCAGCAGACATTGTCAAGAGAGTTAAAATATGTAGATATTCTTCATCATCCCTCAGCTGTCTTTAACTGAAAAGTTGCTACAACTCACTGACTGCAATGCATACAGGAGACACAAACAGGCTCTCCTTGGCACTTGTTTCCTAGGGGTCTCCAAAATACATGCCGAGAGGTCCACAAAGGTGCGAGAGCTACAACCAAGATAACGGACAATTTGTCAACACTGACTACCATTTTATCATCATGCTATCTCTCCTCCCAGCTAAACAAACTCAGTCCTCTTAGCCTCTCCTCCTATGCTGTATCCTCCAACTCTTTAACCACCTTAATGGCCCTCCACTGGATTCTCTCCAGACTACCTCCAAATTTTTATTGTATTTCTAAAGATTCATCTAACACTCCTTAGGGTAACTAATGGTAGTGTTAGTAAACACCAGAAGTATTAAAAGCAAGTACGAAGACAAAGCACATCTTACATGGGAGCATGGGCTTCTCCAGTACATTTTGTGTTAGGATAATCAACTATTTGCAGCGTCCTTTGTGAATATATATTTAGTTGGCTGACATAGTCATTGGCTGGTACAGGTAATAAGGTCGTTTGAGTTGTCATTAATTCTGAAGCTTGCATGTTTGAAGGGCTCTCTGGCTATAATACAAACAAAACAGGTAACTTAAAAACTTAAGCTTAATAAACAGATTAAGATAAGCAGGGCACAAGATCTAATATAGCTGCAAGGTTTGTCAGCATTTAAAAATATTTTTAAGAAATCCCAAGTTTGCACTAACAGAGTCCCTTGTGGCAGAGGACAGTCATCCCAACCTAGAATTATTACATTTTCAACTTCCAAAGAAATGTAAATCCAGTTTTCCAAGTACTGCACCAATGTCTAACAACCTCTCACCATGTCTCCTCCCACCTCTTTTAAGAAAAGACAGGGAACGAGCTGTGAAATGTCTCATTAAAAGAAAAAAAAGCTAGTGCTGCCTTCTGAATTTTCTGAAATTTCTGAATGCCCTGACCAGAGAAAAGAAAAAGGGATGGCAGCATTAGAAACCCTTCTAAAATAAAGAAAACAATGATACTATATTGGCTACTTTTAGAGATTCATCTTCAACCTTTACTAGCCAAAAAAAAAAAAAAAAAAAAAAAAATTCAATCCTACAGTTTACTCACCTGTTTCTCAATCATTTCCCAGGTTTTTTTTGCTGCTACTGCTTTTGCTTCCTTCTTGTTTTTACCAGTGCCTGTACCATACTCTACATCGTTTATTTTAACCACAACTGTGAACCTGCAATGAAGGAAACTTTTCTGAAACATTGTTACATTTTGTCTCATGTATAATTAATAACCTTCTCAGATTCAACTTTCTTTTTATTATCTACAAAGCACTATAAGTTAACTGTGGAGGTATTTGAGTATTAATGTGTTTTTATTATATCTAACTCCTGATTATGATAACTCTTTAGTAGAAATATTTTTAAATGCTTCTTCACTAGTCACAAATGCATGTACTTTATTAGTTCTAACAGTATTTTTAAATGCTTAACTGCTTTTTAAAAGCAAAATTATTTAAATTTTTAAAAGCAAAAGAATGCATAAGGTCAACATTGTTACAGGCAAGGTTGTGAAACTCTAACACCAGGACACAAAAAAAAAAAACCAAACAAAAAAGTCCTTCCCTTCCACACTGAACCACTGATCCCTTACCACTCCGTTGCACAACTGTGCATGCACTGCTTCCCATGCAGCAACTCCGTGAGTCAGAACATGGAACTGACGCAGCTCAGGACTGACTGTATTGGGCCTGGCTGCGACGGAGCTAACTTTCTTCATAGCAGCTGGTATGGTGCTATGTTGTGGATTTGGGACTAAAACAGTGTTGATAATACAACGTTTTACCTATTGCTGAGCAGTGTTTGCACAGCATCACAGCCTTTTCTTTTTCCCCACTCTAGCCTCCCAGCAAGTAGGCTGGGGGTGTGTGAGAAGTTGGGAAGGGACACAACCAGGGCAGCTGGCCAGAGCAATATTCCATGACACATGGCATTGCGCTCAGCAGCGAAAGCAGGGGGAAGAAGGAGGAAGACAGGACATTTGGGGTTATAATGTTCGTCTTCGCAAGTAACTATTATACATGATGAAGCCCCGCTTTCCTGAAAATGGTTAAATGTCTGCCTGCCGATGGGAAGGAGTGAGTGAATTCCTTATTTTGCTTCGATTGCACATACAGCTTTGCCTCACTTATTAAACTATCTTTATCTCAATCCACAAGTTTTTCTGCCTCTCACCCTTCTGATTGTCTCCCGCATCCCACTGGGGGAAAGTGACTGAGTGGCTGGCTGGGAGTTTCGCTGCCACCTGGGTTCAACCCACCACAGTGACCTAATAACGAATGGTTGGTTTTCAGCCAAATCAGTTCTTACCCAGATCCGACTTGTCCTGTAACTGCAAAGTCCCTAATGTTCCTGCTGCCGCCTTTGCACAAAAGGCAACAAAGCAGAAAACAACAACTAGATTTCTGCTTTTGACAGCAGCACAGATTTGTGTCATGTTAATGTGACCATTATTATAACGTCTGGGTACGTCTGTACTTCACATTACAACAGAGTATATAAATACACAAGCTCACAATCAACAAGATAGATTGACACAAAGAAACAGTCTGGCTATAGCACCACAAGTTTCTCTCTGGGATGATTTGTCTCAAATACTGGAATGACTTCAGGAATTCACTTTTTTCAGTATTCCAACTTCACTCTCCACTTCCCTTTAATGAAATGTTTGGGTGGAAAACAATGCAGATGCAGAATAGTGCTTGCAGTCATTGCGTAAGCAAGCCTTAATGAGATATCTTAAGGAGATAAACAGTATGACAAGTCACACCAGTGTGCCACATACTCTACACATAGGAAACAGCATACAAAAAAAAAAAAAAAAAGCATGAAAGATCGTTCTTTGGGAAAGGGTTTGTTAGCCAACCCGTATCTAAGCTCTGAATACTACATACATTCAGCTATGACTTTGCATCCAAAATTCACCATTTAAGCATCCTGAGGAAATCTGCAGTCTGAGTCCCAATGACCCATGAGTTAATTACCTGAGTTGAGGATTATCTGAATGAGTGTTACATGAGTTGGTCCCAAATGTACAGTCACGCTTATCCGCCATGTTAATAAGCACTGCCCAGACTTTACAGGTTTAGGCAGCACTGGCCTGATTGTCCACACACTGCGTTCCCAGCCCAAGAAAGCTTGCCGCTTGGGACTGAGCCAGCCTGTGCTCTCTCAACCTTCTTACATTGTGTTCAGCACCGACCCTGACAGACATTGCAGCGGAAGCAGCTACAGCACCAAAAACAGGATAGGAGGGGAGGAGATGGCAGCAGGTGTCTCTGCATCATGCCTCAGACAACTGCAGGAGGACTTATGAGGTGGGACACAGCACAGAAGAGTTAGGGAGCCAGCTCAGGACCAGCAGTAGCCAATGTATCCCATGAGCAGACAGAGCACTGGGAAAGAGCACCACAAAGGCACCAAAGGAGGTTTACAGCATTCATCACTGTAGCCAGACACTGTACATTGTGCTCCTTGGAACAGTCCAAGTTACCCAGGATTTTCCTAGATACCACTGTCACACCTCACATCATTTACAGATCCAAGAAAATGGTTTGAATTATATTTGTGAATGTAGCAGAGCAGACAGAAAAAATTAAAAAGCACAATAAATGGGATAAATGAATAAATTTGAAATGTGTGTAAATTCTGTTAGTCCCATGCCATCACTTTTGAAGCATGAAGATGTAGCTGTGTGACCACAGCTGTGGCCATTACTGCAGTAAGGGTTACTTTTTTGAATTATGTGAGCTGCAAGGGGAAAAAATTAAGATAACTGATTAACATCTGAGATCCAGCTAATACTTATTAATTTATTCTGGGACTATGGTCAGGTCCAAGAATAAGTCAGCACAGACAATGCTGGCTTGCAACACGGAAGACATTAAAAGAAACATACTAATCATTAGCATAAGGCTTGTCTTCATGCAAACAAGCAAAAATTAAGAAAAAAAATCACCCAAGGAAACATCATAGATCTTGAGTATCTATGATCTCTGGCAAGAGAAAAAAAATTAGCAAAACACCATGCTTGTGTTAAAAAATAAAGCATATTCCATCACCTGTAATTGTCTCGAAAAGTAAAAGCAAAACAGCTTAAGCAAAAGACTCTTCTCTTGTAACAGGTGTTCAAAAATTAACTACACATAAAACATGTTGGTACCCGAACAATTAATATACACCCAACCTTTATGGTTAGAAATTAGCAACATAAGTCACAAATAATTTCCACACTTTGTAAAGCTAAATAAAAATCAAAGCACTCAAGTTAGCATAGATCATAAACGGAAATACTTGCTGCAACCCACCCCACCTCCTGAGAGATTTCACGGCAGATGCAGAGCATACTTACAATATAGTTACCAGTAACAGGTGTATTGCTGTTGCTTTCCAAAAAAGGGCCATGAACTCTGAAATAAGTTTTCTCCTCAAACTCTATCACATGACATCCTCCCCACCCACCTACCACTCAATGTATGGTTTCAACCAGCTCTCCTGCCACATACACACTTTCATCAAATTAACTTTTACGACTGCAAGCCTTAGCCAGTTCATTCATTGCAGGAAGAATCTTGATGTTTATTGACATGCATAGTGAACTTACTCAGGATCATGAGATGGGCCGGTCATCCTGACATTGGCATAAACCAGTGTCAGTTTCTGCTTTTGACAGTAAGTGTTGATCTTCTCCATACACTCACGGTCCATTTTGACGCAATCTCAGAAAGGTTCTGCAAAGCAACATTCAAAGATAGGTCTGTGCCTCCAAGCATGGTATAGAGACAGCCCCTAATCCTGGCAGACCACTGCTGTGATAGAAAACCGGTGCCGATAACATGAAGTTCACAGAAAACTAATTCTAATTTCTAATTCAAGCGTTGATCTGCAACTGTTTTTGAAGACTCCTTGCTTGGAATAACAGATTTAGAAAGCAAAGCAGAGAATTTAGTGATTAGAGAAGATCTCCTGGCAGATTTCTTGGCAGGAAAAGGCTGAATCATTCACGGAACCCTGTGAAGAAAAAAAAATCAGTAACGTTTCTACGGACAGAATTAGAGTCGATTCCGTCAGAGGGGAACCAAGAGGCATTTTAACGCATCCTTTCAAACCGCGAAGACTGGGAGGCTCAGTCACACGCACCGCAGATGAATCCAGGCTCCCGGCCGCGGAGCAGCCGTCAGGCAGGCGGCCGCTGAGCGCCGCTACAGCCGGGGTGCGGGCGGCCTGCCTCGGCGGGACCGGACGGCTCCCCTGCCCTCCGCGGGCCGTGACCTCCGAGCCGCGGCAGACGCCCAGGACCCCCGGCAGCCGGCGCGGCGCGGCACGGCACGGCGGCGCGTCCGGCGGCCGAGGACGGCTCCAGTTTCGTTTCCGCAGCACCGCCCGCCCCGCCTGGAGGCGAAACCGAAAGGGCGGGAAGGGGCCCCGGATGTGGTACGGCGGGCGGCGGCCACCGCCGAGCTCCGGTCCTGCGGGCGCGGGCCGCGCGGGGACGAGAGCCCCCGCAGATGGGGGCGGCCGCCCCGGTCCCTCCCGGGCCGCAGGGAGCCGGCTCTGCCCGCCGCAGCCGTCGGGCTCTGCCGCCTCAGCTTCGCCCGACGCCGCTCGGCCTAGCGGCGGCGAGGGCTGCGAGGCAAGAGAGCCGCTTCTCGAGGACTGGTGGCACGACCCCGCCGGCATTTTTCCCTGACTAGCTGTTGCCTTTTTCCGTTACAAATGATATGAGGCAGCTACAGGAACCAGGTACTATATAGAGCTCGTCTATATGGGCAGCGGAGAGCAGTGGCACCCAGCTTTTCCCAAATACATCCAAGTAGCCCCTTTCCCTCTCTGACTAGCCTGTCAACACTCGCATCCCTTACAAAGTGTCACACAGTTAACTACAGCTCCGAATGTTCCTGGTGTTCCTATCGGTATCTGTGAGAGACTGAAAGAGTTAATGTCTCAATAATTGTGGTGGGGCAAGTTCTGCTTAAGGACAAACCCTGCACAGCAAGGAACCAAGGTGAAAAGCCCATCAGCTCAGACACCAGCAACAGGAGGGGGAGGGCGGTGCTGGAGGGGGCACAGCTCCCTGTTCTGATACAAAGATCAAACAATGGCCAGATCTGCAGGGAAGGAGAAGTTACTCCACAAACCACCCCCAAGCCCAAAGGCTCACAAACTGCTCATTCACCTGACGAGTTTGGGTGCCCACCCGAAGGAGGAGCAAGGATGCTAAAAGGACACAAACTGAAGCCCCAGGTGCGCAAGCCCACCGGAACTGGACCCCTTGGCTGATTGAACCAACGCTGAACCCAGGACTGGTGAAATCTTTCTCTCTTCCTTCTTCTCTCGTTCCTTTTCCTTTTCCACAATCCCTACACCTCATCCCTTTAAGACATAAAACCATTGACCAAGTCTGGGACTAAGAGTGGATCCAGCTGCCCCTGGGCCCTTCTCTGAGGAGGAGTCTAGAAGGCAAGGGGGTCTGCTCTGAACCTCATGACTTGACAGGAGGGATCTCCTTATTCCCTGAATTGATGTATATGGTTACTCTGGTTACATGGTTTACAGATGTAGCCTTATGCCAATTCCTGTTGTGAGAAACCCTGCCACCTACTACCATGCCTCCCCAGTTCAGTTTGCTACTGTCACAAATAAAATCTTTAACTGATCGTTTGGTGTCATTTCACCTTAATTTAGCCCGAGGGAATTTCGAATTAAACATGACTCCCTGGTCTGTCCAGTCTGGGTCATGACAGTATCCCACCACTCTGCAATACTCTCAACCTCAGCAGCTTCCCAAAGAAATTAATTCCAAACCATAGTTAGGGCACGTAACAAAAAGTATTTCCTTTTATACATACTGAATTTTCAATTCAGTTGCTATCCTTTTGGTTGGATATTATTTTATTGCATACCATTTTACTGCAATCTCTCTCTGTAAGTTTTTCCTCAGCCCTTAAACACCTTCTCTACCCTTCCAATTCTACATCTGTAGGAATACTTTAATGAGGTGATCAGTAAGCACAAGCCATTCCAAATGAAGCTGTACCACTAATGTAAATTAAGGGGGGAAAAAAAAAGTCAACATACTTTTTTACATGGTGCTTCACCACATTCCTCCTGTATTGAAAAGAGCTGATTTTACAAAGGTGGTCTTCGTCTTTTTAGAGATCACGCCAAACTGCACATACTGAACTTAGAAAAGTTAAAAAGAAAAAAAAAAAGTGTAACTTAAGCATTTTTCCTTCCAGTCTGGATTGTCTGCTTTTATCAGAACTGAATACTGTTAGTCAATCCACTCAGCCTGGTCAGGTCTCCTTAAATTTCTCACAGTTCTGTTTTGGTCTCAGCCAGCAAATAACTTTCTCCAACACAAGAGCAATTTCCTATCATTGTTTATCCCTTCTTTAAACTTAAAGTATGTTATGGGTATCACTAAACGTTAAGGCACTTGATAGTAAATCTCTTACTGGGATAAAGAAAAAAAGATCAGCCACCAAATAAATACATTCTGGAGAAGCAGGAAAGAAAACAAAAGCAGAAAACAAAATAATAAAAGCAGGAAAGAAAATAAATCTCCAAGATTAGTTTCCAGAGGCTGTATCTAAGGTATGGAGCAGATCTGTTTCACTGTGGGCACTCAACATCTACTCCTGATCACCCAGATACATAACCTGTTGGTCTGTGCTTTGATTCCCACCCCCACCCCCTGCAAGATCTCTCTCTGGTAGAAACCAGACAGCTGTAGAGGAGAGCAGGAAAACAGCAGTAAGCTTTAGGTCTCATCCTTACTATGAGGAAATGACTTGGGCACCCACCAGCACCCAGGAAGCACACCTGCCTTCCCATAGCACTGCCACAACCAGCAAGGAACGCATTCAGATGCCAGTGGGGATGCAAAACAGAGAGTTCACAATGCTAAACTTCTAAGTATCATCATCTCATAGAAAAAAAAAGACAAACCATGGTATGAGTCACATAATTCACAAATTATTATTTCCATATGTATGGACAAAACAGGTTTTCTTTGAAAATGTTCATGACATTCTTTTAACTAAATTTAAACAGAAAGAGGATAGATTTAGATTATATGTAAGGAAGCAGTTCTCCACTATGAGGGTGGTGAGGCACTGGAACCGGTTGCCCAGAGAGGCTGTGGATGCCCCACCCCTGGAAGTGTTCAAGGCCAGGCTGGATGGGGCTTTGAGCAACCTCATCTCTAGTGGAACTTGTCCCTGCCCATAGCAAACAGGTTTGAACTAGATGATCTTTAAGGTCCCTTCCAACCCAAACCATTCAATAAGTCTATGATTACTCCTTGCTAAAAACCCACCTAGAGCAATCCTATAATTCTATGTATGGACATCATTTAAAGATACCAAAATGGCATTCTTACATTATCACTTCTAGAATGTGCAATACACCTCATGTTTCAACTTGGCTCCTACTTAGGTTTCTGACCACTGTCTTTTCCCAGCTCTGAGCTTCTGTGAGGCATTTCTAGCCTCTCGTGAGCCTGCAGAAAGAACAACGAGAAAGTACTGTGCATGTCTGAAAGCATAAGATTGCACACAGATCACGCATGCTGAAATGCTGATAGAAAAAGCTGTCACGAGTGGCTTTGGTAACTATGGGGTTCATACAAATACAGCATGGCAAAGGGCTGTCTGAAGTTAAACAACCTTGCAGTGACTTTTACAAGTATACATGAAAGCATGTTTTACAACTGCAGTCCTACTCTGAAGTGAATGTGAGTTTTCCACACACAGTCAGTTAATGAGAAAAATGAAAATAAATAAGTTTAAAATATAATTATAATCCATGCTTTAACTGCTTCAATTCTGTATCTGAAAGCTTCTATTAAAGATATATCTCTTATAAAATCTTTTGTTTTCCAATTATGACCTCTTTGACCAACTGTCAAAGAAAACACAAAGATTACTTCTATGTTAATGTACCTTTTCTGAAAGGCACACATTTCATAGGATCCACTGGTCACTGACTGGAACGCTGGGCTGTCTGAAACAGATGCCATCTTCTTAAGCGGAGAGAATCCTAGAAATTCAGCTATTTTTAATCACTCTTCTGTGTAAATTCTGAAAAACAGTAATTCAGTAGAGGCACATGAAACCTGCATGCCTAACACCTTTTCTGTTTTATCAAATGAAAGTAGCACATTTTATTACAAGTCAACTACAGCAATTTTATTAAAACTCCTATTTCCTTAACTACAGGATCCTTAGCCATGTCCGTTTCTTCTCAGAATCCCTCCCTCTCCTTAAATTCCTGCGTTCTGCAGTTTTACTCGTCATACACCAAGCTCTTTGGCACGATTTTTCTGGCCTGATGTGTGACCCAACATCTTTTATCAGACAAGGAGATTGCTATCAAACGTGCAGTTTTCAGAACGTGAAAGTGGCCTGGGGTGAATGTCCAGTTTCTCTGGCAAGATACAAAGTTTCCTCCAGCTTTGTGAATTGCATTCAATAATTAGGGTCTAAACACGTCGTGCCCGCACGCCGAGCTAAACCGAATCTGCTGCGTGTACCTCCTCCTCCCCCTCCGCGCCGCTCCCTTTCAGCAACGCCTGTTCAGGGAACGCTCCGGCTACAAACCCACGGACTTTGGCATCGTCGGGAGCCGCGCAGCGACACCCTGAAGGGAGCTTACCGGTAACGTTTTGTACGGCTGATAACGGGCTTCATCAGTGACGGCAGCCGCGGTCATGACAGCGATAAGGCAGAGAGCCCCGGGGACGGCACAGGGAGCGGAGCGGAGCTGCCGCCACCTCCGCCGCCGGGAGGAGGGAGCGGGGGCGGGGCAGCCGCCGGCAGCCGGCGGGGAAGGCGCGGGGGCCGCCGCGCAGCCGCTCCCGGGTGGAAGCGCTGCGGGGGGGAATCCGGAAATCCTTTCACGGCGAAGTTGTCCCCTGGCAGCACGTCGACAGGTCTTTTCAGATCAGATACCAGCTCTCGGCTGCCTCACCCAGAGAGCATTCCTTAACAGAGAAAGGGGAAAAAAACCCAAACAAAACCAACCCACCAAACCCCAAACCCAAACAAACCAAACGACAAACCACAGGCGCGGCCCCACCCACCCTCACTCACTTCCGGGTCCCCGTACCGCCGCTTTCCACACGACCCGCTCCCACTCCCGCCCCCGCCTCAGACAGGTGCCGCCGCCTCCTCCACGCCTCAGCGGCGGCCGCCGCCACGGCTCCCCTTCCCCTCGCGGACCGCACCCCGCCCCACGGCCCGCACGGCAAGAGACGCGCAGGGCACTGCGGCTGCCGAGCAACGGGAGCTCCCCCCGGGGCCCTCCTGCAGCAAGAGCCCCCCGGGGACCCGGGCGGGGTCTCCTCACAGCCGCCCTCCAGGGCCCCGCGGGACTCCCACCCCCCCCTCTTCCAGCGGGCGCCCCGGGGCGCGCTGGGCTCCACCCGCAGCCCAGCACGCACCACGCGCTGGGGGGGGGGGACGACGCGGCGGCGAGGGGCGTGGCCCCGCCGTGCCCGGCGGGGGCGGCTCTGGCGGTGGATAGGGCGCTCACCTCCGCCCTCGCGGCTCGGCCGTTATAGCGGGCCGGCTCTCGCGAGAGGCGGCGCCATGGGGGCGCACGGCGTCAAGGCGGTGTTCTTCGACTTGGACAACACGCTGGTCGACACTGCGGCGGCCGGGCGGCGCGCCATCGAGGAGGTACTGCCCTTGACCCCTCCCGGCCCGGCGGCCGCGCCCCCCCCCTCCCCGCCCGCCGCGGTACCGCCTGACCGGCACCGACGCGCAGCCGGAGGCCCCTCGGGGGCCGTCAGCGGGAGGGAGGGAGGGGGGCGCGGCGCGGCGCCAGGCTCCGTGCCTGTAGCGCCCTGATGAGGGGCCTCTTGTCTGTTGAAGGTGATCAGTGCCCTGCAGTCAAAGCACCGCTACGGCGAGGGGGAAGCCCGCGTGATCTGCGATAAGGTCCAGGCCAAGCTTCTCAAGGAGTGTCACGATCCCGCCAAGATGTGCATCACCGACCTGCGGATTTCGCACTGGGAGGAGGCGATCCAGGAGACGATCGGGGGGGAGGTGAACCGAAGCCTGGCCGCCGAGTGCTATTTCCTGTGGAAAACGACCCGCCTCCAGCACCTCACCCTGGCCGAGGACACGCGGGGCATGCTCACCGAGCTGCGGAAAAGGCTCCGCTTGCTGCTCTTGACGAACGGCGACAAACAGACGCAGAGGGAGAAGATCGAAGCGTGCGCCTGTCAGCCCTACTTCGATGCCATCGTTGTGGGAGGAGAGCAGAAAGAGGAGAAACCGGCGCCATCCATATTTCATTACTGTTGCGATCTCCTGGGGGTGCAGCCCGCAGAGTGCGTTATGGTTGGTGACTCTCTAGATACAGATATTCAAGGAGGCCTGAATGCTGGCTTGAAAGCAACTGTCTGGTTAAACAAAGCAATGACTACCCCGGTAGATACCTCCCCAGTACCTCATTATATTATTTCTTCTGTTCTGGATCTTCCAGCAGTTTTGCAGAAGATGGAGCACAAAATTAATGCTAACTTAGGAACTGACCATATGGCTAGTAGTAATGGAGCACATTGATGGTTCCGGCGTACTACAATCAGATGTGCTGAGCTGTTAGGTGACTCACACTCTTTTAAAAAATTTGATCCTAGGATTTTGAACTCGTGTACGGTATGCTTTCTTAAACAGCAGATGGATGAATAAGAGCAGTTGCCAGTGAAAACAGGATAGAAAGAAAGAATTAGATTAATTTGAAAGATGCAAGTGCAGTTAATTTAAAACAACTGCCTCTGTCCGAAAATTATTTTGACAGACTGTGGCTAACGTCTATCTGTCTCTGACCTAAGTTGCCAGTCTCTTTTTTTATAGTGGAAAAGAAAATTTGAATGTTTTGATCTTTCACGTGCTTTGCTAACTTGTAAGTTTAGCAGAAGCTTCGGTTCAAACCTTGTTTGCAGTGTGTAAAAGGAGGTGAGAAAGAAAGTTTGGTACAATCTGGTAAATCTTCGCAATTGATCTGCAGTTTATCTCAGGAACTGGAGTGAATTTTGCTATTTCTAAAACCAGAATTTACTGACAGAATTTATTATGTATCAGACCATTAGAAAATGCTCTACCTTTGATCTTTTTTCGAGTTTTCAAGTTTTAGAATTTTTTTCAGACTTTGCAGTGACTTTTCTTTTATGGAATCTGTACCTCTTGCCAAAAGTACTTAAATGTACATGAAAAATTTTCATTTGTATAGGGGACCATTTATCAGAGGGTCTTGATGGATAAGTTTTTACTTTATATTATCTTGGTGCTTATGCAGATACGCATTGTACTTGTAATTCAGATTATGATTTTTGTTGGAATGTAATCGATAAAACAGGGATATTTTCAATGGTCTTACTGTACTGTCAAACTCTTTAAAAGCTAATATTATTGTTCTGTCTGATTTTATTACTGAATTTTGATCAGACTTTTTGGAGAAACTGTTTTTGGTCTTGCTCAGGTGTATGACTACTCAGATTCAACTGCAGGATCAGTGCTTTTTTTGACTGTTTTAATGACACTGCTATACAATCCCTCCTTACTCTAGTTTCTACATGTATTTCCTGTCATTTACTCTGGAGAAAATATGAGCTAGTTGTTTGTAACTGGCTTTCACGACTCTCTTCCAGGAAATTGGAAAATTATGTCTTATGTATTACAGTACTGTGTACAACTTTATAGTGTATATGTGCTATTTCCACTAGATGCGGGAGATGACTCTCTAAAACACCAAGATTTCTCTTTCCCAGATCATTATCTTAATTAATTTTTCTGTACTTCGTATTCTTACTATATAACGGGGAAGTATTCACATATTAAATGGAAATGTAATCACTTGTTGGAAAACCTGTGTTTTTCAAAACCTATTTGCTATATATACATTGGGCTGAATATCTGACCGTGTATGAGCAATCAAATTTTGTATTTTAGAATAAATCCATGACAAATCTTTTGAGAATGGGGATATTGAGGTGCTGGCAGAGGAGTGTCTGGCATGCGGGCAGCAATAAAAGATTAGCAAAAAGTACAGAAACCTACCAGGAAATGGGTGTGTAGAAGGAATCCTATATAATATATAGGAATCCTATATCCTATATAAGAAAGGTTCCTTTGTTTAACTTGACATGAATTTAAGTTGATGTAGTTAAGTCTTGCATAGGATGACAGGTTCAGTTTGGAGGTGGCTGTTACTGATGTGAGTTAAATTATTTGGCAAAGAGTTGATGTTGCAGCAAAATGTTGCTCCTACATTACGTGGGAAGCTATAATCTGGACAGTGACAGGGTGGGGGAAATACTCATTAAAGTTTGAACCCCTTTCTTCCAATTGTCCCTTAAAAAAGATAAAGCAGTCCAGGTTCTTCATGTCATCTAGCCAAGACCTTTGTGGCATCAGGATCAATGAAGAGAACAGAGGCAGGCCCCTCCTGTACCTTTGAGGAAATGGGCATATGCTAGAAATGATCCAATTAATTACAGTGGTATAGTAAGTTGCCACGTGTAACGTGAGCCAGTGGGACTGACTTGACACACCTTTGTTACTGAAATAAGAGGCCTAAGTTAAGGTTTTATTTTGCATTTGGAAGAGCAAGAAAACGGTCAATTTTTTAGCTGATGAGCAAAGCGTTGCTAATAACATTCCTTAAAACCAGGGAATGAGAGAAAAATAATAAAGACCATTGAGCCCCTGAGGAATATTGTGTAAAAATAGAAATGTATCCAAAAGGTTAGATGGGTCCCTGAAAAGATGATGTATTTGAAGTCATCAGTTTTAACCATACTGTCTGATGAAAAAGGAACAACTTTGCTCACAACAGCATCCCAAAGGAGCCGCAGTGTAACTCTGCATTGTTTGTACAGCATCAGGGTGATAGAACTTGGGTCAGAATGAGGATTCTGATACAACTGAAATTTAAAATAACAAATAGTAATAATTCACAATTCTGTCTGTGACCTTGAAGTATCTATATATGCCAGGTTACTATTTTTTAATATAAGTTGAGGCTCATATTCTCTTGCTACTGCATCATGCTGAAGTGGGATGCTGAGCCTGCTTATTGTATAAAGGTTCTCTTGTTTTAGAAGAGACTGCTCTTTGTTTTGCACATGACCAGCAGTTTTCTTAAATATGTGAATCTATGAAAAACCACTGTAACTGAACACTCAGGTGATAGTGTGGTCTGTAGAGGCCACATCCAAGTATATTTTTTCTATTGCTGAGTACTGTACCAGGCTGGATGTGACGACCAGTGCCCAGATAGGGCAATAGTGTTATGATGTGTCTGTAAAATAAGGAGAAACAATAGAAGGGATTTCTCTACCTAGGGGTCTTCTTAGAAGCAGTTACCCAATAAGCTCAATTAGGTACCTGGAGTATCTCTGAATACTCAAGATATTTTTCTTGGATGGAGCTCTTACAGAAAGCCTAAGGAAAAATAATTATATTTAGCAAAATGGAAACGTAAATGTAGTGATGGGGTAATTTTCACATCAGAAGCAGGAATAGATCAATAAAACAGTCTATATTCAGTTCCAGTTAAGTTCTGATTTATGGTCTATTAGCTAAGTTTTCTAGTTTAAATTATATTGCTGAAACACACTAAATAAAAAAAGGAAAAAGAAATTCCATCTCTATTTTTAAAAAACTTTTTTTTTCAGATAAATATTACCTCCTGAGGTTGATCTACAGTAACTTTGACTTTAGTGAAATGAACTGAAACAGTAGTTTAATACAAACTGTATTTTAATTCTTGATTTAAAATAACCCATGTACTAGTCTAATAAAAGTATTTTGTTTATAAAACATTTAACGCTCTGTATTACTGTGGATAACTACGTTTGTGACCAGGTTTATAACATAGGGCAAGAGTTCTGTTTGTTTTTTTTAAATAGCACAGATTTAGGCTTCAGAATCTGTGACTTCACATTTAGATGTGGTGACTGGATGTAGTTTCCATCATTTCAAACAGAGGCTGGAACATAGTCATGTATTTATGAAGCATCTTGGCCTGACTCTGTGTATTGAATTCCTAACTGTAGTTCGTTGCTAGCTGAACCCGACTTGCCAACCTGAATGCCAGCTCAGATATGCCTATGTGTCCTCATGTCATGGCACTGACCACTGCAGCAGCGTAAGAACAGACTGCAAAGCAGGTAGGATAAATAAATACAGTAATCACAACTCCGGGAGACCTGTTTCAGCAGGTTATGGGTGCACAAAGCCATGTCTGAGCTATTGCTACGCTCGCCTGTGTGTGACTTTAGGAGAGGGGAGAGTAGGAGGTTGCTCATCTCATGGCCCTCTCGGCTGCAGAAAAGGAAGCTGTCTGTCCCCCGATAGTTTTGCATTGGGTAATGGAACAAATTGTCCATCTTCTGGACCTGTGGAGATAGATGGAGAGAGGCAGAAAGGTATTTAAAGGTACTCTAGTTGAGGATAGGGTGTTAAACTGAGTAAAGGGGGAGTCAGCCTCCACTGTGGGCACTTGGCTGAGCCAGCGAGCTGTGTGAAGTATCACAGCACAGCATCTCTGTTCTTGTTGAGGAGGAAGCTTTGTATGTGTAAGGCATCAAGCCGGACAGTGACAGCCTCAGAAATGAGCACATTTTCTTACGCGCTTGGAAGACTTCAGTACAAAGTTAGAGTTCTTAGAAGCTGACCTGAATGTTCTATACAGGAGATAAGTACTTTTCATTAGAACACTAAGTTAATGCAAAGAGGTAAGATGTTTGGATGGGGTAACAGCTAAAGGTTTTCATATTTCCTGGAATACAGACAACGGACAACTTCCTGTACCCCAGCTAACCTGAACCAGTTCTATTTGTCTTTTCCTCTGAAGCTTCCGTTACTTGACAACACCAGTAATAGGGCTTTGAACTAAATTGAAGTTGTCTGATCCATCACAGCAATTTCTCCTTTTCACATATGTAGTGATTCTTTTTTTCAACTTCAGCTCCAAAATGCAGGGATTTTTACTCCCAGGTTATCTTGAGGCCTTTAAATGAAATTTAAAATCCTACCTTAATTCTATACTAACAAAACTCATCGTCTGGAAATCATTTGAACATGTTGAGAAGTACAACAAATAGAAATGCAATGTATCTCTGCTGTATGTAGCGGTATACTGTTCTTTTGTGCACAGCTTTTACTATCAGCCTTGCAGTGGGATTGTCTCCATTATAACTCACTTTCTAGATCACGCTGTGCACATACAAGAGACATAACAATGCAGAGATGATGTCAGCTGTGTCTAAAGCAAAACCTGTAACTTTCTGCCTATGTTGCAAGGGACGTAGACACAGGGAATCACGTTGTCTGCTCCATATAGCATATTTTCACCTTTTATTCCATCTACTAAAAATAAGGTTGCATGAGAGCCTTCTGAACAGCCCTCAAATGCCAGGAAAAAAAAGCCTTTTAAAAAATATGAAATTAAATTATGAAGTTAATATATGAAATTTCAGTCCTTTAGAAGTGCAAGCCATGTTTCTCAAGTCAACAGCCAAAAACCAGATGATAACTTCGCATGGGGTCTAATTTAATATAGGAAAAAGTTGACATTTATATCAGCAGAACTTCACATGTTTAAGTAAGATTTGTATGCTCATTTCTGTAAGATCACCTGCAAATGAATTCTGCCTTCCACTTCTCCTCCCTCAGCTAATTGATCTCCAGCATCTATTTCATCAGTTACATTTCCCTATCTTTCTGAATCACAATGGTGTCTAGCGTTTGGGATGAAGTTTGCAGAGGAGGGCAATAAAAAGTAATGGAAGAGAGCCAGCTTTTGTAGGAAGATCGTGTTAAGTACATACATTTAGTACCAGCTCCTTGGCAGCTATGTGCTATAAGCATGTGTTTGGGCTGTGTTTGTTTTAAATGGTCTGTCATCCAAAGAAACTTCCATTCATATCACACAGAATAGGCAAATTTGTCAATTTGTAAAAAAAAAGTAAAAAGGGGGTGGGGGGGGAAGCCTCCAAACAAAATCCACTGTTAGTCACCTATAGATATTAAAGTTTATAAGGCAAGTTTAAAATACCAAATCAGATATTTTTCTCCAAGTCTCAAAATAAATGATGATTAGTTGACTTAAGAAGTGAATGTTGTGAGGAAAACAAGATGCTACTCATCATTTCAACAGTTTCCCAGTGTCTGTTCAGTCCGTTCATCACTGGCTGCCATCATTTTCCTGTCAACTATATTCAAGAACAGCAACTTTGTCACACTGAGAAAATCCAACTTCTTTACAATTTGGAAATAACATTACAAGGCAACATGGAAGAAACTATGTATGTACCTTCAACTACATTTTATGATACATTTTATTTAAAGTGATGTATTAATGCACATTTTTGTTGAGTTCTTTTTTGTATTTTGCCCTGGAAATATTTGTTTTGCTACACCACCAATATTGCAAAAATGCAATAAAATACAGGGCTGGTAAGGTACAGAGATGTATCTGAGTATATATGACTGTGGTCATCTAAGAGCTATGCTTTAGATCAAGGATTTAGGAAATTTTTTTGTACTGCTCAGTGAATCTAGGAAGTCACTTAGAATAGTTGTGGCTTGGTTTCCCCAGAAACGAAGATGGAAAGCATGAAGATGAAGTGGAAAGCATTTCAAATTATCTTGCTTTCCGGTCAAAAATCTAGCCTGGTGAGCATCAGATGAGCACGTTTTTATTTACTTGTGCTGTTGCCAAGTCTGCTCAATGGTACTGCATTCAGGCAGATGTGGGAAGATCATTTTCCCAAGGCAGTGACCAGTGTAACAGAAAGGCCCAACTGGAAGTGAAATTATTTTGTGTCAAAATACATCAACTACTCAAATACATGTTTTACTAGTTCTTCTGCTATGCAAGTATTAAGCATCGCAGTAAATTCTTATCTTTTATTCTTTTCATGAATTAGGCCAACAAGTATCCTCAGTTACTTGGTGGTGTTTTCATCAACGCACTAATGTGTTGTTGGTCTGTCTTTGATAAAGTCAGGTTTAACCGTTTTCCTTTGTGCTACTGGTTGGGTGGTCTTTGCTGTTAACGATGTGGCCTGTTAAATCTCACTGGGGTTAGGATTTATCAGGAAGTCTGCAGTGGATGGACTGACAGCCTTTGTTTTCCAAACTGTTGATGCCTTCCATTGTGTTTTGTTTCAGACATTTAAATGAGAAGGGTCCTGAATATTCTAAGTCCTTTTTTCCTTTCAGGAAGAAAATGCATAAACAACACAAACAGCTTGTTTATTTTTCTTTCAGTAAATGTAACTGGGTAAAAATCCTTCTTTGCTTCCATCCCTCTCATCTGAAAGTATTTTAAAAGGTACCTAAAAACTGGATGTCTAAACTACTTTGATATATTAATCCTGTTACTATGTGAACCATTGTATGTCTGTTTTAAAAACTGCTACTGCTGCAGCTAGAGGTTCATCTTAATATTGTATTGTTATAGTTTCACACTGTGTTTCTGTGCTGTATCTCAAAATGAAAACAAGCCCCTACCTTAGAGATATTTTACTTTGAGATAAATCTACCTAGTTAACAATTTCTTTTTATTTTGAATTCTGTGCCCCCCTGTTTAACGATGTTCTGTCCATCCAAACCGCTTCCCATTTGTTTTTCTCTTTTCTGTAGAGCAGCAGTGTTTGTGCATATTTGCAGGGTGAGCAGCATGCAATAGATGTTCGCAAAATGCAGAGAAAAAAAACCCTTTGGCTTCTAATAGCCTCTGTGTTAGGGTTTGCATTCCCAATATTTTACAGGACTTGGCAGTTTTTAGGTTGACTTAATAGCCTTCTCTGCAGCTTAAGTTCTGTCACCAGTGAATGATGAGCAAAGAAGATGTTTTTGAATACTGCGTAATAATTTTATAATACGCTGCCAGGAAGAATAGTAATTGGCCTGGATTCTCCATTTTTGTGGCACAGTACAACTGTTCAGGTATCAGCAGATTCATGCTGGTATAAAACATTTTAAGGATATTCAAAAGTAGGCCTCACTGTTTTTCTATTTCTATTTTCTATTATGAAGGACCAGTGCTGTATTTGGGGTTGCATGCACTCGCTGTATAATGGGGTTTGATTAAGAAAAACGGCTTTTTTTTTTCTATTTTGCTGAGTGCTAAAGCAATGTCCTTAAGGAGTCACACTGTTGCTAATAAACTATCCTTTCCACATTAAAAGATGCAAATGTATTTTAGGATAATTTTGGGGTGGCTACTTTAAGAGTGAAGAAAGAGAAAATAAAAGCTGAATAATAGGACCATTTCTTGATTACAACGAGTTAGTGTCTGGAGTAGGGTTGAAAAGAAACTCCTGTCATTTGGGTATTTTAAAAATACACTCAATTTATTATACTCACAGTTGCTCATGTAAGTTTCTTAAAATCCTTTCAGTATTTTTATATAAAATAAATTTTGAAAGAAATCAATAACAAGAATAATGCAATTAGTCTGCTGGAGACTTCAGTGTTTTCTCAGCAGGTGGCATTAGAGGTTTGTTAGATGTAATTACAAGCACAGGAGGGGTTTTTGTTGGTTTGGGGTTTGGGGGGAGGGGGAGTGTATTTGTTTGTTTGGGGATTTTTTTTTTCCTGTTCTTATTTTTTTCTCCATCACTGCTTTAAAAATAAAAAACACCTGGTACTCATAAATGAGGTCAGAGTAGTCTTCATTTCACTTCAGACTACCTTCCAGACATCATAAATTATGATGAGATCCTATTTACTAGGCATTGTAAACATACATGGCAAAATAGCCCTGCTTAGAGGAGGTTTTGACCTAGGTGGATATGTATTAGCTTGATTTTAAGTATGAGGATCTGTGGCGTATTTTGCAAACTGCACAACAGTCAGTTGAAAAGGAGCGTGATTTAGAGGATCAGCAATGTTTGCCATAACATCATGGGCCCAAACAAAATCCAGCCTTCTAAGGTACTGGCACACTGTGCTTGAGCTGAATTTGATTTATATCACATAGGTATTGGATTTATTTAAGAAAAAGGAATTTTTTTCCTGCAGCTGATGCTGCAGTGGCATCTTTATGATTTCAAAATTCTCCTGATGAGCTCCTCTTTCTATAATTAGACAACACACTAGCACTTTATTTCTATGACCTCATGTAAAGGATTAGGCTAAGCTGTTACCTGCTACTGCATCGTATTTTTCTCACTCTCGAGTTCTTGGTTGCATCCCCAGAGCAGCAATTCAGACTATGGTTCTAAAGTCAGCAACCCCGTTCCTATTCGGGTACCTGAAAACATGGGCTGGTTTTCATTCACAAACCCAGTGACACTGTCTTTAGCATCTCCCCATGGCTATCGACTTGAATTTTGGCGCTCAGTGACAGCTTTAGGTCCCAGCATGATGAAGCCCTGAACACAGGCAGGAATTTCTGCTGCATTTTCCCTCAGTGCTCAGCAGGTGGCGGTTGAGGATGAGTTTTCAGCAGAAGCAGCCCACAGGCTACTACAACCCTGTGCCACTCCAGTAGCCCATCAAAGGATATATCCACCCCAGGAATCACGTTGACCCTAAGAGCACAGAAAAACTGATCAACACCTGCAGCGGGCTTCTGCATTTCAGAAACTTGTACGACAATGTACAGGGCTCGCCTAATGCCTCTTATACAGTATATACACTTGGCACTCATCAGATGTACGGTGTGTAGGCAGGATGGCTGCCCAACATGTGTGCTGTGGGCCTCTGTGTGGGCTGCTGTTGAGCCATCTGCAGCTCCAGGGCTGCCAGATCACCAGCAGCATGGCTGGATCTGCTACTAATGCTCCACTCAACCAGAGTGGGAAAATGTATAAAAATCCCCAGGTTTTGTCCTGACAGGATTTATAAGATGACAAAGAGAACATGCCCAGAGAGATAAAGGGGCCTCCCACTGTGAGGTACAGAAATACCACTGTCTCCATCTTAGCAGAGGGGGAGCAAGACTCAGAAAACCAGAGTGACAGGCTGAGAGTCACACAGCAAGCTTGGGGTGGAGATCGGTCTCACAGCCAGATACGTCTGGCCCTCGATAGTGAGTGGCCTTGGCCATTGAACATGAGGCAAAGCCACCTCTGAAGCTCTCTGAGGCCAAGGACAACAGCATGGTGGCAGGGTCTGTCCATATAATGAGAAGAAACAGTGCAGCATTGGAGTGGTTCAAAATGTTCACTTGCGCTCAGCAGCTCTTCTCCTGTGAGAGCATGGCTGTGCAGGACTATTGCTACAGGGAAGTGCCTCTGACAAGTAATTGTGAATTAGGCTACATACTCAACCTTCCCCCCCCCAACTTCTGCACTGGCTGTCTGTCTTCACCTGAAAGCATCTGGAACATTTTGGGGCTTTCTCAACAGGCCTATTGTTAAAGGAGGTCTTTCTCCATGTTAAGTAATATTATAAGATGTTTGCACATCCTTCCTTGGTGCTTAGAAGGCAGGATGCTGCATTGCCTAAGTGCCTGTTTGACACACATCAAGTGTGGGGAATGCAATGATTTTAAAGGATCTTTGTGTCTTACTCAGGCCAGAATGACATAAAATACCAAAACTTTGATGCTAAAAGTCTGGAAGAGTTAGTGTAAATGGTCAATGCAGCTTTGACCACTGAGCCCATAAAAGGCTGTGTCACAAGACTGGTAGGAATTATGTGCCTCATGCCATATTTACTACCCTCCTTTCCTTTTTTTCCTTTTCCTTTTCCTGCCCATCCAGCTCCTCTCTCTTGTTTCATTCACTTTTCAGGACGTGCTTGTTAAGCTGCCTTGGGTGAGCAGTCTTACTACAAATTTCTACAGTGCCTAGCATAACATAAGCTCAGGAGGTGGGCCAGTGCATCATGCCCAAAGTAAGCACAGCTAATAATTATTTTATTTTAATGAATAATATTTCTTCATTATGCAATGGAAAGCAGACCTCCTAAAAGCTTCAGTGCTTTTCCATGCACTGAAGACAGCAAATTTAGAAGGTAAAAGGGCCAAAATCCAACATGCCTGCAGATTTCCACAGGTCATACCAGAGAAATAACTGGTATTTGGCTCAGACTCCGGCTGTGCTTTCACTGGGGTGGATAGAGAAGAACTCCATTAAGAGCAAAGCGTGCATGACCAAGGTAAGCAGTGGAAAAGTCTGGCCTGCTGCTTGTGAAGTAACTGCTATCACATGTACTTGACAAACATTTTAGCTGATGTTTGTTACCTCACTGTAGCGAAGCAAACCAGGGGTGATGTCCTCTCTTACAGATCAAAGTCAGTGGGAATTCCCTTTGAGCAAAAGTAGCAGCTGTTACCTGCAAGAGGCTGAGGGATCATGTTTACCTGGAATTTCCCAAGACAAAACCCATAGCTGCTGGCAGGTATTTGTCAGCATGCAGCAGTCTGGCGTGCAAAAAACGCACACATGGTATGTAGAGTAGTGAGCGCTTTAATCTGAACGCTGCTTGGAGGGAAGTGGAGAAATCCTGGGCAGTGACGCCCCAGGATCTCTGCCGATGACCATAAGGCAAGTGGGAATTACATCAATATCAGGAAACAGGGACATCCTACATGTTAAATGCAGAATTAATTCCCACAGCATGTTGTGACTGCCAAAGTATAAATGGCTTCAGAAAGACTAAACCAATTTGTGGGGGATGCATCCAAAAGAATATGCTGAACAGAATGGTCTGGATACAGCTTATGCCTCTGGAAGTCTCTACCACATCGATAGCGAGTAGCTAGAACTGCTTACCAGGGCAAGGAGCAGCCTAGAAAATGCTTCACTTCCTAGCCTCCTCCTCAGTCATCTACCACATGCTACCCCTGCAGACAGCACACTAGACTGCCTCACTGAGCTGGCCCCAGACAGATGTTCTCACACAATATTTTCCCCAAAAATATCTCAAGAAAATATCCCCAGAATTAAGATAAAATCTACAGAATTTTCATATAACTTGCATCTCTCTTTTAGAAAAGATTATGACATGAGCTTCTTACAGCTTGCAAACAAATGCCTCAGAAAACCAGGCAAAACATGCAGGTATTTCAGACACAATTGCTATGCTCACTGACACCTATCACCTCCATTACCTCCATTACTGACACCTGGAGGAAAGTGTTTTCAAATACACTTTTGGGACTTGCCTAGTTTACCCAGTACATGAAATCTCCATAATAGTTATTTAAAATATACTGTGGAACTATGTGGCCCAAACAAAATACTTGAGGTAAGTTATACAGAAATAAACATCTCACCCCTACCTTATTACAAAAATGTAATGCACATCCTTAATTGAGAATAAATTATAGCCCTCCACTGCTCTGTGTGAGGATACTTCTTTCAGCTGGTACTCACTGAGTTACAAATATCACCACTGCTTTCATTACATTCTTTTAAGCACTGTTTGTTATGTTTAGTATGTTTCCAGGGATGGGGCATCTACCACCTCTATAGGCAGCCTGCTCCAATGTTTCACCACCCTCATTGTAACAAATTTCTTCTTTATATCTAGTCTAAATCTACCCTCTTTTAGTTTAAAACCATTATACCTTATCCTATCGCAACAGGCCCTGCTAAAAGGTTTGGCCCCATGTTTCTTATAGGACTCCTTTAAGTACTGAAAGGTTGCAGTAAGGTCTCCCCAGAGCCTTCTGTTCTCCAGGCTGAACAACACCAACTCTCTCAGCCTGTCTTCATAGGAGAGGTGTTCCAGCCTCCTGATCATCTTCATGGCCCTCCTGTGGACCCGCTCCAACAGGTCCATGTCTTTCCTGTGCTGAGGGCCCCAGAGCTGGACGCAGTACTGCAGGTGGGGACTCACCAGAGCAGAGTAGAGGGGCAGAATCACCTCCCTTGACCTGCTGGCCACACTTCTTTGATGCGGCCCAGCACATGATTGGCTTTCTCTGCTGCAAACACACATCACCGACTCGTACCCAGCCTTTCATCCTCCAGTACCCCTTTATTGGTTTTGTGTGGCAAGGTTTTGGTAGCCGGGGGTGGCTTCTGTAAGAAGCTGCTGGAAGCTTCCCCTACGTCCAACAGAGCCAATGCCAGCCGGCTCTAAGATGGACCCACCGCCAGCCAAGGCCGAGCCAATCAGCGATAGTGGTAACGCCTCTGTGATAACATTTTTAAGAAGGAAAAAAAAGTTGGGACAGACAGAAACGGCAGCCAGAGAGAGGAGTGAGAACATGTAAGAGAACCAACCCTGCAGACACCAAGGTCAGTGAAGAAGGAGGGGGAGGAGATGCTCCAGGCGCCGGAGCAAAGATTCCCCTGCAGCCCGTGGGGAAGACCATGGTGAGGCAGGCTGTCCCCCTGCAGTCCAGGGAGGTCCACAGTGGAGCAGATCTCCACCTGCAGCCCATGGAGGACCCAACGCCGGAGCAGGTGGGTTCCCGAAGGAGGCTGTGACCCCGTGGGAACCCCGTGCTGGAGCAGGCTCCTGGCAGGACCTGCGGATCTGTGGAGAGAAGAGCCCATGGAACAGATTTTCTGGCAGGACTTGTGACCCTGTGGGGGACCCGTGCTGGAGCAGTGTGCTTCTGAAGAACTGCAGCCCGTGGGAAGGACCCACGTTGGAGTTCGTGGAGGACTGTCTCCCATGGGAGGGACCCCACGCTGGAGCAGGGGAAGAGTGTGATGAGTCCTCCCCCTGAGGAGGATGAAGCGGCAGAAAATAACGTGTGATGACCGTAAACCCCATCCCCCTGTGCCGCTGGGGCAGGGTTTGGTAGAGAAATCCGGGAGTGAAGTTGTGCCCGGGAAGAAGGGAGGGGTGGAGGGAAGGCGTTCTGAGATTTGGTTTTATTTCTCATTACCTTACTCTGGTTGATTTGTAATAAATTGAGTTAATTTTCCCCAAACTGAGTCTGTTTTGCCCGTGACAGTAATTGGTGAATGATGTCTCCTGTCCTTATCTCGACCCGCAAGCTCTTTGTTATATTTTCTCTCCCCTGTCCAGCTGAGGAGGGTCAGTGATAGAACGGCTTTGGTGGGCACCTGGCGTTCAGCCAGGGTCAACCCATCACAACCCCCAAGTCCTTCTCCTCAGGGCTGCTCTCAATCCCTTCATCCCCCAGCCTGTATCAATACTGGGGATTGCCCTGACCCAGGTGCAGGACCTTGCACTTGGCCTTGTTGAACTTCATGAGGTTCACATGGGCCCACTTTTCAAGCTTGTCCAGGTCCCTCTGGATGGCATCCCGTCCCTCAGGCATGTCAACCGCACCACTCAGCTTGGTGTTGTCTGCAAACTTGCTGAGGGTGCACTCGATCCCACTGTCTATGTCATTGATGAAGATATTAAACAGTACTGGTCCCAATACAGACCCCTGAGGGACACCACTTATCATCAATCTCTATCTGGACATGGAGCCATTGACCACTACCCTCTGGATGTGACCATCCAACCAATTCCTTCTCCACCAAACAGTCCACCCATCAGATCCGTATCTCTCCAGTTTAGAAAGAAGGATGTTGTGGGGCACTGTGTCAAAGGCCTTACAGAAGTCCAGATGGAAGACATATATAGTATACAAGGTACTGCTGATGATCAGAGCCAGAAATAAGAAAAAATTTTAACATTGCTTTTAAAGAATATATTTCTATAGGTGGACACTAACATTTTACCTCTCTAAATGTAACATTACTGGATTTTACAGCTTTTGATGTGAACTTTGCCCTGGGAAGAAGTTCTGAGTAAGGCTATGCACTGTACAAGTTTCAGTCTAAAACCAGCTCTCATAAAGCAAGGAGAGCCCCTGCTAGCCTACAAACATTTCAACATGTGCAAGCACCGTCAGTCTGCTCTCAGCTCTGAAGTCAGGTTTGTACCTTAGTACCCTGTTTAAGCAGAGCCTCAGTGACTTGCGTATATGATAAGCACAAGCACATGCAACTGCAGATGGCCCCTTGGCCCTGTTCGTTGATACAGATCACATCATCTTCATATATTTTTTAAACATTAACATGGACTTTTTACCACTCCCATTCTCTTCCAGTGCCTACAAATATTTTTCCACTGAGGTTTTCCAACAGCTTCTTCCTAGATACAGTAGACAGCTTTCCCAGGTTGTGTATTTCTTACGGCTAAATTTTATCAGAAGTTTTCTGTATTGATTGTTTAAGAAAAAGTGCAGAAACTAACAAAAAAAGGGCTCTTGTGAACTAGATCTGTCATTATAATACCAGCTGATCATGTGGTAAGCAATCCTTCACCTTAATGAACAGCACTAGATATATTGCTACATAATATATTAAGCATAAACCACAAATAGATAATAATAATTTTGATGAATAAACAGAATAGCTGTTATTTCTAGTATTGAGTATCAGCAGGTGTGTTTTTCAGTCTCTGTTTGGTGTGAGACTATGTGCCAGAAGTTCTCTGGAAATATTTACACTTTCACATATATTCTATTTTTCATTATTTGGTTCCTGTAACCATCTCAAAATTAGTTTCCGCAGACCCCTGTCAAAGCTTACTAGTCCAATTTTGTGTTACTTGAGACACAATGATTCAGCAGTAATGGCTTAAAAAGCTTTTTTTGCATACATAAAAATCAGCTCCTTGCCACTGCCAGGCTAAACAAACTGTGGCCTCTTTCCAGAAAAAAAGAAAGGAACTCCTTATTTGAACCCAAGATGTTGTTATAAGTTTATCTTAATGAGGCGGTTACAGTCTTCAGCACTCGTTTTTTAATTATTTGGAGGAATCCTCTCAGACCCAGTGAAATGGCATAGTAGGATATTAATCTGGGCTAGAAAAATCCAATTATCAGAAACAAGCGGGCAGCTTTTCTAAACAACATCCATTACATTCTGCAGTATCCCAGTTTTAATTAAAACAAACAAAGCCCTGGTGTTCTGGGTACAAAGAAGGACTCCAAACTTTCCAGTCTGGTTCAGGCTCAGCTGCCAGTTCTGTCTTCCCTTGGCTTTATCTATATTCAAAGTCATACCAATTTAACTCCCAAGCAGTTTTTAATCACATTTAATGAAATAGATGCTAACTGCTGCAGAAATGCACTTAATTTGATTTAAATAAGGTTTATATCAGCCTAGTTAATTGAGTTTATTGCCACCTTCAACTGCCATATATAACTTCTAAAACTGAATAAAGAGTGTCCTCAGATAATATGACTAAATTTAAATTATACAGCATAATTTTGAAAGTAAATGTTACCTATGTTAGGGAACCCCAGTTTTGGGAAAGGGCTTAGGTAGCCACCATCCCCACTGAAAGACCAAAAGGAGAACTCCACTAACCACCAGCTTGGGGCTGGGGATCATCAGGGCGTAGGTTTGCACTGAGAGCTGCTCCTTGCGCTGTGAAACCATAGCTGGACAGGAATTTAATGTGCTGTTAATGTACTCAGGATGAAGTTTCAGTAAGTAACAAAGCTGCATTCTGTATTAAAAGGACTGGATAAAATATTGAATGAAACCGGTATGCCATGATAGCATAGCTGCAAAGACAGTTATTTTCAAAAGCTGACAGGCATTTCTGTTTTATACACCAGAAATAAAAATGAAGGTATATGCACATTCAATTATACCTGGCCCTAAGGAGATATGGTCCCTACCCAAAGGAGCAGGAGTTCTAAATAAACAAATTGCTTAAGGCAAAATTCAGTGATTTATAAAACAGTAGCTCTTAAGTGATGAACTGGCCCTACTGGTGACAGCATACCTTATTCTGATGGATACTTTCTTCTCCTAAAACAGCAAAATAACTTCCTTATCCTAGACTCAAGCAAATCTCATATTTTGAGATCTTAAACTAAATGGCTTGTTCTCTCACAACACGTTGATAATGTATCATCCAACTCAGCTAAACCCATCCAGCCACAAGCGAAGAGAGTCCTTTTTAATAAGGATGTCTATTTAGAAAGAACTTTAATGCTGTGGGTTGTGAAAACCTAATCTGTTTTTAAAGAAAATTATAATCTGATATTATTAACAAGCTTTTTGCCCTTGCCTGTTCAACCACAAAGCAATCTCAAACAGTTTTGCCTGTATTTGGAATTCCCCCTTTATCAGCAAATTGTACACTCCTTTAAATAACCCATTGTCATTGCAGCCAAGACACTATTTGTTATTTTAAGGATCCAGCAGACAGGACAAAAATACTACTGCAATATATTGAAACAGCAGATAATTGTGGTGAAAGAAGCTGCACAAATGAACAGCAGAGGAGTTTCATTTAGCAAATTCAGAGACTGCACCACGACTCACAGTGGCTAGCAGTACTACCCCTCCATATCCCAGGTCACAGATGAAGCAGCTCCTGTTTTATTTTGGGTATCTGATCACCTGATTACCCACATTGCGTATGTTTTCATTTGCTGCTGGGCTTCAGACTAGGACAAAGCAGCTAGTTCCATTGGTGACAAAGCTCAAACACTTTTCTCTGGAGACCAGCAACAGTGCATATTAGTTAGCTAACTAATTAGTTAGCTAGCTAACTATATTAATTAGTAGCTGTTAAAAGACATCCTTCAGACTCGGCTCCCATCAGGCTGAAAAGAGCACACTGCTTCCTGTGTCCCTCACCCCACGCCAAAAGGAGGGTGGCCATAGCTCTACATCCCAAGATGGGGTGCAGATTTACAGGACTCCTAATTCCTCCACAGTAACTGAAAGCTGCCTTTACCATTCCTCTTTCTTTGCAGTATTAAATTTTGATTTGATTGGGAAATGTAAATGTCACGGGTGAGATCCGAGCTGGTGTCAGCTGGAATAGCTCCACTGAAGACCAGGAAGCTCTGCTTTGCTTCTGTAGTAGGGATGTCTCTTCAGGTTTATCCCCAGCTAGAGAAAAGAAATCTTCTTTCTTTCTGTCTCTCTCTCCAACTGATTATTTGGGTGGTTTTTGACTTCTGCAATGGCACTGCAGGAATTACCACTGCAAATCAGAACAACAGCCTACTAAATCCACTCCCCTTTCCCGACAGCTGTCAATACCAGGTGTTTTTGAGGACAACACAGGAGGTGCGCTCAGCAGTTCCCACCACGCTGGAGAGCACTCAGTTGTGAATGCAGTGAAGTGAGAGGACAGAGACCCCTTATATAGAGATAGATTATTTCAGCTCTCTGTAATACTGATTTTTATTATGTAAGTACCTGATTTGATTTTGGATTTTACAAATTCTGTCTGTTAATTCTATTCTTAGAGTTCTTTACCAAACTAAGATGCATTTTAGTATTTCCTGTAAATACACACTGTTAAAGTAATGATCAAATGAATATTTTTAAATACCTTCATGTCATTATTCTTTTAGGAAAAGATGCTGAACTGGTCTCAGCTGTATGCATCTGTAGTATTTCACCTTGCATACACCTTCTCTTCAAACTCTAAGTAATACTGTAATCTCTACTTTTACTTTAGATGAAAGGCTCTTAAATTCCCTTACTATTTTCATTATTTTTTCCATCTGTCTTATGTTCTAATTAAGATTTTCATTATTGAACTTCCTATTCCCAGTCCTCTTCCTTGATTTTTCCTAGTTCTATTTTTGAAAAGTCCTGAAAAAAAAAAGTCTCTGAAATACCTAATTACATGAAAGTGAGGATATTGCGGAGACTATTACACTCTGGCGTGATTTACCTAGCTCGGAGAAGTTAGCATTTTCTGAGACTACACTTTGAAGCAGCTAAGTTTCATGGGAAAATTGAAAGAACTTAATTACATTGGAGTACAATACTATGTTGCCACCCTTACCGTCATATTTAATAGCACAAAACTGTTTAATAGGTTGTCTTAGAAATTATTGAAGTGTTGCATCACTTTTAGATCTGAGCAATTTTTTTAATGTCTTGTTTATAAAAAAATGCAATCTCAAGTCTAACAGTTTGGAGAAGATTTGGGAATGTTGAACCAATGTATTTCATTCACTGTGAAGGGAATTATGCTTTCATTTTTCCTGTCCAGCCAAAGAATTTAGAAACCAGTCATTGACGCATTTCTAGTCTCTTTTCTCCAGTCTAGTAAACAATTTATGTAACAACAAAAAGCAAGTGAGTAGTTCCTAGATTATGGACTGCAGATGATTCAGGAGGATATGGAAAATGGTCCCCACCTTGTGCTTTTAGATAAAAGCATGCAGGCAAAATGGTTCCTTTCTTTCACTCCCACAACATTTTTGGGGGTGGCACAGTGCCCATTAATCCAAAAAATCCTTGAGAAGCACGGAGTCCACCCAAAACACCTATTTCACCAAAGGGAGTTTTCATCCCAGTGTTATCACCAGGGTGCTCCTTGCTTTCCCCAGGCTCGCGTGACTTTCCCAATAACAGGAAAGCTCACTGTAAGGATAATGAAAGATCACCATGGCCACTTGAAGAGTTAGACTGAGTGATCTCCTGAGAAAGTGACAGCTTGTGTTTGGACCTTTTCATCCTAGGAAGGCAGTACTATTACTCACTCTTTTGATGATGATGATGACTATTACTATTTCTATTATTACTGTTATTTCATTCACATACCCATGCTTAGGTCTGCTGCAGGGGAAGGAGCCCACAGGAGGGGAGCCAATGAAGAAGAGCCCAGGTCTCTCCCCCATCTCCCTGCACCTCGCAGTCGCCTGCTCCCCAGGGCAGGCATGTCACAGGGGCTCAGATGGTGCCTGCTCCTGAGTTTGCACCCAAATTTCAGGGAAGCCCAAAACCTTCCCTCCACAAGGGCTTTGTTTTGGAGGCAGGGCTGAGGGTTCTCAGCTGCGGGCACCCAGACAATAAGGCTGGCTAACACGCAGGCTGTATACTTAATTTCCCATGGGAGTGGTGCTGCTGAGGGAGCATTGTACAGGCAGATATGGCAGAGCTATTGCCAAGGCTTATTTAATTTAATTGCAGTGCCTCATTACTGACAAACATCCATTCCAGTTCATGAAAGGTGTAGGTTATTTTATGGTGTGCCTTATGGCTCCCATTTATGTTCTCCTGAGTTTGATCTCGCTAGGTATTTGAACTAGATGCCATCAGACACCAACAAATGCTTGTTTTACATAATGAAGAAGGAAGGCCAAGCAAAAGGTGGGAAATTTCTGAAATAGCACCTTAGCTAAAACATGAACTAAACAGGAAAACTGAAACAGTAATATGTGCAAGATATATATATGTGTGTGTGTATATATGTGTATAAATACCCCCCCCCATATATATGGACAGATTCAATAATTAGGCGTAATTTATTTGGCTACATCAAAGCTGGGTTTTGTTAAAACACTTGGGCTTTGTGAGGACACTGGGTGCTCACAGTGGTCTTTTTCTTTGTTAAGTGCTTCTTCTCACAGAAGGATCATGCCACTGTGTGAAACTTAAATATTAGGAGTAGGAGAACTCTTCCAAGGAGCACATTGTCACGGCTTTTACTGCACAGTCCCCGGTAGGCAACAGTAATGACAGACTATCTACTGCCATGCTGGTTTATGACTGTTGAAGTAGGTTATGCAGTTAACAGTGTCATTGTTCAAAACCATTTTGGAGTAAAATGTGTACCTGCAATTTTTAACTCACTTTACCCTTCCCTATGGGCCTTGTGGGGCAACGAATATCCCAGGTTTGTGAATATCAGCCTGTCCCCAGCTACATTCAAACACTGCGTGACGGGGGTGACTTAATCTCTCTTAAAAGGACTCCTAGTGAGTTTCAACTGATAAGGAAGGATGTGCTAGACCTTGCAAGCCGAGAGTTGCACAAGATATGAACAACTCAGCGTAAAAGGCTCTGTACTGATAAGGAGCAAGGCCAGCGAGCCCTTGTCAGTCGCACAATAGTAGGATGCAGTGGCCAAGGGATACGCGGAGGGGGCCGGGAGAAAGGAGAAGTAATAATGAATTTTGTTGCTTAATTGCTGACCAATCATGAGCTCAGCTTTTGTAATATGTATTAGGTGATTAGCTGTTGTACCAATCAACTTAAGACACATACTGCTCATTGTTTGTCTAAAGATATAAAAATGACTGTTGTAATCAATAAAGTAGATCCTGACTTGCATCAAGCCGGGTCTCCGTCTCTCAATCGCGGCAACTGCGCTTATGCTTCCAAGACCACTGCAGTGCCGAACTGACTGAAGCTCCTGAGGATGACAAACCCTGATCCATCACATGGCAGATTTCCTGCCTCTTCTGCCTAACGTGACAGAGGTAAAAAAGCATGCACTGCAGGGCAGTAAAAAAATAAAACACAGGTACAGCCAACTTGCATCCTACAAGATGGTGATACAAGGTGGTCTTATGTCAGAAGTACTGTTAGTAGAGAGAGAAATAAATATGGAAGGAGGGTTTTGGATTTACCAAAGGGTAATTAAAAGCAGGAGACTGGAGTACTAGCAGCAATGCTATGAGTCTCCCTAGCAAATTGCCTGTGTGTGCATACGGTGAGCTAACAAAGTAGCCCGTATGTTTTAATGCTGTTAGCAGAGGTGGGCAATGGAGCAGTAATCTAGGGAATAGGGTTAAGCTGAATGGGGAGAGGAGAAAAGGTTTTGTACAACAAGTCAGGATTTCAGGAGAGTATTTGGTATGTCACATAAATCTTACTAAAAGCTATATATGAACTGGTTTGAGCACATATACGGCACGGTAAGTGAAAACTAGCTGAAAGCAATGAGGCAGGACATTTTACAGACCTAGCAGGAGAGACCCAGCGAGGCTGAAAGAGGGAGGAAGCAGCGAGGGGCTGGGAGCAGGCACTGCCCACAGCCACACACGAGTACCACCGAGCTGTGCCCTGCTTGGGCACACACACCCACGGCCACCGATGAGGGGACAGCACCGAGTCTGGGAGAGCCTGGGATGCCTAAGGAAGCAACCGACCGAACCGGATCAGCTGTCAGAGCAGAGGGAACAAGTAGGACCTCACTGGCATCAGTGAAACTGGGGAGAGGAGGTGACAAGGAAGCCCCCTGAGCTGCAAAGTCCCCTGGAGCCCTTCCACTGCAGCTGATTCTCACCTGAGTGCCCGGGAAAGCCCTGCACCCTGCGCCGACACTCCTTCTGCCTCGGGGCAGGGGGAATGGGAAAGCTATTTCCACATTTGGACGTCAGACCCGGCCTGCAAGACAGAGTCCTGGCTGCTGTGTCACTAGCATGGAGATGTGAGAACAACCTCTGCTTCCAGCGGGTTTTTCTCAATGCACAGAATAGCTTTCTGAATGCTGGCACTGCTCTTTTGCAGATGTTTCACGGCACTTACCTCACGCTCCAGCACTCACAGACTATCTCACAGTGGGTATAAAACACCTACTTAGCTGATAGCAACTAGTGTCTTTCTTCTCACGCACCTTTTTACGTCCTGACAGCCCAGCTAGCACCACGTCTTTTGGCTCTCTCCAGTTATGAGGTGGGCATCCAGCCGAAGTCAGTTTACCCTTGTGTGTCATCTCACTGAAAGCATGTAACAGGCAGCTGCCTCTCCCACAAAGCCTGAAGCATGAAGGGGTGAGTTTCTCAGGTGGGAGCTAAGGGATAGAAGGATTAAGTGAGGAGCTGAAACAAAAACCACGTCAGCGCTCACAATGGGGCTCCAGCTTTGGCTGGAACTCAGGAAAAAAAAGAGAGTTTATAACCTTTGAAAGAAGGGGCAGGCAACTCAGGAGGACTACAAGGATGTTGTCAGGTTATGCAGAGAGAAAATTAGAAGGGCCAAAGCCCAGCTAGAACTTAATCTGGCCACTGCTGCAAAAGACAATAAAAAAGAGTTCCTATAAATACATTAGCAACAAATGGAGGTCTAAGGAGAATCTCCATCCTTTATTGGATGCGGGGGGAAACAGTGACAAGAGATGAGGAAAAGGCTGAGGTACTTAATGCCTTCTTTGCCTCAGTCTTTAATAGTAAGACATATTGTTATCCATGTATCCAGCCCCCTGAGCTGGAAGACAGGGACGGGGAGCAGGATGAAGCCCCTGAAAATCAAGGGGAAATGGTTAGTGACCTGCTACACCACTTATACATACACACGAGTCTATGGGGTCAGATGGGATCCACCCAAGGGTGCTGAGGGAGCTGGCAGAAGTGTTTACCAAGCCACTTTCAATCATTTCTCAGCAGTCCTGACTAACCGGGGAGGTCCCAGTTGACTGGAGGTTAGCAAATGTGATGCTCATCTACCAGAAGGGCCGGAAGGAGGATCCAGGGAACTACAGGCCTGTCAGTCTGAACTTGGTGCCAGGGAAGGTTATGGAGCAGATCATCTTGAGTGCCATCATGCGGCACGTACAGGACAACCAGGTGATCAGGCCCAGCCAGCATGGGTTTATGAAAGGCACGTCCTGCTTGACTAACCCCATCTCCTTCTACGACAAGGTGACCCACTTAGTGGATGAGGGAAATGCTGTGGATGTTATCTACCTAGAATTTAGTAAAGCCTTTTACACCATTTCTCACAGCATTCCCCTGGAGAAACTGGCTGCTCATGGCTTGCATAGGCATACTTTTTGCTGGGTAAAAAACTGGCTGGATAGGTGGGCCCAGAGAGTTGTGGTGAATGGAGTTAAATCCAGCTGGGGGCCAGTCACAGGTAGTGTACCCCAAGGCTCAGTACTGGAGCCAGTTCTGTTTAATATCTTTATCAATTATCTAGGTGAGGAGATTGAGTGCACCCTCAGTAAGTTTGCAGACAACACCAAGTTGTTATGAAGTTCAACAAGTCCAAGTGCCGGGTCCTGCACTTGGGTCACAGCAACCCCATATGATGCTATAGGCTTGGGGAAGAGTGGCTGCAAAGCTGCCCGACATAAAAAGACCTGGGGGTGCTGGTCAACAGCCAGCTGAATATGAGCCAACAGTGTGCCCAGGTGGCCAAGAAGGCTAAGGGCATCCTGGCCTGCATCAGAAATAGTGTGGCCAGCAGGACTAGGGCAGTGATTGTCCCCCTGTACTCAGCACTGGTGAGGCTGCATCTCGAGTACTGTGTTCAGTTTTGGGCCCTCACTACAAGAAAGACATGGCGGTGCTGGAGTGTGTCCAAAGAAGGGCAATGAAGCTGGTGAAGCAGAATTCTTATGAAGAGCGGCTGAGGGAACTGGGGTTGTTTAGTCTGGAGAAAAGGAGGCTGAGGGGAGACCTTATCGCTCTCTACGACTACCTGAAAGGAGGTTGTAGTGAGGTGGGTGCTGGTCTCTTCTCCCAAGTAACAAGTGATAGAACAAGAGGAAATGGCCTCGAGTTGCACCAGGGGAGGTTTAGATTGGGTATTAGGAAAAAAATCTTCACCAAAAGGGTTGTCAGGCATTGGAACAGGCTGCCCAGGAAAGTGGTTGAGTCACCATCCCTGGAGGTATTTAAAAGATGTGTAGATGCGGTGCTTAGGGATGTGGTTTAGCAGTGGACTTGGCAGTGCTACGTTAACGGTTGGACTTAATGATCTTAAGGGTCTCTTCCAACCTAAACAATTCTATGATTCTATGATTTCATGTCTCAGTCTTAGTTTTACAGAGGTGTGGGTGTGATCATGAACCCACCTGAACAGCTGTCTTCCTTCCCCTAGCCCCTGGCACAGGGATGGGGCAACTGCTCTCTCCTTTAGCTTTTTAAAGCATGTCTCTAGTCATGCCTCTCCCTCTGCCCCACTCTCCTCTTGTCTCTTTATCCCATCTCTGCTCTTCTTTCTTATAACTGACCTGCCTTTTCCTCCCACCTGGCCCCATCTTTCCTCTCCCTTTCCTCACGCTGCCTCCTCCCTTCACAGTCTCCCATCCTCACCCCCAAATACCACTGCCAGCCCTAGCCTGTGCTGGGGGTGAAGGGTGGGGGCCGGGCTGCTGATGCTGAGCCGGGCCACATGCTGCTGTCCTAAGGCTGCCGCCATCCCACTGCCAGTGCTGGTGGCACCGGCTGCTGCGCTGGGGAAACAGCAGCACTGAAATCCTGCGTTGGCCACAGCCGCATTTCTCCCAAGCCCAAGGAGGAGGGCAGAAAACACCTTGATCTGGCTACCAGCCCACAGCATAACCACGGCTGCATATTTGTCTCTCAAAATAAATAGGAAAGGCTGTCCAAGCCCCAAGGCCCATCAGTGGTGGTCCAGGGGATCAGGGGAGGTGCTGCTGAGTTCCTGAGCACTTCACAGGTTTCAGCAGTGGTAGATGAATTGTATGTCAGTCACCCCAGGGTATGGGGTGCAGCCAAAGACAGGTACCTTTCCTTTTATCCCAGGGGAGCAGAGGCACAAAGGGCGCGGGGAGGAGTTGGGGCTCCTCTCAGACGGGACTAGGGAGTAATCTGCCCCACGCCTGCTGGCAGCATTGCCCGACAGCCAGCAGGCACCCACCCAGGGTTTTCACCCTGGCAGCTTGTGCACCCGTTTCCTGAAAGTCAGAGGCAGGTACTTGCCTCACCCCTCTCCTGGTTTGCCGGCAAGTCTCCGGACGGGCTCTGCCCTGAAGAAACCCATCATAGTCAGCAAAAAGCACTTGGCTACATAAACAAGATGCCCTGCTTTCCGAGTCATTAGTACCACTGGCTTTAGGAGTTGAGTAAGCCATTAGTTTCTCCCAGAAATATCACTTTCCCTTGGTAGCTTTCCAGGGTAACGTTGCCAAAGCCTTCCTGGATGGTAGAGGTAACTCCCTTTCTCTTTTATCTTCATTTTAAGTTCCCAGGCAAAGCTGTGAGCCAGGGATGGCTCCCTGGGTGTGATACACTGTCAGCAGGACCAAAGCTTGCAAAGACTCTCTTTCCTCCCCCAAAGCCTAGCTCTAATCCTCAGCAAAAAGCTGTAGTCCAATTTACAGCATCTTTTCTCATCCCTGAACAGCTGGAATATCAAGTCCTTCTGCAAAACTCACACCCTTACAAAACAATGATACATAATGAAATAACAGTGCCAGCTTACAGCAAACAAGCACCAAGAGCAGAAAACCATTTTTGCCTCAGGAGCATTTGTCCTCTTCATTGATGGGGCAGGTTTTAAGAATCCCCATTCATTTTAAAAAAATCACACATAAAAGCAGCCACAAAACACATAGTGCTGTGTTAAGATGGCACATTCTTAGTGGTCTTAAAACACTGATATTTTTTTTTCTAATGAATGCTCTCAAACAATTCTTCAGCTTGTCTTGGCCCTAGATAAGATAGGCACAATGGGAGGACTTGATTCATTTTCTTGTTCCATGTTTGATCATTATTTGACAATTTGACTTCCTAAATCCTTTTCCTTCACTCATCACAATCCTCCCCCTCTCCAGTTCTTCCCATTAATACCTTCTTGTAACAGCTCAGGGGTGACCTTGGCTTTTGAAACCAAAGGCAGGAGTCTTATGATCAGGCATTTACCAATAGATGAGAAAAGAAATACTGAATGTCAGCCTTCAAATACTCCTTCTAAGGAAACATTACTGTTTCCCAGCTAAATGAGACCACACTCACATGTGGGCCAAAACCAGCTTCCACTACAGTCTATGGAAATTGATTTTCCCAAATATCTTCACTGGTTCTGGTTCTGAGATAACTGAATTTAATTTAATTTTTGTGGATATGAGGATTTGCCCCAAGTGATTTGTAAGAGGTTGCAAAATAAATTCATGTAGTATAAAAAGGTGGGGGAAAATACCCGCATTCTAAGTCCAGTTCCTTGCATGAGGTTTCATCCCATATATCAGCCCAAACCTGCTATTAGTTTGTTACATAAATGACATTTAAGAGCGTGAGCATTAACGGGAAAGTTACAGTCACATTAGAACACAGTAGCTGCAGTCAACCCATTCACTTTCTCACCAAAAGAACATAAAGCATGTTTTAAACAGACATATCACTGTTTCTTTATATCACATATTTAATTAGAACAGATAAATCAAATTACTTCCTTTGCCTGCATGGCATAAAACCCCCGTATAATTACAGAAAAGCAGGCCATCCTGCAGGCCATTTTGTGGCATTATAACTGTGCTGATTCACCTGATCTGGAGCCAAGCTCCACTTTAATCTTCTGAGTCTCATTTTAATTTGAGGAACAGCCAAACACACCCAGCTGGGCAGTACAGATTAGGTTTCCCACTATTCAGTAAAAAAGGGAAATAAAGATTAAGTTACTTTTCTAACATAGGGGGTTTTTTTCAATAGTAAACTATTGTGAGCCATAAGATCCATAAGAGTTTAGTGAAAAAAGAAAAGAGGGGAAAGAAGATGGCTAGGCAATTTCTTTTATGTATTTTGTTAGTTAACAAGCAAGGAAATTTTCTTTGGGTCAGGGAATGCTGTTGCTCTAGTTGCCACAGAGAGTCCCTACAATGATGATTCTAACAACAACTTTCAGCTGTGACTGCAAAGAGTGTCCTGACCAGTACTGACCAGCAGACTTGATCCTGGTTTCAAATGTCCATCACAAACCCAGACACAAGACACGCAGAGACTGGGTGGCGGTGTAGAAGGCTTTGTGGTACAACATGAGCTGTGGACTCTTGGTCAACATCGGAGACCTTCTGTTTGCATCCATGCCTGAGCAATGGTCTGTCCCTGGCAGAAACAGCCAGCTTTGGCGTGGGGAATCCGAATGTTGGAGACTTTCTCACCTCCTGCCATTTCAGCAGCTAATTGTGCCCAGTGCTAAATTTGGCTGACTTCAACTTTGAGAAACTAAATCTTGTTCTGCCTTTATCTGTGAGATTAAAGAGTTTCAAGTATCCTCCCCTCCCCTTCACACACACACTCAGACTCTGATGGAATTACCTCTTCACTTTCTCTGCAATTACTTAAATGGACTGTACCTGTCAGCCTCCTGTTTCCCAAACCACTGCTTTCTCCGGAGCTCTTCACAGCTGGCCCCAGCCCGCGGGCAGACACTGATGGCAGTGGGAGCTGCTGCAGCTCTGCCCTCCTGTCCCATCCCACACTCCTGGCACTGGGGCGCTCAGCACCCTGTAGCCCCCACGGGTACCTCCTTGGGCACAGGTGCCCCTGACATGGACACCCTTCGATACAAGCCTCCTGAGCACCCACAGAAGTGATATGGACCCCTTGGTCCAGGCTTTCCCACTACCTAGTTGCTCCTATCACACCAAGAGAGCCACAACACGCTTTTTCCCCTGTGGCCTCCCTTAGCTGTTAATTCCTATTGCTCTGATTTTTGTGCCATCTGCAATTGTGGCTTCAGTCAGCCAGCAGTTTGTGTTTCTTCCATATCACTGGTGAATTCCAGCCATGAAACCCATGAAACACATTTTACCAAAATCCCCTGTGGGCTGGTAGTTCCCCACTAACACTTTGCGATCCCTTCAGTTGTTAATTCAGTTAATTCAGCAGATGACTTCTTGACTACTGTCTTCTAGGTGCTGACTGCAACAGAAACAGAGTCAATTCCCCCAGGGCCTAAGTCCACCTCTCATTTCTTAAAAGCAGGCTTCCTTTACCCCAAGCCATTTTTTTCCTTTTAATTGGAAATTTAATCTTGGAATCCAGTCTTTAATTCGAAATCTTCAGCAGAAGACAGTGTGCATGTGAGTGCCATGGGGTTGGCAGGTTCTCGCTGTACTTGGGTGGACCAGCCTTATGGACGTCCTTGCTGTGTGTCCTACAAAGAAGTCTGGTCTGGCCTGGGGGTGATCAGCCCCCATGGGGCAGGGTAGGCAGGCAGGAGTGCTTTAGAGGGAAGCCACATCAGCCTTTGTACACAGTCTTTTTATCTGTTTTCTGTAACTCATATCCAGAAACTATCCTGAGTCTTCAAAGGATCAGTCCTATGGTTTTGCTTCGTATTTTAGTAAAGTTCACAGAAAAATAATTTTTTTTTCCTGGTCAGGCACAAGTCTCAACCCTAGCAGAAAGGCAAACAGACCTTCCATGAAATTCAGAAGGAAATCCTGATTGAACAAAACCAATCAATCAATCAGAACTATCAAGGAGAGTAATCAACAGGAAAGTGTTTGTATTTATGGATGACAATACCTTTCCCTGCCTAAAGGAAGGGACAAATTAGAAATTACTGGAGTTCATTAAATCTTCTTCTTATCCTGTATATTCAGTGGTAAACACTGAAGAATTGCAGTCTTGATTTATGCCAGGGGACTGGTTAGCTCCCAGTCTCATTCACAGGACCAAGGTGAGCACTGACTTTCTAGTCAATGTAGTCACTTCTATCTGCTAGCATTTTAGAGGTCCAGTGAGGAAAGTGAAATATAGCTCCCCTGGGAGATGGAGCTGAACATCACGCACCATATCCTGCAATTTCAGAATTGGCAAGTGGTGAAGGCTCCCTTTGCTTCTGCTAAAGACTGGCTAACCACACAATTATATTATAGCATAGGCATAGAGGATGCAGTGTACAAAGAACGAATACATAGCCAACATGGGATTATTTGGTGATAGTGCCATAACTGGTAGACAAAGGAAGGCAACAAGAAGCCATAACCAAACCAGAAGCTCTCTGCAGCGCACAGATAGATGCCTCTCAGTCCTGGGAGCAAGTGGACAGTGAATGGTGAATGAATAATCATTTGATTATGTAAAACCCACATTTCTGCAAGTTTCACACCTGAAGACCTGTAATCAATATCCTCATTTCCTCACAACTCAAATCACCAATGACAAGAATAACTTTCTCCTCTGCCCATGACCTTAGTTTGAGATATAAAGTTGCAACCATTTCAGTGTTCCTAAACCTATAATGAATCAA
This sequence comes from Buteo buteo, assembly GCF_964188355.1. Classification (NCBI taxonomy): domain Eukaryota; kingdom Metazoa; phylum Chordata; class Aves; order Accipitriformes; family Accipitridae; genus Buteo; species Buteo buteo. The sequence continues at coordinate 25,412,564 of NC_134182.1, forward strand.
AACCAAACATCACAGACAGGAATACATCCTGTAATGCCTGGTTGTTGAAGAGATAAAGAAACCACTCTCTTTGCCAGTATCCCATGCATGTCGGAACTTAGTAATAATATGTTTTGATCTACCAGCCTGCTATGTTGACATACTGAAACAAAAAGTGCTTCCACTCAGCCAAAACCACATATCTTGGCAGTCTACGTCCTGAAAGACAACAAAGACGTAGTCTAAAAACTTGGCAACTGTCCTGGCACGCTACATCTTGGGCTTAGGAAGTCAGTCACGCTATGCTGGCTCTGGTTTTACCATAATGCAATAACACAATGGGAAATTCTGGAGTTTTGGTCTTCAACACATTGTCTTTGCTGGTCTTCAGAAGCTGCTTCAGAAGCAAGGTAACTCCCTGAGCTAGGAAGTCATGCTCCTTCCTGTAATCCACTCCTGGTGAATGAAAGGTGTGAAATGGAGAAAAATACTTGGTGCTTACTGTAACTCCCTTTCTCTTATTTGCCTATTCACTATGGTAGGTGTTTTCTAAGACCTGAATAATTGCACCATGAACATAACACTTGCACACCTCTTTTTAAACATTAACCAACAAATTAAGATATCAGATATTAGATTCAGCCAGGGGTCCTGGAGGCAGATTAACAGAGGTCTCTACCGTTGATGAAAAGACACTGCACTGCACTAGCATTTTTCTAGTGTGATACTAGGCTGGGAGAGGGTAAAGGAGAGAAAATGGGGAAAACTTCAGGGTTTTAGGAGGTGCCTGGGCAATTTCCAAACAGGAGGCAGTCATCAGATACTATTTCTTATGGGTGGAGGTGGACTGTGATACCCAAATTAAAAAGTCATTGTACTAATTGCAGAGAAGGGGAACTAGTCACCCCTTGGGTTAGCTTTACTAATTCTAACACAATGCCGAAAGCACCAGAGCTATGTTAATCTGTGCCACTTCAGGATCTGGCCTTATTCTGCAGAGCGATGGCTGTGAAAACTTCACAAATAGCTTTTGAGGGCTTGAGAAAATATAAAGAACCTACTGTAAAACTCTTATAACACAACGAATCTCACCTCTTTGGGCTAAAGCCAGTGCATAAACAGTGTACTGTGCCAAAGAAATGGTGCTGGTTAATACTAGTAGACGCAAAAATTGGTTGTTTCACTGGACATCTAGAAAAAAAAAAAAAAAAAGAATTTCAAGGCAGATCAGGGCACCATCAGAAAAGCAAGCCTGACATCTGCACCGGGCAAAAAGGCAGAAAAGTTCTGAAGAGCACAGCCAGTAGACATGTGGATAAATACAGTATATGGATTAAAAGCTGTAGGGTTTCTGCAAAGTGAAGTTGTATATCAAAAATCTACTAGAGTTATCTGAAGGCAATAAACATGCAAACCAACCAGATCTCACTGATATTGTCTAACTGGGTTTCTAAAAGGCATTTGAAGCAGGTCATTCACAAAAGGCTCTTAAATAAATTAAACTGATCTAGAAAACGAGAGACTTCTCAGATGGAAAAAGGCTGTTAAAAGTTAAGGAATAACAGTGGGAATAATGTGGTGGTTGTAAAGATACTTGTCTTCTCTTCTCACAGTCTTTTCTCCCACACTCAAAATATACCCAAACCTTCCACTCCTCACTTGAAAATTGGGATCAGTCAGCCACAAATTATTCATTTATTTTTCCCTTTGAAAAACAAGATCTTGTTCATAACTTGAGGAGATAGTACTGTAGATATTTTCTCTTTTCAGTGAGACTTCAGAGGGAAACACTGGCACCACTGAAGACGTAGGCAGGGAGAGTGCCCATTCTGTTGGCAGAAGATCAAACGTTGTGCCTGTCTTCAGCAAGGACTTGGCAAACAGTAAACCAGAGATCCTACCTTCAATACCAGCAAGAGTTGTTGAACAAGTGAGCATACAATCAGTTTGCAAATACTTAGAAGACATTAACAAGACTAAAAATTATCACCATGGGTATCTGAAGAACAGAGTCTATGGCTTGGTGGATAAGTTGGAAGCCTTAGATACAGATACTTCTAGACTTCAGGAGGGTTTTTAGTAGCATCACATGATACTCACAAAAGCAAGTTAACGGACATTGGTATAAGCACAATGCGCCCAGCTTGTTGAAAAGACACTTTGAAGGAGCACTTCTCAGGAGTTTGGTGTCTACCTTTATGTATGTTCCTGCAAGGGCCTTTCCTGAGCAGAGTTGCAATCAATATTCCAGTGAACAGCTTAGAAGACAGAGGAGAGTGGACTGAAAGGTAACACACTATACTGGAAGGTTTTTAAAGCATTTTGGAGGATTGGACTTGAATTCACATGGAATGTGAGGAATCAGAAAGAGCAAAACCCAAACAAGGATGACATTTAGTAATGTCAGTTCACAGTGCAATACTTGGGAAAGAAAAATCAAATGCACAAGTGCTTAGTCAAAAAGGGAGACTGGGGCTGAGGCTGATTCTAAGCTGAATATGAAGTAATAATTTAATACTGTTAATTCAACTCAGCTATACTAATGGCAGTATCATACATATCTCACAGGAGATGATGAAGGCTTGCTTCTCTTTGCTGGAAAAGACCTCAAATGCCACATCGTGTTTGGTTATAAAAGACGTGGAGAAACTGGAGAGAGAGTCTGGATTTCAAGACACTGAAGTATTGACTATGAGAGAAGATTGCTCTTGCTTACACTAGACACAGGCAGGTTTGGGGAGGGCAATTGGATACTAATCTTCCAATGGATTGCTCTAAAGGTTATTTGAGAGAGGATTGTAATAAATTTCTCTCCACAGCCACTCAGAGAAAATAAGAAGAAATTATCTTTATTTGCAGCAAAGAAGATTTAATTTGGATGTTGGGAAGAAACCCAACTTTTTTGATTGGAGTCCTGAACTAGTGGAATAGACTCATTAGGGATGTTGGAAGTTTTCAGAAACCCACTGGACAAACCCTTTTAGGAAATGCCTAAATGCACGTCATCCTCTCCCAGTGAAAGGACTTGACATAGATCTTGCCTAAGGGCTCTTCCAAACACCATCTTCTGAGTCTGCGATTTCATTTTTAAGTAGTGGATCTTTGTTTCTGAAGTTTCATATAAATGTTCACCACTTTTTATTCACACTGAGACTGAGTCAACTTTATACAAGGTAATAGCTGGCCCGTATGTTGCATGCTGCGCTGATTTGTATGAGACTGTTATTATATTTGCTGTTTTCAGCTCAGCAAAATAACATAAAGACCTTATATGCTTTACCAATAATTTTTCTACCATCCACCAGTAAATGAGGAAAAAAGTATGAAAGGTGATGATTCCACAGTATCTGCTGTCCGTGCTGTGATACTGCCTATGGCTATAACTGACAATCCACCAAATGAGTACAGCCCATGTGAATCATTGTTACAAGGCGTTCAGTACATTTACAGTTCCATGCACCCCTATAAAATCACATCTTTGTTGCCAAGAAAACGTCTCTAAGCTTTAAAGATTATTTTTTTTTTCAACTACTGAGGGGAAACAATAGTCTGAAAAATTAATTCATACATGTGAAGTTCTGCTCAATAATTTGTGACAAATGGTAAGAAACCTCTTGATACACTGTGTGGCATCTGTACAGAACACAATATGTTGCATAGAAATAGGAAACAGATGTCTTCTAAGTGAAAGGATAAATTCTAATCTCAGTCATTACATGCTGACTTTTTCTTTTCCCCCATGGAAGTCTGTTCTTTAGGTTTTCATTTTCATTTTTAAACAACACTATTTTTATTACTGATCACTACAGAATATTTTGTGAAAATCAGGGTTGTTCTTTTTTTTCCCCAAAGTAAATGTGAAGTTCTTGTTGAGTGAAAATATAACTTTACTGTATAAAAAAACCTTCATAAGATAGCACATTCACCTACCCTAATGACCATCCCTACACAGGCTGTGTGTCAGCTACTACCATCAATATTTATTCATCCAACACAGACCTTCTGTTTTTCTTCACAGGCCAGGCTTTCGGGAACAGGCACAGAGGTAGTATCTGTAGTATCTTTGCTTGTCCTGTGTTAGGTCTTGTGACAAGTGCAACATCAGCTCATTCACAGGCAGGGCCCCTAAACATTGGCCACCATTAGGAGGTGGCATCCAGAGAATACAGTGCTGCCCTTACATGGAGCATATAGTAATGGAAAGAAGAAAAAAAATTGGAAGATTAAAAGAAAACATTTTGAAGTATCCACCAGACACAAATTGACATGAGTGCCAGAATAAGAGGATGCTGAAACCAAAGGAGGGCATAAAAATAGGGTAATAATAATAATAATAATAAAAGTACCAGTAATCTATGGTAAGTTCATTTCTTTCATTGCTTGCCTGATTGTCCTAGGGCAGGAATCTGTCAACAGAGACTAGTATTAATAACGTCAGTCAGGCATGGCCCAATACCTCTTTGTCTGGTTTAATGTGCTATAGGAGACAGGGACAGTTGGAATCCCTTGCAATTTTCAGCTGAGTGCTAAGGAAACCTAGCTCATTTTCATCCAGATATGTTCAGATGTTAAATTTATGAGTTTAGGTGGAACACATCTGAAACTCAATGGTTTTTCATGGTATAAAGCTTTCTGTCTTCTTTTGGCTAGACTTGCTGTTTGAAGATTTTGTATTAATCCCAGCCTGTAAGCCAGAGCAACATTGCTGGGTGTGAACCTGGAGGAACCGTCGAAGCAGAAAATGGTTTTCATTAAAACCCAAACCATCACATTTTGAGCAGCTCTGCTTTATTTCAACAATTTTTGGCTTAAGAGATTAGGCAAGTGGCTAAAAACCTGATGGTCTCATGCCCCCTCATCTGCAGCCACTTTCCAAAGGAGAGGAATTATGTTTGAATTCCAATTTTGTCGTGTACCCATCAACACACAGGCATCAGCCAATTCAGCAGTTGTGCAAATAGACTCTTGCCCATTAAAAGTCTACAGAGATGTGCCATTCATGTCAAGTCCTGAATTAACCCAGTGATAAAATGGTGAGTGTCTTCACAGATTAGTTTTGTGCCTTTTCTTTTTCACTTGAAAATGTCTGAAATAATTTTAATGTGTTAGGACGTTCTGCCTCTGCATAGAACATATTTTAAGAAATGCACAGTGTGGGAATCTGCTATGCATCCTACAGACACAGAGAAAGCACTCAAAAAGGGGAGAAGATGAGCACAGATAGCTTTGATCTGTCCTTATACCTTCTGGATGCAGCGTTGCTCCAGCAGTCCAAATAAATCCTCACAGGCGCTGCAAGGTGCCCTAAATCACCCCTCTTGCAAAGAGCAGCATTTCTGGGCAGGAGTGCCACCACGTGATTTTACTGCCTTCCAAAGCCAGCCCCACTTCTGGCATCGTTTCCATGGCCAGGTGTGGGAGAGCTCATTAGATCACCCCTCCTTGTCATCTTAATTCCTGACCTGCAGTGTCGTCCCTCTTCATTTTCAAAGCTATTAGACCCCTTTTATAAATCCCTGTCCTCTCAACCAAAGCACAATCCCATACATTCTTCAGTTTCTGGGTAATACCACTGTGAAGGTGAGTATTCTGGTCCACTACACATAAATGTATTGCAAAATGATATTCATATCTTATCAGATGATGGGAGTAAAATGGGTGTTGTCTTTCTGGACAGCCAACAATGGCAGAAATGTATCCACATGATAATCTGATTATGTTCTCATAGTAGACAAAATATTCAATTATGTGCTTACTTCTATTTAAACTTATATTCTTCGTGGAAGATACTAGAAAACAGTTTTATTTAACAACTGTACTAATAACCTGTGAGAACTGAGAAACAGTACAATGGGACCAGAGATAAGAAATGGGAAGAAAGTAAATCAATAGGATTACTCTCTCACTCAAATTTAAATATTTGCATTTGTGGGATTAATGCCTAATTGACATGACTAAGAAAAATGTTGGCATTCTGTTGGCGGAATACCTTTCGTATACATGGTTTATGTAATGAAGAAGTCTGGGAATACGTGATGCTGGAAGAAGTGTGAAAAATGAGGACTGGTATAGAGGTCCATGCTGAATATGAAATTGCAGTCAAGCTGCCACAGTGCAGGGACCGTGTAGCAGAGCAGATGATGGATACTCCTACATTTTGGTGAACTCATGGTGGGGGCTGTAGCCCGGGCAGAAAGGCAGCGATGCCTCATTTCTGCAGTGATTGCAAGTTTATAGTCCTACTTAGTCTGTTTAAATGTGTTAGGTTCCTGATTATACTACATTATTATGCTTCAGCCAGGTGGTTGTCAACTCTGATCCTCTAATGGCAACTTTTCTTAACCCGGAAATACCTTAGACAAGATGACCAGCTTCAGCTGCTCCCTTTTAGCTAGAAAAGCCTCACAGAAGCCTGATGCTGCAGCTACAGACTTGTCCTGGTGACTTTTCATACAAGGACAGCTTTGCAAACAAATGTATTCAAATACTCATATACTAACAATGATTTTTGTCCTCTAAACTTGATTTCCAGGGGCAAGTCTTTAAGCTGTTGGTTGGGGCTGGAGGGATGGGAGAGGATCACCACGGGGCGTCTTGTTTGCAGTGCAGATCAGAGGTGGGGAGAAAGGGCACCACTCCCCTCGTCCCCTCACTGCACCTGCACTTGTTCTTTGCAATGCTGAAAAGCTTTTTACAACAAATGGTGCCAGTTATACAGTAAGAAATCCGGGCCTTGGATGGATGTAGAAATACATAAATAAGCAAAGAAATGAGAAGGAGTAAAAGAAAAGCAAAAGGGGCTTCAGTGGCTGTAGTTGTTTTCCTTGGATCTTCTTTGGACTGTTTGCTTTCTCTCTCTGAAATTATTTGGGTGAACTGGTGACTCCATGGTGTTTATTACTTTAATTATCAATGAACCATGCAGATGAAATTTACTGAATAATAAAGCTATAGACAGATGTACTCTGCAGATCGTCATGCACAACTGCAAATTTGGGAAGAGAGCAAGATCTCACTTACCACATTTAATTGGGCACAGACCAGAAGGACTCAGGAATTTATAGCTAATGTTTTCATCTATTAAAAAAAAAGATGTTTCTGATTTGGAAATTATTGGCTTAATTCAATTTAAATAATTTCAGCAGGAGCACCTTGGAGTCATCATTGCTTCCAGACCTTGACTTACTTGGGGGATGTCTGGAGGAGGGAAGAGTGGAAGTAAGGAGGAGCAGAGAACAGAGCACACTGCAAAAATTAAAAGACATAGGGAACTGAGTGCATTGGATAAAAAACACCGATTCATGTTTTCCTGCAGCCAGTGGCCAGTGTGGGAAGCATATTAGAAGCACAGGAAATAGGGATTGCCCATCAGCACCAAATGGGTCATAAAAGGCAAGTGAAACTGCCAAAGGCCCTAGAGGCACTGGCAACTGCTGTCGAGCTCCCAGTTACAGGAGAGGTTGCTCGATTTGGCCACCTCTTTGCTGTACCCAGTTTTTACAAAGTATAAAGACTCCTGTGAGGAGCAAACTTTGAACTAGTTACTATCAGAATTCATTTATCTTCTCCCCTTCAACAGATGGCATCAGCTCTGCTCGTGCAAGAGGAAAACAGAGCAGTAACAACACACAGCCATGAGTAGCAATCCCAGGGTGAAAACTGCAGGGCTGCAATGCCTTTTTCGGAGGGGGGGAGGGAGCATGCAGAGGGAGAAGGGAGGAGTGTGGATGTCGCATGGATGTGTGCCGAGTGACCCTACGCCTCCAGTTTCTTTATTTTAAATTTTTTTTTTTAATCCCAGTAAAGAAATCCTCAGATGCCGGAAATTTCTAGACAGAAATTATTATCTTTGTGCTGTGCTTAGAGTACAATACCAATTACAGGCTCATTTGAATGCCCATGTGAAGTCTTTCCTTTGGCTTCATTGCTCTTTGGTTATTCTCTGTATTCTCATCCCATTGTCAGCTTCTTGCTGATAAAGATGTGATAGAAATAATTACTGATACCTTTGGTGTGGCAAAATGAAAAAAAGTAAATACCTAAGAAAGCAGTTCTTCTGACAGCAGGTAGCCTTTTCTGAAATGATATATTCTATGATTTTGAAGCAATACTAACAAGTGAATGTCCTAGCTAACAAGACTGTCTTCACCAGCCAAAAGCATCATATCATTCATGGAGTTACACAGTGTGAATAACCTTAAACCCAAAGAACTAAAACCCTTCCTTCATCCAATACCCTACCTGACATCAAACACAGAATTGGGCTCCTTTCCCCTTGGCAGAGGACTGGCAAAAGTACCGCATTTTTCACAGCCACCTTTAATCCCAACAAGCAGAGCTCAGGAAATACTGCAGGGGATTGCTTCTCAGTTTACTTAGGTATTGGCCTTTCTGCCAGCCACGGTTCGTCAGGTCTTGCTGGGGACTCTCGGCCGCAGAGCTGCCTTGGCATCATTATGCACCAAAAAGCAACAAAGGGAGCTCAGCTGGCTTCAAAGGTTGTGGGACCCGTGGGGGGGAGCTGACAAAGAGCGAGGAAAAGTCAGGCTTCAGTAACTTTTAATGACAGCTCTTGTTAGGGTTAAAAAAACAACTCAGCCATCGTGCTGTGATTCAATCTGAAGGGGAGCCCATCACCCTTGCTGCTACAGGTCGCAGCACTGTGAAGGAGGTTGTTATCCTCAAAACTAATCATTCAGCGCTACGGCAACAGGCATGCAATGCCAAGCTGAGATGAAAACTCACTGCTGCCTGCCAGATTGGAGACTGATTACTGCCACTTCTGCCATCTCATCCTCCTTGCAGGATCCTGTCTCGCCTATCAAATTACATTTTTGTTCCAAGTGGGAAAAAGCAAGTTGTTTCAGCAAAGTCCATCTTTGTCCCTTTCCCAGGCCCCCTAATAAGCCCCTGGAGTAATACACTCACTGGTGCAGATGGACACTTCAAATAGCACTAGCTGGAAAAAGTCACAAATAAATTATCATCCTTTATTTGTCCCATTTCTTAGTACTTCTTTGGCTAACAGAAAAGAAGGTTTAACATTTTAGAAAGCTCTTCTCCTCCTTTCCTGCTTTTGCTGGAAATAAAAAATATGGAAGCAAAAATCAGCAGTCAGGATTGGGACCAACGGACAAGGCTTCCCAAGCCTTTGAAACTCTCCAGAAATGCCATATACTTGACCTTTTTTCTCATCAATCCCACTCACATGAGTCCCTGGATATCCTTCTGGCTTTAAGAGCATTGTGTCTGCCAATATCATGGATGAAATCCCTCTCGGTCTTAGTACATTGGCCACATCTTCTGTGATCCTCTACTGAGGATAATCTCTCCTCATCATGCACCTCTCAGTAACTTCCCTGTGTCAAGAATGGACTATGTTCTTGTTAGATGAGCGAGGCAAAGTGAAAATCCAGCTGTTGATACTTCTTTTCTTCTGAGCAGTATTTATTTACTATGATTTACGCTACAATAGCTCCTGAAAGCCCAGTGGAGATATGGGCCCTGGGATGATATGGGCTATACACATGAGATACAGCTACACACCCTGAAAGTTTGCAATCTAAAATAAGAAGACAAACAACTCAGATGTTACTGCAGACAAAGCAACTCACACATCGTGAAATTAAACAGTCCCAGTGGGAGAAAGATTTGGTTGGGTCTGTGCATAAGATTGGCAGCAATTCATCCCCTAGGAATATCAGTATAAAATGTGAGCTTAGAACAACATCAGTTACCATATATTTAATAATTTAAATGACATATACTTCATCTGTGCCTCATTTAACATCAGAATAGCCCATCTATTTCAATGGTCAGATATCTTCTCTACTGGCTGGATTTCTGCTGTACTACTGGTAGAGTAATGTTCACAATGAGTTTTATCATCAATTCCTTCCGAATTCCTGTTTCTCAGGCACTTTCATTCTCTAAAACAGCTCTTTATAGCAGTTATCTTGAACTTACAATAGCTTCACATCAAGAATTCAGAGGTATTACATGACTGTTATTGTAATGTCATTTGTGTATTCAGTTGCACAGAATTATGAAATGTAAGTATGAGAAGGCGTTTAGAGAATTTATGTATAGACATTTCACAGTCATTAGCAACCTCAGCAAAGCCCTCTTGGACCAACACAGGAAAGCAGAGAGAAATGCTCCTATTTTTCTAGCGCTCTGGAGTGTTTTTCCCATTTGTTGATTCTAGAATTTTTTTCAAGTGAAACCTAGTTCCAGGAGCATGGGAAATTGCCCTAGATTTACATCCATACACTGCAGAGGAAAAAACCCTGATCCCGCACAATAAATCATTTTCCATTTCATTTCAATATGCAATCGCATGACAGCACGCTGGGGAAAATGGAAATGTAATGGTACCGCAGCTGCACATGGGCACACCAGCAGGAGAACAAACACAAGATAATACTGAGTTCAGAAGTTCAGATCCAGCACAGGCTTATAAAAGCTGAATTACAACCTTTGCTGGACTCGAATCCTTAGAGCAACTCCCCCCCACTACACACACACACAGTGTCTTGTGTCCTACAGCAGAATAACTGGGGTGCTTAGAAATGACAGGCTTCAAGCGTGAATATTTCTGCCCTTTCCTTGCTATTTTCAGTAACTTCTCAGAAGAATCATGAACTTACTTTTTCCCTCCTAATTATGGGAGTTGCAAAAGACACAGCACACCAGATTTTCAATAATTTTCAGTCCTATTTTTTAGCATAATGGAAATGTCAGGGCAATAGCATGATGCATTCACACATAATAGTAGCTTTGTTTGCAGGAATAAAAAATTCCACAAAATGAACATGCTTCTCAGTGTACGTAGGGTAAAAACCTATTGGATTTTAATGCCTCAGGATGTGAAAAATCAACATTTAACCCAAGGTGCTCATCACATTTGGATGGAAGCACCACTCCTAACCCAAACTGGCTGCTGGGCTGGCTGGGAGAGAAGAGCTGTGGAAAACGTGCAGGGCTGAGCAACTCCTGCAAACTTATGCACATTTGCTGGTCAGCAAAACGACCGTCTCAAAACCACCACCTCAGCCAGGGTAACGTTTCATACTACTAAGTGTATTTGTAGGAAATGGAGCTCCCTGGTGTCCGATGCCCACCCTCTCCTCCACACACACAACAGTTCAGAGCAAGCGGAGCCATGATGGGAATCTTCCCTGATTTTTGTTTTAATCACCGTTCCTGGGTTTCTTTGCTGTTTTAAACCAGAACAGAGTCTGTAGCAAGAAGAAGGTGTGGGGAGAGGACAAGGGTGCCCTATACATCTCCTGGGAGGGCTCCTGCCTGCCACAGCTGAAACCATGGAGATTTTTGTGGGACTTCAGCAAAGGAACAGACCCAAAGGGAAAGGCAAAAGGAGCCAATGAAGGAATTTGGCAAAATGGTTGTTTTGTTGCTGTGGCTTGCTGCTGGGCTCCTTTCTGATGGTGATGCAAGGGAACTGCCAGAAGGTCAGAGCACATGTGCTGAAGGGGTTTATTGGCTTGTGTGGCCCCGGAAAGACCTAGTTGGTGTTGTATGCAGCAGGTCTCTAATTTGGTTTTGTTTGCTGTTTTCTGAAAGAGGGTACTCTTTTGCATCTGAGAACCTAAAATTAGGCTCTTAAATCTGAATGTAAACCCTTAAATAAATGCTGCCAAACATTTTAGTGGGATTTGGCAGCACCTGGACTAATACTGAATTCCACATTGCAGGCAGCATCTCACTGCAATACGACCATGTATTTTCAGAACAATGGATTTCATAGCAACCATGAACTCCATCACAACCCAGGGGAATGAGCTGAATCCAATATCCACCGGACCTCTGTCTCACAGGAGATACCCATAACAATCTGGCCAAAAGCACTGCAACTGTTACATCTCATTGTGATTTAGCAAAAGTAATAAAACAAAAGAGTACCTGAAATAAAGTCACTGAAATCTGCTTCTTTCAACACACCTTCCACAGTCTTTTTCTTCCCAAATTTACCTTTCTTTTCTCATATTTAGGAATCACTAGAACTATAGCTCCCCTCTTTTAACCTACAGCCATTTCTCACTCTTTCAGTTGACCCACCATGATCTCATGCCATTCCAGCGTCGTTTTACTACAAGTGAAATCCATGTACCGATTTGCACTGTGTATTCCCCTCTCATCCTCGCTTAGATTTTCCTAAAACACTTCTATAATTACACAGTCATCAACAACAACCTAAGAAAAGCAGTTGGAAAACCTGTTTGTTTCCAGTAGAGAAGGAAATAGCTTTTGCTACTCTTTCAGTTTTATTGGCTGCTACAGTGATAGGGTCACCATAGGAGCTTGGGTAGATATGTTCTGCTGCAGGCTTATTGCATTGCCCATGATTTCCACTCAGAGGACCCTGGAACAAACAAAAATCATAATCCTGTCCCCCCCATCTGTCTCAAACAATATCTGAGAGTAGAAAAGAACACTCATTTGTCTTTTTAAAAATGATATTTTAATTACTCATGTCATGCCTCAGCAAAATGGCTAGCCTTTTGTTAAAATGGGGCTTAATTGCGTTACGGAGCCTTCATGGGACCCTCGCACATAAAGCGCTTTTCTTCAGACTTTCAAGACCTAAATTTGCAGTTGGCTCCTGACCAGCGCACTCGAGCAGATAGGCACGTAGGTAGTGGGCAGACCCTGTGTTGATGAAGTAATCATAGTTGACTGCCTCGCCTGTGCTATTCCACAAATATGCCCGCAAACAAAAATTGGACATGCATGTTGGTTTTCATTTTTAATTCATTTAAAAAAAAAAAAATGCCCTTGGTATGTCAGAAAGCATGGAGACACCTTCACGGACTGTTGGCTACGCTTCGGCAAAGCTTTACAACAGTCTGTTAGACAAAAAAGAGACTGATGCAGATACCTTAATAAGCATCCCATCTGTGAGGTCATCGGGATATTTCAAACAACTTTCAGCTCTCATTAGTTTAGCAGTTTCCACAAGCATGTCCTTATCTTTTGTAACTTTTGCAGCCAAACTTCCTGGGAAAGCCTCTGAGCTGGGTGACATTCTTACCCATGGGTCAGTCTGCAGTAATGAGCCACCAATTTATGTGTCCTTTGCACTCTCGGGCAGTATATGTTTATATTAACCTTTCACGTTGTGAATTTTTTCCTTTATCCGTGTAATTCTCTGGCTTCTACCATGCAAATCTCATTATTCCTAATAGGCTGCAATTAGGATCTCCAAGCTGTTGATCACAGTCATTTGGAACAGTGAAGGGCATTTTCCAAGAATAAGTGCTTTTTCTGCTATATTAATGATGGAATGTGTAACAGAGACTATGCCTGAAAAGTAATAGTGAATAACGGAGCTGCAGGCTAATGGGAATCCTTACCAAGTCTCTGGTTTTGTACCTTCAATTAACACAGAAGGTATAGCATAGTCTATTGCTTCACATAAAACACTCTATGCACAACGTTGCACGGAAATGAGATTTACGATTTTTCAAGTCTGCTAGGCCTGAATGAGTAAATGGGTATTTATTACAATTTCTTACAGTTTTATGCACTTGAAAGAGATAAAGCAGGTTCATCAGCAGTTGCCCACATGCGAGGTCTTTATTGCACTAATGAGTACCCCTCTAAAGAGGATGTTGTAACGCTATTTTCTTTTCTAAGAAGTCCCATGTCTGTATTCAGAATTTGTTGGACAGAAACATGCTGCTTCTTAAGGTGCAAGAGGGTAATATCCACAGTCCTTATTCAGATCTTTCTTTGGCTTCTGCTGTTTTCTCTATTTTGCGTGAAGGACATGGGTAGAAAAATAGAACTGGTGAAGCACTGGTAGCAGATGGATGCAGTATGAAGAAGTAAGTATTTGCAGGGCCTTAAAAGATAAAACCAAAACTTTTGAATTGGATGCAAAAAGCAAGGACAGCCCCAGGAGTGAGCCAAAAGTGTGTGTGTATGTGTGTGGTTGGAGGGGTGTCTCCCCAAATCAGGACAAAGGGACAAATATGATTTGGGGAAAAAAGTGAAAAATGGAAGCTAAGCAGAAGACATTGCAGTATATCAGGAGTGGGGTAGTCAACAGCTGGACTAAAGTTTTGGTGGGAAGGCTGAAGTAGCAGTGTAATAGAGAAGATATTACCAAAAAAAAGGCCTGGATGGGAGCAGTGCAAATGGGGCTCAAAGAATACCATGATCTGAAAAGCCCGAGGATGGGCAGGGCAATGGTGAAGGTTAGGAAGGACACAGTAGGATGGGAGAGACTGATTTCACACTTGGAGGTACAAAGCTATATTCTGATCACATTTTATATTCCAACTGTCTTCATTTTGCTCTGCTGTAAACTGAACATAAGGTTTATCCCCTCTGTTATTAACCTGCCTTTTCCAGCACTGTGTATCAGCTCACTTGATGTGTACAACATTGGTCTTTTCAAAGCAAATAGAAAATTATTATGAGGCCCCAAATGACCTGAGTAAGGAGAGGAAAACTCTCCAGTCCAGACTTTCTCAGCTACCCACTGCCTGCACGAGCTCCTCTGCCTTCCAATAGATTCCCACCAAAATTAATAATACCCGAAAAAAGTCTGTTAGGAAGAACCACTCAGATCATATTTGCATCACCAGGAAGAGCCTTGAGTTTGGATGTAACTAGTTCTGTGGGTTTGATAACCATTCCTCTTATTTCTTTCTTGATGTTTACCTAACATACTAATTTTATTCTGCATTCCCTATTTACAGTTTAGACACCAGCAATGGCTTTTCTGTCAGTACTTTCCATAACCACCCTTTCACATAGAGGTTTCTTTGGAACTGCATAAACGATCCACTCTCCCAGGCAGGCTGGCTTCTAGGTTTCTCCCTTTACTCTTTTTGTACTCCCTTACAAATCTTATAAAATACAATCTTTAAACACAACAATCATCGCATGCTTCATGATACTTACCTGTATTTTCCTGTTTGTTTTCATCTTTACAACTTGTGCATTCGGATGGAGTCAGTATGATTTTCCTTTTACTGTTCCATAAAATAGGAGTAGCTTATGCACATTTGAAAAGGGAATTTCAACAAGAGTAAAATCCCTTTCCTGTCTCAGAGAGAAATGTTACTGTGGGTTAAATGCTGTGTTTTCCTGATGCTAACTTGATGCAATTTAGAACAGACAAGTGAAATGCACTGTTGGACCAAAAAAAAGTGAGGTAAGGAAGTTAAACAGCCAGTCCTGGGCAATGAGAACTAAATGAAAACAGCAGCCAATGCTTTTTAAAGGACTTTTGCAGAGATATATCAAAACAATATTTACGTCCAAAAAAGGCTGTATTTGCATTTGAGATCGAAGATTTGTGTATGTTTTATGATTCTGAAGTACCACACACAAACCATTCATGAAACACAAAGCTTTTGCTGTGGATGTCCTCCAAAGATGTCACTTTCCTATACTTTGTGATATAGGATGTTAACTTTTGGAACTGACAGAAGCACGGACATCTAGGGGGAGAGCAAATTTAACCCAGATGTTCTAATCAGGTCTTGGTCTCCTCTCTTCAAAAGGCTTCATAGGAAGCCCCTTCATAGACTTGCAGTAAAAGCAGGGGGTAATGTTTTAGACAGCTAAGATAGCAGTATGTCTTTTGTTTATTTGAACTGATACCTCTCAGACTGATGATTCACAGCATCATGGTAACTGTTCTGCAGACCCAGGTTAAACAATACAATTTAGTGTTTTCAGTGACAATTTAATGGCAGGTTGTCGATAATCAGTCCACTCATCCCAATTATTTGGGAAGCAAATCTGTAAGACGTCCTTTCTCTCTGTTTCCTGGAAGCTCCCGGAGATGCAATAAAGGCAGCTTTGCTTCCAGGAGCCTGGCATGGCCTTGCACACTGCCAGCCATCTCCATCTGCGAGGGCGTACAAATGCTGTGTGGTTCTAACTCCACAAAGCATTGACTTCAAGGTGCAGATATGTGCTTAGTTATACAAAGACCAATGCAAACGTGAAAAAAATGTAAAGCAAGTAAGATTATCAAGAAGAAAAACAACTGCTGTCAGAAACCTGACTTTATGGTCTGTAAGATAAACAAAAGCAGTATTTATGGGTAATTATTAGCCTTCCTGTGCTCTTCATAGATTAATTACTCCATTGTAGGGGGTTTGGGGGGGCAGACATAGCCTAGATCTCAATGCGGTAGCTTAAACATGGGTGTTTAGAGGCATCTGAGATGTTCTGGATCTCTTTGCCCCCAGATGCCACCCAGAAGATTATGTGTTTCCTGTAGATCCTGTGTCATGTTTGTCTGTCCTGCACATGTCTGCCTCATATCCATATGTATGAGAAATTAATCATTCAAGAATGGACTAGCAAATTCCCAGAGCACGTAACAGCCACAAAGAGTCTGCAGGGCGATACCCCACTGGCCCAAGACCTGCTCATAATCAGGTGATGAAAGTTATCATGACAGGAAGATACATCTCCTTCAGCAGGCAGTAGTCTAGATTAGTCAGGCAGCATCAAGAGAATGGAGATAACGCTCAAAACAATTGAGCCCTGCCACAAGGGTGAAAAGGGACCCTGCCCACACACCACTTCCTTTGCCCTGGGAACATTCCTGTTTGCAAACAGGGAACTGCATGCAGGGCACAAAGTGATGGGGAGCCTGCCTCACACCTGGACACACCTCTTCAGTTTCTTAACTCCCAAAGCACCTTTCTTCCCTTAGGAGATCATCAGGTGAAGGACATACCAAGGCTGAAGCCAGGCCTGAATCAGTAGCGTATCAGCTACTCCTCAGTAGCTGCGTGTGGTTACATGGTCTTACCCTGTGGTACCCACAGGAAATGCAAGGGACTTATCCCTCCCAGGAAGCCCATGCAATATAGCACAGGGTAATAGTGTGATTATGACCTATCATTTCTGGGTAGCTGACCTACTGCCACAGTAACTTGTTTGCCCTCATAGACCTAATGGAAACCTAGTGCATGCTAAAATGCCAGCATGAAAACAAGATAAATCTCCGTCAGATTGTCATCAGACCAAATTTTAATCTTAATCTTTCAGGGCTAAACAATCCTTTCTGCTGAGGGCTCCAGATGGGATGAAAAGAATGCAAATAGCAGTCTAATCAGCATGACAGAAAAGGAAGATGTGGGAGCAGAGCCTTGTTTTCTACTATTTGAAACCCAGCCAATGAGTCATTTAATCTGCAGCAACATGTATAGTACCGGTAGCTTGTAAATGAGATGATTAATATAAATTTAAATTTTTTTTTTAAGATGTAAAGTTGCAGATAGTTTCCTGTAGGCAGGTGGAACACCACCTCTGGCAACATCCAAATTGTCCGAAAGAATTAAGCATCAAATTTCTTTCAGCAACCTGTGTAAGTACTTGGCCAATTTCAGCAGATACAATCTCACTAATAATATTTCTTGCACTTTATTTCACGTTGGTTTTGGTTGGACTTTTTTAAGGTTTTGTTTTGGGAATCAACCACAATAGAAAGAGAGGTTTTAAAAATTAGATCCCCTCTTTTTCCAAATATTTATTTTTCTCTCCATATCTGACTAAGCTTGTATTGCAATAAGTCTGTGTTTTGTAAGCTGGAATGGTGCTTCATGCTTAATCAGTAGGTGCTGATGGGGTTTTTTCCTGCTATTTATAAAGAAATTCTCCACAAAGGGAGATAGCAGGAAAAAAGCCCACAGAGAGGTAAGCTGCAGAAAAGCAGCTATGTGAGCTTCACTCTTTCAGCCTGTACCCTCCATTTGCCTTTAGTAGACTGAGAACAAGTATTTAAAATAAACCAAAATAAGGGACTCAAAAAGTGCACACAGGTGCTCACCCTGCCCAGGCTGAAGCAGTCTCTACCATGCACAGACGGGCTTCAGCACCCAGGTGAGAAGAGGGATGAGGACACGAGGAACTTCAACCTCTTCCAATTTTAGTAGATTAGTGAGAGTGAAATACTGCCTGCAGTTCCTGGAGACAAAGTGCCAAACCATTTGCCCGCGCAGCTGTGTGTGGGTGCCGGGCTGTGCCGGAGGAGCGCGGGCTCACTGCTGGAAAGGGGAGAGGGCAGTGCTCTTCCACTTGCAGGGTGGGCTTACGTGCCACTCACTTTCAGAGAGGTACGTCAGGAAAGTTTGTCCTCAAAACCAATATGAGCCATGGCTTTTCCCTCAGCTCACCTCACTAGTATTTCACTTCCAAAGGCCTCTTCGTAAAGCTGGCTTTACAGGAATTGGTAGTATCTTTAATCTAGGTTATTTTAACTGAGACCTTGGCATGGAAAAGCAGCCATAGTCTAAAAGCACAATTTAAATCCAACTGAAATTGCTGGAGAGACTCCTGCTGGGTTCAGTGTACTTCGAATTTGGTATCATGAAACATCTTCTGCCAACACATTACAAACCATGGTTGCAAAGTGCCAACAGACACAGGTTGCCTTCACACCAGACCAACGCAAGGGCAGTGCAAGCTCCTCATGTAAAAAGTCCTTACAGATTTCTATTGTGTAAATATTCTCTCTTTCCAGATTAATTTAAAGTCCCATTTGGAGAAACGTCAAGGGTTGCCAACAGCTTCTAGCATTATCCCACATTTCTACAGATTCAAATGATAAATTGATATCTCTCTGTTAAATAAAACTGAATAAAGTTCTGGTCAAAAGAGTAAAATATTTTAAAAATAAATTGAACTGTAGCACTCTCATTATTTTTCTTAACTGTTCAAATCTCCCAGTCCTCTCCACTCCTGTACAGAAGATATTTCACTTTTTAAACATTTGTTCCAGCACTAACTGCACTGACTTTATTAAGGTGATTCCATTTCTGCTGTGATTGAAATTGCTGTGGTGACTTTACTGTAAGATTCACTGACAATGACGCAGGCAAAAAAAAAAAAAGGAGGCCAAGAGTGGATTAGACTCTACTTCTACAAATATTTCTGTACAGATGGATGCACATGCAGAAGTGATCTCACTGAAGTCAGTGGGATGAAACACCAACACAAAGGATATAGGTAAGTGCCTACGGTAAGGTACGTAATTAAGCTTCCATAGCCAGCAGTTAAGTTTGATATAATTGGGGAGGTAAGAGTGTGGACAGACCCTGGAGGCACCTAATGATGGGACAAGCTCTTCAGTTTCTTGCTGCAAGCACAGTTAAATGATTCTTATTAATGCTACAGCCAAACACCCTGTAGGATGGAGAATATGGATTCAGTATTGGCTGTGGAACAGCTACCCTTACAAAGAGCCTGAGAGACATCTGCCCTGAAGAAAGGCAGCTCTCCGCTAAACTAGTTTTAAACTAATTCATGAAAAGTGGCACAAAATTAAAGTCCCTCTGCAACAGTGAACCTGTTTCAGGACCGTCTTAAGTTCACTACAGCAGGTTTTAATTTGTATGCAAAAGACCACGTTCAGTGAGCTTGCTGCCAATTAAGGTTATTTATAGAGAACATGATGTTTAGTTTCAAACCTCACAGTTTCAAGGTAGAGAAGGCAGGGCCTGAATGAGTATAGATGAGAGACTCCCAACAGCGTTGGCACGCAGCAAGAAACGACATTTGGCTGCAGACAGACAGCCCAGAGTGATGCAGCAGCATGGGGACAAAATGTCCCTGCCCACCCTTGCTTGGGCTGCCACCTCCTGGCTTGTGAGAGGCCTCCTGTCCCTCAACTAGTGTCAGCAAAACCAAGTAATTTCAACTCAAAGAGTCCTGGGAGGAGGAGGGGGGGACATTTTGCAGGAGGTGGAGGCTGCAGCCAGTCCCCTGCAGTGCAAACAGGCCACAACCCACATCTGGGGATACTCTGCAACAGCGAGTCTCGCTCCTGAAGACCATGGAAACCTTGCCACTGGCAGGTTCTTTAGCCAAAACTTTGCTTTTCATGCAGGTATTTAGAATTTTTTAAATTATTTTAAAGTATTTTTGAAAACGTCACTTTCCTGGCAGGGTTACATCAAAGCCAGGAGAGGTTGCACACACTACAAAGTCACAGAGCAGCAAGCTGAGAGCACCCCAGGCTCAGAAGCTGCCAAAGGGAAGGAGCTGCTGGCAGGTTTTAACAGGCTCCCTCCAATGGAGATTTTTAATAAGCCCAAACACCACAGCAATAAAAATGTAATGTGTTAACCTGGGGTAAGCTTTAGAATGAGCTTCCTGAGGAAATCTTGCTGTTGATTTTCTGAGAGGCACAGCCTAGTCCTTATCTCAATCTATCTGGCCTGGCAGCTACTGAGCCTGTTGGCACAGGGCTTATCCAGTCCTTAACTACAAATCTTAACCATCAAATTAAAATTCATTTTAAAAAGGCTAGGTGAGTTATTGCTAGTGATTCTTAGAGACGGTGACAGTGTACCCTATGAAATAGGCACACATTACACTGGATCCTGCCAACTGCACTGCATTACGCTGAATGTGATGAGGTGTTTCTCATTATTACCTGCCGAGAAAAAATAAAGGTGTTTCCAGCAACAGCAGTATATTGCTAATGTCACAGGTGAGTAAAATCTCAGTTACAATGGTGTATAAAGTTCTTGCTATCTGTGTGTTCAGGAAAGATGAATTCTGTCTGAGACAGGCAGGGAAGGGCCACCAAGATGGCAAGAGAATGAGAATGCATGATGCAAGAGAAAAATGAAGGAATTTATCCTGACAAAAGAAAAACTGAGATATTATGTTGCTGCTGTTTAATACCAGGGGCCAAGCACCATGGCAGGAGAAAATCCAGCCAAGCTGCTGTGCTGATTTTGGCTGGCATAGAGTTGATTTTCTTCATAGTAACTGGTATGGGGCTTTATTTTGGATTTGTGCTGAAAACAGTGTTGATAATTCAGGGACGTTTTCGTTACTGCTGAGCAGTGCTTACACAGAGCCAAGGCCTTTTCTGCTTCTCAGGCCAGCCCACCAGCGAGTTGGCTGGGGGGCACAAGAAGATGGGAGGGGACACAGCTGGGACAGCTGACCTCAACTGACCAAAGGGATATTCCATGTCATGCTCAGTATATAAAGCTGAGAAGAAAAGAAAGAAGGGGGGATGTTCAGAGTGATGGTGCTTATGTTGCCAAGTAACCATTATGGGTGATGGAGCCCTGCTTTCCTGGAGATGGCTGAACACCTGCCTGCCCATGGGAAGTGGGGAATTAATTCCTTGTTTTGCTTTGCTTGCATGTGCGGCTTTTGCTTTGCCTATTAAACTGTCTTTATTTCAACCCACGAGTTTTCTCACTTTTACTCTTCCGATTCTCTCTCACATCCTGACGTGGGGGGAGTGAGCGAGCAGCTGTGTGGTGCTTAGTTGCTGGCTGGGGTTGAAGGAGAGTGCTCCAGAGCAGCCTGCCTGTAGGAGCAGTGAAGGCAAACAACCTAATCTAAGAATGAACCTTATTTTCAGTTTTTTACAGGCTTTAAATGAAATGTTTGGGGGGAGGTTGGTGTACAAAAATCAAAGAGGTCCTTCCCTTTCTCAGTTCTAATATTTTACAAATCACCGCGCTGTGGCACTATGTTGGCAGTGTTTCTCAGCTCTGCCCTGCTGCCTTCTGTGTATTGCACATTATCAAAATGCAAAATCCTCTGGCTTCTGATAACATGGTTAGCCAAGGTGACTTGTGCAGTAGCAACAAGCAAGAGATGATAACCTTCCTGTGGTCATGTTGCAAGTTACTGATCTATAGTCTATTACACTGAAAAGAGAATGCTGTAGCATGTTGTATTAATATAGCTCCATATTTCTTAATCCATCGGGGAGAAAAGAACTGCTCTCTGCTGTATACACTTTAAGATTTTTAGTTGTTAAAATAATTTGAAATTTTCATTAATCAATATCAGTAGATTTAGAGAAGGGTAAAACACAATTATGTGGGAAGCCTGTACACAGTCCATCCATCAAAAAGCAAAAGATAAATTTTCTGGAAGTAGCAAATAAACTGATATGAAAATTCTTGGTAGTGCTTTCTAAATAGATCTCCAAATCTGCTTGTATCCCAAATGCCTTGCTAAGAAGAGTGCAAAGGTGGTTAGCTCAGTAACAGTGACCAAGAGATGATAACTACTATATCGTTCTTATGATTAGACTGCAAATTAGAGATCAATACTGGGACATATGGAGAGAGGACAACAGTCCTAATGGGATCTATCTTGGCAGGAATGATAAATAATAACAAAACTGCCAAGCCAAGAATGAAAAAACATGAGCTGGATCTGAGTCACAATAATGATTTGAATTTTATGATATTTTTATATACCTATTACAATTTAGAAAATGCATTTGTCTCCTGTTTTGATAGCCCAGGTTTTTCATGAAACCAGAAAAACTGAAACTTACAAAAAGCAAAAGAGAAGGGAAGAAACTGTCATTCACATGTCATCAGGATGTAGGATAAATATTATGGGACTGTGGGACTGAATTAAACAATGGCAATGCTGCATTGGCTGAAATAAATGAAATGCTCACGTGCCAACTATTTCAAAAGAAGTTAAGATAAATGGCTTTTTCAGAACAGCTCTGTTTTCTAGTTATTAGATGTTGTTTTACTCCTCAGTAAGGTAAGTTTGGTGAGAGATCGCTTTGATTTATAAAACACTTTCTTTGTTGCAAAATCCCATCTATAAACAAACAAATTTATTGCAACTTAAGCTGCAATCACTCCTATTACACTGTCAGTTCCAATTAACTTCACTGTAATCTGGTACATCAGTTTATTATGACAGGCAGACACGGGTTTCTTCTCATGAGAACAAAGTAATGGATATGGGGAATGAAGATCTTTCTTTTAAGGCTGTAATCTGTTCTAATGCAGTGAAAACCACCACCAACAAGAACGAAAACAATGATGGATCCACAAATGCTGTGGATGTTATCTACCTAGACCTTAGTAAAGCCTTTGACACCATTTCTCACAGCATTCTCCTAGAGAAACTGGCTGCTCATGGCTTGGATAGGCATACTCTTTGCTGGGTAAAAAACTGGCTGGATAGGTGGGCCCGGAGAGTTGTGGTGAATGGAGTTAAATCCAGCTGGGGGCCAGTCACAGGTGGCCTTCCCCAGGGCTCAGTATTGGGGCCAGTTCTGTTTAATATCCCTATCAATGATCTGAACAAGAGGATCAAGTGCACTCTCAGCAAGTTTGAAGATGACACCAAGTCGGGCAGGAGTGTTGATCTGCTTGAGGGTAGGAAGGCTCTACAGAGAGATTTGGACAAGCTGGATCAATGGGCCAAGGTCAATTGTATGAAGTTTAACAAGGCCAGGTGCTGGGTCCTGCACTTGGGTCACAGCAACCCCATGCAGCACTACAGGCTTGGGGAAGAGTGGCTGGAAAGCTGCCCAGCAGAGAAAGACCTGGGGGTGCTGGCTGACAGCCGGCTGAATATGAGCCAGCAGTGTGCCCAGGTGGCCAAGAAGGCCAACGGCATCCTGGCCTGTATCAGAAATAGTGTGGCCAGCAGGAGCAGGGAGGTGGTTGTTCCCCTGTACTCGG
This sequence comes from Buteo buteo, assembly GCF_964188355.1. Taxonomy (NCBI): domain Eukaryota; kingdom Metazoa; phylum Chordata; class Aves; order Accipitriformes; family Accipitridae; genus Buteo; species Buteo buteo. The sequence goes on from NC_134182.1 coordinate 25,436,017, forward strand.
CACTGGTGAGGCCACACCTCGAGTCCTGTGTTCAGTTTTGGGCCCCTCACTGCAAGAAAGACATTGAGGTGCTGGAGCGTGTCCAGAGAAGGGCAACCAAGTTGGTGAGGGGCCTGGAGCACAAGTCTTATGAGGAGCGGCTGAGGGAGCTGGGGCTGTTTAGTCTGGAGAAGAGGAGGCTGAGGGGAGACCTTATCGCTCTCTACAACTACGTAAAGGGGGTTGTAGTGAGGTGCGTTCTGGTTTCTTCTCCCAAGTAACAAGCGATAGAACAAGAGGAAATGGCCTCGAGTTGCACCAGGGGAGGTTTAGATTAGTTATTAGGAAAAAAATCTTCACCAAAAGGTGAATGTCAAGCATTGGAACAGGCTGCCCAGGAAAGTGGTTGAGTCACCATCCCTGGAGGTATTTAAAAGACATGTAGATGTGGTGCTTAGGGATGTGGTTTAGCGGTGGACTTGGCAGTGCTAGGTTAAAGGTTGGACTTAATGATCTTAAGGGTCTTTTCCAACCTAAACAATTCTATGATTCTATAGTTTTTTGGTGCTTGCATAAAACAAGCGCTGGCATTCTTCTCACTGAGAAAATCCCCTGTTACGAGACCTTGTCCAGTATCAGTTTAATAGCCTCTGCACCACTTGCTGTAATGGTGAGGGTGCTGCTTTCCAACCATGTCGCCCAGGCAGGTGGTGTGGAAAGTTTAGCTTAATAATTCTCCCTTGTTGTTAAACAGGTTAAGTAGATTTCATTTTTTCCAAATACTTTACATGGAATAAATCATTTGAGAGTCCAGACAGTTATGCTGAAAGAATTAATTTATGCATGACAACACCTGTCATCACTTTTCTATTGAATCAAAAAACAGATCTCAAAGACAGCTACAGTTGAATAAGTTAGTCTTTTATTTACAAAGCAAAAAGTAACCGTGCTTCTTAAAAACTTCAAATATTTTGTTTGATGGCTAATGCTAGAAGGAAATAAAACAGTTTTAAGAATGAATAAGAAGATAGTCTGAAATGCCTTACTGTGGTTTGCTAATTATTTTTTCCCACATGACAAAGCAAGCTTTCATCTTATTTTCCGGCTTGTGGGTCTAGATTTTACAATGTGGGTGACACAGATGACACAACTGTGGGTCTACATCTCTTGGTTCTTCCCTCTGTTCTTACCAGAGGGGCATGGGGACAACAGCCAGGTCCTTCCTCTTCTACAACAAGAACTTCACCTTTTCTTACCTGTAGACTCCTTCTTAACCTCTTGACACAAGGGGTGTCAAACATGCATTCAAAAGAGGCATGCCCTGAGCAGATAAAAATTGGAGGAAAGGAGCAAGCAATGACCATGCAATTGGCCAGAGGGAGAAAAATAGGAAGGGAGAATATCTCAGGCTGACATCTTTAGAGGAACAAAATAACATATCAATAACTCTTCTCTTTTGCAATGATCCAGCAAGTGCCAAAGTCTTCCTTTTTGGAGCAGGAGCACTTAGATCTGGAGGTGACCAACTAGCATACATACCAATAATGCCCAGCTACAAAAATCCTACTCTCTTCAAAACTTGCTTGATGTTATAAGTATTCAGGACATGCTCAAATAAATCCTCCAACAAACATTTCCAACAAGGAAACAGGCTCTCTCACCTGTCTAAAATCTTGAAGAAAAAGGAGAGGCTGAATTCTTCTCCCGAGATGATGCTGAAAACACAAAGATTGGGAAAAACTCAAACTAGACACTGACAAAGTGTTGTCCATGAAACTGCAGCACCCCATAGCAGCTAGGCACACTCTTGATAAACAGGCAAATTAATATGTTACTTAACACCAATGAGGTTTGGCAGATATGTTTACCTACAGGCTCAAAAGATCAAATGATGAAGAGCATTGAAGTTGTAAGTTTAATGCTGAGAGGTTTGATTTCTGCAAATTTCACAACTATGTCAGGCTTTACATCCCTTCTAAACCTGTTTTTGAGCCTTTTCAAAGCACCTCTGAACATTCCCGCTACTCACAGAAGTATCCCGTCCTCCTCCCAGTCTTGCTGACTCCTAAGCCTAGTTGCTATTTCTTGGCAATGAGTCTCAAGCTTCAGCTGTACATTACAAAAAATGCATTTTCTTTAATCTATTTGGAATTTTCTCATATTTCATCTCTGACTGTCCCCTTGCTCCTGTGTTGTGAGAAAGGTAATAAAAGCAACAAATCTAACTGCTCTAAATGCTTTACTTATGTGTCTAATTTTACACATTCCCTTTTGCTTATGCCCTCCCAAATGAAAAAGTGCCAATCTTTTCCCTCCCTGTGGAAGCCTGGATTCATTGGAGGGGGCAGAGGAGCAGCCTTTTTCTACTCTTCCTGTGCTCGGAAGAGAAACTGGGAAAGCTTTGCTACCTCTGCAATCAGAAAGGGACTGACACATCATACCTGGTGAAGAATATCTAAAGACACGGAGATCAAGCTGCTGGACCAAGCATGTTCCAGGGAAAGCATGGTTTTTTTCATGCATCAGCCTGAGGCATCATTAGAAAATAATTTGCTTGTAGACTTCTTGGTTCTCAGGTTGAGGAAGGCAATGAGTAAATTAGGCTGTCCAGTGCTTTCCTGGATGACTCTGTCTATGTGCTGTCAGTCACTAACTAAAGCAGCTCCCACCTCAGATGTCAGTGGGTGAAACATGAGTAATTCATTTAGTCACCTTAAGACTCTTCTAAATCCAACGCTGCCTTCTTTCCTTCCAAGTTAGAAACTTCACTCTTTTCTAAAGCGTTGCTGATGGCAAGTGTTGCAGAGTTGTGCAAATCATTATCTTTCAAACACATTTCTTTAGTTATTGTTAGGTTTCAACATTACCTTTTCAAATCCCTCTAAGAAGTGTGTTTCCTAAAAGGAATAGTGATTACACAGCCATGCTGGGCTAAGGAGAATACAGGCTTTGTGCTAGTGAAAGCAGAGACTCAGATTTCAAATGTCATTGTTTGTTTAATACTTTTCACAGCAAAATCTGATTTCCCATATTACAGATATGAAATTACTGAAGAACTGAAAACTACCATGAATGGCTTGTACTACATTGTATAAAACCTACTGCTAGTAAGAGTCCTCATCTCAAAAACTTAGCAGGAACGTGGACCCAAATGTCTTGTTTGTGCAATGCACGTAATTTTTAAAGGGTCACAAATTACAAAAACTTAAATACTTGGATTGTCCACAGCTCAGGCTATATTAACTTTCCTTACAGAGCCACTTAATCTCTTCGAGCAACAGCAGTGACTTGAGGAGGTCTCATATATTTTTTATAATGCAAAGCCTAGAAGTTTCATCTAAAACTAGAAACAATTCAGCTACTTCTGAAGTTGTAATAAAGGAGTATGGGTAGAAATAGAGAGTCTTCTCATAAAGAAATGCAGGTGAGCTGAATGCATCTAGATCTGGATCCCTACTGACTTTAACAGAGTTTGTGGTCAAAAAGACAGAGAGCAGGAGTTCCGGCAGCAAATCTCTCTCTAATAGCTGTAGATGAGTTTGTTGCTGCCCCAACAAGAAGCAAGTTGTGTCAACTGTAAAAAACATGAGTTGGGATTGACTAGTCTGAGGCCATGAGGAAAAAAGACTGGGCTGACTGTGACAGACTTTGGATAAACCGCCTGCTTTGGAAACCCAAGCCAATGGCCCAAGTCCTGATTATGCATATTCACAGTATCCAAAATATGCAGACTAAATAGCTTAGAAAAGGCTCAAATGATCCTAGAATGCAGCCTGCCCCTGCACTGCTGCAAGGAGCACTCACTGCCCAAAGTCTTACATGATATCAACTTTTACCAGCGTGCCGAGGCAGGCACATACCCACCGTGTGCCCTGTCCATCCCCAGGCCAGTCCCTTCTGGGACTGGGTGCTTCAACAGCTCTGATGCAGTCCCACACACACCACCGGGAGGGGATGGGGACAGAGGAGACCGGCCATCCTCAGCGCTCTGGGGATCCAATTGGGTCTGATGCTGCTGCTGGAAAAAGCCATGTCTGAAGATGGCCTGACAGTCAGAGTCTTCTTGGAGATGAGAAGAAGGCAAAGAAATGCCAGTAACGTTACAGTTCTATAGATTAAAAAGAGAATATAAATAGGTGAAAAGGCTGTCGTGTAACCAGTACAATTGGCAAAATACCACTTCATTTTTACTCAGTATTGGTTTTTGATCAAAAACCCGTGTGTTATTAATGCTCTCTCTCCAGCACTGCATGAAGGAGAAGAACATGACATGTCAGGAAAGAAGGAGTGCTGAAGAATGATCCATGTAGTAATGCCTCAGAGCTTTTTAGTGGAAAGCTGGACTGAGAAACAACATATATGTATAAAAAGTTGGTGCAGTATGAAGCCCTGTGGAGCTCCATAATGCATAGACTAACCAGAAAACAAATTTATCAAGAGACTGATGTGGAAGACAGGAGAAGTGTGCTCTGATAAAGTCTTTCATAAGATTCAAGACTTCAGCACCCACAAAAGCACTGCCGTCCTCTGGCCAACAGACATAAGCTACTCACTGTGCACACTTTCATTAGTCCTACATGGAGTGGTATAAGCAGTGCAACTAATGAACCTGCCCCTGTAGATTTATGTCTTGTGGTTGAATTGTCTATTAAAGGAAGAGCCTGTGATGAAGCCTGCCCTTCGGCAAACCTCTGATGATACATCTCCCTTCTGCCCGGTTTGACTGAAGGTTATAGGAATGTCCGGGACCCCGCGGACCTCTGTCCCTCTAGTCCAGAGTGGCCAGTGGGTTCAAAGGCTGTTTGCAGGGCATTAACACACACATATGTGCAGTCAGCAAGTACTGCGCTTGCCTTGCGTCCCCAGGAAAATTAGCTAAAACCAGACACCTTCCTCATCTGCTTATTAAAGGAAAGCATCCAAGAGAAATGTGGGTAAATATTTTGCAGAACTGCTGCTTACTTCTTTTAAATAATTGCTGCATTAAGGGAAGTTGGAACAGCATCAGAGATCAACACATAGTTCAGATTTCATGAATAGCTGAGCTTGAAAAGCCAGGAAGGAAAACAGTCCAAAAAGGCTGTAGTGGTCAAGCACATCTGCTAAGACTCTTGAACAGGATCAGACTGTGAAAAAACAACAGTGAAAAACAAAGTGAGAGACCAGCGCTGCAGTGGCAATAGGACACAGAGCCTTCCCCTTCTGTACCATTTTCTGACCAAAATATCCCAGGTCCTAGAAAAAGACAGCTGTGAATCTGTCCTGGAGCCAGGCACTGGAACCAAAGTGACATAGAGAGCTGGTTTTACTCTATTTCACATCTTCTAAGCCCATATTTTATATATGTTCTTCCAATGTAAAAGATAACAAATAGCAAATAGACTTAGCAGGCAAGAGCCATTTCTAGCCCATTTAATTGCATGAAATTGTTTCAATAAACATAAACACAAAGAATATAAAGGGAAGCTAATACTTCAACAATATTAACAATCTCTGGTTATTCAGTCCTCTGATGACCCAAAAAGAAAATAAATGTATCAAGCTGGGCATGTGACACTAATTTTTGTCACTTTTCCTCTAATAATCTTGTACAATTTTTTATGTTTGTGGTTTACAATGTAGATAAAAACAGACCAGCATCCTGAAATACAGACTTATAAATGTCAAAATATAAGCAAATTTGCTTCTGCACTATCAGACTACTTATCTTATTAACAACTAGTCTTATTACATAAGATCTACGTGCTGTGCACTTACAAACCACATTACCAGCTTCATTTAACTTCAGTCAAATTCATGCCCTAACAAGTATTTATCAAGATGATATGAATGACATCACATATTTTGCCATAAGGTGTTTTACAACTCATACCTGGCTAGACTGTTTATTCCTCAAACTCTTCCGTAATTACAGATATTGCTTAAGTATCTCGTGTGTGTGCTAGTGCTCTGAAACACTCCATGTAAACACACCTTGGAAAACTGACTTACCACCTGTGGGAGAGATGATATCATACCTCCTTGGTGGTATTACCATAAACCCTCAGTTCACATTTGCTTGTAATATGAGACATGGGAAACACATGCTGCATGTAGCTAGAAGAAAAAAAATGACACATCTCACTTTTTAATAATTTCAACTTTCCAAGGCATAGACAAGTTTTTTGTGGTGTTTTTTTAGTGCAACATTTTTTACCAATGATTCTCGTCTTCATTCTCACCCTCAGTCTTTCTAGGCTTGTGTTCTCATCGCAGCATATGCCTCTCATGCTAGAAGACAACGGCTTTGTCATAGAAGACAATTTTAGTGAAAATAAAGGAATCAGCCACATATACCATGGAAAAACTGGTCTACTGTCAACACACAGGTTTCACCTGAATCCTCCCACCATTCCTGAAGAAGCACGAAGTCAAAAGAAATGCTACTGAGTGTGCTAAGCCAGAGAAAATTTGTGGGGACTAAACAAATGAAGAACCTTACCAGGATACAGAAATGCCTTGTAACTTGACCAAATCCCATAGCAATCCCACATTTCACGTGGCTAATAGAGAAAGTGCCTGATGATTGGGTGCAGTAGTTAAATGAGTCCTCTACATTAGCTATGAGCAGAGAAATGTACCCTCGTCACTTCAGAGAGGAAATTTATCCTCATAGGAATTGTCTCTGCATTAGGGTCTTGCGCATCTGCCCAGTTTTCATAACTGCCCTCTTTCTGTTTTCTGTACAAAACAGAACAGATATTTTAAATGACAAAAGATATGCCACTGAAATGTCTTAGTTCCACTGTCACTGGACATAGTTTCTGAAGAGATGACATGGACAGTTACTGAAGGAAAGAAATGAAGGATAACCTTGATGAAGAAGATGGTCCTAACCTGTGTACTCTACCCAAATACTCACACACTCCTGTATTTTTTCAAGCATCAAAACAGACTAGCTGAGAGATGAGAGGAGAAGTCAAGAATAATGAGTGTTTTCCAAGGAGATGATAAAAATAGCTCCTGCTAAAGTAGAAATAGCTGCTCCTGGGAACACGTAAACCCCTGTGTCATTTCCATGGGAACAGGACATACTCTTAACTATCACGACACTGTTTTGATAATAAACTAATAAAAGCAATGAAATTCAAAGGTAGCTACACATCCACATATTTAACTATTATAACTTCATACTGCAATTGTTCAACCTTTTTCATTACCTCATAAGATCTTGCTGCAGGACATATAACTTTTTGAAAAGAAATTGCTTCCAGCTCTGAAAAGAGAGCCACAAGATAATACAAATAACAATCCTGGGGTTGTGTGCTGCAAGATTCATCTTAAAAAAAATAATATCTTTTTGTTCTACTCACCTGTGCTCTTTTGGATACTCTATCCAGCTTTAGGCTCTGGCTTTAAGAATAACACAGAGCAATAGCAAGGTGCCTGGAAAAAAATTAACAAGAATGGCCATACATCTAGGAGCTGTAATCTACAAGGAGGCTAGCAGGGACTCCATCTAGAGAAGTCTGAGGGGAGACACCATGTCAGACTTCAAATATATGAAAGGCTGCAGACAGAAGAACCTACTCTGCAGATCCCTGATGGATAAAAAGTCATGTGTCTGAACTGCAAGAATGAAACCTGAAGTGTGACATTTGAGAAAGGGCAACAAAGCCCCAGACATACCGTCAAAGGACAAAGTGGGATCTCCATCGGGAAGGGTGTTCAGGAGACCTCAGACACACATCTGTTAGAAGTGTTACAAGCATATTTGATTCAGGCTTGGCAGCTGCAGGGTGGGCTGTGTTATCCCTGGAGATCTTCCTCAGTCCTCCATGGCTCCAGCTCTGTACTCCCTCTCTGCAGTTTCCAGCTGTAGTTTTTGGCCACTTGACCTCCTAGGCTGCTCCACCTCAGGCGTGGGGACACAAAGCCAAGGAACAAGGGGTTGCAGTGGGGACCTCTGTGTCCTCTGGATGCTCACACATGTGTTGCTGGTACTGTGAGCAGCACATCTGCAGCTGAGGCTGTGGCTCCAGGTCTCCACACATGAGCTGTGTGCGTTTCTTCTCCCATGAGTCAGGGCATGACCACATCCAGAGTTGGGGTCATTTGTCCTAGGTGATACCTAACAGATGTAATAAAAGATGCACTCCCTGACCGCATATGGAGTTGAATGGTTTTTGCCACAAGTATTTTCTACCATGTTTGGTGTTTTAAATCTGTGTTTTGTTGCCGGATTTCCCAAAAAAGTTTGTAAGAGGTGCCAGGAAGATGTTTCAAGTAGGCAGCATCATCAATCTGCTTCGCCACTTGGCCTTAAGATGGAAGTCAGTGTGGTGCCTAGCTGATTTTAATATGGGTCTGGATTATCAAAACAGACTTTGGGAAACAGCAGAAGTGGGTGCATGTATTTATTTCTCCTGGTATAGAAGATGCTTGGTTTTTTCTCACATTTTCTTAGTAGGATAGAAATTACCTGTTAAAAGTTATCTTTCAGTGGGAACACTTACCAAGTGTCTGCTTGAATGTAAAAAGATATTAGGTATAACAGGTAATGCCAGGCAAAGGTATAAAAAAGGAAAATGAGTCTGTAGATAAAGTACAGGAACAGAAGTAATTAAATTTGATTTTACTGCCAAGCAAGTAAAAAATGTCAGGGATGGCCTCTGGAAAGTCCCTAATCATGTTGTTTCAGTGTTTTCCACTCTAAAATGGAATTTTAATAATTACCCACCTCACAAGTGTGCTGTACTGCTATGCTTAGGAGTGATTGCGAAAGGGTCTGCAATTACCTCGCAAAAAAATGTTATTCACATTATTATCACTATGATCTATGTACATTCATGCAAATACATCTGCATCCCCAGGTGATCTATTTCAGATGCTGGCTGGAATTTAGAGGTAAGTAACTGCTTACACTTAGATTGTTCCTCCATAGCTTAGTACAATTGATTGACAGAGATACTTATTCCAGATTACAAACTGTTTTACTGTATAATCTGGACAGTTGCCTAGATCTTAAATCAAGAGAAAATAGTGAAGAGCCCACTCAAAATTCATCCTGTAATGTATAACAAGGATGCTGTAGAGCAAAATATGTCAAGGAGGGGTACATTAAAACCACAGTAAACAAGCCACTTTAAAATGCCTGATGCGGGCTTAGTAAACAGAATTCACATATGGAAGAGTAAAAATTACACACCATACAGAACAAGTCAGGCTACAACTCAGTAATACAACTCCACAAGGCAAGTATACTTGAAATATACATCTAAAATACCTAGGCTATGTAAAACTGCTACAAGCTTGCTCTGTCAGTTCAGATTAGTCCAGAATACTCTGAAGAGAAATGGTCACCTATGCAGAGTTTATGCCAGACTAGACAGGATTTTTTTCATACTGCTCTTATGGGTGTCATATCTCCTTATATCTAGCATAAAGCGTAAAAACTGTGTCAGAACAAATTTGTCCTGCTAGATGATCTGGTAGTGCACTGAGGTGGCATTAGTATGCACCCACAGATCCTACAGCTCAGCGTGCTGGGAGACAACTGGCCAGAGAGGTGGTGTGCATGCTGCACTACTTTGGCTTCCAAGAAATAAGAGCTTAAAGGAGAGTTAAATGAAGGGGTTGTAGTTGTTATCGTTACCAGAAAGGAGGAATGCTCATCAATGTGAACATTAAAAATCACAGTAAAATTATCTCACAAGACTGTCAACTAACAGGATTGAAAAAACACTCAGATACGAGTGACATTACCAGGACTAAGAAGACTCAAATTTAGACCCATGCAAAAGAAGAGCAGTATGGACTTGCACAGAGCAGGCAGCTCCCTGGCTGCCTTCCACCTGCAGTGCTTTGTGAAAGTTCATTAAAGTGCATAAAAGTGTACCAGGGTCACCATCATCCCTGCTCCGCAAAGCCATCTCAGGCCACAACAATCCTGAAATGGGCCACAGTCAAACTCATTCAGCCCCACCAAAACAAGGTAAAACCATGTACACGCCAGTGACGGCAGACAAACGTTTTTCTAACTTGCCAAAACCTCCAACAGGTAGCCTTTACCAGTGCTCTGTTGTCTTGTAACAGAGTTTTTCCTAGTGTTTAGATCTTGTGTAACGATCAGGTAAGTTTTGACCATACATCCATTAGAGCTAGAAAAAAGCCTCGGCCCTCATTACTTTTTAAGACATCCACCTAAATACTGAAGTCCTTATCAGCCTAAGCAAGCCAAAACATTTCCATCTCTTAAACTTTGCTATAGTTCTTGCTGCTCTGCTCTTATCTCCCTCCAGTCTGCCCACATGTCTCTTGAATAGAGTGCTTGAATTAAACTTGACAGAGTTCCCCTGCTGTGACTTCATGTCATGGTTTAACCCCAGCCAGCAACTAAGCACCACGCAGCTGCCCACTCACTTCCCCCCCACCCAGTGGGATGGGGAAGAAAATCGGGAAAAGAAGTAAAACTCATGGGTTGAGATAAGAATGGTTTAATAGAATAGAAAAAGAAGAAACTAATAATGATAATGATAACACTAATAAAGTGACAGCAGTAATGATAAAAGGATTGGAATATACAAATGATGCACAGTGCAATTGCTCACCACCTGCAGATCAACACCCCGTTAATCCCCGAGCGGTGATTCCCCCCCGCCCCCCACTCCCCCCAGTTTATATACTAGATGTGACGTCACATGGTATAGAATATCCCTTTGGCCAGTTTGGGTCAGCTGCCCTGGCTGTGTCCCCTCCCAACTTCTTGTGCCCCTCCAGCCTTCTTGCTGGCTGGGCAGGAGAAGCTGAAAAATCCTTGACTTTAGACTAAACATTACTTAGCAACAACTGAAAACATCAGTGTTATCAACATTCTTCTCATACTGAACTCAAAACACAGCACTGTACCAGCTACTAGGAAGACAGTTAACTCTATCCCAGCTGAAACCAGGACACTTCATCAGGGCAGGAAGAGACTTAAAGTCACCACCCCGTCTTACATATTATTCTACTTCTTATCCATTACAGACCAACATCTGCCTTTTGCAACATCCCCACACTTTCTGTTTAATTTGTGATCTATCATGACACCAACCTCCCTGATGCTTGTGCAGGGACTGCCTTCTCAGGCAAGGTTGCTGTTTAGGGGCATGAGCATTGAAAAGACTGACTATTATATAGATACCATGAACCAATCTCATTTGTGTCTAGTCCCCTGCACTTTTATTACTTCATCTTGTTGGTGTCCAGTCTTCCCTGCAGTATACTCAAATCACTTGGGATGCTAAGCCTGTTTTCTGTACTTGCAGCCTGCTGAAGCCTTCCACTCTAATTTGAATCAGTGTGGAAATACTAACTTACACCAAATGGCCCATCATTTCTCTTGATTGGAAAAACTTAAGGAAAAGTATGCTGCTTAAGTGAAGGGGATAATTTAGCAAATGTTGAGTTTATCAACATTTTTCAAAACTTTCATTTTCTCAACATTTTAAGAAAACTGCCATGCAAAAATGCTTAATATGAGATTGGCATCAACACTTTTTTCACAGGAACTATAAACAGTGAAGGTGTTCGTGTACTGAAACCGATGTTTAATCACACCTACCAAGACTATCTGTATCTCCCTCCTCTCTCACATCTGGAGTACGCACTTTCGGAAAGTGGACTTTCCACTCCACTCTATCTCAACAGAGGTAAGTGCCGTGCAGTAAGAGAGCTCTGCCCACTACGGAAAGAGCAACAGTAAAGAACACTGCAGCAGACTGTTACTGCTACCGTATTTTACATATGCACTGCTTCAGACTTGGCATCCATTTCTGTGATCCTTATCCAGCTGAAGGTCACAGTAGCTGGTCTGTCCTGATATAATGTCAGGTTTCCTATCTGGGAATTCAAAATCTTCAGTAGACAGAAGACATACCTCATGCTTCAGCAGCCACTGCTTTGCAACATGAGCATTGCAAATACTGAGTATTAGACAGGTATCACGAACCACCATCAATCACTTTACTTTCATCAAAAGCCCCATTATCTTCAGTAGGACTTTCTCTTGCATGTACAAGTGAAACGTGGGCCTGCTACTTCTTTACAGCTTCTTCATATCCGCCTCCTCACACTTCTCTTTTGATAACATAACCCAGGATTATTTTAATAAAGGAAAAGGAAAATATTTTACTGTGCTTGTCACATGCTCTTTCACAGCCTGCACTTTCAGATCCTGCACGTTGGTGGGCTTTCTTGCCCAGGGGAAAGGGAAAGGTCAAGGCACAGAAATACCCAAGTCTTCTTCAGCTTTCGCTCCGGGATACAGTTTATTATCTAAGCATCAAATTCATAAAGTAACACAAAGCAAAGCTATTCCCTCATCCAAAGCCAGCTGCAGGGGCTCCCAGGCTTTCCATGCCAGAAAAAGGGCACACATCTTCATCTAAACCCCTGCTGAATCAAGTGACAAGCAGGCAGCCTGTAACCCTTTCCTGACTGTTTAACCCTGTCACAACAGGGTTTGCTGTTCTGAATGTTTTATTCCAGGGCTGGAGCAGACAGTTTTACACTCTTTCAGGTTTTTGAGCACGCAACACTTTCAGGGTTTGTTTTGTGCATCAGTACTTACAGCAACAGTAGATAATTCTGCTAAACTTATTTAAAAATCAGAAAATCAGGCTATGGAGTGCTATATGTGATTTTATTTTTTTTTAAACAGAATGGAAACCTTTTGCAAGATATGCAAAAGTGTTATGTATTTTGGATGCTTAGAACTGAAAAACATGATAGTAAATAGTAAACTAATAAGGAAAAGAATATTTTTTTAAAAATAAAACCAATTACTCAAAAAGGCAGATAAACTGGAGGGTTGCAAATAGGAAGCAAGAAATACCAGAGCAGAGAGGAGAAAAGCAAACAGATTTCTTTTCAAGGCTGCTTCAGATAAATGCCTTTCACAAGCTGACCATGGTTGCCTGCTGTACTGTGGGCTTGTGAAGATGGCAGGCAACGTTGGTTTGTTTGACTTAAAAACAGGAGTAAAAACTCAGTCCCTCAATCACTATCCTGCAAATTTAAACATCAATTTCCTGGATGCTGGCTGTACAAAGTCTATCTTAACAAGCTAGAGAACAGTACAATGGATACTGGGCAGATCCACTTACCATTATCACTCCCACTTTTATGGGGAAGCTGAGGCACAGAGAAGATTAAATGTGGTTAGGTCCAGAAACATAAACTTACACAGCCCTCTTGTAACAATAGGTCCATCTTGTCTTTTGTTATTTTAACAATCATTTTATGATGCCCTCATTTGTAAGAGTAGCACTTGACTCTCTGTACCATGGCCCACTACCTCTAAGGGAAGTGTGAATAGCAAAGTCTGTCCCATAAGTCCCATAAAACTGCATTTAACTCATGCTGTTTTCACTTCCCTGAAGATAAGAGGTGGTGCTGAGAATGAATGGGATCCTTTCCCTTTCCTGAAGCTCCAAACGAATTGTCTAATTAATTCCTGTAGTGCAGCCTTTAACACTGGGTTAAGACACATACCAGAAATAAAACTACTCAAGTTTCAGACCTCAAGGTTAGTTTACTTGCCTGACAGCTAAAACCACTTCCTTTCTGCTTGAAGACATAGCTAATTTGATATGGAATCACTGCAATGAAATTTTTTTTAAAAGTCACTGGGCTTTCTCTGTGGTCACTTTCAAGGGTGAGCAAGTCAGTGTCTGAGCTTGGCACGGGACCCCATATCTCCTTGCAGTCTTCTGCTGTAACTACTAGACTAACTACTCTCTCTTTCTCTCCTGCAGGACCAGGCAACCCATGAGTGGTGGATATTCTTTAAATCTTGCTAAGGGAGGCTAGCTCAAATGAAATCTCTCCAAGCAGTGTGGGGGGCTAAGACCGTTGCAACAAAATGTGAATCCCCTCTCCCTCACAGGCCCCCACGCCACACTAGGGCCGCATCCCTGCACACTCAGTACTGACTCCGTTGCCACGAATCATCTCTTTTGTAGCTTCCTCCTCCACCTCCAATCTTCTCCTTGCCATGCCAGAGTATGTACAAACAGGGAAGTTTGTACATATCTTACCTGCCTTTTTTGCCTAATTTTCATAAAGCTTTCATAAGATCAGTTGCAGGAGCAGCCATGAACAAACTACAGCCCAGATAACATGATCGTACATTCCTTGCCTGAAGAGGGGGCAAGACTTGGGCTCTACACAAAATTGCAGTATAGGCCTTTACATAACCGGTGGATTAAAGAGGAACCAAATCAGGTTCTGTCACTTTAAAACTTTCCTCCACCCTCCATCACCTCCATCCATCAGTTGCCTGCAGCATGTATATTGAGGAATCGCGTGCAAACCTTACCATAACCCAAGGCTTAACATAAACTATACTCTTTCAGGTCATTGGCAAATAACAGGTATATCCGGTTGTGCCTTTGTACTTGCCTGCACGCAAATTAAAAGCGCATGTAAAGTTACAATAATCAAAGTCAGTCAGGGGGAAGGGGAGGAGAGCAGGGGGATAATAACTGGGGAATCAGGTTATTTATCTTCACAGGGAAGCCACCGAGAGGAGCCTGCTTGCATGCCATTTACACCTCAAAAGAAAGACAGGGGCAAACTTGGCTTTTGGCCAAAGCCATCCCCTAGAGCACCCCAAGCTGTGCCTAATCCTGCCTTCTCCCTGCATCTGGCAAAGCCAGAAGCACCATGTCACCTCCGCTGCTGCTACCTCCTCCCCATGGTGCCGCACAGTGTTTTACACTTCCTCCTTGACTGTAGGGTAAGAGAGTTTCTATGGAGAAGACAGCAGCAAAGATGGACTTTGGGCTTTCTTCTTTAGGAGACCTTTGCTTTCACAGTCTCAACTACGGTTGCTTTCGCCCTCGCCATGAGGGTGCACCTCCAGTGCGATGCTGCTTCTGCAGCTGCTTCATCCCCTACTCCCTGACAGAGCCAGCACCCCACAGGGTGACCCCAGATCCACCCTGCCACCCCAGGGTGGGCACGGGCTCCCGCACTGCTCTCCCTTCTGGAGGCAGCCAGCAAGCCTTCATACAGCCACCTTGAGCTGGGGTGTGGGCTGCCTGGGAAAGGGAAGAATTTATGGCAATTTTTTGCTGTCTTTCTCCCTTGGCGTGCCATGAGATTAACAGACATTAGCAAATGCCTCTTCCCAGAGTGCTGTGACAAGATGAAACCTGCCCTGACTGGCACCTGCAGCCTGTTTCCCTCGTGGTCTTTGATCTGCCATTGCTGAAGGTTAGAAGACCTGAATGGCTCACAGAAACAGACACTTCCTTGGGTTTGCTTCCAAACGCTAGGAGCAATCTGTATGTGTCAAGAGTGTTTTCTCTCCCCGTTGAATTTACTGAGGGCTAGAGGAAATCTTTATTATTTTCATTTGTCTTACAGGAGAAGTCAACTGTCTTGATCAAGATTGCAGCCCTTACATGGAATACTCTCAAAATCTCCTAAGCTCAATTTTCCATCATTGACCAGATACCACAAAGGGAGTTTCCCTTATCCCCTTGGTTTGAATACACTTTCTCCAAGTCTTTCTTCAAATTAAAAAATGTGCAAATAAACAACTCCCATTTCCCATACCCCAGGGAAGAGCATGAATAATTTTATAGGTTAGAGTATTGCTCGCATACATCCCAGTCCCTAGGATTTGAGTCATTTCATTTACCACTGAAATGCAGTTACCGCTGGAGGCAAATACACCAAACCCTTGCACAACACAGCAGAGGAAGCCAAGAATGCCCTGCTGCAGAAGGATGTGCAAATGTTTCCTCAGCTGAGCTTCAGCAGCCAAATCACTGAAGGTCCTGGTTTGGATTAATGCATTTCCATCTGACAGGATACTTCACCAAAGCCAATGTAGCTAGAACCACTGTTTCTGGTGGAAAATCTAGCACTCTGCAGCTGCTTCACAAACACTATTCAACATTTTATTGACCTGCAGTAATGAAAGGGAGACGAGGGTGAGCATGTTCCCTGGCTCATTTGAGCAGGGCTCTCTAAGCGGTGACATTTACAAGCGACTCCTTTACTGACATGAAATTTCTTAGGTCCGTGACATCAATCTTCTTTGGGAAATCCCAGCTAAAGGCTTGTCTCTTCATGATTAAAAGCTAGGGGAAGCCCTCATGATGCACAAATTATTGTGTTCCTGTTTGGTTCAGCTGCCATCTCGACAATCCATTTGTGTCCAGAACCACCTCCTCTCTCAGAGCACCTGAAAACCTGAATGGAGCAGAACTAAGGATAATGTTTTTTTAAAACACTGAAAACTTCCCATTATAAAATTTCAATCTTTTGGACAAGAAATTACCCCAGACCCTATGCAGTCCATGCCTAATAGCGCAAGCAAGTTTGTTGTATCCACTTGAAGGTGCAGGTAAACAGAACAGGCTTTTCAGAATTTAGAACTGAAGCCCAAAGAAGAGAGACACACACTGCCAGCCTCATGAAAACACCGCATGAGCACAGATAGCTAAGACCTGCCTTTTGCACTTGACACTATGCTTCAGCAACAGTCCTAGTCTGACTCCAAAAGAGGAAGCATATGTATATACATGTACACACACTATACTAGACCTCTGGGATCACTTTCTGAAGACTCTTAGACGTTTGCAGCACAGTCCATGAACCCCCTTAACCAGCAGGATTGGATGTATCGTAACAGGGGACAAAGTAATGCTCACACCTCTGTGCATCCCCCACTACATAACTGAAGGTAGGAGAATTCTGAAATTCAACTAGGATTGCTCTAGAGGCTACTAGATTCAAATTGTGTTGCCTATTTTACCATTTTGACCAGTTGTTCTCCTGTCAAGGCACCAACGAATGGTTACATACACAATACAAACTGAAGAACCTGAATGACCAATATTCATATCATGGGAAATGATTGCTTGGGAAATGGTGAGCTGAACATTCATAGGCTGGTCTAATCAATGGCTAGGACACCTAGGACACAAGATAGGAAAACTCATGTTCTCATCAAAGAACTGTAAGTTTCTTCATTCCATCTGTGCTTCACTATCTTCTCTCTCTGTGCAGAAGAGTCATGGTGTCTACCTGCACAGAGTTCCCTTAGCTGGAAACTCCAGGTCCTCCATTACTTATAACTTTGTCCAACTTTAATAAACCAGTCTGAAATTTTCTATCACTAAAAAATGCATGTTTTACATTGGGATTTTTAGAAATGTTCAATCCAAAACCAGTTGAATCCATTTAAGGGAACAAGGAAAATAAGTGTTGGTACTGAAACAGGGTGGTGGCTTTTTCTTTGAAAAGCTTTGTAGACTCAAGCTCTAAAGCAGGGACTTGACATTCATCTGGGTAATGTCTTTTCTCCCACATTTGTGCCTTTTGCTCTTCCCTTGATAACTCACTCAACTTTGGACAACTTTCCAAACTCTGAAAAATCATATTTTGCACATCTGTCGTAAAGACTGTAGAACTTCACAGGTAGATCTTTAAAACCTTCACCCCTGCAGAATACGCTTCTGCCTGTGAATGAAGGAGACTTTGCTTTCAGCTGTAGCCCAGGGCTGTTTTGAGCTAGCATCCGTCACTACACTGAGCACGCAAGCACACTGGCATTTTCTAAAATGGCAAATACTAAAATCTTAGAGTTAATAAAGCAATTGCACTACAAACTTTGTATCACCACTACTAATATAACACCCAACAAAGTCTGGAAAACAAATGAGAAATGCAATATTACTCCTTGCTAACATGTTAACAATATTGGCCCTAAGCAATGTTATCATTTTTAAGCTTGGGAGTGACCTAGCATGTCATACAGGCTTTCTATAGTTTAAAATAAAGCTGGACCTTGGTAACACAGCTCTTGGTTCTGCAAACCTCAGAATCAGTGTGAGGATGGAAAGCTGCCAGATGCTTCAGGGAGCCCCTTTACTAAAGAGGGAGGGTGAGCAGGCACAACAGTTTGCACACACATCACATGCTGAGGAAAGATACAATAATGCACATCTTGAGCAGTGTCTAAAATTTCCTAAATGCTGTAATTTCATTCATCTTCTTCAGAGTACTTCTTTCAGAGTAGTTCTTTCAGAGTACTTTAATAAAGAGCATTTATATAGTATAAATACAAACACACAGAGAAAACACCACGGATGAGTGCCCAACAGTGTGTAAATTAGATTTTGCTTTTTTGCGTCATAGCAGAAGGCAGTTTAAAAAGGCTTCTCAAAAGGTAGCCACAAAGGGATCAGCTCTGTTTTCCTCTCAAGAAAGGCTTAGCTATGTGGTTTCATCTAATACTGTCAAGAAAAGACAGCAAACTTTGGAAAGAAATATTGTAGGAATTTGGCAATGCAAAATTAAAAGTTTCAGAATCAAGTTTGATGCCTGAATTAAGTATAACGCTATCTCCTCATTTCTGTAATCATACCTGTGTGTTACCTGTGTGGAAGCACACCACAATGTATGCCTTTAATCTGCAAGTAACATGCAAAATGCAAACAGATGGAGAGGCTACAATTCAGACTAGCATTAAGCTGAGCCCCAGCAAGTACCGAGAGGTTTTTTGCCTTCCCACAGCAGCTGGGGGAATTTGGCTCAGAATTAGGAGCCCAGTTTAGGCTTTTCAACAGCAATGGAGATTTGAAAATGTAAGCTTGGAAGTCAGTAAGCTTGGAAGTCAGTGGGAATGCAGAGAAGAGTGAAAGTCCAAGGAAAGCTGTAAGTTAATGAAGGTTAAGTACACGATATGTAACCACAAATACATATGCTTTAAAAAGCATACCACAAATGCTCTACTTTAGGCCACAGTGACTGGCCTAAATAAATAACCTGAATCATGAAGCTGCAGTCGGCTCCTGTGTATGCCTGGCACTCTGGGTAGCACTGAGGATGTGGCTCCTTATATTTTGCTCACATCTCATGCTTGACAGGAAAGCTGCCAAACTGAGCAAAACCAGGAACTTGTGTCAGACATGATCTCATTATCATCTGCACTTGTGGTGCCCCAGTCTCAGGTTAGGTTTAACACTGAGCAATTCAGTATCGTGTAGATAAGCCTGAGCAAGCAGGCACATCTATACGGTGCAGAGCAGCAAGCACAGATGGTGGCTGCAGAGCCAGCTGCCCTGGGGTTGCACTGTGTCTGGTCTGAGTGGCTGGCACAGATCCTCTGGTCCTGGATCTGAAATGACTTGAAGCATAGTGGTAACTGCATCATGCTGGATTGCAGTGTAAACGTAATCTGAGTGAGCTGTCGTAAACGCAGAGGTTTACAGGTTCTAATTCTGATTGTAATCTGATTGTTTTAATGCTGATTTTCCTGATTTACAGCAGTATTGTTGAGAGTAGAGTCAAACTCCAGAGGTATGTAAGAACGCCTGTACAATTTTAAGCAGCCTGAAACAGTAGGATATTGCATTTGTTTAAGTTTCCAAGTGATTTGTGTTTTACAGTTACGCTACGTGTTTCTTCATCTTATATAGTATTGTGCAACACTCAGAAACAGACAATCAGAAACAATATTTCCAAGGGATTATTTAATGAAGAATGTCTTGGATCACTCTATAAACTGTAAACAATTTGTACAAGCTCTGTACTGAAGCAATTCCAGGATAAAACATTGCTCAACTGTCATATAATCCACCTTGAGATTATGTAAAATTAAGAGAGAGGAGGAAAAGATACATAGTCCCAGGTATGGGAAAGAGACAGAGAAACCCAGTGTGGGAAGGCTTTCCATGGAAAGCTGCAAAAGGAAGCAGTAAGGAAAGAAAATGGGACAAGGTCAAGTCCTTGAGAAATTCCAGTTGCTGCTCATGAGAATTTATGAGCACCTTGCCAGTGTCCAAAAGAGAAGCCAATGGCTGCCATAATTAGAAGAAAAAATGAGAATTGAGTCTGCAAACTCTTATTTAGGTAATTCTCAACACTTGTAAAAAATCTCTTGGGGGTTAAGGGATTTTCTTGAAGAAGGGAGGACTGTGGCAGAGAGAAAAAATTTTCCTCTCAAAGGGCAAATGAAGATGTTCCAGGTTGTGTAATTCCTTCTCCTTTATCAAACTCCTACCTCCACAACAAGGACTCTTGCCTACGTACATAAAGCACCTTCATTCAGAGTCACAGAGGTACTGATGTCCCCACAGACTCTGCCAGTCCCCTGTGTCAGGCATTCCTGTCAAATCAATCAGGATTTTTAACAGATTAGGCCTGAATTCCTTTCCCTTAATCCCAAACCCACCCACTTCTGCCCCTTCAACTCCTTCTCTTTTCCATATCTTACACCAAGTGGGGTTTTCTAGGCCTCAGAAATAATTCATTTTAGGTGGCGTATGTTTTCAGTGATTCAGTCTTTGATGCCTAACAAAACTAACTTTGACTCAGGAACCTGGGACTGACTTCAGTAGGAGCTGCATCTCAATTAAGTCCCCAGAACTGGGAAAAAAGAACCATGCATTATCTAAGAGGAATTCTGAACTTCTATGCTTCTAGAAACAAAAGAAGTGAGAAGAGTAAATAAAGAGGCAGGCAGGAGGGCAGTTTGTGGAATATAAGAGAGACCAAGGGCCTGATCATCCATTGCCTGCATTGTTTGTACCACACTAATTCATTGCTGTGATAAAATGTTTCACCCAAGTTATGCTTGATTGTAAGGGACTAATCAAGGTCACATAGAATCAGAGCCTAGAAAATTGAGAGAACATTCATTGCATACAGTCAAAATAATACTCTGGCTGTAATTGATGCAATAGTAAGTCAATACTGTAAATATTCTGGCTGTACAGCACGTAGTACAGGGGGACCAGTTGGTACTACCACAATAGAACAAAATATCTAAAATAGATTTTTCTTTCTCTCCTGTCTAATAGCAGCTGAACTCCTGAAGACCAAAGAGAAGTGAAAGAAAAAAAAAACAACAAAAAAACCCAAACTTAATGTTTTCTTACAACATAAAAAATATATACCAGGACTTGTAATTCCTGGGCTTATGCCTTAAACTGTGAATCTGCAGCTGATGATAGTGGAAATGTGCTCTTCCTCTGTACTGCTTGCTAGTGGCCAGGACGCAATCCCACTTGCAGTACAATGTTGAGAAAAAATGTCAGGAGGATGCA
Organism: Buteo buteo; assembly: GCF_964188355.1. Classification (NCBI taxonomy): domain Eukaryota; kingdom Metazoa; phylum Chordata; class Aves; order Accipitriformes; family Accipitridae; genus Buteo; species Buteo buteo. Next base: position 25,457,085 of record NC_134182.1, read on the forward strand.
AAGTGTACAGTGCACTGGGCCCACACTGCCTTACTGAACAGATGGATGAGAAACAGTGAGGTGGGTGCAGGGCCACTTACCTGCAAAGGAAAGAAACAGCACTGCATGTCACCTCTGGCAGCTCCACGCCGAGCTGTTTTTCCTCTTACCAATTGCAACCAGAGTTTGGCCACCTTGCGGACACTATAAATTCAGATTTACATGGGAGCTGGAACTGTTCTGCTTGCCCCAAAGTAAATGGCAATCTCCCACTTTGACTGCAGTACAACTAGTTTAAGTGCTACATCAAAGAAAGGTTCTAGGGTCTTACTAACAGGAGCTGTAATGCCTGGATTTTAGGCAACTGATTACCACAGTCACCAGGAAAAAGGCAAATTTACCTGCTGGCAATGGCAAATGCCCACCACTATAATCCAGAGCTCAGGTAACTGATCCAAGCTAGTTCTTGCCTCCTAGATCGAGTGCCCAGAACACTCTGCAGGGAGAAGCCCGTGTCTCTTCTTTGACATGTGACTGATGAAGGAGAGAAGGGTGGCCGTCAGGGTGGGACAGGCCACTTTGCCACAGCCGAGCAGTTATAGCGGGGTGAAATTTGGTTTCAACCTTCAGGTGGTGAGAGAGAGACCAAACCGCCTAGTCTCTCTCCAAGCTTGCCCTAACCTTAACACCATAGTGACGGAGCTACCTTTGCTCCTCTTTGAAGCTGGGCCATGCGCTGGGCTGGACTGCAGGAGCCTTCCAGTTCACCCTAGAGACGGGGCTGGGAAGAGGGAAGCTCACTTTTCCTGGCACTGCTCGGAAAAAGTGGTTTTGACACCTTTGTCACTTGGCAATGGCAGGAAGAAGCATAGTGCGCTCTGAGGCACGCAGAGAGATAGGGCTGATGGTAGTCTGAGCAAGCGGTGGTACTGCTGACTGGAAGAGCCCGGGACAGTGACAGCAGCCAGGATTACACTTCTTCGCAAAGACGGAAGCAGTAGCCGCCTGGCCAGCCCTGGGTTCACACCCTGAGCTGGGCTGGCTCCCAGCATCTAATTTTGTCTAATCCCTAAATGCCACCAAAACACCTTGTTCTCTTCTCACGACGTGACTGTAGATAATCTGAAATGAATGTCGTATTTTTAAATTTTGCTTGGTACGGCAAAAACGACGACAACAAGGCAAGAGCGTTCTGATTTCTTGGGGAATGGTTTCCTTGATGCCGGGGGGTTTTGCGGCCCCGGTTCCCCCGGGGCGCCGGAAAGCCGGGGGGGGCTTGGAGCGCCGCACCCGGACGCCCCTCGCCAGCCCCCCCGGGGCGGGCGGAGGTGCCAGATTTAAGAGTAAAAAAAAGCGGCGCGAGCGGGAGAGAAGCGGGCGCGGGGCGGGGGCCAGGCTGGAGGGCAGCAGCGGGGCCGGCCGGGGTGCGAGCTGCCCGGCGCTTCCCTGCCTCCTGCCCCCCCGAGCCCGTGTCAGGTATTGCGAGGAGGGGTAGGGGCCCGGGGAGGAGATGGCTGGAGGCTTTCCAGCCCCGGCTCACGCAATGCAAACTCCGCACGCAACGGGGAGGCGACAGGCGGAGGAGGGGAAGCTCTTCGGCTTCCTCAGCCCCCAAGATGCAGGGGAGACCTTGCCTCCCGACAGGGAGGGCTGCGAGCCCGCCCGCCACCCCGCTCCCCTCCCGGCACCTCCTCCGCGAAAACTTTTGGCCCCGGCCATAAAAGCCTCGGCGGCTCAGCCGCTCCGCTTGGCGAGGGGCCCAAGGGCAGCCGGCAAATAGCTGCGACCCCCTCAAGCCAGGGGAAGGGCCGGGCAGCGGCGATTTGTCAGCGGCGCTAACTGCGGCACGCCCGCGCCGCGCCGCGCACCGCGGATGCCGGCGGATTTAAAGCCGCGAGTACCAATGCCAGGCGCCCAGTCGCGGCTGCTCCGGCTCCGGCTCCGGCTGGGGGCAGCGGGCCGTCCTCCCCGCGTCCTCTGAGCCGCTCGCCTTCTCTCCCTGCAGCGGGCCGGGGTGGCCCCGTCCGGTCCCCGCAGCTCGGCAGGCGGGTGGGAGGGAGGGAGGGAGGGGGCGGCAGCAGCCCGGTCGCCCCCGGCCCGCGGGGCTGCACCGGCAGGGCGAGCTCCGAAGGGTTAAAGCGCTGGAAAGGTGATAGGAACTCTGCGCTGGGATCGGGTGCAACTGGCATTTGCCTGCACATGACCTGCCAGGCTCCGGGTGACAGGAACCGGGGCTCCCAATGAGTTTCCCAGAAGCTGGGATCTGAACCTCGCCGTCGCCGCTCGCCTCCTGCGGCTGCCCGTTAGAGCTGACGCCGGCTGCCCGGCTCCCCTCCATCCTCGCCGAGGTCTCGGATGGAAGCAGCGTGCAACAGGTCAGTACTGCTACAGGCGCCCGAGGTGGCCGCTTATTTCACCCCTTCTTCCCCTCGCTGCTTCGGAAAGGCTGGAGCAAACGGTAGGAGCGGGTGGTCCCCGGGCAGGGGGCTGGGAAGCGGGACCGGTCAGCTCTGCCACGCCGGGACCTCAGGCATCCTCCGCGGCCCATCCCCGGGGCCGCCGGCCGCCAGCCTGCGCTGCCGCGACGGGCACGACGGTGCGGGAGGGAGGGAATGGCTCGGGACAGAGGGGGCTCCGTGGCCATGTGCGGAGGTGTCCTCTCCGGCGCGGCGGGAAACTCCGACGGCGGCGCGGGGAGCCCGTTTCTCGCAGGGGCTCCTTTGCCGGGAGGAGCGATGCGCAGCGCCGGGATGAACCTGTCTCCAGCGCAGGGCGGCTGCCTGCATCTGCGGAGGCTCGTCAGGCGAGAGCATCCTCCCGCCTCCCTTTCTGCCTCCCTCAGCCGTGACCTCCTGGATCCGCCGCTGCAAACTTTCCCCACTGGGGAAGAAGGGGGGGGGGGGGGAAGAGAGCAGCGGCCGCGACGCCAAATACGGTTTTGAGCCCTTACGGAGCGCTCGCCCCTTGATTATCGATCATCCCTTGTTTTTCGCGCAGGATCCGGGCGGGCTTCAGGCACGCGAGGGGCGCATAGCAAGGACGCGCAGCCCGACTCCGAGCGCCGGGACGGCTGCCGGCGCTCCCCTCCGCCAGTCCCCAGCGCGTCCCCGTCCCCTCGCCCGCCCGGGCCTCTCCCCGCCCGCGGGCGGCGCGGAGCGCGCCAGCCCTTCCGCGGGGTCGCTGCCCGCTGACCTTCCCCTTTGCCTTTCCCTTGCAGCATGGCCTTCGAGAGGCTCGGGGAAGCCCTGCGCGGCCTCCCCGCCTCGCAAGGCTGCCTGCTGCTCCTGCTGTGCCTGCTCGCCGCCGTCCACCTGGGCAAGCTCCTCCTGCAGCGGCAGCAGCGCCGGCGGCAGGGCCAGCGCCGGGCGCCGCCGGGCCCCTTCCCCTGGCCCCTGATCGGCAACGCGGCGCAGCTGGGCAGCGCCCCGCACCTCTCCTTCGCCCGCCTGGCCAGCACCTACGGCGCCGTCTTCCAGCTGCGCCTGGGGCGCTGGCCCGTGGTGGTGCTGAACGGGGAGCGCGCCATCCGGCAGGCCCTCGTCCGCCAGGGGGCCGCCTTCGCCGGCCGGCCGCCCTTCCCCTCCTTCCAGCTGGTGTCGGGCGGGCTCAGCCTGGCCTTCGGCGGCTACTCGGAGCTGTGGAAGCTGCACCGCCGGGCGGCGCACGCCACGGTGCGGGCCTTCTCCACCGGCAGCCCCGCCACCCGCCGGCTGCTGGAGCGGCACCTGGTGGGCGAGGCGCGGGCGCTGGTGGCGCTGCTGGTGCGCGGCAGCGCCGGCGGCGCCTTCCTCGACCCCTCGCGCGTCCTGGTGGTGGCCGTGGCCAACGTGATGAGCGCCCTGTGCTTCGGCCGCCGCTACAGCCACGGCGACGGCGAGTTCCTGCGCCTGGTGGGGCGCAACGAGCAGTTCGGGCGGGCGGTGGGCGCCGGCAGCCTGGTGGACGCGCTGCCCTGGCTCCAGCGCTTCCCCAGCCCCGTGCGCGCCGCCTACCGCGCCTTCCGCGACCTCAACCGCGACTTCTACGGCTTCGTCCGCGGCAAGTTCCTGCAGCACCAGCGCAGCCTGCGCCCGGGGGCCGCCCCCCGCGACATGATGGACGCCTTCATCCGCCTGCAGCGGGAGCAGCCGCGGCTGCAGCTCGAGCACGTGCCCGCCACCGTCACCGACATCTTCGGCGCCAGCCAGGACACCCTCTCCACCGCCCTGCAGTGGCTCCTCATCTTCCTCATCAGGTAGGTGCCGGCGGGGCCGACCCTCCCCGCCGCCCGGGCGGAGGCGGGAGGCCGGGGCGGCACTCCTGCCGCGGCGAGGGGCGCGGGAGTCGGTCAGCCCGGGGCGGCGCGGCGGGAGCGGCAGCCGGGGGCCGCCCCCGTTCGCAGGGCGCTGCGGGGGCGAACTCGCCCCCGGGCGGGCTCCCTCGGCGGCAAGAGCCGGCCCGAACGAGCGCGTAACCGCTCGCTGCGGGCGGGGACCGGCCGGCCCGCCGGGTACCTCGGCGGCTTCCGAGTAGCTGGCACGGAAGCTCTGGGAAGCCTGCCAGAAAAAGTTAAGGAAGGATGAAAAACAACAACAAGAAAAAGCCTTCTCTGGCGGTCGGGTGGGGTGCACAAAGAGGGGCTGGCAGAAAGGCAGCCGAATAAAACCTGAAAGTAGCAGATTTTACCGGGTCAAGATCGGGGAGATCACAGGAACAGGATAACGACCGCTTAAGCGAGACAAAGAGTTCGTGCACCCGGTTACAAACCCGCTATTATGCTGACGTGCCCGCAGTGTGTGCCTTTATCGCCGTTGCGTGACTTCGGGAACGGCAGACCGGCTGGGCGGGCGACGGGTGCAAGCCCCCCCCGCACCCTGCCTGGCACCAGCTCTCCCGGGGGGAGAACCTCAGCTGGGGGCGGGGGGGTGATAGAAGAAGGCATAACGCCCATTCTCTTGCCCGTCCTGGCTTATTCTTTCATCATCTGCATCATTTGTAGGCTTATGCAAACATCGTCTGCACAACCGCTTCTTGGAAAAACAGGCAAATACTTAATGCTTCGAGCCAAGGGTACGGTGCCCAGTGTTCACATAAACCGTTGGGTTTCTCCCCGTTTCTTACGTTTGCTCAGCGTTTGACATGCAGATCTGCTGCAGGAGGAAGAGGCAAGCACGCAGAAGCCAAACTTGAATACTTGAAGCAAATAAAGGCTTGGAGGAACGCGTGCTTTTAGACAAGCAAAAGAAAATAAGCAAAATCTATTAATGTTTTGATCTTGTTTAGTTACCGTGTAGTCTTCCAAACTATTCAGACTTCAAGACAGTCATCTTAAAACACATTATAAAGAAAACATGGTTTGATGCTAGTTAGAAAAAGCATACACGAACTAAGAGTCGGAGGTGCACAAAGTCTATTCTGACAATTATTAGCAGGGGTTTTTTCACTTTAAAAACCTGCAGACTTTCATATGTATGCAATGTGGCTAGCGATAACAAACTCCATGCTAACTTTTAGAAGTCATATACAGAGCTGGAAAATCAAATTCTTGTTCCCACAGAAAGCCCAATATTTAGAAGAGACAAGTAATTTTAGTTATAGAATGAATTTTCAAAATTGGATCAGAATATTCAGTTTCAGCACATTTTAAGTTAGTTTCATTTTTTATGTTGAGAATCAGTTACATGTGATATTAAAGTGAAAACTGAGCAAATTAGATTTAGAATGACACCATTGCATGGTAAGTTTGGATTTTTCTCTCAAAGTTTTTTATCAAGATCTACGAGTTCCTGCAATATATTTAAACTTTGCTCAAACTGCGTTATTTAGGGTAGGGGTGAGGTTCTGTGAAAAATGTTTGCAGCAAGGATTATTTTTAAGAAAATCTTTGGAAATGTTATGTACGTACACACATCTTACTTTAAATGACAGGTATCCGAACGTGCAGGCTAAAATGCAGGAAGAAGTGGATAGGATTGTTGGAAGAGACCGTCTGCCATGTGCTGAAGATCAGCCTCACTTGCCCTACATCATGGCTTTCTTGTATGAATCCATGCGTTTCAGCAGCTTTGTGCCTGTTACTATCCCACATGCCACCACAACCAACACCTTCATAATGGGCTACCTCATTCCCAAGGACACAGTGATTTTTGTTAATCAGTGGTCAGTGAATCATGATCCAGCAAAATGGTCCAACCCAGAGGATTTTGATCCAACGAGATTCCTGGACGAGAATGGATTCATCAATAAAGATCTTACTAGTAGTGTGATGATTTTCTCATTGGGAAAACGTCGGTGTATTGGAGAGGAGTTATCCAAGGTGCAGCTGTTTCTCTTTACCTCCATACTGGTGCATCAGTGCAATTTTACTGCTAATCCAAACGAGGACCCTAAAATGGACTTCACCTATGGGTTGACCATTAAACCTAAGCCATTTACCTTGAATGTTACACTTAGAGATACTATGGATTTGCTTGATCAGGCTGTCCAAAGACTGCAAGCAGAGAAAGCAGCCAATGAAAATCAGCTGTCAGCAAATGCCTAAGCAACAAACCTTGCATCTAAAAATAACCCCCCTCTCTCTTTTTAGACTTAAATAAGTTATAGTTCTGGCAATCTTTTTGGAAACCAGCCAGTATTATAAGTTACAAGAGCAGAAAGGAAAACTGCACAAGGTGTAATTCAGTCCTCTTTTTAATTCTAGAAGGAGAGCCAGGGGAACAATTTAATATATTAAATGATAAAACATATGCAGTTTGAAAGTAAGCCTTTTCTTTTCTAGCTTGTTCACAGAAGTCGCTGTTATAAAGAGTTTTTTATCTACTGACTGGTTGGAGCATCTCCAGAAACTGTTTATACAATCCTTTCCATGTCTCCATGCGCTATGCCTTAAACTCTTAAGTTTGCCTTCAGTGACTCCACATCCCAAAGTGAAATACCTTATTTAAAAAAAAAAAAAAAGAGGAGGGTGGGATGGGGTGGGTCAGCCTGCCTCTGAATTCACTCTACTGGAAACTGCCATAGGCACATGGCAGTTCCTGTGTTGTGACTGCTGGGATGTACATTAATGCCTCAATGATAAATGTTCAAATGATTTTTGGTAAAATGACAATGTAAAGTCTTGCCTTTAGCATTCAAAAGTGTTTACATAAATGACTAAAAAAAAGACTTGCTTATAGGCACATTTGAAAAAAAAAATCATATTTTGTAGGAGAATGAACAGAATGTCCTAGTATAGTAACTTTTCATTAAGTTTTGAAAGATCAGATTTGGTATGTCACCAAATGGCAAGGGTGATACAAACCATATGCTAATATGTTCATTAGCATATTCATGAACAAAATAGATAGTTGAATTAGAAAGTTTCATAAAGGTATAGCTGAACTTTGTATTTCTCTAGTAAAGAGTTAATATCCCTGTCCCTAGGCACATAGGTAAGCCCAGTAAAATCCACATGGGCCAAGGTATTTAGAAGTGAGAATGTGGGGTTTTCATATTAAAACTTTCATGCCGCAAGCCTCAAGTAAAGCATACATCAAATACACACCTGCTCACTAGTGATTCTGTAGGTTGAGTTAAATGGTATATCCAAAAATCAGCTAGGTACTTTTAGTACACTTTGCTCAGAACAATCTCAGAAGGAAAACTAACATTACATGTCCTAATTAATGTACCCATTAACTGAAGAAAAAGTACTTTTAAATTTTTTGTAAGGCAAAGGACATAAAATAAAAACCCTAAAACAACCAAAACTATTATTTTAAAGTAAAACACACATGTGAAACTTTATGGCCTTGAACTTCTGGCTAATGTTTGTGTACACAAAGCTGCATGTATTTCTCTAAAGAGCAAACAACCCTATGTAAATGCCTGATTCTGAAAAGTGTTGGGCACTTCTTCGGAGCTGCATATGACCTTCAATAACATATGAAATCCATCAGAAATGAGAGTACCTCACATGACTTGCTGTGGTCAGCCTAATACTAAATAAGGTATTAGTAGAGCTAGAAAAATAAGGGTGCAATTCTACACCGTAAAGTAGCTCTGCTGAGACCTAAGCAAGTAAAGATTTGCACTGGGTCTTCTGACTGGGTCTCTCAGACTAAGACTTCAGCCAGTCTTAGTCACATTGGCTGCAGTGACAGAACTCATACTGACATAGGGAAGAGCTGAGTTAACAACACAATCCTGATCTTCTTAAGTAGAAGCTTCACTACTAATTTTAAAAACCTGAATCAAGCCTGAAAGTACTGCTCCAAAACCCCACACAGTAGTAATGCACCTGTTTAAAGTCTCTGACTTCATATGACATCTATCTTCTTTTTTTAGAGCTAAAAAAGTTTTCTATTACATACACAAGGAGTAACCTCAGGTGTTTTTCTGAATTATGTACAAGTCTGTGATATCCCAGAACTTAGCCTATACCTGTGAAAAGCTTTATAAGATACTCAGCATTTTCATATGGAGATCTACATTAGATCAAATGCTAGCAAGACAACTTTCCTTGTACCTTTGTAAGTATTGTTATTAAAAAAAAAAAAAAAAAGGATGTAACCTACAACTGAATAGTTATTCTAACGCAAGGATCACCCATTCATATTTTAATAAAAATGGCTTTTGCAATTTTGTACTCTTCAAAAGCTTTAACTATGCATTGGCTACTAATGCAATGTCCATTTACACTGCTCATGTCTGTCAGGGGGTCACACACTATATAGCTGTTGGTCAAATAATGCCTCGTATAATCTGTGAAGTTACTCAAATTTAGTAGCACCCATTTAGAATGTATGCAGTTGTTCAGTGAGTTAACTTTTATGGTCGTTTTGAGATGTATCATTGTGTTACCAAAATACTAAATAAAATTATTCCTACACTGCCTTTGCTTAGTTTATGTATGGCTTTCTAACATCAAGGTAAACAAAATTATTATTTCTGATGTGGAAAGTATTATTATTTTAGATATTTATTCATATACTTTTCACCTTCTTGCCATTTCTGGATTTTAAGGTTTTTCTCCATCCTGCCCTTACAGCTTCCCAGGTCTGCCTGCTTATTGATACCTTGCCATGTGTTCAATTTCCTCATGCTCCTTGCTAAGGACATTCCCTGCTGCTTGTCTCTGCATTGATCGGAATTCTCTCATGTCTTTTGCTTTCTTCTAATACCTGTTAATCTCTCCTCAGCCTGCACAATCTCCTATGCCATGTTCTTCCTTCTGGCATTTCAGTTTACTTCCACCTCCCCTTATTTCAAGCCCACACACTCATTTTCTTTTCTCTTTTTCCCTCCTATATCTAGTGCTAGCACCTATATACTCCTGATACTGGATCCCCACCACTGCCCTTGGGACCCGTTTGTGCTGTTTGGCCTTGGTGTGTACAGTAAGGAGTGCCAGGAAGGAAATCTCAGGGCCAAACAGTCCTTAACATGCCCTTGCAGAGCAACCTCTCACAAAATCAAGGCAATCCTGTGGTGAAGGGTGGCCGTTATTGCATGTATAACACATTTCGTCATGATGCAGCAGCACCCCTACCCCCCTTTGTCTTCTTTTCCCCAGTCTGCTACACAAGCCTGCTTACTTAAGAGCCGTCTTAGAAAAGACCTTCACATTTTCCCAAACCCCAAGAAAGTGGAACAAAAGCTGAGCGGGACAGAAGGCTGGGCAGACTGTAGCAGTAGTTCCCTCCTGATTTGGGATGTTTTCAGCTGGAGTTTCTCCCTAAGGGGGCAGGATTCTAAGTACAGGCTGAGTTGGCAAAATCAGAAGGAGCGAAGTTGAAGACAACTTACAAAGACCCCCTAGAAGTAGCTAAGGACCCGTGGAGTAGGTGTAGAGTCCAGAGATATCCCATGCAGCGCATACGTGGCTGGGGCTGACCAGTGGGACACAGCGTAGACAGAAAGCAGGTGTCCTCCCTGGGTAAAAGCCAAGAGCAACTTCATACAGCCAAGAGATGCTGCCACGCTGTCCCTGCTTCCCATTGATTTCCAGGTATTCTGCTTTACCAGCTGTCTACAGCTGAAGTCTAGACTCCTTCTTCAGTGTTGACAAGCACATTTTTATAGCAAGACCTGCTCCCTTAGTGCTAAAAGCTGTGGTGCTGATGCAGCCAGAAGTTGGCATGAAGAAAGCATTCTCAGAGAGATTCTTGGAGATCACTACAAATACTATTTATACCAGTTGACTAGGGAACCCAAAGTTTCTGATTGCCTACTGTAAGCCAGTACCAAGTGTTAAGGAAATAGAGTAAGACTAACTCAGCAAGTTGGCTCGATTTTTTTTTTTTATTCTGTATTTCCATTTTCCATCTGTTTCATTGGAGCAGTTGTTAGAAAAAGTATAATTTTCAAAACTGGGCAAGGTCACATCTAACAGCAAGTCATGCACATCTCATAAGATTTTGTGTTTGCACTGCCACTGCCTTCCTCACCAATCTGTGACTGGATGTCACCATAGCAATACCAGACAAACACATGTTGCTCTTTCTTCATGAAATAAAGCACAAAGAAGTTAAGCAGCTGTATTCAAGACAAGATTTTTCGTTTAAAAATCTTCATGCTCAGGTTGTAGTGATTTCAGTGGGTCAGGAAAGCCAAGTGTCATCTCACACTTGCTTTCTCTGTGTACATGCACATGCACACACTTAGTCCATCTCCCAGAATTTTAGTAACAACTTTAATTCAAGTTGAGATAAGGGATTTAAAAAAAACCACCAACGCCCCAAACCCACCAAAACAACAACAAAAACCCCACCACACACACAAAAACCCCACCCAAAACCACAAAACAGGAAGCACAGGGAGAACTCATGACAAGCATATGTTTCTTGGAAAACCAGTGGCTGTCAGACCAGCCCACTACATAACAAGGAGGGGAAGCAAGTAGGCTGAGCTATTAGAGTTGATATAGAATATGTTTATGCTATTCAAGTGTACCATTACATTCCTTGTGAAGCCAATAGTTAAACTTGCTGGCTTCAGTGGGAGTCAGTTCAGAGCTGCTGAAATAAATAGCAATAATATAACAATAAGGAACAAGACTCATCAGAACTTGAGAAACAACCGCTGCTGGAAAGAGGAAAAGAGGGAGTCAGTCCAGGATCTGTGCAACAGCTATCAATACCAGCATAGTCATGGCACAATGTAACTAAATGCAAATCCACAACAACAAGTTGCAACTAGTTTTGCATCAGACCCAGTGTGTTTTTGTGAGTGGCAAGGACTGATGTGTAGGTTTGTCTGTAGGAAATTGGTTCAGATTGTCCAGGCAGAGCAACCAGAGACTAGGCAATTGGGAGCTTACCTTTTACCTGAGAAAAGTCAAGAAATTAGCCATGGAAAGCGAACATTTACCTTTGCTGCATCTTTAGCTTGGTTAAATTTTACTCAGACATTTCATCTGCCCACACAACAAATTCAACTTGGGATAACACTGAAGGCGGATCTGGCTTTTTCATGGATGAAGAAAAGGGCTGGATTCTGAACAGTGCCATTATTTTGGTATACAGTGCAACACAGATACAGTGATTCAAATTTCAACAACTTCTTTGCTGTTTATCGCCCTCCATTTTTGCAGCCGAGTTTTTTCCTGTTCCAGTCACTTGTACTCAGAGCAGGCCGACTCAGTTGTCAGGTGAAAACAAGCTCAGTATTAAGCACAAATAGCCTGGAGCATTTAAGATGGCTGTAGTCAATACTTTGATAGTCCTCCTTTGGGGCTTTTTGCCAACTTTTCAGACAGCTCCACTAACCAAAAAATTCTTTGCTTTGTTAGTGTTGCCCTGTCCTTCAATACTTAGAGCAGATCTTGCTCCAGCCAGAAAGCACAAAGCTAGAGCTAACCAAATCCAGAGTCTCTCAATTCCCTAAACTCTTTATCTGTGCTGTTTGGGGACACTGATCCATCAGCATAGTTAACTCAGAAGATACAGGCATTTCAACTGCACATGTGCGGAGTGGGGGGAAGGGAGCAAATGCACAGAGGACTTACTGAAGGTGCATAAATCACCTGCAGAGCTATATAGGAGTCATTTGCTGGAGTGGCTGAGAGCTAGTGGAGGAAAATGTATATCTAAAGTGTAAGGAAGATTCCAGCTAGGGAGGAACTGTGCACAGGGTCTCTTGATTTCCAAGAAAAGAGAAGTGGCGATTTACATTGCTTGTACATAAAGTGTGTCAGGATTAGGATGATAAGAATCCACATGGTATTAAAGAGGTTCAATCACATCAGCAGCAGGGAACATCAAACTGAGAGCACCTGGACCAAACCTTACCTTCACACCAGGCTGAAAGATAGAATGACTGATTATCTTCCTGAAAACTTTGGACAAAGGATGTCTAAATACTAACTCCTCACTCCCTGTTAACTCAAGTAATAGATTTGGGAGGTAGCAAACATGGAAATGAGAGCTGAGGAACTGTATTGGGTTTGTGTGGCAAGGTTTTGGTAGCACCTGGGGCTACAGGGGTGGCTTCTGTGAGAAGCTGCTAGAAGCTTCCCCTATGTCTGACAGAGCCAATGCCAGCTGGCTCCAAGACAGACCCGCCGCTGGCCAAGGCCGAGCCCACCAGCAATGGCAGTAGTGCTTCTGGGATAACAGATTTTTGAAGGGGAAAAAAAACCCCAAACTGCACAATTGCAGCTGGAGAGAGAAGTGAGAACACGTGAGAGAAACAACCCTGCAGACCCCCAGGTCAGTGAAGAAGGAGGGGGAGGAGATGCTCCAGGCGCCAGAGCGGAGATTCCCCTGCAGCCCGTGGTGAAGACCATGGTGAGGCAGGCTGTCCCCCTGCAGTCCAGGGAGGTCCACAGTGGAGCAGATCTCCACCTGCAGCTGGTGGAGGTCCCCACACCGGAGCAGGTGGGTTCCCGAAGGAGGCTGTGACCCCGTGGGAAGCCCATGCTGGAGCAGGCTCCTGGCAGGACATGTGGAACCATGGAGAGAGGAACCCACAGAGAAGGTTTTCTGGACTTGTGGCCCCACAGGGGACCCACGCTGGAGCACTCTGTGCCTGAAGAACTGCACACCATGGGAGGGACCCCACGCTGGAGCAGGGGAAGAGTGTGAGGAGTCCTGCCTCTGAGGAGGAAGGAGCAGCAGAGACAACATATGATAAACTGACCACAACCCCCATTCCCTGTCCCTCTGTGCTGCTGGGGGTTGGGGGGAGGTAGGGAATTTGGGAGTGAAGGTGTGCCCGGGAAGAAGGGAGGGGTGGAAGGAAAGTGTTTTAAGATTTGGTTTTATTTCTCATTATCTTACTCTGATTTGACTGGTAATAAATTAACTTAATTTTCCCCAAGTCGAGTCTGTTTTGCCCATGACAGGAATTGGTAAGTGATCTTTCCCTGTCCTTATCTCAACCCACAAGCCTTTCGTTATATTTTCTCTCCCCCGTCCATCTGAGGAGGGGAGTGACAGAGCAGCTTTGGTGGGCACCTGGTGTCCAGCCAGGGTCAACCCACCATAGTCCTTATTGGGGTCCTCCACGGGGATTGGGCTGTGCCATGCAGGCTGCAGGATTTGAAAGCAAAACTAGTCTACAACAGAAAGCCATGGAGAGTCTGTCATTCTCCTCACCTCAGCATCCCCAGTGCGTGAGAACAGTGGGGAGGAAAAGACAGCCCAGCTGCAACAGTCTGAATACCTTTTGGGGAAATTTTCCTCTTGACATTCAGACAGTGGTGGAAGGAGGGGACACTACACCAGACAGAAACACTACTGGTCTAGAGGATCCATTCAGAGCAGGTCAGGGTCATTTATTTGAGCAAGCTGAGCAGGAAGAGGTTTGTATCAGTTGGATATTCCCACGCTATACAGTTATGTCTTCAGTCGTATCTAGGCTTGCTGATCAATATCACCTAGGGGAAGAATGGCGTGTATATTGCAGGATGCTCCAGAACTGCTTTTATCCTCTGATATTGCTGTATTTTCAGTGATGGATCACCTTTTGTTGGCAAGGACAGTTCTACAAGAGTAGACGTTATTTCCACAATCTCCCTTCTCCCAGCCTGAGCTCCAGTAAGAACATAACAGTTATCATGCAGAAATAGGCTTCTAATCCTCTCATGATAACAAATGGGGTTTCACATAATCATGTTTTCTGTGCTAAAAATAACAGAACACCCTCCACTTATTTGGACTACTCTACTCATCATAACTGAAGTGGAGAAGTGGAGTGAGACACCCTTGTTCCCAATACAAAAGCAAGATATAAGACAAATTTTGACTTCATGAAGCAAGTATGACTTGCAGTTATCGGCAGAATAGCATGAAACAATACTCCATGCTTCTTTTATGCTTTCTACTCTGTGAAAAACTTCTAAGCTGCAGTTTGAAAATTTAATTCTATTGTATATTGTAGCGTTCGGCGTTCGGAAGATCTCGCGATGTCACGGAAAGTTAGAAGGTTAGTCACAGCCTTGTGATGTACCTGTAATCCCGCCTCCCCTTGTTAGTATAAAAGGAATTAACTGCCCAATAAAAGGGGGAAGCTGGCGCTCACACTCTGTGTGTTATCTGTCTCTTTTCCTGGTCCCGGCCGACCAGTGATCTAAGTGTGGCACCTTGATATGTAGCGAATGCTACAGTGTATCTTATTTTTAATTATACTTTTTCACTCTACAGAGAAAAATCATAAATTGTGAAGCTATTAATCTTTTGTGGTACAGGAAATGTTAATAACTCAATTCAAGTATAAAAAGAGTGCCACCAGAAATTAAACTCAGACTTCACAATAATTACCCTAATGAAAAATGAGATTCCTAAATGAACCTTTGTCTCATTGTAATAAAACTCCTTTTCCTTCCCTTCATTCATGTATATAGCTGCTGGGACATGGTGGCGTGCTGCAACTTGTTCCAAGATGTAACTACATTCATCTTTCTGTTTCTGGCAGAAGGGAGGAAGAGCTGTACCTACACTCCAGAACAATATGACCTGCAGGGAAGCTTTCTAGGCAACCCTTCCAGGCAGCACAGGAACAAAAGGGAAGTGTTTTCCACCAGCTTTCTCTGGATGAGCATTCTTTCTCTCAGGTGCCTAACATCCTGCCAAGCCTGCATCTTCCAAGTATGTGACAAGCACTTGTGCCTCAGTGACCTGAGGGCAGATCAGCCAACGGGCTTTGGTAAGAAACACCATAGAAAATGTTCAATAAAATTAAACAAGGATGAATTCCTATAAAGGAGGGGAGAAAAAAAAATCTGGTTTAGATAAATATCTAATTAAGAAAGTTCCCCAGAGAATTACAAGGCAGATCCCCCATTGACATTATACTTGGAACTGAAACCTTGTACAAAAAAATCCTATGCCTGCTTGCATTAAGACTAAGATACTTCCCATCTGTGCACACAGGTTTACAGCACACTGACAATGTTGTCCGCTGCATTTCAAGGATAAGGTACTAATTTTCTTGAAGTCATCAGCAGAGCCAGAGTTCAAAGCTTTTGGCTGATAATGTATTCCCTATACAACACTGTTTCAAATATCTTCATGTCTTACTGAAAGCCAGAAAGATTCTTTTCTTATCTTCACAAGCTATCTCTTACCCTAATACAATATTTTTCTGCTTTAGTAAATAGCTCTAGCCTGTTCCCAGAGTTAAGTGCATACAGTAGTTTTCATTGGGTATAAAAACACAGAACCGTACAGCAGAACAGAAACCATTAGGGAAGTTCTTGGAATAAATAGATGCTCCATCAGTTTTCTGAATGGTTGAAACTGTGAAAGCAGAACAAATACATAAGGATTGGAAAGTAAAGGTAACTTTTACTCTCAAGAGAACAGATGCTTTCTTCTAGGGTTTATGAAATGTCAGTTAATGAAGGGACCAGACCTCTTTAGCTCTCTTTATAGCCCCCAAACTGTATCCAGATTAGACCATAACCTTTTCCCTAGCAAAGACCCAGTTAGCAGGGCTTTGTGCATCCTTACATTCATATACAGTCAACGTCTTCATGTAATCATGAAGAAGTTCCTCCTTGAGGATTTGTCATCCCTCTCTTCAAATATTTCCCTGAAATACACACAACTGTAGCTGGCAAAAGAATTTAGTCAGTTATTTCACTGAAGTCAAGTCATATGTATTTATTTTTATTTTTCTAAATAGGCACCTTCCTGTCTTTTGGGGAAATCCAGCAGGGTTTGATTGTATGCTAATAGAAGCAGTAGTTCTTCAGGTTGAATAGCAAAGAAGATTCTGTATCTATGGAGGAATAAGTATAGGGAAGATTGGGGCAGTTGAGAAGTGAGAAGGAGAACAGAGCAGAGAAGGAGAAATGTTAAAATAACAGGCCAGAGAAAATAGAAAGAAATGTTTCATCACACGAAGGAGAATGAAAATGAGGAAAAAGAATGCTAGCAGCTACTAAATGCTGCCCCATCCCCAGGTACCACAGCTCCCCAGGGTACCCTAGGGACCACACGTTGTAATTGATGAAGACACACACAGATGCCCCTGTGGAGGACAATTCATCCCATCTGCCCTCTTATCTCTGCTGATGAGAGAGCA
This sequence comes from Buteo buteo, assembly GCF_964188355.1. Classification (NCBI taxonomy): domain Eukaryota; kingdom Metazoa; phylum Chordata; class Aves; order Accipitriformes; family Accipitridae; genus Buteo; species Buteo buteo. Next base: position 25,473,552 of record NC_134182.1, read on the forward strand.
TAGACAGCCTGCTTGTACTGAACACCTACCATTCAGGTTATTGATGCACCATGTCCCTCCCTTACTACTCACCATATGCTAGAGACAGATATTTAGGTCTGCCCTGCTTAGAAACAGACATCTTAAACTACAGAACATCTTCAGTGGTGCAGTTAGATTAGAAAAAAACAATACTCTTACACTGCTGGGACACATTTCCTTAGGGGTTGAGGAAATAAGCCACACTGATTTAACCTGGCCATGCTGCAGAGTCTAACTCAATTTAACTACCTGATGTCACAGAATCACAGACTGGTTGAGATGGGAAGGGACCTCTGGAAGGCATCTGGTCCGACCCCCTGATCAAGCGGGGCCTCCTAGAGCCTGTCTAGTCATTCTACCTTCACAATAATAGTAACTACCCACCACACTATAGGCTTTTTCCTTCAGATTTTTTATAGCAAACACATAGCAAATAATATGTTCACCACTGGTTCGCTTTCCTCTTGAAGTTAAGCCTGTATGGGCATCACCCTGGGAAACCCACCGCTGTCCCTAGGAAGCACTTTTCCTCAGCACTGCCCCCACCCCCACTGGAGGAGAAAAGCCTTCCCTTCACCTTCCTTTAGGAAACATCCCCACAGGCAGGAACAGGGAAAGGCCATGTAAGACAGCCCATTACTGCCCATCTCCCCCTGTTCTGAGCTGCATATTTTGTGATTTTATGTGCATTTGCTCCCTGCTTCAGCACATAATGGAGAGGATCTATCTGCCCAGAATGATCTGTCACAGGCTTTCCTGCTGCTGAACCGAGCCAGTAAGTCATTCGCATCTTTCCCAGATGTTTCTGTTTTCTGAACTAACAGGAACCGCATGTACTGCCAGCTCTCCCTGAAGACCTGGGCCAGCGCAGAGAGGGGGGAATTCTCCACCTGACTTCAGGAACAAAGTCTCACCTGCAGGAGCAGGGCTGGTCCAGGATGCTTCCTGAGCAAAGGGTCTAACAAAGAGCCACTCCTGAATCACTGGGACCAGTGAACATAGGTATGACCCATTGGTGAAAATCCCCCACTCCTTTCAAAGGTTTTAATGCTTTTAAAGTTCTAAATAGCACCATGGTGACTTTGATACTTGAAGTAACAATTAAGCACTACATGCAGCAACCTTACCTATAGCAGTAAGTGAAGTAGACATGCAGTTTAAGACATGGGTAATAAACAGTGCCCTGTTTGCTCACTGAGTTTTACCACAGAAGTCGGTGTTTATTGTAATGGTGATAAATCAAAGAATGTAAGCTTTCCCGACAGTATTTTACAAATAAATTCCTTGCAAAGTACTGACACTATTTTCACGTGTTTCCAAATATCAAGACAATAGTAAATGCATGGCATGTCTTCAGTCAAACTTGGTAGTCAGGATTTAAGCGAGGAAGAGCTATAGAGCAACATGTTTGCAAACACCTAAGTCCCTAATCTAGCCATTACATTTTACTGCATATTTTTTAATTTACTGCATACTGAAAATTAAATTTTAAAGATAGGAAACAAATTACAATTTTTGTCAATCCAAATCTGGACAGGGGAATTCAGGCCAGTGAACAGCACTTCAAAAATAACTAGAAATTAGAACTCTACCTTTTATTTTCCAGTGTTTGGTTTGTGGTGGGCGTGGGTTTTTTTCTCCCCCCTTTACTCTCTGATCCTTGCTCAGATATTGGTCAAAAATCATTGGCAGAAGGCTTGCTTTCCCAGTCTCTGAAAACATTCTGCTGAGTTACCAAAACAAGGTATCAAAACTGTACTTCAGATTTTTTAGATGTTTTTTTCTATCCAATGCACAGAAACATTTGTTTACAGATGTTCACCAAAACAAGTTTTATTAAACTGTGCCACAGAAATTGTCTCCAAATTTATCAGAAGGTACGTGTTTTCAACTTAAATGCATATGGTTTATTGCCTTTTTAGTTTTGACTGCTTAATAGCAGCACTATTCAAAAAGACAGACTTCAGTGAAATATGGCTCTTGGGGAAACAGATTTCAACAGTAGCATAGGCTTACAGAGTAAAGATTAAAATAAGGCCAATGTTCTAGAATATTTCTTTTCATTTGTCTAGCTCTGGCCAGGCTAGCTTTTTTTATAATGCTCCTTTCAAGGGACTGGCCCTCACCTGTGCTCAGTAACTAGCTTGCACTCCTGCAGAGGTCCAATGAATTTCTCTATTGAAACTTTAATTCCCAAGTCAGTTTAAGTCCATTCTTCACAAAGGCACTCAGACATGATGAAATAACAAATTAGAGAGAATCACCACATCCCTATGCTAGTCTAAAAAAATTAGACCACCCTCATTGTAATTCTGTACTTGCAGTTGTCAATTTTCGACATACAACCCCAGGATCCTTTTATACACACTACCAGAAAACTTCTCTACCAGCAGCCTGCAAGACACAACAAAGCCACTTAGTTTGTCCAGGAACAATCTAAAACATGGGGTTAAAGTTCATAATTAACTAAAGCTCCATTCAAAGTCCAGTGATCTTGATGAGTATCAGTAAATTTCAAAGACTGTCAGGTTGCTTTCCTCTCCCAGACAAGCAAAAGGGCTTCCAGGAAACAAAGAGTTTGATCTCTGCCTCCATGCCCCCGAGAATTATTATTACTTTTAATGAAACACATTGAGGGTCCACATTGCTGTCAGCTGTCTGCAACTTGGTTTATTTTTAGCTTGTAATATAGTTAATAAAAACCAGGTACAAACCTCATACTGCTTTAGAAGCACATCTTGGAAATTGGACAGCTCTGCTAAAGTCATCATAGAACAAGATTTTAAGGTGCTTCTAAAGAGCCATAAACCAAACTGTTCTTAATATGCCATAAAAGCATTGTTTATCCATATGCATGCATTGAAACATCCGATATGGCACTTTCCCATTTATAGAGAAAGCCAACCCTCTTCAGGGAGACCACACGCTATGTCACATTTAGCACCTGTTAGGAAAGTTTCAGCATGATTTTAATTATTTCCAAGCTCAGTAAATCCTCTTCTGCCTCCTTGCTGGAAGGGTTTACACCAATTAAAATGGTGTGTCATGTAAACTGTTTAAGCCCCTAGAAAGCTTCAGTTTGCATCCTAGTTAGCAAATTCCTCTCCTTTTCACTCTCCAGCTACAGCCTTGGTCATGACAGACTGTAAAATATAGTTTCATAGGTAGCATAGTACCTAGAATTTCATCCAAAAGTCCCTATATTGCCGTCCATACCTATGATGAATTGCTTGCACTATCTATAGAGCTATCCTGCACTGACAGAGAAACCAAGCAAGAGTGGATGGGCCACTTGGCTGTAGTAACACCAGACTCTAAGCTCTTTCAGCATTTGTATTTAAAGAGTAAATGTCTAGAAAAGTTGGGAACATGAACTTGGTATCTATGCCTGTGGCTGCAAATCTGCTGAAAAAGTTGCACATCCCAAACCAAACAGCTTAATTCACCTCAGGGTACCATCTTTAGAAGCCAGCATTATCTGGGATCCTGCCCACCTGAACCCCCAGGGAAGAGCGCAAACACAGACAGACAGGCACAGAGGCTACACAAGAAGGAACACAAACTTCTTTGGAAGTGATATGGGCATATCAGTGGCAAGAGAAGCCTCATGCTCCATCTTTGGCCCTAAGTCCAGTCCACCTTGAGACATCGATATCATACCCTTGTTAATCAAGGACCAAGGCACAACTGAAATATTTCCCTCTTGTTGGACTACTCACAACATTAGAGCCTAGAGGCTCTTTTTTTCAGAGCAGAAATATGTAGCCGGATGAAAAGCAATAACACTGTAGTCATGCTTGGGCTTTCAGGTTTCAGAAGCCCAGCATTAGAGGTTTCCACACGCAGTCACCCCTGCAGAGGGAAAAATCGAGTCACAAACAGCAGAAGTAATTCTGCTGTTAAAAGCAAAGATGGGGTTGGAGTCCACCAGGCTGCCCCTCACATCTTGCTCAGCTAGGCACAGCAGGCAGCAAAAGGCAGTTACAGGAAAATATAAGAAATAGAGCCTCTTGATCTCCTTCAAAAGAGTCCTCGGCATCTCCTAGCACAGGGCATTCTTCACCTGCAGCCAGACATCTCCTCACTGTTCAGTCTGGTCAGCAAGATGAAAGCTAAGAGCTTAATCTGTGGTTGATTAAAGCACCAATATGTGGTTTAGTTATTAGTAAGAGCATTCCAAGGAGTAGCAGAGTTTGTCCATATAAGCTGGAGAAAAACCTTAAAGGACAATCTTGCATGTCATACTTTGCAGCTGGGATGCCCACCTTTTCTAACAGAGCTTGTTCTGGAAGCACAAGCTTTCTTCTTATTCATCAGTGAAAAAACAACAGGAATAAGATCACCACTATTCTTTGTTATACCTCCCCCCCCCCAAAAAAAAAAAAAAAGACCAGATTTATGTTTTATTTTATACTTCACTCCCGTTTGGAAAAAGACACACAGATCTTATTAAGAAGCCTGCTGCTGCAGTGGAACTGAACAGTGCTCTTCCAGAACAAGCCACATAGATATTTTGATTCTACAGAAGCAGGTCGTCTGAAGAAACACATCATTAGTTCTGAATGTTTGCAAATAAGCCTAAGCTTTCTGGGCATAGAGGAAGGGTATTAGCAAGGAAGTTCAACTGGTCCTTATATTAGCTGAAGATGGATCACATTAGCAGGACAAAACTTCAGGATTATGGCTGGCCACAACAAATATCAGATGCTTCCAATATATTTCTGCTCCAGCTCAGGGTGGAATTCTCAGGTTTTCAAGACGATATCCACTAGAAGTCATTTAGGCACCTAACTCCCATGTACTCAAAAATCTGGACATAAGTAACCTTGCACTTCTTAAGGAAGGGAAAAAAAAAAAAAAAAAAGAAAACAAAACAACCAGGCCATAATCTTTGCGTGAAGGTTTTCATGTAAAGAGATACAAGTACTGTAGTTGAGTTTCATATTTTTGCAGCAGGAAGAAGAAAGAATTTGGACATAACCCTGGGAATAATCATTCAACAATTAGGAGTTATCCCATAAAAACATTATATTGCCAAACATCTTCCACACAGATGCATGTTTTCATTGTTCCTCCCTTGTGTTTCAGGAAACAGTAAATAATGCTATGGCCAATACCCAAACACAAGGTGATTTTAGTAGACCACCTTGTTTGGGACCAAGCCACAGTCACCAACAGTTAAACACAATCCCTTACATTATACACTACTAGCAATGTCTGACAAAATATAAACATGTAAAACAACTCAGGGTAGCACCCGTACACCTAAGCCAAGGGCAACGGTGGGATTTAGGGGCAGACAAGTCTCTTCGTTCCCTAATGGTGGACATACCAGTTTCTCCAGTAAATGGGCTCATTGCCAGGGTTAGAGCATGGAGTGAGAAAATGTAACATCATGGGATGCAGACATGCATGCTGTGGTAGGCGTTTTAGCAGGGAAGGCTGCAGCCCCCTAGAAAAACCGCACCTCGCTACGCTGTGAGACGCCTTAATTCTCCCTGTTCTTTGTAGGGCCTGGGACCCCAAGCCCCTACAGTGAGCCCACCCCTTCCCTAAGGAAAGAGATGGGTGTTAAGGAGGAGATCCTAGGAAAGTGCTTTACTAATCCAACTTTCAGCTCCAGGAAATTGTTCATGTCCCAGGGCAATCTTTCATCAAAATTGGGTCTTGAATTTAATTGAATGCCAAAAACGAAGGAAATGAAAAATGAGTAAATAGCAAATTAAAATCCCATAGCATTTAATTGTGGAATCAACAAAACGTGGCATTCCTGGAACAAACGCTGTGCCCCAAGCACCTCAGCAACTGCTGCCTGGCACTGCTGAGACTTCTTAGCGTCCCTCTGTCCCAGTCGATCAGCAACTGGGAACTGCCAAGAGACAAAGCAAAAATTCTGGCACACATCAGGGTTTCTCATTTCTTTCTTTTTTAATGTTTGCATGGCTGTCTCCAATATGGCTGGTGAGGACTCCAGCAACTGAAACAACAGATGGGGCTTCCACAAAGCAGCATGTTGTCAGAGGGAATCGCATAGCTGGCAACTCAGCAGCAGCCCAGCATCACTGCTTCCCCCACATGTGTCCTCATAGGGTTATCTGCTTATTAGGATAGAACTACAGGCTGCCATGTGGTCTCTGTTTATGGGAAGAATAACGATGATGCATTTATATATTTTTAAAAAATTTAATTGACGGACATGCCTCTTTGCAAATCAATACCAGGGAAACATTAAAGTTACTTTCATGAGGAAAAAAAATTGGATTAATTAATAAGAAAAATATAGTTCAAAGTTAACATATTCAATCTGGTTTTAATATGATTTTTGTAAGTTCTTTACTGAATTGTCACTCTGATAACATTGCAGCAGAAACAAACTGTTTTCTTTCCTACACCACAAAGCCTGTTGGCTCCTCCCATCCCTTAAGTTTACAGTCAGTTCAGATATTGTGGCTTTTGTGATGTGCAAACTGTTCTCTGAACACATTCACTGACTGGCTTTATTTCAGGGCACTAATCTGTTGTCACTTTGCATCCTTTCAGGCAGTGACAGAAACCCAGAAGGTAATTACAGTTCATTTCATGGCACCCTACTCACTAGCACACCTGAGAACGCTCCACTTCAAATCAGCAGGAAAAACCCTACTAAACTCCAGAGCACCTGGATCCCTCTCTAGATCAGGGTTAGAGACTGGGCTGAGGGCTTTGTTGTTTATTTTTTGGCTTTAAACCTAGAAGAACATGAATGATGAGGAATGCAAAGCAATGTGCAAGTGGGAGTGTCAGTTACAGGAGAAATGTCTTAAAAGACTCATGCAGTGTTTCTCAAAACAAGAGATCACGTAAATACGGTGTCTAAAAAGATTGCTTCAAAGGCTTACAGCACACAAACATTGGCATGAAGTGCTTTACATGAAGCAATCCTCAGAAGGGTATCCTTTCACACCAGAAGTTTTCTAAATTATTCTGCAGAATTTAACAGATAATTCCATCTGTGCTGAAAGACCACACGTCTCTCTATGGCTGCTCTGCCACCTGCAATATCAAGAATTACTCAACCTGTCTCTGAATATGAGATATATCCTTTTGAAATCTGTCAATAACAACTGGAAAATCTATTATGTCACTGGAAAAAAGAAAATGTGGACCTGGGCAATTGGGCTGCTTCATACCCAAGTTTTCACATCAGCTGTATTTTATCATAATTATATTGAGTGAAATATTACCTGACTGCGGAGTTTCACAGGTCTCCAGTGCAAGAAATATTTTTTTGTAGCATTTGGAAGACTCTGAAAAAAAGAGGTGCTCCGCTTAGTTGCAAAAGCTTATGCTAGAGATGAGATGGGACCCCATCTGATAAAATAGGTAAGTAATTAGAAGTAGTTTGGTAAGATGATGATCGAGTAAGTCAGTAAATACAGCGCTACCTCACCTCAGTTGTACATACTGTATGCATTAAGCATTAAATATATTGGAGGCTGTAAGCATTAAATATATTGGAGGCTGTACGTAGTAATGAAGAAACCAATGCAGAAAGCAAATGGTGAACTAAGGTTCCAAACATCCATTTCTGACTGCCATGTGTCAGAAAAAAAACGGAATAAAAATCAAAGCCAACCCCAGAGAGAAGGAGTCACACAAGAGCAACACACTGAAAAACAGAGTTTGCCAAAACCCTTGGAAACTGAAGTCCTGGAGATGTACACAGGTCTGCTGAGACCTCAGTTTTTATGGACACCTTCACACTGGCCATGGAGCTCCAATTATCTTGGGTCAAACTTACTGACAGGCCTGTGGTTCCTGCTGAATGCCCCACCTGTCTGCTTGGCGGAAAAAGCACTTCACAGCCCCTGCAACACTGGCTCTAAAGCTCACTTGTTTAAGATTACATTTTGACTTCTCCTTATTTTGAGTACAACTGAAATACCCCTTGTTTTGGCAAGAAAACTGGAAGAGATTCAGTGTAATACGGGTGAGCTGACCAGCTATTAGTGTCTCAGCAGGAGCCGTTCAGGGATGCGCTTCAGTCTCCTCATACTTCATATCCAACATTACTTCAATCTTGCCTGAAATTTCTCTCCCCTTCCCACTCCCACAGGAGTTACTTTACTTTTTGATGAATGAGTACTGAGTTCAGGAAAACAAAGAAAGTCAAACATTCCACAGATGGATATTAAGCAAGCCTCCTTGAGCATTTTTCTGCAAACCATGATCCTTACTTACAAAAAAGCACCCTCAAAAGACAAAACCCCAGCTCTACACACATAAGTCTCCCCCCGCCCCATCCCTCCCCTTCAGCCACAGACTCTCTAGAAGTAGATACGATGGTTTGGGGATACCGATTACAGCCATCTCTCTTAGAGACAGGGTTGATGAACTATGAGTTGACTCCTACTGACTCTGTGAACCCTTTAGAGCTCACAAGCTCACAGTTTGAGAAGGCAAGGCAAGGAAAACTAATACATTTATTTACAGCATCTTTTACTTTTTTCTTTACCACCTGCCTGCCCTCAGTCAAATATGTAAGGGGCTTCCAATAGGAACTGACGGCTCTGTATCAAGATGAGCCTGCAGTGTCAAGTAGGGTTATCGCCTAGCTCTTCCCTTCCAGCATACAAGGCATCTAGCAATACTTCGTATTCAACAAGTATTTTTCCTGTCTTTCCTCTCAGAGGGAGGCCCAGTTAAGTGCTGAACTGTGGCAATTCCTTTCATGAAGCATTTTTAACTTGGCTCTTAGAAGTTAGAATATAAAATTATGTGCAGGCAGAATCTTTCTCCCTTGCTTTTAAGTTTTCACACATTATGGACAGAAATGTCAAAAGTTTCACAAAGTAATTGAGTTGCTTATTGTAGCTACAAAATACAGCAAATCATATCTATTTAAATTGCTCTTTTAAACATACAGGTATACACATTCACATAAATATTTTTATATGTATATACACTAACATAGAAGCTGTGGTCCCCATTCAATTTCTGCATGTAATTACAGTTTGACATTCAAAATAAGACGGGGTGAAATCCCAAATCCATAGCATTTATATAAAAACAAATCCAGCACAACGCACAGAAATCAAGATGTTGCATTGCAGATTAACCCAATCAGCCTGTTTGCCTTTACCCGATACCACTGAACATTTGCTTCTATTCTGCTACTCTTTGATATAAGAAAAGCTCCTTCATTCAAGTTCATTCTCTAGCCTAAATTTAAGGACTACTTTTCAACACACACGTGCATACGCCCCCCCCCCCCCCAACAATTTAAGAAAAACACAACACCCCTTAGCTTCCATTTAAGGCTGCCAGTGGATGAAACAGTTCTCAGCTACTGGGAATCAGCATTAACTCCCCTTGCAGAGCCTTCTGATGGAGCCCTGCTCATTCACAGCAGCTCCTGACTGCCTCACACCCACCACACAACTTTCATGCAGGTCCATCAGTGAGCATTTTAACCAAGTGCTGTAAACGGTTATGGAAGAAATTGAATAAAATATTGGCAGTTAAAATATATCCCACAAAACAAAGGTACAGCAATTTTTTCACACTAGTGTTTTAGCACTTGTTTGCTTAACAGTATCAAGCCCTTCTCACAGCAAAATGGCTGTTCATAGGTATGAAAATGGCAGTTCATAGGTAATACATTTGAAACGTCTTTTCTACCTTGTATTTTTCCATATAAATTTAAGTCAGAGAACATGAACAAAAAACATTTTTTGAAGTAAGGAAAGAAGAAAAAAAATTATTTTCATTTCACTGTCACCTGCCACATGCACCAGTGCCCCAGAGGAGGGTTCTGGAACATCCCCTCAGGTCTCACTGCAGGAAAGTCAAAGCCCTGCATGGAGGAGTCTTGCATGTAGGTAGTTACAGGCTCAAGACTTAACACACTTCCTTGTCAGGAGCTACCAAATCCTGTCTACCTTTAGTTAACCTTCCTAGGGACAGCTTCCAGATTTTCTCTTTTAACTGAACGCTGGCAGGTGCCAGGAGCAGAGACACAGGCTTGCGAAACACCCGCCATTACGGTATCCATCGTGTGTGTCACACGCACTCTCTTTCTGTTACAGATGCAGCGGCGTGAAGCTGGATACCCTGCAGAGCACGTACTCACCCCTCCTTCACCTCCAGGCCAGCAGCAGCCGGAGGCTCAGCCCACCTTCCAGCAAACTCCTACAGTAAGACAGCTCCTGAGTGACCAGCACGCATCCCCCAAAGGTGGGAAGCAGCCAGATGTGTGAGCCCAACCCTGTTCATGAGCTCTGTGGGAAGCTTTAGTCTCACCACGTGCACCAAACTGCCGATTCTCTGCTGCCAGGCCCCACCTGAACCCCAGTTCCAGGCACCCTGGGCTGCTCTCCCCACTGCTCAGCCAGGTGTGCCCACCTCTCCCCTGGCCTCGTTAGGCTGCTGGCCCTCAGCGGTGGGGAGAGCTGTCCGAACCCCCAGCACCGCTCCCTGCCTGGCCACTGCTCACCAGCTAGGGTGGCCGCTCACAGCCGCACTTGCCAGTACGCTCCTGCAGCTGGAGGTACAGCTGAGTATCTATCGACGTATTTGCACGGGCTTTCTGTGTGTTCCAGAAAACCAGCCTGGAAATGCCGTGTAAATGCATCCCAAGGTGTCATCTTCCCTGACAGCTCTTCAGGTGCTGATGGAAAGAGTAAAAGAGGCCTAAAAAGTGAAGCCTATTTTACTGCTTACTGCTGTTGTGTGTTCTCCAACCGGTTAACGCTTGGCTGAACCTTGGCTTCGCTCTACCAGTTACTGAAAAACCACAGGTCAGCCTTCCCATTTTGCAACACCAGCCTGGCAATGGGGGAGTTACTGCCAGCTTCGGTGGCAGGCGGATGGTCCATTCAAACACTGTGATGGCCCCCATTGTGGAGGACTGTGCCTCACTGCCTGACATGTTTTTCTTCAAACCATCTGCATGGGTAAAAGAAGCACTATCAGCCCAATTTTTTTCAGATGGGGAAATAAGTGTGTGTGTGTGTGTGTGTGTGTGTAAATATTATAATGTAAAGGTTGGAGAAAAATTCTGTAGTGTGCAATAGGCTAGACTGATCACAAAATTCTCCCTCTAGAGAATAAACTAATACCCTTTACAGAAATCATGTCTGGTGGACAACTAATTAAAATTATTGCTCAAATGACCACACAGGTCCAGGTCCAGTTGTTTGAGTTTTTTTTTCCCCCCTAATCTATTGTTACTCAATTTCTCCTAAGACAGCCGAAAAGACCTGCCTTCTCATTTCCTGAATCAACATGTTTGGTCACGTAGGAACAGCTGTAAGAGGGGCTGAAAGCAGCATGTTGCTGGAACAAGCTGAACCAAGTATGAGGATGTACAGAAGCAAATGTCAGACAAGGTCAAGCAGGTACTTTTAAAAATCTCATCCTGGCACAAAGCCTGGGTCTCACTGATGTCCAGAGGCTGTTTTGCCATGTTCTCAATGGCACCAAAATGTCACAGGTAGGTTTTATAGGGATAAATCAAGTGAAACTACTCTTTAGTAAGACAAATACTTCTAAAACAAAGAAGACATCAGATAACCTTGGGGTCACACGCTCACTTACGGTCTTTGCGTGTACAAAAGGGATTTGTGATGAATGCACCAGGAACACTGTTTTGCTTGAAACTGCCAACACCCATACACTGGTGGTATCAAAGCAACACACAGTCTAGCAGTGCTTTTGTGTGAATGCTTTGCTGCACTTAAGTGTTGCTGTAGAAGCATTCTGCTCTTTTATTTTGAAAAACATAAATTTTATTACTGCTTTAAGACTTCATATATGATTTTATAGGGCACTATATAAGCTGGCCTAGCATTCTGAAAACCAGCAATCCTTAGCCCAGAGCCACAGTCAGGAACTTTACAAATGACTTTTAATTTCTTCATATATTATCCTCTTCCAAGATTAGGAATAAAAAGTAAATTGCGGAATCCACTTTGCTGATTTGCCACATTTTTCTGAGCAACAAACAAGAACACTTCTTTCACCTGGGGGCTGAAATTTCATCAGCCATGTTGATTACCTTTATCCATAAATTAGAAACTTGAAATTAGTTTGGTAGGTTTAAAAGTACATCCACATTCAAACCCATATCCTTAAGAGATTCTTAGGTTACAATATTCCCAGTCAATATTGTGTGGCTGTTTTTTTGGCTCATACAGGTAGGCAATTCAAACCAGCTCATAATCCATCTTAATAAACAAGACATATGAAGAGTGGCTAGATGGTGTTTGCACGCGTGTAACTTCGGTACATAGCTAAGTAGCTTACCCCACAGTCACATCATGGGTCAGTAGCACTACCAAGCACAGAGCTCAGGTTGTTCATATTCAAGTTCACATTGGACATTGCTCCTACAGATACTTCTAGAATAACTGGTTGTTTATTTTAATGAAATGAGTAAAATATTTCCTCTAAAAAAAATTACTTATGTTTCACATTCTTAGTTCTAGTGCTTCATTTACCAGTGTCACACATGCATGGGTTACACAAACATAGATGGGGCCAGAAAAGCTTACTTCTTTTTGTATTGTCAAGACAGTTTGGTTTGTTTCTTCACCAATGAACTGGGGAGTCTGTAAGAAGGAAAAGTGCTGGAAAATAAGAATATAACCTTATGTACAGAAGAAAAAAAAAGCAAACAATAATGTTGGCCCTTCAGTCAGAGTTACTCCTTCTTGAGTTTACACTGGATGAATGCTGTTATACAGTTTTAATTGTCCCATCACTGCAGGATTTTCTCATTTGGAGTAGGTGTAATGCATCCATCGTGACTATTGTGCCCAATGAAAGAAAATGCTACAGGACTGCCCTCCAGGGTGTCCAGGAAAATTCCAGAAAACCCATGGACCTTGCTGGAATCCACAGTACCTCCCTACAATTCTAGGCACTTCAAGTGGAAGGTGTTCAGTTGGTGAAGGCTGAAGATAAATAGATCCAGATAAGCTGGTATGTTTGGGTTGAACATGGCTGGATCTCTGGTAGCCACTACTTCATTGTTGGGGGTTTTGTTGTTGTTTGGTTTTGGGTTTGGTTTTTTTTCCAGTCCAGGCTTTTACTACTATAATAATGGGGTTGCAGGTATGGATTTAGGGTTGGGATTTTTATTTAACTGGACACAGGAATTGTCACTTTCCTTTCTAAATTGTCAGCTACTCATCACTGTTGGACAGCTTCCTAATTCATTCCAGAAGTCAGTGTATTGATATTACTACATAAAAATGAGTAAATCACCCTAAGACTCTGCAAAAGGAAAGACAGTAATTAAAAAAAAGTAGTATGACAGTGTATCACTGTAACTGTTTCCACAATGTGCCAGTGGCCAATTGCTACAAAAAATATATAACTTAATTTGTGATTACCTGCTGTTGCAGGGGGACAATCCCAAAGGGATGAGGATCCAATGACAGAGCCTTTAGCTTTACCACAAGAAATAAAAATCATCTCAATTATCCAGGAAGGCAGAACTAGTAATTTTAACTGAAATGAAGCGCAAGAATCCTAGTATCAGATCAAGAGCCCCTGAACTCACCTTTTGCAGACATGTAAACAGACAAATTCCCCCGGAGAATTTACAGTGTATGTACTGGAGCAGAGACCAAACAAGAGATGCCACAGTGGAAGAGCTGAAGGAGGTAGCAGGCAACATGGCCAAGGCACCATGGCTTCAGGCAGACTGCAGCCCCATCTGCTCCATACAGACTAAAGGCCTGCAGGGGTTAATACGGTTAACTTCTACCTCCTCCATGGAGACAAAACTACGGAAGTGAATGTCTGCTTGTGGATATTTTAAACAAAAAAGAAAACATATGGCCCTCTGGAACTATGCTTACTGTTTCTCCAGCTGATATGACACAGAGAACAGATAGCCTAGGCCTAGAACTAAATGCAAAAGCTTTATTCCAAGGAGCAATTAGAGAACAATTTAGGGAACACACTTCAATTTTAAAAGTTCTCAGATTAGCCAAGCAGAAATACAAAAAAGCCGAGAATGCTCATGTACACTAACTAGTAAAGAACTTAAAAAGCAGAAAATATCTTAGCTGTGTATAACAGCAGTTTTTTACCCGCATGAGGAATATTTCTGTAAACCATGAAAGACAACTTAGACTGAATAATTAAAACGAGCCTTTTCTCTCCCAGATGTTATTTTGTGATTCTACACATAGACTAGTAATCAGCAAAAAGAATGGGCTGAAAAGAAAGATCAGTAATTTCATTTATAAAATCAGAAATTTCATTTAAAAATTTAATCATGTGGATTAAAACCACAGGTATGATAAATATATAGTCAAGCGCAGCCATGATACGCATCTTTAAATTCAAGTCCTGAAACACGCTGGTAAATGTTTCACAGTGCAAATTCATTAGGCAGCCTGGGCCCAAATGCAGAGCCAGTGTGTGCAGATCAATCCTACCAATTGCAGAAACCCAGCAGGAGCACTCGTGGCTCACAGGGGGCTGGAGTTGTGTGCGCCCCAGGGACAGCAAGGCCAGGAGGGATCTTAAGAAGTCACCTAATCCAACCTCTGCCAGAGGACGAACTGTGCCTTAAACATTGCCAATGTTTGAAATCTTTGTTTAACTTTTACTTTAAAACTTGTGTAAGTGATTTTATAATGTTCTCAGCAAAAGTATCGCAGAGCTTTGCAAAGTTACCATCAGGATTATTTTCTCCTAGTGCCTAATCTAAAGGTAGGCAATTTCTTCTTGTTCTATGAACAGGGGATTAAGAGAACAAGGTTTGGGGGTGTTTTTAAACTGTCTTTTCAGCAATAGCTTTTTACAAATGTGAATACTCCTTTAGTCATTGCTCCTGCAGACTAAACAAAAGAAATTCTTTCAATATTTACACACAAAATGATGTTGTCTAGCACTCTCATCTTTCTTGTGTCTCTCCACTGGACTCTTTCCAATTAGCCCCCAATCTCCTAGAAACGTGGTGCCTGAAACTGGATATAGTATTCCAGCTCAGACCTCATTAGACCTTATTAGGCCTAATTAGAGTAAAAGGTTATTTCATGTGAATTTAATGGGGAATGCTTATTTATTCAGTCTAGTATGAAATTTGCTTTTTCACAAAACCATGACATTATCGACCCATGATTAGCTTGCCACTCACTGGAATCTGCACGTCTTTTTCCCCAGAATTACCACAACTAGCCAGGTCTCCTCCATCCTCTGTTACTTCAATTGAATACTTTCTATTTGCCTTTAATGAAGTAAATCCTACTTATGTCACCTAATTTCAGCAATTAATTTAAATAACTTCTTGTTCTAATCTATTCCTCTGATACACTTCCAGCATTTATTGGCAATAATTGCTTGGAAATGAAATATCTATTGCATAATCCAATCTATTTTATAAAGTATATCAATTAGCATAAAATTGATCTATGTAAAGGCCTTCTTATTACATCCTCCTAGGTGACAGTGAATTGCTAACAACCCTAAGTACAAATCACTGTTCTAGATCCATTTAAACTATGCTTCCTGCATTGGCTATGAAAATGTCAAACACAGTCTTTACCAAAAGCCCCTTACCAAAATCAAGATGCATCACCTTTGTAGCTTCTTCTATTCTGTCACAGAAGGAATTATTTGATAGGATTTATCTCATATGGTATTTTGTCTTTTCTCTGAAATCATGTATGAAGAAGAGAACTCTGGAATTGAAAAAGAGTTATAGGAACTATTTTCCCTCAGAGCAAACATTAAAAACTACTAAAATACGTATTTCAATTTGTGAAGATCTTCAGGATAATGAAAACCATTGAGCTAACAGTGAGAACTTGGAACAGTTCTGAACTTTCAGATTTTGTTCAGAGGTATCTCACAGTAATGTTTGCATGTCTGAAAACATATTTTTAAAGAAAATGTTTGAAAAAATGGACAGCCCTACTTTATGAAAAGAAATCTCTGTACGTGGAGTCATGGAGTCAGGCTAAATTCAAACGTAACTCTACACCTGTAACTCTACCTGTTTTGTTCCAGGCTACTGCATGTCTTGCCTTCTGTTGTTGGTAGTTAAAGCTCACTTACTATGAGATGCTTCAGTCATATATGTATACATACTTCTTCACAGCTGCCCAATTTTTAGATCTTTGTTGCCATGACTAGTTCCTTCTTGCTAATGTCACTGTTCCCCATCTGTCCAAAATTAAACCCCCAATTGCTAGTTCAATATATTCATGCCATATGAGTCCTCCTTGTCTTAGCCATAAACTGGTCCATGTTATCTTACACATCAAATAGGCCAAGCGAACATGCAGTTGTCCCTATCCAATTGTATTTCCTTTAACAGAAATGCTTATTTCTTCTAGATACACTCCCTGAATCTAGATTAAGGTCCTGAATTAAAAGGCAGCGAAAACTGGCCTTTATTTTTCTACAGACTTTGGTGATTTCTGGATCAGTCTGTTGGTGAACAAAATTCTTTCCCTACCTGTTACATTTTCTTGAAAACATTGCTGTCCTACACACTCAGACAGAAGTAGTAGGTCTTTAATTAGTCTATTTTTATGTACAGGTTTTGTTATATAGATGATATAAAAGGTTAGTGATGGTCACATGCTGGACCAGGTTCTCCGAAGACATGCTGATGCCATCATGCTAGGCGACTGTTCAAAGAGAAAGAGTCAGGATTCACAAACTTGGTGGAGGTCCTATAACAAATCCATTGAACATCACAGCTGTAATAGATTAATCTAAAACACTCAATTTCATTGGTCTGATTTTTAATATAGTACTTGATGTTACAAATAAAATATAACTTTAATATTTAATTTATAAAGTTTTCACATTTCTGTGTAAAACCAACAGTAGGTTTAAAGTAAAAAGAGCTTTGTGGAGGCAACAGCTTTTTTTTTAAACTTCAACAAGAGTCTAATTTTATAAGAGTAGAGAAACGTGTAAACATAAACATTCATGATTTTCTTCTGTACACATCTGTGTAAATTAGTTGATACAAATATAATTTACTATAGAAACATTGTTTTGTTTGGTTTTGCTACACACAGTTCTATGCTGGCATCACATACTAGTCGATTAATCTTTCAAAGAGTGAGATTTATGCATTTTGCATTCTAACATCCAGTATATCCATTGCCAGCAGTGGACTTCATGTTCAGAGAATCAGACTCACAGTGTTAGCAATCTAAAATTAAACTTCAGTACAAGATTATAAATAATCAAAAATGAATGCATTGTTTTCATATCATAATTGCCACAATCCAAGCCGACCAAAGTCAATGACAGTTTTCCCACTGACTTAGCTGGAATTCATCCGCAGTTCCCAGTCACTATACATTCTCATTTTAGTTTTGCAGTTTTATCACGGCGTGAAGAGTTAAAAAGTGCGTAGTATCACAGCTTCAGTGTAAGAAGTAAAGCTTCTAAGTCTTTCTGGGCCTCTTTATCCTGAAAGAAACAGACAATCATGCATCAATTTAGATAGGATAAATCCCTTAATTTGCCTAATGTGTGCCTATCCATATTTCTTTACTAACAACAGGCATAACACACAACTGTAACAGCCACAGAATGTACAAGACTGCATAGTAAGTTAATTTATCAGTGATTGCAATAATAAAGTTTGAAGTGAAAACAAGAGCCAGATGGCAGCCCTCTCTTTACAGCTCTGTTAAAGAACTTAAAATGTTAGGCACAAATAGCCTTCTCAGCAGACCAGTAAACCTTTGAGCTTAGGCCATAACTTTTATTGGTGTACTTTGCATAAAGTACTGCCTTGCCTTATACTTTACGTAAAGCTTGCAACCCGCCTGTGTGCAGTTTCTATAAAGATATTTCCATGATGTTTACTAATTATTTATTATGCAATTAAGAAGAAAACATTGGGAAATGTAATTAATGACATAGGTTAGATTATGGTTTCAGTGCATACAGCCATACCTACCTGTAATAACCACCATGGACTGACTACACCTTCGGTGTCTTCCATACTGGTGTTGGTGGGCTCTGCCTACGCTACTGGGGTCATAGCAGAGTGGAGCCAATTGGGGAGCAAGAGGCGAATAATTTGCTATGCTCAGAGCCAATACTATATTATACCTCCTAGGACAGAAGGGAAAGGCTCCTTTTAGGCCAATGTGTAAGTGCGTAGTCTGCATGGGGCTCTAAACCAAATCCAGCCCACAGACTCTTTCACAGGTAACCAGTGACATATGTTTTGGTTATTCCATATAATCTGTTTGGAAAGGGGTACATGCATATGAACATGTAACCACACTACAAAAACTCCATTATTCTACTTATTTTTGAAATGTCTCCTGGATATAATCCACTTGCTTTACTTGCCACTGCAAAACTTCTAGCTTGCAAAATGCACCCTGGTTTAAAACCACATTTCTAAAAAGTCAGCACCTCAGAGCTGCAGGCTGGTAAGGGTCCAGACACCCAATGCATGCACCCATGCATACTTAGCAGTGCAAGTGAAAAACACTTGCACATCACAAATTTTGTGCAAGTATTTCTAATGACAGAGACCAGTATTTCTTTCCCAGATAACACCACAGGCAATTCTGAAAGAAAATACTGTAGACAGACAGCAAAGTAATCACTGAATTTCAGGATCACTTCATTATCCAATTAACCAAAGAGCTGGAACAAAATACAGAGCATTTTAAAATACATTTTATGGGTGAAGAAATTCCTGCTTCTCTTTATTTTGGTTAGTTGTCCACAATGTCATGGAGGAATAGAGAAGAATATTGAGATGATAGAAACCATATGCCAGACATGTCAAACTATATTACATTATTGGTCTGGATTAAGGCATTAATACATTAGCTGGACACTTCTCTTGGAGTCACTGCCTTGGTCCCACTGGCAACAATAGGCTAAACTATCTGCCTAATCATTTATCAGAGGCCTTAAAAGGCACACACTGCACAGCCAGTAAGCTCTTGCCAAAATACTCTAACAGAAGGAAATGTCACACTGAATTGAGCACCCCTTAAACTCCACATCACTCCAGGCTGCCTGGAGCACCAGCCCGTGGCTTTCAATAAAAATGGGAAAACTCAAAATTCGTATTAATACGTTGATTCATTCAGGGAAAATACACTTTTTTCTGTACTGACTGTAGTCAACTTGTGAAAATCATTATGAACTTCATTAAAAAAAAAAAAAAGCCAGATATTGTCCCATGGTATTATGAAAATGAAAAAGGTTTCATTGTATCTGGTCCTACTCTTTTCATGCTTTTCTAAGCCAAAAATGATAAAGAGGTGGGTCTCCTAATATCTGAACGGTGTTCAGAATTTCATGGGTTGATGGGATCCTTTACTCATTTTGCAGGATACAGCATTTTAAAAATATGTCTCCAAACAGCTTTGTATAATTGTCTCTCTCCTTAGAAGCAAAAGATTATATTGGGCAATGAGCTTTATGAGTTGCAAAGGTCCCAGAAATATCAGGCAATCTTTCCTGAATCTTCCTCTGGGCTTAGGAAAAAGAATGAAGCAAACCCATGATTGTTCTAAGAACTAGCTAGAGAAGAAGCTGTGAACATACAAAGCATCCTACCTGTGGGTTGCCAGTTCTGAACAAGACTACATCAGTAAAAGCAAGAATTATTATTGTTGCAAACTAAATGGGCTGCTTTAATTGAGCCAGTGGCTTCCTGTCAACAGTAAGAACTCAGATGGCAAAAGCATCAAAAAAAAAAATCAGTAACAATGGCATTAAAAACAAAGCTGAGAATGGTCAGTGAAGGGAACTACTATGTCACCTTTGGATAAAGTCCTTCCAGACCAAGAAGCGTGTCACGCTAAAAGGAGAGAGAAGCCACAACTCTGTTCAGTGTACCAGTCTCCAGTTTTAAGGATGAAAACTTCATTAATGCCCAAAGTTTGGCTGTTAATGGGAAGACAAAGCCATAAATCTCTCATTTGGCCAACTTTCTTCCTCATTGATTTCTGGGTCTGTGGCTTTCTAAAAATTAACAATAAGGTCGACTTTTTTGTGTTTGGGGTGGGGGGTTAAGACTGGCAGGCTTTGATCTCCCTTTAGAGTGCGGCAGGGAGAGGAAGAGGTGCAAGTCGTAGGAGGAATGCAATATATTTGCATCAGTCCCATTTGTTCACCCTGAGGCTTAGTTCAGCGCTGACTGAATACACAGCCATTTTCAACCTTGCCTTTCTACTGTCAAGGCTTACATTTATGAAACACTTCTCATATAATTTTCAGAGTTGAATATGAGTTCAAACTGTTCTGCAAACTGCTACACAAAAGGTATTCAAATTACAGGGTCAGTGACTTATTTTCCCCTCTTACTATTTAGTTGCTTTTCTTTTATGTTTCATCATCCACAGGGGACATGCACAGGAAAAAAAGACCTGGGAGGCCAGGGACTGAACAAGGGAAAAGAGGGAGTTGAAAACAAGAGCAAGACGGAAGAGAGAGCTGGTGGGATAAAGGGAGTGTTGGCTTAACTGGAGGTAGTCCACATTTTGACAGTTAATTTGTGCTGAAAAATTTTACTGATAGATATATATACACACAGACATACACATGTAAATGTGCATGTGAAAATTAAATGACAATTAAAGCAGAGACAGAAAGATAATGATTTTACCTTCCATCTCTGCTAATTATTTCCTTATGCACTCTCAACCCAGGCACTGCACATGTGTGCACTTGTTGACAAAGTCCCAACTGTCAACAGAGAATGATACACCCCCATGACCACAACCAAAATGGTTACACACCAGCCAATAATGTAATTGTGTGCAACCACTGCCAAATCCCAAGCTGACAAGCATCCTGTAGGGTTTCATTGAAGTCAGCGGCACTGCACGGTATATTAAATGAGCTGGGCTGCAAGGGTGGTCCAAAGCTGTACTCTGATATGCAGTAACAGCAATGAGGTGCTGAGAGCCACCCCTGATTTTGAGTACAGCTGTATCATTCCTTTGCAGGTCCAGGAGAAATCCTGGACTGTAACAGAATAGACTCCCAAACAGGCATAAGGATCGTTAATTAGAGAGTAATAACTCTTGTGGACAATATAAATCATATAAAGCTATACGCTATCCCTTCTCAGTTTCATGATAGACTCTTACAGAGGGTGTGACTGTAGTAGGTGTTAATTTTCATACAATTGCATAATACTGT
This sequence comes from Buteo buteo, assembly GCF_964188355.1. Lineage (NCBI taxonomy): Eukaryota > Metazoa > Chordata > Aves > Accipitriformes > Accipitridae > Buteo > Buteo buteo. Next base: position 25,494,723 of record NC_134182.1, read on the forward strand.
TTTTCCCCTTAGATATTTCAATAAAACAATGCAATCATCTACTTGCAACCTTCTATGTGACTGCTGTACGTCACAAGTTAGAGCATTTTATGCTTTTTCATATTTTTAGGATCTTACTCTGGGGATGAACCATGACTTCTCAAAGCTTTTAGGATCAAGGCAAGCACAGCTTTAAAATATATAGCTGACAATAATTCCACATTTCCTGATTATACTTCAAGTAGAGGGAAAAACACCCTTTCACACCCGGAAGACTGAATAAACAGTTCAGCTAGTTCGAAGACTGCTGTTGAAAAATTACAAATGGCAGAATTCAATTTAGAATAATTAAGTCACGTAAAATTTTTATACACTAGTTCTTTTCTAACTTAAAAGACAAAGTTTCACCTGTAATCTGGTTTCCTTTTACTATTGTACACAATGCGGAGCTTTTGATGTTCAAGACATTCCCCTGTTTCTGTCCAGCTGCTGCCGCCACCACGATGGGACCTACAGCCCTTCTTTCTGTGCAGTCATCACTGAAACGGCTTAAACATGATCACACCCAGTTACAAGTCCTTCAGAAAGATGCCTGTTGAGGCTTTCCTTCACCCTGTATATTGATTCTGAGACAATACGTTTCAAACTTCTGGAAGCTTGACTTCCCCTGGCCACTCTACAAAACCAGGAAACCAATTGTGAACCTCTTCATCCTGCAGTGCACCACCACCTCCATGAACACTTCTCCCACTCTGGCTGTGCAACATCAGCACACCAGCGGAAGAGATACACTCCACGCTTTGAGGAATCATCTGTTGATCAGTCTAGCTGCACTAAGAACTATGCCAAAACCATGTTACCTTTGATAGGATGGTGAAATTAATACTTTGTGATAAACTAGTCAATCATAAATATAAGCAGCTCAGTATTTATCAGGATAGACTTTATCCTTATGTATGAAACTACTGCGCTAAAAAGATAGCTTCATTTTTTGGAATCGTTTTTGGAGAGGGAGAAAGAATAAGCAGACAATGCAAACAAACCTTTTGGCAAGAACTTCAAAAACATGCAGACAACAAATCAGTCTGATCACTAAGAGAAAAACAGACTGTATTCTCTGAAGTGCAAAATAATGTAAAATACAGGATGTCTCAAATTCTTCTAGCAGCTCTTTTAAAAATGTCTCATTTTTACCAGCATTTTACAGTTTGAAATCTGATCTTTTTATAATGAGGTTTTAAAAGGCCCATTTCCTGAGCCTGAAGCACTCATATTCAGTGTAAACAGAATCACTAATTAAGGAATAGTTTTTTAAAGTATATTCAGAAGATACTTTAATTTTGGATTGGTGGTAGCTATTAGGAAATTCTTATTCAGCTCCACAAACAGTATTAGCAGGAAAACAATAGCCTAGAATTCAAAATGAACACAAATCTGAATATTTCCATTATTTTGGAATTGAAACACCATAGACTTTTGCTTGGCATTTGGAGGACAAATGTGCACAAAATCTAAAGGAACAAATATCCTCTGAAAACAATGACATTTTGTATTGACCTGATGATGTTGAGAAAAGAAAATGTTCTGTTTGATGAGAAAACAAAAACATTTTTTATAAGGTTAACCCAAATTATTCACATAGTTTTGATGGGTAGTTTTTTTCCACAAACAAGTCATAATTTGTACCCTTCACTTGAAAAGCAGAAGTAAATTACTTTTTTCTCCTCAAAATCTGTTGTGGAAAATTCAAGATATGTAAATGGTCTGTTGTAACAGGAACAACTGATGGGTGCTGAAGTTTATACTCTATCCTCTCTTCCATCCCTCTGTAACTCCCACTTTTTTCCTTACAGACAATATTAAAAATGTAAATTAATGACCAGGGAGATCAATTATGGCGATGTAAAAAAAATGTAAGAACATCTTAAGGCCATGATTTCTCTTCAGCAGCTGTATTCTTGTGTAAACATTCAGCCATTGTTCCTGCCCATTATTACATTTACTTCCTCCTCCACATGGGCTTTTCTAGAGTTTCAAATGTCACTGGGGCCAAAGGCAGAGTCTCTAACAAGTTTCTGCTTCTTGCCATTCTACACCTGTTGGAAGTGAATGGTATAATGATCAATTCTGTAATATCTAAATCTCTTTCACTTGTTAATTTCAACACTAAATTGCCTTAATTTGTAATTGCTGGGTAGGAAGGAGTGGTTTTGAAATTAAGATTTTTTTTTTTTAAATCACCAATAATTTTGTAAAATATATGCTCAGTTTCAGGGAAGTTTTTATCTGCATTTTAAGTAAGACTTTCAGCAACTCTCAGTGCAAATATATTTGCTTTGCATTCTTCCTGTTTTGCTGTCTTCAGCTCTTCCAAGACTACATTTTTTTGTAATGTAACTGCTGCTTTTTAGATTAATTTTCAAAAAATATCATAGGCACCAGAACCTTGAAATTTTAATCTCTTCCTCTGCTAGGCTGTTATCCCTTTGTGGTGAGCTTATGGGTCCTACAAGCACAGAGTTCACTCTGATGCCCATGCTTATCTCCAGATACAAGAAAAAATAATTTCTTATTATATTTTATAATTCTACATTGAGACTTTAATTTTCTACAAGTTCCAGCCTTGAAAATACCCAACAATCTTTGTTATAAACAAGAAATTAGTGTCTTATTCCCCTTACATACAAAGCGCTATGTGTTTAATCAAGCACAGACACACACCCATTCATTTTGTCTTTCTATATGCAAGACAAATGCTCATGTTTTCAAATTTAAATTACGTTTTTCTCCTCAAATTTAAAAAAGTAATTTTTTTCCAATCACAGTAGTCCACCACATCTGGTTTTGACAGCCTTTCATGTAGTCATACTCACCAAGGCTTTGAACGCACTAGAAAGTTATGAGTCTCAGTAAGGGTAATGCAACATCTACTAGATAAACAGAGCAGCTGTTATGCACTTTACAGTAACTCACAGCAGCCGTGAGCATTAGGATCTCTTTTACTGAAGGGGTGAATGTTTCCCAGGACCCTGAGGTTATCCGCCTGGACAGCAACCAGAGAAAAGCAGGACAATTTTATGTCCTGTGCACCTCCAGCAGTGAAGCACCACTCTACAGTATGACAGTATTTATGGCCAAGGAAGGACCACATGACTCATTGGAGGTTTTTGTTTAAAGTAGAGAGGATAAAGAGAAAGGTCTCTACTGTAACATCAGCTTAGTTTTCCAGATGTAATTTGCACCAAATCTCCTGTATTTCCTTTTAAAATTAAAAAAATGCATAGACTGATTAGTTAAAAATGTGCCAAACTATTTTTAAAAACTGGTATTAGGACTTACAGGAGTCATTCAATCAGAATTTGTCCCTCCTTTTATGATTTCTTTGGTATCCTTTTTTAGGTTCATAATAGGATTGAAACTGGCCATGTGATTTTTTTTTTTCCTTAACAAGAATTACCTCTGTTTGTAAGCCCCTCTACCCGTTGAATTAGAAAGATAGTCTCTAAGTGGTAGAACAGACACACAGAAGGGATATTTGGATGTGATGCAACATTCAAGACAAAGTAATCTCACTTAACTTGAAATGTTACATAAAATGAATCCTAGCCAAAGTGTCAAAGAAGTGTCCTGAGTTAGACCAGCTGAGAATTTGACCTGAGGATTAAAATAAGCTATGGGCTATTTTACTGATGCTGAGCACCTCTGGTTCCCACTGAAGTCACTGGAAACTGTGGATGCTCAGAAGCAATAAAAAGTAAACCATTGTCTACTATTATTTTTCATACTTATGCTGCAGGATGATTTGTATCATGAAATACTATACATTTCCTCAATGTGGCACCTTTCCAGCAACTTTGCTCTCTCAGCCTGCTCCTGATTTTATGCTTTTATACATATACATGTTTCTCAGTAGAAGCCAACATTTTAAAACAATAAAGGAATTCCCCTGCCTGAAGAAAGAGAGAAAACTCACATGAGAAACTATGATTACACTTGGGAATGATGGTTTTGCATGACTGTGACAACATACCATGCTGCTGACAACCTTGAGATCCTGTGCTGTGGCAAACTGAAAGAAATCCTCAGACTGCTGCTGACCGGCATTTTCTTTTTCAGACCATGAACGCCATCTTTTCCAGGGCTGTAGTCATTTCAGGCACTTTAACAGCATCTGTTTATTACTGTCTCCCCAATGTCTCTTTAGTCTTATTACAGTCTTTTCCCTCCCTTAAACTAACCTGACTAAATGTTATTCCTCTGTACGGCTCCAAGCCCTGAACCACTTCAGTTCCAACATGTTTCCCCCTAAAATCAGTAACAGTCTTTCTCTAACACAATAACCAAAACAACATGTAATATTCTAATTCAGATGGGACTTGAGGTAACAGCATCAGCAGAGTTTGTGTTCTAGATCTCCATTTTATAGTAATTCCTTTGAGCGTGCACGTGGTTTTACCTTGTGCTAACTGCCTTTTTTTTTTTTTTAAATTGAATTACACACTATTGCCCCAATGCCATATTTTCCTGGACTTTTTTTTTCCTAAACTTAACTCAAAACACATCATAAGTAAATAAGACAAAGCAGACAAATCTGTGATATCTATAGAATTAGTCAAAACAGAAGAGGACATATCATCTTGTCCTCTTCAGATGGACAAAAGATTTTGGGGGTCCATTTGCTGCTATTTCTTCTGTTCACAATCCAGTATCATTCTTATTCTCATCACCACCCTGCTTGCCAGAATACACACACATACCCTTCAGGCTGCTCCCAAATTCTAGCTCTCACCTCAGGGTCCCCCCTCCTTCTCAGGTCTGCCAGCACTTCAGAAATGTGATGGGGCATTCCATTTACCAGGGACTAAGCCCCTCCAGGTGGCCCAGGACACACTGAACTCCAGCTCACATTTAGACTGATGACACTGGACTTTAAAGGCAGGATTCACCTCTCATTAACTGCACAGTCTAGGAGTCAAGTGTCTCAGGTACACATCTTACACATACCTTCACATCTAGTCTCTCTCTGCTGTCAGGGGACAGAGAGAGGCAGGGTGGGGCACCTGGATGCATCTATCTCTTTTCACTGAGTGTAGGGGGAGCCTCAGCAACTACCTTTGGTGACCAAAATTTTGTCCAGCTATTGTTATCAAAGATGAATCCTAATCTATGCTATCTCTACACTTTTTCAAGGAGTCTTTATGAATATGTTGAATGACTTCCAGTTTACTAAACACAGTCTTCTGCCCATCAGAAGTTTCTGTGATATATGTTTGTTTGCGATTTTACCAGGTATCTTCAGAGTTCATTGCAAGATTACCTGGCCTGCAGTAAATTGAATATTTTTTGGAAAACCAAAAAATTCACTAGCACAGTCAGTGAAGATATATACAAAACAGGCTGAGTTCAAGCAATTTCAGTTGTATGCTCTCTCCCTTACACCATTGGTCCTACTTTTTATGCAAAGATGTAAGGCACCAAATAACAGGTAATTTATAGCAGTCTTTCCTATGTTCTGTAATAGGCAAGCCAAAGGTACATTTCAACAGTAAGTAAAGAATAAAGCAGAGTTAAGAGACTATTAATGTCATATCTGTATCAATACATATTTAAAGAAACATTGAACTTAAGCAATGATTGTTTAATTTATGATTGGTACATACTATAACTTGGGCCAAAAATAAAGGCCACCCAGGAGCAGCTGCTGGTGAGGCATGCAGTTGTCTTTCTTCCCAGCAGGAATACTTGACATAAACATGTTACTGCTCCACACACAGCATTTATTGTCAATCAAGTTACAGATCTATTTAATGGTCTTTTTCCTTAACTTCAAAGAATTAAATGGGATAGGGCCAATTCGTCTCTGGAATCACCTCTCTCTCTCCCTACCACATCTGCTGTGCTCAAAGGGGGTCCCTTAGGCTGACAAAGCTCAGGTTTGAACTTGTCACGCTCTGGGATGGTAAGACGTTTCCAGCCATGGGTCGGTAATTATGGAACTTGCTTCTACATGAGATCAGACAGAATGAACCTCTTGCCATGACTTGGTTTATATTTGAGAAATTACATCACTTAAAATCTCTCAAATATCTGTAGAAATTTTGCATCCATATACTAAAAATACTCTAAAGGGCCTAAAAATGAATCTAATAATCTCTTAGAATAAACTATGTTCCAGCAGATGTAACTGGAAGAACTGTGCCTCCTTAACTGCACTGTGGTTGAAGACAAAGGCAATCTTGAATAACTCATCTACCTCTGCTAACACAAACCGGAGGCTTTCAGGAGCAGAGACAGAGACTATGGGACAAAAATCCAGAATGCTTTCAACTGAGAAAAAGTAGGTTTGGGGCAAAATTTCAGCACAGCTAAAGTGACACACTCAACTGCTTATGCTTAAGATAGTGTAATGAAATGGGTTGAATTACAAAGAGTGCAATTCAATTTCTGACAGCCTCTAACACAGACAAGTCCCTGACAGTTCCCCAGACAAAGATTTTTTTAAAGCTGTTAATACAGACAACTGTAGTGAGCCAACCTAGAGTGGAAGAAAAAGGAAGGTTCCGTGTTCAGGGGAAAAAGTGAAACATTATGTTATTACTGACAGTGCAATAATGGGTGCCAAAGACAAGACAGCAGTCACAAGAGAACAAGTTATCACTCTCAATACCCACCTCATTAGTAACTGAGAGAATTGACAGTGCAGAATCACAGTACTTCAGTGCATTGTTTTTCTGGCCAAGATCTTTATAGCACTGAGAAGAAAAAACATTTTGTTTCCAATCAGACCACTGTAAGAATAGCAGAGTCTACAAATCATTATTTTTAAAAGAACTTGGTTACCTTTGCCAAATACACATAATTGCATTTGGAATATCCTGGATGCATTTCTTCTGCCTAAATAATAAAAAACAGGAAAGAAAATAGACATAAAACTTGTGTGATGAGATTTATGTGGTCTGCATAACATTTTTAGTAATGCACTAAGCTTCCTCAAACATCAGACTGAATCATCCCTACTATGTGCACCACAATCTGTTTAGCACTTCAAAAAACCCTCAAGAAAACAGGAAAACCCAAACCTCAAACCCTAAACCAGGCACATGAGGTGCTGATACTGAATACATAAAAATGCTCTGTACTGCTTGCTCTCCTCTTTCCCTAAGTGCTTTGTAAAGATATCGGATCACTTTACAGAATATCTGTTGGATTAATTCACTTACAGAGGGGGTTGGAAGACACTGCTCTCTCTGGATTATTAATATTTATTTCCTCATCAAAGAAATAAACAAGCAACCAACCATTCACACTTTGTGTAATGGGTAATGAACTGTATTCATCAACTTTATAATTATTTTTCTTTCACAGACCCATATCTTCTAGGTCTGTGTTCACCTTTCTTTTCACATTACAATCTGAAAAGTTCAGGTTCTTAAAAAAGTTCAAGATTGTCTTCCTTTTAAAACCCATCAAGGATGTAGAAGTTTGAAAGGTGAGTAAAAACCTTACCAATTATCTACTAACCAAGAAGCAGCTTTAATCAACAAACAGCTTTTGGGAGAGAAAAATTACATGAGTGAAATTTATAGTAGCTGTAATCCTTGGACCAAAGCAATCTGCTTTCACCAAAACTGTATATTGTCAAACATTTGAAAAAAAACCCCAAACAGTTGTCTTTTAGACAGTAATTTAATTTTTGTTGCAGAAGATGCCTTAAAACCACAGTTACTCTGCAGCCCACCACAAAATGCCTTGAAGCTAAACCACTTCAGTTTATTTCTACCACCTTTGGAGTTTGACATTGAAGATAAAGTCTCTTAAACTGGGAAGATGGTAATCTTTGGACCATTGTATTTCCAAAATTCAGGAGATCATTCCATCTTTAAACAGACTAAGAACACAGAAAACAAGCACTTTTGACAGTGAAGAAAACATGCTTGTTCAATTCCTTTGAGAAACTGTCTGAAAGTAATTGTAATGATGGAAGTTTATCCTTTGCATTCAGTCAAGTGAAAAACATGTCTTTTTCAGCTCCACAAGTAGAAATTATTCATATAAAAGACACTGAAAGAGAGGTTTGTTTTGTTCATGTGGTGGTTTCTCATAACTGTGCATTCAAGTAGAATGCCCAGGAACATGGACCTGTATGACAGAGCTTTCTTTTCTACTTCACTACAAAGGTAATTTCATCTCCACAAGCAAGAAAGGCTTCTACTGAAATTCAATGAAAAGAGCTTCAGATCAGAAAGAGACATATCACAATGTCAAAGTTTTCCTTGCCTATGTTAACCCTCTTGCAGAAATGGGCAAATTGCCAGTTATCACTATGGTTAATTTGTTTCAATGGCATATATAACTAATCTATATCCATCTCACATTAAATCCAATACTATTAACCACAGCAAGTCATTGAAGAATTCCCTAAAACTAAAGAAGAAGAAAGGTGCTAGCTACTCATCTCCAAACTAATTTTAAAACAGAAAAAAAAAATTTTAGTAGAATGCTCTGTGGTATTTAGGAGAGCCCTGGATTTATAGCTACTGAACACAACCTGTTGAACAGACATCTTGACAACAGTCACAGCAGCTGGTAAACAGTCACACAGGAAAACCTTTAGCTAGGACTTACCTTAAGGAAATTCTGCAATGCTTCTTCTACTGTTGAAGTTGGTGGAGTCCCAAAGAGAGCAGCAGCTACTTTCTTTTCAATCCAAGACAACTGAGCTACCTATAATAGAAAGAAAGAAAGAAAGAAAGAAAGAAAGAAAGAAAGAAAGAAAGAAAGAAAGATTTAAAAGTCTTTAGGGTTGCTTCTCAGTTTTGGAGTAAATACTGTACTGTGCCACTGTACTATGTATACAACCTATTTTGCCAAAGAACCTGTCAAGGAATATTTTATACTGTCGATTTGCCAGCTGAAAGCATAGTCTTTTGGATTTTAGATTAGAAACAGTGCTTTAAACCTGTTAAGGCTTTCATGAGACAGACAGCTTACCATGTACTTGACTACTTTTCAACATTACAAAAAGCTGTTGCTAAAGCCAAAATGTGAGTGCTTTTGGCGCTTGTAAAACAAGTTAATTTATTACACAGAAGCTGGCGACAACCACTGTTAAGAAATAGGCTTAATTTTTTACTCTTCAATTCTGACAAGTAACCCTTGCCAAAGACCTCTTCTCATTTCAGGAAGATGGGCTGCTATAAAAGGACTTTAGGGAACTGCCATATTGCCACACAATGTACATGACTTCTTCCCTTACATATACTGACACTTGACAGAAACTGCTCTGGTTACTGCCATAAGGTATTTGGCTCCATCACCTAACCTGGCAAAACACACCTCACATCTTTTATGAAGGATGGAGCTGCTAAGAAATGCAATGTGAGACTGGAGTCTGTTTAAATCAAGAAGTGAAGCCACCCTCCTTTGGAGGCTTCTACTGCATCTGTAAAGAAAAGTCAGATCTTTTTGCCTTCACATCAGTATTTGAACCACAGCACTGATGGCTCCTATCACAGTGTACAGCTGAGTTTAAAAATGGCAAAAAACAAGGTTCTGTGGTTTTCTAGCAATTTCTGGCCTGATCTATGCGGAGGCAACACAGAGAAGGGGTACACACAGGCAAAGAAAGCAAGCATGTCATCAGAGACCTGGAGGTAAAATATGAGTCACATAGGGATATGTCTTTTTCAGAGGGATCTGCAATTCAAGTAACAGAGCTGAGCCTTGAACTCAAGTCTGTCCTACTGGTGTAAAAATTAAAATGGTTTTGGATAGCTTTAGATTATTCCCGCCTCATTCCCTGGCTTCCCAATCTCTTCAGGGCTGTTGCTGCTCCCCCGCCTTCTCCAGCTAAATCCAGCAATTATTCAGTAGATGCCAGTTAATTATGGTAAAATATAAGAATCCATCCACACATAATTATCCACAGCCATAAACCAGACTGCTTCTCTTTTGAACAGACATCAAGCTCTATGTATTTCTTGTTGCAAACTCTCCTAAAAATACCATTGCAAAGAGCACAAATACAGGCCAGCACACAACAGGAAAATGCACAGGACCATGTTTTCTCATCTGGCCCCAACGACTCTAGCTACATAGGAGCAACATTGCTTGGAGACAGAAGGCGGATGCCTTCTGTCAAGTCTTGCTAGTTGTTCAGTTGGGACCAATGCCTTATTCGTTAAATGCCATCAGTAAGTCTTTCACACAAAACCACTAGAAATTATATTCCAGAGAGAAACAATATTAAGAAAATAAAGCTTTATTTCATGCTCTCTCTCTCTCTCTCAAATATCCTACTCTTGAAGGGAATAAAGTGTTTTTTACAAAAGCTCTCCAGCGATCCCAGAGTTCTTACTCTTTGAAGCAACAAGATGTCTCCCCTCTCTGCATTGCAGTGCCTTCACACTATGTTACAAACTGCAGCATGCTGGCTGAAACTTCATATTGTTGGTATGTATATAATTCCCTCACACACTTCATTTCCCTAGTTACTCTATAGTTTCTGAGACATATTCTGTGAGAGATATTAAAAGGATTTTTGCAAAAGTATTTATTTCTTCACACCAATCTACTGCTGCAGTGTTCTCTATTCTTTTGGAATAGGAAGGGGGTTTCTATATTTCTAGGTCCATCACAACAAGACAGAGGTAGCTTACAGAGGGAGGAAGAGAGGGAAAAAAATTAAGGGAATGTATATGCTTACACTGTTTTCTGCAAGACCACAGAACACCCTAGAGATACACATACACTGCACAGATATAATTACCACACATGTGTCTGCTGTTACGCAATACTGAAGAAACAATATTGCAGTTTTTCCATGTGGAGTTATAATTACCTATTGAAAACACAAGCTCTTCCTGGCAGTTGTTTTATTTTCTTACAAGATTTAATCAGAACTGATTTACTGAGGTTTTAGTCCTTATTTTGTCTGGCTTGGGTGCTGCTTTGTACTATTCAAACTTACAAAAAAGCCCAAACATATATGCACTTGGCCATTTTTATATTACAAATCCCACCAACCTAAAACAATGTTTAAAAGTTAAATACATGCATGCACAATAGTGAGTTTTCTTTAATGTGCACTGGCTCCAGCATTACACTGTGTGACTATTACACAGATAGTCTGAGAGTTCTGTAATGTTTTGAGCAGTCAGGCTTATATGCCACTGGCCTGATGAATTCATTGCAGCCGACTCTAGCCATCCATAAATTAAGTGCCTAGTTTATGTCAGTTGTCCAGGTTCCTTGCATGGTCGATACAGAGAGAAGCATCTCCATTAGGCAATTTTTATTCACCTACATTAGCCTGGGATAAACACTCCTCTCTTTCTCTTCTTTCTTTCCTTCAACTACAAAAGGAGCATAGACAGTTATACCTTGTGGATGGCTAAAGACAGATGAGGTGAATCCCATCACAACAGCTTAACCACACCCCACCTGAGTCAGTCTGCACCCCTCTATGACTGAGCTGGGACAAATGGAAAAGACCTGTTTTATGCAAGACACAAAATTGTGTCCTGCAGCAATAATGATGAACAGGAAATTATACCCTTTCCCTAAACACACACAAGCAGTCTTTAATTTGAAATAACTTTATTAGAATAAATCTTATGCCATGTTCAGTGAAATGGAAACATCATTCCTACTATACCAACTAACTTTATTAAGCATTCTCTGTGTGTGAGCAAGCACAGACAACAGGAACTCTGGTGTAGCATACTCTAGTGTAGTGCAAATTTGACTTCTACAGTCAAGGTTATTCCAAATAGTGCAAAGCGTATCTGGAGGTCTGTACAAAATCAGGTATAAAGAGACTGTAACTGTCATCAACTTCAGCGGAACCATGATTCCATTTAATGCATGTTTTAAGAATGGTATAGGACAGCAGAAAGTAACAAGAAAAACAGCTACTGCAGCAAGTAATAGCTACAACAAAAAAATTAAAGAATGAAGATTGCCCTTGCCCTACAGATGATTTCCAAATCTTAAGTGAGTTTTGGTTTTTTAGGTCTCCCAAGCCCTGACATCAGTCCTCCCACCAGCCTTAAAATTCCTAAGAGCACTGCAAGGAACACTATGTTCCCATGAAATATCAGGTTTTACTGTATTGGGTCGCTCGAGGAACATTGCTCCCCAGCTGCTATACTTGAGGAGAGCTAGTCCCACTCACTCAAGAGCAAAAAACAAGGGCCTGAGAGACCATCAGCCAACTCTTGAACTTCCCTAGGGCTGGAGGGGAGCGGGTCACCACAACAGCCTGGCCTCTGTCAAGGAGAGCAGGCCACTCTTCAGTATGCCAAAGCTAACAGAGATGGTCATCTTGAACAATCTCTCTATAGATCTGTCAAACAGCTAGCTCCCATTGATTTATTCTACCCAAATCTCTACTAGTACCAGAAATGGAAGAAAGCCACCCAGAAAGTTCATACCTTGCACGTTCCTATCAGGCCTCTTGTTCCTCTGAGGACCAAGGCAGAAAATCTGGTTCTCCCCTAAATACTGGGAAAAGGGATTTCCTAACATACCTTTCCCTTCCTTAGTCTAGGATCAGCAAAAATCACATATGAACTAAAACACTGGCTGGAGTTTGGGGTTTTTTGGTTTTGTCTTCTGTTTGTTTTTTATGAGATGCAAACACTGCCCATTTACAGCTCTTTTCAAACTCCAGGATGTTGGTACCAAGGAAACTAACCCACTTGGATTGAAAATTCAGCCAGGATTGACTTGCAGCCCTAAAGGATTTCCTCCTCTGATGTTTCCTTGCTAATAGCTCACTGAAGACAGATCACACAATTGTCTTCCATAAAGGAAAATCATGCCATTGATCCAGCTTCAGTAAAATATTAATGGCATCTACTTAAATACCCCAGAGAGTTGCTTTTTCTTTTTTATTACAACATATTAATGTAAAATTGTATTAAATAATTTTGCAATGTTTTGATTTCTGGAAGAGATTAATAACTGGACAGCAGCTTTAAAATACTGGCTTCCAACACAAATATTCTCTTTCTTGCCAGCTGAGGAACCAGGACAGTCTGCACAGGCATTTAGGCATTTATCCAACTTGAATTCCCTGGGCTTTTCACGTTCCAGTAAGGGGAGCAGACTAACAGAGCACACAGACAAAGGAACTGGGTCAATTTGTTCCCTGATGTTACCCAAACAGATACACCAGAGATGAATCCAACACATAGCATGTAACGTGCAAAAAGGAAATCCCAAGAGATCTATTTTTTAACACCCCACTAGCATTTACCAGAGGCTCCGATCCAGTTTCACAAGTATACGCTAACTGTTCTGTGCCAGCCCTGTAATGGCAAGTAGCCATAAGTCTTAACTAGATACGTACTCCATTTTAAAAGCTATACTAAACATTAAAACACTAAAAAACCTCACCAACACAAAATTACAAAGGATTATCAGATAATTGCACCCAAAACTCTAAGGAAAGAAACCAATTCCTATATACCGTGTACCACAGATCGATTCACTTCCAATAAATACTTCTTGCTGATCTGAAGAGCAAAATAGTTTTCACTTTCCCTTAACAAAAACGAAGCTGAAACTTCAAAGTTTCTAAGCACTGTACTTATTTTAAATCATATGAACCAAGCTGAGTGTATCTTTAAAACAAAACCTTCCCTAAAAGTTACGTACTTAACAAAGCCTGGTTTTGTCACAGAAGGCTGAGAAGAAAAAGTTTTGTTCATCACCAAAGACATTTTAAATGAAAACTATTTTGCTGCAGTTGTTTTTTCTTTGGAATAGTAACATCTCTTCTACATACTAAACACTGGTTTACTTTGTTTACCAGGTATTTTAAAGTATCTTCATTACAATTATATGGTAATCATGTTTTCCTAACTTTATCAATAAGACTATCCCGGAAAAAAATTACCACTACATAGAAGTTCATATAAGCTCTGGAAAAAAGAATATTAAAATAACATTTAGTAGGGTTCTGCAGTTATCCATTATTGGTGGTGTTCAATTATGTTTGCTCAATGCGTAAATAAATAGGTTTGGGTTTTTTTCCCCTTGTCACCCCTGTAAAACAAACCAAAAAACATTAGAGCTATATGTGGCTTCTTGTATACACAGCATGTGTCTCAGGCAAAATTTTGCCCATCATGACATCTATGAAATGATTGGTGACAATCTTGCCTACCTGATTGTGAGACCAGAAGTAATTTTCTAACAAAGCTGAGATGATACACACATCAGAACAGAATCTTCCTCTTTTGTATAGCTCTACCGACTTTATAATGGTAGGAGAAATAAGAAACAGCAAAAAATTGATTTTTACACAATGTGGCACACAACTGCCACTGGCTCTGCATCAGAGACAAACCCCCATTGCTGTGAGGCAGTGAAAATCCAGCTCATCCTTTTTGCTGGAAGGTGCTATGACACTTTGCATCAGCTTTGGATCTGGCCCAGAAAGAATAAATACTGAGTAAAAAACTTGGCATTGCTGTACCATTGCTCTTTGCAAAGGACTGCGTTACACTGAGGAAGGTGAGAAATGGCTGTCAGAGCCAAATTCTGGGAAAACTCCACAAATCAAATAGCTTTTACTAGTGCAGCATGCAGTCTCTGGATATAGATTTCAGCCTTCATGAAATGTTCTCCATTTGCCTCCACTATACTTTTTACCTAAAAGTCTGTTCAGCTGATTGTCATTTGTGAAAATGAATTGGAACCCTGAGTTACAACACTTGAAGCATCCCCTTTTACAGTCTCTTATGCTATACCTATTTTTTCCAGTTTATCAGGCCAAAAACCAGTGCTAGAATATAGTAATAAGATCCCCAACATTAAATGGGGAGTTAATGGGAAATGTCTGACTATACTAGGAAGACTTAAGTACCTCAGGTTTCCCCAAAGCATTACCAAAAGTAGTGTTCGATACTTTATAGGCTATCTAACTACGCTGCTTCAGTAAAAGAATACGTGACTGAAATTAGACAATTGCAGCCCTGGAAGTAACACTTGCGAAAGAACAAATATTGTGGCCAATCCTAACTTGACTCCAAAGTCAGCTAGGCTAAATGTAAAAACTAACCTTCTTTCTTCAGACATCCCTTTTCCTTCTTTAATTTCCTCACATAGGACAACACAGCCTTCCCAGCCTCAACTGCAGCTAGACTAAACAGAAAAAACAGAGGGTCTAAGAGGAGCATTATCACTCCATCTACAGGTACCAGTATAGAGAAGGAGTGATAAATGAATTTTTCAAGGACTCTATCATAATCCCTACCCTGAAGAAGTATTTGGAACCAATGCCATAGCCAACAGTCTACTTCTGGGATAATTACCACAGCATGAAACACCACAGTCTGCAGAATAGGACCAAGGAATTTGCCACATCTTCCACAGGTTCCAGTGACTATCTATATCACGTGTATGGCCAAAGTGTTTCAGCTTACTATTTTGTCATGGCAGTCACAGAAGGCAAGAATTAAAAAAAAAAAAAAAAAAAAAAAAAAAAAAAAAAAAAAAAAAGAAGAAAAAGAGAAATAGGAAATCAATCCTTATGTATTTCAGTGGCTACATCTGTTTAGGTGGATTGTTTCACTTAATAAAATGCAGGTCAGGTCATACCCTAAAGCAAATGCTTATCTGTGGCTTCAGTGTTCAGTAGGGAGGCCCTGCATAGATGTTACAAGTGTGGAACATGAGTTTGTAATGACATAGTGCAAGAAACCGCATGTATTAGTCAGGAAGTGGTGATTGTCACTAAAACGAAACAAGAGCAAAAAAGCAGTGCAATAAGAACAAAGTGAGGTATACTGAGATGACATGTTAAGTTTCCAAAAGCGATAGCTCAAGTGAGAAATAAGCCATGAAAAAGATCTGGGAGTGTTTGACATAAATGGAAGCTGCAGTCAGCTGTTGGACACAGCATGGTATAAAACTGCTTAAGGAATCGCTGGTGAGAGTGATGCTCTTCAAAGGCAGGACAGCAAGCATCCTGTAGGACAATCTTTGGCACCTCGCTTTTGCATAGCTAATGCTGATATTCAAGAATATCAGGTGACAAAAAGCAAAATGAAAAGCTCTTTGAAAAAGTTGGTGTCATTCTTTATTCAAATCAACTGAGAAAAAATGTGGTTGCTGAAAGCTCTTTGAAAGTTAAATATATGATCTGAAAAAACTGCTGATAGATTACTTTGCATTAAGTCTTGTTGCAGATAAAGACAAAGTCTGCAGTGTATCACAGCAACTCCTTCTTTCCAGTTTGCAGTCACTTTGTAGTGACTAGCACTGGAAGTAGCTGCAGGAAAAAGACAGGGCTGGAATTCACTGTGCATTAGCAGTTATTATTCTGAGAAGCCTCCCAGTGATCTTTTACAGCATAGACTATGCAAGAACATTTTCTTCTGATGAAAGATTCCTCACAGCACTAGGGATGAAGCAATAAGTATAGCCATCTGAGCCATCAAAGATGTGGGCTTAAGACAACTCTCATATTACAAGCACAAACACCATTTAAAAAAAAAAAGAAAAAAAAAACAACAAAAAACCAGCTAACCTTTTAAAACAATTATTCTAGTTTTTCATATAAGTACTTATCACTATGTCATTAACACAATATTTAAAAGCGCCTGTTGTGTTGGCATAACACAAATTGTACCTCTTGCAAAACTTTATGTTGAATTATAGATTTTTATGCCTGCATCTTTGTTGTGACATTCTCCTGGAATTTTTACCAAGCGAGTATGGTAGCCTTGCTGCCACAGACATAATCCCACAGCATATAAATGCCTTTAACTTCAGTTATAAATGGGGAATAAAGTTACCAAAAACTATGTTACTAGCCCAAGGTCACTCAGAAAGTTTGTGGCAGAATAAAGAACTACTTCACTCTCGTAAGACCCCACCTGCAGTACTACATTCAGCTCTGGGGCCAGCAATGTAAGAAAGATGTTGACTTGTTGGAGCAGGTCCAGAGGAAGGCCACAAAGATGATCGGGGGCTGGAACACCTCCCCTATGAAGACAGGCTGATAGAGTTGGCATTGTTCAGCCTGGAGAAGAGAAGGATCCAGGGAGACCTTGTAGCTAGTACCTAAAGGGGGCCTACAAGAAAGCTGGAGAGGGACTTTTTACAAGGGCGTGTAGTGATAGGACAAGGGGTAATGGCTTTACACTGAAAGAGGGTAGATTTAGATTAGATCTAAGGAAGAGATTCTTCACTGTGAGGGTGGCGAGACACTGGAGCAGGTTGCCCAGAGAAGTTGTGGATGCCTGATCCCTGGCAGTGTTCAAGGCCAGGCTGGATGGGGCTTTGAGCAACCTGGTCTAGTGGAAGGTGTCCCTGCCCATGGCAGGGGGGTTGGAACTAGATGATCTTTAAGGTCCCTTCCAACCCAAACCATTCTATGATATCAAGGCTTACAATACCAAAGGTCACCCTTCCTCCCTTCCAAATATCAATTACTTTTCATTCATACATTCAGATAGGAAATCTGAATGCAACATGAGGGACACACAAGCACAGCTTACTGAAAGTACATGACAGGAAAGGTCAGCAGTTAACATCACACACGCAGAAGTTAATTCAGGAAATGTAAATGTACTGCTTCATTTAGCTCAAAACATCTACTTCAATAAACACCTACTTTGTCTTAAGTCCCATTATTTCATTTCAAATGCATTATCATTTTTCAGTATACTCAATTCATACGTTAGATAAAAAAACAACTTACTGAATAGCACCATCTTCCATTTAGGTAATATAAAAAAGGATCTTGAGGCTTAAGTTCAATTGCTTTGTCTAGGTGCTCCTATTAGAAAGAAAATCAGTGTCACTTTAGATGTTTGTTTGGCAAGTGTGTTTACATTCTAAGTTTGCTGTTAATCATAAACAAATTCAGAAATCCTCTTCTGCTGCAATTCTTTTCTAACATCCTAAAATATTTTAACTAGCAAACCCCTTCCCCATGGAGGGAAACCATAAACAAAATTATTTAGCAACTTTACACACAATGCAAGAAGGCATACTTTATTTAGAACTTTTGTCTTAAAAAGGCAACAACTTCAATTAAATTCATTTTATTTACAGTTAGTATTAGGAAATTGTCACACACCAAATCAGTGAGAAAGCAACCACTTTCTTTGACAGATCTTCCATGCCAGCACCCAGCACTGAAGCATAGTCTCTTCCACCCTGGAATGTGACTGCCCCAATGAAATAGTACATGACACAACAAATTGTTACTATAATGTAAAATTCAGAAAATAAAATTATTCTGTTTATAGTGAAACCATAAAACCTAGAAAGCCTCTTATGATGTGCTTCTTCCAAAACAATTTTCATTACAGCTCATAAGTATCTTTATTTCACTCTTTAATTTACTAAAGAAAGCTTTTATTGTTCAACCTGAGTTTGAAGAAAAAAAGAAATATGTTATTTCTCCCCTAACTACCATTTGCCTCTCAAAATAAATTTCAATTCTAAAATTCCACCCCCCCCAATATCTTTGGTGTTCTAATTAAGCCAGTCACTAAAATATCCGAGTTATACAGATCTAAGAGCCTATTATTATTCTATCATTTTGTCCACAGACTATTCAGATAGGAGCTATGTTTTCATATTATTATTTTCCCAAATCCTTAAC
The DNA here is from genome assembly GCF_964188355.1 of Buteo buteo. Taxonomy (NCBI): domain Eukaryota; kingdom Metazoa; phylum Chordata; class Aves; order Accipitriformes; family Accipitridae; genus Buteo; species Buteo buteo. The sequence continues at coordinate 25,513,330 of NC_134182.1, forward strand.
ATTTCCAAATGATTCACACAGATTTCAGTAATTACTTCTGAAGAGCAAAACCTCCCTGAAAAGTCTACTGCTAACACTGTGGGCTCTTTTTAAAGTCCATCCTTACACAACTGCAGCACTTCTGTTATTTGTCATTTTCCCTTTGTTCCTACCTTGTCCCAGCGCTCCAGGCTTAGCTCGCTTGGCACAACTCAGATGTAATTAATGCTCTCTCATAGGAAAGCTCCGCGACGCTCAAAGCCCTAACATGGACATGATGTGATAGAGACCCATCCCAGGCATTCCCTGGGAAGTGGAACGCATCTGCTGCCTCTCACTGACACCCAGAAAGGGGGGACGCCAGCTCGGAGGGCAAGGGATGGAAAGCACCTAAGCAATGCCAAGGACAAGGAGGGGGAGAGTAGCACATGTAACACAAACTGCTAACCCTAAAAACCACGATTACCTTTGAAAGGACAGTGTTAAAACAAATATTACTTCTTAAGGGTGGCATGAAGAATTATTGCAGAACTGTGTTAGTTCATCACTTAGTATTTCATATGTTTTTATTTTCTAAACAGAATTGTCACTCCATTTTCCTCCCCCCTTTGACTACAAAATAAAACTGAAATCTTAATGCTGTTCCCAGAATCCTACCTTAGTTCTTATATTTTGTAAGCATATCATCTATTTGCATACATAAAAATAACTTTTTCACTTTAACATTGGCACCAAAATAGACCTGTGAGGCTGAATTACTGTGTTGCAAAAAATCTTAGACACTATATAAGGAAATAATTTAAAGGAATAGCTTAAAAAAACCCCAAACCCTACAAAAACATACCTTAAAGAGATAACCATTCCTGATTTTGTTTTGTACACTTTCAAACTGAGACATATAGCCACACATAATTGCAAACCTGAGAGGGGAAAAGAAAAACATACACACATACTTTTTGTGATTTAAATAAACCTTTGAATCAAATTACAAAATATTTCAATACCTAATCCACAGATTAACACCTGTTTTTCTTCCATCTTGATGGCTGGATAGAAGTTTGGCATGAGCTGTATGCATTCAGGAGCAGACAAAAAACCCAAACCAAAACAATACAATAATGAAAACAAGTTTAAGTGACACTGTTTGGGCTGTCAGTGAAATGAAAAAACAGGGATTCCTCCTCCAAAATTTCTACCATTTAGATCAGACTGCAACACTTCCAGACTTGCTCCAACATTAACAGCAGTTTAACTGGACACATTGCACTCTGCATTGCAATGCACTGGGAACATTAACACCATCAGCTGCAGTACCTCACCTGGGAAGGCAAATCCTTGGGGTGTGCTCAGCAGGAAGCTGTGCAGACCTCAAAAATCGTTCACAGTCATCTTCTACCATTCTCAAGCATCTTGGTGCATTCCCACACCTCTAGCATTCTTCTAATATCTTTAAAATTATTTTAAAACATACACACGCATTCTGCTCTAACAGAATCATTACTGCTATTACTAGCTGCCTACTGCTAAGATTATTATTATTATTATAAATTGGGGACACTGACAGTGATAAAAGAAATGTGAGATCATTTCTATTAAAAATTTGTATTGTTAAGCAGGTATAACTGAAAATATTTTCAGAGGTTCCTACCTATAAAGGTTCAGATTTTCTAAGCAATGCTGTTATCTTACTGACACTCCACCTAAACTTCTATTGCTTTTTCTTTATTACAAGTGCTATAGAACCTACTATGCATAAGCAATCTCATGCACAGATGTCAATTGTACTTTCCTTGGATGTATTTTCATTGGTATTAAGGTAACTTTGCATTTCTGTATAAAACTTACAGAACCACCAAAGATATATTTAAGCGGCATAAACTAATACAGATAATTTATCTAAATTTTTCAGAACTTTGCTTTTGTATTAAAAATTTTACAATGCAATATCAAATTAAAATAAAAATTAGTCCTAAAAGAGGGAAATCAAGTTGAAGTCCAGAGGAAAACATGAGAGTTATGCAAGAAACTTATCAAGTTAATTATAGTAACAGACCTGCAACCTGTATGGCACATACAGTTTTTAAGCATTACTAAACCTCAGCTTTCTTGAATTTCTTTATCTAATGTAATTATTCAAGCTCCAGTGAATCCTCATTGAAATGTCACTGCTAACATAACTAAAGAAATTATTTTATTGCTTACAGTTATATCTAATGGTTTTAAGTTAGAAACACTCATGCTACAGTTTGTTGAATTTTTAGTCAGTAAGTGTTCCCAGGTAAGGCATATGCGGGTCAGCATAACAACAGTAGTTGAATTTGTAAGAGCTCCAGACAGACTGTCAAACACTGTTGAGCAGGATGTATGTTGCGACCAATGTGCACTGAACAAAATCCGGCCAATGGCACCACTACTTCTGACAGTTAAAGCTGCTGGGGGAGCACATTTCATATGGGAACCAGCTGCAATTGAGGGAAAAAGCAAGGGGTGGGGGTCAGGAAAGTTCAGGTATTTAGAAAGAGGGGGAAGGTACTGAAAACTTCATTAGGCTTAAGTAACTCAGGCAACATTTCCCCTATTCCCTTCACTCATTAAGTGCTAATCAGATAAACTCAGCATACCATAGCTAAACGGATTGCTGCTACAAAAGAAAACAATGAAAAGCGAACAAGCTAATCCAGCATCTTGCAGTATTTCCCTGTCTGTGCGTGACAAGAAAGAGGGCCTTAGTTTAAACCAGTTCAAAGACAAACTTCTACTTACAGCTAAAATCTCTGGGGAGGGAAATCCCAGTAAAATTTTCAATAAACGAAAACTAAGCTAACGTAATACATTTTATTTTTTCAAGGAAAAAATAAGAATGTTTTTCATGTATTAGCGATTTTTTTTTTCTATTTTATACTTTTGAACCAGGCTAGGCAGGCAATTGGCATAAATCAATTATTTAGTTTTTAGAGTTCTATGGCCCTTTGGATATTCATTTCATTTCTAAAAAAAGGGGTTGGTTTTGGTTTGTTTTGGTTTTTTTTCCCCCCAGAAAAGAATTTTCAGGCGTTTTAAATAATTTTTAAACACTTTAAAAAAACAAAGCAAACTTCATCTTCACAGATGCAAAGGGCAGTACTAAGAAAACGATCAGAGAAAACGAGGAAGGAACTGACTAGAAATGCTTGTCATTCGATCCCGAAACCGTCTTTCCAGGTTTAGGCCCCAGCTCTCCGCAAAGCCGGCAGCCGGAGGCCGACGCGCGGCTGCCGCGGCCCCTCAGCCTCCCCTCTCCGTTGTCACCGGCCCCATCTCGTGGTGGCACCCGGACACAGCAGGCAGCCTCGGGGCCTGCGCCTTTCACAGTTCTTTTTACTTCCTCACGCGGCGGGGAATAAATACAAAAGTTATCGCACAATAATGTGCAAATATCCTATGAAACGGGTGAAACGTACGTATCTTTTGTTAGGGCAAGTGATACTGGTTTTCCTCACAACCACTGCCTGCCATACGCCCTTTGAACATCAAAATGAAAATACTGCTTACAGTACCTTCACTGAGAAAAATAAAGAGAAAATTGTACCAACTAAGTGCTGCAAGGAAGTGACTTAGCTGCTGAGCTAATGCTACTCCTGGATAATGTGAAAAACCAGCCACAGACATGTTCATCTAAATATACGTAACAATCATAACCTCAACGAGGCAGACACAGTACTTCTGTTAACATTAAAAAAATGTTATTTCCAGGTGGAAGAAAAGTTACTGAAAACAGTGTAGAAGCATACAGATTAATCATCCACAATTAATACTCCTTTTCTAAGCACAAACACAATCAAACCAACCCAGTAATAAGTCAGCACCATGTCCCTTTGCTACAAACGATGTCACTGAAACTCAGACTTGCAAGGAACTAGTTGAGAGAAATGAATGCCAAGAGCCTACGTAGCCATCACATAAAGGGGTCCAGATCAAGGTGAATTAACATTTTCCCTTCTGGTGTTCCAGAACTTCTATATGTATTCAGACAAGGTAAAACTGCAAGGGGCATACCTTACCTGCTGCAAAAGGAAGAACAGCAGGTTGACCCAGTGAGTTTTACCAAGCATGTTTGCAAGCAACCTGTATTTTAATACCAAAAACGCAAAGAGATGCCACCAACACTTAGATTCTGGCAACCACAGCTTATCCCATATGAGATGGATTTACAGAAAAGATTTAAAGTGTCAAATCAAGATTAAGCCACGTTAGGACATTGAAATACAGCAAGTTTTACCTTTTCCCTGATAAATTTCACAGGGCCAAAATCAGAAATAGCACATGTCTTCCCAGGCTTGTTCTTCCCTCTTCTATATCTCCTTCCATGTATCCCAACTCCAAAAAAACCTCTTATTTCATGTAGACTTCAGAAATGTGTGGGTACAGGGCTTACATTTAGAAGTCTAGGTCTCCCTTTTAGCAGCCTAGTACCAACAGGAAAGTTTTTCTTAATTATAATTGTTGTGACTTCGTGAACAGGAGGAGAGTTTGTGATATTTACTAATACCAAAGAATTTATTTCATCTGTTTCATACCTATTTTTCACTCCCTCCTCTTCACCCTAGACACATTTGACATGTAAGGTAGTATGAGTAAAGGCTAATGTGTGGGTAACATGAGAGGCCCAGTGAAAAGAAAGTTCATTTCCATTCCAGCTCTAAATCCGTTCTTGTGTCTCCCCATCTCCGCATGGCTCAAGAGTCCCGTGTGTCCCATCTTATTTCTCTAGCCATCAACTCCCTCACTTACATATTCTGACAGTCCTTGCAATGCAGCCAGACCCTCAAGGCTTTCTTTTCAATCTGACTTCAGTGAGATATCAATTCCTATATAGGGAGATTTTACAAATTATATTACTGTTTATGACCCCTGTTACATTACCCTTCAAGAGATCACAGCTTTGCATACTTAAAATTTTATCATTTTCCTACCATGGTATTTCACCTATAAAATTGCATCTGATGCTAAATTTCTGCGGAAAAGTAAAAGTATCAGTTAGATATCAGCTTCCTCATAGTGGTGAGGGTATGGAAGCAGTGGCTATGAATGTGAAAGACTGGCAATATACAAAGTAAAATGCGCCAAGGTGCAAAGTGAAGTGTTTAGGTGGTTTTTTTGTTCATGGGTTTTGGATTTTTTGTTTGGTCTGTTTTCTTTTTTTTTTTTTTTTTTTTTTCCTTCTTGGAATACAACTGAGTCTACATTTGTAGAAATTGGCAGAAATATATTTTTTATATTAAAAATTCACCAGAGCACTGAAGCTGAGCTCCAGGCAAACATCAGATGTGGCACACACTCGCATAGGTGATGATTGCAAAAACACAGGAAACAAACCCATACTTTGGTAAAAAAACAAACCAAAACAAAAGTAAGGATATTTAAAAATTCTGGCTTAAAAGTTTATTGTAACACATACAATATACCAAAACAAGGAAAAATGCTGCTGTTAATGCATATTCACAGAAGTTCACCAGTAGAACACGCGGATGCCATGTTCTGCATTTCTGAGGCTGTGGAACCCGCAACTGTGTTAAATTTCTGTGTTCCAGAAATTTAACTTTTGTTTCTATAACAGACTTTTTTAGTTGTTATAGCTGCAAACACAATCTTGAAGAAATTAGAAGGATATAGTCTTCACAAATGTGGAAACAGAGTGAAACAATAGCTTTCAGAGACAGCAACACAACAATTCTCCTTGACAGAAACAGGGATCACTAGATTGCCAGTATTATTTCCTCTGTGACCATTCTGGCAAAAAGCTCATAGTAAATAGTCCTTTTCACATTTCAAACCTACCTCCTTTGCACTTGTGTGAGGATGCTGCAGTGTTTCACCAGTGCACTGCTATTTCAAGAACCCTTTCCCGGGGGATGCATCATACTCTTCCTCACAGGCCGGACTACAGATCCGAGCTCAGACCTTTGCAAAGGGCTAGTGTCATGCAAGTGCCAACATCTGCTACCTCCCTTCAGCGGGGAGGGAAATGCGCACCGAGAAGAAACATCAACAGATTGAGAACTGGAGAAGGGACCACAAATGCCCTGAGGCATTGCAACATTTCTGAACTGAAATATTCCACTGACCTGTCCTATGGAAAAGAAAAAAAAAAACCAACAACAACCTCCCACTAGATTGTGATTTCTTTTTTTTTTTTTTTGCACACAAAGTGGCTTTTATCAGATCTAATCACTAACTCCAGCAACCACAGTCCTAATGCATGACCTTCCACCATTCTCTCATTTAAATGCTCTAACCAGAAATACACAAGAACCTACACACCCCTCTGATCCACTTACTGCAGAACAAGGTACACCTTTTCAGAATAGCTTCTGAATTTGTCTTTCTGTAGTTGAAATTTTAAATTATTTTTACCAACATAATTAAGTAATTTAAAGATTGTTGACTAAGATTAAGCATAATTAACAACAAAGATTGCTGTAAAACTTTTTTGGTCTCCCCATGAATCAAATATGGGGCAAATAACTACTAACCTGAAACTTTGTTATACCAAGTTTTGACTGAAATTATTTCTGCACAAGGTATCAACTCCTGAAAAATAAGACTATGATAGAAAGAGATGCTTGTAGCTTTTAAATTACCTGTCTCTTCTAAGCCTAAATAAGGGATAATTAAAGGCAGAAGGTTACAAGAATTTAGTTAGAAACATAGTATGAATTTAATTTTAAAAGTTGTTAATAGTATGATAATATCCTACAACATATTCTATAATTTTGAAGAGTTTTGTTTCACCAGAGAAATATTTTTTTTTGCCACTGCACCCTACAAATCTGACAAATTATCTGTTATAATTCTACTACTGAGAGTACGACATTCACTTTTTTGTGGGAAGTTTGTGTAAAATCCCTTTGTGTCTACATGCCACCTAACATAAAAGTTCTTCTTCCATAAGAACTACATTTTTCCTGCTTCTGCACAGCTTCCCATATTTCTGCAAAATAACCAAGTTATATGGGTTTAAGAACTTGACTTTATTATGCTGGGTAGTAATATCACTTAGTCTTAAAAGTTAATCCAGGAGAAACTTAATCCTGGTTGGGTCAAAATAGTAGTTTACTTTCTTAGAAACCATCTTCTGAGCAGTTTTTTATCCTGTTATGAGTGATTTTATCATTTTTTGTTCACGAGACACAAAAGTTTCTACATTTCTGAATACTTTGTACCTCTCAAGTAATACAAAACACCTTCTGGCTAGATACTATATACTTGTTACATATAAGCCTCTCAGTATCTTTGCAATCTCTAGACTTCCTCACTGAAATATGTTCTACCTGGGACTATCACTTCTTTCACTTTTTGTATACCAAGTACAGCAAGTCCACTCAGAAGTACAAGTCATACTAGCACATCAAAGATTCCCTAAGCATCAGTTCTAGCCCAGGCCCAAGCTTAGCACAAAATTATATGTGAACATAAGGGTCAACATTTCGACTTAGTCCTGGAATTGAATAACAAACTCTACAACAAACAAAAGCTAACACAATTTCTATGATTATATTCTTTTCCATTTTCTGGCTTACTAATACAAGTCAGGCAAAACACCAAGTAAGTGGTAATTATTCATGTCCTCAATGAAGCCAATCCATTCTCTTCCATAGTGTTGCCTCTCAGTGAGAGTCTGTCAGCTCTGGAACCTGCTGCCATGGACAACCCTGGTCTTGTGAAACTTGTTTCTGCGCTTCCCAGTAACTCACATAGAGAAGAAAAGTCTTGGGGGCAGCTGTGGTTCAGGGGGATTCTTCACTTAAAATGACTAGGTTTTCACTTGATAACTTCACTCCAATCCAAATGAGACACGTGCTATATGACTCCTATCAGCGGGTAAGTTCTATAGAGAGAGTAACCCAAACTTAACCGCAGCACTAAGTTTGTTTGTGGCAAACAAACCAAAGTTCAATGCAAAGAATGATCTTTCTAAGTAAATGTCAAGTACACTGGCCACATCTAATAACCTTTCTGCTCTTTGCAAAGCCTGTAACAAATCCTCCTCAGCAAAAAAGGAGGTGCAGGGTTCTGGGCAACAGCAGAGAAGCCTTCTGGACGTCTTCCAAATTCTTGAAGAAAAAGCAGCAATAAACCCCTCCCCCCCAACATAAAAACTCACTTGTTTTGCTAAAGAACTTAAAAGTGATTGTGTAGTTTTAAATAAAAGCACTGTTAACATTCCTCTACATTTTGTGTTTTCTGTAACTGCAAAGCTGTAAAGCGATGCCATCCGAAGCAACTACAGCACTGAATTATTCGCATAGCGCTTCCAATTAAAATCTGGACGATAAAGATGTTCCATGATCCAAGATGAGCTATGAGGATTCACAGCTATCATTTTGGAATCACTGACCCACAACAGGGTTTTGTTTGAGGCTTGGGAAGAACAAAAAGACCTGCAACTGGCTGATGCCAACTTTTGCATGCGAGTTCCTTCACAGCTTGAATAATTGACACCAGCTGAACAAAGCAACAAGTCACTTAGAATATTTACTCTGCCTCTCTTTAGGGTGGTCACACAAATAATAAAAGGTTACAGCTATGCTTTTCCTTTCCAGTGTTTCCATTTACTTCAGTATTTTAGAGGTCACCATTCAAAAAATCTGAAAGTTTTTTGATCTCACTGGCAACTACAATATTAAGTATGATCACATGTTTTAAAAAAATCTGGATTCAGATACAAAAATTATTCGCAGCTGCAAAAGTTCACTACCAAAACCAACTTATTTCAAGATACTTTGCTCAGTTCTTTCTGCATATATTTTACCAAATTTAATTTGAGGATGAATATTGGTTACTTGTCAGTATTCTGATCAGTAAGTTGACCAGTTTTTTTGATGATGTATTTTATGATAAAGTTTTATAAAAAAATATAGGTGACCTACTGAGAAGATATATGGCTTTTTTTTTGTTCTTAACTGAAGTAAATGTGAAAAGTAAGGCAAGACAGCTGAACTCTAGGCCTACATTAGCAAGAGTTTGCTCATGAGACCATTCCACTAAACTCTCCTGGTGAAGGCAAAAGATACATTCTATTTCCCAGACAACTTATGGCAATTTCACAAAATAGGAAAAACCCTGCTCTGAAAAAGGGATGTTTCTTCCAGTGTAATTCTGTCTACACTAGGGCTTTACTGGAACAGGTGTCAGTCAGGGTGTGACAGAAACATATTTATGCAGTAAACAAGAGCTTTCAAGCAGTGGGGATAAGCTTCCAAAATAAACTTTCAAATAGGTCTATAGCCCTAATCCTTGCTTGACAGGCATGGTGTACATTTCTAATGAAAAAAACTAAACCATAAAAAAGTGCCATGTTATAAAAAGTTCTAGAGAAGAATGATTAAGAGACAATATTCAAAAGCACAGCAGCAAATGACTACTTTTGATGCAGAGGAAAGGCAGGTTTTAAAGACTAATTCAGCTCCAGTGAGGTGTTCTCTATTGACCTAAAAATCCAAAAGTAATTGACCCTAAAGGTGAAAATAAGAGCACATGGCTAAGCTAGGGATATTGGATGGATACTAATGACATATATACATATATATATCAGAACTGGATGGCGTATTTAAAGAGGGATATATATCAGAAATACTAAATACAAACTGAAGGCAGTAAGGAGAGGTTCTATAAATACAGCAGAAGGAAAAGAAACATAAATGAAAGTATCAAACAATTAGCAATGAGGAAAAAAATGACAAAAGATGAAACCAACAAGGCTGAATTCAATTTCGTCTTTGCTTATATTTCCCCTACCCCCAAGGGTTAACTGTAAGTAGACACCAAGAAACAGGACCAGGAAAAGAATAGGCCTATCATTTAATCCTTACTCATTTAGTAAGCCATAATATATTAAACAGTTGAAGAGAACATTAGAAATAATGCATGAGTTAACAATATAGATAGCAGCTATACCAAACATGAGTTAAAAACTCAGTTGTGCTGATAGGAAATATCAAAACCCCTCAGAAATAAGAAAGTACAGATTAGTAAGAAATCAACCAAAACTTTCCTTAGGCAAGGTCAGAAAGCCAGCTTCCTCATCATCAGCTAGTACAGAATGAGACAACCTTACATGAAAAATGAGAAAACTGTCTAATGAGCAGATGGGCTTATCTTACCCAGGCTAAGATCATTTACCTTATGCAGCTTAAGAAAATTTTATGTTGGTGGTGAGGTGAAAAGGAAGGATTTTGGTCTGAGACAGCACTGTTTTCACACTGAGCTTGCATTCATGCTCATCTGTCTACCTAATCTCCTATTACAGTCAATGGAGACCCTATTCAATTCACAGTAGATCCCTGCTTGGACACAGGTGCCTGCTGCCACTGGAGCTGCCCTAGGGTTTCCCACCACTTCCAGCTGTCGGCCTGGAAGAGTACCAACCCTCAAAGGTCCTGCGTGATACCTCCCATGCCATGCAAATATGCTGGCATGTCAAATGGCACATGTTGCCTATTAAACATTAACTCTCCATCCCCTATAAGTGGAGGACAAGTCCCTCATTCACATGTAGACAGATAATGGAGACAGTACATCAGATGTCAATCTAGAGTTGGGTACTGCCCTTCATCTCTGACCTTAGGTAAAACTGGTATGCCATTCTTCTTTAAGTGACCACCTGCTAGTGATCCTAGTATTTTTGTATAAATATTTGTTCTATTTTTTCTTTTAAGTTTTGTTTTCTCTCTTATTATCCTTTTAAACTATGGATTACACATTACTTTCACATATTATTTCTTCATGCCTTAATTGTATTGCACTGTTTTCTGTTCACACACAGTCTTACCTATCTAAGATTTTAGGCAAAATTCTGTTTTCATATGACTTTGAGAGAACAGCTTCTGCAGGGAAGATTCCCCAAAGTCTTATTTCCTGTTCATGGGGATTAACATGTAGAATAACGTTTAGATGAACTGGATAAATTTGCATCAGCCAGACTCAGACAATCCAGATCTGACATACAGCTGACTACCACAATCTCCTGGGTAATGCAGAACATCCCAGCAGAAGGGAAAAAGGCAAACATAGCTGCTATCTACAGAAAAAAAAAAAAAAAAGGAAAGGGGAAACCAGCCTAACCTGAAAGCATCCCAGGATAAATTATTCTGTAAATGCAGAAGCATACAAAACAGTTAACGCAAGCTTGTAATGAACAAACAGTATCAAACAAAAATATTTTTCTTTTTTGACAAGATAAACAAGACTGGAATATTAGAGGAATGCAACAAATGGGATATAGCTTGACCTTAATGTGGCCTTTGACTTTGTCCTACCTGATGTTCCTCAAAATCTAACCATGGAAATATCATTTACATTAAATCACCTGTAGGTGGTTGGAGAAACAGGTTCAAGTGAACCTGAGCATCATTATAGGTGTTCCACAAAGTTTTGTGCTGGGTCCATTATCTTCCAGTAATTTCATTAATGAAGTCAATGATTTTAAAAAACCCACAAAAACTCAAAACACTTTTAAAATAAAGTTGTAATCTGGGAGGGGATGTAAGCATTTACAAACCTAAATAGCCTCAATAAACCTGAGAAATGGCTGATATCAACATGAAATCAATGAAACATGTGTAAAGTACTCTACCAAGGAAGAAAAAAGAAATGTGCAGTTACAAAACAAGTCCATCTGGTTAAGCAGCAGCATAACAGAAAAGGATCTGCTGGGACCACAGACTGAACAACAGTTGGCAGGCTAGACAAAAACATACAAATGTCTGTCTGGAGCATGGAAGTCCATTCTGCCCAGTACTCAGAGCGTCAGTTAGAGCAGCATAACCAGTGTGGGGCATCACAGTTTAAAAATTACACATCAGGTCAGAAAGACTTCAGAAAGGAAAGACAAGCAGATAAAATATTCATTAAAAAAATATTATACCAAACTATTCTGTAGCGTCCGTCTACATCACTAGAAAGCTACAGTTCAACAGTAAAACTCTCACATTCACTTGCAACCCAAATACAAAAAGGATGAAAACTGTAAACCATACAGAAATCCATTGCCTGTTACAAGAAGCAGTAGTTTACAAAACATAAGATTTTCTTCTTAAACATCTCAAATAGGCTTTCTGAGCTAACCTCTGGAACATGTCTCCTTGCACTCATAATTCTTCCCTTGCTAGATGTGCCTGCCAGTACAGGATCTCATATCTGAAGTCCAGCAGACCACCTACATCTCTCTGAACCACATGTAAGCATTTATCAGTGTAGTTTCTGCCAGTGAAGTTGTATTTATACCAGGAGATTTTGTCAATCTTGTGAGCTGGGGAGGAAGGGAAGGAGGGAGGGGCAGGACTTCCACTTGCATGTGATTTTGTGGTTGTTTATACACATAGCTGTAGCTGAGAGGGGTACACCAGCATTACCATGAAGAAGTGACCATGGCTACGGTCAGGCAAACAGCAGAAATGGCTGTGAATTGCTTTCAGAAGGTGTTCAAGCTATATGGGCTTCAAATCACCTTGCACTGAGGAGTGATGCTCAGATCATCCTCTTCTGCTAGTTTTGCTGCCACAGCAGCAACCTCCAGCTGATAGGAATTAACAAGCAGTTGGGTAAAGCCAAAAGCAAAAGCTCCAATCTTAAACTGCCATATTATAGCCACCTGGGGCCTAGGCTTCACCTTCAAGCAGGCATCATCATTACTTCCAAGGCATCATCTCTACTTCCAAGACATCAGAAAGAGCAAATACAAATCTGTGGTGGTAAAGCTTAGTCACAATTCCCACAGCACACCAGTTCTAGCACCCCATTGTTACAAAGCGGGTGTTTGGATCACTAGTTGCTATAAACAGAAGGAAAAAAAGAATCATAGAAACATGGCAACGCTCACAGGAACATGGTGTGGAACAATAACATAGCCATCTTTGAAGTTTAGAAGAGACAGAGACCAAGCCAGTGAGTGACCTAATTAAATGAAAACATCTGTGTCTAATCAAGTATCTAAACCTGATCTAGCTAACATGTACTCCCTTTATTGGGAATGGAGATATCAACTGAACCTCAGGAGAAATTCACCTCACCCTAATGCAGATGGGCAAAATGGACTCACATGAACTGCACTCCAGAAGTGGCTACTTCTTTTCAGATTGTGAAGGGAGCCTGAGATAAAAGGACTTGGTTTAGATATGTGAAAGTTACGTGAAATCCCACCCTACATGTGTGATGACAAAATTAATGAAGAACATAGAAACTAAAATGGAAAAAAATAACAATATTAGAAAAGAAATTAGAAGCTCAGTAAAATTGATTAATAAAACAGTAAGGTGAAGAAGTATCAGCTAGAACTCAGCAGAATTATCTATACCTGATAATGTTGATTTGATAAAAAATATTTACATTTGCAAAGAGTTTGTTAGTCCTGGCAAAGTCTACAAAATTAATCCAGGTGCCAAGCTTAGAGGAAAAATATATGATAAAACAAAAATTGAGAAGTTAATTGAAACTTCCATAGTCCTCTCATTGTCTATCTTAATTATTTGAATTTAGAATATTACAAGTACAAGGACAAAATACAAGGTCAAATGACATTGTTTTGTGAAGTGTTAAAAGAGAAAGTAAATGAAAAACTATGGCTTCTCTGAACAATATTATACTAGTTTAAGCATATACTCCCTTCTACATTTCATGGTACATACTGAAGTATGGTTATTGAGTTGTTTCACGTGCTATAGAAAATGCTTCACAATACTTGAAGGTAATTTTTAGCTGCGACTGATGATAATTGAGTTCCATAAAACTATAAAAAGATATTAATGAGCAATTTATGAAATTGATGTCACACTGCAGCACGACAAATGTAACTTGCTGTGGGCACTATTTAGAGCCAAAGACGCTAAAGGTTTTTTTTTTTTGTTGGATGTGATAAATACATAAAAGTTTGCAAAAATGCACTTTCTCACTTACCACTGGTGACTCTCAGCACTCTTGCCATCCAGCAGAACAGCCTTTTCAGCTTTAATCTTTCCTGTAAACAGAATACAATATATTAAAGGATTTATTGTACTCTTCCACATTTTAGGCAATTCCCAAGAAAGAACGAAGCAACCTGTTATACTCTAGCTGCAAAGAAGAGATTGCTTCCCGTTCTTGTAAACATTTAGATGGACAATGTAACATCCTGGCTGTACATTATTTACATACCCATACATACATAAATATGTGTGCATATATATATGGGTGCAATTTTAGCATTTTCTCTTAAACTACAATTCAGATGCAGCTAAATCAGGGAATGATTGGACTGGACTGGCAAAGGAGGCAGAGTTGTCTGTAAGACTGAAGACCCTTAAAAGCAGGTTAGAGAAGCACCTGTCAGAAGAACCAGCAAAGCTGTTTCCTGCCTTGGGTACAGTAATGAACTAGTTGAAGTTCCCTTCCAGCACAAAGACTTCCATTAAGTTCCACTTTTAATTGAATAAAGATGACAGTAGGTGATTTGATCAAACCCATGCTCCCAGTAAGAAGTTCAGATGAGATGTTTGCTGTTTGCAAAGTCTCAGCTGCAACCAATTAAGCCACACTGACATTTCTGTATTGGAAGTTAACTTCAAAAAAACCCAAAGAACACCATACACAGTCCTCCAACCCAGTGGAATGAAAAAACCCACAAAACTACTGCCAGCTCCCCCACAGTCTAAATCCCTCTGCACCACTTGCAAAAACTGAGATGAAAAAGGCTGCTGTCACCCACCACTTCATGAGAATGAGCCAAACTAGGCTGGTTACTCAGCATCTAAGACCCAATTTCCTTCCATCATTCTTTATCTCTCCCTGTCTTTTGCTATGCCATTATCTTTCATCAACTGAGGCTACATGTAGTCACTGGTAAAAGCAAAGAATCCAACAACTGAGTTCACTGTTGTAATTTCGTTTGTGTCACAATCCTCACTGCACCATGTGATTTCCATACAAAGAAGTCAAGTAGCTACTAAAGCAAAACCAGTATCAATTAAGTAGCTAAGACAGTGCAAGTCTTCATGAGCATGACAAAAAGATAGGGACAAAGACCTTGGACAAGCTGAGATTGGCTATGGAATATGTAATAACAGCACAAAGGTATGACATTGCCTTTAAGGATGACAAAGGGCAGCAAAAGCTGCTTTGTCAGTGATGTGGTCACTGCTGACAGAACAAAAAGTAGAAAACAGGAAAAGAGTCACAAAAGACAAAATAACCTGAACTTGGAATACACATATAAAACCTGAATTTGATGCAGGAAAAAAGGGAGAGGCAATGGAGAAACAAAGGAGAGAGAGAAGTACTCCCAGATACAGGCAAAAAGGATTATTTTAAGAACAGTGTGTTGACTGGAGGAGGGTGACACATGTAGAAAAGATGTAGGTTTCATCGTAATAAAGAGAAGAAGGCCCAAAACAAAAAGGGAAATGTAAACTGTACCTTTAGCCAATATGCATCCAGACAGTGAAAGAAAGGGCAATGCTTTTAAAAGCAACAAAGAAAAAGTGCTGTGAAGAAGAAAATCAGAAACTTGTTGAGGTGAAGCTGTCAAACAGGACACATGGGGAGAGATGCCTGGAAGCAATATCAATTGTCACACATGACTTCTGTTTCTGTTCAACAGTTTTTCCAGATTCACAAAGTTTCATCCCCACCATCACCACAAAAGAGGCTGCTGATATGCAGGAGTGCTCCTTTGCCACAGGAAAGCAGAAAAACAAACCTTGACTTTGGCTTGACATTTGTTTATTTATTCCTTTTGCTCTCCCAAAGATGTAATTAAGAAACTCTGCTTACACCATCTGTCTTTCTTCACATTCTGTATCCATCAACAAAATAAAGGATTTTAAGGCACCATCCAGACTCAACAGCCTTCAATTATGACCCACAGTACTTCTCCTTCACTGATTCTGGATCGCTCCAGTAAGGAAAGAATGGACTGAAGTTGTATACTGTGGCAGTTTATTGCACAAAACATTATTATTACAGCACAAATGCTCCCATTTATTGGATTGGAAATTCCTTGGAGTGGAAAACTTCACCAAAGTTCAAAGCATGTTTCACTACATTCAGATGGCATTCTACATAAACCTTTTTTCTCTGCTTACCGTCAGTAACGTATTTCCTCTTCTCCTCAGCATCAGTAGTCATCTCAAACAGATCTCCATAAGCACGTGCAAGCCTCCAAAGGAAGTCCACACAGTTTTCATACTGAAAGTAGAGGATAGCTGGGTAATTAAACTGATCAGAATGTGATTTAAACAGTTTCCTTTCATAATGCTTAAAGCATGTTATCAGAACATGGCATAAATCTTTGGTTGTTTTGCATCCTTCTGTACTACTTTTAGTTTATGTGAGAACCAGATGACCAATTTTTCATGACCAAAGGAGAATACAGCTTTTGGAAATACCATGGTCTGTTTAAAGAGGTTTTATTTCATAGATCAATTTTAAAGTTCTTTTACTATAAAAAATAAAAATCCAGTAAAGCACAACAGATCCCTGAATGATGTGACGTGTATTTTCTTTAGGGATGCCATAATAAGCACCATACTCACTCATAATCAGTATCCCATCTACCTTCCTGGGTATTTCAATATGTAAATGAAAATATAATCAGAACTAATGTTTGCCAAATCAGAAGAAACTGATAAACTGAATTAAGCACTGCACATCAAACCACTTTGAAATTTTATCTGGAGTTACATATGTGCACAGTAAAGTCAAAGGAAAAATTCACATGAAGTATACCAGAAAGATATAAGCAGACTACAGGCTCATAGTTTGATTTCTTGAGAACACTTGGCCTGGTTACTACTTAATTCCACAGGACTTTCTCACATAGACCATTCCAAAATCGGCAAAAGTAAGTATCATTTATGTAGAAAAAAACCCATGATCTTTCTTTGTCACATGCAAGAATGCATACATGAAACAAAGCCTCAAAGTTATTGAGACTGGATGGGATATAAAATAATAAAACTTCTATGACCACCCAACATGAATATTGACACATCTTGAAATATTTCTTTTTCACTGTATTTTAAAAATACACATGAAATTTCATCTTCCATTCCTGCATGGATTTTAACGCTTGTACTAAGGAAGTTCTCAAAAGCAGCGCAAAGCATAAGTTAATAGCAGCATAATATTAAATTTACCCATTAATACCTTGTCATCTTTCCCAAGCAGCAGTCTGAAGCCCTCCTTTTTATCATCCTCTGAACCCTTGTGCAAATTGTCCACCTGCTGTAAAAGATTAAATAACTCTTCTTCTTCTTCTGATTTCACAATGGCATTGAGTGATTTCATACATCCCTTTTCTTCCTCAGAGTCTCCTTCTGAATCAGTATGAGCTGTAAGATAACTAAAATCACAGAAAACAATAACCATATTTTCTAAAAATATTGGGAAAGCATTGCTAAATTCAAATGCAAAAATTTCAGAGCACAATTTCTTCCAGTTGTCCAACTTAAAGGAGTTTTTATTCATGGTATCAAACTTATTATTACAAAACCTTTATCTTCAAAGGGACAGCACAATCATATTCCAAACATAACATGCAAGTAATTACACTGTCCTGCTGCTTAATACTGCATTAAAAAAATGCAGATACATATTAGAAACACATGTATCCTTGTGTTTCAAATGCAGAACACTTTAAATCATTAATGTGTATGAAAGACATGCTCTGTAAACCTGAATAGGCCTCTTCAACTCTTTACTTCAATTCCCCTATTTTTTGAAATAGGAATGAGCTTACTAACTAAAACATAAGTGTTATAAGAATCACTTACACAATGTTTTGTTAAACACTGTAAGATCTAAACATAAGCAATAACAACACTGTTATTAATTCCTTTACTTATTTCTTTTGAACATTTTGAAGGTCAGAATATCTGAAACTGGCAAAGAGCTTATATTAATTCATTATGCTTAGGGCACAAGTACTAAGCACAAGGCACTCAAGGACAAAGAAATATTTACAAAAGCCATATAAATACCATGCAGAGATAAGCAGGTGGACTTACTGTCAAAGTGCTGAGCATACATTAGGGTACTCCAATTTCATATAGGAGCAGCTGAATGGCATTATTTTTAAAAAGTAGCTTTTTGCTTATATACTAAAAATGGACAGAAAAGCCTAATCTTCTGCATTTCCACTTTTGAAAATACTCTTCTGATGAGAAATAATAATGTAAAAGTATTAGCTGCTAGGTTCAGAGATTTTTTTAAACGGTAACTATAAGCAGAAAAAGCACAAAATGTACTATACACGTTAAGCAACTGAATAATCAAGGTAGGCCATGACAGTCAAAATACATAAAATCTATTTTTTTCCAGAAATATACCCAGTACAGAGCATTAGCAATATAAATGGAGGATAATAATAATGGCTTTTAACTATTCTGTTTTCAATACGTTGGTTTCGGAAGTGACCAGAACTAAAACATGAGCAGATACACTTAGAGCCTGTAAATGTACAAGTACAACTACTTATCAAGGGTACAAAAGTGCTAGATATGACGTGACAGTTTCGCTGCAAAGTTAACCCAGTAATATGGGAAAGAGGAGTCAAAAATGCATTTGGATAAAACGATACATAAATAAACCATGTGTACATGTTCAAACTGAAAAACAACATGGAGCAAAGCAGAGATGGGAAACATCATAGATTCCTACAGATTTGTTTTACATAATCTTGATGATGCAGAAGTTGGTGACACATCCTATGCTGTATCCTGCAGAGTCTTTATTTGTAAGCCACTGAACATTTATTTTGATTTTCTAAAGCATCTTTAAAAACACAGCATCTTGTTCTTCCATAGTTATTTTGAAGCGGGTACAGAGCTACACCACATATAGGCTGCGTTTGTAAGAGCACTAACTTGACCAAAAGTGCAGGGGATTTGGTGGGAGGGGGGCAATCTTTTAGCACCAATACATAATCCTATGATTTGAAGTATGGTTGGAAAGTACCTTTTCTCACATGGTTTGGATGCCCCAGCCCCCCAATTAAAAGATAAATGCACCGAGGGTTTGTGCAATTACCAGCCTAAAATAGATAATGTAAAATAGCAACAACTAGGCAGTAGGCAATTTCAAATTCCAATACAGTACTGCAACTGTAACACTCCTTAGTTACAGGAATTTGGGCACTGCATCGAATGCTACCTAAGCAGGTAGATATAAAGTAAGGAATCAGTGTTTGGAAGTCAATGTTGATGTTGCCCTCTTTATCTTTGCTGCATAAACATCTGCTAAAATTTCTATGATCACTACTGTTCCAATGTTAGAAAACAGACAAAAGTGATTATTAGAAAATGTTACTCTCCCAGCAAAAATATAAAGGCCAAGGTTGGGCTGACAGCCAAGCACTGTCACTCCAAACAAGCCCAGCAGAGATTTCCAGCAGCGCTGTATCAAACTGTCATGGCCAAACAACAAATTGAGGCCAAACATCAAATTCATATGACATCACATAAGTCATATGAGAATATTCATTGAGAGACTCAAATGGAAAAAGTGTCAAGTAGGTCACTATCTACCAGATGATGTGAACCCAGAAGGAGCTAATTATAAAATATCATGGAAGAATAATCTTTTAAGATCAGACCATACTGCGTCAAGCCTTTTCTCATCCCACCTCTCCTACAGAAACATGATCTCCAGGCCACATTTGTGCTGAGAAATAGCAGAGAGGACAGGTCATTTCTTCCCCACTCTCTCTCACCTCCACTGTCCTGGGAAATTCTCAACTACTTCCTCTATTTATCTGCTCTAAGAATCCTCAAAGAATTTAAATGTGGAGCATACCATCTTAAACCTTGATGAGAATGCCATAAAATTTCAATTTAATCATTGATTGTGTGCTTTAAAGAAGGAAAAACAATACCTATAAAACAACCTGTGGGAAATGAAAAACACAACAGTGAGTAACTTTTTTCAGTGTAAGGCAATGCCAGTAATTCCTAGGGACTGCAACAAATCATACAACCCCATACCTGCTGACATAAATGAGAAGACACTGAGCTACACTAAGGGGCAGGAGTTTCTACACAACCAACAGAGAAGAAGTGCATTCTCAAATGAAAGAAACAAAATGTTTAAAATCTTCTCCAAGTTTTGTTTGAAGTGCTTTTCATAAGAACTCCACAAGTTAAATGTCCTGATACCAAAATTTTCAAGGGAGCACAAGCAATTGCTAGTGCTTAAGATTCATCATGCTAGTTACCCCCAAGATGCACCAGCACTCTTCTAAATGTTTCCTTTCTTTCCTCAGAATAAATTCATAGTGCCTTCAGAGGGTTCTCTCTTCCTTGTCTCTTCTTTGGCTCCAGAGCTGACATTGCTGCCCCCCAGCATTTCCCACGGGAAAAGCACTAAGGTGACAGCCAAGGGCTTCATGACATTTGTGATGAGTTCTCACCTCACTAGTCATGCACCCCAGGCAGACTCCTACCTTGCCTAGAAGTCAAAAGGGTAAAATGACAGCAAGGTATATAATCATGTATAAAACATTAAATATAACTTCAACCATTTTGGCAAACTAGGCATAAAGAATGTTCTTCTGTTTTGTTTCTGATGATGTTCATTTTCTTACTAGCTCTCTGTTCAATCCTTATCATAGCTGAAATGTTTTAAGCATGAAAACATAACATGTTAAGAAGGCAATACAGACTTTTAAAAAATAAACAGCTAGGATTTTTCGTAACAACTTGGGTAAGCTGTACTTTACCAATTTGAACTGAAGCCAGTTTTATTACAAGAGAGGAAGTCCTTCCAGCTACTTAAGGACAAAATAAGGGTGTAACAGATATTATTGATATAAAACTATGATAAGAAGAGCTTGATAACCGACTTCAACAAAGCAGCTAGCAGGCTTATACATCTACTCATTCTAGAAAAGCATGTTATGAAAAGCAATACTATAAAAAAAATAATCAGTACTAACACAAACAGAAGTGGAGATTCTTTTTAACACACTTTAAAAACTCCAAGGGTCTAAGGGCTGATGACAGTAATCCAAAAGGGAAATTAACAAAAAACTGAGAAAGTCGTTATGTTCATATAACAACACTGACATCTGCAATCTTACCTGGTATATTCCTGCAAGAGGTTTTATCAGGTGATAAACAGAAAAGCAAGTATTTACATGTGATTAACACATTGACCAATATTTGAGAAAATGGAAAAACTTTAAAAATGTCTACAGTCAGTGCCGGCTTGTTTTCACCTTTATTACAAATAGATTTTTTTTAAAAGAGACAAACAGTTGTAAGAATATGAGGAGCAATGATCAACAAACAGGACCCAGTTGGATCACAAAGGACTGTTCAAAGTTCAAAGAACAAATGGAAACTGTGCTGGAGACTCACCACTCTGTGGTTAAGCTGTTCAGTAAATCCACGCACTGAGTACTGGATTAAAAAAAACCCTGAGCTGCATGGTATAAAACACCACTGTGGTATAAACTCACTTTGCTTGTTCAAAAACTGTGTTGGATTGCCTGCAAACTGTCAGACACTGGGCCTAACCAGGTATCATCTGTTCCCAACATTTCAGCTTTTAGACAGATCAAATATCATCTGTTGTCTCCCTGCCAACTTACAATCACAAGCCGACACAAACACCATCTCATCCATTCCAGCAAATTCAGTAGAAAGGTGATTGTATGTCACAGACTGATCTGGATCAAATTTGCACTGCATCACCCAGCAGAGTGCATATCCATCAGTAATGATAAGCGGCCTTCGAGGAAAAGTTTGGCAAATCAGATTCTTGGGTCGACTGAGGGTTGCACTGAAAACAAATGGGCAGCAAAAATAAATGAAGAAATGAAGAAATGATAAGTGAACTGATACTCAGAAGCAGGCAAGGGAAATGATTCTTCCTGCTGAATATTTAAACTATTTCAAGGAAAAATTATAAACAAAACATCTGTAGGAAAAAGATTTACTGCAGTGAATCTTTCTGGTGACTGATGCCAAATGTAACTTGAAAAGCTTGCATGCCAGGCCAGCTGAAGACCAGTGTCAAACATGACACTGATGTCAGTGGTTCATCACTGCTGTATCAGAGAGGAAACAGCTTTAAAATCACGAAGAGGAGGATTAGGTGACACTCTCCATCTCAGGTGATCATCTATACACAATTTATTGTATCTGTAAATGAATGAGTGCTTGTTACACATTCTCAAATGTTAAAGATTGAGGTTTTTGCTAGTAAATGATGGGAACTGAAACAAACTTAAGAACAGAATGCAGAAAAGCACAGAATAGAAACTGTAGTCTCTTCAGCGTTCAGTCATGTCCCATCCATTCAGTGTATCTTCCATTAAAGCTAGCTGTTATTATGTAAAAATAGATCTCATTTATTAAAAAGCATGTGGTATTCCTCCACTTACAGAAATATATAATTTTTGAAAGGCAAAATAGAAAGCTTTTCTTCCCAAGGTGCTGAATACCAACAGTGACATTGAGAATATGACCAGAGCAGACCAAAGCAGTGAGGACCATATCAGACTGCCAGCTTAAAATGTTTTGTGGAAAAAACAGGTAGTATTAAAAGCTTTTCTGGAAGAAGTTTACAAATCTGAAACCAATGTAGTCATCCAGCACAAGTCCATAAAACTCTTAAGATTACTTCATGTGTCAATTCCCAGCATCTACCCATTTGTCAGTTAAAACCAGAAGTGCTTAACACAAGCAAAATCCTATCTTCTAGATCATGAAAATACTACTGAGGCAGTGAAACCTGCTGCATGTACTTTAGATAGAATACAGAAAGTGAAAAAATGTTTAACCTATTACCAAGAGAAAAATTATTTCTCAAATGCACAAGCTAGCAACTGAATGCATTATTGTGTGCGGAATTCACCACAGAACAGTATAAAACAGTGTACATGGTGTTATACCTACAGCACATGAAATGGTGATGCACATTAACTGGAAAAAAAAAAAGCGTGTTATTATTGTCCCTCACGGCAATCTCCCACAGAACATGCACCACTATCATTAAAGTTACAGAAGACCTCAGAAAAAGCTATATACATTGCAACTGTATACATATTAGGATTAACAACCTATTTTCATTTGCAAAAGGAAGAAAAAAAACCCAAAAGAAAATTACTTAAATAAAATGATCTTAAATTTAAAGAAGATATGCAAAACAAGCACCAGTACAAGGTGTTAGTAGGAAAAAATCACCTCTTTTCAAAAGGGATTAAAAAATAGCATTGGAAAAGCACATACCCAAATGACTAACACTATAACCTTGAATTATCTTCCTTCCTTCTGACTGTACACAAATACTTGTCAGAGAAGGCCTCTCTTAAGGACACATTCAAAGCTTTTGCACACTATAATCACTTGTATTGGATCACATCATCAGCTTCTTCATCACACAGAACCTTAACAGACAAGTTTCCTTGGCTAGTTCTCAAACAGCAACGCATCTCTGCTGACCAGAAAATGGGATCTTCTCAAATGCTAGGTGTGGAATAACCCCTATACTGTGTTTGGAACCTGATTATTCATAAACCGGTCCTTTGGCCTTACCTACATCTCCAAATATTTTATGCATAACATAAAGGCCTCTGCAAACAAACTAATGGATAAAGCAATCTGAGAAACTAATAGAACTGAAATGCTTCTACACCATATGAAGGAGGAATGTCTTTGAATACCCCTGCCAATACTGAATACTTAAAATAAAGAACTGGTTCATAATAGAACTGACAGGTCTCAAAACATGGTATCAAAATATAAGACTTGTGAAGCATGTGGGCTGGGATGTAACACAACAAGAAATTCTGCCCACAGGAACTGAAAATAAATCTGGAGAAACTCTTAAAAAATAGAATTCCATTAATTATTGTATGCAGCATGTTGCTGTCTTCAGAATATTACAGTTAATTAATATATCTTTAAAGAAAAAAAGTGACTTTAGGCAATTTACAGACATAACGCTGCCTACACAGGTCTGTATAAGACACTGAGGAGATGGTTCAAAAAACTCAGTTGCTATAAACATGCCCTTATTAAATTGCATATGAGTACCTAATCTGATTATATCAAAACAAAGTTGCAATTACAGGACAGTAGTGTCATCACCATTTTTACATTAGTACTAGAGGGCATATTAGGTAACATATGAAAAGACAAAAATATAGTCCCTCTCCTGGACTCCAGGTACATCTGATCCTTCAGCTTGTTCCTCAACTCACACAAATAAAAGATCCCATTAACCACAATGGGACTACAAGATGAGATCAAAACTAGGAACTTTCTAGAGTCAGTACCCTAAAATCCCTCATGATTACTTTTTAAGCCACCAGAAAGTGTATACAACAGCAAACATACATAAACATGCTGCCATTTGGACATGTGTTGCATTCAGACATAGCTTTCATAGCATGTAACACCTTTAGGCAGAACGCTGTAATAAGTCATCTTTAAGGCCCATAGAAGACAATTACCATGAAAAGCACAGGAGCATTCGTGCAGCTTGAACAAACTGTCAGAGGCACAAGACTACTTTCTCACTAGAAGCACTTTTAAACTTACACCATTACTCTGAACTTTGGCTCTCATTGCATAGCTATGTAGCAATACTGCATCAGATTGTTACCAAATGCACCCTTAAAAATCTGTATTATGCTTGGCACTAAGCCAGCTTCAGCCATAGTGCAGATTCAGAGATAGTCACCCAGAGTTTCCTCTGACATAAAAATTACTAATCTGAATTTTGGGGTGTTTTTTTCCCCTGAACGTAGAGAAATATAAAATATACATAAAACATTAAAGGGCCTCCTGATTACAATACAAAGTTTCACATAGGTAATGATGTAACTTGCACTGCATGTGTACTGTAGTATATACAAAATATTATTGACTCACCCTCCTTCACTTTCCGCCTCCTCAGAGCTGGTAGTTTCTGTTGCACCAGAAGCTGTCTCAGCTTTTCTCCGCTTTGTTGCTCTGTGTGATGGGCTAACTCTCTGAACATCTCCCTTCCCTTGAAGCTCATTTCGAACAAGCTCTTCAAGCTTGGGAATAGCTTCTTTCAGAAATTTCACCTCTCTCTTCAGTTCGTCCACACTTACTAGTAAGCCATTCAATTTTTCTAGTATCTGCAGTTGCCTTCCGTGTAAAACCATTACTGCTTCTTGCTCGTTAGGAACTTCATTTTCCAAGCCCACAGAATTAAGCCTGGTACCTACATCTAGGAATGCAGGTATATGCACAGCTACACCGGGTTTTCGGATCTTACGGTACCAAAGCAGCATCAGGCTTATTCCAGCAGTCCCTGCCATTATGCCCAGTATTAGCCCTTTATTTTCAGAGGGAGACATTTCTGCACTCTCCTAAAATCGAGAGACAACAATAACAGTCGGAGTTAAAGATGTTTTTCCTACTCTACTCAAACGACTTTGCTTTTAAGTCACAAAAGTGTAAGGCTAGAATAACTGGCGCGTGCTGCAGATACAAAGTTACAATACAACTCTAGCAGATTCTGCAATAAAAGGCTTTGTGCTATGACAGCAAAACCAGGACGGTTGTGGGTTGGGGGCGGGTGGGGTGTGAGGCACGTGCGCAGGACCGCAGCCTTCCCTTTTAACCTTCTCCGCATCGCGGGATTTGTTTTAATGCCAGAAACTCATATAATCGGATTTCCCGCAACAGCAGAGCGGCGGAAACCCAGCTCTCAGGCCGTGGCACAGCCCGCGCCGCCCGGAGGGGTGTCTCGCCACCGCCTCGGCCCCACCGCGCCGAAGGGGCGCCGAAGGGCTGCCGGAGCCCCGCCGTCACCTCCCCGCGGGGGACCGCCCGTCTCGCAGCCCGCCCCTGCCCCGGCCGCCCCGGCAAGGGTCGCCGCGGGCCCGGCGCCGCCCCCGTTACGTACCGGCGGGCCGGTTCAGGAGCGGGAGCGGGAGCGAGTCCGGCCCAGGCGCGACGCCGCGCGGCCCCGCAGCTCTCCCGCCGCGGCACAGGGGGCGGGGGCGGCGGCGGGGCCGCCCCGGGGCGGCGATACCCGGATCGAGGGGGACGGGCCTCCGCCGCAACCGCCGGCCGGGCCGCCCTGGCGGCGGGCGCGGCCCTGGCCCCGGGGCGGAGGGCGCCGTGTGGCGCCATGTCGTGTCGTGTCGCCCTAGCAGCCCCGGAGCGGGCGGACCCCCGGCCTGGCCGGGACCGGGGCCTCCAGCTGTGCGTCCGGGTGGGCCGCAGCTGCGGGAATCCCGCCGCGCGGTGCCTGCTGCACCTGCTTCAGACATTGCTCGAATACGAGTATTTGCACTGCTTTAGTGGAGACCTGAAGCTGCAAAATCACGAAGAACCCCCGCCCAGTTGCCAGGAAGAGGAGCGGTCTGGCACAAAAGCCTCGTTGCAATTTTAGCTATCTAAGGGCCCAAAGCTGATTTCACCAAAGTCCATTATAGATTGCCCAAAGTCATGGAGGAACTTGGGTTTAACAGGGTGCGGGAGGTATTGCTCCTGCAGACCATCTGAGACATCACTTTTACCGGTGACGCTCACAAGACCCTTCTTTTTCCTTTATGACGCTATTTCTGGATCTGCCTCCTGTTTCTGGCCTTGAATGGAAGAAGTTCATCACAGACAACCTGCTGTGCCCATTCGTCTTCCCAAAGGCTTCTGGAGGGTGCCCGTACACAACATCCTGCCAGAACTTAAAAGCATAAAACTCATGTTCTTCTGTGTGGGGGCTCAAGGAAACCATTACAGAAACCACTGTGTCTGTGCAATGACAGAAACTGCTCTTCAAGAGTTGGAATTTTCCTCAGCCATATCACTCAGAAACAAAGGAACACAATGTAGTCCTTAAAAAACATACTAATTACCTCTAAAAAGTGAAAAAAGTGCTGTTAAAAAAAAAAAGTACCTTAAACAGGT
This sequence comes from Buteo buteo, assembly GCF_964188355.1. NCBI lineage: Eukaryota > Metazoa > Chordata > Aves > Accipitriformes > Accipitridae > Buteo > Buteo buteo. Next base: position 25,540,209 of record NC_134182.1, read on the forward strand.
ACCAAGAACTGAAGAATTTTCAGTTTTACTGCAAATTAGCAAATGTAAATCAGTCTAATGTCTATTTATCTTCAAACAAAGACTTCCTTTAAAGTAACTACAGCTGCTAACTAATTCTCCATTAAGAACCTGAGGATGAAACTAGCCTTACGTGAGACCAAATTACAACCTGAAAGACAGAAATTTGTTAAGATGGAAAAATGAATACTACTTCAGTATTCTACAGTTTTCATGGTTACAAAAAAAGTATAATGTCTTCAAATGTTCGTAATTTGAGATACTTAAACCAAGGATGGAAATCTCTTCAATTTTATGGATAATGTCAACTTCACTAAAATAAAATTATTTTAAAGAAAAAATTTCACTATAGGTAATTGGTTTTAAGTTACATAATCCGTCAGTGTTTTAAAATGGAACAGGACTACATGAATCTCCATGCTGATGGTGTTTCAAATATTCAAGAATGGTAATAAAAATTTGTTGGAGAACCTTTATTTTTATCTTCTCTCTTCAATACCATCTGCCAAAAATCTTTCTATAAGCCAATTAAAACAGGAAAGGATTTTTAAAAGATAATTAATCGGAGGCAAACACAGCACAAAGCTCAAACAAAAGATTATGGATGCAAAAACCTAACTGAGTTTTTTCAAAGATTTTCCAAAGTGGCTGTCTCAGGCTGCAGGCCTTAGATGAGTGGGCCTGTTTTCAAAAATAATGGCCCAAAAGAACTGCCGTCTACAGCTGCCTGGGTGCATAGCAACTGTGAAAATCAGGTCACCTGTCTGGTCCCAAACTCATTATTTGCTTTTCACCTGCTTTTCACCTGGCCATTTTACCCAGGCAGAGCAGCATGGAAGCACAGAAGTTACTGCATGCATGTAGAAACCTGCCAGAACACAACAGCTTTCCAAGCTGGGGAACTAAACATGAATTAACCTACATTTGACACAAATATATATGGCCTAAATCTGACATATGTTCTAAAAAACTGAAAGGAAATAATTTTAGAAAAGTGCTGTTCTTCTGCATGGGGATTTTTTCCTAGTTCAAAAGAAACCTTGTACCTGAAGTCCTAAAAACCATGCAAGTCCAGACCACCATCTGTTATGAAATGGTTAGCCCTGTGTATTTTTAGTAATTTTAGTGTATTTTTAGCTTTACTTCCTAAGAAGACAAAGCATATGTCCCCAGGTTGTCCGTGTGCTGTCCTTCTGCCAGGCAATACCATGATACTTTCTCCACCCAGTAGCTCCTAAAACTGTAGCTTAATTTCAGCCAATTTTTCTGCCAATTTTGACAGAAGAAAGATGTCAAGGTAATGAAGTTCCAACAAGTTTCACTAAGGTCAGCCAGCTCTGGGCTGGTAAGACCCTGTGAACATCCTGTCTCCCTCCACCCCTGGCCCCAGGCAGATGTTTGGGGATGAGCTCAGCACATCAGAGCTACAACACTGACACACTTGCATAGGGCACCAGCCTTCTTACAGCACCATTTGTGTAAAACCAGGCCATGTAGTTTAACTGGTCTTTTGGGAAATCTGAACTTGGACACTATTTTTATGTCATATTAGAAAATCTAGTTTATTACTGAGCAATTGTGTTCAATGGACGAGACAACCATTATATTGTAAGTAACTGATGCATGCTGTTTTCAGCCAAGGTGTAGCTTAATTTACTGGTGGTTTTGTTTCTGTATGGAAGGCATTCGTATTTTACAATTGACATAAAATTCTTTACCTGTAATTCTTCTGTAAATTTTCTTTTGTGCTATGCTGTTCTTTCTGAAAGCCCCCCCCAACTACAGATTAATCTGCTGCTTGTAATGAATACAGAAACTTCAAATGTGTTAGTAACACTTCATACTTATTAATTCAGCAGTTGTCTTGTAAACGTAAAAGCAAACCTTGTTAATAAATCACCAGATATTGTGAAAGCTTAAATACCTTTGACCAGACTTGCAACCAGCCTGCCAGAAATCCTACTGTTCTGTCAAGTTGTATTGAATTCTCCTGAATCTTTTGCTATAAAAATAAACAAAATGATATATTACCTCAAAGCGAAGGGAAGCATTCACTGTCAGACTTATCAATATTCTCTGCTGCTCTTGCCCTGAACAATTGTCCAGTGCCCTTAATGAAAAATTAATAAATTGGAGTTAAAAGGGGATGGGTAATACCACACTGATCTTTTTTCTTCAAATAAAGATATACTGCTTAGCATAATTCCCAAAGCAGATGAGTTACTGTAACTGCTGCTGTCTTTATGTCTCTGTGTGTGCAAGTATAACTGTACCTCTGCATCTTCTCCAGTATTTTTGAATCTTTGGCCAATCTCAGTTAAATTCACCAGAGAAGTTTCTGACAAGTTTCTTTGAATTAGATGATCTTTTAGAGGAGAAAGCCCTGAATTAGTGCTCCCACTATGGGGAAGATTTTTCACCCCTTGTTGCACAACTGAGAATCCACACAGGAGAAAATCATTTTGCAAGGACAGGAAAAGCTAAAGCAGAGCTTAAGGTTTATTAGATGTGAGGGAATTGAACTACAAGATATGACCTGATAGGAAACCTGGCTTCATTAGTTCAACTGCACACACAACCATCTGTTTGTTTATTTATTGTGTTGATAGGATCTAGTGCTGGAATTTTAGCTAAGTACAAATGGGCACTGATGCCATGGCATTTAAAAAATTAAAAAAAAAAAAAAGAGATGTACAGGCTGTTCCTGCTTTTGTGTTTGTCTCGCCAGGAAGCTCAAGGACATTATAAAAGTATATTTATGCAAGCTATGTTAATTTTTTTTGTGCCACGGTACACAATTCAATTTCCTTGATGTAAGACATGAGAGTTGGCAGCCCAAAAGACTTTATGTATGTTGTGTTGACAACAATAGGAATAAATACTCAAGGCTACATTAGATGTAATTCCACAGCGCTGCCTGATTTCTCCAGAAAGAGAAATGGTCCTGGGAGTGCCTGGGTATACTTCAAAGAGGAAAAATATATGAATAGTCATAAAAAACATAGGAGCATTTTTTTATAAATGTATATTTTACATATATATGTATATATCCCTTGGGAGTCAAAACTCAGAAAGAGTTAAACTCTTTATAAATATATGTGTGTGTGTGTGTGTGTGTGTGTGTACACATGCATTCCACATGACCCAGTGTATTTTATTTAATGAGAATTGACTTTTTTTTTCAGCTTCCCTATCAATATGCTATTTCAGAGCATATTAAAGTATTTTAAAGAGTTTTAACATTTCCACCTGCAAATGGCAGAGTGCCCCTTCCTGAACTCCACAGATCAGTCCCTCCAGTAAATATTGCCTAATGCATGTCCTTAGGATGTCTGCAATTTCACATTAAAAAAACCCCTTCATTCAGGTGATGTGGTGTGTTCTTCCATCATTTCTGCCCCTGTTCCGTACTAGCACTTGTGAGCTTATCAACAATTTCCTTTCTGATTTTAACTTTCCATCTAGGCCAATAAGGCTATGTGTATATTAGCAAGCAGTGGGGACCAACAGGCGTGCATCTGTAGGCAAAACGGTGCTGAGGCCATGACATCCATGCTGTGCCCCGCATTAACTTTTGACTAGCTCCAGTCTGATTGCAGGGGCTGCATGCCCATTTGTGGCTGCAGTGCCTTGGGTGTGCTTCTGCAATGGATCTTCCCAAAGTGCAACTCGTGTCCCAAGCCTGGTCCACAGGGTGAAGCAAAGCTTGCCAAGCTGGGACAATTGGGAGATTTGCCTCAGAAGTGCACACCTAACCCAACCCAAATAATTACTCTATACATACATATTTACACTAGGAGGTTTTGATGTAGGTTACACAATTATTCAGGTAGGACAGAGTGAATACAGCACGGGAGGTCATCTCGCCCCAGCAGTTACTGTATGCTGGCAAAGGGGTTCCTCCTTCATTGTAGAAGAATTTTTCAACAATGACAACTGATAAATGCAGCAAAAAGCATGAGGAAAAGTGGTGAAACCAGGAGAGTTAAGGGGAATCAGAAAGAAACTCCTGATCAGTTACAAGATTTTTGCTACATACAATAACAAGATAGGATTTCTACTGTATTCAATGCACACACACAAATATATTCACACAAATATATTTATATACCCAGCATTTTAATTTTGCAGATTGTTTCAAGTCTCCTGATGTGCTTTTTCAGCAGGAGACAGGTCTGTGAAAATGAAATGTAAATGTAGATTTTATTATTTTAATTGTTGCTTGCACCCAGTCCTGGTGTTTAAGAAGCTTTTCCTCTGATTCTGAGCTGCAGATTCCTGAAGACTAAAAGGAAATAAACTAGGCAGCCTTTCTGAATTTTGGGGAGATGGGCTCACAAGCTTCTTGCTCATTCATAGTTCTAGTGCTGCTACCTTGTGGGAAAAAAGACTGCAGCAACTTCAACACCAAGTTAGCCCTCTTGTAAAAGAGGGTATTAAGATCAATTGTCAAGAATGGTAATGATGGCATTTTAAATGTTTCCGTGTTTTCATTGTGGTTTTGGGTTTTGGGTGTTGCCGGTATTTTTTTAAATTCAGAAATACTTCACCCAACCTGTGTTAGTGTGATTAAACCAGTAGGTTATATGGGGAATCACTATTCAGTGTAGTCCAGATTGACATTTGGGTTCTTTGACTGCCTAGAGTTTTGTACTGTGTTCTAGCAGAAGTAACAAAATCCCTCCCAGTACATTCTGGAGTATGAGCAGTACTGCGGTCTGTGAAAGCAGTGAAAATGTTTCTTCTATTGCCACTTCTTATAGACGCTATTTAAAATTACTGCACAGTTACTCAATACGTAGTTTTGAAAATCCAAATCTAAGGAACAGCTAGTAAAGCATCTCAAGCAACACTACACCATTCTCTTAAACTGGCAGATTTTTGGTCAGAGTAGTTGTTTTAGAAGCATTTTCATTGGCATGTGCTTTTATATTCGAACTGAAATACTGAGAACAGAGTAAGATTCCAGCCTTAAGAAGAAATTGTACCAACAATTGAAATATGTTTTTCTGCTTTCTTGTTTTCCAATTTTCAAATGCACATGCAAATAGAGATTTGTATGTCAACAGACACATAAAATACTTGATACACTTCTACTGAATACTGATATAATCCACTTTAGCAAGTTACTAAGCAGTTTTTCAAGATCATCCGTGTTCATAAAGGAGGTATTTTGTGTTTTACTCAATAGCCTTGGATTGGGAAAGCGGGACTTAAGCAAGCGAAACACCTAGAAAAGTCAAAGACAGAAATGACAGAGGTGGCCCCAGAGCTGGCAGAATTAAAAATAATGTCAAAGCAATTTGATTAAGTTGTTTTCATTTCAGTGGGATTGTGTCTGTCACTTTTTAAATAGAATGGGGCTGTAAAAGTTGGTTTGGTCTTACAGTTATTTCAAAGGCAAGAAAGCAATTTCCAGAAGTACTGTAATGGCAAAATACAGTATATCTTCCAGATGCAAAACAATCCTTTTTGACACTTGTATTTTTTTAAGTTAAAAATGCTTTTAAAGGACTCTATAGATCTGCATTCCTCACACAACTGAAAGTCCTACTGAGCAAGAAGTTTGAGGTAAGCATAAAATCTAGCATGACACTCTGAACAAGTCTGATACACATCAGGAGTTACTCTGAAGAGCTAACAGTGTGTGAGGCAGCAAATTATGTAGATGAGGTATCAATTTCACTACTTTGCATCAGATCCTGATTCAAAAATGCAGAAAGTATGCTAAAAATGTGCTTATTTTTTAACTTACTGCAGTGTTCTCCCAAATGAGGGTGCAAATGGAAATTGTTAACGGGCAGAATAGGAAATCTGATGTCAGGCTACTCTCTATTCATTTGTATTAGGCTGCACACTAATGTTGGGCAATAACATTTAAATCTTCCTTCATATTTTTATCAAAAACAGCATCATGCCAGTATTAAGTGTTATGATGCACTTATGCCTTTGGGCCATGGTGTTTGGAACTGCTGATGCAGGTTTGCGAGTGGGAGTTTGGAGGGCAGGGCGGGGCTGTGCAGCAATGAGCAGCACCAAGCTAGGAAGGCCAGAGCACAAGTCAGATAGCGGTTGGCTCCAAGGCGACACATGAATCAAGTGCTTCCCCATAACCAGCCTTGGTTCTCTCCATCCCTGACATCAAACTTTTTGCAGGCTAGTCTGAGGCACGCGTGGTCCACGTGATTTCCCCGAGGCCACACGCCATCCTGGGGACGACATCTGTCTCGCAACCACACCGCACCCTGCCATTTGCCACTGTCTCTTCACCCCAAACTCTGCCACCACCAAAATGTGCAACAGCCACCTCCTGCCAAGGGGTGCTGGTGCCAGAGATACAGCACAGGTATCAAGGGCAAGGCTGCTGTACGAGCACAGGCGGCAAGGCTGCTACCCACGGGCTGTGGGAGAGAGGCAGGGAGAAGGGGTACCCGTGCTAAAGCACACACTTGGCACAAAAGCAAATGGGTGCACGCTAGCCGTGGGCAGGCACAGTCTGGAAACCAGAACCATCAGAAGAGCTGGGTTAGCAAACAGCCTTGCAATGAAGTGTGAAATGCAGCAGCACTGCCTGGTTTTCAGAAGGGGTGTGACCCATGTGAGACCTCCCTGACACAGCAGGGGACAGGAGCCGGTGGCCCTCGGGTCCCTTTCTAGTTCTACGCCATATATTGTGCCATACATACCGTATGTGCTTCCAGGGCCGGAGGAGCACGGGGGCCTCCATGGTTCCCCGGGTGCCCGAGCCTCTCCCCCCGCACAGCAGGCTCTCGGAAACGCTCTGGGCCCGAGCAGGGACTCACCCTCCTCGCACTGACACGGCCGCGAGGCCGCCCAGAAGCGACACGGTGTACCGTCACCTGTGAGAAACCCCCCTCACGCCTCGCCTCGCGGGGGGCGGGGGGCGAGGACGTGGCCGCGCCGCGACGGCCCCACCGGGTGGCGCGCGAGCGCCGCCGCGCAACGGCTGTCGGGACTGGGAAAGGGGAGAGCGGCGGCAGCGGTCGCCCTCCCTCACGGAGCCCGGCGGGGCCGCCCGCGGCGAGGGGGCAGGCGGTGTCCCGCGGCCCGGGCCCTTTCCTGGAGGTTCCCCGCGGCTCCCGCCGAGGCCGGCCCGAGCAGCCCCGCTGCGCGGTGCCGTCTTGATAGAACTGCTTCGGTGCGCGGGGGGCGCCGCGGGGGCGGGGGGCTCCGTTCTTCTGAGGGCAAGAAGGGCCGGTGATGTCCCTGGAAACGAGCCTGTTTATGCTGAAGGAAAAGTTGACACACACACCTGCTTCTCGGTGTTCCTCGCTTGTCCGGGTGCATTTTGGGGGGTGAATCTAGGAGCCTGGCTTTTAAAATTTTGGCCTCAGGAGGCTGAGATATGAACAAACAGCCATGTTAGTCTTTGGTTTTCACAAGTTTTATCTAAGAAGAGGTAAGGAAGGAGAGAAGATAGATGGTCTGAGGTCCAGAAAAAGGAAAACAATGAGGGAGGAAAGAATGGTCAGTGCGAAACAAAGCTTCGTGGACAACGGCTTGCTGCCATCCAAAGCGGGTGCTTTTACACCCTCCCTTGCATTGAATCCAGTGTTCACGAGGTCGCTCAACTCACTGACTTGGCAAAAACCACTTTTTTGTTGAGTTGGTTTTCTGCCAGATTGGTGGGTTGAATCAGCTCAAGGCAAAGCCTAGTGTGAGAAAAAAGGCAGGAGCACATGGCCAAGAGCTGAAGGAAAATGGTGACTGAATTGACTCACCTCATGGAAGTGTGCCTTGAGGGTGCACCACAAATTGGGACTTTTGTAGTAGAAAGGGTGCAAGATACAAATGGAGAAAGGAAAGATAACACTTAACTGCTGGTATCTTGGACCTCTGCTGGGGGACAGTAGCAGATATCTCAGGACTAGATGACAGCAGCAGAGATCTTTGTGGTGTTTATTCTTGTTTCCAGTGTAGATCTGAATGAGAGTAAGTCTCATGGTGTGGCTCTGTGTAAGCTGACCCTTAATGAGAAAGATTCAGCTCAGAGCATTATGTCCTTCGAGTCTTAGGGAAAAAACAAAAACCAAAACCAAAAAAACAACAAACAAAAGACCAGCAAACCAACCAAAGAGAAATGGAAGCAGCAGATGCTCAGAAGTGGCATAATCACAAGTAAAAACTGGAGGTAAAAGCAAAGAAGCAAGAAATAAAGGAAGGTGCAGAAAGTCTGTAAAATTTTAAATGCCAAGAGAGCTTGTCTCTGCAACAAAGGTGACTATGACCTGGATTCCTTCCTCCTGAATTTACATGTGTAACTGGGGTACATAGGTATAGACTTCCTGCAACTTCTGTGGAGAGAAAGGCCCCTTCAAAGGGGAACAGATCTTCAAGTTGGATAGCAGTACCTGTCTGTCTGTTTCAGCAGGCTGTAGACTGCTGAGTCTTGCTCTTATGTGCCTAGGGTATAACGACCTCTGCCTATTCAAGACATCCTTGTCAGAGAAATTATTGAAGAAAAATATTGAATTACATTACATAGGAGGCCAGCCTGTGTGATCATCATTGTCTCTTTGGTCTTAAAAAGGGTGACCTGAGTTTCAACCTTTGGCAAGATATCCTGCAATCTATTTTGAACTGAAACAGGAGGATGAGCAGAAAATCACAAAGCTGTGATAGTTTCCCTGCTTATCTTGGCTGCCTTCTCCCAGAGAGTTGTACTGAACAGCAGTTTGGTGCAGCAAAGAAGCTTGACCAGTATTTCTAAATAAACATGAGTTTCTCAGTGCATTTTTTCTTATTTGCATTTTTTATATATATACTTTAATCTCTTTGAGGCAATGGCAGTCTTTGTTTGTGATGGCTCTAAGACCATAATCAGTGTTTAACGGTAAAGCATAATAAAAATTAGCTCAAACTGAGCTAGAAAACAGCATCATTATAGGCACTTTAGTTTAAAAAGTCAAGTTACTACTTAGATTCTAGTTAATTTTCTTTGTAATATCTACATCTAAATACCATTAGAAGGTGAAAAACATGCACTAACCACAAGCTTCATATTTTCATTGTTTCATGTTCTAATATATGGAAAAGAGTAGTACATGGAGACTTGCAATGTAAAGAAATAACGTGATAATCGATTTGTTGCTTAAGTTGACCCACCAAAGTTACAGTAACACTTTAACAACATCACTCATCAGAAGCAATGTCCCAATTCATTTTAAGAGCCCAGCTTCAGTGGTAGTGGGTTTGGACCCAGTAATTTTGGTAGTTCTGTGTACTTTAGACAGACACCGTTGTCCATCTTGGCTATAAATGCATTTCAGTCAGCTAAGGTAACAAGTGCAAGTTATTAAACAACTGGGTGTTTAATAAAAAAAGCGTATACTTTGTGGAAAAAAATAGCAGGAGAATTCACTTTCCTCTTAAATTCAAATAATATTGACCAGGACTAGGACTCTAATAAGAAACAGAACTTTTTATCAGAGGATCAGTGTTGCATAAAACCCTTTATTTAAAGTCCCTGGCAAGGCACGTGCACTGTTTTGGCGGTCACACTAGAGTCAATACGCATACTTAATTCTGGAGGGAATATCTGACATTTTGGAAGTGTATTTGTGGTTGGGTTGTGGCAGCCAGGACTGCAGACCTGCCATAATGCCAGGTCTCCCAGGGCCCTGCACCTTCCCTGTGTGAGGCTCTCTTGGCTTTTGGCTTCTTCATTTGGAGCAGCAGTAGCAACATAGAGCAGAGCTGGCCGGAAATTTCTGACAGAAAATTTCTCCATTGGGAAGAAAAAAACCCCTGTAATTGACAGGTTTCTGAGCAGCACATTGGCTGTGACAGAAGCCAGGTGGGATCCCAAGCTGCCTGCTTCCCCTGCAGGCTTACTTGGCTTTCTCTATCAGCAGTTTGCATGCTTTCTGGGCTTCTTGACAGCTCAACAGGGAAGCTACCATGGGTCAGGGAGCCTGTGAACCTGAGAGGTGGGGCCAGGATCAAGCCTACATTTCCACTGTAATCCCACTTTGGATGAATAGGCTTTTCCAGAAATGTGGGAGAGAAATTCTGGTTCTCTAGGGCTCCAATGAAGGAAAGAGCAGTTGGTCTCCTATTCCAGAGCACCTCAGGCAATGCCAACAGCAGAAAGAGCATCCATCCTTATCCAACCCAGCAGCAGCAGCAGCAGGGATAAGGTGCTCTAAAGAAAAAGAGGCATCCTCTCTTCCCTTTTTGAGATGCCACAGCAGAAGTGACCCATCGACTTCTAATCACTCCATCAGCTACATGGGACTATTGCAGCTGTGCTTTTCCATTCTTGGCATATAACATTTTCCATGGGGATACAGTTAATGGACATTTAACCTAGACCAGTGAGTGAGGGGAGGAAACACAGAGGGCGATTCATAGTTCTCAATTACTGTTCTTGGCCAGCACTAGCACACCCTGGCTGCTAGCTCAGCGATGCTTAGGTCCTGTTTGAAACTCTCCTTTATAACTGCTAGGCATCAATGGTTTTTAAGCAAGCAGTGAAATGCTCAACAACCATTTGGCATGAATATTTTTAGGCTCTCTACCTGTTAGTAGCCATTCTTCAATATAGATCTGAGCATGTGTATTTCCTTTACAATAAATGCAACATAATAAATTAGCCAGGCAACGCACAGTGATTCTGCTTCTCTTCAGTGTAGGTTAGAAACTGTTCTACAGTTAATTTAACTTAAGCTCAGAACACCTTATGTCACACAGACTTCAGAACAGCTCAAATCCTGAAGTCTTTATTCAGGCCCTGATTAAACAAATGGAACAAGCATAAATGTAACTAATATCATGGCCTGCTGAATTTAAGTCCCAAGTCTTGCTCAAGGAAACTATCCACGGAAGTTAAAACTGGGCTGCAGCTTTTAATCTGTTGTTTCAAGTCAGAATCCTTACACCAGTGAATAAAGCCTATTATAGCTTTCTTTTTTCATACCTTTTAGTTCTCTTCACTTTTTCACTGTAAATAAATCTGTAATTTATTTTCCCAGTTAGAGGTATTTGTAGAAGAAAATAAGGCAGGACAGCCTTGTAAGACATCTGGTCAAGAGGCAGAATTAAACTTGTCACAACTAAGTGATTTGCCACAAAATAGTGAAAAACAATTAATCTTTCACTGGTTCCATTTTAGGTTGTGAGAAGAGAGTTGAATATTTTTTTAAAATATGTCTTCTGTACACAATACCAGAAGGTTAAACATATCTTTTCTTCTTTGTAAGCAAGCGCAGTCTTCTGGCAACAGTCCAGCAGATGTTTTTCTTTGTCCATTAAGGCAATCTCCTACACAGTTTACCAGGGGAGGATGAAATTCCTCAAGCTGTGTTATAAACATTCATCACTGAAGTCACACTCCTAATAACAAGAACAGCAGACAAAATTTAAGACGGCTCTACCTTGGGTGTGCTTTACAGATGCATCTATAGAATCAGGAGTGAACCAGTAAAACGAAAGACCAAATAAGCCACTGTGAAAAGATTAAACAAGACAATTTTCCATCACTAAGGGTTTTGAGCTTCAGTCAAAGTAGGAAAAACCTGATTCTGTCATTCCAAACATAAGACAAGTAATACTTAGATGTCAAAGGAAAGAGTCTGAGAAAGGATCTTTTTTTTCCTCTTTTGAAAAGTCTTGGTTCTCCCCTGTAGCAGTACATGACAAAGACAATCTGCAAGCCACGTAGTCTATGTTTTCTTCCCTGGACCACCTTTTTAAGAGCTCTAAGGAATCTCCCTGTTGTTCCTCTGTCTTTCTCTTGCTCAAGTTTATTCCTCTTGAATAAAGTCTCTAGAGGTGACAGCTGAAATCAGGGTCCTGTTGAGACCATGGCACTCAATGGGCAGCACTGATTTCAACTTGGCCTGCAGATCACCATGGGACTGAAAACGGGTTCTGTTGACACCAGCACCCGCAGGCTTCTGGTCAGAGAGACTCTCTTTATCGGCTCACCTTCCTTTTCAGCTGCACTTTACTCCCCTCTCTGCCAGTCTCCTTAATTAGTGCAGAGGATTTGTTTGTGTATAGCCCTAATAAATCATAATCACCTTAGATATAGCGCTTCCCCAGGCTCTGACCTTTTGCTCTCCAACCATGTCCCATGCCAAGTACTGGGTGGGAGGATTGGGCAAGGATTTCCTATGTATTGCCATCATCAGCAATGGGGAACTCAGACTTCCCTTCCTCATCCAGACCTGTGCTAAGGGCTACCACCATTAATTAATTATTTCCTTTATGAAAGCGTTTCACAAAATTCAATAGGGATCAAGCCAGAAAGCAATCAAAAACCTGATCAAATTACTACAGAACTTCTAAAGCTTTTTAAAAGAAAAGGAAAACTTCTTAGGGTCTGTGTTTTTGTGACAAAACCTATGCAACTCCATGATAGATGTATTTTTTTTAGAAAAATAATAATTTAGAGAAGACTCCAGAAAGGTTTCTTAAAATGCTGATGGCAAGAGGCCGATGGGGTGGGATTTTCTGGACGTACTGTGAGCATATGAATACCAGCCTCTCTACCATTGCAGGCTGCATCTGGTTTTCAAAGAATTACATTTTCTGCAGCATTGCTGGCTGGTTTCTGATGTGTGAATCTGGGAGCCACATCGGGCTGTAACTTATGCCGAAGGCTGCACTAAGTCCTGGCAAGCCCAGGCCTCTGGAATTTAACGGTGCAATAGAAAGAAACATGCCAAACCATCTACCCGAACTACTATTCCCTCAACACATTCTTCTGTGGTGTTTCTTGGCTGGCTGCTTGATCTGTCGGCTCTAGAACTGAAAAAAGCATGGTGCTTGAAGTTATATTTCTCACAATCCTTTACATAGCATATGTAGCAAAAATACCCCAGAATACTATAAAAGTTCTATTTTCCAAAACCAAGCAAAACCTGAGAAATAATTGTCTTTTCCTAATACCCTTAAATTGGTGTAATTTTAGTTAATACTCGAGTAGCAGATGGGTGCTCATGAATTTAGATACAAATACATGAAAATCAGAAGTGCATCTTTAGACATTTAGGTTTTCAATTTTTGTTTTGAGTAAGATATTGCAAAATTAAGACTTTGAATAAGTTGCCTTTTTAAGCAGTCTTAATTAGAAAAAGTTTTTTAGACTAGTACTACAAATCTAAAACCACAAATTTATCCTGTCTCATCATAACCACTCACAATTGTTTCTTCACTGTGGATGATTTGGTCAAAATCCCATCAACTGCAACAGTCCCCTCTTCTTCTCCCCAGTGTATCTCTGTTTATGTGGCCCTTTAAAGCAGATACACAATTAGCGTGAAATTGTGGTCCTACAGAAACAGAGGAGCTTAGCACAGGAAAAGATCCAACATACAACTAGTAAAGTATAATGGAGGTCATTTAATTTGTGTTTTCATAGTTTACATATGTAGATGATTACAGTCTCTGCTACAGAAAGCAGAGAGGTTTCTTTGTTTGCCTGCTTGCTCTGTCACAAGAAAATGGTCTGGGCTGGTTGGTACATGAAAGTCAGTCATGTCAGTCAATGGGAAAATGCAGGGCAGATTTCCTGGAAATGAAGGAAGTAATATTTTTGTAAATTGTGGAGTGTTTCAGATTCAAAGTGCCTGGAATTGTTGTGTATTTGTAATTCTTTTAGTGACTATCAGAAGCATTGAAGGTTGTTTCCAACAGAAATAATGTTTAGCATGAATGATTCTTAGCTATATGCTAGATATATACTGAGCAGCAACTTTTAACAGGGTAGCAGTCACAGCACAATGGTTGGTATGCACAACATGCGGCTGTACCTACTGCTCATACCACATAAGCATCAGCTCAGCAAGGAAAGACAGGAATTCAAAAGTAATTTTGCCCTATATAATTGTGGGCTCTTTCAGTTTGTCTTGACCAGACAAACTAAAGTAAGGAATCTTATTACTATCCAACTAATGATTGCCACTGGTAACTTCTACTATCCCACAGATTTGTGTCAAGATGGTCTCACATATATAAAATTCCAGCTCTCTGTTGTTGTTGTCCATAAAGTAAATATTCCTTCCAAATGTCCTGTGTCCAAATGACTGCAATATGTCATAAAATTAGAGTCACAATTCCCTATATTTTATGGTGCTATTGGATGTAGAAGAGTCCTTAGACTCCTGTTGGAGTGAAAGGAGTCCTTTCACTGCCTTCAACAAGCCTTAGATCAGACTCTGGCTTGCTTAGCACATTATTTTGGGAAGTCAGTGACTCTCCTAGACTTCACCCTCTCTTCCTTTTGGAAAGCTAATTAATTTATAGGCCTTTAGAATCTCAACTATTGTCTTAGGAGAGATTGGGGGGGGGGGGGGTGTTTGTTTTAAATCCTGGCATTGGAATATGGGATGTGCATAGACTAAGAAGACCCTCATGTTTATAGGCCTCTTGAGAAAATGGAATCACAAGTCTTCAATAAAATCTAATCAGCATTTTAAATTACTCACAGATATAAGAGTTTAACTAAACACAGAAAATACCCTGGTGTTCCACCCCACAGGGTCTTATCGCAGTCAGCTTGGCTTCTATACTACAAAAACATCCTCAGCTCTTCAAATATGCCAATAAACCTCCCCTGAGAGGCAGACTTCAGCAAATAAAGCCCTCCACTCATGCTACATCACCAATGTTTGCTTGTTAGACTTTGGATGAAAGAGTAAAAAATTTCTCCACTGAACCAACAAGCTGCTGGAGGAGCTTAAACTGCTGTAAGCATGGGAAAGCAGAGCAGTTGAAACCATAAAGACAGGATTTGGGACAAAGTGATGTCACAGCCTAGTGTCCAACATTTTTTAGTATGCAAACAGGAAAACATTCAAACTCCAGAATCCTTCTAGCAGCCAAGTAGTTCTGCTATAACATGGATATCACTGGGGAGTTTTTTAATAGACTTGCTATCCTGAGCCAAACTGAGGTCTTTAGACTTCTCCACAGGAGAAGTGGAACAAACACTTCTGGGGAACTAAACCAAACCAATACTGATACTTTAATTGCATAAGGCTTTCACTTCCTATCACATATAAAGGAGGATGTACATTGTTTTAATTCTTTTTAAAAGTTCACATTGATTCTCCAGGAAATTGTATTATACATGGATATCTACAGAATAAAAAGCTTCATTGATGGATATCAGATGATAGCATCAATAACCAGAATAAAAGAAAGTTGGTTCCTAAAGTAATATATTATTTTTCTTTGAATAAGAGTAAGCTAGAGAAAGTAGTATGTTACTAGCCACTCCTTCTGAGGTGATAAAGAGGTGATTGAATACATCCACAGTGTAATGATGTTCAGGTGAGGTACTGGGAAACAGAACTGGTCAGGAATGAGCAATTAGTTCAAAGAAAAGAAACATAAAAATGAGGTTAGAAACATAGAGAACATTTTAAAAACTGTATTTGTTTTCTATAAAAAAAATTATCTTGAGAAAAAAATATTTTCTTTTGAAAAGCAATTTATGTGGAATTGACTAATAAAGCAATAGTTCAGTCTAAGGACAGCAGCTATTAAGTTTCCAAGAAAGGTGTAATAGCAAATGCATATCTGCTATCAGATGCTAAGAAAAATAAATATATGACAATAACAACAAACTAATTAATGTTGTCGGGGAAGGAGAGCTCTGGGGGCCCCCTCGAGACTTGGAGAACTTCTGAGGAAGAGATGCACTGTGCCCAGCGCTCTCTCCTTTCCACTTGCACCCCGTGCTGGCCATGACACAAGTGACATTCTGCCATTATTCCTTGTTTATAAATCATCAAAAAATTATTTGAAAATTACATTGATTTCACCTTTGGTTTAGAACTGCAGATATGTTTGCTACTTATCTCCAGAGAAGATGATTTGAGGGATTAGTGAGCATATGGCTTATGGCATTTGGCTTCCAAATGTGAATCCTTTTACTCGTGGTCTTTGAAGGTCCGAACCAACCTAAGTCTTTCTACAATTCTATGAAAATTCTAATTATAAATAAAAATTGAGGAATATCTCTACAACTTATCACTCGTCATTACGTTTACAAAGCTGTTGAATTATGGAAGACCTCAGAATTTGTGCTATTCTGCATTTGTTAGTAGGGTATGTACCATGTGTCCCTGGACATGCTGAATTTGTTTGTACCCAAAACCAAACTTCGTGTAGTGTCCCAACCACTTCAGCCTAGGGGGCTGACTTAATACTCTGGAGTGGGCCATGGCCCAGGCAGCCAACACTTGCCTGGAAACCCGGACTGTCTGGGCCAGTTCCAGCCACCAAGCAAATCTAAGTCCCTCATACTTCGTGCAAAAATGCTCGGTCAGCAGAATGTAGTGGTAACTCATTTTAGGTGGAAGCGGGTTTAGACAGGCATTTAACAGAAGTCTTTCTAACTTGCCACTTTGCAGGGGGGCTGGTGTTGGCAGAAGGAAAAAAATCCAACAAATTCAGAACAAAAAACCTAATGCGTGGTTTCTTCTGGTGCTAGTTTTTACAAACCAGAGACAAGCACTGCCACAGTGATTAGAAAACTGGAGCAGTAAAATACATCTAGAGTTGGGCATTTTGGGGGCCAGCTGAAGTCTGAATGTGCTCCACGCTACTGCGTAAGCACTCGGGGAGCTCATGCACACCTGAGTGCAGTGGCAGAGCTGAATAAAGCTGCCTCTAAAGGTTGCACTGGGATACTGCTGCCTGGGCTTGTGACAATGTCTGCCTTGCAGAAATCACAAAGACTTGTAACGATGTTATTTTCACTAACAGCACAATTTCTCTTTCACTCATGCAGAAAAAAATTCAGTTCCCTACTGCGTATTTAGCAAACCCATGAGAGAGTCAGTCCCTAAAGGGACTGAGGCCCCCATCTGCCACCTCAGCTATCTGAATTCATCCCTCAAATCCCCAAGTGGCTTTTCCAATGCACCTGCCTGGGGAGGCACCAGAGTTGTCTGCCTGCCTAAAGTACTGCCTCTCAGCATGTCATAACTACTGAGGTGTGGATCTGTCCGTGCTGTTACACGTTTAAGCCCTTCTTAAACAAGCAATTAGTCAATCTACATTGCCTGCTGGTCTGCTTCTCCAGGCATTTTCTGTCTGTGCTGTCAGAGGGTCTGACACACAGTTTTCCTGGCAAAGGTGTTTCCTCCTGATTCATCTAACTAGTGCAACCTCTGGAAGGTAGGAGAGTTCGTCCGTCCCCGTCCCTCCCTCTACATTCAGGATATGTAGAATAACCAGCACCCTCCTCATAAAGGGAAAAAGAAACACAGTACCCTCTTCTCATGAAAAGGGTCTGACTTGCTTTTGGTACCTGTGCTGAGGAAAAGGCACATGGTGATGAATATTGAGAGGTAAATGCATCCAGCCAGCTCAGAGTTAGGTCCCCACCTGCCCCAGAGCCTTGCCCTGCCCCTCAGCACCTTCCACTGGCTTCACAATTTGTGTTTCAGCTTCCAGGAGACTCCTAGGGCTCCTTACACAGTGTCTGACAAAGTATCCAGGTACTAACTGGGAGCAGTGGTTCCCCTCTGGCTGTGAGCTGTTAGTGCGGTACAGGAGAGGAAATGTGGGCAGGGAGAGCTGGGGGACCACAGAGCACCCCTCCCAGTCCATCTGACAGTCTGGCTGACAGCCTGAGTTAGAAATCTGAAATGCATGCTTTGCAACAGACAGGTTTCTTTCCTGAAATATTGAAATAAAGACCTCCTTAACAAAGGATTGCATTTAATGCATGTACTTTTCTAAGGCTGTGGTGCGTTCAGCATAATGAGTAAATGCAGTCTTTTGTATGTACATGTGTGTGATTCTTATTTAAGTGCATAGTGGCTGAGCCTCAATAAAGGTCCATTGCAATTCCCTTAACCCAGGTGAAGTTATAACAGCCAGTGTCGATAGAGAATTTCCCTACACTTGTTTTCCCAGGCAGCAACAGTCAGAGGCAGCATATCACAACTCTTCTTTCATGCAAGAAAATACTCCTTTTTTTTCAAGTCAAAATCAGGACATTCTTTCCTCCTCCTTTATCTTCTTTAGGAACAGGCTCAGGAGAAGAAGTTCTTGAGATGTTTGGATCCTGGAGGCTGGTTCAGGCCCATTGTGGGACCTCCTAAGAGGAGTTTCTCTTCAGCTTCTCATAAAAACCTTGTCAAGCTGAGAGGGTATGTAGGTAAGTTTCCTGTCTCAGCTGAATTCCCCTCTTTCCTCTTCTCCATTCTGGGGTTATAGCATATTTCCTAAAAAGATGCTGTTTGCTTTACTTTGCAAATGGTCTGCATCACACATGACATGAGTGTGCACAGTGCTCAGGACTAACCTGCAAGTCAGGTGCCCCCAGGTATTTGTGCAAATAATGATCCCATTCACACCTGGAGAATATTCTTCATGCTCAAGACAAACACATGTATGTTTCTGGAAAACCTGGCCTTTCATCTTTTCCAAACTATTGATAATAAGCATCAAAAGATTTTAAGCTACGTTTACCAAGCCAATATCCCAAAAATGATTTGTAGGTCAGTTTATGTACTGTCCATACAGTCTTAGGGCTTTCCAGATGTAAGTGACCCTGGCTTTGCCTGTGAGTGTTATATGACATGATGGGTTTGTGATGTTGGGTTAACCTTCAAAGAAACTGGACTGAAATCATGTAACTATTTTCATTACAGCCTCCACCTGTGCTGACATCACAGTCTCACATAATAAACAAGAGTCCTGTCCACTAAACCCTTTCAAGCTTTATGTTTTAATGAAGTTTTCAGCTTGTGTACAGATTCTGGTGAAAATCCACTTTGAAAAAATTACACTGTGAGTAAGGCACTATGAGTGCATTTATGTTTGTGGGTTTCCCCTTCTCTTGATCGTACTTTATTTTGTTCTGTTTTCTTTACTAATTTTGCCAAAATTAACTTATGCAGACTTTGGTTTGCTTTACTCCCAGGTTTCTACTTCTAACATTTGATTTTTAAAGGTTTTAAAATTTGGACTCAAGAATAAATGTCTCAGGTGTTCAAAGCTGGAGTAATTTGCTTTAGTGAGCTGGTGTATTGCACCTGTATCAGCTTAGTGGCACAAAACTTCTTTAGGGAATTTTTCATTAGAGATTTTTCATTTTATTTTCATTTGGACATCAAAATGAGAGCCTAGCCAAGAACTGAAAAGACTGATTAAACTTTAAATAGTTTTACTAATAATACTGAGGAGAAATGGGCTGCATAAAGGATTTGCTTGCTGTGCGTTTGGCCAGTGTGAATGCTCAATCATTATTATCAAAAGTCTTCATACTTGTGTTCAGTACTTAGTATGTGCAAAAAAAAAAAAAGTATCAGAAGTTTTAGCAGATAAGGCATGGGTTCAAACTATGGCCTGAGGGAAAATGTGCCACTTTGTTAAAGCTGTAGAACTG
Source organism: Buteo buteo (assembly GCF_964188355.1). Taxonomy (NCBI): domain Eukaryota; kingdom Metazoa; phylum Chordata; class Aves; order Accipitriformes; family Accipitridae; genus Buteo; species Buteo buteo. The sequence goes on from NC_134182.1 coordinate 25,559,602, forward strand.
GCTCATATGTCTAAGAATCATAATTACCAACATTTTAAACCACAGCCATATTTGGCGATACATGCTGATACCCTTATGTGCTGTGATGATGAACCACATGCAGTATTTTGTGTGCCCAGAGTCAGAGATCTGTTTTGCTCACCACACTTTGTATTTCTGTTCATGACCTCAGCATGGTTTCATATAGGCGAAACTTGAGATTTGTCCTGTTGCTGCCATTTTATCAGGGATCTGTCAAAATACAATTTTGAGTCCTTTTATTTTTTAGTATACAAACTAAGCTAGATCAGCTTAATTACATTGTATTTGCCCAGTCTGACTGGGCCCTTTGCCTAATGGAATGATCTGTCCTGTAGGAAGGTCTGTCCACTCTGAACCTCTTATTTCTCCACACACACTGCTCTGCCAACAACTTTTACTTGTACTGGGAACACAAAACAGGACAGCAGAGTGTGCAACGGTGAGATAAACTAATGAACAAGGTCCATATCTGACAGCTTAAATGTGCTGAAGCCAGTCAACACCTGAAGTCAACTTCTAGTGCCAGTTACAGGCATGTCTGTTGACTGAAGCTGGGGCATTTGCAGGGAAGATGCAGGTCTAGAAAATGTGCTCACAGCCTGTCCGAGTCAGGCTCCTAGTAGACCAGCAAAGTAATTCCTCCATCCTGACCATGAGCAAAGCAAGCACACATGTGCCTGCCTGATGGAGTAATATAGCTCTTAGCTACAGGCACAGTCCACTGATAATTAGGTTGGAAGCTGCAGATACCCTGCTCTCTGGTGGAGCTGTATCTCACACCTTTCTTTAAGCTACTGTGTGGGAAGGTCATGCAGGTGGTGTGTATTAACCCTGTCTAGTGTCTTTTCTCTAGACCTCTGCAGCACTGTTTTCTGGCACAAGGACCCAAAACAGACAAGGGAGATAGATTTTCTTCAGCCAATCCTTCTGCTATCCTTATGTTGGGTAGTACTTTCCAAAGCTATCCTTGCTGTACTGCTTGAGGAGTATCTAAGTCATTTTGTCATGATTGGTAGGAATTAGATGATCAGCTAAAATCAGTTGGGAGGAAAGGTGAAGGAAGCAGGTGATGACCAGAGCTGAATGAGAAAGCACTCATGCCAGACTGATGCCTGTTCTCAAGCTGAAGCTCAGCATCTATCTGGGCTGGACATAACCCTGTACTCATTCAGGAGCACTAAGAGGACTGAGGCACACAGTGGTAGCCAGCCACATCCCTGCCAGCTACTGTGCCAGCATGGAACCCCTCCAAACAGCCTGCTGAGACTCCACCTGCACTTCTCTTCTCTCATTCCAGAACCCATGATTTTCCTCACCAACTGCCTCCTGGTTCAGACATCTGTAGTGTCTGGTGGAGGAAACCTCAGAGTGCTCCTTCAACTGCTTGGTCCCTGCTAATGTCAGCTCTCCAGTCACCTCCAGAGCACTGTTCAGCAGCATATTCTTGCTTTTTGGGTACCTTCAGAAATGAGGTAGTCAGGGGTGCTCTGCAGAATATTTCCCTTCTTATCCTTTACTGTGAACTGCCGATCATCTAATCTTCAGCCTGTCATTATTGTTTTTTTAATTTTACACAATCACAGAATAGTTGATGTTGGAAGAGACTTCTCATGATCATCAAGTCCAAACCCACCTTGCTCAAAGCAGGGTCAGCTAAAGTAGGTTGCTCAGGACATTGTTCAGTCCACTTTTGAATATTGCCAAGGGTGGAGACTCCACAACCTCTCTGGGAAACCTGTGCTAGTGTTTGATCACCCTTACAGTAAATTTTTTTTCTTATGTTTAAATGGAATTTCTTGTATTTCTGTGTGTGCCCATTGCCTCTTGTCCTTTCAGTGGGTACCACCACATTGCTGGCTTATGGCCAACTTCTAGTCCACCAGGATCCCCAGGGCCTGCTTTCCAGCTGGTCAGCGTTCAGCATGTACTGGTGCCTGGGGTTATTCCTTCTCAGGGACAGGACATTGCATTTCTCTGTTTTGAACTTCATAATTTTCTTGTTGGCTCATTTCTCCAGCCTGTCAACGTCCCCCGGAATGGCACCAAAACTATCTGGTGTATCAAACACTCCTCCTGGTATTGTACCATCTGCAAACTTGCTGATGGTGCAGACTGCCTCATTATCTAGGTCATTAATGAAGAGCAATTAGGTATTTCACATGCTGCTAGCTGTTACCCACTGGAAGCTCATATTCGCATTTGAGCATTTTACTTATGAATATCCTATTTGTAGAAAGTAAATCCAAATGATTCTCCTTTATTCACCTTTGTGGTTTAGGTACAACATAAAGACATGGGATTATTAAGTGAATCATAATCCAATAAAATTTGTAACAGAATATTTCCAAGAAAGTAGTTTTGTTTTCAGGATGAACCTCATGGAACAACATTTGGAAGAACACTAGGACTTATTTTTGCCTAAAGTTTCTCTACAGAAACAGCCTGTTTTCTAAAGAGGGGTTTGTGGCTAAAACACGGAATAAACATGCAAAAAAAGAACAAAGAATACATTAAAGGATACTCTCTAGCCCAGAAATAAAACCTAGAAATGCTGGAAATGGGATGTTCCCACACAAAGAAATACATACTTACTTATATATATATATATATAATATATGTATATAAAAATGAAAGAAGTTATATTTTCACTTTCCATCCAGCATGAGCATAGCCTAGCTTTGGCAACTGCTGAGTATTGTACATGTTTTCATGCTAATATAGCTTCATTCTGTTGATGCAAACATGTGCAAAAGACAAGAGACGGATCTAAGGTGGGTTAGTTACAGTTTCATACACAGACACGCTTGTAAAACTCTCCTGTGTAAGAGGTAGAATAGCAGCTAGAGCTTGCACAAGGCCAAGAGCTCCCATCCTCTTTCCTAGCAATAAGCAAGGCCCCAAAATGTCTCTGATAATGTTGGTCTTTGTTTCCGTCCTACCACAACTGTCTCTTTCTTTTTTTGCCCTGTGCTTTGTCATACTCGTTATCATTCTCAATCCTGAGCGAAAATGGGGCAAAATGTAACCCTTGTTTGTTCCTTTTTTGCATTCCCAGGCCATGTTCCTGTTTGATTAGTGGCGTTTCCTTTTTCCTGTCTTTTGTTTATTACTATAACACATTTCCTGTTTATTGGTTTATAGTTACCAGACAAAAATAATGTTGTTTAGAACTTAGAGAGACCTCTGGCTTGGAAGTCCTGGAGGTTCAATGACACAAAGCATTTGAGTCTTACAGTCCTTCCTGATGTCCCGGCTTTCTCCTCCTCTCCATTTCCCCCCTATGCTTCCCAGTTCTGCTCCCTTTGTCATCACACACCCCATCTTTGCTTTTTGCTCACCCCAAAGCCCTTCACTCACCCCATCTTCTTACTTCTATCAGTGGAAAGGTAAGTATTTGGCAAGAAGGAGGGAAAGAACCACAAAAAGGGGCCATGGTGCAGCCAGTGTAACATAAGCTTCATGGTGGCAAACTCTCTTGCTCCAGCATCGCTGGTAAGAGAAACAAAGTTGGACACTGCTCTCCAGTGACAGGACATATGCAGGGAAAGCCAAACAACTGAGTGAAACTGAGTCTATTGCTGGGCATCCACCAAAAGCTGGATTAAAAATTCTAGATCTAAAAAACCAGAAGTTTTGCTTCCTCATGGTTTGAGGGCATTTAGGGTTTACATTTTTAAGCTTCTCATTATCATATTGAAAACTATTGTTTTTAAAATAATATTTTCCTTTTTAACAAAATCTCACATTCACAGGTATCAGCTTGACAACAGCATCTGGAACTTTAAAAAAGCAAGACAATACAGATACCACCCCAAATACCGGAGGACCCTACCAGCAGAGAGCCCTGTCTGCCTTTAGCACAGTGGGATGCCACTGTTGACTCTGTGCCTGCAATCACCATGAATTTGCTAGAAGTTTGGAAGCAAGTTATCCTGGTTTCTTCACATGTCAGGTTCTTCATTTTCCAGCCACACCAGCATCCCCCAAATGTACACAGGCAAAGAAACTGGACATCTTCTTTAGGCTTGCCAGACTCATTGCATACAGTCAGGGCACAGTTGCCTTAAGAATTAATGTAAATGTACAGATTATACATTCATACCTAGCCCCAACAGGACAGTGCACTATAGGAAAATAAATGCATCTCTTCATGCCCAACATTAAGGTTATTCCTTCCATCTACAGACAGTTACACCATGGGGTGCAGAGCCACAGACCAGCAAGCTGTGGCCTTCTGTCATCAGGAGCTCTTTGGTGACCACTGGCAAGTAGCTGCTTGCTACTGCTCTTCTGGCCCTGGCCACCACAGGCTGCTTCCCACTGTTGCAGAGTCCTGGAGATCTGCCTCCAGTATACTGCTGCTGCTTCTCCTTCACTCCTGGCTTCATCCTGACAGCAGAGTCCTGTGTGGTCTGGGGGATTACTGGGGGATTTTGCAGCCTGGAGGATTTTGCAGCCTGGAGGTTGGAACTGGAGAGTAATGTAACATTTAGCAATGAACCTGACAGTTCATTGCAACAAATGAGACCTCATAACCAGAAGGCTTAAGTTGTAAAGGGGTGTCGAGAGCCATAATTTTCATTTTTCATGGCTGTAAAAATAGCTCTTTGTTTTGCTAACCACTTACAGTCTGTATGAACAACCTTATTCACAGCATAGAGCATTATTGAGAAAGAATTATGTCTGTCCAAAAGGTGAAGAAGGTGCCCTAAAGACAGAATTTAGATCAGGGGAGACAAGGAAGGACCATACCAAGGAAAACAGACTTACCCTTCCATGATGGCTTTTGTTATTCCAACATTCAAGGAAATACTTAAAAGAGAGGTTGGAGAAGCTAACTGCTTGGAACCAATGTTTACTGCAGGTCCATTATGGACGTAAGTCACAGCGGAGTGCCAAAAAACTATTTCTTAATTAATAACCTGACTCCAGCATGCGGAGCTTTACAGTTACAAAAAACCAGTTGTAGCATGCAATGTCATGTAACAAGTGAAGTTTCACAATCCCTCCAACTAAAGTAACTGAAGGGGTGGGAAGTTTATAGACAGCATTGTCAAACTTTGGCACTTTTAAGTCACCTAAATAAGCAACTTCAGTTAACTTTTCTAAAGAAGTTTTCCATTCATGTTCTTATTAGCTAAGATAATGACACTAACTATTTAGGTGTCTAATTATAAACTCATATGTCTAACTTGAGGTGTAAAATGCTGTCCTAAGTTCCTTCTCAATGCTTATAGTCAAGCACTGAAAGAAGGGTGACTGCAATCCAGAGGACTGCATTCCTATCACTTGACTGGATGTTCAAGAATACAATAAAAAAAAAATAATTGTAGGGTAATAAATTTTTGCCTTGAGTGTTTTCATTTTCATAGGCATTCTTGTCTTGAGTGTTTTCACAGACATTGATTTCCCTCAGGTAAAAATATATGCACCAGAGTCACATCTACATTTTTGTCTAAGTGTTGCCACCCTCTGTTTTTCAATAAGTTTTTATGCCTTTGTTTAACGATAAGTAATTTGTAGCAAGTTTTACACTTCAAAAGAAACACATAAAATTCTGTTTATTATCCCATTCTTTATTTGTCACTGAGTACAGCTTGTCCCACCATGGCATCGAATACTCATTTGCTAACAACTTAGATGGTAGATAATCACCAGTTTCATCTCCAAAACTTAAAATAGTTCAGGGTGGTGCCTGTGAGTTTTTGCATATACATGCATACTCTTCCCCTGCCTCCAACAAGCCACAGTTAACCACAGACAAATCTCCACATATCAAAATACCATTTTTCCTTGCACAACAGTGGGAATATGTCCTGAGTCACCCCAGCATGCTCCTTTTCTTTTTCTCTGGAACCGTACAATTAGCATCTGTTTTTAGTACTTAGTGTTCAGACAGAAGGGGATACAGAGAAGTCCCTGTTGTTAGTTGTTGCTAGGGTCTAGTCGGTAGTAGTGTGCAAAATTGTAGCCAGAAGACAGAACTAGAGGGATCACTCTTTCAAATACATCCCCACATTTTTTAACTGTTAGCCTCCTTTTCCCTAGGCAGAAATAAAGCCTTCTGGAGACGGAGAGTTAAGAGTCCCAGCAGAGGGCTAAGCAGTGGTCTGTCTATAAAGCTGTGGATGGAGGAGAGAACAGAGGAGGTATAAGAAGACACAATATTTGTACATTGTATTCCTGCATGGTTAGTTATCATAAACTTAGGGCTTGTGTCCACAGAAGACGAAAGGAACCCATCACCTCCACCCCAGCACAGATGGAACACGCTTCATGGAAAGATTTGCGTTTCTTTCTTAGAAGTTTCCTCTCCGTTCCCACTTGTAATGCGCCCAAACATTGCTGCAGGCAGGGCACCACAAGCCCCCTGAGCTGGAAATGCTTTGCTACTTAGTTTCTGAACTCTTAAAAGAGTAGTTTATTGGGATGTGCAAAAGGCGTGGAGAAGGGTGAGGAAAAAAGTAACATCTTAGGAAAAGAACATATCTCAACCCTTTTTAAGGTCAATAATTTGATGTTATCTGCAAAGGACTCAAAAGTAAGATACAACTCTGACATTGCATCCAATTACCACCTAAAGCTCTAGTCTGTTCATGCTATTTATGAATTGCAAAAATAAGCTTAAACAACTACCACCATTAGCTGGTTTCCAGCTATGTTCTTTGAACAAGTACAGCTCAGGTTGCTGAGGCATTTGTGTACCTCATTGCTTTACCAAATCAAGCATATTATGCGTTATGCGAGTGTTTCATTATGGAGACATAGTTACAAACATTCTGCCATCCAGTGTGCCCCAGCTCAATAGAAGGATTTTCCTGAGAGTGGTGGACAGTGAATCAAGCCCAGAAGTAACATGTGTGTAAGTGTGGCTGTGAAAGTGAAGAGACAGTAATGGAGTGGGGAGTGTGGAGCCAGACGCTGCACTTTGCCAGGCTTCCCTGGTGCTGCAAGTGGCCACAGAGACATTAGTGTTTCAGCCTTGATGCTGACAGGTCCTGGAGAGCAAGCTGGATGCATGGATTGGTGAAAACCTGGCTGAAATCTGTAGGCCAGTTCGCATACTTAAAATGGGACATAATCTTATGATTCTTCAATGTGCGCTAAGGAACAGGGAGGATCATTCTTAAAAGTACATCATCTTTCCCTTCACAACATCCAATGCAATAGTTTTCAACTGTGCAACCACTATGACCTTAACAGTGTACCGGTGATGTCTGGGTTTACATTTTTTCTACTCTTCCAGTCAGATATAGCCACGGTTTCATTGTAGCATTTTGCATAAGGATTGAATGAATGATTATTTTACTTTACATATGCTCTTACATACAATACTACAGTTGTGCAAGTAATGACACATGAACATAGTGAGCTGGTTCTTTCCAGTTGTTGTAAGGTAAGCCTAGACCACAGATGCCCATATTTTCAAAATGTCTGCAGCTCTTGTGCAAATTGCTTTGACTCCTCTCTCACCATTTAGTTAGCCATTTTGTCATTGGCTGCAAGCTTGTATGTGAAGCAAAGTTTTCCCCACTGTATTTCTGTCAAAGCACCCAGGAGACAGTGATAAATAGCCCAACTTGTTACACACATTTTCATGAACAGAGCACCAGATTGGCTTATATTATACCAAGCATCTGTTGGATCGAGCTAGGAGGAAGTGTTTGTGTATTTGACTACACATCCTTTTTGAGGGATGAACTATTTTGGTGTCAAACCACACTAGCAGTTAGACAAGATGGCATGCCCATGATTTTCTGAACACTCAGCCCTGAAAATTGTGAAACAGCAATTCTAATCCTAATTAGTTTGGGCCATACTGGGCCTATCTTGAACATATGTACAGATTCACATAGACTAGTCTTCTGCATGGCTTGTGACAGGGAGAGATATAATCACAGACCCTGAACTTCTAATGCCTATTACTGTGTGAAAAGTAGGAGAAATCAAGGTCACTTCCCATTCCTTCAGTAGACTCCCTCCACAGAGGTTGCTATGACTTTCATTGAAAAAACAGTGCATGATTATATCATGTCAACAAGAAAGACATTGCCTGTAAATTTTATGACCCACAATTAAATTACAGGTGTAACTTGTTCAAGTTTGCTGCTGAATTCCAGAGAAGTAGAATCAGAACCTGCACAGTGGAGACTAGTGAGACCCAGGTCTGCCATATACTGTGCGTCCAGGATTTTACTCTTGCCATGTGGTTTGGTGCTAGGCTTTAGGATTTGTCTGTTCTGGATTTGAGACTAGCCTCAGGGTCTGATACTGCACTCCATCATGGGGTCCAGTCATGTGGGCACCAGTAGGACTCTACAGTTTATCCAGTGAGTTCAATAAAAATTTTTCAATCCAGCCAGTAATGCAAGACTGAAATGCAGCCTAACAGGAGTGTTTCAGCAGTCTTGGAGCCTGTAATGTGGTGGCTTTTATGTTGCAGATGGAATGTGGCACAGCAGATAGATACCCACATCTCAGGCAGTGATTGCAGTCTCAATTGCCATACCAGCAATCTCTGTATGACTGGAACTCATTTCATTTAGGATTTCAAAGGATTCAGTCCTCACGGCTGTCAATAAAAGGGATCCTTTATCTACTACCGACATGGCCTAACTTCAAAACTGTTTATATTAAGGTAATTTTGTTGTCCGATTTATCTGAAGAATCCTTCCCAGAGAAGCTTAGCATAGCAAAACTACAAGTAACTATGCATTATTTGGGTGGTTCAGAAGAGCATTGCTACAAAGAAAAAACTTGGTGTTGACCCTGCTAATTAATAGCTATCTTTGTAAAGATCAAAGAGTGGAACCTGATCAGGAACAGATGCTTTTATGTATGGTTATTTACATTCTCCTGTCTGATGTCCTAACATGCTTTTAATGATTTATCTCCCTTTTGCAAAGGCTAATTCCATGGTTTTATGAAAGAAAATTGATGTGTCCCTTCTTGACAGATGACTGCATACCTAATATTGTGCTGCCCTTGATTCGTACATGGAATTTTCCCCAGTATGAATGGGAATTTCATACAATGTGTATGACCACAGTCCAGGAAGGGAAAAATCCTGCTGTTGTCAGGGAGCTTTTCCTGGGGAGTGATGGGACACCAGTGATACTCCACTGGGCAAAAGGGCTGCAGGACTCAGGCATAAAGACTGGAGAGCACTTGTAACAGAGGCTTGTGTCTTTCCTCTTCTACAAGGGTTAAGTTGTGGACATTAGTGTGGCATGTCCCTACTCTCCACATTTGGGTCTCTGCAGAGAAATCTGGTATTCCAGATGCTTCAAGACAGTAGGTGCTGTTGCTAACTCAGGCTGGATAGATGACATATCCAAGCAGTAAGAACCTGTTATCACTGTGTTTATGTCAGTAATCCAAGTTCAGACACCCAGTTCCATTAAGGAGAAGTAAACACTACTTAAGCCAAAACTAGACAAGAACTCTGTATTGGTGAAATCTAATGGTACTGAACTCAATTTCCATTTAAAGAAACTGAAAATAATGACCACAAACTTATTTTTAAAAAATATCGCAAACAGCTCCAAGAGAAGGCAGAAAGATGACAGAAATTATGGCAGAGGAGTAGGCGGGAGACAACAAATGGGGCGAGAGTAAAAATCTCACTCTAAGCTAGATTTTGTGTGCATGCATATCCTGTATATAGGCCACCCACCCATGACACATGGATTTTGGAAGGGTGTTATTCTACCCCTTATACATAGCACTGGCTTTCTTTGTAACTAGGAAAACATTTATTTTAAAAATTGAATCAACCCTAACTAAAACATAGGTTTCGGTTACAGGAAGAATAGGTTCATGAACTCCAGCTAGATTTCTGAACCCTGCCATCTTAAAAAAAAAAACAAAAAAAACCCAAAAAAACACAAAAACAAACACCCCAAATCACATGTCTGCAAAACTCTCAAGCTCCAGGAAGCTTACCTCTCTCTGGATCACCACACAAAGTACCCAGTAAGGGATTTCAGACTGCATATGAGGCAAAATAGCTACTAATACTATGAACCAATAGAGAAAGAAGGGAAAAGGGAAAATGAGTACTGTGACTGTCCCAGGTAGTAGAGCTACTTCTTCTGCACTAAGGCAGTAGTTATAAGCATGGCATCCAAAAACTTACAGTGTTCTAGACAACTATTAATGCTAAAATGGGAGATGTTCAAGTCTTGCAAAGTGGGCTTAAGAAAGCTCTCCCATTCCTTCTGTTCCTTTGCAACCCCTAAGAGTCAAGATTTGTAGTCCCAGTGCAGTTACCTCTCCCTCCTTCCCTGTAAATGAAAGGTTTTGCCAACAAACGCAAACTCGCTGGCCACTGTTGAATACCTGGAGGAGCTGGGGCATGGTGTGAACTCATGGGACACTTGGGGAGGACTTCTGCTCTTTCAGGAGCCATTGGTGGTCCTACCCTGGCAGGGCAAACAATGTTAACAAAATAGTCTCCAGATAAGCAAGGGAGCATATGTCTTCCTCGTGGGTATCCATGACGTTGACAGTACTCTTTTCCATACCGTTGTCTGCAGAGTGCAGTTTATGCTTTCCCTATTGAGTGTAGCTATTTTAGCAACACACTCTTGCTTCTATATGTATGCATGGCATTTCTCAGAATGGGGTAGTCGCTGACTCATGAGGGAGGAAGGTTTAGTTCATAGAAACATTTTACCTCTGCTGAATGTTTTGCAGCTTTCTGAAGACCCATGTCTACATAGCCAACTGCTATTAAACATTGTATGGGTTAAGTTTCAATATAAACCAAAAATAAACATCATTTTGGTCTCATACCACTTTTACATCACTACAGCCTCACAAATTCAAAGCTCTGAGTGACTTGAGCTGTAAATGGAGTCAGACCTGTTGCTTCAAGTCTATATAAATTAAAAGACAGAGTTAATAACTCTGATTTTCATGCAATTAATTTGGACTGCACCTGAGAATAAGAAAGAAGAAGACTTGCCCACTACATCTGGAACTTTCATTTGTCATAAAGGTTTTTTTTCAGCTTTTCCCCAAACCCTGAGCTATGGCTTTTGACAAGTTCACTTCTTCCACCTCCTACCTGCCTAGAGTCATTCAGTGCACATGTAGCTTGACAACATGTTGGTTTGACTAGGACAGAAGCAAGCAAGAGTTCAACTGATTGCATCTGAGAACATCTGGCACTTGGGGTACAGCTTTCAGTATGATTTGTGTCTATGAATTCAAACATACCGCTGTGAATTCAGCAGCTGCGGCTTCCCTGCATAGTGGGAGCATATCCTCCTGCGCATATGGAAGGACCTCGGGAGTTTTGCCACGTTCAAGAACAAGGCTGTTCTGTTTGTTGTGGATGTTTACATGACCAGATATACTCTGCTGAACAGTACTTGAAAAATGTCTGTGGCATGTGCTTCATCTCAACCACTCATTCCCTTTCCTTGACCTGCCCTTTGTGGAGAGCGTGGAATGTTAAAAATTTCTTGTTGGTCTGCCCAGCCTCTGCTTTATTTACACTTACTCTCCCATTCCCTTATGCTGGGGCACTTTTCAGGATATTTTCTTTCCCGCTCAATGTAATGGAGTGCTGGTAGGGCCAGATTCTTCAGCAGTAAGGAGGTGGACCTTGGCTATTAAGGCTGGAGTCTGTACCCACTGAAGCTGCATGTAGAGTCAGAGGTAAAAAGTAGTAAAGAAAAGTAAGAAATAAATAATACTCTGTGGCTTGCTGAGCAACACATCCCTTTTTCAGCTGCTCTGAGAAGAAGTATTATTAAAACAGTAGGTAAAAATCCATTTGCTGAAACATTTCTTCTCAATATAAACAAGTTTGGGGCTCTTGAAACTCACTAGTTCAGTAACGACAGAACCATGTCTGCTGTATATAGCAGAGATTACATAGCAAAGAACAATCCTTACAGCAGAACAGCCAAAAGCCTGCACTTTCAGTCAAACTAGTTTACAGATTTTATTTTAAACTATTATAGTGAAATTAAAGTGTCTGGACACTTATTTAAAAGTCAGCCAGGTTTATTCCAGTTTCAGTAAGACCACTCAGAAGTTGCTTTAAAATAAAATAAACCAAAATAAAACTCTGCTACTTTTTGCGTCACATTTGCCTGTAGATAATCTTGCAAATATGTGAGATAGGTAAAGAATAAGGGGGAAGCTGATGGACAAGAAAAAGCGCAGTGTCCGTTACCCAGAAATTCCCAGTTAAATAAGGATTCAGCTCTTCCTGCAGACTTTAGCTATTGCCCCAGAATTCAGCTACTTTCAAAGCTGAATGTCACCTTATGTCAGCTCTTTGTGAGGTGTATTAATGTCAGAGCTGCCATATATGTTGTTTATTTCCAGTTTCAAATGCTATGTATTTTAAAAGCAGCTACCATCTTTCCTTCTTCTGAGTTATCCTTTGCATTAAGAGCAAAGGAAAGAGGAAAGCTGTTTTCAGCAATGAGGTTGTAATAGATCAGTAATTTTAAAGGGGAATCCATAGAAAACTTTTAAAAAGCACATTTCTCATAAGTCATGTTAGATGTGACCACCAGTAAGCCCACTGTGATGGTCTCTCATATATAATGTGCAAGATCAAAAATATTGGTGTTGCATGGATTGTAATCACACCTGAATGACATTTGGAAGTTCACACGCTTAAGTCTAAAACATTATTAATAAATTGCTATTAGTGGATTAGGTTCTGTTACCCTTATTTATTTTGAATAGAGCTTGCAGACCAAAGCAATCCTATTGGAAGTAAATAGCCAACTGACATAGGAGCAGGAGTAGAAATGGGGCCTCACTTTGTCTCTGCTGGGTAGTAATTAAATGCTTGAAGTATTAAGAAGTCTTCAGCCCAGCCTCTTGTCTGTATTAAACATTATGTATGCCACTAACTTTACAGTGGATCAAACATTACTTTCTCAAAAGAAGACCCTGGCCCAAATTTTGAATAGTGCATAGTAAGTACAGAAGCCTCTGAACAACCTGATGTACAGAACCTGTTGAAAATACTAACCTTCCATCCATGATAAGGAGACTAGTTCAATACCCAAAGATGCAGCTTTTGCAAGTATGGTATTTAGTTGTGGAATTTAAAATCCCGCTCAAGACCTAAGACTCGCAAATGTATTTGCTATCTTGGCAACAGTGACACCAAAAAGAGGCACACATGCCAGTATCACAGTAGCTTGGTATGTTCAGGCCTAAAATACCGCCTGTCTGCCTCAAGTGGTCATAAGGTTTAGATCCAGCTGCCAACTGCCTGACGAGGTCTGACCTGAGCTTGAGCACAGCAAGTCTGTGCCTTAAATCTTAACTGAGCCTTGGTGTGTTTCTTAGTGATAAAGGGCACATTTGTCTGCAGTGAGAGATGCAAAGGAGTTCCATAGATTCCTCGTCCTTTCATCTACAGAGCAGGATAAGAAGGAACTTGGCAGTGGCAAAAGGCTGCACAGTTAATTCATTCATGTGTGCCAGAAGGAAGCCTGAAGGTTTCATGGTGAGGAAAAAATGTCTGAAAGATCTGGCCAAAAAATAGTGCCATCATATTTTTCCTTGCTGCTGATCAGGCAATCAACAACATTTCTCATCAATAAATCTATTATTTATGATCTCAGCAATATGATAAAAACATTCTTTGCCGACATCTGAAAATAACTTTGTTTCCAAGGATTTATCAGGGGAGAGGGTAGGAATTCCATGCAAAGCCTATGTTCAAAGTGCTCAGATTCCTCGTGGTTTCTCATCTTCCTGGAGGTAAGCTCATAAGAGAAAAAATGTGTACCAACTTTTATGTCATTGCACAAGAGTACTGTAAGATGATCAGAGAGATTTACTCACTAAATGCCAAGAAGTTATTTAAGGTAACGCTCTGCCCTGTGTGGAGGTACATGAGGCAATGGTGGGGTTGTAGGGAAGGAGTACCCATCACATGAGGAAGGCAGAAGAGCAGCGCCAGCACCACTTCCTTCCCAGCAGTAATGTGAACACAGAAGAGGGGGAAATCACCAAGTAGGTTACAGAAGCAACCTAGGATGTGGGAATTGGGGGTTTAAGACCCCAGCGTGCCATCAGCTTCTTTGGTGACCTGGGACAAATCATTTAGCCATTTCGTATATTGATCCCAGACTGATTCCAAATGTACAGTATTTACTGTGTGTCCAAACCTTGAGGGAATTGCTGGTGCCTGGATTAGTGCTCTGCATCCATCAAGGCTAGTGACGGAAGTCACGGTAATGCCACTGCCACACCCAAAAGAGTGTGCAAATGGATTAGGACTGCAAAGGCAGTCCTAGTCAGGGGAGCAGGAGAGCAGAGATGAACGGCAACATGGAAATCAATGCTGAGTGGAGAAAAATCAAGAAGTCATTCGCTGCACTGGCCTAAGGAGGCGTCCCTGCAGCATGAGGAGGCGTCCCTCCAGCATGAGGAGGCGTCCCCCTGGTGGGGTGTGTTGCGTTCCAAAATTGGAGTGACTCAGGTTCGTGGATGTCCTTTGTCAGAATTAAGGTGAAACTACACCAGGGGAGTTCAAACAACGATCAACATTTATTCAACCTAGCTAACCTTGCCCAAGTACAAGTGAACTTATCAATATGAACCTTGCAACATGTCATTAAACCGCTCTTTGAAAAGAGAAGGGAGGTGTAGAAAAATAAGTGGAAAAAGGAACGTGAAACTGTGTCAGAAGGAGAGCCCTCCCATTGAGTCACGAGGTTCAGAGTAGATGCCCTTGCTTTCTGGACTCCTTCTCAAAGAGAAGCCCAGGGGCAGCTGGATCCACTCCTAGTCTCAGACTTGGGAAATTTTTTATGTTTAAAAGGATGAGGTGTAGGGACTGTGGAAAAAAGAGAAGGAAAAGGGGGGAGGGGAGAGAGAGAGAGAGAGAGAGAAGAAAAGGGTTTCACCAGTCCTGGGTTCAGCGTTGGTCCAGCCAGCGTAGACATCCAGTTCTGGAGGGCACGCACTGAGAACTCGTTCTCCCTTCTTTTATAGTGTGTTAGTTGGTGGTCTCAACATGCGCAGTTCCCATTCCCAGGGTTCTCTGGAATCAGTCAGCAAGCTTTGGAGGGGTTCATTGGAGAGTTGCCTCTCTTTCCCTGCTGGCACGACAGCTTAAGATAGAAGCACAGTCCCATCCTCCATGGAGGCCCCTCCTCCAGGCACATATGCTGTGCTCCTTCTCCTGGTCACTTAAGATAAGGAATTGCGGCTTTGGAGAAGCGTGGTCCCACCCTCTGTGGGGCCCTCTCCTCCAGCCACATTGTCCTGCTCACAAAACTCCAGTGTTTTTACAGAGGCCATTTTCTCCACAAAAGTTATTTAACGAATGTTTGAGACATCGACTATAATTTGTCAGATGGTCACAGGTTGGCTCCAGTCGTTGTCCCCAGAGCAGGGCTTTGCTCCCAGCCCTGAAATGGCCTTGGAGCTACTTCGTGCCAACAGCTCCATGCAGCAAGATGATGCCTTTTGAATCCGCAGCCAGGAGGGAAAGAGCAACTTAAAGATGGATGAGGTAATGATACAGGATAGAGATTTAATCTGCATTATCCTATGTTAGGATTCTCATACCTCCTGTTGTCCATGCTGAGAGCCTGGGAGAAGAGTGTTTTCAATTGCACAGCTGATGAAAGAAACTAAAATAAGAACTGGAGGATGGAGGAGAAAGATCCAGACAGACCCAATTCTCCCCACTCCTGTCTAAATCAGGAAACAGATGGAGGCTTTTATGGAAGGGGAAACCGTGCTGTTTATATCATGGTCTCTCTTTTGTTATCTGCAGACTGAAGTTTTTGGAAGCCAGTGATTAGAGAGCCTCAGTGACAGGAATGGAGCAGTCACCTTAGCTGGGAGCAAATGTAACTTTTGCAGTTGCTTTGATAATAAGCCTTGGAAAAGGACCCTGAATAATCCAAATATGAATGATGAAGTATCCATACAGTCAACATGAAATTCACATTGTAAATACAGCATTAAACAAAAAAAAAAAAAAAAAAAAAGGAAGCAAAACAAACCTATAGCTTTGGCATTTTGCATTTGTTTGATAAACAGCTCTTGAAGTGCAACTTGTCTCGTCTGTACTAACAGGGTTTGTACTTTAGTTGAAAGGCCACATCCAAAGCAGTCATTGTGAAATCTGAGATACACAACTTTGTTTACAGAATGATACAATGCTGATAAACCACTTCTATGTCATCACATGCCTGCCCTTTGGGCTAATAGGTTTTCAGAATTGGCCTTAATAACCACTTTCAAGGAATGGATTTGATCAGTACTGTGTACTATTATTATTCTTTTTCTCCTGATAGCAACAAACTGTATGAATACACCAATGCCCAGTTCAACACTTAGCCCCAAGAGCTCATAAATTGTTCTCCAGACCTTTTGTGTCTAAGTTTATCTGCTGCAAGGCCAGTGTAGGCTTCTGAGAGATTTCCTTCCACTTTGCTTACTCGTACCATTGAACTTGCACAAGCAGCCTGTCATTCTCCATTATATAAGTTTAAGCTTCACAGCAAAAATAACAATACCTGTTCTTTGTCTTTGCAGATCTGACGTTTCCCTAGAATACTTGCAAAAACATTAATCCAAATACGAATGTACAAAGGAGGAGTTAAGGAGAGAAGAATACACAAATCTAGTCTTTCCTTTAGGACTGATAGGGGATTGGCCTCAAGAAAAAAAATTATCATCTAAGCTACAGATATCCACACCAGGAAAGTATCAAACTGATTTACTTTTAGCCATGGTTTTGTTTACTAACTCCTATTAATTGGCAGTTAAAACAAAGCAAACCTTACATCACGCTAAAAAAGAAAAAAGTTTCACAAGCTTACCCTAGTCCTCTTCAAAACTAGAGAACAATATCAAAACTGCTATAATTAAATGGTCAAACCACCATGGAGTGTATAATAGAAGCATCCTTGTCATTATCATTTTGAGGTGAACTAGAACAAGGAATATAAAATTCTGATCACTTTGAAACATTTGAAATTCAAAGACTAGTGACAGCTCCACAACTGTTTCATAGGAGTGTATTTCACTTTGTGATTACCCATTTCACAATTTCTTCTATATATTTTTGAATCATCAGATACCAGATGGATGTGAGCAGCCTAGCATGGTAATTCCTAAGCAATCCTATACACAAAATGAACAAAGTCATACCTGTCTTCCCATGTTTACTGAAATTAAAATACAAACTGAAACAAACCCACCTTTTCAGATAAAGAAGATTTAGAAAGGAAAGGTGAAGTGATTAGATTTCTAGTTTTAGACTTTCTCTGATCTTGTACATCAGTCATATTAGTAGGCACACACTCCAGAGAAGTATGTTCTAAAAGTGTGGAAATATACTGCAAGTAATTTGTTAAAAAATCAAGTGATTTAATCTGATTCAGGGTATACAGTTCAATGAGCCTTTTTCAGAGTTGCTAGATTCTTAATTGTTCTCAACAATTTTAAACCACATCAGTAAGAGAAAATGTTCCCTTTTTGCCTTTTGGACCTTCACTTTTCCCACTTGTAAAATATATAACTTTGTAAAATTTTTAAATGTGTAAAATCATGATAGCAGCCTATTGAAAGATAGACTTTTTGCTGAGGGAACAGTGTCCCATCAAAAGGTGAAACAAGAGCTGCCTCTAAAGAAAGGAGTTTGTTATTGAATGTATTTGAACTTAATTTCCAACATCAACAATCTTTTCCCTGCATAAACAGAATCAGGAGCTAATCAAAGAATTTCCGAGTTAAATTCTCAGTTTTCCATATCAATAAGAGAAATTCTTCCAAACCCACAAGCTCCATATTTTCACTTTGTGTTGAAAGAGTGAAACTGGTAGCCAAACCTCAGTATGCTACACATTCAACAGAGTAGCATCCGTTATATGGGTAATAAATTGCTTCCAGAGGAAGAATTTTCCAGCTCAAATGAGCTTCCAACAGCAAAGCACAGGTGTTCCAAAACACTCCTTGGTTTAGATGTGGTTAGAAAATTTTACAGATGATAAATCATAACTGTTACTTTAGAACAACTACCTAGTTTTTATTTCTAAATTACCCATTTGCATTACACCTCCTCATCTCTGTGTACTCAGTCTGAAATACTCCTTTCATTTACCAATGTCACTGGCCACTCAGTGATTACAGAGAGCGTGTTCTGAGACAGAGAGAGGTACAGGGAAAGAGTGTGGGAGTGTGCAGCTGCCCACCGCCAAAAGAAGCACCCATGATTCATTTTCCAGAGTATGGCAGTCAGTTCAGATAACCATCAGAATGAAAGGCAAATCCACTTCCCTCTTTTGGATATCTAAATTTACGTATCTAAATATTCTCACTGTGATACTAGCATCACAGAAAAATGAGGCAGTGCAATTGCAGGCTAGGGGCTAGCATCAGCAGGCTAGGACAGAAGCCAGCCAAGAAGAATCGGTGGCTTGGCCTTTGGAACATGCTAGAAAGCAAAATACATGGCCAGGATTCTTGGAGAGTTTTTAGTGTAGTCTCTGGCATGTGCTAATATGCTAGACTTTTGAGTCTTCATTATTATTGTCACCCATGCTACTGGATTTTTCTGGCAAGGTATAACAATGATACTTTTTTTTCCCTGCATAGACATAACAGAAACTGTCATCACCAGAGCTTGAAGTAGAATTCAGGATTTTACTTTGAACATCTCAATCACATTCTTTAACTTCTGTGAGGTTTCCTGGCATTCGCAGATGCCACAATGTTTGGAAAGAAATTTTTGTGGCACCTTGTTGCTGAGTTGGCATTTCAGGTCAGGTTATACTCTGAACCTTTTTTTTCTGCAAGAAAATGAGCCTCTATCTACACTTCTGCTACCTTAGGTTCCACATGTCTTGTCAAATTACCTTCAAATTCACACACTGGAACCATTTAGGTCTCTAAGGTGTAATAATAGCTCAGTAAGAGCAAAAATTTGTTCAGATCACTGCCCTTTGAGTTCTCAGATCAGAAACAAAAACAGTTAAAATCAGCACTTTTTAAATGTACACAAATATATGTTTAGTTTAAAAAGAAAATAAGTTCACACTGCATGAAGTTTTTCAACATGCAAGTTTGAAATGAACTTTTCCTCCTCTCCAGCACATCTGTAGTTCACCACATGTAGACACACAACGCACGTTTTTGTTGAAACAGAAAAATGCAGTAAAATAATATGAGAGAAATCGTAGCCGCAAATGGTTTCTGTGGAGTCACTGAGCTGTTTGAAAATAGCACTTCATCATATTTTCTTCTGGACAATTTTTGTTTTCTCCCACAAAGAAGGCCACCAAAGACCCCACACTCAACAAGCTGTCCTCTTCAGAAAGCTGAGCTGCTTTTTGATGTAGCAGCCCTTCTCTGGATAATCATAATCTGGTTTGATGTGTTTGTTGATGAACATTTCACAGATATATTTTGGTTTTATTGTTCCCTGGTTTATACCTCTTCCAAGACCTTGTGTGACACCAAGCCACCATCTGCTGGAACTCAACTTTTAACTCTTCCAGTCGCTTGTGCATTGGCCCAGGGTCAGCCAAGCACCGTGCTTTTTGCCTGACTGCCATGCAAGTGGGGGGCGGGGGCACACAAAATTTGTTGATCCAGCTACAGACCTGCTCAGCAGGAGGAGCTGCATTCATTTTTAAGCAGATGGTATTACACTCCAATCTTCTATCTTACATGCATACTGAAACCATCAGTTGCTACATTGCACAGGACAACCTTCTAGGCTACCCCTACATTTCTTCTTGCACTACTTCTCTACTGCTCCTTCAATGAGTCTAACCACTCCCAGCCTCTGAATAGGGGAGACATCTTGGCATAAGCACTAATCTCCCATAGCATCTCATTCTCCCAGCCTTCTTTTTTTTTTAGTAGAAATCCATTTTCTCTAGGTACTGCTCCATGCAGCACTACATAATCCCTGTCTTTACAGAGTTCTGCCATGCTCTTCTTCCCAATTGCCATCAGCCTGTCCTGCCTTTCACCAGGTGCTCCACAGGATGCTGACTCCACTGTACTGCTCAGGAAGCAACAGAAAACAGCCCTTTGGAGACACTGTTGTGATTTTGCCTGTAAAAGCCTCCATCCAAAAGCACCTTTTAAAAGCAAGACTTTTGGAAGAAAATGGAGAAAGTCAGAGCATCTGCTTAGGATGCAGTGGATGGCTGCTGTAGCTAGGAGAGTGCCTTTAGGTGAAATAGAGAAAGGACACGTCGATTTAAAAAACACATTAGTCTCTCTCCTTCCCCCAGTTAGTAGGATGAGAGATACATCTGTTACAGCTGGAAAACTTGGCTGTACCCTTCTGGTTTGCAGTATATGTCCAACCCTCCCAGTCTCTATCAGAGTACCTCTCCAGTTATATTCCTAGCCAAATGGCAACTGCTTAGGTTTCTTTTTTTCCTGTATCAGAGAAGGCAGCCTTTTAACTGGCTTTTAGGTCTCCAGTTTGCTTTTGAGATACATGGACTATATCAGATTTTCTCAGATAAAACTATGATACACACAGAAGGAGCCAAGGGTTGACTGATGATACTTTCCTCTTTCCCGTGAAAAATAGCTTCCTTCTGAGTGAATTTTTCAACCATTAGCTTTTTTATTACTTGTTTGTTTCAAGACTCTTGCCATTGGTTTGCAGACTGGCCACCTACATGTTACCTTGGCTAATAACCAGTCAAGAGCATATTCTTGGCTAATAACCAGTCAAGAACTTATTCTAGCCATGTATTCTGTAAGATTTTAATTAAATTACCTCAGTATGCCCACTCTTTGAAGTTGAATCTATCCAACATCATTAAAACTTACTCACATGCTCTTACTTTGGTATTAAAATCTACTGAATAACTCTGAAAGTCTTTCATTCTTCACCCTTAGCAAGAATTGTAATTACCTTATGTCATGGTTTAACCCCAGCCAGCAACTAAGCACCACACAGCTGCTCACTCACTTCCCCCCCAACCAGTGGGATGGGGGAGAAAATCAGGAAAAAGAAGTAAAACTTGTGGGTTGAGATAAGAACAGTTTAATAGAACAGAAAAGAAACTAATAATGATAATGCTAACACTAATAAAATGACAACAGTAATAATAAAAGGATTGGAATGTACAAATGATGCACAGTGCAATTGCTCACCACCCGCTGATCGACGCCCAGTTAGTCCCTGAGTGGTGATCCCCCCCCGCCCCCCCCACTCCCCAGTTTCTATACTAGATGTGATGTCACAGGGTATGGAATACCCCGTTGGCCAGTTTGGGTCAGGTGCCCTAGCTGTGTCCTGTGCCAACTTCTTGTGTTCCTCCAGCTTTCTCGCTGGCTGGGCATGAGAAGCTGAAAAATCCTTGACTTTTAGACTAAACATTACTTAGCAACAACTGAAAACATCAGTGTTATCAACATTCTTCTCATACTGAACTCAAAACACAGCACTGTACCAGCTACTAGGAAGACAATTAACTCTATCCCAGCTGAAACCAGGACACCTTACTATAATAATAATAAGAATAAACAACCTAGTCTGCCAAAAATTGTTTACTTACCCATCCCAGCAGGGTAATTCCCACTATTACGCACATTTTTCCAGTTCTCTAGAAATGTAACAAAATGAAAAATTGTATTCTTGAAAATGCTTAGTAGAACCACGTAATTAGCAAGAAATTTTTTTGCTTCTGACAATTTAGATAGATAGTACTTTTTTGAATAAGTGCTTTTGGACTTTGCAGTAATGTTGTCAGACAATGCAATACTAGTTTGAATGTTTTTTTCTATGATAATATTTTAATTTGATTTTAGTGCTTAGTAAATGCTGGATTGTCATCCCTTTGAGACTTAAAGCTCCGATTCATAGTTAATGAAGCATAGGCAATAAAACTCCTATTCATAGCTAATGAAGCATAGTCAAAAGCAAGGCAAAAAGCCAATCTTTATAGGTAGCTAGGAAATAAAAGCAAAATAAAACATTCTCTAAATTCAGAATTCTTTGAAATTAACCTGACCAGTTGCTATGATACACTAGTGTTGGTGTGCCTTAGCTGTACATTATATGGCGTGCTTGAATGCTTAAGCAAAAGTTTCAGCTGAGTTGATGGGTTTTAAGCATAGGTTTAAATGGTTCAGCTAAGCCTACAAGCACATTTTATATAGGTCTCCTATTAGTCTTAGGCATCATCAGCCTGAAGCAGGCTCAAATACCTGTTCTAGGAGTTACAAGCAGTATTGTACTGAGCATTGGTGTCCTGTAACCTATTGCTATTACTGCAGGTAATTTTTATGCAAGTATAATAATCTGTACTCTTCATTTCCACAAATGGATTATTCCTTTCAACAACGTCTCCTTTGTTCCCCCAAATATCCTAAACAGATGAAACAATTGCAGGTGACACAAAACTTGTATTAGGTAACTTATTTTATAGTTCTATTGTATATACCATATGCAGGAGAGATATTTGCCATCATTGTATGCTGTGACTAAATTATCTATTACAGCACAGTTGCAATGACTGTAAGAAATCCAGTTTTCTTTGTGACTGTGAACAGTCCTCTGGGGTAAAATGATCTGTTCATTACAACGTAAATAGGCAATGCTATTGAATATTCTTCAGCTTCATAAAATCACACTTGATAGCACTGTTGATTGAAGTGGGCATTAGGTACACTTTTTATTGACTCCTCTCTCCCTGCAGAGTCCTAGATGGCATTCCTGTGGGCTCCTTCATCTTGGAGCAGGAGGGCATGTGGGCCTGTTGAAAACTAAGAGGCAGATCTGTACAGTAACAGAAGGATATATTGCTGTGTTGAACAACAAAATTGCTAGTTAAAACTCAATGAATACTAGTTTTCTAGTATTCATTGGCTAGTAAAGATTACAGAATACTCTATGAGTAGTCCAGGCTTAGCCCTTTACCCATCACTCAAAATACAAATTTCCAACTTCACTTTCTTCCCAAAGGCAATGTTTTTCATGCTCTCCCAATAGAATCTCCTCAACCACTCTCTTACTAATCCTGTTTACTAGAAAACTGTTCCAGTTGCTCCTATAACCTGTCTATTACAACAAAATGCATCTGTCACTAGGACCCAGCTGTAATTATGCTGCATCACTAAGCAGTATTTAGGTACCTGGCAGCAAGACAGTGTAGTTGAGTTACCCAGAAATTTGGACTTTGCTGGGCTTCTGCAAACACATGACTGGATGCTTGGTTCTTCTTTCCTCTGGAAAGTCATCCACTATTTTGTGTTTAAAACAGAGCTGAAGTGATACAGGATACAGCTACTAGCACAGTGTTTTGGGTTCGTGTGCCAGGGGGTTGTTGGAGGGGGAGGGGCTGCAGGGGTGGCTCCTGTGAGAAGCTGCTAGAAGCTTCCCTGGTCGCAAGGCCAATCCAATCAGTGACAGTGGTAGCACCTCTGGGATAATATATTTAAGAAGGGAAAACCTGCAGAGGAGAGGGGAGTGGGATGTGAGAGAAACCCCTCTGCAGACAGCAAGGTCAGTGAAGGAGGAGGGGGAGGAGGGGCGCCGGGGGAGGTTTTGATGCCCCTGCAGCCTGTGGTGAGATGGCAGGCTGTCCCCCCTCAGGCCATGGAGGTGAGTGGGGGAGAAGATGTCCACCTGCAGCCCGTGGAGGAGCCCACGCCGGAGCAGGGGGATGGATGCCCCCCTAAGATGGCCGCCGCTCCCTGGGGCAGCCTGTGCCTGAAGGACTGCATGGAAGGGACCCACGCTGGAGCAGTTCGTGAAGGACTGCAGCCTGTAGGAAGGACTCGCGTGGGAGAAGTTCATGGAGGACTGTCTCCTGTGGGAGGGACCCCAGGCTGGAGCAGGGGAAGAGTGAGGAGTCCTGCCCCTGAGGAGGAAGGAGCAGCAGAGACAAGGTGTGATGGACTGACCACAACCCCCATTCCCCGTCCCCCTGCACCGCCGGGGGGGAGGAGATAGAGAAAATTGGGAGTGGAGTGGTGCCTGGGAAGAAGGGTGGGATGGACGGAAGGTATTTTAAGACTTGGTTTTACTTCTCATTATCCTGTTTTGATTGGTAGTAAAGTAAATTGATTTTGTTTTTTCCCCAAGTTGAGTCTGTCTTTTGCCTGTGACCATAAGTGGTGAGTGATCCCTCCCTGTCCTTGTCTAGACCCACGAGCGTTTCTTTATATTTTCTCCTCCCCATCCCACCGGGGCTGGGGGGGAGGAGTGAGCGAGCAGCTTCTTGGTGTTTTGTTGCCTGCTGGGCTTAAACCATGACACGCGGTTACCTCACTGCTATAATAATGCAATTTGCTTACTGAGCTGTAGGACCCTACCCATCAGCAGAGTGGAAGTAGCTTTCACTAGAGCTGGGGTATGTTCACCACTGACAGTACGTGAGTTCCTCTGAAGGGATGCATGAAGCAGGCTCTGGACCGGTGCTTGTGGACCGCAGCTAACTGCTTGTGGTCACAGGCTGGGGCAGGAGAGCAAACACCTCCATGCAGGCCTTACTGCAGGGCAGCTGAGGAGGTGGGGAGACCCTGGGCTGGCTGGGCCCCTAGTATGGGGTGAGGACTGGCTAGGACTCCTTTTCTGCATATGCATCCTCCAGTTGCACAGATGTCCCCACACAAACTGAAGGTAGGAGTCTCGGCACTGGATTATTTATAAAAACTCCTTGCCATGAGTTTTTGGCCTTATTAACAGGAAGTTACATTCCTTTCATTGTAGTTCTTGGACAAGTTTGTTGATATGCATGGAAAAATCCTGTCCCTCATGTGTGCATGTGGGAGGCACATTTTACTCTTCCTTAATTTTATTCTGCGCTTTTCTACTCTGCACTTGCATACAGAACATATTATGCTAGTACTAGCAAAAGATACGTGCGCCATGTGTAAAGCACTGAATGGGAAGGGAATAGGAGCTAAAATCTGTTACTACCACAGACCATCTGCTCAGGTATTAACTCTCAGAGTCCTCCAAATCTATCTTTGATTACCCTCAGACCAAGGAATAATACCTTCCTTTAATGTCAAGTTTTGACTTGTCTCTGGAGGATGGAAGAAGACGTGGTAGTTTTGAATCAGCACTTTGAGTTGCACTTGAAGACCAAATTGTAGCACTTACTGACACGCTGAGTTGCAGCCCTTAGAAGGAGATATGATTATCTTTACATCTGCAAGTCCCAGCCAAATTCCGGCTCCAGCACTCCAGCTGCGGAGTTTCATTGTTTTGTCTTTCTCTCCCTAAGTTGTAGGATTTGTCCTACCTCAGCTATAGATGCTACTAGGAAATTCTTTGGTCCACGTTCTACTTTCTGTTATCCAAGACAAACACTTGTCAAGGCTTTCATTTCTTATAAATGGAAATAAGTAGTTTGTGTTTTGCCAGAAGTGTGATGCTATCAATGTCTTGCAAAATCTACAAGCAACTCACTTGTATGTTCACCAAATGCTCTTCAGCTCTATCTGGGCATCCTGGATCTGTCTAAAAGCCATCTGGAATAATACGTTGCCAACTTCTGATCTTCAGTGAAGTACAGTAGCAACTTTCTGAGCTCATAGTTGCTAAAATGACTAAATTTAGAAACATCATAAAATTGCACTGCAACAGAGGAGGCTGTTGGATGTTTTATATCCCCCAAAACATACTCCAGTGTTTTCTTTTAGTCTTTTTAAAGAAGTATATAAATAGTAAACCACTTGATATGCATCAATTCCAGAATAACTTCTAGGGGCAATTTTTCTATCATTTTTAATTTTTCTGAATCTGCCTTTGCCTGTTCTTTATTAGTTGCCTTTTCAAAGAACATTTCCAGCATTTGTCATTTCAAGCCTTTGTCTCCTTAACCTCACTTGTCATCTGGTCTTGCTTTACCTGTGGTCTGTTCATCCACTGACTTCTTCTATATTAAACTCTTTCCCACACATGTGGCCTTTCTATCAGAGCTGGAATCATTAACTTTGGAAGATGTCTCAGGTCCTTGTATTTGCTTTGGAAATAACATCTTCCAAAAAGATTTACAAAACTCATAAGCCTGTAAATGTCATGGGGAACTACAGCTTGCTGGAATCCCTACCTACAGCTCATAACTGAGTTATTTGCCTTGTCTTTAGCAACTGGAGGCCTTTGTGTTTGCAACAATAGCATAAGCAAGCACTGATGCTAAATGAGATTTTGCCTAAATTTTGTTCTCATGAGGCCAAGCTGACAACTTTGAAACATCTTTCAGGAGGTGTTGCTCTCAAAATAGATACTGCAAAACGTTAATTTTGTGAACATTTTGCTGATGTTGCAATTAAGTATAATGTTAATTAGAAAGTTTTTAAGAAAAGGTTGTGAATAGAAGGTTTTGATTAGAAGCCTTTTATCAATAGATTTTTATTGTACTAGATGACTTTGAGGTCAACTTCCATGCTGAGGAGAATATACTTTTCTCTCTGTACTGCTTCATTGAACATAAATCTGTGAAGATAGACCTGTAGGTAAACAAACAAACAAAAGCCTTAGACAGGCTTAATGGTTATTTATCCCAATGTGTCAGTAGCACATTCTGTTATGCCATTTTTCTCTGTTCTTATTTCATGTTCAGAAACACCAGGAACAGCTCATTCATGGTTATCTGGAATGCCTTTGGCACACCATCTTTTGTCAATGAAATTAATACTGAAAATTGACGCTGAACACTATTCAACTTATTGAATATATTTTCAGTCTCACTCAGTGGCTGTGCTTCAATTTGGGTTTGTTCCATTGGCAGAAAGGGCATCAAACAGGAAAAGGTCCCTCCACTGCAGCAGATCAGTAAGTGCTTTTGATGTCAGTGAGATGCATCGATTTACAGTGTCTACAAGATGTGCTCCAAATTTTCTTTTCCTTTCTGTTTTCATGTCACTGCTTCTGAAGACAGTAGAGGCTGTCAA
Source organism: Buteo buteo (assembly GCF_964188355.1). Classification (NCBI taxonomy): domain Eukaryota; kingdom Metazoa; phylum Chordata; class Aves; order Accipitriformes; family Accipitridae; genus Buteo; species Buteo buteo. Next base: position 25,586,512 of record NC_134182.1, read on the forward strand.
TAAACCCAGCACCAGATCTGTCCCACTGAAGCAGTATGCAGAACTGCTCTAGTCAGAGGTGTCAGAGCTTGTTTATCTAAATTTTTAACAAACACAGTCATCCCTCCCTCTTAATCAGTTTTATATTTAAAAAGGAGTATTGCAAAATTTGAGAATAACAGTCCAAGCCTGTTCAGGAATGCCATTCTTAAGGCACAGATCTCAGGAAATACATACTGTCCCCAGTCTCTGCTTCCAAAAGCTCTTTGCCAGGTTAACATCTTCTTACATTTCCTGTAGATTTTTTTCCCTGTCCAGATAACCTCATCTTGTATTTTCATCACCTCATGAGTTTTGTTTTGCTCTGAGTTGTCTTTTTGTCCCTGGCCTCCATTATGCTTTTGTTAGGGGACATGTATAACTATTAGCTCAGTTGCACAGCTTCTAAGTTGACTGATTTGTACTATATTTCTTATAAGAATCAAAATCTATTTAAGCACCAATTCAGCCAGGCTAGTCCTTAGGTTTAGTATGTATGGACAGTATCTTGGAGGATTTTTTTTGTTTTCTTTTTCCTGACAGTGTCTCAAGGGCTGTAGGTGATGCAATGCCCAAGTGGTGGATAAGGAAAGTGCCAGTAGATGGTGCTGAAGAACACGCAGCACGTTCCCGGGTTTTGATTGTTGCTCCCAGCATGTGGCTGCTGGTGTTAGAGCACACACAGCTAAAGAAGAAAGCACTCTGGATTTTCAACTTGTTAGAGTAGATTAAAAATCATGCTGTTTTCTTGAAATATTGAACAAAGAACTTTCAGCAAAAGGGGAGAGCAACTTTGTCATCAAAGACATGCTACTCTGTCCATTGCAGACCTTACGTTAGAACCTTTTCCAAACTCTTCTTGCTTTAAAAAAAATCCATCTTTTCATATCATGTCATGTTCTTTACTCAACCACTGCTGCTTCCTTTTTCATTTCTTTATGTTTCATTCCAGGATATGCAACTGCTACGCATGGGGCAGCCACTGTGCACAAAATAATTTTGAGAGATTCACTTCTGCCAACCCCATCCCTTCCCACTAAATTAACACTGAAACTCCTAGGACATTGTCTCCCATCTTTGTATGACTTCCACTTTGTGACCTGGTCAAGGCTAGGGACACTCAGTAAGTTTTCATCCTGTACTGAGTTGGAGGAGACCTTCACTTTGCCAAATGACAGATAACACCACTTTTCTTCATTCAAAACCTAGAAGCCTTGAGGTAGGAGGGTAGGTTTTGGATGGAGGTGAATGGAAAGGTAGGGAAGGGGCACACTCGAAATAATTTAGATTGGTGGTAGTTAAATACATAAATTTGGTGAATGTGATTGACGCAATTTAAATGAATGACTCTTGCCTTGTCTTTTACTGTATTGAACTTCATAAATAAAGAGATTCAGGGGACCAGTTTGTCTGCCTGTGTCTGTTTTCATTCTCATCCCACTCATTCTGAAATGAAGGAAGCCAGAAATGCTGCCAATAAAATATTCAGCTCTATGAGACCTTCTTGTTGTCATTCAGGGCATGGTCTCATTTGGCAAATTTAGATCACTTAATTTCAGAAAATTCCTCTATGCCTGTCTGCTAGAGCTGCGCCCCCCCCCCCCCCGCCCCCCCCCAGGGAGACAGCACAAGGAAAAGCATGTTGTTACCTCCCTAACAACTCACATACTGGCTCAATAGCACAACTCCCTCTTCACCAGTGGTTTAGCACATTACCCAGCTTTATGACATATTGCAGCTGAGACTAAGACACGTGTTTATTTCTGCTCCAGGGGTGACAATATCTGGCAGATTCCACCAAAACCATCTTTGTAGTATAAAGATCTCAAAGGGTTGATGGTTCTTAGACTGTTTTCTGTACTGCCTTCATTTAGAAGACATGTTCATCTGTAGGAGTGAGGATTAAGGAAACCTCTTGTTTAACTCCTCCATATGAGAAGAATCAGCTTCACCAGCTCCTGCCCAGTGGGCACAAGGCCATACACAGCTGCTCTCCTGCTCCACCACCCATGCTGAGCACGCCAGGAGGTATAGACATGTCTTAGTTGAGCCTCAGAGGCATATCCGCACTGCTCAGCTAGAGGATTCCTGGGTGACAGGGCAGTGAGGGTACCTAATATTGAAATGCTGTATTATTTCAGCACTCAACCTTAAGGTCTTGGGATGTCTCCGGAGTGCTTGGGGGACATAGCAGCATTGCATGTGGCTCCTAGTGCTGTTGGGAACGGCACATTTCCCAGCCCAGAGCCTGCAGCCCTCCTGCAAATGCTCCTTTAATGCTTGACAGTGATTTGTCTGCACCACCCACATCTGGCAACCCTTCTATGTAGTTCTGCACCTGCAGTGTTCATACCATTATCCTTCATCTTAGAGTCAAAAGGAGGGGAGGACTCGTACAGTCCAAAGAACAGACCTGCAGCCTAACAGCCTCCCACATTCCTTCCAGTTTGGCAACTGCTAAAATGCCTAGGATTTTTTGAAAATATTTAATTTGTGCTTTGAAGGGAAGAAATCTCTATTTCAGCTTTTGTCTAATGAAAGTGACTTAACTTATTCTGTCAAAAATAGTCCACTGGATGTATAAAAGTTTCTGTTTCTGTCCATTTTATAGTGCACAGTTTGTAAGAAAATTCTGCAGTGGCAAAAAGCATGGTCTTGTCCAGAAGCTCAGCCCATTAATAACACACAAAGATGCACTGTATTCTGCCAGGCAAAAACACCAGACAAGCTGGAAACCAATATGGAAATATTTAATGAATTTTTCAGTAGAAGTGCCAGCTACTGTATTTCATTGAAAGGGAGGAGAATTTTAAACTAAATAACACATAGGTTTTGCAAAATGTGGGTATCATAATTTACAATGAAAATAATTTGGTTTTGGGTCACTGTAGTCACTGAAGTTAAGCTGTTATTGAAAAAAATGAATTGATTTTCATATATGGTGTCTCAGAAAAACATCTCTGGAGAAAGCTCCATATATCATTCTTCTTAAATTTATATACATGTGCTCTGATCATGTTCTCATTTTATATTTGATATACACACTCAGGTAAAAACATGGGGAAGTTTTGTGTTATTAAGGAAGAAAGGGTATATTTGTTTGAGTTTTCATTCCTTGAATGGATTTTAGAAGACACTGTACTTTAGGTAGGAAGATCTACTGAGAGCTTTTCTGATCTTTGGCAGTAACAAGAGATACAGAGAAATTGAGCTGATACTGTAACTGAGAGTTACAACAGTAATCTGAGTCAAGTTATAAACTTACTGGGTTGCATGTATTGCCATCAAAGAGATACTGTTCAGAATAACAGAGACAAAATCTGTGGGAATTCCCTGGGTTGATCACATCCCTGGGTAATCAGTAGGAAGTGATGACAAAATACTACCAAGCCAAAAGAGCCATATTTCATATCTGCTTTCCACCACTGGAAGTGACCAGACGATGGAGTGCAGTGGCTTGGAGTTACAGAGCCAGATAGGTTTGGCTTTTAGAGCATTTAGGACACGCCTTTACAACTTGATCTCCAAATTCCACCTCCACTTCTGCATGGCATCCACAAATTTACCTTGCAACGTGCTTGTGCAAGCAGTCATATATCCCCATATGAACAACTTCTCAGTAACTTGTGGAATGATGCTGGCTGCATGATTTGGCTTAAGTCATATAGACAAGGGGTTTAATATTACATCGAAAAATAACCCATATACCTTTCTTAGTGTAGGCAAGAATCTCTAAAATGGAGGATAATTTTCTTTTCATGTATTCAATGGTATCATACCTGTTACAGTGCAAGCTGAGTGTACCTTTTGGTTTTAATGTGCATTCTTCTCTTATGTCTCAGGTACACTTCTGGGTTCAAAATATGAGTGTGATTTCTGGGTTCAAAATATGAGTGTGATCCTCCTGAATATTATTTTAGTCCCTCTTAATTTCTCTCAGCACATTTATTATACATTCTGCTCTTTGGGAAAGATCACTCTTGAAAACTGTCTGAAAGGCAAAAGTTATAGTTCCAGGTTAACGTGTCAAACTGATCTGTCTACAAAAATGAAATAAACATATGGAGTAAAGGAAGAGGATTTCCAGGCAACCAAATGTCATGATAACTGAGTGACTTTTAGTGGTACACAATCTTAGGGGCACTAATGCACTGCAAGATAAAGTCCCACCCTTCACAATTCCAAGGAAATGCATATTATATGTGCTTCACAATCTCTGTCTGATTTACTGCTGATATTGTAAAGTGCTCTCTAATCTACATCCAGGCTCCAACTGTACTTTAGGAGTACCATCAAGGAAATTAGCATTAATTAGATAGAGGAAAGATGAAAGACTCTAGGAAGCATTTAGGACCCAGTAATCATGTTTCCTAAAGAGAGAGACCGAGTGTGGTCAAATAAAGCTGCTGAGTGATTAGGTCAGAGGTTCCTGCTTTACAAGGGCCAAATGCAGTGAAAAATGCTGAGCAGTCAGAGCTGAGAGGGAAGGGCAGCTCCACATTTGCTATTTCTATCTGAACCTGTTCCCTCTTCCTCCCCTGCCTCTCCTTACCATAGCCACAGCCATGGGCTGTGAATCAGAGGCAACTTCTCTGGCCCAGCCTGGTGTTCCTCAGAGAAATGCTTTGGTCACGCTTAATCTCTGGGGTGTCCAAAGCCTGGAAAGTAAACAGTAGAAGTACTGAAATAATTGTCTTACTGGGGTTGTGTTCTAATAGTTTAAACTGCACTATTTCTCTATACTCAGTCCAGCTGCAGCCACTGGGCTGTATGTAGCTGTATGGAATGGTGAACAAACTGAGTGGCAGTTTCCCAGAGCTGTGACTGCGGCAAGAGGGGAAGTATACATGTACATGAAACAAGGCTTTTGTCAACACTTAGTTCTGTAGATTGTACCTGCAGAGGTATACAAGCTCTCCTATCACCATAGAAATTATCAGCAGGTTGGATGTATCCTGCAGAAAGGACTCCAAGGTTTAGTGAGGGTCAAAAGGATGCAGTAGCCCAGAAGTAATGTTGAGAGCAGAAGAAAGGAGAAAAATAACATTTACAGACCTTGAGATGGGTTGTGTGAAGTAAGTGTCTCCTACTCAATGTATTTGACCTGAGCTGGAGATTTGTCTGAATGAAGAGAAGAGGTAAGGGTTTGGCTTTCAGGGCTCTGCCTTGGCATTGGTTCCCAAAGTGTCCCCTCATCATCTGTAAAGCTATTGCATTTCTGGTGTGCAGTGTCATCATTTCAGAAAGGCAGAGGTAAGATTGTGCTGTACAGATGGTGTGTGTCTTGCTTTCATATTCTTTGTTTTCCAGAGTTTACATTTGGAGCAATGCAATGTACTCCATCTGCCTTACTGTATGAGGCGCATGATGACACTACAGCCTGAGATTAGAGTATGAGGATACTTGTCTAGAGACCCACATCACTTGTGCAATCACTTCCACTTGTCTGGAAGTGCACAATGAATGTAAAATTCTGCACTTCTGACTTGAAAGCAATTTATCTTCACCTTCTTTTGGTGTGAGCAACCATGTAAACTCTGAGAAAGTCCAGGCTGCAGACTTCAGGGTCAGAAAGATCAAATTCAATCAATAGTTGATTAATTAAAAATTATCCTTTATAATGAAGGTTGGCTACTGAAAAGTTTTGTTCACATTTACTCAGTTACATAAATTTATCAAATTATTAATTGCCAGTGGGAAGACAATGTGGTCAGAAATTTGAAGTCTGCTCTTGACCGCATCATTGAATCAGAATCTGGTGTCAGGTAAATGTGATCCACCCAAATTACTCCATGCATAAAATAGAAGTCAGTGCTATGTCAGAGAGGATAAATTAGTGGATAATTAATGATCAGTCAATTAGTTAATAATCAAGTGTGTTTTGAATCAAAAAATGCTAAGTATTATTATCAGTATTTACCTCTGCAGTAGTATATGACTCAGCCTTCAATTTCTGACAGTTCACATAACTATATAATTGGAATTTATTATTTTAATAAAATTTTCATTCTGATTTTATTAGACAAAATTAGAAGAACCCTCTAGTAGACATAGTTTTGTCTAATAACAAGATTGTGACCAGCTTTGGCACCAATATTCAGAAATTAAAAACCCCATTCCCATTACAATTTTAAAATCTGATTCCCCCCACACTGTGTGCAAGTTAAGCTAAAATGCTGAGGCTGAGGTCAGGCACACATGTGGGGCAATGCCTCTTTTTCTGAGTGGATTCAGTGGCATTCAGTGGGGTTCAGCTGAGGAATGGGGGTTTAGGGGTACTTTAGCTATTTGTGGGCTTGCAATTTTAGATCCGTATGAACGGTTGTGACATGGTGGGTGATGTGCGCATACCAGCACCAGCACAGAGTCCTCTCCAAATCAATAGCAGTCAACCTCCATGGCTCCTTGTAGGACTTCTCAATGAACAGTAGCTCTGATGGACAGACTGTTTTATACTTTTACATTTTATTGAGTATGTCTTGTGCAACATATTGATGTCCAAGGCGGTAGTTTGACAAACTTCAGGCAGCAGAAATTGGTATCAGCTGTTGCTGGAGGAAGCAATCTTGCCCTGGCCTAAGCTGTTCATGCCCTTGCCCAGATTATCTCCTACTTGGTGCCCATACAAGTACCTGGGCAGCCACAGGGTGATCTGGAGAACTGATTGGGCTGAAAAAGAATGATACTGGCATAAGAGAAGCACACCCACCCCCCCCACCCCCCCCCCGAGGTTGGGACATGAATCTGGGGTGGGCAGAGAGGGAAAGACAGCAGCGGCAACTTAAAATATTTGTCCAACTAGAGCTGAGAAGATCTGGTTCGAATATGAGAAGTAGCTCACCTGCAATCAACACAGAGCTCTTTGAAAGCCCATTTATCCTGCTGAGAGACATTATTAGCTTCAGGTAGAAGACATGTTTTGCTTATTATCAGAACCCATTCACTGAATTAGGAAGTACAGTATAAACATACCTTGTGTCAGTGGTGCAAAGTTTGGTTTGGGAGTTTTGCAAATATCAGGTGCTCCTGAATCATGAATGCTGATTTCAGTACATGCAGGGGGCTAACAACAAAGGACTAAACAAATTGTATGTTACTGCTGTTTAAAGACCCTTGAAATATATATATATGTATATGTATGTACATCTGTGCACATATATGTGTGTAGGTGTAAAAACAAGTTATATGGTTAAAGGGTTTTAATAATATATGTACAGGGTCAAGATTAAGGAACAAAGAAATCTATTGCAAGGAGAAGGAGCTTCTCAATATGATCATAAAACTCATTCATGCTAATTCCATAAATCTGTATCCCCACAAGGGAAAGAGCCATGTCTAAGGCAGATTTGAATTATTTGTTTAGGTACTGCCAACTTAATGCAAGTCTTGCTGAAGTACAGAAATCCTTGTATTGGCTCCAGTCGGCCTTGCATTGGGTCCTGAATTTTCATGGGGGAATAGGGGACCAGGGACACAACTCACTGGAATTGCTGCTAATTCTGAAACTTGCACTCATTTTGATCTATCAGAAGAATTACGTAGCCAGATGTTTCCCTATGTATTTTGTTCATAATTCACACTAAATATGCCTGAAATGGGGAGACTGTAATAATCTAACACTCATATTCCATATTGCATTGGTTTTGAGTATAGAGTTTATTGGAAAGTAGCAGACCGTGTGGTAGTTTTCGCATCTACTCTTGAGTTACTGTATTTTTCACAATTGAGTGGTTTACCAATGTTTGCATATAACATAAAGGCGCTACAAACACTTGTGTTTCTGGACTATACACAGTATTAGAAATCCTAGCTTACTTCTCCACCTATTTCCATGCTAAGCACAGTGTATATGCCATTCTAGACACAATGAGCTGTAAATGTAAGATATTTTGTTTTGCTTTTTAATCCTTTTTTGAACCCACTATTCATTCTTCATTTTGACTTCCTCACTATGTTTTTAAGTACATGCCAAAATGCGGGATCTATACTTAATATGAGAAACTTCTTTTTGAAACTAGACACTGATTTTGTGACAGCTTCTCAAGCTCTTTGCAGCCAGACTGCTATGTCTTTCCCCCTAAGTTACTTTAAATGTCCTTATATATAGCTGGCAGGGGAGGAAAGCAGGAAAATTTTAAATGATGTTACAATGGCAGTACAGCTGTCAACATAGCCTCTCACTCTAAGTCCTATGATATTTACTATGTTTCATAAAAAAACCTCATTCCTGTAATTCTGTGCTGCAAAAAGCATGAACACATGGTATTATTAAACACGTTCTAAAGGCACAAGAAAAGACAAGGGGAAAAAAAAAAAAGAGTACAACATTTATTTATTTTTTTCATACTGTGATTTGTAGGTTGACCTCAAGGCTTGACTCCCATTTTGCAAAATGTTGGGACTGGCAAGGCTAAATGAAGAAATACAGTACCTAGCTTATGTTTAAACAGCATTAAATCTTCATAGTAGCTACTGTTAATATGTGTATGTGTAAACAGACACCATATTCATGAGGAAACTTTCACTGATTATTTAATGCACATATGGAATGATTCTTACTTAGAAATACTTTTGATTTGAATAAAACTGCACAGAAACTGATGATATGCCAGAGAGATCTGCTGAATGTCCACAGACATAGTGGGCTTTTAAGGAGACTGAAATATAGTATCATGTGCTGTTTTTAGAGCAAGGTATTAGGCAGACTAGGTAGAAGGTCAGACAAAGTGTATCTAACACGAAGGAATAAAAACAGCATCAACATTTTTATTACTTAAAAATCTTATGATTTATAGGAAACTATCTTATTATTTTTGGATGCCGGAGATCTGCAATTGCATGAAATAAACTGCATGGTAAAACAGCTCCTGATAAAATTTTAATTGGTATGATCTGTCTGTTATTCTGACTGCTTTTACAGATCCCAAAGTAGCTTAGTTGGGAAGGGAGCTGGTTTGTTAAAAATGCAGTTACTATTTTAAATAAAACACTTTAGTCAGACACACTGACTAAATTCCTTAGGACTTATAATCTTGGCAAAAGATGATTCTCCTTTTTTAATGTTTATCTTTGTTCCTATATTATATTATTTCTGGGAAAGAATGGATAGGGACGCCCTTCTTGACTGAAAATTCAGAATGAAAAAGTTAATGAAGCAAAACCATGTAATGAGCATAAACACAATTATGATTAAAAGGTAAACATGTATTTGACAAGTTCACATACATGGAAATGATACCAGCAGCCCTACCTATGTACAAATCTATCCCATACATCCATAAGCAAAGGACATTGCACAACCCAAAATGCAGGGCTTTATTTCTTTTAACTCTAGCTCACCAAGAACCAGACAAGCACATCTTCAGCAATGAGAAAGCCACAGGGCGGCATGTGCATTTTGCATAGAGGGCTGCATTCCATTCATGCACTGAAATTAAAGCTAAATGGAAACTGAAGTTCCTCAGGGCAAGAACCATAACTTCTAATTACCAAAGGTAAAAGATAAACTGGAAAAAAAAAATATTCTTTCAGATACAGCTAGAATTATGATGTGAGTCTTAGAAATATTTATCTTTCCTTCCATAAGTGAACATTCTTCTGGTAACTTGGAGTTTTTCTTGGACTCTTATTGCTGTTTCACAATGATCTAAGGCTTTATTTGTAGTCTTAGTGGTGCTTATATAATTACATAAATCTAAAAAAATAGAATGATTATTCTAAATTCCAGTTAAAATGAGTCAATTGAAAAAGGAACTATACCTCAGTGTTTCAGCTACACTTCAGAGGGTCATATATTCATGTGCTCAGCGGGCCACAGAATGAGTGATCTTGTCGCAGGAGATCATCAGGAGTTCTTTGAAATCCCAAATGTAATTAAATGTCTAATATGTGTTCACAAATATATTAAGCCACAAAAGGCAGCAGCATCCAAATTCTCTGGTAGTCCTGAAAAAACACTAGAGCTGGGCCAAGTGAGAAATGAGACTATCTCCACTGAGAGCTTGTCTTTGAGAAAGAACTCAAGAAAGCCAAGGCTAATTAACTGAAAGTATGGAATTAAAGTTGATTAAATAGCTATTCTCGTGCAACTGAGGATAGGACCAGCTGAACTCTGTCGCAAATGCTTTATGTCTGTGTGGCACCACCATATATACCTCTGGAATTTCCTAGATCTACTGCCCCTCCACAGAGTAATTCTGCAACATTAGCCCAGTAATTAAAGCTGCTTCTTCCTGTAAGTGTCAAACCGATAACACAGGTCCAGGGTGGTTGTATAATGCATGTGGAGTGTATCCTATGCTTGTCAAACCACCAGGCATTGTGCAACTGAGGTATATACCCATACTGTGTGTCCACACTCTGTAGTTGTCTTCAACCTCTGTACACAAGCCGGGTCCAAAACTGTCAGCTCATATGTCAGTCAGTACAGGGCGTATGCAAAACAGCATCTGACCTTTCACCAAGAACTAGTCTCTAGGAAGGCTGAAAATCCCAGACAAATATAGAAAGTGATCAAAATTTGCCCAGGCAAGATTTCCAGGCAGGAAGAAGGCACATGCTGGGAAACAGAAAGCAAACAACAAACCAGAGGACACGCAAGGAATGGCAGTTTTGCTGTATCATTCACAGCTGTTAATGCATGCTATTGCTGTTGGAAAGTGTGTAAATATAAATTTGAAAAGTCCTTCTGCAGAAGCATGTCTTCCTACTGATTAATCAAATAATGAAATCAAAAGTCTGTATTATATTATATATTAATGACTAGAGCTGGATCAAACTCAATTCAGATTCATTGCATAATTTTGCATGATTACAGTTCACCTTTTTCTGTTGCTCAGGTCAGAAAAGTCTTATTAAAGATACACAACTGTAATTTCTCTTGTTTAGGATTAAAGGAAACCTTAGGAGGAATGGGATAAGACATGCTGAGAAATTCTCTCAGTAGTTGTTCATGATGAAAACCAAACACCTTACAAGATACGTGATAAAAAATACAAAACATTTAAAAAATGCAGTGTTTAAAATGAAACATATTTTTCAATACTTTGACTAGAAATGTAATGTGTTGCCAGTAGAGTAAGATGGATTTTGTAGGCAGAGTCCTTTGCAGAGCACAGCGGATCTGACGCTGAACTTTTCCAGATTACAAACTGAGTAACAATAGCTCACATCTTTTGCACATGCTCTCCCCTGTGCTCCCCAAGAAACTCTTGTAGGTGAGAAGTCCCTAAGCTTTTGGCTGGCTGCCAGTCTCAGGATGTTCACTTTCTCTTTCAGTGTAGGCTAGAGGCAAAAATGGCAAAAAAATGTAGGAAAACATTCAAGATAGCTCTTAGTACTGGGCTAGTGCATTACTGTGTTTGGACTGCCAAAAAAAGGAACCAAGGCAGAAAGTCAAAGCAGATCAGAAATCACTGTATTTCCATACTGCAATATGTACTATATGCTGCCATGAGGAGTTTTGTTACCATGCCCTTCTCCTTTGGAGAAAACATTCTCCATCTAGTAAGAATTTGCTGAATGTTGAATGCTTCCCTATTAATTTTGAATACTGGGGCCAAGAAATGTGCACCTGCGGATCCTGATACGCAGCTGGAGCAACATTCCAGCAGGCTCCTGCAATGACTCATCAGCTCTGATCCAGTTCTCCCTCCAATTAATGAAAATGATAATACCTTCAAAGTCCAGTTTTAAGCCTTTTATCTGGAACCCCTTGTCCGTTGCTAAAAAATAATTAATTACTTCCTCTGATACACATGGAGGTTCAGGACGTTTTACAGAGAACGCTATAAAAGTATATTCATCTCCGCTTAAAAGCTGATTTTCATGTCAGTGCCTTAACTTAGCCTGTTATATTAAGGACCTGCTTTTAAACAAAAAGTACAATGTTATCTACTTACAGCAGACACTTTTGTTTCCTCTTCTATTAATGAATTTATAAAATTATCCAAATATAAGGTAGAAGAAAATCTAGACATATATGTTTTGGAAAAGAAAATAGGAATTAAGTAATCACTGTCAGGCTAAGCTTTTGCTTTGCACCTTCTTCTTCAAACTAAACTATCAACAAACATAGGACAGACATGAACACTCCATCTTTTCTTATAAATAACTAAGATCCAGATATTATCACTAATGCTTTTGCATTACAACTCTCCTGATACCTGTGGCATTTCCTTCTGTTTTGCACTACACTTAATGAAAGCAGAATCAGCCCCTTAAAAGATCATCATTTTATCAGAATTTGGCCTGTCAGCATACCCTTTTTTTCCTTAACTTAATAGTAACAAATAGGAGCTCTGGGTAGAGGCCTCAAGCACCAGACTTAATTTGAAGGATGATGAAGTGGTAAATTATCTCAGCCTTTCCCTTCCATTAATAAAGCAACACAAAATGCTGCATTATTTGATTATGCCATTTTCTTTATGAGACCTACATTATGGAAATGAATACTAATAGTCACCATTTGGTTGCTGGCAAAAAGCATGTTGGCGAAAGGCACAGTTATTATTGGAGGCTCTTGTCCCACCAAATCCTGTGAAATTCTCTTTTCACCCTTCGAAACTTAGAAAAACAAACACAGTGAAAGCATAGGACATGGATGAACTGTGAGGAAGAACAAGCAGCCCTGATAAAAGTTACACAATTATTGGGTAACTGCAGAGACAGTTAAGAGAAAATACATAATTCTGTGCAGTCAGCCACAGATTTAATCTGGCTCCCGCTTTCCCTTCGGGGTGCCCACTGCAAAGCCTTGCAGCTACCGATGGGACTGTGAGTTTCTGCCAAAACCACCCCCAGTCTTTGCAGCAAATCCCTCACTTCGCTCTTGGCAGGTGCTTACCCCATGGCTAGAAGGATGCCAGCTCCCAAGGGGGAGTCCTGTCCTGCTAGAAACACCCTGGGGCTGCGCACCATCAATGCAAGGAGTTCTCGAGCAGCAAGCAGGCAATACCCAGTTCCTGCCTTCCCACTGTCCCTGACTTGCCAATCTGCCCCTAATTACAGGTAACAATCGTGGATGGAGAGAAAGGCTGATTACTAGAAGGTCATTACTTCTGGAAGGTCAAGAAGGACCATATGGATGCTGTGGAAAGAACTTCGATGTGAGATGCAAACAAGGGTAAGGCATGGCTTGTGTGTTTTGAACCTAGAGAGGGGTGACTCTCATGGTCAAACCAAACTATCTCTGTAGAACAAGCCTGAGGCCTGTCTAAACTGGTGAATCCAGAGGCACTTCTGATCCCCTGGGTGAGGGAAGCCCAGCTACTTCCCAGCTGCGTAATAGAGGGAAAATCAGACAGGCACTGTCTCTTCCCTGCCCAGGTTTCTGCGGGAAGCAACATCGAAATTGAGCAGAGAGCTGCCATGTGCTCAGGCAAGACCTTGATGGAGCCATGAAGAGGCCTGGATCCTGACTGCATACCAGAGCAGGCATCTGCCCTCAGCCTAGGCACAGGTTGGATGTGCCAACTGCATCTACCAGGGACCAGGGACACCTGTGTTCCACAGGGAATGGGAAAGATCCTTGAAAAACAACAGGGCAAGGTTCGTTTGTAGCAGCTCTCAGCCCAGGGTGATCTAATGGTGCTGCAATTGCACGTACTCACATTCCTTGATTCAAACCTACCATGAGCTAATCGATGATCCATTTGTCTCCCCATTGGATAGCAAATAATAGGGGTTTAGATGCCAAATAGGAATGTGGCACAACAGGGGAAGTTTAAAGCTCCTATTTATTTGGGACTTCCCCATATTGAGATTAGCAGTGATAGGAGGGCTAACTGGGCAGGAAGGATATTATGGGCTATTGCCTGCTCTTTGCAGCCAATTCCTTTCAAATCCATACAGGATGTAGCCTTGTCATCCTGTTTGAAAACATTCTTCACATGTTGGAGTATTCAATGCTAAAAGAAAAGGTGGCTAAAAGGTTTCTTATGACCACAGGGATCAAGAGACACATATATTTGTGAGGATGAGCGTCACAGAATAACTCTTTATATCATCCTGCTGGCTCACTGCACCTGTGCAGGCATTGTGTTTTTTAGGAAGTGTTTCACTTTGTAATATCCTGTACTGCTCAGCTGAAGCCACAGCTATTTACAGAAAATAGCAATACTACTCCAAAATGAGATGTGCTGGAATGTAGAAGTTCAGTGTTTCTTGATCCTTCTCTAGTGCTGACTGTCATGTCCCCACCCACAGAAAAGTCTATTTAGCAGTAAGGTAATTCAATTCAGAACAGTATTTATCTCTACAGTCAATATTTTCCTTTCAGGTAATTCCTTTTGAGGAGAATAAAACTTTCTTACCTTGCAGAAAAGGAATCCCCCAAACTAAAAGGCATGCATAACAACACCATTGGTGCTATGTCCTTATAAGTCAGTTTGATGTCCAGGCAGGACTTTCTGGTAAGGGCACGTTTTGCCAAATCCCAGCAGTAAAATACCAGCAAGTTCCATGGGAACTAATAATGAACTATAAAGCCCACCTGTTTGTGTGCTGCATAATGGCACTTTCCTTCCTACATTTTTATTTCCATTTCACTTTTAAGAGACTGCATATTTCAAAATTAATTTCCCTAGGTGTTAATAATGTTAATTTGTTAATATTGTGGGATTTTATTTATTCTAAATAACAGCGTAATTTAAAATCAGATATAAATAACTAGCTAGTCAACATGCTCCAAACTTGTAAATCTTATTAGGCATAATGCCAGGCAGAGAGCTACCTGAAGTCAACAAACTTTCCTTTGAACTCAAGTGGGCTATAAGATAACCTCTCCCAGAAGAAATCCCTGGGACTGCTCCATGGTAGGGAGTGCTGGGCATTGTGATTGATTGGCCTTACAGACGAAACCTTTAATTTGAGTTTTGTATTTTTAAAATCCAACAGTTTTTTCAGATAATGTAGCATCAATGTGTGTGAGGTCCTTAAATATGACCCCCTTATTTCTTGCAAGGCAGTGTGTGTGGAGGGATGGGCTCTGCGGGACCTGTGAGCTGCCACAAAACACTCTGGAAGCCTTTTAGGGGGGTAGACCTATACTCTGAAAGGCTGCACATCACAAAATAAGTTTTCGACAGAGTTAAGTTAGAAGGATTTGTCAGCACTTGTTATGTTTCACAGCTCAGAAATGCAGTTCCATACAGAGAGTGTATTATTAACCAGCATGCAATTTCTGCAGGATGTCATGAATCACAGGTTGTGGGACAACCTCCTGAAAGGCTCCATAAATTCTGAGTCACTTTTAAAACAAACACTACACAATGGCAAGCAAGGCCAAACTAAGGTAAATATGAAAACACTGAGATGCAGAAATAGGATACCTTCCTCTGTCTCCTCCCAGCTGATACCTTCCTCCCTTCTCCAAACCATTGGAAATGCTGAGGGGTCTTGCATCCCTACAGGAAGGATCGCCTCTGCATCTCCACGTGCACATCCTACCAAATCAGAGCCTGAGTAATTCTTTGTTCAGGACTTCAGGAACTGGTTGACTATGAGTAAACATTGAGTAAGACTCCTTCCTTTCTTGATGGAATCCACTAGGGAATTTATTGTAATCTGTTCTGGCATTTATTTTTTTTCAATTATGCACTTTTAATGTCGTTTTTTCATAGTTGGACATGTCATGAGAGAGTGATCACATGATACTTTTCCATGGTGCCAAGGTCTTTTTTCCAAAAGATGTGCCTGTACTGCATAAAATATACAACTGAGATTTGCATGTCAGTTAGGAGTCCAGTTAAAAATGGAATAGACTGAGTATAAAAATCATCTCTTCAAGGATAGAAACGCAAGATAGCCACACATGGCTGGAAATCCAAAGCTGAGCACTAATATCCTAGCTTTAAGCTGATGTGACTCCAGTATTAAACTGAAGATTGATAAATCTACCTGAAATATTTGTAAGGAACTCAAAGTTTATGGGGAAAAAAAGACACTCCCACTTCTTACAAATCAGATCAAAATGGAGGAAAAATAGATACCTAAAAGCAACTTCACATTTTTCTATTTCTTTCACGTTTACTTCTTACAGCCTTGGACAGACAAACAGAAGTCAAATATAAAGATGCATGCAATGGAATTTCTAAGTATTCAAACAGGCTGAATAAACAAATGGTTGGAAAGCAGTGTGGTTTTCTGCTCTTTATACAGTGCTAGCTCAGATCCAGCAAGGTTTGTTAGATTCCATATTGTCTGCACTTACAGGAGGGTTTGTGACAAACTTTTGGGCTTTTTTTTTTTTTTTAATTCCATCAGCAGATATCAACTCAAATGCATAATGTGGTTTGGGTTAACACACACCTCTGTGTAGCAATTTGAAAATTTAGACCAAATAGAAGGAGCTGTTCTTAGAGGTTTCAGGGCACTGGCTGCTGCAAGTAATGGAAATCTTGTAACAAAAACACTTCCTGTATTTCTAGTAAACTGGCAGATGTTTCTAACTGACTCTGTTTGTTCCATTCCAGTAGTTTCTACAGACATAAGTGTAAGTGTAACACACCTATAGTAAACAGCATTTTAAAAAGCCAACATTAAACATACCTGAACCCAAATAAAAACCTATAAGTATTGTGGTTACTTAAGAACAACCAATTTTGTCATTCAGCAGAGTGACTGTTGATTAATGTCTGGTACACATCTTTCTTCTTTAAAATACATATTCCAATCATACCAGTTTGCTTAAGAGGTTACTCAAAAAGGATAATTTGGCTAAAACAGAATGGGATTTAAAATATCCACTGAGTGTCAAAATTCCCCCAAAACATAACCACCTGATTCTGGACTAAGCTACTGCTGGCAAGATTCCTACTGAATTAAATGGGAGTTTTCTTATTCTAGGCTTTAATTACACTAGCAGGGTACTTTTTGCCTGTAGTTAATGGCCAGTTTGTAGGGTGTTCCCACATTTAAAAACGTTAGTCCACTTGCTTCCCAAATGACCTCTTAGGATGCCATATTTATATATGTGTGGGATGGTGAGGAAGGGAGAGAAGGAGTTAATGAGAGTTATATTCTTCAGATAAAAGTATTTTTGTCTGGGTCAAAAACCACCACTATTTATCACAAGTAAATATATTTTTCCAGCACTGTCATATTATTATCCTATGCAATTTGATCAGTGTTTTAATCACATACACTGTGTTCTTTGTTTAGCCAGATGTCAGGTCATCTAATTATATAACAGCATTGGTAAAAACATTACCATAATTGATGTGAATATTATGAAAATTAAAGCATACATAACAGTTATATTTATTATTAGGTTTCCAGACATTGTTCTGCAAATGCACTAGGTGTCTTACAAAATGGAGGTATCTATAAAAAATTTATTTCAGGTTCTATCATGCTTATAATTTTTAAGCTTTCCCTATATTTTGTTCCCATCAATACTTTCCAGTCTATAATAAATCGCTACATCCTTACCATGTGTAAGAAAAAGGTGTGAACCTGCATGTCCAGGATTAGCTACTTTCATCTTTCTCAAACTGCGGACTCCTAAACATTTTTCTGTGCAGATACAAACCTACTGACAATGAGCATTCTTTTCTCATTTACCGTTCGTAAGACCCTCAGAAGTGGGCACCAGGGGCCCACAGAGAACAGGTTCAAAACTAGTGTTTCAAAAGTAAGGTGGCAACTCACTTCTCTTAACTGCTCTGGGGATACCAGGCAACAGAAAAAAAGTCAGACCTTTGCAGTCTTGGGGGTTTTGGTGGTTTCAAGTTTGGTTTGTGACTTGTGTAAGTGGTGAATTAGAGAATATTTGTGGGACTGTGGAATAGGTAATTTTATTTTGCATATTGAATGCAGATTTTGTTGATATTGATGCAGAGGATAGACATAGCTAATCACATTTGTGAGAAGGAATAAGTCTCCAGTGTTTATGGAGTCTATGGCAGAGGCAGACATGGTCCCAATCTACAGGGCACAGGACAGGAGCTGCACACCTATGGTAACACGAGGAGATGCAGAAGTGCACACCTGAGTAAATACATAGTAAAGACACGTCTCTATGAAGTGCATTTCTTTAAGTAATGCCTGTGTGTAATTTCACACCAGCATCATGCCATTGATCTTAATAGTTATTCCTGACTTACAGTAAAATCAGCTGAGAATCAATTTCATAGTACTTAAACAATGTGTGAAGGCCAACACAAGAAAATATGAATCATTCCTTTGTTTCTGGTGGGAATAGGGTCTCAAAAATATATTCATGGCAAAGAAAACTGGAATTGTTGATTTTTAGCTCAGCAGAGCTACGTTCAAGTGTATCTATTCTGGTACTGTATTCAGTTATGGGACATACCGCGATGTCTGAGGTTGTATTTACTGGTTTTAACTGCATGCTCAATTGCACCATTCTATGGTGTGCTGTGGGAAAACTGGTCTGTCCTTTGTGAGTACCTGTACAGATGAGACTTTGTCCCATAAACATAGTAAACTACTTTCAGCTTGGCATGCTGAAGTTTTCTCTCTGCAACCTCTATTCCAATCAGTGGTAAGGCATGAATCCAGCTTGGAGCACTGATATGTTCCAGCTGTTGGCATTAATGCAACTTTCATTTTGGAACCAGGAGGTAAATGCAAGACATGAGAAATGTTTGAAGGCATTTTGTCAGTGACTTCTTGTTAGCCAGCAGCATGCCTGGCTAACAGCAATGTGCAGACACAGGGGCAGCTGATACAGATTTTTATAGCTGTGAAATCCTATAATGCTGATCAGTGATGCTGTGGTAAGGCTGCAAACAGAGAGCAACAAAACAACCCTGCCTTGCAGACCAGAAGGGATATCAGAAGAGCCAAATCTACAAGAAGAAGAAGGTCCCATGAAGCTCTTGGAAGCACTTGCCCCTTCACTTGTCCAGTGAAGACGAGCCCTTAAGGAATCTGTAAAAATATCCCAAAACCCAGAAGATCTTCTAATCCTTTAAATACATCCCATCCAAATCCAAAAATGAAGAAAAACTGAAGCTACATTACAGCTGGAATTGTCTCATCATCCAGGTAGGACACTGTGGTCTACAGGTATTTGCTGTCTTTTTCTGCTTTATTAATACCTAGCCAAAGGAGTGTGCAAGGACCCAAAGGACACAGCTGGCTTACTAAGCTCTCTTTTCTCAAGTGGTGGGTGGAAGGGGTTCTGTAGTAGGTGATGTTGGGGGAACACAACCTTCTCTGAAGGCATGCAGAAGAACTGCTTCCTGGGAGAAACTCTGTCTGCCTCCCTCTGCAACCTCCTCCTTCCAGCACTGAAAGCTAGAATAGAGCTTAATTCTCATCTGCATCAAAAATAAGAATGTGACCAAATTTGGTTTGTCCTGCTAGATTTGCAAAGTGTTTACAAAAGAGTTTAATGGAAGTGAAACTTGGGGAGAAATTGTTTAGCTTAGCAGCAAAGGTATTAGGAATGTGAGATGCGTATGTGATATCTGGATTCGGGACTGAAATTTACAGTTACCTTTGCTTTATCCTCTGTGAACTCTCATTTTCAGTAAGTGAAGGTCATGTAAAATGACTCTTTACCAGCCCACATCCACACCCAGCCAACTTCAGCATTTCCTAATTAGGTTATATTCAATCTTTATAATGTGCTTGTAATAGATGTGGTACTGTAGCATAATCTCAACTGATATTATTCACTTCCCAGGAATGTACAGCTGAAGCTGCTCTGCAGGCTCTGACTGAAAACAATGGGTGTGCGGCTGACAAATAAACGTAGCTATTTTACATGCCCTGGTCTATTTGGATACCATTGTTTAAGCGATGTCTGAACAGGTATTCACATTAGAAAAACAAGCATATTACAATTTTCTGATGTGGCAGCTATTTTTGAAACTCATTAAAGCTTGCTAGTGCTTTTCCCATGCAATGAAAAACTGGAATTGCCTGTTGTAATATTGGCTGGCAGTTATGAATGGTTTCAGCTCACATTTTATAATGAAGAAATGAGCTCATGCTATATAATTGTGGGCTATCCCCAAGAATATTTTTATTCAGCGTTACTGTCAGACTAAATTAAAAATGCCAAAGAGCCCGATTCCTCAAGATGCCAGGTGCTCTCAACTCCCACAGTAGTTAATGGAAGGGAAGAGTACTCGGCAGTTTCAGTAGTCCCTAAATCCTGATAGTGATGCACAAATTCTCATATTAAGCAAGACAATATTTTGCAGAGCTCTCATTGTTCTTTCACTCTTCTTTTTCTTTGTAAAGTGAGCAATTATTGCTAAAAGTAATATTTATTCTATGCCATATCCATTTATTACGTTTGTATGAGTTACTGCAATAGCCTTTCAAGTGACTTTTGGTTTACTTTTCCCCATCTA
This sequence comes from Buteo buteo, assembly GCF_964188355.1. Taxonomy (NCBI): domain Eukaryota; kingdom Metazoa; phylum Chordata; class Aves; order Accipitriformes; family Accipitridae; genus Buteo; species Buteo buteo. The sequence continues at coordinate 25,606,860 of NC_134182.1, forward strand.
AGCTTAAAACAGTCATTAACGTCCTTTGATTAAGAAGTAATTAGTGACATATTTGAAGCTGCTGGTGATCACAGACAGTGGCATTCATCTGGCACTAGACACTTGTTTGCATCCCCTCCTGCCAAACGCTGTGGGATTTTTGTCCTCTTCTCCCTGGGGAGTCCTGCAGAGAAAAGTGCCTGAGCTTAGGGGACCCAGAGAGAGCAGATGACAAAAGAAGGGAAAAGCCCTTTGGGGCGATATGTGAACTACCACCTCCTTTCACTAGCTGGATCACCACTTCACCCCATGTGCTCCCCCAGCCAGTACTGGGCAGCCTGAGAAGACTGAGGCTGGGGCAGGGGGTGGAAGGTTGGTGCCCGCACACACATATGCTTCCACTTGGCATTTCATAATACAGTAAGAAAAGGCAGACTTGGAAAGCCAAATCTTGTGCAGTGTTTGAGTACCAAAAAAATTTGAAAGTCAAACATCCATCATTAATATATACAAGGTCGGGCAAAAGCCTTGCTCAAACTGCAGGTCAATTAGTCCTTCTTTTCTCCCCTGGGTCCAAAGTGTTATCACCATGGAGGATAATGAGTTAAAACCAAGTAAGGTCCTCTGGAGCTCAGAGGTCATGGAACAAGAGTCAAAAAAATGGGTTCCAAATATTGTAAGTCTTTCAACACTGTTTTCTAGGTATTCTGTTAAATATCCCACTGGGAGTCTTCTTTTCGTCAAACCTAACCACATTTCTTTGGACTTTCTTCTCTGAGTGATTTCAAATATATAAAGAATTTAGATGAAAAACAGATCTGTATTTTTTTCATTGTTTAAAAAATGGTAGTAAATGCTCACTTCTCAGAAGAGTGATAGTGATTTTATTTATAGAAATTCCCAAAGTGACAGTTACAGAAATACTCTGTGGCAAACAAGTTGCAGGAGATTTTCCCCTCAGTCAGAACATGTTCTTTCTTTCCAATGCTGCATAATAATTTCCATGAAAAGAAGCTGTATTATGTAGCCCTGATCATTGTTTCAACTTGGTGAGAGCAAACAGTGAGAAAAAACTGTAAGTTTTGGGAAAATAACAGCCTCCAAATAGTATTGGTATAAAGAAGATGGTCTCACAGGTCTCTGGGCTCAGTAAGAGAAGCAAGCAGACTAATTTGCAGCAAAAAGAGATGTAAGTTGTATATCTGTTGGGAAAATAGAAAAAAAAAATAGTGAAAAAATGAGACTATGGAGCTGCCTCAGGAGGTTGTAGAATTTCCATCAGTGGATGATTTTAGGAACAGAGGATAAATGAACATGTGTAGGAATAGCCTAGGTGTGTGGTTGCCCAACTTGCCCACAGTGCCACAGGGATCTGGGAGGGACTGTGAAAGGTGGCTGAGGAGACAAGTTTTGTATGCACTATGTAGCAGCCCATTTCAGGGAACCTTAAATGGGCTGCATCTTCCCTGGAAAAGAGCATGGAGAGGTCCAGAGTTTTTGGAAGATTTTAAAAGTTAAGTGCTTGATCCTGCATCAGGGTACAACGTGGAGAAGATGACCCCAAAGTTCCTTCTGACCCTACAGTTCTGTTGCTCTATAAAGTAACTTATCAGAAATGTTGTGTGTTTGGATATGTATGCATTGGTAATCTATGGGAATTATTAAAAAAGAGACAAATATTTAGACTATTCCTATATAGTATTGCTAAACACTGTTTAGCAATAGTATTTCAGAATGCAATCTTCAGGAGCGCTGGAAAATAGTATTAGACAGTTTTTGAAAAAGGTTTTAGTAAAATTTTCTTGTTTATGGTGGTAGTATAAAGAGTGTTTACATTAAATACTTTAACTTCTTAGCTTCCAGAGCTTATGTTAATCATGTGTACTTTAAGGATCATAAAACCTTTGTCAAAGCACAGCTTTTAAACAGACAATTTCAAAGCATAACAGACTGCTTAACAGTCCTCACTAAACTCATGATCTAGCTCCAACTGAAAGAAATACAAAAGCACCACGGACTTGAGTTGGGCATATATAAATAAAACCAATATTATGACGAATAGAAGTCATCCTGATTCAGCAAAGCACTTAAACGGATACTTACATTCTCTAGCTATCACAGGGACGTAAGTATTTAAGTATTCAAGCATGCCTGTCATTTAGGAATCTTAAGACCATGCTTTAAACTCCAGGTTTAGCTCCTAACGAGAGAGGTTAGAAATGACAGGAGACAGCATAAATATGTGGTGGAAAGACACCAAAACAGCAGAGGATCCCATCATTCCTTCCTGTTGATCAATTCAAAATCTGCATGTTATTAATAATGCTGACACTTTAACTGCTAAGAAGTTGAAGAAATTCAGAATTGAGGTTCTCCTAAGAACTTTGGTTCTGTCTCTGGCTGCTACACTTCTGTCTTCCAGGGTTTCCCATAACACGCTAAGCTGGGGAAGGGATTGGCAATTTTTGTGCAGAGAAACTAAAACTTTTCTTTAAACCATTACTGCCTCAAAACACTAACTGTATTTATGTGTACACAGAACACTTTCCTATTAATATGTCCTTTACTTCTTCATAAGAGAACAAACCAGTATCATAATGGCCTATGACAGTACACTTGGGTGCAGTGCAGTGTAAAGAACGTGCTCCTTGTACTGGGGAATGCAGCCTGCCTTTGATAACCTTGGGATGACTAACATGGGATTGGGAAAGGTAACAGCAATGATACAAGAACAGCAGAAATGGCGTGGCTGCAGCTTTGGACCATATAGGCTTTTAGGGCTAAAGAGAAGCAGGTCACCTCCTCACCACCATGAAAAAAAGCACAAAACTCAGAAGGGATAAAGAAAAGGGAAAACTGAAGAGGAAAAGCCGGAACAGGTGCTGCAGGTCAGAGGCGCAGGAGGTCATAATGTGAAAGGGCACAAGAGAGAAACTTGATTTAAACCAGCTGTGGCCCAGTACAGTGGCACACAGAGGTTTGAAACCCAGCTCTGAAAAAGAACCAGGGAAAGTATTCAGAAGAGGCAGGGATGTTTGACATGACTGGGACAAGCTTTTGAGTGTGCCGCTGTAAAATGTTGCCAGCCTGTTATTATAGCAAATGAATCCATGTGTCTGTCTGTTTTGTCCTCAGAAACAGTCGTGTGGATTTTCTTCAGCTTCAGCCTATGAAGCCACACATACGCATGCCCATACACATGTCCTTTCTGAACTAAAAAGAAGTATGAGCAATGTCATCCCTCAAGTGTCCCTTTTAGAAAGTTTTAAACCACTTAATTTAGGTTCCTAAATGAGAAAGTAGTCTCAAGAGTAGAGTTGGTAGATTAAAGGTAGCGTGGAGTGCATTCACGCAGGATAAATAATTGAATAATTGCGAAGCTAGAAATGTATCCAAGGAAGCCAGGATTTATTACAGAATTTTTTTTTTCTTTTGCTTACACAAACTTCATAATAGCTGTTTTCTCTGACTGTCCTTTTGCATAAACTGGGAGCAGCCTCTGGGCTGCTCTCAAATTTACTTTGGCTTCTGCAACAGCAATTAAGAATTACTGGAACTCTGCATTCACTGGCCATGCCTTCAGTACCGTCAGAGGCTGGGGCACAAAGCCATCCTGCTCCCTTGAGCAGCGGCAGGGCTGTTCCCTCCAACTACCTGCTTGGTTGGTGCCTGCTGCCAGCTGGGGGGCTGCATGCCGGGCATGGGGAGGGACTGTGTGAAGCTCGAATGGAGCAAGCAACTTCACCCTCAGCTACTAAACTGACATGTGGAGGGCTTGGTTTTGTTTTTTTTTTTTAAATCATGTTATGTAAATCAAATGGCCAAAAGGATTTTCACAGAATTGAAAATTCTTCAGCAATGAGAAATTGAATGTAAAAGGGCAGTATTTTCTGCGTAAGTTTTATTTCAGATAGCAGATCGGGGTATAAACTGCTGTGTATGACCTGATGTTTCCTGCCCAGAGACATCACCCTTTATGTGCAAGGGCACAGCAGTCTGTGGGCATGCTGAACACTACAGTTTCAACACCTTGAAATGAAAATGTTCTCTGAATTTAGGCATGTATTTACAGAAAAGAAAATACAATTGCCCTGTGGTAAAGTGCTTTAGCATTAAAGTGCTCCAATGCTAACAATGCAAAGAGAACAAAGGGGAAAATTCTCTCACCCAGATGTGGGTATGTAAACATATTTAAAACCAAGTATACATTTATATGCAATGCATCCACTGTTTACACTTACTTAAAAATGCCATACATAATGAAAATTACGCAAATATTTATAAAAATATCTTAGTGTGGGTAAGGTATGTACCACACTTAATATTTCAATAAATGCACATGCAGCGCTTGTATGGCAGTGCCAAATGTAACATTTTGAAAAATGTCCCTTTGGTAAAACCGTCAGGAGCGGAGAGTTGAGTTCAGGTACCTGCCAACAGAAACCTCTGGGAGGATGTCACTGGGAGAAGTGAAACAATACCGGGGTCTCTATCTGGATTAACCGAGGAACTTGTACAAAATTTAACATCAGGCCAGTGTTTATGGGCTTCCGAGTCAGTAATAAGCCAACAGCTATTTTGAGCCCTTTCCCGTTCTGGGCACGGCAGTTTCACTTGTATAAAACAGATGGGCAGGTGCCCTTAAATCTGCCATTACGGGGCTCTTGGCCCCAGCGGGTCCCGCGGAGGCGATGCTGGACGCTCCGCGCCTCGCTCCGGCCCCTCCGCTGGGCGGGAGGAGACGCCCCTGCGCCTCGCCAGCTCTCGCAGTATTTGCCGTTTACCTGCAAATCGCAGACCGTGGAGTCAGGAAAGGCTGAGCGCTCCTTAAAAACCCTTAAATAATGGAGGAAAGGCAGAATGAATGAGTCGGGCGGGCGCTGCTGCAGAGAGCGAGCTGAGAGCCTCACCCTTGACGGATCGGGCCGTCGAGGAGGTGAGAGGGAAGAGGATTTGGGCGAAAAATCATCAGCTTTTAAGCATCTCTCCCAGCTGGCCGTGCTCGGGGGGGGAGCTGCCCACCCGAGGGCTTCAGCGGGACACAGTCGGGGTGGGGGGTGGCCCCCCGGCTCTCTCCGCAACTCCCCCACCCCACAATGAGCTCCCCCCCCCCAAAAAAAAAAGAGGGGAAAGCCCCCGTTATTGTTAGCCTGGCTGTTTCTCGCCTCCCCTGCCCGCCTCCCAGGCGGCGCTGCACGGTGCCAGGATTTCCCTGCAGCCCTCCCTCCCCGCCCGCAGCCCCGCCGGCAGCGCCGCCTCCCCGCGGCTCCCGCTCGCCGCCCGCGGCCCGCGCCGCGCCCCCGGGACACGGGGCGCCGCCGCCCGCGCACTGACGGGCGCTCACAGGTGCCGCGCTCGCCCCGAGCCGCGGAGGGGCGGCCCCGCTGTCCTCCCGGCTCCGCACCGGCGGGAGGGAGGTAGCTAGGGAGGGAGGAGCGGCGGGGGAGCAGCCGGCAGCGCTGTAAGTCGGGAAGCGGGGGCAGCGTGTGCTGTACGCGGCGCGGAGCGGGGCGCGGGGCGGGAAGGGGAGGGCCGCCACCGCCGGGCTGCGCGGTCGGATCCGGGGGCCGGTGAGGGGCCCGGCACGGCTCCTCTTTCCCTGCGGAGCGGCGCCGGGGCCGCACCGCGCCCGCTCGGGGGGCGGAGGGAGGCTGGGAGGGAGGAAAGGCATTTCAGGGTGGCCAGGGAGAGTATCCATTAATCCTCGTGTTTGGCTGCTTGGGGGATTTATGCCGGAGCAATCGCATTGCTAAAACCGTCTCGGGGTGTTTCTACATCGCGGAAATTCCGAGCTGAAATTCGCCCCTATAATCGGTTTAAATTTTCTTCCCAGCGTATTTTGACATACCTGATTTTAAGCCCTTGTCTTGGAGACGGCAGGCATGCCTACATCGCCCCGAAGCAGCGCGGGCATTTTTTGTGCGGGGTGTCCCCTTTTGCTGCGCCTTTCTGCGCGGGTTTAAAAATAACCGTGCGCTTGAATGCGCCGCGGCTGGCTGCGGGGCTGGGGCTGGGGCTGCACCTAGGGCAGATGCAGGGCTAGGGGAATGTCAGTGGCCCGGTGTGATGCCGGTTGTCGAACAAAGAGGTCAAGTCAGGAAATCAAATAAGAATTTGGTTTGGGTTGCTGATGAAGAAATGCGGGTGGTAGATTAATAACAGGGACTTGGTTCATTTTCAGTTGAAATTAAAAAGAGACCAAAATAGAGGAAGTAATTAATTTAGGACTTGCGTCACTGTAGATTGTTGTTATGTAGTAAAAATAGGAAGAGGACTGATTATGAAATGTTCAATGTAACAAATATGATCCTGATCTCTTACTTTCCTCTGAAAAATATTTAGGGGAGGGAGGCAAGGAGAGCTCCCAGGAGTGAAATTATTCATGCATAGACCATTATTTTCAGTTACATATAGGCTATAAGTATGTAACTTTGTTTAGCAAAGCATAGGGAAAAAAATCAGACACTTTTAAGGTATGAAAGTCTAAAGCTGAACAATTCTTAAGATGCACAGTACCAGAAATCGTATAATCCATGTGCCATGGTTCAGATGTTTGGAGGAATGACAGAGATACCAAAAAAGGCATCATCATACTCAGTGCAATTCCAGGAGCAGTATTTTCTCCTTCCCTACAGAAAAGGAAAGCACATTTCTGGAAGCAAAAAGTGACAGATGTGGCATCTCAGCAGCTGGCTAAACATAAAAGCATGTATCAGCAGGTGATTACTGTCACAAGGATTTATTTTTAAAGTGTCTTGTACTGAAAGAGTCCAGCCTTTTTTAGCATTAGTGTTAAGATTTACTTTAGCTCTGTGGCACATTAAAAACAGCCTTTCAGCAGAAGCATTCAGAAAAGTAAGAGAAAAATCCTATGTTCAAGGCACTCCTTACTTTGAACATTTGTTTTTTATTACAGCATGCAAAGACAAGGAACTGAGCAGGTTCTTCGGTCAGTAGGATAGTACTGAAGGGAACAATTTTTCCTGGCCTCAGCATAAGCCAACCATATCTGGGAAGGAAACAATGGGGCCTATCTCCTCCTTACATTAAAGATAATCACAGTTACTGTTCTCTCTGGAGCACCTTGTGCATCCACAGTAACTGAAAATCTGCTGCAGAAACTACCTCTGTGGTTCTGCCTCTCTTCTGTGATCAGTAAAGCCAGCCAGAATCACCAGGAGGTGGCCTGGGTGAATTTTGGAAAGGAAAGAGATGGGTATCACCTAAGAGGCAGCCCAGAGCCACTCTTTGCCTGAGGCGGCTCTGCACAGTCCCTATTTGACTGCTGTGGCTAAATGTCACGCTGACTTCAAAGAGGTGTCTAAAACTGTTCCAAACCACTTATATCAGCTTTACTGTAACCGAAGAAAGCCGTGGTTCATGGCAAAACATGTTTTGCTCTCAACTTTTCGTAATTAGGTATGCTGCTTTGGTGTATAGTCTTCTAAGCTAGATGACTTCTTATAGAAGAAATTCTGGTCCTCTGCCCAAGTCTTGAGAAATAGTTTTTGGATAGGAGAGGGAACTGGCATTTAAAAACAAATTTCCCTCTGCCATGCAGAATTTGCCATCAAGTTCTCCTTTGCTTCTTGCCAGCAAGGCTATGTCCCAGGGGCTCGGTGATGCTCTCTGACTAGTTCTTCCTCCCATTCCTTGCCCTTGTTGACAGAGTTACTGTGGATCATGTCACCCAGTGCCTGTTTTAGCCTTTCATAATGATGTAAAACTCTACAGACTTTTACCCTCCTGCATGCAAATGTTACTTTTTGGAAAAAAAACCCAACAAACAACCCTCAAACCAAATCCCCAACAAACAAAAAACACCACCCCACCCCCCCAAAATCCAAACAAACAAAAAACCATCACTTCTTTACTTCCCCCCCCCGCCCCCCTCATGATCAGGCACAGTAAATTTATTTTCTCAAGATCTGAACCATCTTGGGGAGAGCTGGCTGCCTCTCCCTCCTCCAGTGGTAAAACTAAACTAATTGGGTGGTCTGTCCCTAATAGGCACAGCCATGCTGCAGAGACGTGGTATCCCCACGGGTACAGCACTTACAGGGGTGGCAGTTGGCTGAAGGTATAACCTGTGGTAGGTTGGTTGGTTTGTTTGTTGTGTGACAACAAGGTGAATTTCCCAAAGAAACTCAAGTCTGAACTTAAATGGGGATGTGGGGAGAATTGTATTCAGGTGCTGGATGGAGGACTGTTTTTAAGTGATTTCCTCTCACAGCAAAGCAAACCAGTTACTAGCCAGTGAAAGCAGCTAGCTGGTGCTGATGGATGTGTCCGAGTAGAGCAGAGTGGGTGTGAAGCACCACCTACACAGGGGAGGGTTTTGTGTGGAGCAGGATGGCAGAATGAGGTGCAGCTACCGAGTACAAGCTCAGGTAAAGTTCATGCTGAAGAAGAGATCTATTTCTAGTGCTATGTTAAATAAGAAAGATTTCTGGATTACATTCTTGAAGATAAGCATTGCTTACAGTATTTTACAATGTTCTGTATTCACATTCATGATGTTATTAAGCAAAGATACTGATCCAGCGTGGTGACTACTGGGGGGATAAGTGTAGCAGAGCAGCTGGAACTGGCTGACAAGACAACTCCTCATAGTTTAAGGGTTAAATCAAGACACAGTGAAGCTTCAGAAAACACTGCCAAGATAAAATGGGATGATTACAAATGGATAGAGTTGGCCAGGATGACAAGGTATATTTATACCTTTACTTGGGTTTCATTGACATTTATGGAATAAATGGTCAGGTGTAGAAACAAATGTTTGTTTTATGGTTCTGCCACTAGTTAAGTCCACAAAAGCACTTAAGTCCACAAGAGCACAGTTAGTTAATAATTTTTGTAAGTAACTGAGATTTTCCTTTTGAGAGGCTAGTGAACTGTTGAATGTGTTTTACTCCTTTTTTTGTGTTGCGTTGTTTTGTGTTTTGTTTTTTTTTTTTTTAAGAGGGAAGATAAACCATTTGCAGGCCATTTACAGGCTGAGCCTACATTCCAGTAGCACATTTTCATACCAAAAGCTCTGAAAATATGAAAGCGATAGTTGAATACTTAAACTAAAGTGTATCTTCATGACTATGCTATCTTATGTGAGACCATTTTACTCATATGTATGTTTAGCAAAACATACTGTTGAAATACTGTTATACTTATTTTTTAAATTATGCAAGTTGTGCAATAGTCTTAAAACTTGATGACTAGTATCTCATGAATGCCAGGGAGCCACATTAAGGGTTTCAACCCCCACTATGTGTGGGACAACAGCATACAACTTAACTATGTAAATGTTGCATTAATGTTGTTTACTTGCACTAAATAATAGAATAAAGCTTATACCAAGTCTGATACACTGCTTCGATTTCTATCATAAAGGTCAACAGGGAGCAAGTGAGATAAGAAATTAAATGGACTGATATAATGAGTTATTGTGCTGGGGCTGATTCTGAATGAGCTAAGTGAACTTTTCTGTGATTACGTGTAAACAGCAGCTGACCTGTAGAGATACAAGTGCTGCTGATGAGCTGTGGTCACTGAAACTAGGTATGACTCACCTAGTCAGGTCTGCAAACTTGTTTAGATGCATTTAGATGCAATTAATTTTTTTTAAGTCGTCTGTAGAGAACTTTCTAAAAATAAATACTTCATGTCTTTGCTGGGAAGATCTAAAATGTAGGGCTTGGTGTATTTTTTTTTTATTCCATCCCTTTGAAATACCAGATGTTTCAAGTCCAGTTCTCACTGTTTTGCTGTAGAAATTTTATGTGTATCTGCATATTTGTGTTGTGCCTTAAACAAAGGAAACAGGTGTTGAGTCTTCATTCCAAATGTTTTTTTCATATTAGAATATCGGATACTACCATAAAAATAGTAAATAAAAGCAAACTGTTAGTCTCAAAATCTTTGTTTTCAGTTAACTTTTTAAAAAGCCTGTGCAGTGTAACAGTAAAGTCAAGCAAACCCAGAAACCTAAAGCCTGTTATGCTGGCAAAAACAAGTATCCATAAGTTCGAAAATGCCTGTAGAAAATGGTGATACATATATAAATGCATTATGGTCATGTTATTTCTCACCACCCTCTTGGCCTTCTTGCCTCAAACACTATGTGGGATGAATGAGGTGAGAAGTAACAAAAAGAGAGGATCTGATTGAAATTCTGGGCTAAAGCTGAAGGTCGTGCTCTGTCATAGGCATTTTGGGTGGTACTGGGCAACATTGTAAAGCAGAGGGTGAAGGAACCAAATAATGGTTGCACAAGCAATATAATCTTGGGATTTCCTAACTTTGCATTCTTTGACTTTGCAACTTTAGTGTTCCACATATGATATTTCTAATTATGGGGTTCAGAATTCTTAGTGATACTCTGCAAGGAAGATCAAAGGTGCTTTGCTTCCACCACAGTCAGCATCTATGAAGCATTTCCCCAAAGAGGTTGTGAAACTAGCTTTCTAGCTGGCAGAGCTCTCTGTCATGATCTTCAGGAGAAGAAACCCTGATACCTGTAAGAGTATGAGTAATATTGTTTCAAATCTTCAGCAGGAAGCGAAGAAGAGGCAGGAAGGAGATGGTAGAGAAGACTCAAGGCTTAAGTCTTTAGTGAAGAAGAGGCTGATGGATCTTGTTGCTTTGATAAATGCTTTCTCCATTTCTCCTATTCTAGTAAAGCTCCTGTTTGACTTTTAAGAAGGTGGTTTTCTCAAGCCATACAACCGGATCAGCTCATGTGTAGTAGACAGTTTTTTGTTTGGTTGTTTTTTTCTAGTGTTTGAGTGGTGCACTAGTACCACGTGATGTACAGGAATGGAATGCCAGTGGTGCTGGGGATTTTTTCCCCACATTTGCATTCTTGCCTCTTTGTTTATTTTTTCCCTTATTTCATTTATATTGTCAAGAAATGTATGACAGCACTAATGGATTCTTCTCATTAAGAAACCTTTTAAATTTTACAAAAATCAATACTTAAGTAATTTAGAACCTTAAAAAAAAATAATCCTTGTGATACCAGAACAATTTTTGACTGTTCCTCTTCATTCTAATACTTACTAAATCTAACCTTTTAAATTGTACATCAAGATACTGTGACCAGAAACAAGTTCCATTCTTTCTTTCTTCCTTCTATGTGTATCTCCAGTTCTAGTTAAGTAAAGCCTAAATCATGTGTTTTTACATATATCTTTTTCATGAAGGTCTAAGTATTTTCTAGAAACCTCTAACTTTACCTTTTTGCCTCAGTTAATATGATTCAGTGTATACTTTGATTTTGTTTGACTTTAATTCTGCTTATTCATGAGACTGGGTATATTAGATCTAAAACTTGGGCAAAGATTAGTCCAAGATGTGGAGGAGCTTAAGGTGAATGTTTTAGTTTGCTTTTTCTCTCTCTTTTTCTGTGCTCAAGATGCACACCATATATATCCTGTCTTCAATGTGACAGACCACCATTAAGGAAAAGCATCTTGTTCAGGCACTCTTGCCACTGCTTTTAATGATGAATTCTGTTGGGGAATGGTCATCATATTACTTTTTGGTCATTATTATTGGATTATTTGATAAACTGTCTTTCAGGAACTAAAGCATAGTTTCAGTTCAGTTAAAATTTATCTCCAGAGAATGGTTAGGCCAATCTTCTCAATATTCAGATTTCACATGATAGCTTAATCAATTTTAATTTTACCAGCTCCCTGTCATTTGAAGTATTAATGTTACTCACTGCTTCTTTGAGAGTACATGCTTCTGTAACCACAAAGAATAAAACCAAAAGTATCTCTGACACTAAAAGCTGCATCTGCCACAGCAAGGGTGAAGGAAAAAGAAAAGGCAGGTTCTGCCTTTTGTAGTTTGATGTAAAGGCCAGCCATACCATTTCTCCCCAGCACTGTGATCCTTGCAAAGGCACTTTTCTTTAGCTTTTGCATAACTTGTCTGTATTCATTTGGAGGATGGTGTGTGGCTGTGTAGTCTTTGGTGTTTCTCTTCTTTTAAGGATGTGTGGCTCCTACAAATAATGGTAGGGGTTAGCCCAATTTAAGGAAGACTTGAACAGTAGGAGAGCTACATGGTGAGTGAAAGAGGGACAAGGGAATAATTGTGCCATTGATTGTCCTGCATGTCAGATGCAGCTCACATGTTCCTGCTCCAGATACAAGAGAGTACTGCTCTTCATCAAGTTTAAGCTGGTTCTTTGCTTGCTCGTGGCTGTCTAGCAGATGACCTTGGAAGAACAACCACAGTTCATAAGAGGGTAAGATGCAGTGTATCTGGAGGTCTTTTCTGCTTGGTTGTTTGAAAACCAGATGGGAATATGGAGCTAAAGAGTGGAGCAGTGTGTCCATGCTTAGGCTGTGTATATGGCGTACAGAATTGTATTTTACTTCAGTCCAAACCCTTGGAGTGGAAAGCTGAGCAAGGATGCTCACAACAGTTAAAATTCTGTTGCAAAGCTAACAGTATTCCCTGCCCCAAAAGATGCAACAACTGAAGAACTGTCTTTTGTGAGATTCTGTTGTTGTCATTTTATGTCTGCATAATTCTTAATATACTAGATACCTGGCTTGCGATTAGGGCTTCTGATGCTACAATAATACAAATTTATAGTAATACATTGCTCAGTATGGTCATCTTGCCTAGAAGTAAATTTTAGAATCTAGTCAGTTTGAAGGAAATCTTAAATGAAAAGGTTGGATTGTTAATGTTATTATATCTGCTCTAACTTGTTTCTTATTAATGATATGCAAAGTAATTAGTGGTACAGAGAAGTCAGACTGAATAGAAAATCTATTGTTACGAACAAGATAGTGGACTGAGCAGACCAGTAATTTGTATGCCAGCTGCTCTGTTCCTGTATGTCCTTTCCCCACTTGCATGGTATGATTTTAGTGGGGAGGTAGGCTATATTTCTTCTGGTTTTGTCTATATGCACCCTCAGGCATGATGAATACCCATCTCAGTATCCAGAGCCTTTTAGGTAAGATCCACTAAGGTCAACAGCAAAGACAACAAAGTCATCCATTTTATGGTAGAGTGGGCTGTACAGCTTTCTTAAAAATACATATTTCTAGTCCCAAAGAAGAAAAGTTATAATAGGAAGAGCCCAAGTAGGTTAGGAATCTGTAGGAGTTCCTAAAGGAATTTGTGAGGACAAAAATAAAACCTACCTCTCCAAATGAAAGCAATGAACAATCAAGTAGTTTATTCTGCAGACAGCTTTCAGATTTCTGTCTGAGAATTAATTTCACTTTTAGTTGCGGTAGTTATTTTACCTTGAGACTACAACGGTGTCTCTACTTTGGCAGAGGAATATGCATTGTAAATAAGGTATTTTGTGGCATGGTGTAACAGTCGGATTGCTGGGATATGCTCTGACAACCCTATAGGAGGAAGAGACAGGAGCAGCATCTAATGAAGCAACAACAGAGAAGTTGGAAGCTTTGTGACACTGTGGTAGGAACAGTACATCTATTGAAATGTAAATCTGTAAGTGTGTTCAAGTAATCTCTGAAAATACAAAGAGATAATCTGCATAAAACTGAAGAATCTGTAAGGAAAGAAGCAGGCTTCAAGGCCCAAGTGAGCAATCTGAACATGAAATTAACTCCTGTTGCTAAATTCCAGCTAATTTTCCTGCATCAAGCCTGCTTACATGTCTTTCTCTCTTGCATCTATGCATAAGGGTCAATCCCTTCCCCACTTGCACTGTCTGCCATCTCCCGCTTCCACATCCATAGTTCTTATGCAGAGGTTCTGTCCTTTCTCTGAATTGGGGTTGATGGTTATTCCTTCCTGCTGAGTTGTTTGTGGGGATAGAGCACTACTAAACTACCGAATCTTGCAAAAAGTGTACAATTAAAACACCTTAAAATCGACTGTCCTGGTAATTCACAGTGACAGGAAAAGACACGTTCCCAGATACAAATTTGAATGTCAGGTCTAGCTTTAAAAGTACAGAAGTGCCAGAATTTTTTAGCAAGGCTGTGGATTTTGATGGGTGGTGTATGCATAGAAGTAAAGGGCATTACGGTAGAGCAGGGGAGTATAAATACATAATTTTGTTTTATCTCATTGGAGAAACAGTTCAACAACTTTGCTTAAAATTCTCCCACGTCTTTCTAATCTTCCCAGTAAACAAACATATACAGATTGCTGCAGATAAAGGATAGAAAATATTGGCTTGAATGGAAAGTCTGATATTTATAAACAACTCTGAAAATGAGCTTTAAAATGGAAGATTCCAGGACATCTGAAGAGCAGGTGGACATGTTAAAAAGGTATCATCTAAGAAATTGTGTGTATTCTCTCCAATAAAACAGTGTGGTATCTGCAGAAGTAGGAGCAGCTGTCTGTGTATGTACACTGAAGATCCTTGTCTGAAATGGTACCAGATAATTTTTCAGGTGTTCTGTTTTCAGCCTGTTCTTTCAGTTCATCTGGTGAGGTAGCTGTCAGTAGTTACTGGGCTTTCTGAATTTCAATGTTTGTAGTTCTTGGGTTAATATCCTGAAAGTACAAATGTGGTCCCAAAGTCAAGTTTTACAGTAGTAACAATATATAGGAGATGTGGCTTAAAAAGAAATGATAGTTATAGAGTATTGTCAAATTCAAGAACTATCTCAATTTCTCTTGAGTAAAAGTGAATGAAACCACATGTCATTCTTCCATTGTGCTTTTCTTCAAAACTGAATATCTGAAGTTGGACAGTGGATTCTGCTTGGTCATGGATTTGAGATACCCTTGTTTGAAAGTTGTACTTCAAAAAGTTTAGTTATCCTTCTTCACTTTGAATAGGCTAAGTTGCTGTGAAATGTGTGCCCTTCTGCTTGCACAGTGTCAGAGGAGAAACAGCTTTTAAAGCTTGCAGATCTCAAACTGTTCATGGCAATTTGACAGGAAAGAATTTATTCAGTTCTCCATGCAGGATTTGAAGTAGTGTCAAACATAGATATCTACATTTTTTTCTATTTTGTGCTGAAAGACAAGAACTTTCCAAACACAACAGTTTGGATGAGAGCTCTATTTTGATAACTTCCAGGAGATTTGCCCTTTCAACCTTCATAATCATCTTGATGGCCAAGAAAACATAATTTGTGGACAAAAAGGCTCTAAAAGTTTAGTATGGCTTTCCCTTGATAAAAATGCTTTCCAAAATATTTAATTCTGAAGAAGAGTGTCATATATTTAGGGAAGAATACTGTTCATATCTTGAATGAGAAAAACCAGAACAGACCATTGGGAATGTGTCTATGACAAGTTGTAGGACTTTCCTGAATTGTTACCCAGTTCCGTGTCAGTATGACTCCTGGCTCTGCCTGAATTGTTTGAATTAGACAATGGGCAGTTTTTAGGAGAAAAAAAAAAAAAAAAGGGAGTTTTTGTGTTTGTTTGGTTTTTTAAATAAAAATCCAAATAATAGAGAATCCACCACAAGCCTTGGTAAATTGTTCTTGCCATTACAAAAAGGTATATTTTCTTTTTTACCTTGCTTTGTGTAGCTTCAGTCTAGTAAACATAAGTGATAATATCAGTCTTGTGGCTCTTCTGAAACCCTCTGTTGTTCAGTGTCATCCTACCAGAATTGTGGTTACTGGGACTGGACGTGGTGGTGGCCAAATAGAGAATTACCGGACCTTCCCTTTCCCTTGTCAGTGCCCTCTTACGCAGTAGGGAATTGCAGTAGCCCCCTGTGACTACAGCGCAAGAGGATGAGGTTCAGCTGATTATCTTTTCTGACCTGCAAAACTCTTATTGCTGTTTCTGAGCAATATCTTCCCTCCTGAAAGAGTGGCCTATGTGATTTAGTCTTAAATTTTAATCTTGAATGCATGACTTTGGCTACTGTTAAAACTCAAGTGGCTTGCTGATGTTCAGATATCAGCTAATCAAGATCACTCTCTCTTCCTCTCATTTCCATTATTTACCTGTTAATTTTCCTCTCCCCCCGCCCCTGCTCCCCAGTACTCCAGTGCAGGTCATTTTAGGGTAATTCTCCAACTGAAATGGATGAATTGAAGGCAAAGAGTTTAAGAGCATCCACTGGCAATACTGGTTGAAAGTCCTTCTGCTGAGCAGAAAGCCCATGCAAGTCCTAATGCCCATAGAAAAAATTGCCACATCTTGTAACATCAGTCTGATTTGGGAGTGACACTACCTTTTATAGCATACAAATGGGGAGAAACTCTTATGAAATCAGGCATATTAAGCTGGTGTGTAAGAAGTCATAATTGATCTACTCTGAGATCCCATGACAGGAAAAAAGAATATTCTTTTGGTTTTGAGTGGATATACTGGGCAGAAGAGGAGCTGTGTATATTTGGTGTTATACAGATCTGTCCTTCCATTGCAGATGTACTGGTTTTGTTATCTTGTCATCTATTTAGTAAAGCAGGAGTCCTGATTCTGATCTGATTTGCAGTAGTTATAGCCTTCAATAATTACACTGATTTAATTACTGCTGAGAGAGAGGGAGAGAGAGAGAGAAGATGTGGACTAAGTGACTCAAAAAGTTAATCTCTGTTGTTTTTTAAGCTATCAGGAAAGTGTCATTATTAGCTGTCAACTGCTACAGTGTTTCAACATGTTAATTGTTTCATTCTTGCTTCTTGCATTTAATATTGGAATATTCTAGGAGAAAGAACAGAAACAGGACTTCATTGTACTTCCTGGGGTGAGGGGTTGTTGCTTTGCAAATGCAGCATGTGTACCAAGATGCTCATTATACTGGTAAACTCTTTGTTGCACTCTTGCTGAGGGCACGAATGCTAAGTTTGACCAAGGAGCAAGTGGCTATTTCCAGGTGCCTAGTAAATGACAGCCTTTCAATGGAAAGCGCAAGAAGAATATTTTGGTGGCTGGAAAAACACGTAAGAAAATTTTCTGTATCTTCTCCTACATAAGAAAGGTGACTAGCAAGAAGTATGAAGGGAGTTTCATTATTTATTAGAATTAACAAGTTCTAAAGCAGCACTCAGTTTGTCTTGTTGGATAGTAAGTCACTGGGAACGTAACAGCCAAAATGCAAGGCAGATTAAGAGTCTCTCTGGATTTTTCGGGTATTCACAATATTTTTGTTTTTAAAATTGAGATTTCACTTTAAAATGTAATGCTCATTCAGCCTGCGTTGGCACCTGGGGTGAAACTGCCTGCCTTTTTTCAGGCAGTCTGAAACACTCACTTTGGGAGGTGTGAACTTTTTTAATCAGCAGCCACTAACCAACCTGGGAACTTGGTGACTATTAAAAGTTAACTGTTCTACTGCAAGCTGCTCATATGTTGTATTTGGAGAGTTTTGGTTTACTGATTAAGTGCAGGTTTTTTTTTTTCTTTTCATTGTTGTTTTGGCCTTTCTTCTCTTCCCATGCTAAATTGTCTCTGCCTTCCCACTGTTATTCTCCAAAACGAGTGGATTATGGTCTTTTCAGGAATGGCAAGAGTTTAACAGCAGTGTCTGGGGCAGGATTTTTGTTTAAGAAAATATATTTAATTTGAATTATTGTAGGATAACCCATATTTAGTGTTCTGTGTTCTGAGAGAACTTAAACAAAACAACAATGAATTCCATTTTCCCTGAGGATGTGGTTTAACTTAAGAAGCATAGGACTATAGCAATAGGGGTGTTGATGAACTATGTCTAACATGGATATTTGTAGCTGTTGGTGAACAATTCAATGATTTCCTCCAGTAAGGATTTCCTTAGGCTTCTTCCTCGGAGCCCAAGTATGTTGCCCCACTGCTTCTGCAGACAGAAGGAGCATACCTCTGGTGAATCCAGGTAGCACTCGCATACAGAGGAGAAGAAGGAATACCAGTTTGGTAATACCATCTTCCTTCTAGAAGTTACTGTACATGCCTTTTGCTGGGACTGTGTTTCAAACTATTTTGGTTATGATATTTCTGTTACTTCCTATGTGAGCTATATCTAGAGAGTCTGTGGAACAGGGCCTACATGATCCATTAATTTCTTCCTGTCCAGTACTGAAGCAGCAACACTGAGATGTTGATGGCCTCCTTGGATGCAAGTTCCCTCTTAAATTTCTTGAGTGTACTGCCTTTGTTGGTCATGCGCTCTTCCGTAATTCAGGGAGCTAATGTGTGTTGCTTCCCTGTGTTTCTACAGAGGCTATCTCTGTTAAAAGAAACAGTATGGACCTTTACAAGAGAAGAGTGCGCCACTGTGCCTTAAATTAATGCAATCCTGATGCATTGTAACAGTATTATAAGGGCGATTTTTTTTTTCTGGATATGGTTTGGGTTTGCACTCAGGACAAAGAAATTGATCTCAGTTTCTGCTCCCCTTGCCTACACTAAGGAGATCAGGAATACCTGGCCATTTACTTCTGTGGCTTGGATTCTGACCATCTTTACATTGGTTTTGTTTTCTGAGTTGGTGGGTGGTTTTTTGCCATAGTTGTTCTGTGGGTTTGGGGGGTTTATTTGGTTGGTTTTGGTTTGGTTTTTTGTGTGTTTTTTTTTCTTTTCTTCTAGTGTTTGAGCAGAGGTTTTTGTCAGCACTGCAGGTGTGTGTGCTGGGCTCTACAACATGTCACCTTTTCTTAAATTTCCAAAGGATGGTAAACCACACTAAGCAAAATATCACTCCTCCCATGACTTGAATTCTGACTCCCTGGAGCTTGCAAGAGCCATTAGAAATTTGCTTTAAATAGCCTTCAGTAAAGGTAGAAGTTCATTTTACCTGCTTATTAAGGGATTAAGTAAATAAATGTGCCCTTTACATAGGAAAGTAGGTCCCCAAAATATGTTCTTTTATTTGTCTGCCTACACCCCACTGCCTTCCATACCAGCTGTATGAATTGGTACATGAATGACTCGCAGCATGTGGTAACAGCTTGTTCTTGGTCGAGAGAGGTGCATCCATGCCCAAAGGGATTGCTGCACCTCACTTCTGTGCTGTTAGAGTTATATAAATAAGACATGTGATGACCAAGCAGAGTTATAACAGTCTAGCAGCAAGTGTCACAATGCAGTATAAGGCCTTGGTATATGTGTGCTCTCTTTCAGAACTAGCTTCTCTCAACTCTGAAGTAATTAGTGCAACTTAGATAAAATACAGGCTTAGTATATTTAGCTGTTGTTCATTTAGTCAGACCTAAAAGTAACTTTTGCCTTGTGCAATGGATTGCTTCTCCTACCTGTCCCCCAGTACTCTGTATCATGTGAAGAGCAAAATGTTTGAGATTTCCAAGAGGTAAGCTGAGGCATTACTAAAAAGCCAGGTTGTTAAATTTGGGTTGAATTTGGCTGTCAGACACTTGCCGTATGTGCCCTCAATATCCTGGGAGTGGAGTGCCACTGCTGATCAGTCTTGATTCTATGCACAATGGTTTTAGCAATGGATTATATGTTTAATGGTCAGCGTCAGGATCTCTCTCCTCTTTGATCTCCCTTGTCGGAAGAAGCATAAGGAACGCAGTGACTGGTGCTGAGGGGCATGTTTAGCTGTTAGTTGGCATTTGTAAAGGGGAGTGAAAGGAACCTGCAAGTGCAGGGCTCTGCTTCTGAGGTAGGAGGGAGGGAGAGGAGTTGACTCAATAATCTTAAAGGTCTTTTCCATCCTAAATGATTCTATTTGGCCTGTGAGGGTGCAGAGAGGTGCAGCTGGGTGTTGTCACCTGTGTTACCTAACATTTCAACAGAAACTAGGTTAGACACCTGAGTAATTTTGGGCTTTTCATTAATGTGGGTTTTGGAACAAATTAAATGTGACCAAGGTCCCAACAAGGATCTGAAATTTGTTTTCTGCTGAATCGCTCTTTATACAAATGAACACCAATTTGCATCATTAAGCGCACGCTTCACTCAGGCTGCCCAACAGGAGTGAACACTGAGACAGAAATTGCCTCTTGCAGTGCCTTTCTTATAAGGTGACAGCCACTTAGGCCCAGCTTGTGCTTTGGCTTGTGTGTGTGTGTGTTCTACAGCCTTTCTGGGGAGGTGGTAGTTGTTTTATAGCAGTCTGTTTGCTGTGATCTTCTGCAAAAGGGCCCTGTATGTTGTATTTCTTTAGATACTAACTAGCAATTGGATAGTCCCCTCCCTCTTCTTACACACCCCAAGGATTTACAGTGTTTTAAGTGTGTGAGAGGGTTTGTTCAGGTAGGAGAACTTGTCATAAAAAGTTGTAACTTGTTTCTCGCAACTAAGGCAAGTAGTTGTTTTGGTTGAGTATGGTATTACGCCACTGTGTGTGTCAGTGTCAGTTTATGCCAGGCTTTAAATAGGATACTCTGCAATGAGTTTGTTTTTTGGTAGTCTGTAATCCTTTCAGGCTAGCTAACATTAACGAGCGGCAGCATTACTGTGGCTGGTTTTCTTTTGATCATGTACAGCCCTAGTCAGGAAATGGGTGAGGAGCATGAGTCACGATTACATTACCCTAATGTGACTGCCTACTTAGAAGTTTTCTTTTTGCCGCCAATATGCTTTCCCTTGACAGTACTCTGAAAACAAAATGTCCATTTTGGAGCACTTTGAAATATTGACCTTTGCAAGAGAACATAAATCCCTCTGTTTAGTCTCAAGGCAAAGTTCTACGCAGGAGCCCCTGCAGAGTGCAGAGAGAACGCGAACGTCTGCAAAATGCTTTTCCAGAAAGCTGCAAAGGACAGGACTCAACTTGCAGTACATTAGGTCTGCTTGGGTTCATTGGATACAGCATGTTTCCCTGACCCATTTAATTATTTGATCACGTTGCCTGCACATGCAAGCTTGAGGTCCAGTCTCCTCTATATACAGATGCTGTCATCTCACTTGCCATTTGGCTTAAGCTGTGTCTTAGAAATGTACTTATCTTTTGAAATATGGCTGCAGTAATGGGAAGATAGGTGCTGAGTACTGGCTGACATAAAACCCTGAGTGTTGAGAAGGTTGCTTTAGAGGGATTTGAGACAGAAGTATTTCAGACAGTTTAATTAAATACCTGGGGTTTAGAGTTTGAAAGAAATATCAGCTGCTAATCAGTAAACTAGCTTTAGCACTGAATCACCACTGTGCCACTCTGAATATTCAGACAGTATACCTCTGTACAAAGGCTGAGTATATTAATTCCTTTCAAATTACACTGATTAACTCTGCCTGGTTTTAAAAGCAGTATGTGAAATACAACTGTTGGCACAGAGAGTGAATGCACTCTGATGCTACTTGATATATTTCAGAAAAAAGAAGTCTGATCAATTTAGTACAAGTAACTGAAGTTCACAGACCAGAGCATCTGTACCAGAGAGATCTCAGGAGGAAGTGGGGACCCCTGCGCTGCTGTCCAGTGTGATGCATCCATATCAGGTGGGGCACATCACAAGTGTCGCTGACATGCTGCAGAGCAGAGCCAGAATGACATGTCTTTCAGTTGTCACTTATTCCTCCAGATTCTTACCTCTGCTCAAATGGTGCCTTCAAATAGTGGAGTTGTTTTGTTAGGAGTACAGCATAAACTCGCAATGATTTCTATTTTTTTCCTCTTGTTTCATATAAGGGTGTTAAAACAGTTACTTTAGTTGTATTAACAATCAACTTTGAATTGCATATAGATAACAAAATTTTAGAAGTCCTATTTACTCCATGATTTCATCCCCATTCCTTAAAGAGGGCATGAGTTGGACCAAAAAAGAAATACAGTGAAGATTTTTGTAATCCATTGAAGAATTCCCTTTCTTCCATCTGCCCCAACCACATGCTCTTTGATCTCATCTTGATGACCATTCAACTCTCTGAAGGAGGTAAAACTGCAACAGAGCAGAGGATTCATCCTTTTTCTATGTAATAAAAAAAGTCCTGTGCAACTTTATATTCTACTGTAGCTTTGTACCTCTACCTCATTGTTAGCCTTTGCAGATAGAGGGCTCTCTGGCCTTCAAGTTTGTTTTAAACCTAGTTTATCAGCCACTTCAAGATGGTAAATACTTACTTCAAGTGAAATGCTTTGAGAATTGAATAATAGGAGAACTAGTGATTCTAATATGCCTATGTCACTTGTGTGTTTCAAGGAGATGATGAAGAATTATTTGACTTAGAGATGAAGGGTATTTGAGAATTGGAGGTGGGGAGTTCAGGGTAGGGTGGTTTTTTGTTTGTTTGTTTTTTAATTGGGATCTTGCAAGATGCTTTTTAGATTGCCTTTTGTCAGGACCTACCAGTTAAGGAAATGTTAAGCTAGGGATCCTTTTAAAAAAATTTCAACATGACAGCAGCCTTGGGAACTCTAAGGCAGAAGCTAGTGGAGCTACCAAGCCATTTTTGCATCAGAAGTGAATAAAATCTGGATGTAATTCCATGGATGTTTTTTCTTGCAGAAGAGTTCGTTAAGAATTGCCCATCCCTTCTGCCAGAACTCCTTGCTCTCTAAGAGTGATGTTTCATGAGACAGCTGAGCTATTCAAATGACTTTTTGCAGCTGAAAGTAGCAGTCTCAGTCCTAGCCTTGTGATCTTACACCCCTTTCCTAGTTAGTTTTCACCCAGTTCAGTGTGCTGAACTGGCTTGTGAGGGGTCAAGTGTGTGCACACAGTAGGGGGGAAGGGGAGAATGCCTTTCTGACAGCAACAGTTATATTGGGCTTGAACTCTCTTGAAGCATTGCCATCAGTCACACTGCAGCTGTTGGTAAGCCTTTACTGTAAACTGAGTCAGTGGGGAGAATTACTGCTGTGACCTGTTTGCAGTGTGGCTTGTAGGTCTGCCTGCCCACAGAGGGTACAAGGAACTGCAGTGCAGAACTGGGAACCAGCAGCAAGGAGTGAGGAATCCAGGGTGGGAACTTCTTAAACCAGCTTTGAGAGCAGAGCTGGGTTGGGGAACTACACCCTCTGTGTCAAAAGAGAAAGACATCTATGCTAACCTGCTCAGAATTACAAAGGGTGTGGATTCATAATCCACTTAAACTGATATGAGTGCTGGCTGCCATCAAAAGGGGCAGTACTGCCTGCCTCAGTCCACATCTTCCCAAGTTCTTCCATATGGCAATACCAGCATTTACGTGAACATGCCTTGAGCTGCATCAGGCAGCTGCTTTGGCTAAAAACTGTTCCTTTCTTCTCCCTCGGCAGATGAGATTTCAACCAGAGCAGTTACCTATCTTTTAGGTGACACATAGGATCAAGTTATAGGGGTTTTCTTGTCTCATTTCACAGTGGTTTTCCTTTGACCTGAGAGAATTGATGGACAAGTTTTTAAGCCTCTCCATCTTGTGGTTTACAAGTTTATGGTCCCCAGCTATTTGCTTATCTGGTCTCTTGGCTTTGTAGGAGGAAATGTGTGAGTGTGCTTCAGTGCACAGTCTGTCTGACATAGCATAACCTTGCCTTCACCAGCTGCATGACTTAAGGTGCTAGACTTTGTACTGACATGTACCTATGCCTAAATCTGCATGGTCTTGCACTCACCCAATTTTTGAAAGCCAATGATAAAACTGAACTATATGGTATTAAATCCGTATGTATGAATGTACCAGCCAACAAAGCTAAGGAGAAGGTAATAGAGAGGGACCTGTTTCAGTCCATGGAACCAAACAACAGACTACAGTGAGCTCATTAAATTCCTGTCTCTGGAGAAGAGAAGAAAAGAAAACAAAAAAGGTTTTTATTATTCTAGAAAAGATGCTAACTTTTCAAAGTTGAAAGAAAGCTGTGACCAAAACCTGTTGGAAGATGCAAAAAAATTTGCTTGATTGAAAAAAAGAAGGGGAATTATTTAAGACATTCTAATGAGTGGTCAAAAGCACAACTGTGAAAACAGACTCTATAAGGCATTTGACTTAATATTGCATCACAGCCAGATTTTTAAAATGTTAGTCCTCTGCAGTGTCAACAAAGCATGTATTAAAAACATTTAGAATCTCAGACTAAATGTTAGAAAGAAGTCAGCATCAGAGTGATATATTTCTACCGAAATAATGTAGAGATATTTTTATACAGCATTGAGCTGCATAGTATTTTTATGAGCAGCCTGCAAATAAGTGCAAAATTGTTGTGGTACAAATTTGCAGGTGATGGATATTGGTGAGGAATTATATTGATGAGGAAGGTGGAGAAATCTCAACTGATTTATTGATTGACAGCTTGAGCACATTCAAATAAAATGTTTTCTCTTTCTGAAGTATGGCCTTGCTTTTTATCTTAAAGAATATAAATTCAGCTTATTTGCTGGAGAATGATAGCTTGGAAAGCCTTTTTTTGTTTTTTTGTTTTTGTCTAAGGAATAGGGTCTTACTGGACAAACCAGTGTAATATGAGCACCACCACTGGCTGTGCTGGCAAAATTTGTTGATTAAATGAATATATGTGTATCTTCATCCTAAAAAATAGAATGGGGGTGCCCACTCTGAACCCAGAAATGGCAGTGATAGCAAATTTCAACTTTAGCCAATATAGTTTACTCTGCTTGGAGAATTAATTTTGGTTATACCAGCACAAGAACTCTTAAATGGTTTGTAATATAATGCTACCCTGCAAATACAGCAAAATTCCTGTTGTAAGGTGGTGAGGATAAAAGTAGAAATATGATCTTGTTTATAAACAAGGCAGCAATGATGGGAAGAAAGAAGTGATTTTTATCTTTGTATATGCTGTTAGGGAGAACGATATTGAAATGTTGTCACTAATTCTGATCTGCTCTGAAAAAGATGCTGGAAAATTGGAGAGGGTTCAAAGGAGAGAGAGTGATGTATTTGAAGGCTTAAAATTACTCCCCCACCATCACCACATGAGGAATTCCCCCTGTTCACTTCTATCAAAAAGGATGACTGAGAAACAACTTGGTTAGTATTCAAGTACCTTAACAGGGATGATAGTTACTGGTTGATAAGGGGCCTTTGTAATCTCACAGACTGATACAGAACAAAATAATAACTGGAGACTGGGGCCAGTTGCTTAAATTAGACAGCAGCCCCAAATTAGATAACTTCAGCAGCTCCTTCCTGCTGTGCTGGTACAGCTTTTTGAAGGATACAATGAACTGTGAAAATGATTTTTTGGGGTTGGTTTTTTTTTTTGGGGGGGGGGGGTCCTAAACCAGGTTGGCTTTCCTTTATTTTGTTTTCTTACAAGCTAAAATGAAAACTCTTAAATAGGTGAAATACCTCATTCATTTCAATATAATCCACAAGTACTTTAATGGTTTAAAGTTGAAGTTGTTCCCTGGTTAGTATGATTTACTCTAGCTTGATCCATTTGCAAGGGTACTATGCAGGGAAAAGTGGCAAGATTTAAAGGAGTCAACAATTAAAAATAATTTCAGGAACTTGGCTTTTTTTCCTTCATGAACCTAGGTTTTAGGGGGGAAAAAGAGGCAGGTGCTGGAGAAATGGAAGATACCTGGAGAGAAAGACACTATATGCAGCCAGTCCCTGTCTGTTCTTACACTTAATGACCATTAACACTTATTTGGGTCGACCGCTCACAGCTAGTGTACTATTTATCTTTGATTTACGTGGGAAAAAGTGTTTATAGCAAGAGAGATGAAAATGTATCCTTATATGATTTTTCCTACATTTCCCTTTCACTTTCCCTTCCAAAGATGACTGATAATGAATTAATTCATTTACTTTTAAAAAAAAAACATATTTTTTTCTCTCCAGCTAGCGTATAACTGAAGTTTTCCAAGACTTCCTTGTCATTCATGAATATATTTGTATTACAGAGCATATTTACATTTCCTTACTTACCCCTGAGCAGACAACTGTTTCAAGAATTCAAGCTGCTTCAAGTAGCAGTACCTTGGAGTATCGAGCCACTGTTAATCTGGAAAGATGTATCAGGTGGAACTCCACAGGGCTATCTTGCATCTCTGTTATTACACAATATTTTCATCAATTATTTGAATGTATGCTTATTACATTCACAGATGATGCTAAACCTGTATGCTGTAGAGGCCAAGATTAAAATTCCAAGTGATCCTGACCATTTGAAGTGTTTGAAATGAATAGAATGCAATGCAGTGGGTATGGAGGCTTTGCTACAGAGGTATAGTCAAGAACAAGATGTAGAATAACTGGCTAGACAACAGTTCTTCACTAAAGGAGCTAGGTTTTTAGTGGACCACAAACTAAGCATAAGCCAACAATGTTGCGATGCTGAAAGAAAAATGCAGATACTCTATTAAGAGAGAAATTGAGATCTCAGCTTGAATATTGTGTTTGCTTTTGGGCATATTTAAAGAAAGATTTGAGGTGAGGGGAGGAAGACCAGAAAAGGAGGTTGGGAGTAAGCTATCCAAGCTCCAGAAAACATGACCTGTGTTGCAAGATTGAAATATTTGTGTTGTTTAATCTGAAGAAGAAAAGGCTGAAAGGAGATGTAGAATGCATAAAGTAATGAACTGTATTCATCAGGGTCCAGATTGGAGCAGGGGAGACTTTAGGTGCATCTTCTCTGATGACTAGCCTCTGTGAAGTAAATTAATGTGTGCAGTCTGTACCTGCAGGGAATTTTAAGAGTAGGGTAGACAAACATCTTCCCAGACTAGCAGAAGGCATCTGGGTCTTTGAAGGATGATGGAGAAATTAATTAACTGCATCTTAGGGTCCCCTCTTGAACTGTGTTTCTGTAGCTGTGGGAAGGATTGGGGATTTTTTCCTTCATTTTCTATAAAAGTGTGTGTGACAATGGAATAAAATAGGTTAGATTTGATCTAGGAAGGTAGGTTGAGTGCAGTTTGAGAAAATTAGTTGAACTAAAGTGTGATTAGCCTGATTGTTTTTATAAAGTAATTAAATCTGTAGCTTTAATCAGAAAGATGCAAATTCTTTGATGGAAGGAGAAACAAAGGGGTGAGGACTTCTAATCTGATCAGAGAAGTTGACTTTAATACAGATGAATTGAAAGGCTGGGCCTCTTATAAACGAGGTAAACTTAGATGAACAATCTGGAGGGAGAAGTGTTACCACCTGATTTGGTTAAAGCTACTCGGAAGGTGGTGGCTCTATAAGCAGAGGCTCACTGGTGGCCTGGTCTAGAAGTGGACAGATTTGTGGCCCCTTATCTTCAGAGGCTGCCAGCTGATACGGATACCTAAGTCCACAGGAACATGAGAGGTAAGCTCTATGGTGCATCATCTGCTGCTTTTCTTGTACCTGAAGACTTGGTTATACTGGGAGTTTGTTTTACCAGCATTCAGAATTGTGACTGCATGAGTTCAAGTCCCTGTTACAAAAACAATAAAAATGTGGTTTGCACTGATGTTGTTTCAGGCATAGTGGAAGTAACAGCATTGACAAGGACATTCTCAAGTTTGTTTGTGCTGCTGGAAGCTACTGGTAGTTAAAACCTAAAATGAACCCCTAAAGCCTAATTCTTCTATGCTTGCAGATATTTCATTGTGTAAAAAAGTTACAGCAGCTTATTGCATAGTTTGTGTCTGTCTTTTGCTGTGTTACTGTAACCTCATTTGGATATTTAAATAATGTACAGACTCTGGTTTTTCCTAGTGACTTGATCCACAAGATAATTCAGTGTTATTTTAAACAATTTTTGGAAATGGGTTTCTCTAAAGTTCACATGCTTCTAGCCAATGATGTGTAAGGCAGAGCCCTTGCAAGGGATTGTCCTGTAGAAAGCTCATAGGCTTCTTAGAGTGCACACTTTCTTCGGGTCCTGCCCTGTGGAAATAGGATTTTCTTTCTATCATTTATTTGCCTAGGACTCTGCTTAAGGATCTAGGTCTTTGGGGATTTGTGCACAAATAAAATTTTGCACCTCGACCCTTATTCGTGTCTAGCTTCGTAAGCTTAGCTGTTGAGATATTTGCTGATAGTCTGTTCTTTTAAAACAGGCTGTGGAATAAACGAAGTCATCCATGGAAAACTTTGAGCTGTGTAGAAGGTGATGATTACTGAGTGGACAGAAGGTTCGCAAGGTGTATTAGAAGTGCCTCTGAAAACATTAGTCATTGTTACCAAGCAAAATACTTAAATGAGAGTGTGAAGTGATAGGAATGAGAATGAGCAAGTGTTACAGCCAAACTAAAACCTTAATTTTCACTGGGCTGAAATTTCTCTGGTTTCGCTCATGCTTGGATGTTGTTGGGAGAGGGATATCTCTTCAACTGGAAGAAAAATCCTTTCATGTTGTTTTTCTCTTAAATTAAGATCTTCCACTGTAGGCTGGCAGCCTGGGACTGTGGGCTTTTGGTTATGCATTTGATTTTCTTATAATTTCTCATTCAGCTGTCCAGTTTGACTATACATTCACTTTGTTACTGAGTTGAAATTAGTCAAAACAGAGACTCTTAGCAGCAAGATCAGAAAAAGGTCTCATTTTAAGACAAGGTGAACTTTACTGTGTGGCCTGGTATCGATATTGAAGTGTGTTGTGTCCCTTCTCTTAGCCTGTGTACTGGTGATTTCATTAAATCTTGCTGAATGCAGGGAGTGTGTAAGGTTCATGTGAGAATTTTGTGGACTAATTTTTTAGTTTTGCAGCAGTTGAGCTGGAGGCTTAGTCTCATTAAGTGTTTCTTCATTTGCCAAAGTTGGTTTTATATTTTTTCCTTCCTTTTTTTTTTAAACCACATTATATATTGATATAGGTTCTTCTTTAATTGCAAATGAAATATGAGTAACAACAGTATTTTAGGCTAAGTGAATATTCCAGATTTATGATATATTTCAGCTGTTCAAAGTAGATTAAAATCTGTACTCCTTTGGGCAGTACTCGACAAAGAGGATAGGTATGCAGAAACAAAGTACAGTTGCTCTGAAGCCTATGTTATGCTGTATGTGGAAAGCCTGTCCATTGAGGAGGGAACCCTCATCTTTTATTTACAAAGTGTAATTTGCAGATTTTCAATACAGTAGCTAGTGAAATCTGCAGCAAGGGTAGCCTTTGTTTTCAGCAGAGAAAACAATGCTTGCAGTAAGCATGTAAAAGTTCTTCTCTTTAAATGTAAAGCCTCTTGCACTGGCCAAATGGAAGGCAAGGCCTTCACAATTGCAGGGACTGCTGTATAGAGAGGGATTATAATTCTTAACACCAGAGCCTCTTGCAGTATCCTCAGAGGTAGTACGGTTTTACACTGCCCCTTACTGGGGCTCTCTCATGGTGCAAGAACTAAAGGAGATCTGGATGCCCCAAAATTTGCTCTATTTGGGGTTTTTGCATTTTTTTTTTCTCCCCGAGCTATGAGCCAAATAAAATACGGTGCTCTTCTTGTGTGTCAAAATGGATTATTTATATTAAAAGTTATTTTACACTTGATTTTAGTATTTCTTGATGTTCAGATGTTTCATTATGTCCTTCAGGTTTCTTTGAAATCTTCTTAGGGAGTTTGATGATCGTGGTGTTTGATACACATCCAAACTGGTGGAAGCCATGAAAGCTTTGAATGAACTCGGATTTGTCTTTCATTTTAAACTAGCGACCAATAGGTATGACTTTGGGCCACATTGGCACTACATTGCCATTCATGACAGATTAAAAGATCTGAAAGAATGAGGAATTAGAATCAAGAGGGAATGCAGCCTGTTATTCCTGGGAAGTGAGATAGACCTGAGTTCACTAGACAAACTTAAAACAACTTCACCGTTTGGCTTTGTTTGCTAAGAATATTCTTCTCTGTAGAATTGAGGACATTTTGTTTAGCTAAATGGGTTACTTGGGTAGAATGTTAATCGGGGGAGAAACAATGCTGTGAATTTTTCAGCTTTAAACTGAAAGGTAACTGAGTTGACTAATCAGTTCTGTTCCCTTGGCATGTGGCACTAGCAGAGATTTTATTTAGGACTTACTTTTCTATCTTACAGTACTGACATGGAGTTAAGTTGGTGGAGTTTTGGTATGTAATGTGAATCTCCTAGTATTCTGTAGAGCCTAATGAATTACCATTTTGTTGTGTAGAAGGAAGCTTTGAAGTGCTTTTAACTGGTTGATGCAATCAGTTGTATTTCAAAATTGAGCTTAAAAGTATAAAATGTCCTCATAACTTATTGAACATTAGGCTTATTTTGTATGACAGCTTTCATCTTTATATCTGTTGTACTTTTTGGGGGAGGGCTTTTCAATGTTATCTGAAGTGCAGTAGGTATTGGGTGGGAATCAAAAAAACAGAATACTAACCTGGCTAGATTCCCAGCTCCTCTTGTGATGCACAGTTAAGTACCCCATTGTAGGAACTAATTACTCAGGTTAAAGGATTTGTGAAAATGCTTAAATGCTTCTTGACAATCTGGCTGTATAACCATACAGTACAAAGTTTTAAAACTGGTGATTCTTACTGGGCTTAATTTGATGAAGAAAAATGTCTGCTGGGGCATGGAAAAAAGGCAGCAAAAGTAGCCTTGTTACAGACAGCTTCCCTTTGCTTACTGCTAGAAAGTCTTTCTGTGCAAAAACTACAAGCTGCTTTATAGAGTGATGATGGCAATGGACAGAGTGTGAGGGGTTTGTGGCTGAATCTTCTGGTGAGGAGGAGTGACTTGTGATGCTCTGGTGGTCCATGGACTTAATAGGGAAAAGTACAAAAATGTCCAGGAGAAAAATACATTTATTCTGAGATTGCTCAAGATTCAGGAACTGGTACTCTAAGGAAGAAATACACCATTAAAGCATTAATGAAGAGTGTTTTCCTTAACTTGTTGACCCAATAGCCTGTTAGCCCTTGTGGACTGCTTCATCAGGCTTTTCAGAGACCACATTCTAATAGGACAACTTGGTTTGCAAACACTGTTTCATTTGGCTGCACAGAACAACTCTGAGTCACTTTGGCCTCACGGCCTGCATAATTTGTGAGTTAGTCTATAACTAATTGCTATGAAGAATTCCTGTAGTCTAAAGATTGTAGTCACAAGAATCAGTCTCTTCTAAGACACCTGCATTTGGATGTTTCTAACTAATGACTAGCACTTTTTTCAAGTACATAAAACTACCCTTTTAAATGGGCACAATTATCAGAAATGTTATTGGTGACAGTTTGTGAGAGTTCCAGCACTAAATGGTGGTATCTCAAGTTCTCTAATCTGAGGTGGTCTACTCCATTTCCAAAAAGGTTTCCTGAATGACTGTCAATCTTCCCAGGTCTACCAAAAATTTAATGTTGTTGAATGTTATAAGTGTGTTTCTGCATGTGCTCTCAAAGGCCAGCATTTTGAATGCCCAAATAAAGAGAAGAAAGGTTGAGATACTGATATTTATCAAATGAATTGTGCTCAGTAACCGTGTCTAAGGAACTCTGACTTCAAAAAAAGCTATGGAGTCAGAGAAAGGTTAGCTAGCCCTTGTTAATCTAAACTCTTTTATCCTGCCTAATGAAGGGAAGCAACATCATAAAGCTAATCTGAAGGCTGGAACTGTCAGTACTATTACTAATTTTTTTTATTTTTTTTTTAAAAAACCAAGACTGAATGAATCATGAAAAATAAATTAATTATAACCTGATTTTGTATCCCATGCAGGTTTTCTCAAGTTCTGGAAGTAGCAGGGCATTTGGTTGCTAACTGACCTGAAAGTTGTGCTCTACCTTGGAAAGATCTGCAGTGGGAGACATTCACCTTCACATACCCCACAGTTCTCTGCATCAGAAGAAAGGAACTTCATGTGCAAGAGTGGTTCAAGATGATGATGTAATGTTGATAACACTGAAGGTCTCCCAAGAATAACTGATTTTGTAAGAGGCTTCTCCCTCCCCTCCCCCCTTCCTTTTTTTTTTTTCTTTTTCTTTCTTTTTTTTTAATAACTTCCTCTCTCAGAAACTACAAGCAAGATGCCAGCCAAGACACCCATCTACTTGAAAGCTGCTAACAATAAGAAAGGGAAGAAATTCAAACTAAGGGATATCTTATCTCCTGATATGATCAGTCCACCACTTGGAGATTTTCGTCACACCATACACATTGGAAAAGAGGGACAACATGACGTTTTTGGAGACATCTCCTTTTTGCAGGGCAACTATGAGCTATTGCCTGGAAATGAAGGAGAAACCAGAGTTAGCCAATCTGGTGGCCACAATGAATTCTTAAGGGCAAACAGCACTTCTGAATCCATGTTTACAGAAACTCCATCGCCAGTGCTTAAAAATGCTATTTCCCTTCCTGCCATTGGGGGTTCTCAAGCCCTTACACTGCCCTTACTGTCACCAGTGACATTTAATTCAAAGCAAGAATCCATCAGGTCATCAAGAAATGCTAGGCTTAGCTGTGAGCCAGTAATAGAAGAAAAATTGCAGGAGAAAAGTAAGCAGATGGAGGATGGAGAAACATACAAAGATGACATATGGGAGCAAAATGGTTCTTCTTCACATTTTACTAATGGTAGAGACAGTCACTCATCCAGCTTTTCTGAACGATGCACTGATTGGCAAACAGTTGATTTATTTGATGACAGTCAACTTTCACATGAACTAACCGAGACAAAGACTAAGTCAGAAGAATCCCTTTCAGATCTTGCAGGCTCTCTTCTCTCATTACAACTTGACTTGGGACCTTCACTTTTGGATGAGGTCCTCAATGTAATGGACAAGAATAAATCTTAGAACTGGTACTCCCTTGTTTCTTTACAAGTGATTCACTTAAACAAAAACAAACAAACAAAAAATAGTCCGAAAGTAGAGACACTTAAAAATCAGCTGTATTTGCAGTTGTTTGACGGGTTTTCTAAAAATATTCTTAAAATGCTATTTTTTTACCTATTGTTTTTCATGATTTTTATTACACTAAATTCGCATAGCAGGAAGCTAAATTTTAATAAGTTTTCAGAAAATATAGAAAGTTTTTAAGTACCAGTATTAATGATCAGAAACTTAAGAAACAGTTTGAGGATGATACCGATTGTGACATTTGGTTAGTTCACTTCTATGGGCTTCTGAATATATGAGAATCTCTAAGTGTCAGAAAGGAGACTGATATTAATTATTCACTTTTATAAATTATTATGACATCACTTTACATGTAGGCCTCTTTCTAGAACCTTGTGTTTGGGGGTTTGATAGTGTTTTTCTTCATTTTCTATAGTACCATTTCTGTTATAACTTCACTGTAACTGCTTTCTTGGTCTTATACTACCACTCTATATTCAGATGTGAACAGTTTGAAGGCTTTTTCAGCTTGAACACCTGGTCCAGAGTCTCAGCTGCTTTAAATGAATATGCACAAATTTACACAAGTTGAGGCTTGGGCCTGACATTGTATATGAAATGATATGTTGTAAACAGGTGACACATGCAAGAAGATATGGTTAAATTATTTTAAAAGTTGAAATATATTTTTTGTGTGCATATTGGCTTTTTACTGCAGAGCCTATACATACAGTATCTCATCAAAATAGTTGCTTGGCATTATTGGTGCTCTTCTGAAAATTGTATATTTGTGTGTTTGAAAAGAAGTATGTATTGATACTCCTTGCTTTTTTTCTTCATTTATTGCCACACATGCTTAAACTTGCAACCAATTATTTTAATTTTTGAAGAAGGCACTGGTTATTCACAATGCTTGTGATATGTGCTGCAACAGCCAATGTTTTGGGAAATGTGGATCCTTTAATACAGTACCTACATGGATTGCATAGATATCTTGTGCAATACAATAAAAAAACCCTTTAAATTGCTATGTCTTTGTCATTCAGTACATAGCCTCACCAAAACACAAAGTTTTGTTTTCTGCTATAATGAAACAGACTGCAGTAGAGTTGCAGAAATATGGGACCAAGGGGCAGATCAATTCTGCTATCTTAATTCAGTTGACTTCTCCGATTCATTTTACTTCCCAAGTTTTTAAGGGCAAACTCCAAGCAGGTAGGACCCTCTAGGATATACACTGATTTTAAGTAATTGGAGACAAGAGACTAATACTTTGGTCCTAGTGAAGTTAATGGCAAAGCTCCAGCAGCTTTCACTGGAGTCTTTAGGTAAAATCCTGACACCGTTTGTAGACTATTCTTCATTAGATAACCACATTTATCTGTATCTTCCTGTCAGAACATGTAGGTCATGCTGATTTAATGTATATTATATTTATCCTTAAAATTTCTGGGGAGTCAATGCCAACTAATTCCATTCTTTCAGTGTGTTTTGGGAACATAGTCATTACCCCTGTTTCTGGTTAAGCACTTATATTAATGTGCATTAATGAGACATCCTGTAAATGAGGAACTGAGATGTAGAATGGTCAAGAAGTGTGTTTATTTTTAAGAAAATGCTTAATTGCCTTCTACTTCGTATTCTCTGTGTATAAGCCTGGATCAAATTTCCAGTGCATTCGTGATCCAAGAAGAATGGTGGTTCTGTGACTATAGTGCTTTTTGTATTTTAGAAAGCAGGTTCAAGGCTCTACTTGGCCACATGTTTCTTGTGGGACCTGGGGATTTAGAACCTAATGAGAATTTAGGCCAAAACTTTCACTGGAAAAATCTGTCAGTCATTAGCATAGGGAAAGTTTGGGTGAAATGGTGAATTAGACATTTTCTTTGTAGACCAGCTTCAAATACCATGATTAGAACATTAAAACTATTTGCTGAATGAAAAGTCATTATCTTGCAGGACTTTTCAGGTAAGTATTCTCTAGAAAGCAGAAACAGATTCTTACAGAGCTATTGCAGTTGTGTTATTTTTGCTTTGTCATGTTTTATACTTGATTTCCTGGTTTAGTTTGCCAAAAAACGTCTCACTGTTGCAGGAGGGTTTGGTCTGTATTATCTTTCCTATGTGATTGCTCTTCTAAATTTGTAAATCCTTAGGTCTTGTGATGAGGGTGGGTGGTCTGAACTAAAATAATAGTCATTGCTCCAGGCAAAAAGAACTACAGTGTTGTGAAGGAGAACCTTTGCTCAAATCAAGAACAGGAATTTTACTCTGGCAAAGTAGATTTCATATTTCTTTAAAGCCTTCTTGTTACTTCCCTCAGAAGCTGGATCCATGGATTGTTCAGACCTGCTCATTTACATGTAAAGACCTAGAAGATGCAAAGTTGAAATGTGCTCAGCTTCTGTTCTGATGTGGTCTTCTGTAAAATACTGCTTTGTGTAATCTGATCTGGCAACTCAGCTGCTACAATACAGCTTGTCAGATCAAAACCTTGAATTTCTGGTTTGTGAGAAGTTCTGCCTTCCTGAAGCCTTGATAAAATTCTTAATGGAAAGCAGTCTTTCTAAGGGGGAGTTAACATGGTAATTTCTTGAAAACCAAGATACTGCTGCAAGTTGGCCTTCTCGATGGAACAGAGGACTGGAAGGAGTTGCCTTGGGTATGGCATCAATTTTCTGTGGCCCTGGGGAAAAGTATGCTAACTATACAACTGCCCAGAAAGTTCTACAGATGCTTCAGAAGAGTTTCAGTATGCCAGGACACAATTCCCCATCTCTTCTATCTGGAGTAGTACCGTGAAGACCTAAAGATGTAATCTAAAGGTGCCAGAGGAAGAAAGCAGAAGCCATAAAGCACATTCCTAGTTCCTACATGAGTATTTGCTAAATTCCTCATCTGTACAATCCTACAACCTGGGCTATGCACAGTACAATACAAAAACATACCAAAAGTCCAATAATCATCCAACTCAAGAACACTTGAACCCCTTTCCCAGTTCCCCTGCCAACCTAACTGAAGTGATCAGTATTGTGCTGAGGATGTCAGTGGGAAGTAAAGAGCAGGTCAAATGCTGGGAAGTGCACAATCCCACATTGATCTCTGCCTTTTTCTAACAAGGACCAAATCCAATGCCCTAGAGGAAACTGCAAAACAACCCTCCAAGCTAGTTCACAACTGAAGGATGGAGAGCAGCCTGACAAAGAGGCTAGCAGGAACCCTGAGACAGGGGTTTGACGGAAACACAGTTTGTCCAAACACATAGATTCTTTTGAAAGTCCCTTGTATAATTACATTAAATAATCAATGACTTCCACAGCAACCTTACTTTCCTCCCCACATTGACAAAGCTACATTAATAAAAATTGCTCATCATTGACATTTGCTTGAATTCACACTCTTGAAATGTTAATGTACTGAAGATATCCATTTCATTTCACCTGTTTACCCATACCACTACAAAGTGTATACAGGACAGAACCACCTGGATTTGCTGGCAAATGTGTATAAATAACTGTACAGTATGGGAACATGACAGAAAAGGGCAGAAAATAATAAAAAAAAATAATCTGAAGAGAGTCATAAACAATACCTTGTTAAAGGATGATTTTCCTTTGTAGTCCTTTTTGCATTTACTAGTGTTAACAAGGAAGCTAGTTATCAGGGTTAGGGCTGAAGGATGCTCTCTAATTTGTATAGGAAATTCTCAATAAGCAACAAGAATAGGCTGAGGCCAAGTTTCAGAAAAACATAGGAGGTATATAAGCTCAAAATTTTTTTCATTCCTGCTAGAATTAGTGAGAGAAGGGACACTTCAGGTGGCTGCCTTTTTGAGAATGTCAATCATGACCAGAATTGGAAGCAGCTGTTTGATTTGTCAAATATAAATAACCCAGATGAAAGCCTAGCAGGGAAGGTGTTGGATCCAGCATAGTGAGGCCAAATAAAGTTTGGATGATGCAAGAAGAAGCTAAGAAAGAAACACATTGAACTTTATTCCAAGGAAAGAAATTAATGGTTGTTGTAAACAAATTAATTAAATTAGTAGTGACCTAACTGTTCTACTTGCATCCATTTGCTTTTCATATTAACATGAAGTACATTAGTACATCTGTTTCCTATAAATGCTTTCATTTTATGTTTTTTTAAAGAGGTTTACTCATTCAAATGCAAGGCTGGATTCTTCACTCACTGCTTCTCTCTAGTTAACATTTTACAAGTGCTAGAAAATCAAGGAAATGCCCAATACTTTCTGTTTACTTTTGAATATTGTAAGCTATTTTCTCCTTACAACAATTATAAGAGGACTGATTTTCTTCTGGAATAAGTTAATATCACTCCAATAAAATCACAAATTCTGATTTATACCAGAGTATTCCCAGAGAGAAATAAATTTCCCAGAATATTTACACCAGAAAGAATATTCTTTTTTCACAGGTAAATTGCTGCATGACTCTACACATTCTTAAGCTATTTCTTTTCCTTGTTATCTAAGACAATTCTTTCTTAGTTTGTGCTCAGGGAAACTAGGACTTTAGCTTTGTGGATGGGTGACTTTTAGTCTGTGCTATGTTTCCTTGGCTTCTTAAGATATTCCTGTGTTTAGGAACCTTTCTTCTATTAGAACCTCCTGTCAGGGTGCCACACAAGTTGTGGCAGAGGTGGAGACCAGCACTCCTACGGTATCACTAGGGCAGGAACTGAAGGCTCTGGGCTGAGCCGAAATGGGGCTTCTGAGCCCACAGACAGGGGTGGGGTCCCACTTGAGAACCCTGACACCTCTGGCAGATTTTTGTGGGCAATACTTTTAACCTGAGAGATGCAGCTCAATTTTTATGTTCAGTAAGCCATAGTCACAGAAGCCATCTAACACACAATTAGATTTTGGTTCAGTACAAATGAAGGAGCCTTGGGCTGTTCCCTGTTTGCTGCATAGGATGGAACCATCCAGCAAAGAAAAGTCAAAACCATTTGCTCATTTAGCAAATTGCTAATGCCATTCCAGGGCACCTAACTGCCTTATTAAAAAATGCTGCAGTTTTACAAGGCAAAGTGCTGATCAGTAAAACTACTTCTCAAGAAGAAAGTTGCTCCCACATATTGCAGAAGTAGCTGTATTTTGGTAAAATTCACACCAAGTTAGATACCACATGTCAGCAGTTATCCAAGTAGATTTTTTGCCAGTCCCTTCTTGCCTCCTTTCAGCTGTAAGTGCTTTCAGGTCACAGTCCCCAAATGTTCCCCAGAGATGGTCATATTACACTGTAAGATACCATCTCATGCACTTTTGAAAGATTAGTGGTTCTGGACCTTTCCTTGCTTCTTTACAGACTTGTCCATATATACAAAGTCAGATCAGTTGCACCTAATGAAAGCACATCAGGCCCAACCCAGAGCCAGAACTAGTTGCAGTGGAAACCACTCACCATATTTTGGTCCCCAGGAGCTATCTGTTGCAATGTCAACTGAAGTCATACCGACCAGCTGGGAGTCCTGGGAGGAGACACCCAGGAATGGGCCCATCACTGGGAATGTGAAGAATAATGCCATCTGTTTTGCCAAACACATATCTGGAGGATCTAGACCCAAGAAGGATCATGGCTAGCCCCTCAAGATTCATCTTCAGGAAAGTCATGGGGAATGACAGCTGCCCTCAGTGTGCAAGTATATTAGCTCTACCATCAATTGTGTTCTTGGCCAGGAAGCAGATGCAGGATTTGATTACAAGGGATATATGAGTAGGCATAAGGCAGAAGCCTTTGTTCAAGACAGTTCCAGTCTTCCAAGGCAGGGGAGCAAGGTCAAAGCAATGGGTGACCAGAGAGACAACAGGTCACTGGGGAGCAAGAGTGGAGGAGAAGCAGGAGAAACGTCCAGGAACAGGTCTAGTTGGAAGACACAGGACCAAGAACCTCACATGAACAGCACTGCTGCAGATT
Source organism: Buteo buteo (assembly GCF_964188355.1). Lineage (NCBI taxonomy): Eukaryota > Metazoa > Chordata > Aves > Accipitriformes > Accipitridae > Buteo > Buteo buteo. Next base: position 25,645,291 of record NC_134182.1, read on the forward strand.
AAGAGTCCTGCCTTATGAACTAATTTGTCAACTGCAAAGGTTTTGTTTTAATTCCTCTGGGCACGCTTACAGTTCCCAGGTGCTTTGCCAAAAGGGACCTCTGGCTCTCTGGACTGTGCCTTTTGCCATACACGGGTTAGTTGTGACTGTCATGGTCTGACCAACATCAGGTTTCCACCTGGCGTGCAGAAGCTTCCGACATCCAACAATTTTACACTGCCAGGACACTGTCCTCCCATCTTCCTCCTCCCAGGCTTATGTTGCCTGAATCCCATGGCAGAATTTTTGAAGAAAATGAGACACAGTCATGGAAATTCAGTAAAGTTAGGTTAGACCAGGCTCAACCCCTCCACCTGGCCCAACAAATGTTAAATAGTCATGTGTCAAATTTCAGAAAATGCCTTGGGGGTTATAAATCTGAACTACAGTCTTAGGTAGTAGAGTAACTTTGTGAGAATTATTTCCCAGGATAGAAGATATCTCCACTGATCTTTCATAGTGTCTATAAACACAGCTTCACCAGGGAATATTTAGCTTGGCTTCCCCCCTCATCTTGTGGGAAGAGGTACTTTTCTAGGTCTACAACAACACAGATCAGTGTCACAGGAACGTAAGAATAGCTGTACTGGATCACATCAGACTCCATCTAGCCAACATCCTGTTACCCAAGACTGAATGCCCAGGGAGGAGTATTGGGCATAGAAGGCTGTTGGGTTGATGAGGCATAATTTTCCCTTTGTACATGCAAACTGACAACTCCCAGTCACCTTCTTGTCCTTCATTTGTTTCAAAATGGTTTAAAGGATTATTTGCTCCCTCACCTTTCCAGTGATTGTGGTGGGGCTGACAAGATCCTCCTTTCCCTTCTTGAGGATAGAAGTGACATTTAATTTCTTCTAGTCCACAGGAACCTCTCCTGATCACCATGACCTTTCAAAGATTATCAAGAATGCCCTTGCAACAACACTGGCACTTTTGGTTGCATGCCATCAGGCCCAATGGATTTGTATATATCCATTTTGTTTAAATATTCCCTAACCTGATCCTCCTCCATCCAGGGTAAGCCTTCCTTGTTTTAGATTCTCCCACTGGTCTTGGGAACCCAGGATGCCTGAAGGCCAGTCTTACCAGTAAAGAGCATGGTGAAGGAGGCATCAAATACCTTAGCCCTTTCCACAACCTTTGTTACCAGGTCCCCTGCCTCTTTCAGCAGTGAGCACACTGCTTCCCTACTGTGCTCCCTATTGCTGCTGATGTACTTGCACAAGCCTGTCTTGTTGCCCTTCACATCTCTCACCATCACCTCACATTCAGTTCGACGGGATATGGCTTTCCTAACCTTGCCCCTACATGCTTTGACAGTGTTTCTATATTCCTCTTCAGTCAGTGGACCCAGTTCCCACCTCTTGTATGCTTCCTATTTATATCTGAGTTTAGTCAGGAGCTCCTTGTTCATCCATGCAGGTCTCCTGCCACTTTGCTTGATTTCCTTCTCATTGGGATGGACCTTTCTTGAGCTTGGAGGAGGTGATACTTGAAAATAAACCATCTCGCCTGGATCCCTCTTCTCTCCAAAACTGTATCCCGTGGGATTCTTCCAAGCACATCCCTGACAGGTTAGTCTACTTTCCTGAAGTCTAGGGTTGTGATCTTGCTTTTGCCTGGCTCCCTCCTCTCAAGATCTGGAATTCCACCATCTCATGGTCACTACACTACAACCAAGGCTGCCTTCAATCTTCAAATCCCCAACTGGTTATGATCCATGTGGACTAAAAATGCATTATATGTTATAGCATGGGATAAGCTCTAGGTTACTCCTTAGCTGCCTACAGATATCATGCATACTTAAAAAGAAAAATCTGCACCAAGAATAGTATTTAAGAAACCCATGCTCACTGCCACTATGTTTAGACAACTGGCAGAAAAAACACTTTAACTGAAAACATTTATGTTAGGCTCCTTAGACACCTATCTAAAGGCACTATCAGAATCAAAAGAAAAGATTTTAAATGCTTGGAGTCCCAAACAGCTATCATTGCCATCTATTTTATAATGTAATAACTGGATGGCTTATTTGTTTTCTAATATTTATTCTCTTTATAGGAAACAGAATTCCAGCCATTACTTTCTGTTTATGAATGATACTGTGGGATGTTAGCCCTGTCTCTCAGGGCTTCCACCTATTCCTTTTTGACAAAGCACTCTGCTGCAGTACAGAAAAATTTCTGGGGTTATATTCTTTTTTCTTCCACCTTAATTTCTAGTAAATTTTATCTGGTGGGTTGGAAAAATTGTGAGAATAGACTTACTCATGATATTTCTATTTCCTCTCCTGGCAGATACACATATCTGCAGTTCATGGTTCATGTATTTATGTTTAATCATCAAGTATTTTCGAAATTCAGAAAAGCTTCACGTCACTTGCTATTTTATCCAAACTGCTCTCACTAGAAAAATGCAGATGGAGACAAGCAATTTAACAGGCTGACTGTAAATGTTGACCTTCTGCATCTACAGGGTTGCAAGAGCTTTCACTGCATTTAGCTTATGAAATTACTTTTGAATGTAAGCCACAAATATGCTAAATGTTAACTCGGATCCTATAGTAAGCCCTATATCCTGAAGCAGTGTTGGGGAAATCCTAACCACACTAAGGATGCACACACTGAGGAATGCCATTTCTCATACTTGAAGTAACATGCTTTCCAACACTGATAGCTGTGCTTGCACTGGTACAGTGAAAGGAGTTTTCCCTAGCATTGCCAGGGCAGACAACCAAGCTAATAGGAGGAACAAAGGGAAAGGGAAAGATTACTCCAGCTACAGCATTAACCTGAACTTCTAGGCTCTCTTGGATCTAGCACAGACTTGAACTGTGGGCATGAACTTGGGCAAATCATTTAAACTCCATAGCTGAGACTGACATCTCTAGAATAAGAAAGATAACATTGTGCTTCTGTCAACTTCTGTCTGTTCTGTCAAATTAGATGAAAAAATTTGCAGGTAAATTGGAGGGCAGTGCTTAGCCTAAGAGCATTAGCTGGAGTATCTAAGGAGTACTGTAGCATGGAGCTGCAGTGCTTTACTAGCCTATAGACAACATGGTATTGTAAATATGTATGTGGAACACACTGTGTAAAGTTTCAATGATAGAGGCCTTAAAATCATATTTTCTATAAACTCCCATGAAAAACTGTATCATTTGAAGAAAAAAATCTAGGCTTTGCTCTCGGTTTGAACTATAATCAGTCGTAAGGCAATATGATTACATGACTTGGAAAAGAGGGCAAGATGGGATAGTGATGGCTTCAGGAAATCTAATATTCAGGTATTAAAAGGAAGGCATCTAATATTCAGGTATTAAAAGGAAGGCATCTAATTTATTTGTTTGGCTATTATTGTTTGTCTTTTTGGAACTGTGCTGGGGACTAAGGACTGTCTTATCCTATGTCTGGAGAGCAGTTAGAATAACCTGGCTGTCACCACAGTTCAAGAAATAATACAACACATGTCCAGCAGCAGAGGAATATTCACTGTGCCATGACATGTTAGCAGAGATGTCAGACAGAGGTCAAATTCGTGCAGAATCAGTGAAGCGTGAACAGGTGCAACCAGACCACCATGAAATAACTCTCTGGTTAACTCCTTCTAAATGAGGCATGACACTCTCTACCCTAGTGGTATTTGCAACCTTAAACCACCCTGTAGCCATGGAGTATCTGACACTATTCCTAAAGCAAGCAAGAGAAACGGACATCCTTAATAACTGCTGCATCATGAAAAATATTTATCCTATTAATATTGTGGATTGCTCGCTGCTGTGGGAGTAATCAAAGGATATTTTTGTTTCCTACTGTTATTGAATGAAAGGAGGAAAACTTAAATAGTCTGCATGTGGGGTGGCATCCTTTCATCAGATCATTTCATCAGGGTGGGAGAGAGTCGTATAGCAAGAGGATTACTTTGCACTTCATGCAACAAAAAAATGTCTCTGAGAGCCCAACACGTAGCTGTCCCACAATCTGCAGAAGGCTGTGCCATTGCTCACTAAGTCTCAGTGCCTTCACACCAACTTAAAAACCTTCTAGGCTTGTCCAGTTAACTTAGAAATTAATCCATTCAGACTGTGTTGGCATTGAGCAATGGAGACACAGGGCACACTGAGGCTAAGATCCTTCAGTGGAACAACATCAAGACATCGCTAAAGCATGCTTAGCTCCCCTCTGTCCCATATGTTCAGTTCCTCCTACTGAAAACTGAGCATAGGAATGGAAAATGAATGCCTGCTTGGGTCTTGCTCCTATCTCAGACAGGATATTGCCAGGGCATACCGCACAGCCAGAAGCCCAAGAGCACACCAGTTTATGCATAGTCTTAGAGCTCTCCCCTGCAGGAATTGTGGGCTTTGCCTCTTCACTATGCACATTGTGACATGTCACTCAGATTAAAGTGTACTCACTGTGCCTTGCTTTCTCTGTATCATATAACATGACAGCAAGCAAAATATAAATTACACACTTTTCTATTTGTAGGGCTCCTCTTGCAGTTCTGAAAAATCAATATGGATAAAAAAAGAAGTCCTACTGCCTCCCTCTCCATTGTTAACTTGCATTTGCAAGGTGCATTCTGAAAGCTTCCTTACTATAATAAATCATAACTATTTAGCCCTTGACATGTTGGAAGATACATCATGCCTGTGGGCAAATCTGAGAAAAGAACATAAGTCAGTGGCTGATGCACTGGGTAATGCAGCTTTTTCTGGTATAGAATAAAACTCAGTCTATAACATTATATGCATATTAAGACATAAGTACGCACACTCATACAAATAAACCAGCATTGCTAATGCATCATGGTTTTTAAGAGCCTTCACATATTTGGGAGCAGGGGGAAATCCTGTCTCATGTCTAAAAAAGGCTCCTTTCATGATACAGCTTTTTCTGCAGTAGGGGAGTATAGGCATACTAAAAAGGGTCTTTCTCTGCTGCCTAGCTGCTTATTTTCATCAAGTTTGTAGCAAACAGAACTGAGCCATTTACCTGTCCATCAACTCTGACTGAAACAGACCAAGGCTTCTAAAAGTACTTCAGGATCTCACACACATATGAACCCATAGTGAGATTTCCAAACCACATTTCTTTAGAAAGCCAGGCTAAGTGTGTACTGTGTTGTATCCCACACTGAAGTCTAGGAAGTGAGGCGAACTATAAATTGATGCTGAATTTGACTTAGTGTTTTGATATTCAGATGTGTGCTAAGTGCAAATAAATTTAAATACTATGGAGTCCAGTTTTGGATTGTTTGTTCATTGTTTCTTAACACATCTTTTAATCTGCTGTGGACAATTCTATATCTTCCTTTTTAGGAAATGTCTTAAAGATATAATTTAAACTATCTCATAAAAAGTTCATCACTCTCAGGCAGAGATATGTAAAACTGGGCTTGCACATGGCTATTTTTTGGATTCTGTGAACTGTTTCCTTTTAGGGGAAAATCTATTGACAGGGCAAACTTCCACTAGTCTTAATTCAAGGGATTTAGATATATACTGTTATTTGCATTCTTTACCTGCTTGTTCATATTCATTATACTTTCTACTAGCATTAAATTTATATTAAAATTATTAGTTGATACATGCCAGCTTTTCAGATCAGCAAGGTCTTTTCATTTATGTATGCAAAAAGGCTGCACATGATGGAATTAAAATAGGAAGGACATACAATCTGGAATATTGAACTTTGACATTTTCCTTCTAAAATTCATGCAATAATCCATTCAATCACATTTCCTGATTAAATCTACATTTCTTTTGAACATGTTTTCCTGTCCACTTAAAGTGCTTTTCTAGTTACAAATGTGTGTGTGATGTAGGAGAGTTCAAAAAGGTATGAAGCTCTTTTCACAGTTAGAAAGCTGTGCTACTGGGAAATATCCTTAGATATTCTAACTGGACAAACCAAGAGTGCATAACTTAAGCTGCAAAAGAGTAACTTGAAAAGCAAAATATGACACAGTTTTGCTGGTTTTCCTTCTTTCCACAATGTAAGTTGTTACTTTAAATAGGATTTCATATAAGTTCTATAAAACTCTGTGATGTCTGGACTTGATAAAGAAAAGGAAGAAAAGAAACAGAGAGATATCTCAAATCCATCCAGAAAGCTGTAACAATTTACACCTGTGACGGATTCTCACAGTAGCAATCAGGCTTGAGGAAATTAGGATTCCTCTACTGTGAAACTGTTTAACAAACTGAAAGCTGTAGATCTGACCTGAGGATAAGCAGAGTCCATGGTGCTCTAGGAATTTTCTTGTTGAATATGCTTCAGATCATTTTTACAGTGAAGCAGGGTTTAGCTCCTGTGGAATGAAGGAAGAATTATCACTTTAAAATACATTATCTATACATCTGAGTGGTTGTCAGAAAACAATCAGAAAATAGAGCTGTCTGTAGGAAGCTATATGAGTTTATAGTGCTCCAGTGGTTCTGGGTTTGTTCCCTTCCTTTCCCCGCCCCAGTTCCTTGTAATAAGGCCACAGTTTCTTCTGGCCACCACCCCTTGACCAGTCTAGAGCACAAAAAATGTATGCAGAAATGAATACTGAGTTGGGAAATCCTTCACAGAATCCCCAATTATATTTCCAGTAATACACAGGTGGCCTTGGAAGTTTCCCATTCAGGCCAGTTTAGACCATGGAACTGAAATGTAACCATGACAGGATCCTACTCTGGAATAACATGATTCAGTGTTCCTCAGAAAGAATCAGGTATCTCTTGAACACATAGATAATCACCACTTGTTCTCTATGGTAACTTATTCCTGATGTTTATCTTGGGGAGATTTCAAGATGATCTCATAAATCTTCTTCATCTCATCCATTTATAGGATTGTTTTCCTCTTGTCCTACTTGCACTGCTAGATCCAACTGGCCCAAACCCTCCCTACAGTAACTGCTTTACACCAGAGATAATTATTTAATTGTGTTTTATAAATAAATAGTTTAGATCTTTGGGTAAGATTACCCGTTAGCTGAATATGCTGCAAGAGAATAACTGATACTTTTATAGTCTGCCTGCAAGCACATACTGTACTAGATGAACAGTTTCTTCTGATCAGACAAAATATAATGAGGAATTTAAAACCAGCAAATCTAAACCTAATCTAAAGCAAGGCCACTTTGTGTTGCATGGAAATGCGGCAGCCCAGCGGACACCTCTGGGTGTCTCTTCAGCAAATAGGACAGGAAAAAGACAGATTTTCTTTAGACACCCTTTTTATCTGTTCTGACTGGAGAATCAGAAGGACTTTGATCGATAGCATGAGAATACAAGGCCATGACAGAAGTCTAAGAAGTTATATATACTGCAAGAGAAAGAGAATTCTAGGAACAGTCATAAGCCTGTTCATATGTAAAGGCAAAGTCTTTTTGCCAAGTTATTTGTTAATAGAGCAGTGCAAAACTTAAAGTAGCTCTGAAATTATTTTTCTAAGTTCCTAAGATGACTAAGAACACATATCCTAGAAGAAACTGCTCTAAGGAAATGGTGAAGAATCCTTCATTAAAGTTAGACACCTGCCTATGTTTCTCAAAAAGGTTTTAAAAATGAACATTTTATAATAGTTATGAAAATCACAACTGCACTTTTTCCCCACTCCCTCTTTCTCCCCAGTTGTAGAAATAACAAAAAGATCATTAAAATCAGAATGTGTCTGTGTGCCTATAAATCTCACTGTAGGAAATCAAGCAAAGTAGTTATATATCTAGTTATGAATGCAGTGAGATCTGAAGCTCATCCTTAGTTCTACAAGTAACATATTACAAATGTAATAAAGCCAAGTCCCTGTCTCTCTTGCTCATAAGGGAGCCTGGACTCATTTCATTGTTCTTGTGAAATGCAGCTGCTGTGTGAAGGTCCTGCTCAGAGCTGGAGAGGCAATGGCTGGAGTTATTTCAGTACCTGTTTGTTTGTAGGCTAGGTCTTAAAAAGATAAAACTGCATTAAGTATCACAGTTATCAAGACCAATCTCCGACATCTTAGCTAGTCCCATGATAAAGAGTCTTTCATAGCTAGGTCAAACTCCATCTTAAACCCTTTGTTTCCACTGCTGCTGTCATAACTCCGGCATTTCACTCTTGCAGCAACCTTCTCCTTGTTTTTCCACTCTAAAATCATTAAGGGTCAGTTTGTACCCTTGTGCCAGTGCTATCTTTTACCCTAAATAGCTTTTCCTTCTAATGTCTACCACTTTTCACCACTGTATTTGTCAACAGAATTAATTTTCTTCTCGATCTTCATTTTGCTAGACTAAACAAGCTGCTCTATTTAAATCTATTAAAAGGCTTTTCACTCCCTAATGATCCTTCTAGCTCTTTTCTGCAAACATTCCAGTTTAAGTTCATCCTTCCTGTACACAGATGATTATGGAGTTTCCCAAAAGTGATTTCACTAGTGCCTGGACTTCCCAATTTGAGATGGAGGAGCCTGCTGGAGTCTTGGGCCTTGATTAGCATTAGGGATTCCCTATATCCTGCATGAAATGAGAAGCCACTACAGACTGCAAAGCAGTGAAGTGAGATGCTAGTACTGGCTTTTGTTGCTAAGTAGAAAGCCTGCCATGTGGTGAACCAGTTAGAGGCTACATTAGCATATGTGTTTTTATTCCTAGCTAAGTGTTATAGTAACATAGTCCTGAATTCCTGAACTTACAGATCACTGTGGTGAGGCCTACTTCTGAAAGGGAAGTCCAGCCTTAGGCATAAGCAGGCTTTGTTTGGATACATAATAGCACTGAAATGATTGAAAGAACCTAAAAGTTGTTGAGCGCTTGTGTGAATTAGATGTTTTTCCACAGTACTTTGCTCTTCTTGCTACAAGGCCATCTTTGTGTCCCACTCACTTCCAGCTGGCTGTTCTCAAAGCAGTGGTTGACTTTTCTTTGATAGAAAGCTGGAGAGTTCTGCCATGTGCATTTGAAAGGAAGACCCTGTAGATCTGGATACTATCCACCCACTATTAGTACTGTATGCTGTGTTGCAGCCCATTGTCCTGCATGCACCACGACCCCGACTGTAGCAGCAAAGCAGTTGGTTGTCTGCAGGTCTGTTACAGAGAACGGGGCTGTTGTCACCAGTAAATCCTCATGAGGTAAATGGATACACCTGAGCTACACCGCTCTTGCACATTTGTGGTGGCAAGAAATCTCAGAGAGTTTTCATGCAGTTTCCATCTCATCCTTATTGATAAGGTGTTGTGGGGTCTCACAGATCTGGGAAGGCTGGATTCTGATACAGCTGAACCACCACTGAGGATCACCCTCAGGACTGGGGGAAATGGAAGCATACCACAGAGGTAGCTCGCAATCCTTCTAGAAAGAGTGGCTAAGAAAGTATTGTGTGGATATGATTCTCATTTTCTGAGAAAATTTCTCATTTTTTCATGCCATTGTGAAGGAGGAAAAAAAATCCATCTTGAGTGTATCTAGACAGATCTAGTTGCAAAATCTGGCAAAAACTTGGTGCCATTTAAAGTAATGGCAAAACTCATTTTGACTTTCCTGGGGCCCAGATGGCCTGGATGTTAACCGTAAGGTATAATATCACAGCTTCTATTTGTTATCCTCATTGGTAAAGCCAAAAATTCTGCACATGGCTTATTTTTAATGGATTTTAATAGCTGTAATGCAACTATTATTGCAGAGAAGGTGAATTATAGCAATATGTGACAACTGAGCAAGAGATCCTCAGCTGCTGAGAATTGTCACAGCTTAGCTGAAATCACATTATGTTAGCAAAAAATGTTCCCCACACATTTAAAATACAGGGATAGTGAAGGTGTTAGGAACTTTAAATGTGTGGGAAGCAACTTAATGATATACTTCGGTTTAGTGTTGGGAAGCCCCAGCTTCATGTATTGCAGAAGTTCTCCAGACTATGTTAAAGAAACTGGATAACATACTCAGAACCTAAAACATATCAACTTTGAAAGAAATGAAGCTATTGTTTTATATTACTGGCTGCAAGCATAGACCCACAAGCAAAGAAGTAATGTGGAAAAATTACTGGAAACTCGTATTTAAAATGATACCTTCCAAAATAATTTCTACAAGCAGGAAGAATTAATGCATTGTGAAAAAAACAGTGTTTTCACTACAAACCTTTAAAAAGGAAGAAGGTTCAGCACAAAAAGTCTGCAGTTAAATGTCTGACAATTTAGGCTTTTTCTTTTTGAAGTGTTAATAATTTATCAAGAAGCTCAAGGGTTTTCAGAAGAATAACTCCATGCTCACTCATTTTGAAGCAACTTCAGGTTTTTCCTTTTGTTTTCAATTTGTTCTAGTTGCATTCCTTCTGAGTGGGAAAACTAAAGCAAGTATTTCTAAGATATAAATAGCTTAGGATGAGATGAGTAATTAAGTGAGAAGAAACCAGAGTTGATTGGTGATAGATCTAAGTGACATTACAATGAAATTTCATTCTTTCCTACTGGCTCAGCATTGAGGAAGTGATGATTTTATGAAACAATGCTCCATACAAATACAATGTATTGCAGAACATTATTATACATCCTCCCAAAATAAAAAGTAACAACAAAAAATAAATACAAAAATTACCTTTTAGTTTACAAAAGAAATGCAAACTGTGGCACATTAGGTAATTTCAAGAGTTTTTGCAGGTGCTCTTGCTGAAATTTTGGACCTTGGGAAACCAGCCACCCCCACACTAAATAAGCCTTACTTTTCTCTAGCTGTCACCAGCTCTGACTCACCTGCCTGCTTTGGAACCTGCTCCTTCTCAGCAGTAGGAATAGTAGCTGGTAAGGAGAAGGCACATTTTTCACAGTTCTGCACTTTTATTACACCTTTAATATTTTAGTTTTCTTCCCTCAAAGAGTAAGAGTACAAAGCAAAAGACGACCAAGGAATCAAATAGTTTATGCCTCCTGTTTACTCCAAAGTTAACAATGCTCACATTCCTCTAACAGAATAGGTAAATAGATGTAAATACAAGTCAAAGTAAATTCATGTATTTGCTTTATTGCATTAATTGGTTATTTAGAAAATTTATTTTAATCTTTCTTTAAAAATTATAAATAGACAGTGATTGAAATGAAGCATATTGGCTCTACATTGTCTTGCCATACTCCATTTTTACTTTTACTTCCCTGCAGACTGAGTATCAATGTGTCTGTTAAATAAAAGTTAAAAAGTCTGTTAAATAAAATCAATGTATCTGGTGAAATAAAAGAACTTAAATGGACTCAAAAGAAATTATTAAGGCTTCCTGGATCCTCTTTTGCCATCCACCTACTTAACATGCTTAAATTTTCCTTCAATGTGAAAGATCTCTACTATTCAAGTACATATTGCAAGCTGCTTTACATCACTGATGGAGAGAAATTTTAAAGGTTAAAGATCAAAAAAGTCAGTCCTAATTTAAAGGAGCAGGTGCCAAGCAAAGAATATAATGTACCATTGTTACTGGGGAAGGGAGTCACATTCACTTCACCTGGTAGGAGAATGAAGCTCATTGATAAAAACCGTAAACCCTTCCTCTGTATTGTACAACAGTTTCATAAAGTTAGCTTCAGGGAATGGGCTTATTGTTTATTATTCCTAGATGAGCCATAGATTGCTAGGGGAGCCTTATCTACACTAGTTTTGCTGCTACAAGGCTTTACAGAATTTCCTTAGTGCAGATGAACATGCTTATTCTAGAAGCTGTATTAGCTATTTCAGTGTAATGCATTTACATATGGGTGTCCACCCAACAGCCTTTCCTGCATATAACTATTTTGGTAAAACAGTACACTTCTAATCAAAGCAGTAATAACAGTAAAACTTTTTAAACTATATCAGATTTGAATGACCTTTTGATTTTCAATAGGCCCACAGTGGAAACTTTTCTCTCTTCCTTTTTAGGAAACACTTGTCAAGATTAATTTATCTCATAAAAAGATCATCACAGGGAAACAATAGACTGGAAAACAGAGGTCTTGCAACCTCAGTCACATAACTGATGTGAATGTCAAATATAATGATACAGAAGTCAATGTAAAAAAACACAAAATCATGAAAACTGGGAAAGCTAGAAGGTTAAATGTAAAAATAGTCATTCTAAGCTCTAAAACAAGCCAAATATTTGTGCTACTTAGAAGCACCATTGAAACTATTCAGTAGCACAGGAGCTTCTGGGGTAAAGCAAGCTCAGGTTCATTTGTACTACCTCCTATTATTGTAAAAGAATACTGTTAGATAATATACAGATGGTGCTAAGTTTAGAATGATTACCTGCTGAACTTGTAATGGAAGGATTATGCCTAGCTGGAGAGCTGTTCTTTAGGAAAGCTTATGCTCTCCTTGGATTTCTGCTGGTAGTAAGGTATCATCTCCTTGCCATTCACAGCAACATTTTCCTTCTCATCTGAAATGAAGATGACTGCAAAAGAAAGGGGAAAAATGGTGAGGTTACCAACTTATGTCAGTAGGAACAAGTACAGTAGTTGAAAGGGCCTTGTAAGTGGGTTTCTGTCCTCTATCCTGACAGACTCCACAGCTTGTGCTTCTCTTTTGTCTTAGTAACAGTAATATCACATGTATGACAACTAGTCCATCCCACAGGCTCCTTGAAGAAAAGGTGGTCACCTTAGCAACAGCCTTTGAGACACAAGGAGGAAATTTCCCAGTCTCTCCAACCTGGAGGCTCAAACCCTCCCTCTGGGGATCAGCTGCCATCTTTTGCCTCTAGCTTCATTTTTAATACATTTTAGCTTTGATCTGTGTTTATATTAAAATAAAAGAATCTGTATAAAATAAATGAGGAAAGTTCAGCTGTATAAACCTGCAGGCTGCCTCAGCAAGAGCTGGAAGCACCAATGATGAAGATATAGAAATCTTCATCATATTCCATTAACATATAGAAACAAGTAAACTGGCATTATTGTTGTCTTCAGCAGTTCTTACAGACAATGTGAAGTGCGTACTTCCACACGGACAGACAGCAAAGGCCATTTAGGTTCTCTCTTTTGTGCAGACCTATAGTCTTATTGGACCTGACTTCAACACCAGTCCTGCCAATATTAACTTGTGTTTAATTTCAAATATATAAGAAATCTACTGATGCTAGGTGATATTTGTAAAACATTGCAAGATCAGGGTACCTATCATATCTGTCTGTTACATCCATACCAGCTTACTGCAACATGAGGAACTACATTAATATGCCAGTTCTTCTGCTGCTGGCTTTTTATGTGGAAAAAGTTAGTAGGTCATTGAATTACCACTTTTCTGCAGCTGCAGTGCAAAAAGAGCCTGAGAAAGCAAGTGTAAATCAAAAAATTCACAATGTCATGCTCTGGGAAATCCTTTTGAGGAACAGGGCTGAATCCCACATATATCTATTCTGTTAGCTCCCAGCTGGGAAAAAAGAAGTGGCATTAAGAACAGTTGATGCTGCTGCTCATAGAAAAGCTCTAGTCCAAGGAATGCTGACAGGGTTATAGTGCTGTCTGAGCGATCAAAAAGGCTGAGGATGCCTCCTAACTAAGTGGCAGTAGGAGTTTTGATGCAGGGTCCTAGTTTTTGCCTTTTGCTAGGATTTCTCTCAATGTGGAACTGTCTGCTGCTAATAAATGGGTACTTCAGAAAAGGAATGGTACTCCTAGTCAGAGTCTTGATGATGCATTGCACTGTCGGGCTTACATGGCAATGAGGAAGCCTGTTCCAGTGCCAGGCTTGATGGAAAGCTCTTGTGCATACACATGTTTATACTCTGGTTCACTTTCTGTCCCAGCAAGTGACTGAGTGAGCCAATGCCTAGGATCAAGTTTGTTTCCCTTGGTGGGAGCATAGCAGTAATATTCAATGTGCTGCTTGTCTCACTCTGCTATTGCTTCACTGCCTGAGAAGACCTACAGAACATGCTAGATTATGGACCTGCTTCTACTTCCATTTCTCCCACACTGTTATTCATGAGGTGGGAACACAAGGTGGCTTACGCAAATATTCCACTGTGTAAATCAGTCTGGCCCTAAAACTGAATGTTAAAATGCAACTTGTAAGTAAGCACATCTAAAACTGATAATTGAGGTGGAATTACTTCTCTGCTCTGAAATGGTTTTGTTAAGATTGCAAACAAGCTAGTGTTAGCTTGAGACATTTTCATATGTTACTTTATTTGTAAGAAAAAGAAAACATGCTAGTAGTGCTAGCAAACATCAGAGCTAAGTAATTTCATAGGGTGCTTATACAGCAGAGTTCTGGAAACCTTCTGTCTACTGCAGCTCCTAGATATTAACACATGCAGCAGACTAAACATTTGTACCCTGTTTGTACTGCCAGCTGACAAATGAAGGTAATTAATGGGCAGCTATAAGGTGGAAGAGTCTGGAAAATACCAAAACTTGTCATCCTGAAATGCACAGCACCGATGCCAGAATATTGATTTAACTGAATTACTTTTGCTAAGTAATCTTGTACAGTTTTACATTATATATTGATTTTTACAGCTTATTATTTCTTCCTATTTCTTTTCTATTAAATTTTCCCTCTGAACATTTATTGCTAGCTGGGCATTAGACAAAATATATCCCATATCAAGTGCAGCTATTCAAGTCAACTGGTAATAGGACTTGACACTTGTCAGGTTTTCTGAAGTTAGGTTTCCATTCTCTTTTTTTTTTTTTTTTTTTGTAGCATGTACCCTGCTAGTAGATAACTACAATGAATGTACTTAGAGAAATGATAATAAAGGACATCTGTGTCTTCGCTCTTCGGGGAAATTGCCAATATAGGCAAAAAAGATTTTCCAAATACTTTCAGAAGTGGCCAATACTAAATGAAACTGGAAAGTGAAGATGCATGACTGTATACTACCTGCATTACTCCGGGCTGGACTTTATCTAAAATCTGTAGTCACGTAAGGTGAACTAACTGTATTTGGCCTTAACTGTAGAGTATCCTCCAAATTCACAGTTCTCTGCAGGCCACTCAGGGCATCTACTCTTCAGTGGAATCAGGGGAGGAACACTCCACCTTCAGCTTTCAAGTCAACTTTGTTAGTGTGGTGGGTTGACCCTGGCTGGATGCCAGGTGCCCACCAAAGCCATTCTATCACTCCCCCCTCCTCATCTGGACAGGGGAGAGAAAATATAACAAAGGGCTCTTGGGCAGAGATAAGGACAGGAGAGGTCACTCACCAATTACCGTCACAGGCAAAACAGACTCAACTTGGGGAAAATTAACTCAATTTATTACCAATCAACCAGAGGAGGGTAATGAGAAATAAAACCAAATCTCTGAACACCTTTCCTCCACCCCTTCTTTCTTCCTGGGCACAACTTCTCTCCTGGATTGTCTATCTACCCCCACCAGCAGCGCAGTGGGACGGGGAATGGGGTTTACAGTCAGTTCATCACACATTATCTCTGCCGCTTCATCCTCCTCAGGGGGAGGGCTCATCATACTCTTCCCCTACTCCAGCGTGGGGTCCCTCCCACAGGAGACAGTCCTCCATGAACTTCTCCAGCATGGGTCCTTCCCACAGTCTGCAGTACTTCACAAACTGCTCTAGCATGGGTCCCTTCCACAGCATGCAGTCCTTTAGGAGCACACTGCTCCAGCGTGGGTCCCCCATGGGGTCACAAGTCCTGCCAGAAAACCTGCTCCAGCATGGGCTGCTCTCTCCATGGGTCCACAGGTCCTGCCAGGAGCCTGCTCCAGCATGGGCTTCCCATGGGGTCACAGCCTCCTTTGGGCACCCACCTGCTCTGGCGTGGGGTCCTCCCCAGGCTGCAGGTGGATATCTGCTCCACTGTGGACCTCCCTGGGCTGGGGGAAAGCCTGCCTCACCATGGTCTTCCCCATGGGCTGCAGGGGAATCTCTGCTCTGGCGCCTGGAGCATCTCCTCCCCCTCCTTCTTCACTGACCTTGGTGTCTGCAGGGTTGTTTCTCTTACATGTTCTCACTCCTCTCTCCAGCTGCTGTTTCTGTGTGTCCTGCAACTTTTTTTCCTTCTTAAATATGTTATCACAGAGGTGCTACCACTATCGCTGATTGGCTCGGCCTTGGATGGCAGTGGGTCCATCTTAGAGCCGGCTGGCATTGGCTCTGTCGGACACAGGGGAAGCTTCCAGCAGCTTCTCACAGAAGCCACCCCTGTAACACCCCCCGCTACCAAAACCTTGCCATACAAACCCAATACAGTTAGAAAATATACTGCTTGTCTGGAAGGCTATCAGCCTATGGCTTGTTAGGTACAGAGGATGATAATCATGGTTTGTAGCAAAAAGGGATGTTTATAATGGTCTGGCCTGACCTGACCTCCTGCCTATCCTATCCAGAAATTTCCATGGTTACCCCAAAAACTTGACTAGAAAATATCTTTTTATAAAGACAGCCAATTTAAATTTAAGGAGTGCAAAACATGCTGTGTTTTCCATGCCTGTGGTAAACTGCTCCAGTAGTTATGTACCTCAGTGTTAAAAATATATTTTATTTCCTGTTTCAAATTTGCTGATTTAAACTTCAACCACTGCATTTTTCTATGCCTGTGTCTTTACACTAGAAACTCTTCAACCTACCTTCAGCACTGATAAAAACAATTCTGTCTGTGGAGTGGGAAGAGGGATAAGAGTAAAGCTAAAAAGCAATGGATTAGCTGCCTCCAGTTTTCCAGGAGACGCATAAAAAGATATGTTTCATTAGTTGCTAAATTTTATCACACCCAAGAGAGCTTTCCAAGATTAGGCCCATATGAACACATTATTAGATCATGTTATTAGATTACTGCACATGCGGATTATAATGCTTTCTTCTGCACAGCATTTTTCTCCTGGTTTTATTGTGTGATTTTAAGAAAAATATTCACATCCCACTTTAGAAAATTACAGGTGTTTGTATGAGTGTGTTGGCTTGCACAGGGGAAGCTTACATTACTCTCTAGAAGAATGTTTCTCTGAACAAAACCTTGGGGATGTGCACATCTAGGCATTGTGCCAGGCTCTATTTTTCATTCATGAAAGGGTCTCAGACTGCATTTCAGCCATTGTAGCATAATGGTAAAATCACTTCCTAAATATTATAAAAATAATTCCTGTCCTAAGAATTTTTTCTTGTTTGTTTTAGAAAGGAAAAAACTCATTACTGGTAGCCCTTGGGAGCAGTGAGAGGAGCAGTGATGGCTGCTTGAGCCAGGTCCCAAAATGGTGGCAGCACTCCATTGGCACGTACCAGTGACTGAGGGGAAAGGCCTGACAATGCCAGGCTGTTATGCCTGGGTTTCAGAGTTAAAATAAAACAAAGACTGAAATTCAATAAACGAATCAAACATGGTTGAGAGGAGACTTAATCTCTCCTCCCTCCTCTTCCCAGTCCTCCTGCTGCTGGCTGCGCACCTCCTTTCTTACACCTGCTCTGGCACACTCCGGGCCTTGCTGTGATGTGATTTAACTCATTAGTATGGCAGACACATATTCCTTTTTTCATTGTGCGGTTTTTGCCATTTTAGCTAATGGAATTGGCACATAAGTAGGGCTCTGGCAAGCACCAGCACCAGCCTGACAGTGAGGAGGGGAGAGGAGGCAGGTGAGCACGCACACCCCCTTTGGTGGCAGTGAGCTTTAGATCGGCTTGCTGTGCCTTTTGAAACTATACTCTTAAGTTTTAATCAGAGCGTAAGAAATACATGTAATACCTTGAAATGAAGAGACCTGTCGCAGACCCAGAAGGCAGCAGGGCGGTGGGAGCCTGGAGAAGCTGGGGCTGCCCGAAACAAGGAGAGGGGGAGAGCAGAGGGTTTCTCTCAGGGCTCCCACTCTTTCTGTGAGGGCCCTGTGTGTATCACTTGCCCCATCCTGCGCACTGAGGTGAAACAGAGACAGCTCCGAAGCAGCCCTGCGCACGGATGCAGCACCGGCACAGAGGCCACTGAGGGGACAGCAGGGCTGCAGCAGCCCCAGCAGTGGATGGCTGGCCCCAGGGGCCTGGGTGCAGTGTTCCGGGGAGAACCTCACCCTCTGCCCCAGCAGCTGAGATGTTGAGTGAAGGGCTGGGCTGGCCTAAATCTTGGGGCTCGCCCACTACAGTCAGCAAGCAGTGGCTGAGGGAGGAAAGGCAGCCCCAGACTCTGGCAGCCTCAGAAGAAGTGGGAGCCCCTGGAAGACATCATGGCAGTAAGACTCTTCATAATATATATTTTTTAAATTCCTTTGAATTTACAGTCTCCTTTCCTTCATTTACTTTTGAATGCTGTGGATGTTTACCCATGCCCAGGGGCAGTGAGGGGAAAGCGTTGTTCCTGAGGGACAGTGTGACAAGATGAAAGAGGGCCCTGCCGCACAGCTCATGGGGGCAAAGCAACAGGTCCTACTGTGGGGCCGCTGGCCCGGGTGCCCTGGCGGGCTCAGGTGCTCCAGCATGGCCCTGTGCGGCATAGACACCCCTTTGTCGCAGCCCTGTGCAGCACAGCCGCCCCTTGAGCCCAGCTGAGGGCCTGTGCACGAGCCCGCTGCCACACCACATCCAGGCCGAGCTGCTGCCCCAGGGCCTGACTGAGGCGTGCCAGCAGTAAGAGCTGCGTTTTACCATACATCAAAACCCCAAAATTTCCGCAGCTGGTGCACATGCGCATCAGATCTGTGAATGGATGCTTGAAAGATGAGCTCTGTTCAGATCTCTTGAGCGGTAAGCTGACAGCCCTAACATCAGATAGGATCTGAGGTACTTTGTCAGCATGTCTGGATTTTAATGATAGATTCAGCCACATGTAAAGAAATTTTAGAAATTGATTCAGACTTAAGGCGGTTATTTTTATCTTATGTTTATCACATTGACCTGCTGGGTAAAAAAATAGCAGTTATTACAAGAAACACATAGTTGTATAACTTACAAATGACTCCAAGGAACATCCCATGCTATAGACGTAGCTATTACAGAAAGACTGTCAGATTGGATTGTGAAAATAGAAACTATTTACACAAATTGCAGTATGTTTTTCTGTGTGTCTTCTTGCATCTCTTCTGTTGCTGTTGCATGCTTAAATTGAAGACCTACATTCCTGGGCATTTTTAATTTTCTCCCTACTCTCTTTTGTGCTGCTACTTACTTTGTGTCAGTCTGTTGCTTCCATTAACTTAATATTTTTGAGGTTAAAAAACTACATTATCATTCACTGTTGCTTGATATTTTTGTAATTCTATGACTGGGCATATTAAGATTGTTTAATCATATTTAAAAGTGTCTATAACCACAATTTTGTTGTAGCAGAGGAAAAATCCTAATTACAATATCCCACATACATTCTTCAATACAGTACAGTAGCCTAAGTCATGTAAAATGGCTGCTATTCAGTTGTGTGGGTCTGGTAATGAAACAAACCACGAAAACAAGGTTGACTAAAACCAGAAGGGTGAGAGAACAGTATTGTTATGCCAGTTTAGATAAGGCTGACAAAAAGATGTGGTTTTGCTTACAGACTTAAGTCTTTACCCTTCCTTGTGTCCTGATGTACTCAGTGCCCTTTTTACCAGAGTGCTGCTGCTGCTCTCGCACTGCATGTTTCACTAGTATTTGCAAACCACCTCCATATGGTTTCTAATGATTTTTAAAGGTAGAAATACCAGAGCATTATACTTGAAATCCAAATTTATCTCTGTTAAATAGAAAATGTACATTATAAACCCAAGAGCTGCTAGTGAGCAGTTGCAGATTAGCTAACATTTATTTTAATTCTTATTTTCAAAGCAGTGGCAATTTTTTATTTTCTAAATTGAAGAGTAAGTACATGACTGCTTCAGGATGTTTTCTATTGTCAAAGTAATGACAGTACCCTTGGCTGGACAGACACTGAAGAAAAAGACCAGTTTGATGCAGAGTTGAGGCTGTTACAGCAATTCGAACAACTCTGTGAGGTGTTGGCAGGCCTGCCTGAACAAGGCTCCTGTGAAATGGGTTTGACTTGGTAGTCAGGGAGCTAAAAATTGGTAATTCTTTTCATTTGTTCAGTTATGTTGTCAGGCTTTAGAGTATGTGTTTTCAAGGTTTTCTCTGCAGTCATGAGGGATATAAACACAAGGGAAAGGAAGATAGAAGTGCAGATATTACAATATAGCAAATTACTCCAGGACTTAGGGCTTAAAGCACCTTTCATATATGGAAGGACTTACAATAAAAGTTATGAGAGTTGACAGTGCTGGTGAATGGTCTGTTCAATTCAAAATCTTTTGCAATGACAGGAAAAACTGTCCAGATAATGCTCTTTACCTCTCTCTCTTGTTCTTAGCTACTATTGCTATCACCAGGTAGGTAATGTAGTATACGGTAGGGAGAAGGATTCTAAAGAAATGTGAATTGTAAATGGCTACTGCTTCTACGAAATGTTGCTACAGGAGCAGCACCTGTGCACGAAGTCCTACACATATTTCAGTTTCCAGGCTAGGGCACAAATCTTTTGTTGTGTGTATTCTTACCACTGTTTTCGTAGCCTTTTCCATGTGCTGAGTATGTTTCTAGGATACTTCATCTTTCACAGCCTGACATGAGTCTTAATTTACTATTCACTTGCTCTTCTAATTCTTTGGAAACAAAACGTGGTCATCAGCATAGATATTTTAATGCTATGTACTTCTATACTCATTTTGTGGTTTTAAAAGGTTCAGTAAATTATTTGGACCTTTCAAGTAGTCTCTGATTCCAATCTCAGATTTGTGCCTGTTTTTTCTTACGTGTTCTATGACTATAGTGTGCAACCAAACAGAGACTATGATTTGTCTCTTGCCATTAGTGGAGTAAATAAAGGATAAAATTATTTGCAAACCAACCACTTTGTACACACCTGCATTATAAAAACACAGACACCTCTTCTAGTCAAGAAAGTCCTTCAGCTGCAGCTTGTAGAACTTGGGGAGGGAAGGACGGAATGGGTATAGCAGGGCATTTATCATGTCATGTCTGCCCTGCTTTTGTGTTCTTCTATTCTTCAGTACTGGCAGAGATGGTTTTCAGTGCTGAGACTGGGTCTGGCCCAGTATGGCCATTGTTGTGCTTAGAGATTGAGGGCATTCTGGCCCTCAACAAGACATTTTTAAATACCAGAATAAATAGTGACTGCACAGTTAACCTGAAAGGGTTAAGTTTAATTTAGCTTCTTTTACAAACTGCTTCTTAAAGGCTTTTCTGTTTGCTCATCTCCACTGGATCTTAAACAGAGACATTGTGTTGCTACGGAAAATAGTGAGCAAGCAATAACAAATCCTTCCTCACATAGAAGCAAAGCACCCTGTTAACCATCAGCCATGCAGATATGACTGAGAGTGGAAAAGAAAATATGGGGAAAAATATAAAACCAGTTCCAGCGTTCATTTTGTCCTTAAGTGAAATACGACCTCATTTTCTTCTTTCAGCACAGCACAGTGGCATTCATGTGATTCTGGAGAAGAGGGTCATTTGCTAATAGCAATTTCATTATTTGAGGATACCTGCCACAGTCATGAGTATCAGTCTGAAACAAGAGATTTTGAAAAGCCTCATCTGAGTTACACTTCACATATGCACATCTTATACTAAGCCAAAAAGTATAAGGGATTTTTTCTTCTATGATTTTCTTAGTCCCAAGAAATTTCTGCATGAGACATATATAGGAATATAATACCCTCAATCCAGTCAGACTTCATCGTACCTCCAGACTTTGAAAGCATTGGAGAAATATAAATTAGAAAAAATTGACATTGGCCTTGATCTTTGCTTTGCCACCTAAGATGCTTTCCAGGGTCAGCCTTGAAATTCAACAAAACACCATTCTGTTGGAAGAAAGCAAAAGTTGCACAGTAGAGATATTTTATTTTTAAAAATATGACTGTAATAGCTTATTTTTTTTTAAATGGTCACATAGGACCCAACCTATTTTTAAACAACTGAATCTTTTCCTTCTGAAGTCTCTGCCTTTTTTCCATCTATCTGCAGTTTTCTTTTTATAATGTTCTTGACTAAGCAAAGTTAAAGTCAATACTCATACAGTGTAGTGAAGTTGACATTGTAGGTCTTTGTTTCAAGAGGCCATTTGTGTTGTGACAAGCTATGAACAAACCACAGTTACACTGTTGTTCTTACTGAAGACAGGCAAAACTAGGCCAAATCCTATAGGACTTACTCAAGCAAAACTCCAAAAGAAACTTTGCCTCAATTCATCTAAGAACAGTCAGAAATGGAGTTCAGCAGCTACATATTTTTCACAGTGTACTCTAAAAAACCCAGATCATCCTTTTTGCAGCTGCTGTTCATGCATGGTTCAAAAATGCCTAATTCAAATGTAAAAACTCAGCTAAAAATATACATCAGAAATTCCTTCAATATAAATCTCCAATTATATGTAAGATTAAACCTAGTAAACAGAAGATTCCCCACTAGCTGAAATTAAGCTAATTTGTGTTAACAATGAATGGTGACTAAGATGGTCTGAAAAACGCTCACTGCCTTGTGAACTTAATCTGCAGCAGCAATTGCACTACATCAGTCTCCCTGAATCAACAACGTATCTATTTGTCAAAAGAATTAAATCATAAAATCCAGAGTCTTTTGTTACATACTTTTCCTTAGTCTTTTTCTAGCTCTAGATGCTCATGTGAGTAGCTGATTTTCTCATTTCTTTTTTCTATCAGGAGGCAGCATTACTTTGTAAGGAGTGAGGAAATCCATGCGTGCACATAAACTTTTTTGGTAATACTTCCCCATTTCATCTACATTTTTCAAGAACTTATTCAAGGAACACTCAGGCTGTATATGGAGCACAGCATCCACAATGCTTATTTTTTTTTAATCTAATTTCTAACTGCATTGCCTGAAGCAGATGAAGTCTTGGGATATGCCCATGATTATGTTTTGAGTCAGTATATGAAACAGGAGTAATAAGAGTCTTTTACTAACCTTTAGTCACTGCTCTGTCTCTAAACAGAAATGTTTTCCAGTAAGTGATTTAGACTAAGTTCAAGTTTATAAGCTTGACTCCTTTAATTCAGTTTCCTGCATGAGAAAAATAAATTGTCATTACTTACCAGGAAGGTAATGTACCTGCACCATAACAAGGCAATCCTGCAGAGAATGTAACGTAGACTTCTCTGGACATCAAAAACATGCAATAATATTTTACTTCTCCCTTGGTAGGGAATCAAAGAGAGCCTTGCGTACTCCAGTTCAAACCACATCACAGCTGAAGTGTCCAAAGAGAATCTAAAGTTTCAGATTCAACCACTGCTATGTAAAACAATGCCACAGGAACATTCCCATGTCAAAACCACAATTTTTATAGCCAGCTGAATAGCTCTTTCAGGCAATGAGCAATCAGTTCAAATATATACCTTATTCCAACTAAAACAGATATCCACTGTACATCTGTTCATGGAGAGTACTTAGCCTAGACTCTAATCTCTAGAAATTGGCATAATTTGAACGTACTCAAGAGAACAAACACTCAAATTACAGACTGTTAAAATAGGCAACATTCTGGAGTTCTACTGGGACACTTTGTTGGACACTTCTACAGTTATGCTGCTGTCCAAATATAACTGCTTTGTTTATTAGTTTGAAAGGCATTAAGGGTCACATTTTCTATACACAAACTGAGATGAGGGCTGCAGATCTAACTTGCAAAAATAAAAATATGTGAGGCCTCAAGAGTATGCCCACTAATCATGTGTATGGAAAGTTCTTCTATGGTATACCATGATGATTATAGGGACAGAGCTGGCTTTACATGGAGGAGGGGCAGAGATTGGATGTCTGTCTTCTGTTGATGTCTTGAGCTGCTTCCTACTTTTCCTCCTTTTACAGCCTAATGCTTCGTGAGAGTACCCTAGTTATCCCCAAAACCAGTTCAGCTCCAGATGGGGACAAAGCAAGCCAGAATAATGATAGTACCTCCTTCAGTGCCTAGAAAAGCTGAGCATGTGTGAAGACAGCTCACATCCATAACAACTCATACAAGCTTGCTGCTTCTTTCTCTCTTCTTCTATTGCAAGCAGAAGATTTTCCAGACTGCGCAAAGCAGAATGAATATCAAAGCGTCCCATGATTGATGGCTCTGTCCTCCAGTTTTCTGAGTTTTGCTCACAGCTGAATAGAAAATATTTATTCTCAGGGTCCTTGCTCTGCACAGCAACTGGAGTTCCTCTTTCCAACACTCTTCTGAATCACTAGGGCAGGCTCAAGCAGCCTATGGAGCTGAGAGTTTCAAGGTGAGGATAAAAAATAAGTTGACTTTGGAGTTCTATGTTTTCCCCAAGACAAGCAAGAAGGGAGAAGCCCAGTTTCCAGTAAATGTGATCACATTCTTCAGTACTGTGTTGTTTTTTAAAAGATTATTTCTAGCTGTCTCTTATGGTTTCTGAGAACTGATTTAACTGTGAGTGAGTTCACAACACCAGGAGTACCTTAGGAACCTACCCCCTGTGTTTAGACATCCAAATGCCTTGAAAAGAACCTGTCCTAAATATAGAGAGTGAAAGAATTAACTTTATGTGCATTAGCAGAAAACTGAAGAATCTTCTCCTATCTAAAAATCCTTTATTTTCTCAAATCTTCCTTAACAGTGTCCTTGACCCCTTTTGCCACATGACATACAAGAACTCCAGTTTTAACTTATCCTGCTATCCTTTGTGAAGCTGAAAACAAAAGATATTCTTCCCCAGTTACACCAGTCTAATTGCAAACTTTCCTTACAAATATTATATTTTAGAACAACTTTTCAGTTAGCTGTTCTCAAAATGAATGAACTAAATCAAATAACACATTAAAAAATAATGATCTCCTCAGAAAACATAACTTGTTTTTACATCAGTTTGAATTCACATTTCAGGCTGTACAGAAAAATACCTTTTTTTGTGTAGATAGGATCTCTGAATGTAAATATCAAGCAATGATAAAGAGTGTATTTTATTTTTAAAACCTCACAGTTTGGGGAAACCTCACTGAAAATGGTGAAAGGCCTTGAACTTCACTGACTAGCTCTCTGCAGCTTCTGGTGGAAGTCCCGTGGAAGGAAACAAATGTGTCCCTGTCCTTTGGGTACCAGGGGAGGAATTTATGGTCTGACATTCCTTCGCATAAAGCTGCATTCCCAATCCTTACACCAAAACGTCTACTGCTAGAAAAAGCTGTTTGAATGGTGTTTCAGTAATTTTGAATAATTCAGGCCTGCACATTCACCTGGACTCCAGAGCAATTTGAGGCCTGGAACTGGGACATTAGAGCTAAAATAACACAAGTGGAATGACACAGGTGACCTTCTAGGATCTGGAAGCCTGCTACTGTGCAGGTCCCTAGCTTATTCAGGAAATAATCTTTTTAAAAATGTTGACGTTCACATACACAAATGGAAATCTGTAGTGTTTCCCAGACCTGACACTGAAACCCACACAAAAAGGAGCAGTAGGCTCAGAATGAAATGGAGTGCTACAGGAAAGAAGAAGAATAATCTCGAACTTCATTTATTGTTCTTCTTTAAATCTTTGTTCAGCAATGTTTCTATGAAAAGATCGAAGTTTAGTGTTTCACACATATTTAACACCTGGTTAAACACTGTGTAAACTCATGGCAGTGGCCAAATACACCTCATTAAGGAAAACTTGTGACTACTGTCCTAATTAAGTCCCGGACTTTTCTATGTACTGTTGTGAATTGATTCTCTAGAAGGTTTTTCAGTAACGCATCTGTCCCAGTTAAGTGGGTCCAAATTAAGTGAAATACATTTTATTGAAATAACCACCTCCGGCTGTGATTCTTCATATAATTTGAAAATGTGCTTCTAATAATGCTGTTTGCAGGACAGCAGAGGGCAAATGTTTTTACAAAGTAAAAAAAAAATATTCACACTGTAAAAGAGAATTCTTCCTAACACCTGTCAGTATTTGGTCCCTGTCAGTATTTGGTCCTGTGGCTGACATGTCCCCGCCTTTTTTGACTTGCTTTATGTACTAACTCTTGCCAGCATCTTGGCAACATTCTGGCTTCATATCTTCTGCAGAGTGCTACAGGCCAAGTATCTTTTATATCTCCTTTCTTTTACCCCCAGAGATCAGAAGTTCATTTACATCACTTTGGAGCAGCCTGCTTTAGTAACAATTCATGAAACAAGATCATGTTAAAGAAAGCAATGTTGATTATATTAGAAACTAGAGAAAAGAATTAAATGAAACAAAAGTTGAACAGAACAAACTTTCCTGTATCTGGCAGCTGCACAAAGTCTAGCTCACCAGGTTACAATCTCATAGTTATTACTTATATATTAAAGCACACTAGAAAAATGGATCAGTGCTTATCTGACCTTTCTTCTCATAATATGGTCCACAGATCTGTTACAACAGAAACTTCAGCCAGCAGCAACTTCAGGGAAGAACAGTTCTGGCAGTCATGAACAGCAGGGAAATGCTTCACCTTTTGAAGCTCCCTTCAGCTGAGAAAACTCTCCCTTGTTAGGATAACTGAAATCCAATTTTTTTTAAGTGGCAGGTTGTGCTAAATCTATTTTGAGGACACAAAAAACAAGCAACTGTTTTGCCAACTGCAGAATATGGCTAATTCTATCCACTGATGACAGCGTTTCCAAGCCTTTGCACTGCGATTCCAACTTTCTGCTAGATGTGTCAAAATATGTTGTCCTTATGAACTGATAAAAGGAAATCTTTAGCATAGCCCACACACACTTTTGCATTTCTCTTTATGGAAGCGCTGCTGATCTGTCACTGGGGAGATACTTTCCTCAGAGGAGAGAAAAAGAATTAATATTTAAATACAGTAATTCAAAATTAGGTATAATGTATTTAAGTATGTCTTCTGCGGGCAAAGACTCCTGCCATAAGGCAGGAAACTGCACAGGCTGAGGCTGGCTTATCAATGTGCAGAATTGGATGTACTAGTTGGTACATTGTAGTCTTCAATACAAAAGGCAAGGATATTCTTCCTCCAGATTGTCATTGCTTTTAAAATTGGACTTAGATGCTTCACCAGGAGTTCAATATTCCTTGAATTTCTTTAGTTGGTGATTGCCAGAAAGTTTGAAAAAAAATGGTTGTCAGAATTAAGAGTATGATAGTTGGTCTCATTATAGAAATCTGTCAACTTCAGGTTCGAAAGCCTATCATGCTAAAGAAAAAGCGGTCACTCAAAAGCCTAAATCATGGGTGGGAAATGTGAAGGCAGCCATTGCAGTGTTTCAGTCTGCACATGGCTCAGAGTCTTTTTGAAATTTTGCGGGACTGGAGTGAGATTGGTGGCCTAGGAAATTCTTTAATACTGACATATGAACAAAACTCTTCAGAATAGGGAAATCCACCTCTAGCACAGGGATGCATTCATGGGATATGTTCAAGTTCATCTTGATTACTAAATCAAACTGTCACATCCAGCACTGGTCTCTTATCCACTGGAGGAGCTGTGCTGTCTTTCCAGTGCCTGTTCTCAGAATTGAATTGCAGCAATCTCTTAAAAATATCTTATTTCCCACATCTGCTGATTGTGAGAGTGTATGATACATAACCAGAACTGACAGGAGACAACAGGCACGCAGAGAAAAGTGTGAGATACACAGTATTTTGGAAGAGGAATGGAGGGCCAGAAGTGAGAGCAAGGAAGAGCAGGGAAGAGCAGGCATGGCAGCCTTAAGACAGCTTGAAAGAAGGGAGGAAAGCCATGGAAACTGTCAGACAAGGAGTAGAAAACTGAAAATAGGGAATAGAAACTATTCACTATGTTTAGGGTAGGAAGGGGGGGTTCAAAGACAGTAGAACCAGGAAGGAAAGACATAGGAGAGTGAGAAGGTTATGAAAGTGAGGTTAGAAGCAGTGTAATAGGAAACCACTATAGAAGAAGTAAAGACAGCTAGGGGAGGTTAGAGACTGAGGCAAACATCACTAAATATGAGGAATGGGTAAGGAAGGGAGAGTTCACTTGTGACTTGAATTAACTGTTGATTAAAGCAAAAAGAAATAGAAACCGAGAATGAGGAAAATGTTTGGGGAATGATAAAGAAAAGAAGGGATGTGAAGACATTGAGACACAGGAAAGAAGAGTAGACAAGAAAGGGTACTCTAATGCAAATGAGGAGCATAGGCAAAAATAAAAACATAACTCCAAACTCAAAATAAGCCCCCCCCCCCCCCTAAAAACTTTCTTACCTTAAGCTGTCAAGGTAGGAGAAAGAGATGAGGTGATCCATTGTTCACATATTCTTTCCTTTTGCAAAGACTGGACACTGCAATTTACAGAAACGGCAGAATAACTTTTGTTACCACCATGCATGCTTCTGCAAAGCTAGTCCTCTTCTGGATGCCCATGTTAATTCCTCCAGGGATGAACTTGTCATGCACAACTATATTGAAGGATCAATATAAATGCATCTAAATGTATATAGAAAATTTCCATTTATCTTCTTAATAAGATTTAGATTAGTCCTATAATTGTACTGACTGACACTTTCTTTGTCTGAACCTTTCCACAGTAAACCACTCCTCCAGGAAACCATTCACCAAACTTACCTGAACACACACCAGTATTAATTGGCATGTTCATATGAAGGAACAGAGACATATGCACAACATAATCCTTGCTATGTAATGTAATCCTCAGTGTTACAGATCAAGAAGCTGACTTAGGCATTTGGGGACAAAGGTGTTTTATTGTAGTGTAGACATTTAGGCAGATGTCTCTTTTGCTTCTGATTATGATTTTCCCATCAGTTGGATTCATTGCCCCAGGAAAGTTACTTTGCATTTCAGGTTAGTGGGTATATTTTGATTTCTATGTATTTTATAGGAATGCTGCAAATCTTTCCTAAACAGTAGCTTTATCCTGGAACAAGGTAAGAAAATGCAACTTTTAAGTTAAGAGTAATGTTAGAGGGAGTGTTTCTATAAAGAACCCTCTAAAGTTTCTGTATTTTCACTGCCTAGTCAAATCTTGCAAGCTCTCTCCATTGATTTTAACAGGCATTGAATTAGACTGAAAAGTTAAAGCCTGACTGAAGTGTTCAGTTAGAAAAATATGATGTCATATGTGGACCACTGCATTCTCAACATTGTGATCAGGCCATGAAAAATGTAGCTTGAAACTGGCACCAGACATTTTTGGAGAAAATCAGTACAATTTCAGATCAGTTTAATGGAGCAGCCATGTCATGAAGTAGTTAACCAGCTTCTTACACATGCCTACTTGACTCATCTTAACAAAATTGTTCAAATATTCATAGAGTTTTCTACTACTCATACACAAAACCACACTTTCAAATGGTCATGCTTTGTGTGTATTTAATCCATTCTTCCTTCAACTGTGCAAACACATGATACTCACTGCAGGATATTTACTATGTAGGAGGCCACAAAATGTGCAGCAAAGTTGCCTGGAACTTAATCTGTCCAAACACAGTAATATTATCTATAAAATGTAAGCTGTAAAATGAAAAATGGAAGAAAATTACTATAAACTGGGTGTGAGTATATGAACTATAAATTGGGTTAGAGGGAAAACAGGCTCAAATTTCCCCTTCCTCTCCTTAACAAGCTACACTGAACTCAGTGAGGTAAGTCAAGGTAGATTTAAATAATTCAGTTCCTAACTGAAGAATAATATCTTATTGTTATTCATTCTTTCTAGGCATGGAACACATTTATTTTTTCCCACTAGACTGTTTAATAAACCACAGTTATCCAGTTAGTGATCAAACCTTAATCAGATTACTTACATGCCAAAATAACCCCAGTCGCTTGTGTGAACCACAGTAACTTCAAATAGTTTAGAAGGAAATCACAGGCACTGAAACCAGCTCCCTCTCTCATGGATGGGAGAGCAGCTGCCTGTAAGATCATGGTTGTGCCAAGGATACTTTACGCTCTGCAGATGGTTCCCTTCCATCTCAAGTCTGAAGATAGAGATGTGCTGAACAAGCCTTTTGTAACACTCCTCTTGAAAAGTTAATAGCCAACAACCAAATCTGAACAAACAAGAACAGTGGAATATTCCCTCTAAATATAAAAACCTATCGATGGCCTTTTAGCAACAGCAACTAGTTTGGTATTTCCTAAACAAGGACTTGATTGATGATACTTGGAAGGCATAATGTTTTTAAATGTTAGAACTGGAATGGAATTAAATCATTGTTGATCACAGTGCATGCCTGCTCACACCAGTTATCATCCTTCGCCTGTCTGAAGATTAATACTCTGTATATATACTGTGAGGGGAGAAAGTTGGAGCAAATTCCTTTTCAGCATTTTTTCAGTTCAGTCAGTTTTTGTTTTCCCTGGTAAGAAAATTCTATTCCCAACATTTTATATGCAGCAACTGCAGGAAAACGAGTGGAAAAAACTTAGTCCACAACGAGAAGCACCTTTAGTCACAGAGATGTGAGTGGTGAAAGCCTGATTATGTGCAGCAGAAATTTTCCATAGTGTCAGTCAGTGCCTGATGAGTAGAGCTACACACTGTCTTGTGGAGGTAGCTTATAGTCAGACTGCATCACTGCAGCAAGCTTGGTGTACACCTCATGCAACAGAAACCTTTTAGGGATGGTGTATAAGAGTAATGAAAAGGCCTGACAACAGGATGACCTTTCCCTGAAGAACGGAAAATAATCACGCCCTGAAGGCAGAAGGAGAATTTTAACAGCTGTTCATACAGGTTAAATTTTCTTTTCTTTTCTGATGGTCATTTACAAACAAGGAAAGAAATGTTCTTTAGCATTCTGTATCAACAATTGTCTCTGTAAACTAATTTGTGCTTTTTTTAACATTAAAATCACAGTTGGCTTTAAACAATAGGTGGCATGGATGAAAGGCATTAGACAGTTGGTAGGGAGAGTGACAGAATGGAGTCTGAGGAGACTCCCTGTTCTTCGAAGTTACTCCACACCACTCCCATTTGCCAGCCCACAAAGAAATTAATGGAGCCTTCAAACTGCAGGACTCCAAACCATAAAATCCTGCTGTCAGTACTTTATTTTACACATGTTGAAGTGGTATCCTGATGGGTATTCTCAGTAAGTTAAAATGGGAATATAGTTATAACATGAAAATAAAGTAGTCTCTGCTCCTCTGCAACATGTAGACCTCATTACTTTGGCATTGAATAGATTCAATCTGTGTGTAAGCAAGTGATACAGAGATGGCAGGATTTCAAGCCTTTGTTTGCTTTGCTGGTCTTTTCCAGCATTTTGTGGATATCCATTTCTTATCAATTATCCCTTCAGTATTTTTTCTGATGAGGGCATTGCCTCTGAGAGATCTGCCTGTGTACTGCAAGCTTTCATCAAATTGCCAAAATTATTTCACTCTTCATTTGAGCCTTTCCCCACTCAATTTCGGAAAGACAAAGGCATCTGTGTTCTCATCTGCATACATACACACATACTGATTTTTTTCATTATTTCTAACCATAAGGAATATTTTCTGCATTAGCTTTCAAATAACTTATGTCCTATCAGACTTTAGGGCAACTACAATTGTAGATATAAACTGACAGACACTAACATGTTTTTTTCAAATTAAAGCATAATGAAATGCTAAAATTGTAATATATTTTCATTTTAGGTTAGCCTCTTAACATTTATGTATCTCATAATTTTACTAAGCCTATAAGGTTTAGTACCTACTGAGACTTCTGTCATTCATTTTACTCAGTAAT
The DNA here is from genome assembly GCF_964188355.1 of Buteo buteo. Taxonomy (NCBI): domain Eukaryota; kingdom Metazoa; phylum Chordata; class Aves; order Accipitriformes; family Accipitridae; genus Buteo; species Buteo buteo. The sequence continues at coordinate 25,676,948 of NC_134182.1, forward strand.
TGTCATATACATTCCCTTCAGATAACCTGTACCTCATTTCAGGTAAGAAAGGGTGTCTGCTTTTAAAATTTAATAATGTGCAAAGCAATGTCTTGTCACAGTATCTAAAAAAAAGTATGTAAACTGGTCCCCTTCTCAGTGCCATAACATAGGATCTCCTCTAATGTTTCAAAAGTCATAAGAAGGGCTTTTGCTAATAGCCCCCCAAAGCAAAAGGGATATGAGAAGCATCATCCCAAATCTGTGAATAAGCACCTAACATATTTTGCATATATTTTACAGAGTAGACCTCTAAGATAGACATAAATTTTACTTTTTCTTATCGGCTGTGATCTAAGACTGTTAATGCCACTAGCAGTCAAACTCTTAATATCTGAGTACAAAGTAGCACCTGTTTCTTTAATAGTACCATTTCTTGACTCAAAGAGAAATTTTGCTTCTGCTTCTTCTAAAAACATTTTGGCTTTATACCTGTGGGTGGCTTTTTCAAGCAACTGCCTTGTAAGTTGTGGTCAGTGTATTTAGGGCATTAATGAGCTTCATGCCCCAGGCTTTGTAGGCAATTGCTCAACTATGTAAATCTCTTAGTTTTCCGTTTCCAAAATCATAAAGAAATACCTGGAGAAGGCAACAATGGGGTTGCTCCAGGTTTATACCATTTAGACAAGGTAAGGCTGCTTTTGTCTTTATTCTAGCCTAAGTTCCCACATGTGTAGGATAGCACTTGGCAGGGGGGAGGTTCATAAGTTGCCCTCTTCAGAGGACAATGTAAAAACATCTTTTTTCTTATTTGCCATTTATATTCACGTCTCATTCGCAAAATCCCATCTCTGTAATGTTACACAGCTACATATTTCTAGTGCTGAATGCTGGGTAGAGCACTCACCAAATCAGTCATCTATAAAGATACTTGGCAATCACTAAAAATCAGAATAGAACCCCCAGAGGGTGAACATACTTCAATTTAGATTAATATTTCATATTAAAAACCACATTCTTATTCTATTTTGGTTTTCAGGATGCCAAAGAACATGTTCTGAGCATGATTTGTACTGAAAACCAGAGAAAATTCTACTTTTTACCTATCCCATAAAACTGCTAATCATTTATAGATAAGATCACTAGAGCAAGCTCAAGTTAGAGCGCAGGATCTAAATCTTTCCATCATTAGTCAACCATTTATGAGAACATTTTTAAAAGCTCTGTAATAAATAACATAAAAAAATCTAGCAGTGTGTCCTTTTCTTTATTTTTTCTTTTAAGAAAGGCTGGTGAAAAGAAAGGTTAATTAAAAGTCAATTATTTATATGACATAAAACTACTTTCCGAACAATGCTTATCACACAATAAATATTCCAGAAAGCTGATTTTTTGATAATTACGTAAAAGTCAACTTGTTCAGAGCTCCCTGCAATTATCACTCCCAGTCTATGGAACAACAAAAATAATTAAGTAGCTAGAAAAACTTTGTTATGAAAAACTTAGTAACTTTTGCACAAGTGATATATATATGCATGCATACACATGCACAAACACAGGCATAGTGAGAGGGGTGTCCAGCATTTGTGGTTTTATCCTGTGTTTGAGATAGATAGACATCTCTGATTTAATTTATTGGGAGTACCAGCCTAAATTTTTGAAAGTGACTAATTAGCCAAATTCAAGGCACTAAGAAGATTTTGATTTTCAGAGGGAAGTTTAGTTTGAAAATTAAGCTATGACCATTTTTTATTGGAGCCACCTTTTCAAAGTGCAAACACCTAAAATACACCTGAATCAGGTATTAAAAATAAGGTCTGTGACTGAAAGCTCTGATGTATAAAGACCAGAATTTTGACATAGTGTAAGAGACAAATTGTACACTATGGGCACTTTGATGCCATAGAGAATTGACAAAATACCATTAAAATGTTATGAACACAAACATAATTTTCATCCAAAATCCAGCTAAAATGAAAGAGCAACTGTAAAAAGTCTTCTACCAGAAGTCCTTGCTTCATTTTAAAGCTGTTCTTAATAATAATAAAGATTCTCTGAAAGAGCTGTAGATTAAGAAAAAAGTGAGAGTAGTTTTAACCAATCAGTACCTATACAATTATCTTTTCCATCATATTTTGTTTCATACACTTTCTGTCCATTAAACAAAACTTATTCTGTCTTCCTATTTCTATTCAGCAGCCAAAATCAAAACAAATCAGAACATACAAATCATACAGCAAGTTTCCATTCTTCAATGAGAAGAAGCCAGGCTATTCTCCAGGCTATAATATTCCTGACAGTGTGTGGTGTGAAGGCCCAGCCCTATCTGCTGCTGCAAAATAAGAGCTCAACTGCCACTAAGAAGTACTGGCTGTTGCCAGAGCCTTAGGCAGATATTTTAGGGAAAAAAGGGGTTACGCGTATCTCCTGAGTCTGTGTTCTTAAGTAGCTTGTTGCCTGCCTGGTCCAGCAATTCTGTATCTGTTGTGGGTACACAGTGCCACAAGCACTGTCTTCACCCCAAGGCTGAAGGAGAAGCAGCTCTAATTTTTCCTTTTCCCATACCAGTGGACAAAAGGCTTTTCACTTGAAGATAGCAGATTAAGGATGCTATTACGAGAAGTTTTGAACAAAGATAAGCGTTCAGTGTCCTTCTCCGAATATAGTAAATTAGCATAGCACTCAAAGTTAATTTTCACCTAGTTCCTGTGTAAAAATGGTGTGCAGTTTGGAGGATTAAAGCCAAATTCTGATCTCACTGATGTCAGATGAGATACCCCAGTGATGAATGTGGTTCTTGGCTTCCCAAGCAGCTGTCGGAGTCAATGTGTTTCTAATAAGATGGAGACTCAGTAGGGGCCAGGTGGTCTATTAGTTTAAATTGTTAGAGAAGCAGGAGTTGTGTAGAAGGTTAGTAGATGGAAAATGTTTTCTGCCTTCCTTAAACTCATACTTCTCATCCAGAAATCCAGTTGCTGCAGCCCAGCGTTTGCGCTGGCTGAGCTTCTGACTGAGGCTTACTTTATAAGCCTTTTATGTTATAGTAATAGAGCAAATACGTCATGTATATTTGTAAAAGAACTCCATTTCAACTGTTTTAATTTCTTACTTATTTTGGTTTGGGGCAGAATTCTACCTGTTCCCTGCTAAGTAATTATTTTCCTTGTATTTTTAAAAGTACTTTTGTACCTACTATTTACATAAATCTTTAATTCAAAGGTGGCTGATATTCATTAAATGTACTACTGAAAAAAATATTTAATGCAAGCTAAACACAAAACCTGTGGCTGGATAATAATGCTGTAATGGAACAAAATGGTGTATTACAAGATGAAGGTTAAGTGACGCTTCACACAGTCAGACCTGTGTAATTCCAGAACATGGATCTGTAAAGAGCCTGGCAAGCAGCTGGTTGATTCGCTGTTGTATTGATGACTGTCCTAACAGTGAGAGCCTGGTCCTATCTTGTAACCATTCCGCAAGCACTTCTGGCAGCAGTGCAGCATTCCAAGGACCACTGCTGGGGTCTACGCAACATCAGCTTCCTGGCACTGGGCTCTTTTTCCAGAATGGGGAAGCTGCTCACCAAAAGCTGGACTTTTTCAGGTATGCATTCTATGTGCTACTTTTGGCACAGCTCAGCAGGTTTTTTTGCTTGGACAGCACCTGCAGCAGTGCTCAGTGCCTCCACCCCCTCAGCTATCCCCAGAAAGCTAGACTATGCACATAAGCAGTGCTATGGCCCTAAGCTGCTCCTCTTGTCTTCATAAATCCTGCACATTTTCACAGATCCAGAAGAGAGAGGTTGGGGATAAAGCTGCAATATACCCATAGACAACATAAATTGAAAGAAACCCAGTTACCAGTAAACTCTCTTTTTCTTTGAATGCTTATTTATACATGTATTCACACAGTACGTGACTTCAGACAGTACCTCCAGCATACTACTGTGTAGCTGGAGAAGTGCCCTGGTGTCCTTTAAATGAATTAAGACAGAAGGACTCTTTTTTCATGATGAAGTACTCTGTGCCTAAAAAGATCTGTGTTTGTGTAGTGTAGATACAGAGCAGGTGAATGGAGTCTAGATGGCAGCTCTGCAATTTGCAGAGATGAAAACATCCTACAGAGATGTCACTAGTACCATCTGAGCTGTAATGGAGGTTCAGATCATACTGTGCTGCCCTTCCTTGTTGATGCTTTACAGGTTTTAACAGGTTTTAACATCATCTGTGACCTACTAAGACAATCTCTGTGTGGAGATAACTGACCCTTTACAAGCCTTGAGATACAAATTTCAAAAGACAGGAAAAGCTTTGTGTGTTTTTCATCCTGTCCAGATTTTTTTAAAAAGACATGGATTATATAGAACATGCAAGAGCAGTTTAGGAACAAAAAAATCACAGATTCATTTTTCAACTGGGATAGAAACAGGACTTTCTCTTGGAGAGACACCCAGGAGGAGTCATAAGCATGACTTTTTCAGAAGAAAAAAAGACTATTTTCACTGAGATGAAGGAGAGAGCTCCATGTTGACCTGTCAGGGACAGATTCAGCTCCTCCAAGGACTGGGACTGCTATCTGACAGAGACCCTTACTAATACATCAGTGAATTCCACTGTAGTGGAGCAAGAAAGGCCAGAGCAGCCTCTTACTGTGAGAACTGCTTGTCTTACTAAAAAGATCCACTAACTACCCCTTGCCGGGGCTGATGGCTCTGCTGTCCAGCCCCACTTAACCACATGTTAGATGGTTTCATGGCAAAAATGTACCAAACAGAACATGAGATCAAGTTGGCTTTGTAGGAATATATAGATATAATCCTTTCTACTACTGTCAGCTAAAGCGTTTGCCATATGAGGTGTTCACGTGCTCTACATGTGAGAATTGAATAACCTCAGTGCCATCATGAGGTGCTGCTGTTCAGGAGTGCAGGTGGTGAACCTGAACTGAGAAGGTCTGGTAGCAAGGACAGGACCAGGATAAGCCACCCATGTAATAGGTGAGGATGTGGAGGGTGAATGTTCTGACTACAAGTTTTGGAAACAGTACAGCAGCCCTGCTCCTGTGGGAGGGAGGAAGACTACGACGTGCATGGGCCTTACAGTGAGAGTGTAAAAACAATCAACTGCTCGAAAAAGAGAAGGAAAAAACAATTTCACTTGCATGACAAATTGCCAGCATCCACCACATTAACACATACATTGCTTGTCTTTTGTAGTCTATTTATATTTTAACATGTTTTCATTTAAAAGTAATTACTCACAATTAGTTCTATATCATGAGGGAGAAATTAGCTCCTTTTCAAAACAGTTAGCTCTTATGCCAGAAAGTATAAAGATGGGAAAAGCAGGAGCAATATATATTTTGAGGGGAAAGTTTAGTAATCTTTTCCAGTCCACGAGTGTTAACACTAAAAGTAAGCAGACATTTATTTTGCACATGCTATATAGATGTCCTAAATTCCAGTTCAGTATACAAACTATAAGGCTGTTTCCTTCCCTTTGTTTCTGAACATAGACAAAGTAGGAAATAATTTCATTTCTTCACATGATGCATATCTTGAAAAGTCCTAGGAACAGACAGGCCATATATTGAACTAACTTCATACCCCCTTTTTAAATTGAAAAATACAACAGTAATTCCCCACTCATGATAATCTCTTTTCTGAATGAATCAATTTTTAGATATGGCTCACAGTGGGCATTCATGAAATTAAGCAAAGAAATTAAAATTATTTATTTCTGTATATCAAGTGGCTAGTCAGGGGCAGGGAGAATACAAAATCACAAGTATAGGAATAAAAATAAGAGATCATTAATTAGTTTTACTTGGTAAAATACTATTTGTTTTGGCAACAGAATTTCTGTTCTTTTAATAGTTTAGAAGCATTTGTGTTTGTATTTTTTATTATGTCTGTATGTGAACATTATTATACACTGCTGTACACTTCACAGTTCTTCTTACCTCATACTTGCGTATAAATACTAATGTATTTTAATGATTTGAAAACAAGTTAAAATATTACAATTTCATGTTTACATGCAACTGTAAACTTTTCAAATGTGTTTTTTTCCAGTACAACTTGGTACTCTGTAAATGGCAGGTCTAACTGTTTGGTCCATTGAACCAAGCATCTGAAAATCACAAAAAAAGTAAAAGGGCAAAGCCTTGTGAACAACACTGTTATTAACTTCCATTGAAAGCCTTTATATAGAATAGTATATTTTCCCTCTGGAAAAGGGTAATGCAATTATAATTTGGGAGGAAAGAAGACCTAAATCAGAAGGAAAGCATCTACCCAGATAATTGGTGTGTGATTATCACACTACCAACACATTACAGAATGGAACAAATTCACTTACCCTTCCTGGAGAAACTGGTATGAAATAAGGAAACCCCATCCAATATAAATGTCGAGGAAACAAATCTTATAGAAAGCAATAGCCCTGTGCCAAATGGTATTACAGAGGTTAGGGTGCCAAAGATTTCAGAAGTAGTTGAGGTTGAAAAACAAGTGCATCTGGAGATGTTTAAGGGACAGGTCAGCTATAGGTTTCCAGGTGGCGGAAAAAAGGAGCTGAATAGAGAGAATAAGAACTGGTGTTCTTGTAAGAGGCATCATTTAAATTAATCAATCAATCACAAACCTTTTAAAGTTCAAGTTTAGCTTTGAGAAGGTGTTTAGTTCAGGGCTGATTTCCACTTTGTTGAAATTATTAAGCTGCAAACTTCAGAGTTTACCCTTTGGCTTTCTCAAAATCACAGAAACTACTGTATGTCAAGATCACACACGTGCTCTTTGTTGAGGAAAAACAGTTGTCCATTTGTCCGGCTGATGTGAATAAGGTCAAGGGAGTTCAACACCTGGTTTAGAAAAACATGCTCAACATTTACCACATTTTGCTAGAACAGGTGCTGAACTCATCTAACCTTGGTCATGCGTGAAAGACAACTGTTTTCAGCACTATCTGAAAGTAAGCTCTGGTATGTTTATTAGCAATGTTTGTACTGTGGTTAAATCTTTGCATTCTTCTGGAAATGAATAGCTAATGGGTTTGGTTAGGCAACTGAAGTCTCTTCAAAGGGATTTCTTTTGGCCCAAAACCTCTGTGTTACTTCAAGATGGGTGAATGAGACTGGTACTTGTCCATAGTCATACTTGCGGAAAATGATTTCTAGAGCCATCTAAGAATCCAGGCTGCCATATGAAACAATAAAAGGTGGATCTCAGTTTGTAGCATGACACTCTAACCCATAGTGGCACAGCACTGTAAATTGCCTAGTCCCATAAAAAACAAGTCATAAAAAAGACAAAAAATTTTGCAAATAATACCACTAATTACAGTTAAGCATTGTTACAACCAAATAGCTCATGTACAACTTCATAAACACTTCAGCTGGTGCTCTTAAATTTCCAGATATATTTACTTTACTTCTCTAAAGCACATTAAAGAAAAAGTGTTCTTTGTTATCTGAGACTATTTGGAATCTTTAGCAGTTCACTTAACACATCATAATGTCTGTCATAAGCTTTCCTAAAACACTGGGGAAAAATGCATACCTCAGGAGAGGAATAAATCTCTTAAAAGGTATTAGTGTAATTAAGTAGGTCACCCTGTAGAGGTGAAGTGCCTGTTAGTATTGGTGGATTTTAGCCCTGATTCAGCAGAATGCTTAAGCAAGTTCCACTAAAATCTGAAGGCAAATGTATCTGCAAGTTCTTTTCTGAGACATGTTCTTTAATTGTTATTATGCTGGTTCTGGGGGATTTTGCCTTTCACTTCCTGGTGGAGAGTCAGCCTTACAGCACGTGACAGAGCCAAATGTCCAAACATAAGTTATACATCTGTCTTTCAAGTTTATTCCTCTTCTTCTCCTGAGTTGTCTTGGTGTAAACCCATCCTATCCCAAACATACATGCTGGAGAGTTGCATTCAAACCCTTGTATATCCTGTGACAAATCTGCAAGAAAGCAGAGCAACAAGTTTAATATTTGCAAGCCTATGGATGTTCACACAGAATCACAGAGAAGGGTTGAGGTTGGTAGGGGCCTGTGGTGACTCTTAAGTCCAATCCTTCCTGCTCAGAGCAGGGTCAGCTAAAGCAGGTTGCTCAGGGCCATGTCCTGTTGGGTTTTCTCCAAGGTTTTCTCCAATTATCTCCAAGGATAGAGACTCCACAATCTGCCTTGGCAACCTGTTCCAGTCTTATACCAGTCTTACAGTGAAAAAAGCTTTTTCATATGTTTAAATGGTATTTCCTGTATTTCAATATGTGTCCTCTTTTTCTTTCACTGGGCACCACTGAGAAGCCTGGCTCTGTCTTCTTTGCTCCTCACCACCATATAGTTACACACACTGAGAAGATTCCCCTGAGCCATCCCTTCACCAGGCTGAACAATCCCAGCTTTCTCAGCGTCTCTCCTTATGTCACTGTCAGGAATTAAGATTAGGCTATTGCTGTCCTGTAAGAGGCTGACACTGTTTGCCTGAGAGACCTTGCCCTGGAAGCAGGTGGAAGTCCTGCTAAGAAAGGTTTAAGTGAAAGCTTCTGGCATGCAGAGACAGGCTCTAAGGGGAAACAGCTAATTTTTTCTAGGGAATGCTAATTTAGGGTATGGACTAAGTCATCCTGGATTCTAGGAGTGGCCACCTGAGGCAGAATGTATGATCTGTCTTTTATGGTATAATCTTATTGTGGTGAGGTTTTTTTTTAATTAAAGACAGACCCATGAAGATGATGAACCAATAATTTTCACATTGTATGAGACCACTAGAAGATTGAACTGTCTTTCAAATACCTTACTGAAGACTGAAAGATTGCTTCCAAAATATGTCTGTTTCTGAAGCATTTCATTTCAGTACAAGCTTTGGAAACAAAGCATGGATAAAGAGAAGCAATGTTCATACAGCACATAAAACACAGCCCATCAAAGCAACTGGCTTGTGTACTACTATTTTAGCTCCTAGATTAAAGAGTCCAAAGGGTGTTTGCCACTCTGACTCTGACAGCCCTTCGCATGATTCTTACAGACTGTAACATAAGTCTCCTGTCTCTGACATTTTTCTGGCCAGGTCTTCCCTGGCCACTTATAGATTTTTATTTGTTACTTTTCATTGCTAAATCTGTCTCATATTGGGGAAATTTTGAAAACAATGAGGTAATCTGGCTCTGTCATTACAGTTGATATTAATTTGCCTGCCTGATACTATGCTACAATGTTACTTAAATCCATGATAGGATGTGAAGTATACTTACTTTACCTTTCTGTGGTCTGGCTCCTCATGGACATGGCAGGGGAATTGGTGTTTCTGATGTCCCTGTAGAGAAGAATAGCCTGACATAAAAGATGGATCCCAAAGGACTGAACAAACAAACTGAATGGTCAGAGGACCTGACAGACCAGCTGTCACTGCACAAAGAAGCCAGTGAAGGAGAAGGTATGTGAACTCTTCACTAGGCTGCAAAATTCTCATAGCTGTTCAGGCAAGGAAATTCTTTCCATTTTTTTGATCCTAAAGATTAAATCATAACCACTCAAATGCAAGGATTTTATATTCTAGTCATTCCAGAAATGGCTGAAGAACACTTTTACTGTCATGCAAATAGGAAATACCTACTAAGCATTCAGGTATTTCAACCTCCTGCTCTCCCAGCACCTGAGAGCCTGTTCAGGTAGGAGGAGAGATGCTCCTGGGTGCTGAGTCACTTCTGCAGGGTAACTGCAAAGTGCTTTGTGTGCTGGAAGTGCTCCAGTCACATGAGGGATCTCATGCAGTTGCATGTTGCAGTTGCAGTGGAGGAATGTGCCTTTTGGTAGGCCTGTTTTCCAAAAAGACCTCACAAAGCTGAGTGAGTGGTCAAAAAAGCATCAAATTAGCATCAGTGTAAAAAAAAAGTCAAGTAATTAATCTTGGGGGAATATAGTCTAAACTGTGCTTATGGGATGTTGAACTTGAAATTGGCAGTTACACCCCAGGGAAGAGAGCTGGCAATCATCACCAGCAGTTATCTGAAGTCATCAGCTTAAGATACAATAATAGTTAAAAGGACAAAAAAAAGGTCAAACTTCATCAGAAAGGGCACTGAGAACGTAACAGAAAGCATCATTTTGCTGCAGTACAAAATCTCGTACTCACATCTTAGGCACTGTGTGCAGTTTGATCCTCACATCACAAGGAGTCATAGTGGAGTTAGAAAAGGTGCAGAGAAAGGCAAGAGAAGTGATTAAGGATGTCAAGCAACTGCATTAAAAGGAGAGATTTAAAATTGAAAATTTAGCCCCTTGAGTGGAGAATGCTCAGTGAGAAATGTAAAGGCACTCAGTGAAGTGAATGCAGAGCTGCTAACTCACCAAATCCTTCAGTAATAAAACTAGGTGTCACCCATTTAAACTAGTGGAAAATGGGTTTAAAACAGGTAAAGGTATATATTTTTTCACACATCAGGCAGTCAAGTTCTGAAATTTGTTGCCACAAATTTTGGAGGCAGATAATTTCAGCAGAGGATAAATGGAATTAGAAACTCCTGGAAAACAGTCCAAAACTGTATTAAAGAAAATAAACAGGAATTCCTTAATCAATGTTTGTGGACACGGGAGGAATAGTAGGGAGATAGCAGCCAAGAGTGCATGCTCTACCTGAATAGCATCTCCTAGCCACTAGTGGAGGCAGAATACTGGTCCAGCACAGTAGGCTATTTCTTATATTCTTATTTTCAACACTGAGCCCCACTGAGACATAATTTGCAAGTGCTTTGCAGCATCCTAGTCTTCTCCCTTTTCCACAGCCTTGTGTACAAGAGCCAGCTGGTCTGCAGATTACAGAGCAGTAGATCAGGTCAATCTAATACTTCTGGTGTGTGGAGTGATGGAGTGGTAAAGAGACTGCAACAACATGTAGTAAGTGCATGAGAATCTCAGGCAACTTCTGAAGAGTGTGAGATGTGCTCAAATGATTAAGTCATCTGCTCCATATCATGCCTGGCTGTTTAACGACTTCTGTCAGAGGAAAGCATTGAGAACATTAGGCTGATAGGCAGTAATAACAAAAAAAAGAAATTATTCCTTCTGATTCTTTCTGTTCACCTTTTGGCTCCTGCTACAGGACTTGTTGAGAGTAGGCTTATGGGAGCCCATGAACAAGCTGAAAATCTGTGCCCTACTTAACCACCTCCAATTTTGTATGTGGGAAGGAATTGGCCTAAATCTGACCCATCTAATATATATAATATATTCCATAGCATGTAATGTTTTGACAGCTTAAGTAGATATACGAGCACTGAATTGGTAACTCATTCAAATCAAAATTGGTATGCCTCCTATCTAAGTATTGCAAGTTCTGGTTTTATTCAGATTATTATGTTTGTTTTTTCTTTTACAACAAGATAATTGCGCATATTACTTCAGTCTCTGGTATGTGTTAATCTTGTCCAGTTTTTTTCTAATGCACTCTCATGAAATTTTACATACAGATATCATCTGTTTTGGTAATGGGGAATGTAGGTGCTAGACGGGAGCAGCGGATTGAGAATCTACTTTTCTGGCCTTACAAATACATTGTTTAGGTCAGAAATTTTTTTCCCCCAAAGTACAACAGTACATGGACTGTGTGAACACATCATAAATGGGCTGATCTTTGTAATGTGCCTGTTAGGAACATTCCCATTCTATAAATCAGGAGCTAAGACACAGAGAAAATTGTGTTTTGTCAGGAGAAGTCAGTGGCAGAGAGATAAGAAATAGTTTTGGAGTGCCTTAACCACAAAGCTGCTATAGATCAGTTGAAATGGTGGGCCACAGAGTTAGTCTTTTGGTGAGTTTGACACAGCTGCAGAGCACTTTGGGGGACAGTCTGAAGGAGAAAGATGCGTTTTATCTGCAATGTTTAATCTCCTCTAATAATGATAAAATTTGGCACACATCAGATACTTTCCTTACAACTATTTAAAGCCCTTTGGCATGCCTATAATACAGGTAAGTGGTATAGAAGGAATTATACCACTGGGAACCTGCAGAGATACAAGGGGAGAGACGCCAGTCATAGGAAAGTTCTCAATAGATCCCAGAAGCTTGGACCTCTGGTCATTTGCTTTAGTCACATGAAAATTTGTGACCTACATACTTTTTTCTTCAGTGCTCCCCTCCTCTTCCCTTTTTCTCCTTCTCCATTTCTTTCCTCAACATTTTTTCTTTGCCCGGTAAATGGCTGGTTGCTCTTGACAGCTCAGCCTCTGAGTCTTAAACAATTTTGCTCCCCTGCTAAAGTATTTTCTGACTCTTGAACCCCCGTTTGTGGACTGACTGTCTGGGAAAACTGTATTAGCACTCAAGAACAGGGTTCTCATACTTCACAGAGGGAGAAGCAAGGGGATTGGGAGTGTCTCCCAATCATGCTTTATTCATGCGGAAGTCTGACAGGCAAACAGTTGCTGCCATTGCTCACAGACAATGAATTAACAGCTTGGAAATAGTGCTTCCCACATTCCTTCATCTTGTCCTCAAGCCTGGGATCAGTATGAATTGTGAGCAGATGTGCTTGCAAGTAGCCTATTCTCATACCAATCCATGTTCTGCAACAATGCTGTAGTGTCTAATTATTTTTGGAAGAAAATTGCTACCTGAACAATGTTGTGTATATCTCTCCATAAATGATACCTTTCCCTTTTAAAGGACCATCAGGAACACAGGTCAACAACTTACTGTGGAGATACCAAAGGCTGAGGAAGTGGACTGTCAGTTGCTATCTTGATGGCTTAGTGAGAAGATAAAAGATATGGACATGATTTTGCAGTACTTAATCCCAAAACTTCAGTTCAGCTGCTTAAAGGAATCTCTGTCTACATATAGTCTTTGTCCTTTCCCTCCTGGATCTCATTTCATTGCCCTTTTTCTCCTGCCTTTTACCTTTATTCTATTCTTCTTTGCCATTTGTATTCTTTCTTCCCAGAATTTGATAGACACTCCTATGGAGGTCTTCTGAGAAGCCTTGGAAGGCAAGGCAAGGTTCAAGAGCCATTCTGCAACATATTTAAAACAGAGCTGGGGAAGCCACTGAGGGATCCCTGCACTCATTTGATTTTAGTTTTGAAAGCTCAGTTAAGCTAGTTGTTCTTTTGGGTTGCTAGAGCTCAAAGGAGCAACAAAAGTGATTAAAAGGATAAAAAATTACTTTTATAAAACAGATGTTGGCATAGGTTTCTGGAAAAAAACATTCTTGCTATTGCCCAAACCCATGAGAAGAGGAATGGCTGAAGGAACCTTGCTGTTGTGGTTTAACCCCAGCCACCAACTAAGCACCACACAGCTGCTCACTCACTCCCCCCATGTCAGGATGGTGGAGAGAATCGGAAGGGTAAAAGTGAGAAAACTTGTGGGTTGAGATAAAGACAGTTTAATAGGTAAAGCAAAAGCCACACACACAAGCAAAGCAAAACAAGGAATTCATTCGCCACTTCCCACGGGCAGGCAGGTGTTCAGCCATCTCCAGGAAAGCAGGGCTCCATCACGTTTAATGGTTACCTGGGAAGACAAAAGCCATCACTCTGAACTTCTCCCCTTCCTTCTTCTTCCCTCAGCTTTATATGCTGAGCATGATGTGCTATGGTCTGGGATATCCCTTGGGTCAGTTGGGGTCAGCTGTCCCAGCTGTGTCCCCTCCCACTGCCTAGCAATAACAAAACCATCTCTGAATTATCAACACTGTTTTCAGCACAAATCCAAAACATAGCCCCGTACTAGCTATTATGAAGAAAATTAACTCTATCCCTCATTCACAGGTTCTAATTATGAGTGTAATTTCATATTGATTGAATGGCTGGGGTAGGGTTATGTGTGTTTGTTTCTCCCATTTAATGGTTCACGTTAGACTGGTCTACAAACAAGCTTCCCATTGACTCTTTTTTTTTTTTTTCCTCCCCTATTCTGAGGGAATAATACAGCTTACAGTAAGCTGGGTTGAGTTATTTTGGCAACAGGCTAACTCAGGTAAGAATAAATCTCGCCCTGCAGCCCTTAGACAGGTAAGCATATCTTGTAATCTGGAATTCTGGGGACTCAAAAAAGGTCTCCTTATTTTCCAAGCAATCAAATCCTTGTCTGCATTTTTGGACACAGTATCAATACAGGCATAAAGCTGAGCAGTTCAAAGATTACAAATGAAGAGATGCAGTTCAATTTCTTTTTTTCTGTCAACACAAAAATGAAGGAGTAAGTCCAGTGGGAACAAATTAAACATACACATAGTTGTAGCAAAGAAGTTAGGCATACTAATACATTTCTCATGTATTTGAAATTTTATACCCCATTAATGGAGACTACTGAAGTCTTTGATTAGGAAAGCCTGGAACCAAAGACAAGAAAACACAAAAAGAACTGGAAAATCCCCTGTGATATGATGCAAAACTGAAGAGGAAAAACTGTAACTCAAGGCAGGGAACATTCTGTTCTCTCTGAGGATTTGTGAAGGGATGAATGAGGAACAGTAATTACGTGCCTAAGTCTGCTTCACTGTACACTCTCTGGGTTATACTTGTACTGAGATGAGCATCTGTCTGTAGCCACAAAACTACAGTAAAGGGTGAATTCCAACATGCTCATTAGAAAATATATCACTGAGCAATTTTTATTACATCTGGAGAAAAGCAAAACACACCATCTTTATTGTTAAATCTTTACATCTTATTTCTACACAAGTTCTCTTTGATTGCACAGGCAAGTCTAAAAGATCCCTTTACAACTTTCATACTTAGACTTCTGGGTGTGTAAGTAATGAAGCTGTATTAGTCATTCAAATTTTTAAGATGGCCAAGGACTCATTAAATAAGTAACATGTTCCTCATAACTTTTCTTTTGTTGCCATTTATGAAATTGTTTTGATGTTATTATGAGGATTTCACTTATTTCTCCTACCAATATCAGATCTTACGTTATTACCCTCCTGACTTCAGCCTGGCATAACTCACACTACTGCAGCACCATCTATGAGGATGAAGATATACATGTTTAATATATGCATCCTGTTCAAAAATCAACAACTGGTCTCTCTCTCTCCCTTAAAAAAAAATCTTCAGAAATCCAGCACATTCTTATATCAAAGAAAGGATTATTATTTGGAAAACATTCAAGCAGAAAACTATATAGGTAGAAGATAAAATAGTGTGATCATTAATGATTTTTTTTGAAGTCACAGTATATAGCTGGTCTATATTTTAATTAATCTGTATGGATTTTTGTTTCTGTGGCTACTCAATCCTTCACATCAATGATTTGAGGTGAACTGGGTCTTGAATCCTTGCATACATAGACTTCCAAATGAGTTACAGCAGCACATTCAAATGCCACAAGGAAACCATTACACCTACCCATGCTGTCTGTGGGGCAGAGCACTGAGGCTGTCTTCAAGACTGAATTCACTGTCTGTGCAGACAATGAACCTGCAAACATGGCCCCAGATATGATGGGACAGTGCCTAATGGAGCATGCAAGCTCCTGCATGCCTGGGCACCCAAAGAGA
Organism: Buteo buteo; assembly: GCF_964188355.1. Lineage (NCBI taxonomy): Eukaryota > Metazoa > Chordata > Aves > Accipitriformes > Accipitridae > Buteo > Buteo buteo. Next base: position 25,692,439 of record NC_134182.1, read on the forward strand.
GTTAACACAATGCTGGCATATCCAGGCAGGCTGGCTGCTGGCTGGCTGCAGGTGCCCACAAGTCAGCCATGTCAGTAAGCGACAGGCAGGTTGATGTGTGCTCACAGCCACTCCCAAAGCTGCTTTTAGAAGAGGTGCGAACATACCTGCTAGGGGTGATTCACTGCCTCCGCTTTTCAGTTTATCATTGACACAGTCTCATGTGGTGTGGAAGGGAGGAGCTAGTGGGTAGCATGAAGAATGAAACTGATGTTATCAGAACGATGAGAAAAAATTAATAGATAAAGTAATAAGCACATAGCACCTGTGTTTTGTAGTGATGAAAAGGGGGAATCATGCAGCATGAGGCCAGCTGGGGAATTACAAAACTCAGTATGAGAAGTGTCATTCAACATCTGTACAGGGAAGAATGATTTGCGCTTGTCTAGGTGTATGGTGTTTTGCACCAAGAGATGCTGGTTCATTAGGATCCCATTAAGAAAGACACTCAGACTCTGTAAAGTATCACTTAAAATGCCATTTATTGGGGTTAACACTATAAAGAAGAAGAGGATAGTAAGTGACAGAGGAGTTCAGCTCTGCCAAGTGTGTTCGGCCTTGGCTGGGTAGGCCAGGAGCAAAGTGTATTTTCTGTGATGTATTTTCCATGTGTCTGGAATGTGTAGCAGTTTCATCTGAAAAGTCTTCAGTGCAACCACCCTGGCCCATCTGTGCCTTTCTGCCACCACTTCTGGTACTGATCCTGCCATGGCTTGTACTAAGAGGGATTCTTCAAAGGCAGCTTTATGTTATTCTCCCCGGTTACACAGAAAAAGAAACAAAATGCCCCTCTTTAAAAAAGACATAGGTTGACTGAACTTCAATTCTTGGAAAAATATCAAAACAGGTATTTTAACAATGTATTTGTAATTACTAGAAGGCTGCAGGGTAATAAGTAAATAGCAGGACGAGCTTATAAAGAACAAGTGACATAGCACTCATCTAATTTCATTCTATAACACGGTAATTGGCCACATGGATACTGGAGAAATAATAAATGGCCTATCTTAACTTAGTCTTGGATGATATAAGCAACTTGGGGATATATGGTAAAATAAATCTAATAACATGGTGAATGGAAAACTGGTTAGAAAACTGTACTCAAAGGATAGTTAGTTATTAATGTTGCTCTGTCAAAACAGATGATTGTATTGAGTGCATTTAGAAAGGTAATTTCCTAAATCAGTATTTTCATCATTTTCACTAGTGACTTAGATGATGGAAAAAAAATAGTATTTTATTTTATTATTGAAATACTATTTAAATAAATTATGTTTCAATAAGGACAAGCACAAAGTAGTACAGTTTGAAATAATTATTTGCATGATTGAAAGATGGAGAACGAACAGCTAGATGGCCTTTCTGGGCAAGATGGTTAGGAGATTTAGTAGATCACAAACTGAATATAATGAAGGATGCATAAAAATGTGTAAGACACACCTTAAAAGTATGCATTGTAACTCTCCCAGTTAGCTCTGGCAAGACCTCATCTGGAGCCTTATGCTCAGGCTTGGGCAGCCCATTTTAAGAAATCTATGAGCCAGAGAGAAGCAGCAAAGATGATCAAAAGCCTAGAAAATCTGACCTCTGAGATTGAAAGGATGAGGTTTGTTTAGTCTTAGGGAAGAGACAACTGAGGAGAGATGTGAGGGCAGTCTTTAAGTACACAGAGACTTCTGTGGAAAGGATAGAAACAAATTGTTCTTCATTTTTACTGGAGATCAAGAAAAAATATAGTATGGTTAAACTGCAGTGTGGGAAATTCAGGTCAGAGACTAAGGAAGACTTCTCAGGTGTAAGATGATTAAGCACTGGAATAGATCCCTCACCAGATACAATACTTCAGGGCCCTTTGATGCTCTTCCAGCCTTCTTACATGGCATGGAGAATCTCTCCCCAGCAGTTCAGTTTAGGAAATGTTTCGTGTAAGTGGAAATGAGAAATGCTAGAAGGCAAGGTGTGGGGACAAGATCGTATTTCGGATTAGATGGAGATAGCTGGGTCAGAGGAAAGTTTGTGCAGAAAGGATAGGGTGGTGTGAGCAGATGGGGTCACTCAGAGGTAGAGGAGAAGAAAATGGACCTAAAACCAAATGAGATTTTGGTAGGGTGTGAGTTCTGCCATGATTCCAAGTAAGGAGAGTAGGTGGCCCACTACACTTGATACTTAAGCAACTACCAGAAAAACCCACTGAAACTGTAAATATAACTAAAATACCTTGACTTTTCTAATATTGTTTCATTGTGCGAATAATGCAATCTAAATGTGGCGTAAGACATTTAATAAAAGCGTCTTCAAACACCCACCATTTGATTAGGTGGCTGTCAACAGTGCATTACATTGTAAAGGTCAGTTGTATTATGTTTCATGAACTTGTTTGATAGAAGAGGTGCAAAAAAATTTTGTGCAAGTAGTGGTGTTTTAAGAACAAAGCATTCTCAAAATATAAAATTTGAAGAAATTCTTTCCTTTCACAGTGCTTAGAGTACATACGCTAGTCTACATGTATGACAACTTGCTGTTCTGAAAGATTAATCTCCCATTAACTCATACATTGTTGATCCTCTTTGGGAATTCATGCTTTGTCCATTTGGATGACAAAGTAATCTTTTCCTTCAGGATTCAGTATTTTATGCTGCTTAGTGCTAATCACAGCTGTCCAAGGTCACCTGGTAATTCTGGTTAAAAAATTAATTGAATTGCGTTAGCAGAATATTTTAGGGACATTCATAATGGAATCCTAAACTTCATAAACTTCCTGGGCAAGTTTACTTTCTGTCTATATTGCACTAGTACCAACATACTCTTTGACTTATAACAGTGAACTGATAATAGAATACTAGACAAAATTATAGTGGAAAGCTACAGCTGTGGCTAAGTACAGCAGTTAAAATGTTTTACTCAAATCCAGCTAATCTAAAGATGTCCCTCTCAGATGAACATAACCCTTCTCAAAATGTATTTATATTACTAAAACCAAAAAAAAGCCAAAGAATAGGAATGGAGTTTAGACCTAACTGATGATGTGAAGGTAAGTAACCTGTGCTGTGAATATGTATTTAAAAGGTTATACTGAATGTGTATTGATGTGTGTTAACTGTATCTAGAAATTCCCATCAAAAACGTGTCCTTGGCTAAGTGTGTTTGCACAGCAAGAATAAGTTTCTGCCTCAAAGGGTTTCCAAACTAAATAAGTAAGAAAGAAAAGGGGTGGAAGTATGCAGAGAAATGAGCATGTTCAAGATTTTGTAGCCAGGGATTTAGAAACATCAGTAGTATTTCTGAGTCCCAGGCAGTGACTCAGTGAAGCACATTGTCTGAAGAAATCTAAGTTTCATGTACAAATACTTCTTGAAGGTCTAACTGTGTCTGGCTTGCTCATAGTATTTGTGTTGTTGATTTCAAAAGGCTATTCATATGAATAAGGTGAAGACAGTTTAGCCCTAGTTTTCTAGTCTTTAATTTATTTAGGCTGCTTATATCCCTTCTTTGATAGATGGGTCAGCAGATCTTCCCCATAAAGATACTTCATGAAGGTAGCAAGTCTTCATCAGACTCTCCCCACTTATCTGTCACTCTATTCTCCCTTTACACTGTCTATTCTGTGTAAATAATTATATCAAGTTTCTGGTGACACAGAGAATATCTCTCTTCTTTATTACAGAAGTCCTTTCAGTGTTATTGTTTCCCTACAAATAGTCCTTTTCCATTTCTAGTAATATTTCCTCCTGTTGCATTCTATATGTTTCAGATTATTTTTCCCCAATGTATTAGCTTGTAAGATACTTTCTTTTTACAGTTGCTTTCCACCCATGATTTAGTTGCAATACTATTGATCTGTCTACACTGTTATTTGTATCTCCTGCCAAGTTAGAATCAAGTTGTAGCGTGTTACCATAGTCTGCAGTGGGGATTTTTTAATCCTTAAGCAGGAAACATGGTGGCTTTGATATCTTCCTCTTCCTCTTCTTCTTCTCCCTTTTCTTCTTCTTACTCCTCTTCTTCAAAAAACCGCATACATGCAGACATCACCGTGTGTGTTAAAAAAAAATCATGTCTTGATCTGAACAGTGTTTATGTATTAGTCATGGCTTTTTAAGGTAAGATGACCTGAAACTAAGCTGTTCTGCCAAGGATTAATGTATCTCCATTTATTTAATTCATGCATTGGACTGTCAGTCACAAGGTGTGCATTAATCCTTTATATTCTCACAGCCCTGAAATGATCACTTTGTTTCTCGATTCTTTGGTGGAATTGAGCACCTAAATCTGTGCTCTGCACAGTCACAGATCATGAACACCTCAGCAGAATCATCAATATTTGTCCTTTGCTGAAAATAAGGCCATTAAACAATGTTTATGGTGACTCAAATTAAGTACCCATTACTAAGAGTTTCACCCATGAAATCTGTAGCACTTCTGCTTCTGTAAAGCTTTTATAATGCCATGGAAAACAAAGTGTAGGGCTCAAAACAATGCTTGTAGTGACCTGGAGAAAAGACTCTGATCCCAAAGGGTAATCTTTTTCTGTTTGGTCTAATGTAAAATAATCAGTTGATCTAATGTAAAATATTGCCTCTCCCTGCAAACTCCACTTTTCTGCAGTTTTTAACATAATAAATATCTTTCAAATATCTTGAGGCAAATAAAAGCAAAGGAAACTAATACCAAAGTATTCTAGCATCTCAAACTTTAGTGAGACAAGAATAATTTGTTAAGCAACTACTAATTTATTTGGTGATTGTTGCCCATAACTTCATCTCTTGTGAATCTTGTGGTAACTGGAAAGTAAAAAGTTGAATTATGAGACTGCAGTAGGTGTATTCATCATTACTATGATCAGTAACAATTCACAGTGGTTGTACTAAAGAGACAGATGGTTTTGTGTTTAAAGATAAAAGTTGGAGTCAGATCCGGGTTCAACTGATGACTAGATCATGCACTCGCGCAAAACTCAGTGATGTCTCCCTTAGAACCTGATTCTTCCACCTACACATTACATAAAACTGTTATTGTTGCAATAATAGCTCTGTTCAATGGTTGCTTAACAGCATGTCAGCCTGGACCCCATGGCAGAACAGAGGTTGTTGAGATAAGACTGAAAAACTAGTTGAAGAGTGAGCACTAATGAGAATGGTGGGTTAATGAGCTCAGGGACCCCACAGTGTTGTTGGGACCCCAAGTGGAATCACTGTACTTCCAGGTAGAATTAACTCACACAGATCTGTTTTAGGCCTCTTACACAATGCTGCAAAGTAAGGTCTGAGTGGTTAATCCCGGTCTTTCGCATCTCTGAACATTAAGGTTCATCTACTTTGGCACTTTGGTGCCAGTCAGGAGTGCACCTGTGAAATGGATCTCCTCATAGCCCCAGCTTGTGCACTTTGGTTTGTGTCATGGAGAAGCTATGGAGTATGCAAAATGGATCCTTCCAGATGAAGCTTAGGTGGGAGATTCTCCAAGAGCATGTCTAATGCATTTGAACTGCTAATAAGTATTCAGTCCATGGGATGAGACACACAGTGTTGAGGTTGGATCCTCTGCCCTGTGTTTCATTCTGCAGATCCAATTCTATTGAACTGATTGCTAATATAGACATAGCCAAAAAATATACTTGCTCCCTAATTTGGGAGGTTTTGCTACAGCAAATGTGTTAAAACAAAACAGCATTGGGATGACTCTATCAATGATGGAACTCCACAGATTTCATTGGCATTACACCTAGAATGACAGTTAACCAATGACATCATTAAATGTGTGAATTTGGATCAAATATTTATTATGGGCAAAGCTGATACAAAATGACAGCTCTTTAATTGTATATCACCTCAAGATGGTAAAATAAGTATCTTCCAGTAATAATTTATTAACTAGCGGGAACTACAAAGTACTTGTGAATTCAGACATGTATATATATCTGTTAGAAAGCCTATAAATCTTACAATCCCTGTTATGGGAGTCACAAAAGTACTGATAGAAAATGAACATGTTTACTAAAAGAGAAACCAAGTTTAGACTTCAGTTTCATGAATCCTGGTCATGACATTACTCATTGTCTCCTAGGAAGAAAGATCTTGAATGTAGCATGCAGAGGTTTGATCAACCAAGTGACTGGATTTGGAGCAGATTTACGAGGAAGTTTGCATACCTTCAGTGAAGTGGCTTGGAGGATGGTAGGAGCACATCCAGTAGATCTGTGTCAATGCAGAGTCCAGTTCCTTTGTCTCTCAGGTATGTGGCCAAGAAATATGCTCACAGCATAGGAAACTAGCTGTACAGCATTGGGCATCTTGGCAAGGAAGGTAGCTTTAAACAATCTTTGCACCTCTTAGTGACACCCCAGAGGCTGAAGAAGAGTTTGGTTTAATTTAGACAGCACTGTCTGTAATTTCCTAAGCATTGCATGGCATTTAAGCCCCTTTAAGCTTATTCCTTCTGACTTCACAGTGCTTCTTGTGCTTGGAAAGACGTCCTAGAGGAAAAGTTTTATGGTTGTCTCTCTATATTGCTCAGGCAGTCCTCCCTTAGACAAACACAGAAATTTCAGTTTGTTTATACCATCTGGCACTTTTGTTTGTTCTGAATCTTGCATTAGAAAACCTTACCTCCTAAACATAAGGTATTGACCACATTAAAAGACGTCTAGTGTTTTGACTAGATTACATATGCCAGTGGTCCTTATGGCGCAGTCTCAGAGTATATGATGGAGAATCATCATCTTTTTATGCAGTATTCCCAGTATTGTTTAATGAAGCCTATGAAGATCTTCTTTGGTCTTAAATTTTTTTGCATTTTTTGTAATAGTCTTTATAAAATCCTATCATTTTTCTGTCTTCTTACATTTATGGCTTTTCCACAAGTTGGGGAAAAATATTTCCTGGGTGTAAGTTTTCAGGTTTGTTAGTACTATGTGGAACTATACAAGGATGTTCCACTTGGCCTCATAGAAAAGTCCTAAGAGTTTAAATATAATTGTAGCCTAAAATTGGAAATCATCTGGAAAAAAACCCCAATCTTACCCAAAAAAGATGACTTACTGTTAGTACCGCATCCTGTCTTCCCAAATGCTTCTACAGCCCAGTGCTTTTCTGTCCCTCTCAGCTGGCCTATAATTCTCTGTCCTATAAAAGAAGGCTTTGCTGTCATTTTCCTGTGGTTTTTCTCTTTCTCAGGCACCTCCTTCAGCTTTCAGCACTGCATTGCAAGCTCCAGATCAGATGCCACTTTCACATACACCACAGTGAGAGAATTATGGCCCCCCTCACCCTTTTCCACTCACTACAGTTTTATGAGCAGTGCTTTGTTTCAGTAGAGAAGCATGCTGGGCCCTGTGCACTGCTACTCTGCATCAAGTTTGGTCATTTCTACCAGGGCAGGTGGCACTATGACCTGGTGGAGTTTTACAGACTTTGTATCAGTGTTACTAACAATGCAAAGGGCAAAAAGCAAGGATAAGTTGGACCCTAGCATACTGAATTCTCTTACATAGCATGTGAGCACACCTAAATTTCAGATTCAAGAAATACATGACACATTTTCACAGAAGATGAGAATCCACCTTAGGCATGAAAAGTCCTTTTCTTGTGTTTTGTAACACAAGCCCCTTGCAAATGCAAATGGGATGGCAGTATATAAGATAATTCAGCAAAACCTAATTCATAAAAATGAAAACGTATACTCTCTTCCCTCTGGCAATATATTCCAATGTTTAAATCAAGCTTCATGTTTCTTTTAAACAGTCTTTAAACCTGCCTCAATGGAAAAGTTATTCCAAAGTTTGAAAATATCCTCTATCATATTATTTATGAACTCAAAATATTTTTCCAGGACCATATATTATTTCTAAGCTTGTTTCCCCATGAGTCCCATTATGAAATGATCTTTCAAGCTACAGTTGGAAGGTGAATTTAATACCAGTCATATAAAATATAAAGTTCCAGTCCTGCAAACACATCTGTGTCTAACTTTAAGCTGATGAATATTTCTACTAACTCAGTGGAAGTACTCCCACTAAAGTTAAGGACACCTATTAAGTGTTTGGAGGCCTGGATCTGAAAGTAGCACAATAATAATCATAAGTAAATATTTGTACAGCCTTTCCTTTCTCTAAATGTTTAATTCTCTGAGCATCTTTAGGATTCCTAGCTAAGAAGTCCATTTTGCAATATTAAGAGTGTTGGAGCAAACCCAAGAGCTGGAACTCTGCAGACCTTGCTAGTTTTGATTTACACAGACATCAACAATTTCTGGGTACTCCAGTTCTGGTTTTTATCCCTGCAACTTAAGATTAGTATGTTGTATTCAACTTAATACAGACAAAAAAATTTAGTAACTTCAGTTACAGCATTATGAAATACAAATGTGTTGGTTTTGGTTTTGATTGAAACCAGAAACAGGACAAATAGCTGCTTATTTGGAAATTCTTAAAGGTAGGTCAAATTTAGAAAAAATAAGTTTGTTTTGGAGAGGACTTCCAGCTTGTCTAGGCTAGAAAACCAGACCTTCACTGAAAACTTCTTAATTTTTCTTTAGACAGAAATTTGCAGTTAAAAGGGGTGTAAACACAATTTCATACCTTTTTAAGTGTGTTTGTGAGCACAGGCCCACATTTCAGTTGTAACTGCCACATTTTGTTGTAAAGATGGCCTATTTTTCTTATCAGAGCCAAAAAGAGACAAGAGGAAGGAAAGTGAGTCTTCCTTAACTACACATTTCACAGGCACACAAACATACTAGCAATTCTGCTTCATAAGATTAATTTTAAGTCAGAACTGTTACATGTTTTGTGTTCAATAGGTTTAGAAATATGTATTCTTTTATTATATATTCCATATTGCCTTCTATTCTGCCTGTGCACATGTGATGGCCACAGCCCATCAGCATTAGAGTTTCAGAGACTGCCAGAAGTTCACAGTAGATACGTGTAAAGCATCTACAGCCCAGCCTTTGAGGAAGAAAAACAGCCACTTTGCAGTGAAATACAATATATGAGAATTGAAAGCAAGTACAAGCTTGCCACTGTGATCCCAGCTGCATTCGTGGGTAGATCAGTATCAGCTTCTGTAGAAAGTGCTTTGCAAATACCGAGGTGAAGCACATTTCAAAAGGGGCATATAGAGAGTCCACAGATGTGTAGAAATGTCCTTTCACATGCCACAGAGAGGTGTGTGTGAGTGAGGGTCTGTTCTCAGCAAAAAAGTGGTAAGAGAAATGTGTCACTTTGCACATTTTGGGAAGGAGGAAGCATGGCTGTGTCAAAGGAGCCAACTTCTTTTGGAATAAAAGTCATCCTGATGACAACAGGATGCATTCATATACATGTGGAGACAAGTGTGACTGTCAGTGAATGGAAGTTAGCTGTACACATCTGGGCAGGATGCACTGACCATCACCAGGGACCAGAGAGGTCATTATATTAGGAATTCCACCTCAGTTTAATTTGCTGAGTGTAACCGATGGGCAAATACTAGGAAGTGATGGAATTTTAATGCAAATATTACCCATTAAAATTTGAATGGGCTTTGTGGTGTAAACTTGTGAACATTTACAGTATATCATTTGTTGTCTTTATTTTTAAGTAAACTTGCACTTCAGCTCAACATACAATGTCTTCAAAAGATCTCAGAAATGAATAATGCTCATATTTTAAATGATGGTAGGAAAGTTAAACAAAAAGGAAATACTGCATGACTTCTATTTTATGAATTCCACCATCAATTAAATCAAACTCAACTGCCACATTCAGTATCTGCAATAAAGAGAAAAGAAAGTATCTGTTTGGATAAATCTAGGTATTACTGCATTCTTAAAAAAACAAAACAAAACAAAACAAAACACAAAAACCCCACAACAACCAACAAACAACATCCCAGAGTTGCCACAATCTTGTGACAAAAAAGCTTGCATCTTGAAAGCTACTCTAAAAATAGAGTGAATTGTCATAAAATACTTCTACTCAGTGAAGAATCCCCAGCCTCTTGAAGCATACAAATGCCAGTTAATTCCAGATATCCCCAAGTCTCCTAGCACAACATCATATAGAAATTTCCCTTCCTCTGTCACACCAGTGCTCCTCCCTGCCAGCATTCTGCACACAAGTTGACACGGAATCTGATGGAGGTGTTGTTTTAGATGATCTTTATCCTTTCATCAGGCTTCTAGAAAGAGTCTTATGTTTCTATTCCCATACCTAGAGTTGCAGTAGTAGACAAAAAGAGAAGAAAAAACAACATACAAGTCAGGAGAAGATAGGGTTGACAAAAGTCTTTCTTCTCCACTCCTCACCTTTTCCATGCTGAGTTGTGTTAGACCCTGAGATTGGTTTCCTTTCAAACAATGAGAAATAGAGGACAAACACTAGGATACCTTGTGTGACAAAGACTTACAAAAAAACTGTCAAAGAAACAGTCACTGGGAAATAGCCAGAGAAATATCAGTTCTCCTAGTTTTATTTCTTATAATTGAACTCAATCTGTAAAAGGTTTGCACTGGTAACAAAATTCAATCTGCTACAGTAAAACCCTTCCTTGGAGCAAAAAAGCTATCTTTTATCCATCTCTCAAATTAATCTTTGCCAAGAAAGTATACATAGCTCAAAAGTTAAACAAGATATTTTTGTTCCTAGCTACCCACAAAAGAACATCCTTCAATATTGTTTTGGAAATATTGCAGCACAGTTAAGATAGAGCATAAATCATAGAAAGAATATTTCCTGTAGCCTTTGAAATATTCTAAAGCAGCCTGAAGTGAAAGCAAAGCCCTTTACTGTTGCTTAATGCCAAGTGAATATTCCTGTCCAAGAAACAAATTTATGATTAAGATCTTAAAAAAAAAAAAAAAAGTTCTCTTGTGTTTCAAGGACAGAAAATATTACAAGGCTTGCATATATTCTGTTTAAAGTAAAAGAGCATCCAGAAAGTAATAACTGCAAACAGGACTTCATGACCAGATGGGAAAGTAACAGCTTTGGGCCATGCTCATATCCCAATTGTCAAAATGATTTTAAAGTGGAAAGGAAGTTTTGGGGCAAAGGAAGGAGAGTCACAAGAGAACAAGGAGAAGAGTATGAAGAGTTTTAATAATTAAGGACCTCAAAAAGAAGATCTTTTATTTCAAATCCACTATGAGAAAAATGTGGAAAATGAAGCAAGCCTGCATTTTCTCCACTCTCCACCCAGTCAGGTTGTCTGAAGGAGCTCTTGAAGACAGAGGAAATTGTTCAAAGGTCCTTTTGTGGAGGACCTTTATCTCCCTGCCATCTATCAGAACACACACTGGCTCAGCTTATTAACACAGAAGCAAAACCATGTTTGCACTAAACTCAAGAGTCAAATTCCTATTTAATTCCCTGACATTATCAAAGGTACTTCAGGAGTTTATCTCAAGATATTTGGTAGACACACAAGGTTTCCATTCAGACTCTGGAAAATCTTGCTTCTTATCTCAGCATTCGTTCTCAGAACTGTCTTAGTAGATGTGTGTATCTCCCATTTGATAATGAAGACTTATGAAATGCCACTGGAGCTCCACATACCCACTGATGGTATTCTCATTTCTGATCTTTGCATATGTGGAAGTCTGAATCTTCCTGTCTAAGGTAAGGAGATAGTACATGAGTAAACAGCTGCACTGGATCCACAGAAAGGACAAGATCAAAGGGCAGACATACGTTTTTGTAATTTAGAAGGTGCTTCCACATCATTACCCCATTTTTTTTTAGCTGAGACAGTTACAGAGACAAAAGCAAAATAAACACCATTGGATAAAAGGAGTTATTTCTGAAATTAAGTTTTCAGTCTATGCAAGCTGATTACCAGTGGATAGATCTTCATTTTGTTAGAAATGGAGGAAAGTGAGAAAATGAGGATAGATACAGTGTCTCCTTTACTGAATATTATGTAATAGTTGTTTGATTTTTTCAATAGCATCATATAAACAAGCAATAAAGTGATCAAAGTTCCAATCTTAAAAGTCATCAGTATAGAAACAATGTTAATGACACAAGGATTCTTCAAATAGATTTCTAGAAATTACCAGTTTAGTAAATACAAATGCTCTAATTTAAGTGCTCCAGTGCTGGAGCATTTGGAAGCTGGACAGATGTAACATAATTTAGAAAAATATTCATAGCTAGATTCCAGACATTTTGAAATGCAATCTGTCCAGTACTTATATTTGTGTCCACACATTGCTAACAGTCATTTTTAACAGACGTATAAACTGTGTAAGATTAAGTTGATTCAAATGGAAATGGCTCACAAACACACAATGAAATTACCATGTTAGAGCACTCTCTTTCAATGTCTTGTAGTGAACTACATTTAATGCAAAATGGCACATTTCTCTTCCTAATTCTTGAAGAAGGTAAGTGGGATATCAGAAAGGTAGATCTTATGCAGGCAATGCAAATATCAATAATCTTGTATTTTAAAGGAAATGAAAATTTTCCACTTAGAAGAGGGAGAGAAAACAAGAAACAATGACGTAAAGTAGAGAGCATATAGTATGGGTTAGATAGACTAATCTGATAAAGAAGAAAGTTCCCAGAAGCTCTTACTAACATAATTTTCAAGAGGATGGTACTGATTTCTTTGAGTCAACAATGCTTATTCAGTTTGAGCCTGATATAATCCATTAACTTTGACAGACTGACTCCTGATTAACACAGCTGTGGCACTAAAATCCATCTCTCTATACTTCTAGTTATGCATCTGAGTACTGATGACATTAAAAAGTGAAGAAGAAAAATATAGGAAACTACTTTTCAATTAGTTTGACAAATGATAGCATAGTAGAGTCCTAAACTCTTAAAAAAACCTACAGATGTTCTATGAAAAGTAGATAATACTTTTCTTCAGATGACATAACTGTCATGACATCTAGTGTCAGGAGATTTCAAAACATAACCATCACATCTGAAATGAGTATCTTCCGAAGAAATACATACCACTGAGAGAGCTCCGAAATTGATTCTGCAAAATATCAAACATTGTCAGCCTAATCCAGCAAAATCTTCAAGGATCAACTTAAATAAATTATATGGGTCACTGAAATCAACAGAGGTAGTCCAATAAGGGACAGCATGCTCAGCACCTTGCAGTTTGATATCCCCAATGAAAAATACAAATGCAAAAGTCAGTGTTCACTTTCTAATCCCACCAATCTTTCCTTTGTCTTCTGTATCTGAGATGAAGGTGGCTGTAGGAGTGAGTGACATTCATAAGCAACACATCTTTTCTTTATCACTATTTCCAACTTCAAGAAAACTGAGAAATGACATTTGCTGCCCTAGAAATTTTCTGCAGTCACAGTCACTTTCCAATACAACCCCATTTCTGAATGTAATCTATTAAAGTATGCAGTGCCTTTATACCTTCATGTGCTTTGCAGCATAAGAATTATGGGGAAGCTGTATGGTCTGAGAATGGAAAATAGCCTGCTCAAATAACTTGATACCACTTAACTTGTTGTATAGGCTGTAACTCAGTTCTTTGTCTCTTACCTTCTCTTAATCAACATTTTCTTTATGAATTTCAACTTGAAGTTGAGCCCAAATAAAAAAAATAAAAAAAAAACCAGAATAAATAAATCGATGACTAGGTGAAAGATATGTTTACTATGAATGAAAGACTCTCTGTTTTCAGACAGTCCTTAGTCACTTTTTAAAAAAGCTTCTTAAGCCTAAATGCATCTTCTCTAGCTAAAGACTGAAAGGGAATTGCTTTCTCACTGAAGATCTGCTCTGCATGCTAAGTCAAACAGGAAAAGAAACCTACATGGAAGTGGTATTTTTAGCATCTGTAGTACAGCAGTAAAGCATAGTCATAGTCTTCAACCTCAAGACCCAAAAGCCTCTTTTCTCTTACTGTTCTGCAGGCTCTGCACAGCTTGATTTCTTGCCTCTTCTTGCTCCCTGGACAGACACATAGGGAACTGATGAGGGTATCATGACCCTTTTCAGCCAGTCCTTTTAATTTATCCCATAGGTGAGTCATTAGGCTTATAATATCAAGAGCTTTTTTTCAGTTGTGGAGAAAATGGCTGAATTTATCCTAAAAGCCTCCTCATAAACACTGTTTTGTAGATTATTTTTCTATCTGTCAGAAAACCAACATTACAAGAGATGATCCCACCAGCCATGAAACTGTAATTTCTTACGGCTGTTTATGATAGTATGGCATTTTCATAACAAGTTACTTCCACACTAGCCATTTGAAAATAGTTGGGTTTGTATTTTCCTGGGGCACAGATGTCTCACATCAGAAATGCTATTTTGTGAGAGGTTTTAGTTGCTCTGGCAACAGCCTTTGCCAAGTTCTGTCTGTAAGGCTGCAGAGAAGAGAAATTGCTTGGAGGAGTGGTCCATGCCCTTCTCACTGATGCTCTGACTTTGTTATACAAACAGTACCATGTTTCTGAGAGCCACCAGTAAATACATACCAAAGAGTACGTTCCCTGACTGTCACAGGGTATTACAGGGAAAGGAACTTATGAAATAAATACACTGGCTAAGATTTCACTGGTTCTGATTCTATCATATGCAATACATGAAGAAACAGAACTATGTTGTTATGCGTACTCTTGCCTGAAAATTTCACTTTAAAAATGGTGGTAATGCAGCTGCCAGGCCCACCATGTGTCTTTGTATGAACACCATCAGAGCTGAGAGCACACAGAATGTCAATAACAACAAGATTTTGAACAGGTAATTTCATGCATGTTTACTGTTTATAATTTTTGCTGTCAGAAATGATCATGTTTCTTGCCAGTTTCTTTCCTTTTTTTTAGGCAAGATGATAATTATGCATCTGTTGCAGTATGTCAATCCAATCTAATGTATTTGCTATTTGGGTCAGACAGTTGTTCCCTTCTACCAATTTATCTTAGCTTTGGACAGTGTCTTTGTAAAGTTGCTTCTGCTGTCATGATCATGCCACAGTAGATGCCTCCAGATCACCTCTTTTTCTTTGGATTTTGGGTTGTCAAAAATTGTTTATTTATGAAGCCTCTTGCTACTGAAGTCCAGGGATCATCTGGAAAGACGCCCTTGACTTAACTGCCTTCATTTGCTGAGTGGTGGGTGTGTGGGTGCTGTCCACAGGCTTTTAAAAGCACTGGCCAAAGATTAGCTATGACAATCCTTAAAGCTTTTTTCTTACAGAAAGGTGAGACTGTCCCAGATTATACAAAAGCTAGTTTTGTCTAGGTGACTGTACAAACTAGAGATTTTTTCTCTCAGTCTTTCATTGTACTTCATTGGCTGGCAGAGTCAGGAAGCACATATCTTAAGAAAGTTTGAGCTCTCTGTGCTTATAAAGTATCCACAAGATTCTGGTGTCATCTAGTGAAGTCAGTGACAAGATCAAGGAACATGAGGTCAGCAGCATGCTCTTGTCTGACAGCACTAAGCTGCAAAATTAGTTCTTGGCTGGATGGCAAATTTGGGATCAGGAAAAAATCAGATAATTTAGTGAGGAATCTATGGGTGTCTAATATTTGTCAAGGTGACTACTTACAATATCAACAGCTTTATGACAGAAAGTTAAATGTAGGATATAAGTAGCTACTATTTATCATTTTATTTGGTGATGTTGCATAGAATGAAAATATGATAAATGTGAGAGCAATGAGCAAAAATCTTCTTGCCATTTTCAAAATCTGGTGCCTATCAGACTGTAGCTCCTCTCCCATATAATTGCACAGAAGAGTTTATTTGGGATTGAAACCAGTGTGAACCACACCAGATATTACAGTAATCCAGATCCTGCTTCCTAAGTAATGTGATGAAAGGGGGTTTTTCACCTGTTCTCCTAGGATGAATTCATTTCCTAACTTGCAGTAATATTTTCAAATTCTTTTTGCTGCTGTCTTTTGGCGAAGTTCTCTCTTTTGCTTTTAAACTAAATTTCTGCCATATAGTGCTTTATGTTTCACAATAAAAAGTCACATATCAAACATTCTTATAAAATGTGAGGCAGATCCCCCAAAACTAAGACTGACTTTAAAATAAAATTACAATACAAATGTAGTAATGGATTTCTGGTTCTCTTTAAATGTTTCTTGCTGTCAGCATTTAAAATTTGCATTTAAATTTTTTTCCGTCAAAACTGGAATGCTAGAAATTTTCCTTCCTTTTCTTTTTTTTCTGTAATGAGAACATCTGCAGTCTTTATTGCAGGACTGTTAAAAGAAAATTAAGAATGGAGAGCACTGATAATTGTACTAATTTTATTAGTGCTGAATCCTCACGATTAGATTTCCAATCAGGAGCAAGAATAGAAGAAGTATAATATGGACTTTGCCTCTAAATATGCATATAAATGAGTGGCACATTCACAGTATGGTGATACACATTAGTATAAAATCCTAACATAAATAATTCTGGCACTGCTGCTATATAATCAAAGCAGTAAAGAAGCAGCAGAAAGCAGGCCCCAACAACAGGAAAAGGTTAGTGCTTACAATGTCTTATAGCATAGCAGCTATAATCAGTGCTGAAAACTGCTACCAGCAGATTTTAGGAGGTATGTTTTATTGAAGATGATCTTCATAGCTCAGCAGTGGTTTCAATAGTGAATTTGTGACAATTGAATGTCTCAAAGAGCATGGCATTTATGGCAGGCACAAAGCAAGGTTTACTTATTCATAGACTTAATTAGATGTAAATTGAAGTCTCCCAACAAAGATTTTGACCCCACCCTGGGCTTCAGAAGCCCAGCTCACGAAAGGTTTTGCAGACTGCTGCTGTGAAAAATCAGGAGAAATGAGCTTCTTTTCAATAGATTCAGGTCTTGCAAGGCCAGCAAGGATCTAATGAGATTTTTAGGGAATTCACTGACAAATGTAATGATATACCATGCTGAATGAAATAGAAGTCCTGCAGGAAAAATATCATATGTGATCTTCTAATTATTGGTACTGCATGTATATGAAGGGATGGAAATAAGGATTTATGGACAACATTGTTATTCCTTTTGTCTGAGGCCATCACAATGAAACCTCAATGTTCTTTTATATAATTTTCATCTATTTCTTACAGTTCTGTGTAGTAAAGTATCTTTAGTCTAATAACTGTTCTATCAATATGGAAGTGAAACTAGAAATTATACAAGAGCAGATTTGTCTATCTTTCATTGTTAGATTGCATATGCTCAGAATGATTCTTTAATTTTTCCCCTCTCAATCTTGTATGTGTACAGGCAGAATAAAACTGTAGGAATGGTTATAACGCTGACAGAAATATCAAACAAACCTATATATATTGTTTGAATAAATCTTAATGACTGTTTAAATATCATAACACTGGAGTTAAATTTTAAGCTCACTAGAACTAACTCTTTCTCTTTATAGCTAGTCTTCCAAAAATTCACAGGGACTGTATGTATACAGAGCATTTAAATTTGTCAGTAATCAAAGTGAAAAAGAACAAATTGTACTCAAGGGTGTCATTCAGCTACATTGTTAGTCTCTTTCTCATAGACTATGTATGATCTTCTTCCCAAGATGTTCCTTCTGGAGTTTCATAGCCCTGTTGACCCTGTGTAAGTGCTAGCTATATGTCTGCTCTATCACATCCCCAGAAAACAGATCTCCATCTCTCCAAAATCCTCCAACATTACGAACAAACAAATAGAGAAGTAAGTGAAGTGGTGCAGAAGGAGAGGTGAGCAGACCACCTAGTCTCCTTTAAAGCCCTCTGGGTCTCAAATGTTTTGCATTATTTCATTTTTAAAGAATGCCTTTTAATCATGAGTGATGGGCCTGATGACTGATAAAGACAAGACAGTACCAAGAATACATATGAATTTACTTACTGTCAGCACTTCTAGGGATGAAAATTTGAATATATCTGTATCAGGGTTGTTACTTTTCCTGCCCACATATATACTTTTTTTTTTTTTCCTACCAGAGAAGTGGACAATGAGAAATGCATTGGCAGTTTATCAAATGAAACATCTGTGTACATGCTTTGTACCTCTAGCATATTGAAGCACATAATCATTCAAGTTATGAAAACTTTTGCAGCTCTCTATTACAACAGAAGAACGTAGTAGGGTCTCCTACTCCACTAACAAGTTGGAACTTGCTAATACATGTCCTTCCATGACATTGGTTCTTTGCAATTATTTTCTTGTTCCCCTGTGCTGAACATAGTAAGAAGTTTTGATCAAATCAGCCAAAAGATTCTAAATGCAGTTGTGATTCTGAACAGGAATTCAGTCCCACTGAATGCATTTTGAGCTTTTATTTCCTCTGATCAAATACTGCAGTTTTCCACCATTGTGAGGGAACAGACTACACAAACCTTTGCCACAAACACAGATTTGTGGCATAAATTAGATATTCCATTTTCAGTCTTAAAAAGGGAAGCACATTGAGGAATTTTGTCTTCTTTTCCAAAATGCTTTAAGCTTATGTTTCAGCTATTTTCTTGTGTGGTTTCAGTCTCCTGTTGCTAATTAGAGCAATCTTGGATGCCATCTTAAAAAAAAGAAAGAAAGGCTATTTTATGGTTTTCTTTCTGGATGTAGAATTAATAGCATTAAAAGGGAGTGCATTTTTCCATGTGGCTGATAGGACCTCATAATAAGTTGCTGTGAGTAGTAATTAGGGTTGATCCTTTTAGTTCTTCCTTTAATATTTCCTGTTTTCTTTGCTTGCCACATCTAGTAACAATCCTAGAAATGTGAATCACATAATCTTCTATCCTAGCAAATGTGAATACCAATTCAGTTGTAGAATTTATCTTAGAGATCCCAAAGCAAAAGTGCATGTAGAAACTCTGGATGACATGTTTACAGTCTTTCAGAGCCACTGATAAATCATTCTATTAGTCTCATAAAGCTGTAGATGTTCAAAATAAACAAGGCATTGATAAGAGATTAATTTTCTTCTCACCAATTCAGTGCTGTCACATGTAGGAGAATTTATTTTGGAAAATGTAACATTATCTGTAAATGGGTTAACTCTTCAGTTCCCTGAACAAAAAATACTTGTATTCCATTAACAGAGTTTAAGCATTTTTCTTTTACCTAAATTTACGGTTTTCTCAAATATTCCCATTTTATCTCTTACTATTCCATTTCCTCCTGTATGTAGAATTCCTTGCTTGTGTGTCAAGATACCCTGTCTGCATCAGCTGGCAAAAAGTTTAGATTTAGATTTAGATTTAAGTTACATGAGCCTGCAAATAAATGTGGACCCATTTACCAGAAAAATGGCTTTCCTCCCTGCTGTATTTTTAGGATTGAAATTTAGTAAGGCCTTTGAACTTCATCTTGTTCCCTTTAAATGGTAGACTCTGATGTCTTTGCTTTCTCCAAGACAGGCCCTTGTGTAGAAAACAGCTGAACCTCAACAGCCCTCTTGGCCAGCTGTACAGCCTGTTACTTCTCTCAGGAGCTTGGGAAGAAGCTGGTGGAAGGGCTTACAAAAAGATGATGTTGCTTGCTCTAAAAATATTGCTCATTTTAATTTCCTGAGGCTTCTACCATCTCATCAAAGTATCAGGGAATCCAAATAAACAGAGACCTAATGGAGTGCTCAGTTCAGCCAAGTAAAACACAACCCTGTAACACTGTTCTCAGGAAGTCTTTTGTGATGGATGATAGACAACCAAGCATCACCAAAACTTCCACCCTGTCTTTCCCCCTCTCTCCTCTGTCTCCACGTCCAAATACTAGTTAGCATCTTGCTCATATCCAACATCAGTGTCAGCACCTCTTTTTATCAGTTTTTTTGGAAATGAGAGCAGACTCCTTCGTGAGCAGACTAATGGCATGCACAGCACGAAGCCTTTGACCCTGGGTTTTCACTTGGTACCACGATGCCCAATCCCACATCCCAGTTTTGCCTTAGAAGGTATTAAGAAGCTGCTGGGAACAAACTAACATTTAGCAGTGTAGATGGCCAGCAAATCAAACCAAATGGAGTCAGTTATTCAATACCATAGATATACTGACCAAAAATAGGTTTAGTGGTCACTTACATTGTCTTCCCCAAATGCCTTTTGTTACTATTGTGTGGTAATTACTCACTAGAGTGAGTAATAAGCCACATTCATTTTTCTTCTTTGTATTATGGAATAAAAATTTGTATGTTTTACAGTGATATGTGTAGATGTTTAAAACTGTTCACATCAGCCTGCGGGGAGAATTTCAATCAGGATGAGTAACTAATTAACTCTCCAGTACCCAGGAAGTTGCAGGGTGCTTTTCCACATTAAAATCCACATTTAACACGTGAAAAACCCAGATTGTTGGTTGTTTGATATGAATTATTCTCTCTGAAGTGTAATTTTATCCTTATTGGAAGGTCATTTTACACCTCTGTCGTGGTTTCAGCCCAGCCGGTAACAAAGGACCACGCAGCTGCTTGCTCACTCCTCCCGCCCCGCTCCAGTGGGAGAGGGAAGAGACGGAGGAAAGAAAAGAAAAAAAACTGGAACCTCGAGGGCTGAGATAAAGGCAGTTTACTGGGACAACACAAAGAAATTACAACAACAACAACGGTACTAATGAAGGAGTATACAAAAAGAGTGATGCACAGTGCAACTGCTCACCACCTGGGACCCGACGCTCCGCCACTTCCCCCACCGAAAGTCGAGTCCACACCCCACCCCGGCCCACTCCCCATTTATATACTGGGCATAATGGCACATGGTATGGAATAGCTCCTGGGCTAGTTCAGGTCAGCTGCCCCAGCTATGCCCCCCACCTCCCAGGTTCCTGTAAAAATTAACTGTATCCCAGCTGAACCCAGGACAACCTCTAAAATGGCATCTTGGGAAGACATGGTGAATGGGGAGGAGGACAGGGCTCACCCCTTCAACCTCAGCATGCGGTCTGCTCTGGAACGGTCTGGACATGGCTCACTGGATTACCCCTGATGCAGCATGACTGTGCTAGCCTTCTGTAGCCACAAGGCTCAACTCCTCTCCTCTTTTCTTCTATTATTTCCTATCAGCCACTCTTGCCATATTCTGGCACAACATTTTCCCCCACCTTCTTTCAGACATGCCACCAAATTGCTATTCTGGGAACAGGAAGGGTGGTGGAGCTGTGGCAGGAGAACAAAGAATGAAAACTAAAAGGAAGAGCAAAAAAACCCCATATGTCCTCTCTTGCCCAAGAAATTTTTGCCTGCAAAGTGTAAGGTGGCCATGGCTTAAATGGGATGTGGGCTGTTAGAAACTGCAAGAGTTAGGTTGTCTTTTTTTTCTCTCTCCCCACTTAATTATGATTTAAGCAAGCCTGTGTGTAGCATTGTCTCTGGGAATGGCATTGGTTCTGGTTTGTTCCACAAGTGGAAAATAAGAAACAGGTATATGGAAATGTTGATGGTAAAATGAGAAATGAGAAGAGTGAAACTCATGTTTTTACCAAAATTCCTTTTGCCAAGGATTTGTCAGTAAAGAAGGAGATGTTTGAGAAAAAAAGTTTTGTGACTGGTCTCTTAACAGAGGTGTTTTGTACCAATAGAAGTTCATGCAGTATTTACAGTGGATAGAAACTGTGAAAACAGTCTTGCTCTCCAAACCCAAGTACCCTTTGGCATCTTTACTTGTTAAAATTATCCAAGGGTAAAAGCCTATTAGAGTTATGCTCCAGTGGCTCACAGCTTCTGGGCCCAGTGCTGATTCACTTGCAATGGAAAAAATTAAGATTAATATCACTGAGGTAAAGAGCACTATTTTGACTGAAAAAGAATACCAGAACTGAAGGCACTGTGCAAACTGTCTAAACTCTAGCTATGCTGCATATAGGCAGGAGTTTCTAGAAGGAGGTCCAGAAAGTCTACTGCTTCAAAATATTTAATCTTAAAAGTATTTAGAGATCAGAAGTTAGTTAGATACCTAAAGGTAGATACTATACATGTTCGGAAGCAAACTAATCTGGGAATATAGCTCTGTTGTTATCTAGCTCTTCATGCCTCTTTACCTATGACCCTTCACAGACCTTATCTGAAAAATATGCTCAAAAGATGCCTCCTACATCACATGTTCAGTTTCTAAGGAGAGGACGGAGTTGCTGGGCCATGCTGGGAATAGTGTCCTGTCACTTAGAGCACGCAAGGAAAGGTGTTGATTCTGCCCCCTTGTTTAAAGCACTCAGATTAAAAAGTCTATTCCCCAGAAAGGGTGCAACACACAGTGCACTTTTATTGGATGAAAGAAAATTAATTCAAGGAATGTGGCACTAGAGCCCATATCTGCCCACTTTTAGGACTGAGGATCCCTAATACTGCAGTCCCTGGATCAAGGTTAGCCTTTTCTTGCTTTCTTTTCTGGCCCTGGGACTCTTGCGTTCTTAGATACTCAACACAAAATAAAGGCAAGACAAAGATGTTCAGGAATTTGAATGCTCTGAACAGAGATACTTTGGCTGCATGAAGTGCTAGGAAAAGTATGTGCGTGTGTGTGTGCACGTGTGTGTGTGTGATTTGACTCCGGGATAGGAGGAGTGAGACCACACACTGGAAGAGAGAGAAAAAGCAGCTTCAGCAGTCTGAACAGCTGCTGTGTAGGCTTGTGGGAAGCCTGGAGAAGTGACTCTTGGATTAAGGTTCTGGCAGAAATAGTCTTGAAAGGATAAGTGAAGAAGCTGTCATAGGTTGGTTGATTTTTTTCTGCAGTCAAAGAAGCGGGATTTTTACGTTCGTATAAGTCCAATTGCCTAAAAGATATGTGATTGAATCCATTACTAAGTTTTCTTCCCAACTGGCAGATCTTAGGAGATCCTGACCTAACAGCTGCTTAGATCAAAACATGCTGTTAATAGCAGTACCAATTTTTCCTCTCTGGTCATGCAGAATACAAAGATATTTTTAAGAATTTTCATATTTTTATGTTTCAGTGCTGTTTCTACTACCTCACTACTGCTGTCCCTTTTTCATGGTATTCAGAGATACTATTATTTTATAAAACCAGACTTCAGTTATAGTCCACCATTTTGATACTTTTTTTTTAAATACCTCAGATAACTCTGAGTTCTCCCAAGAAGAAGATAGGCTGGCTTCCCATGTTAGCTGTACTTCTGTAAAGCTTCATCAATTGACTCTAAGTTTGAAGTGAATCCTGCTACTCAGATCCATTGAGTTACTCCAAATTTATATAAGAAATAAGAATCTGAGTTTCAGCTGACGAGTATAAACCATAATGGTATATGTTACCTGCCTTTTCTCACAATCAATGGCTTGGCACATCACCCATTGTCAACAAAGAGGAAGACAGGCTGACAGGGAGATGTACAACTGAAAGTCCTAAATAGTATGAGAGGGGCTAAGGCTCCCTTTTGTTAAAGGGAGGAAAGATGGTGGGGAAGTCAGTCAGCTTTCTTTTGAAAGGAGCCAGGAGGCTCCTTTCCTTCCTCTGAGGAAACCCTCTGACTTTTGGAAAGAAGAACCTATCTGCAGAAACAAAGATGGCTCAAGCTTAAGAGAAGTGAATGAACTGCAAGCTGGCTGCCCTGTTGAAAGCCAGGAGTGCTGGCTTCTGCAGAGATAAGGGAAGTAAGTAAATAAATACCTTCCCTCTGACCTCAACAATCCAGGAGTACTGACATCTTTTAAGATGTAAATTTAATTTATATACAAATGAGGCACACACAAATCCTGCTGGAAGTGAGACAGTGCTCATGACTCATGTTTCCTGCTGCATGAACATCCAGGTGAAATTTCTCCCCACTCGCTGTCAGCAGTGGACTGGGTCAGGCTTAGGCTCAGGCTCAGGCTCAGCTTCCACAGCAGTTCTCGGGGCTTGTCCCATCAGCTCTCAGTGATGTGGACTGTGCTCTGCAAGGCTGTAAAAAGCTAACATGGAATTTAACTGAATAAATAGTTTAGTAATGAATATTACAAAGTAATATTTTACTTGGTCTCTTTTTTTTTTTTTTTAAACAGGGGATAGATGTTTTGCTGCCAGTTTGTGTGTTTATTTTCCAGTTGCCATAGAAAATAATTGACCTATTTTCTTCCAAGAATAAATATCTTTATTCGAGCTCCCTAAAAAAAAACAGGCAGCCAAGACTTGCACTGAGGCTCCACCCATGCTGTCTGCTGCTACAGCCCACAGCGGACAGCTGAAGCTTTACCATTTTTACTGAGGCTTTGGAACTGTTGATGAAAATGTGTTTCTTACAGTACATTTATCCTGCTGACTCCTACTGTTTCAGACCAGAGATACTGGTTCTAATGAGAAGCCTAAGGAGATGCAAAATGTAAAGAAGGCAAGATATTCAGCAGTGTCATTGCTCTGGGCTCACGTCTTCCTCACCATTTTTTTAAATCCCCCAAATAGATAACTAAGCCACCCTTCAGAATGTTTCTCCTGGTCATTCCTTTTTCTTTTCCCTGCTCTGGATATATAAGGTCTTCATCAAAAGCCCACTGAATTTACAGGAAGAGTTGATGGCTTCAGGATTTCAGTGCTAAGTAGATTATCCTTTGTTTCTGGATCATTTTTCTTTCTTTTGCTCATGGATATAAAATAAGGAAAGAGAATGCTTTGGAACTCCTCATGCAGCTCCCCTCTGAGAACCAGGCCATTTGCTCTGTTGCCCTCTCTGTAACCCCAGAATATATACTCAGACACTACTCCAGTCACTTTTCCCCCTCATACTAGTCCCTGAATATTAATCTCTATGCATATTGTACATGTTTGCATACTGCTGTCCACTTAAAATCATTCTAAAATTATTTCTGCCAGATTATAAGCAGTGTTTCTATTTATATATCGTGGATTTGTTTTTTCATTGCTGTTAAGCACTGCACTGAATCTTTGAAAGTTTATCTATTGCTTTGTCCAGCAACATTTCTGTTCAATGTTCAGTGGTGTACGTGGCAAGTGAGGCAGCCATGTCATGACTGAGGGTGTATGTAGTGCTCCTACCTTATTTGCTGAAAATGTGGAAGCATGTGCTAAATGCAGCTCAAGGATACACAAAATGAAAGAACAGCCTTGTGATTCTGGTTCGATTTTATGTACCTGAATAGGTAGCTGTTACTAAGAGCAATGGCTGCTTCTTCTGTTCTTCTTGTGCAAAACAGTCAGCATCTTCTCACCCATCTACTAGGGAGTCAAAAATATGACCCAGAAGGAGGACTAGGTAGAAAATTCCCCAGACTCATGGATGCATCTGTGTTGTTCATTGGGCCATATTTGAGCCCAGACTTGCTCCTTTTCCTTGTATGAATGCAAGGCCTGACTTGGCAATAGGATCAGGCACATATTAGGGGAAAGAGTCTGGGTGTATCCTGCACCTGAGTACCCATTCAAGCACCCATCTCCATGGGTGCTTTGCTCCGCCTGGCAGGTACTGCTCTTCCATCAAGCCGACAGAGACAGCCCTGGGCTGCCTTCTGAGCTGCAGGCA
Organism: Buteo buteo; assembly: GCF_964188355.1. Classification (NCBI taxonomy): domain Eukaryota; kingdom Metazoa; phylum Chordata; class Aves; order Accipitriformes; family Accipitridae; genus Buteo; species Buteo buteo. The sequence goes on from NC_134182.1 coordinate 25,717,848, forward strand.
TGTGGCTGGCATGCCACACACAGCAGGCACTGCAGGTGTGAGCACATGCCACGCACCAGCTCCTCCTCTGCCCTGCAGACCTCCATATGGTATGTACCATGGGGATAGTTGTATGTGGTTCCCAAGCCTATCCATCACACCTGCAGAGGGAAACCACTGTAATCCACACATCCTGTCTCCCAAATATACTTACAGAATATCATGTATGCTTTAAAATGCAGTTGTTTAAACCAATCCAGCTTATTTGTAAATTCCTTTTTAAAATATGCAAATATACAAAAAATGCTTTCTTAGTGCACATTACAAGATTGTTTCAGATATTAAATTAAAATTGAGAAAAGCTGGAATTCCTGAGGTAAATAAGACTGATGACCTCTGGGAAAAGGAAAGGGAAATTATTGTTTACTCAGTGTTGACTGTAACACCAAGTTAAAAAAGGGACCTTGTGTTTTCCCACTAAGTTTTCATGTGTGTCAGTTAAGTGATCCCAAAGATGCTCATGAGTCTCACCATTCCAGCATGACAAATTACTTCATGTTCTCCACAGATTGATAGCCAGATAAATACAGGCAGTGTTTATTTTACCACTCAGCAGACCTTTCAAATATTATTACTGTGGCATATTTCGTTTGTTTTATTTTATTTCAAGTGGAATTCTGTTTAAGACTTTAGGTCACTGCTTTATGCCCTTGGGCCAGGTACAGATCTTTAACCAAGCCACTGTAAATAAACAGTAGTGATTTTCATGCAATTGCAGATCATGGCTACCCTGTCAGGAACATTTTCTTTAAATGCCATGTCACTTTCACCTACTGCCTTCAGGCCAGTGCATGACATGCAGTAAGTGTCAGGCAAAATGTCACATCTGGGAGGAAGAGCTCGTGTGAATGTTAAACTGGAATGTGGAAAAATGGTGTCACATACCCTGTAATCTAATATTGTTCTGCCTTAAAAGGGATGTTTTCTCTATGGAGATATGTGTTTAACCAAAATGACTTCTGCTTGAAGTTCAACAGAAACTAAACTTATCTGTTTATCCCCAGCTTTCTTGGGAAGCTCTTGCTACAGTGATTCAATTCCAGGTCCTTGTATATTGTGCTGACATGATAACAGCCTTTAACAAATAAACTCAGAAAATGGAAAGGAGAGGAATGAAATTAATTTGTCTTATGGCATGAGAATAGCAACCTTCTTCCAAGACATGAGAATAGCATCCTACCCCTCAGACTCCAAGTCTTAGGAGTGTCCCTCTTCTTATACTTGGAAGAATCAAAGTGTAAGAATAGGGAAGGAATCTAGTGATGCTTCCCTGGTACACACTCAGCTCAGAGATTTAAGAACTTGTGATGCATTATGTGAAGTGTCTCTTCTGTTTGTTTTGAATCTGTCACCTGCTAGGTCTATTTGATATCCATAGTTCTTATATTAGAAAAAGCAGTGGACAATTAACTCCTATTCACCTTTTCTTTGCTACTCTCTGTTTACAGAGTCCATCACAGCATCCCTCTGTTTTTTTCTGGGCTGTGTGCCATTTCTCTCAGGGAAGCCATTGTTTAGCCTCAACAGGCCTTCTTGTCCTTCTCTTTCTCTTTTCTATTTTTACTATAAACTTTTTGAGATGACAGCACTGGAAGTGTACAGAGTTTTCAAGTTCTGGGTCCACTATGGATTCATGCCATACTCTTTTCCAAATAATTCCCAGCATTTTAGCAGCTTAATTGTTCATTAGTAAGGATTTACTTTTAAAAATCTCTCTTCTGAGTGATCGAAACTATTTCTGAGTCTAACATGTATATAGGATTTTTTCTCCCACAGGCATTACTTTACATTTATGCATTCAGTTTCCTTTGTTGTTTTATTACTCCCTTAGCATCATAAGGATCTCCTGCAAATCTTCACAGTCGGCTTTCATTTTGATTACCATGAACAATACAGTACCATGAGCAAATTTTGCCACTTTGCTGTTTAACCCCTTTTCCAGCTCACTGATTATATTCTCTACCACTGTTTTTACTGGTTTAGCTGGTGTTTTCAATGGTTTTGAATTCTTATTTCTGACAAATTTTAGAAATTCCTTTCAACTGGTATTGAGGTGGTTTTAAACAAGAAGTTATACACAACAGTTAATAGTTCAGCTATTTCAGACTTGCATTCCTTTACAACTCTGTTCTGAATGACATCTGGGTATGGTGATTTGTTACTCTTCACTTTGTTGATAGTTCCACTTCCACTGACAATTCAGTCTGCAACACATCCTCAGATTCATCCACCGGGAAGAAGGAGTCTGATGGGGAAATGTTCCCAAAGTCTCCAAAGAGAGCACAGCTACAAAAAAAAATTTTTTTTACTGTTTCTTCTCTGACCTTATGTTCTCTGACTACTCCCTTTTATGCATTTATATTTAACCTGCCAGGTTTTATATTACTTTCCATTTTCCTCCTTTCAAGGTAGCATCAGATATTTGAAAGCCAGTCTTCTTACTTCAAATACCTTCCATTAACCTGATATTAAATCATGTCAGTTGATTGCTTTGGGCTTAGGGTGGAGTGTGCCGATATATCTGAAGTCTGTATGGTAGAAGTCCTGCCATTGTACTGAGCCTTTGGTATCTTGCCTATAAATAGTCTTCATGTTAACTGCAAGCATTTAGTCTTTTAGTTGCCCCTTTTAGGTCTTTTTTTCAGTAGAAGTTTTCATTTTTACACAGCTTTTTTTTTTTTTAATCAACTGGTACTGAAGTAGATTTTGAACACTTGCTGCTCCCCAGAATTTTGCTTCCCTAGATTTTAAATCTACGTGCGTAATAGTCAGTGGTTCATTTTCACCCACAGGGAGACTCCTGACAGGTTGTTTTCCTGACACTGTACCATGTACTGTCTTTGTCTCCTTGCCTCTCTGTATCTTGTCCTGTGGCATAAGCTGCATATATTAGAGTTTGGAGCTCCTTGGTCTTCTTTTTGCTAAGTAGCATTTGCTTTGTCCACCTTTTGGCTGATGAGAGCTAAAACTATTGTTGAAGGGAGTTTGAATGACTAACAGCAAAAAGCTTAAAAGAGACATGGAGACCAAACTGCTCATTGATACCCATCAGTGATCTCTCCAGCACTGATAGAACATTCATTGGTATCAAGGTGAACGCATGTGACAATGCTGTTTGACCTCCAGAGCACCTACCTCTTTATTTTCCATTCCAGAGCCTCTGTCATTGCCTTTGGGACCTTGCTTCTGCCTTCTCACTTGTCTGAATGCCTGGCCATTAACAGTTTGTCTTTATGCACCCCTTTCAAATATGATGAGAGATTCTGCCCATGTCGTACTTTCAACTAAGAGATTATGCACCCAGTAATGCATTGCCTAATTCAAATGGGATCCTCTGCATTGCAACTGCACTTTCTACCAAGTGAAATAATCCCTTCCTGGAACTATTTAGCTGGATCAACATTCAACTTGCCCTATTATTTCTAGGCAGAAGGATAATTATGTAGCATCATCCCAGACTCTGAAATGAAACTATCAGTCATGCAACAGTGTCATCACACAACATTTGATAAATCAGTCACAGGACTGTTCACATATGCCAACACGTCAGCATCACTACCTCTGCCCTCAAGCTGATCATCTTCTCTATGCACCCTCTTCATCTGCCTCAGAAGCAAATCTCCTAAACTCAAAGTTTCCATGTGGTATAGAAAAGGGCAGTGGGATTACTGACCTCACTTAATACTTTATTAATGAATAAGTAAATTACTGAAATTCATACAGAAAGAAGGGGAAAAAATGGAAACTATACTATAAATAGAACAAGCTTGCTGCTTGAGAGTTAAGCAGTCATCCATACTATCTTCTAAATTATTTAACTCACTGCTCTAATTCATCAGTTTCTTCCAGTATGAAAAAAAAATGCACTTGTTTCTATGGCAATCCTCTGAATTTACATTGAACTGAAGATCTAGATAGCCCTTGATATTTTATAGGGTTTTTTATCTGTTTAACCAAAACCTATAAACTCAAGTTTACCTTTATTTTTCAAATATATCCTTGAGGTTAGCACTGGGTCTATACACTGATGACAGCTACAACACAGTAGAAAAATGAATAAGGGTGCTTTAAATTGGTTTCATCAGGATGTTGCAGCCACAGAAACCTTGACATAAACCAGCTGTGAGATTCTCAGGCTAAAACAGCCCTGAGATGAATCAGTTTTAATAATACTTCTGGCTTGTGTGCCATTTTAACTATCTAAAAATCCTCCAGGTTTATTGAGTTCAAGAGATATTGTTATTATTCAAACACTTTTATTTGCTTGAGTCCCATAAAACTTAAGCAATAAGCTCCTCACATGCTATGTACTTTAGAGGCTCCTAAGTGACCCGTAAAGAAGTTTGTGGTAAATCCCGTATCACAGAACTGGGCAGACAGGCCAGAAGTGTAACCATGAAGCTCAAAACAAATCTTATGTCTGTGTGCAAAAGGCCAGAGAAAGAAAATTCTCATTCTCAGCTGCTTCCTTCAGTTCTGATTGACGGGTGAGCCTGGAAGTGCCTGATCTGTCAGGAGTTGTGCCACTACCGTACCTTACAAACAACGCAAGGTAACCCCATCTGTCCACAGTTCAGTAAAGTTCACTTTAAGGTCAGAAAATGTAAGTATTTTCAACTTGACTCACCTGAAGTCCTGTGTCTAGGAGTGCTTACTAATCTGTTAATTTATTGTCTCAAGTGATCAAAAGTATGCATGTTTTAACAAGTTTCCTTAGCGCATAGTGGACTTTTATGGCTGTCACTGTGTTTAATGTCGCTTAAGAGTAGACAGAAAAGTTTTTGGACTGAATCTGCATTATGGCTGGTTTGCATTTGGTCTCACTTTGAAGACAAATCTAAGCGGTAACCAGATGAAGTTTGATGGTACCAAATTCTTGTTTGGTATTTCCAGAATGTTTTGTCTCTCCCCTTCTGTTGAACTTCTTATTTCCTTAGCAAGGAGGCAAATCAGAAATAGCCTTGAAAAGCAAGTCCCATTACATTTTGATTTGTCTGGAATCAAGCACTTCTGAGGCAAATTTGGATCATGATCTTCGAATATGACTTTACCAGTCACCTGAAATTTAAAGGATTAAACTCTTATTGCTGGATCTTGGTGACCCAACAATATTGCCCACAGGCCTTTTTGAAACAGGGAACATTTTACGTTATTCTGAGACTCTACTCGGTGCAGACCAACAAAATCAGAACCTCTGCATGCATGCTCTTTGTGGTGATCTTACCACTAAGGACTGCAGTGTTAAAATCATAGTATCTGTCTGGTACTACAATTCAAAATGGTTAATAAATAAATAAGTAAATAAATAATGTCAGAGAGCACTCAGACAATTAGCCTATGAAAAAAAAGATTTAGGGGTAGGAAACTGGATATACGTGCCATTGATATGCACTTACAAGTTGCAGGACTGAGACAGAAAATAAACATAGCTGATAAAAGCATGTGTAACATGGTAAACCAAATAAGACCTCAGAGGTAATCCTGCACAAAGGGATTCTAAATATTTGAAGATTGATGCTCCTGGTGAAGATCCCTCTTAGCAGTATTGCAAGTGTCTCTTAACTGCTGGGTTTTGGGGGACATGTCAGTTTAATCACAGCATGTGAGTTGAATGTCAGCAAATTCCTATTAGTTCTGTCCTTTCCTACCTTACGACCCCTATTTGCCTTCAACCAAGAGACATACATCCACAGATCTTGCTTCTACATTTGCAGAATGGAGGAGAGAGTGTGTAAACACCCTGATTTCTTGTTATTTGGCTCAAGGTAATCATCTCAACCTTCCTTTCCAAAAATGTCATCAACACTTGCAGTTGGTTGCATTTGAACAAATGATCTCGCTATAAATGTATGCCTTTGGTGTTCCTCTTTCTCAGCATACTGCAATTTTCCCTTCAAGAAAGAGAAATTTAAAATGCAAATGGTAATTTAAAGTAGTGGCAAGATCCCTTGCAAAGTAGAAACTCGCAGCTTGAGAAAGGTACTTTTACAAAACTGGATTTGCTGTCTGGCATGACTGGATGATGGGATGTCATTGCTGTCACCAAACCAGAATGAAGACCTGACTGGAGCTGTTCAGGAATTTGAGGACAAAATGTAATGTCATTGGAAAATGCTGGTCTGTCAAACCCAACATATTCTTTGGAAGTAGTTTGGTTTCAACAAACTTTTCCCAAATCACAGTCATATTTCCTCTAAAAACTTGCCCAGTTTTCTGAAAATTCATGTAGTGGGCTGTTCAGGAGTTTGTGTTTCCAAGGTCTAAAGCTCTGGCCAGCTCTGGCAAAGCTTAAGATGAGTTGAGTTGGAAGGAGTTGAAGACCCGAAGTTTACAGTATGTGAACAGAAAGGTGGTTTGCAGAAGAGAGCACTTGACAAATTATTCAGAAGAAATCCTTCTAATTGGTTGCTGGCTTGACAGCCCTGCTTCTGGGCTACAGCAGCTGACAGCTTCTGCAGAGAGCAAGCATGGTCCATCGCTTGGCCCTCCTGACAGAAGAAGATTAGAGCAGAAATAATCCAACACCACAGGCTCCATCCTGGTAGCAACAGGACTGCTCCTCTCATTTCCATCCCTGCAAAACCTTGCTGGGAAAGGGAAAGGGCCAAAGAGCACCTAGCTCTGCCTGGTGTCAGGAAGGGGGATGAGGACGTTGCCATTACAGACTTGGGAGGAGAGAAGCAGCACCTCAGAGAACAGTTCTTCATAAATCTTGCTTCCACAGGTATAGACCTGATTTGGTGCTTCAGAGTTTGAATTCATTTTTAGGCAGGGGATGGACTAATGGCAGATTGGTGGTGGCCCCCATGTAGATTTACTCCGTGCTTACAGAACATGCAAAGCATGAATACCTGCTTTTGAGGCTGGAGGATTCCCTTCTCGCCAACTCCACAGGCTGTAACACCAAGCACAGGAGCACTAGGAGCCTCAGTTCATGCAGGCGCTCACAAGACCTCCCCTCTCTCCCCACCAGAGGACCACGTGCTAAGTGTAGACACTGCAGTTTTTAGGCTGCTTGAGCTGGGGTTAGGAGCTGGGAAGCCAGGACACAGACCGGGGGCTTTTGAGTGTCCTGGGCTCTCCGCCAGAGAGCAGAGCACTATGCCAGGCCACTGACCTGCGGCAGCAAACCCACTGGGGTGTCCCCAGGACATAAGTCAGCTTTGTTGCCTTTTGAAAAAAAAATAACAAAGCGAGAAGACCAGAGATATCTGTGGGGGATGACAATGACTGTAGCTTCCATTCCAGGTCAGAGGTGAAATCTTTCATGTTCTAGAGCACAAGAAACTAAGTTTTAGGCAATTCTAGCTGCAGCCTCAAGGCCTCAATCTATGAAACTACTTAGCCATCTCCAGACTCACAGAGGCAGAGCTAACTGCATAGTTGCTCCAGCTCTTCACTGGGGAATGTTTCTAATGCATATTCAGACTTTAGAAGACAAAGTATGTATGGCTCACACTAAGCTAGTACTTCTCCCTCTTATTTTCATCAGGACACTGACCTTCCTGCCTCTCTTGCTGTGACTGATCAATCAGAATATTGCCATTGAAACCTACAGCTGCCTGTCTCTATTATAAATGCTTCAGATAGCTGAATGCATCACATGAATTTAACCCTAAATAAAAAAAGCACTTCACCAGCACTTTCTGTCCTTGGTCTGTGGCAACCATAGGATCAAGGTTAAAGAAATGTCACATCTCATACCTTCAGGAGAACCTGCCAGTCTCAATACTTTCTGCTCCTGCTGGTGTTAAGTCCACAGATGCCAGGAAAGTGTCACCACATACTTCTTCTGAGCCTTGCATATGTGCAGCTCATGACAACAATACATGGCAGAATTGTATGAAAAAAAGGCTGTGAGAGGCCACTCACATGCTTGGACTCTCCAGTGAGGACTTTAAAACATCATGGTGAGCAGGATCCAGGTTCCTTCTTCCTCTGACAGCAGCACCTCTTTCTGCGTCTGCTCTACCCGCTGTCAGTCCTGCAAAAACCCCTCAGCCTTTGCTGGCAGGAGCCCAGCAAAGCTCAGCTCCAGGCTGGGCTGGTGCCGGTGAGGTTAGTTTTTCTGTCCCTGCGAGCAGGGTGTGGTAACCCTCATTGACAACAATGCTCTGTCTCTTGAAACCCAAATAGTTGGAGAAGTATTTGGGGGGCGTAATATGTACAATGGTCTGTCCAGAGCCTAAAATTCATCCTGGCCTTTGCTTCCTCGGTTGGAGTGAAAGCTGCTGGTGAAACAGAGGGTTGGAAACCAGAGTTTTGAGCTGTTCTATGCCACAATCAATCTTTTTAAAATATTCACTCAAGAAAGAACTTCCTTCTGGAGCACATGTTGTTTACAGGCTGAATTCCATGCTGAAGTTGATATTTATAGCTACTATGAATCTTTTAAAGGAGAATGGCCTCTAACTGCAATAAGGTATGAAGCTTTAATAATACAATACTTGCAGAGGTTGGACAAAATTTATGGTAGCCACTTTTTTTGTAGCCAACACATTGCAAACAAAGAAATATAAAATGAACCCTGCTAGTGCCAGCAATCACAGCTACAGATTGTGTATAAAGTAAATTAAGGATTCTCTCTTTTTCCTAGGGCTACCTCCTAGTTGGCTGCTGGTTTTCTGCTCATTTGCTGTTCAGTATATAGAACTTAAGGTATCTTAAGAGTTTTGTATACATGGGAGAACAAGTAACCTGGCAGTTCCATAAAAAGACACAATAATGGTGTATATTGCAAATGCAACTGATATGAATTTGTTTCCTTAATAAATCAAGGCCATTTTAGCTGCATTTGTAGAGACACAGTGACACCCAGTGGTTGCTAATAAATATAATAGACGCCCATAATTTATTTGGAGCACTTGATCAGATCATTGACTGGCTCATATGCATTCCAGGGTCAGAAAAGTTCCAGCGTATGCTGTTCATTGAAAAAAACGTGAGTCAGTATCTGTTTCTATTTTATATATTTTATTGAAGCTCCTAAACTAAAATAAATACACAGCACTAATCATACTAAGCAAAGAATAATAAAAATGTCACAAGTCTCCATCTTTTTAGGTTACATTTTGTACTTTCTTCTGAAAAATTCCTTTAAGAAAAGAAAACCCTGCACCTCTGGATTCTTTCAACTTCTCATGGTAACATGAAGTTAATATAATGTTTTCTTAGAGCCTTTGCTAAATAAAATCATATTGGCTCAAGTACAATATTAACTATATTAATTTGTCACAAAACTTTTCCTAATCAAGTCTGGAGGGGAAATATTCTCTATTTTGTCTTTAGGGCAGGAGATGGGATGGTTTACATTCAGTTCGTTATTCCACCTTTATTTTAGCATTTTGGCTAGCAAATTTGCTGTTACAGTTGACAACATATGAACATCATATTTTCAAGAACAAAGCTGGCTTTCCTCTACCTTTAAAGTGCAGATTGAAATCGTATTGTGGATTTTTTTTGTAGGAGCCAGATCAGTCTTCAAAATGGAAACTAGGTGCCAGGTTTAATTAAAAAAAACCAAAATTGCTCTTGCATCATTTTGATATAAATAAAAAGTTTCCTGCTTGAAATGAAGTGAATATTGAGGAGTGGTTCCTGAGTTCTAATCTAGCAGCAGTAGAGTCATTGATTGTTTATGTGGAGCCGTGGCTCAGTAATTCATTTCCCTTCAGTCTGTAATTTTTGTTTAATCTTTGCTGCAAATTCACAGAGGTTATCCTTATGTTCTTATGGTCAGCAGACGGAGTACAACAGTTTAAGGGTGATTCTGTGCCAGGCACAGACTAGCATTAGTACACTGCAAAAGACAAGACTATGCATGTTCAAGCATCAGGGGAAGCGAAGAGCAGTGAAGCCCAGGCTCCACTGAAGATACCAGAGGAACTCCCAGTGACATCAGTGGAGCATAACTATGCATAACTGTCTCTGAGTGTTGGCTCAGATGATTATGCTTTTGCAAATCTGCCAGTGAAAATCCCTCAAGGTTGGGGAAAGATATATGCTTACAAGTTGACGAATATGTTATAACAGTGTAACCCTGACTGTTGTGGTATATTAGTATACTGACTCACGTTCCAGCCTGTGGCTTCAATTAAATGCTTTTTTCCTAAACCCTGCGGAAAAACCTCCTAGTCACCCTTACTTCTTTTCATGTAGTGCTGGAAAAGGTTTGCTTCCTACCAATCATGCAAGTTCACTCTCATCTTCTAACATATTTTTCAGAACAGGGGTTGTTTAGGCCTTTTTCAGGCTTATCTGTGACCTGATATGCCCTCTTGCCCTGAGTGCATGAGCTCCTACCAGTTTTCTAGTAAGACACTTGTTATGGATGCACGACTAACCAAATCCAACAGGTGTTAAAACTCAGATTTATTCTTCAGTAAAAGTTAGTTAGAAGTCCGATAACATTTTGTAAAACCACAGGCTCAATGATGTAAAGAGAATTAATACTACATGGCCAACTTAAGAATCCCCAAGATTTAAAGTGATGGCTCAAAACGCGCATATCACCTAAAAGCTGAGGGCTCTCTCCCTCGAGGAGTTACCTCGGGCGGTGCCCCGACCCGAGGGGGAGTCCCCGACTGCTGACCCGCTGCTCCGAGTCCGGCGGGACCCCGTTTATACCCCTGTCGAATGTGACCTGTGGTCATTTAATCCTGTTGGCCAGGAGGGTCACCTCGGTGTACCTGGCGCATCTCAATTGGCCAGTTCAAATTTCAGCCTGCGGCCTCCAGGGTTTCCTTCCCCTTCTCCCTTCCTGGAGAAGTTTTGTTTCCTGCTGTCAGGATTGGGGTGGGGGGGGGGGTGGGGGGGCGGAGGACGAATGTACTGCCAGAACACTATTGCTACTAGCAGTGCTGAGCTAGGCATGCTCCACATTCGTACCTTCAAACCTTCAATTGGAGTAGTCTAGGGTAACTTTGAGTAGACAGCCTAAGGGATTGTAAGTAGAGCTCCTGAGACATCTGTGTGCCATGAAGAAGGACTAGAAGTAGCTAGGTTTCTGCAAGTGTCTCCAGATCAATGAGAGTTCTGTCTGGATACTGGGATATTCATGGGCTTGAGGAGGAACAACCCTTTGCTGTTTTCCCTATTACATTTTTGTAATTTGGAGAAAAAATTCTGAATTTTAACACTGACAAATCTAGTCTTATTGTAATTTTCTGCCTTTTGGCAGGTGGCACCATTTGATCCAAATCTCAAGCTAATTTTTTGATGTCCCAGTCTTGAAAGAATTTCAGCAGTTGCAGCTCCCACAAAAGTAATCCGATCACTCCTGTATCACCATCAAAATTTAGTTAAATACATTTTGTTAAAAATCTGTTAGTATAAAAAAAGGATGTCAGGAAAGATTTGCAGGAAAAAAAGAATAGGGGTAGAAAGAAGTAAAGTTAAAGGAGAAAAGGAAAGCAAATGCAGAGGAATAAATTGAAAGGATTGCTTGCCATATGTGAAGGAATCTCTATGGTTAGAAATAGTCCCAATCTTATTTTCCTTCCACTGGAACCCATTATGTTTTCACACAGGAGAACTAACACAATGAGGACGTTAATGCTCTTCTTGCGTGCTAGCTAGTTATTAGAGACTCACAATAAGGAAGGTGATCAGAGAATACTTGTCACATGCCCAAACTACCCTAATTCAAGGAAATTGCCACCTCAGTGCATCATATGAGGCAGGTCAAGCCTAGGGTGAAGCAAGCTTTCTGTGTAAGAATTTTAATTAGCAATGAGCACAATAAAATACATAAGCTGCTGAAAGTTAACAAGTGCTACTGTTTGAGATTTATGTTCAAATCCATGCTGTGTACTTCCCTTTCCTCACCGCCATAATGGATTAGCAGTATACTGGATAGTAGTCAACAAATATTACAATCATCCTTCTAATCTTATTAACAAACTTGTAAGAAGTATTAAGAACACATTTATACCACTTGTGGGAAACAGTCCAAATACAACGAACCAAAAGCTGCTTATCTACAAGCAAAACCAGCGTTATATGACCGAAGAGGGCCAAGTTAATCAGAGCTATCAAGAGACTAATTCAGATCCAGAGGGCTGGGAAGGCAGATTAAATGATCATTCATAAATCATTGAAAGCATACACTATACAGTATTGTAACAACAAACAATGATCTTCTGTAGGGTGCAGTTTCCTGCTTTCTATATATCTATGTTTTGACATTTTAAGTATCTCATCAGCATCTTTTTATCCCTAAGTTGTGCATGTGTAGCAATAGCATTATAACTCAGCGTGTTAATCATCAGACTTTTAGGAAGGAAGGGGATAGACTGTAAAAACAAACCTAAAATTGTTCAGTTTACAGGCAGCGCTACTGTGCTTACTACAAGCACATACAAAGTGTAAAAGAATATGATCCAAGATACTGTGGAGGAAAACTGGGGAAAAGCAACTGTGGGAATGTGAAAAATCACCTTTATATATGTCTCAGGCTCCTTTGCTTTAGAGCAAGGAGGGAAGAACACTGCTGGTTAATTTTTCACTTTTGAAATACTTTGTAGAAGTACTGAAATATGCTGGTTTAGTGAGGAAAACAGCACATCAAAATGTAGGTTTACTCACTGAATCCACCATGGAACAACTCAGGTCTGGTCGTCTTATGCCTTTCTTCTAGCAGGATTGAGATTATCAACAGGCTACAATTGACTCCTCTTTAGAATTGTCTTCCAAAGGCTCAGTTACCCATTTTTTAAGTGGTTAAAACATTGCTCTTTGGCTGCTTGCTTTTTTGCCCCTATCAGCAAAGGCTTTTCCACTGCTTACCAAAAGTAAAGGATTCCTCCAAGGACTAGAGTTAATGGCACTTGTTTCTGATCTCACAAGACATGGAACACACTCCAGTCCTCTACACAACATAATCTTCCACATTTCTAGTGCCTGATTTTCCATTGCTATGCATTGTATGTATTCAGTTACGTCAGCACAAAGTGAGGGCAAAAGGCTGCCAGTGCAACGCACTCTCTCTGGAAACATGACACTCTGGGATAACAACACAACACATTGGAAAGCAGAGAATAGTCCTTTAATTACAATAATTAAATTATGCATGGGTTTGTTAGTTTTCTCATAGAAAACAGAAAGGTCTTCAGACTGGGAGAGTAAGACTGAATAGCATGAAAGCCTAAAAACAAGTGAAGTCAGCAGTTCAATTTGAGAGCACTGTCAAATCAAACTTGTACAGATTTGTCCCCAACTATCTGAGCAACATCATTTTTTCATTTTTTTGACTTCCTGGACTTGTTGTTTAGTTCTCTTCTCCTTTCCCTTTCTCCACTGAAAAAATTAACATATCCCATTTATAGGTCTAGGAAGGTGATTGCCTCAGTGCTTGCATAGTCCTTTGGGTTTTGGCATAGCATCAGACATAAGCCCTCATCTGGCTCTTATTTTTTTTCTAGGCCTTACCCAAATCTGCCTGTTCTATAGCTCAGGTTTCCAGCTTGGTCCTATTATGGCCAAGGTGCCAACTGGCCACAAAACCGCACAACCACCTGGAGTACAAAGTAAATATTTTCTTGGTCATTCTAATTTCCCAGCATCTTGTCCGAGCTCCTGGTTTGCTCCCTAAGTTTCTCCCTAAGGTGCCTTAATTGCAATCATCCTCAAAAAAAGGTCACCCATCTCCATTCAACCTCCAGGACTCAATTTTTACCACCATGTCTCCAAGATCTTGTCCTTACAAGGCCATCTGCCTGGACTACCCACACTTTCTTCTTCAGGTTCAGCAATACCTATCAACCCTTTTCTGTCAGCTGCTTTCTAGATCTGAGTTTTCACAACTACCTTTAAATGGAAAATGAAGTCCTTTGAAGATACGTTGGTTGTTTCAAACACCTGTCCACATCCTAGTACATTAATTATGAGGCCTAATAGAGTTCTTTGGTTTTGTATCATATGTCTTAACTGTCAGAGTGGACTTATACATCTCAGGACAAGGATACTCAGTATGTTGCAATTCAATATCCACCAGAAAACAGTGTGCTTTTCTACTTGTTTTTTCTTACAGAACAAGCTGTAGAGGGCAAGAAATTTGCCTGGGTCTGCAGCATCAGGTGCCAGTGACAAAGCGTAAACAAAGGAATAGGCAGAACAAAAATGGTCTCTCTAATTTATTCAACTTTTCATCGTGTCTAATGTAAACAACATTAACTACAGTCTTTGGTGAGAAATATAGCCTGCTGAGGGAGTAGGAGGGAAAGAAATCAAATACAGCTGGGGGAAGAGGGATGCGGGGTTTACCAAGAGCTTGGTTATTCTTTCACATTTTGACCAATCTCAAATAGAGCTTTGAAGCACAAAGTTGCTCTGCTAAGCAACTAAGCAATTGAGAAGACCGAAATACATAAATGATGATGAAACTATCTTCTTTAAACTGTATTATTTTGAGATCTCCTTTCTGTGTCAAAATAGAAAATAAGTATTTACTACAGAAATACATGTGTCTGTTTTCACAGATGCACCCTAGTAATTTTAAACCCATTTTTCTATTTTTTTATTCAGTTTTCAGTCTATATATTTGATATAGGGTTTTGCTGCTTGGAAAAAAGAAGTATTTCTAGCCTGTGTCAGATTTTGTCAATAGAGATAACTTAAGCATTTTCACTGAATTCAGTGCTTTGCTGAATTGGGATCATGCCTTTGAAGGACCCTAACTACAGGGAAAATGCTGTATTTCTTTTCACTGGCAGGGCACAGGGAGATGAATGAAAGAGCTTTGAAGCACTCTCCGGCACAAAACAGAACTCACAAGTACAAGTGCTTATGAGGAGATAACACAGAGTTAAGGGGTTCATGACATACAAGCACCCATGGTTCAACACTCCCTAGAGAAGTGAAACAGAAGCTCTAACTGGTGCTCCTATCCCTTCATTCCAGTGGCAGACAGGAAACAAGAGTCTGCTGTCTTTGGTTGGCCACTGCTTTCTACAGATGTGACCAAATCCTCTGTTTTCTTTTGCTGTGTTTGGAGCTGCCTTGTGTACATGGTTCTTCCCTGGGATATTTGTGGACTATGAGGGCCTGGAGACTGCATTCTGTCTTGTCTACACCAGGAACTAAGGGTATCAGAAAACAACCAACTTCCTGTAAAGTGGACCACAGTATGAACTTAAGAGCACACTGGCAACTTGTTATAATGTCCACGTGTAAACTCTTAGCACAAGTCACATGTGAGGTAGCTTACTGTGAAAGAAAGCAATAAATGCTGACTTCTTTTCACTAGTCAAAATGGTGGTAGATTAAAAATGGTGAAAGTCACTTGAAATAAGCTATGTGGTGTTTTGCTGTGGAGTTAGAATTTGTTTGTGGCTAATAACTCTAGAATAGCTCTTGGTTACATCTCTCTTTAATTCATGGTCACTTGTGTGACCATGCCCTTTTTTGTAGAACTAATATGCTCTAATGATACTGTTGTTATTTTAGATTTCTAACTTTTCATTGGCATATTCTGTCTCTACAATACATTTTCCTGTAGTGTATGATAGAGATGTAGCTATACTAGAATTGCCCTGCCAGTAGGAAAAGTTTCTCTGTGCTAGGTCAGACAACTTTACTATCTAACTGAAAAAAAACCCTGGTAAAACACCTACCTACTATCCATCAAGTTGCAGGCTTTGTTACCTTTTTATTAAGAGCTTTCCTTAATCTACACAGTTAAACTTCAAAGCTAAAAAAAATGAGCTCATAGAAAGCACACACAGATAAAGTAAATACTCCTTGACACCATTTAAAGACTGAGAGGCATTACAGGTTGCTGGATTTGGGGCTAATGCAAGGTGATCTCTCTCTTACTTTCTTTTGACCTGTTTCTCCCAGAAAAGGATCCCAGAAAGGATTCTCATGCCAGTCACTAGCAGACCAGGAGATCCAAATAACCCTAGAGCTGCTGATTCAATGAGTGGTTATAGAAAAGAGCATTTCTCAAATATGAAGGATTGTAAGTGAATGTCCCCTGGGAAAGCTTGTTCTGTTTAAGAATGCACTAGCTGAAATTGTTTTTTCGCAGTTTTTCTTTGCACCCTCCATAAGTCCAAGATCATGGCAATCAAACTTCCATCCAGTGACTTCAATCTCCTTTAAATATTTCAGTGTGGTTGGTACCTGACTTAATTTGCAGACTGACAGTGATGCAGGCACCCAGTTTTGTTTGCTGCTGAAATCTACAGATATCAGCTTCTTGAGAGAGATCAGTGGCTGCATGAAGGAAAGCTGTTTTGCTTGCCTCACAATTCATTGCCAAGTCCAAATGCTGAAGGTTCTGCAGGTGTTCTTTCTCAAAAAAAATTGCCTGTGAACATATATTTATTTATGTATTTATTTTTGCTTCAAGCCCTAACGAAGAGAATGATTCCTATTCAGGATATTGAAGAATTGAGTCTTACTGAATTCAGTTGAACTTCTATGCTTAAAACAATACCACACTTAATAGAAAAGGATTTAAACATGTGTTTGCATATTACTTTTTTTCCTTGTTTAGAACCAAGAATGTAAAATATAGCAGCCACAGATCACAAATTTTTTTATATGTAGACTTTTCTTCCTTGTTAAAATATAACCTTGCAGTATGTTGCATACAACAGGATCCTTTTAACTACAGAGAGGTCATTAGTTTAAATGCGCTGATGGACTGCTGCTTATGACCACTCACACAAAAGCATTGCAAGATCAAGGTCATGAATATTCTCATTCATTTTGACATTTCATTTCTACTGTATCCTCAGAAGGGGTGAGTGATGTGAATCCATGTAGTTTTTTTATCTCCCCAATCTTCAGCTACCTACCTTGATAAAAGTTATACTAGCATTGGCCTTTTTTAACTCTACTATTGAAATACATTCTGTAACAGATGTTATGTTAGTGGACAATTTAATGTAAGAAGAGTCCAATTCTATTCCTGCCATGTTTATGAAGGAGATAATAAATCCATCAATCAGAAACAATTCCCTCTCAAGGAGCTTCTTCACCAGAATCTCCAGTTGTCTGCAGTCTTCCTTGCACTACTTATGCAGCGAAAAATGGTCCTCATTGAGCAGAAATGTGAGCGTTATTTGGCTCATCTAATGCTATATATATCATCTCTCTCTCTCTATCTCCTACTTAGACTTGATGCTATTTCACTTATTGCTGGGTTTCCTGAAATGGTTTTGAGTTTTGTCTAGTTTTTGTCCTTCATCCTTTGCTCATCCACAGTACCCTTCCTTACCTAGAATTCTAACCTCCATATCAGTGAGGCTCCATATCCTCAACCCAAGTTTCGTCAGCTGTGGCATTGTTTCCAGTAGTTTTAACAATTTTTTTAGGCAAACCTTTATATCATTCCCCCAGGGAAGCATCAGCACTTTCATCCTAGGCAGGACATTTAAGCCATCAACTAAATGAAAATAAGTGCAATTTTTTGTTGTTGTTATAAGAGCTCACTGTAAAATCACTTTAAAAAGTTAAACCAAATCACGTTTCAACAGTGAAGAAAATACTGGTAGGTTAAAGACTCCAAGACTGTTGCTTTGATAGCAAAGACAGAGCAGCCAATTGCATACAATATTCCTTACTTCTAAAAACTTCCCATTCGCTGAAAGGACATGGTTCAGGATACCAATTATATCCTACTTAAAAATAAAAGAGGAAAGAATTCTTGAATTTCTGTCTGGATAGGTCTTAGAATTGAAGCTTATTCAAAATTCAGATGATTTAGATAAAGAAAACTTCTGACTTACCAAGTCTGTGGATAACATCTTTTCCTTTCTTTTCTAATAATTTTCCGACAAAGCAAGTACATTCAGTTTTGGCAAATTAAAAAGATTCTGAGCTATGGGAGGAAAAAAGCTTGTTATGCATGTTTTCAGTGCAGCATAACTTGTCTTCTATTGCACCTTCCTTAGCTTTGTTTTTTAATGAACAGCAAGATAAGATTTTTAAAAACCTCCAGAGTTTTCTTGTTTTTCTGACACATCTCTGATGCAAACTGTGCTCTCTTTTTTTTTACTGTGTCTCTAGGAATTGATAAAATAAAGGACCTGGCCAGCTGTAAGAGGTGGAATAATGGTTCTGTATAACTTATATTCTGGTGGCTAAGTGAATCTTTAGTGGCAATGAGACAACTTTAAGTTGTCTTTGCAACACAGAAGCAGGGCAAAGCTGTCTGAACACATGGGAGATTCTTTAGCGGTTTAAGCCCTGGAGACTTCAAGCTCCTGCTTCACAAAGCTGTCAAGTTTTTCTTGTTATGATATAAAAATGTATATTTTACAGAATCAGAGAACTGTGGAAGAGTGGGACTAGATGGGAACTTAGAGTCTAAACATCTGTAATGGGGAAGAATACTGATAAGACTAAACCATTCATGATACATATTTATCTATCTTGCTCTTTGAAAATTTCCATATTCTCCCTAGGCCCAATTTTACCTTCCTGGATTTAAAAAGTTTCTGTCAATACCCAATCTAAATATTCTCTGTGCAAATTTAGCTACCTTCTTCTCCCAGTGGACAAAAAGAATGGTTGATTCTCATCTCTTTGTAGCAATGTTTAAAGAGCATAAAAAATTTATCATATCTTTTTCAGTCTTCTCTCTCAACCAAAACAAAACTAAACCATTCCTCCTAAGTCACATTTTCTTAACCTCTAGCTGTTCTTGGTGCTCTCTCTCAATTTCTCCATACCTTTTTAAATTATGATACTGAGGTTGGGCACAGATTTCTTGCTCAGGATTCACCAGCAGATGTTTTTTGCAATAGCATAATATTTCCAGTCTTCCACAGAAGAGCTCTGATTCTTTCCTGCTACACAGGTAAATCTCCATTTTATATTCATGAAATTCATGTCTCATTCCCTGCTACAGCCCTTTACATCCGTCTATACTGAATCCCCTATCGTTGTTTTTGGACCACCTCTTAAATGCATCCAATTTTATTTATGGTTTTGTATTCCAACAGGGCTTGTAAGCCTTCCAAGCTCAGTATCATCTGAAATTTTATATGCGTATCCTCCATTCTGTCATTTAAGCCATCAGTTAAAATATTGTTTAGAACAAGGAAGAATTTGATTGTATGAAAATGTGCTCTCACTTAGTGAAACATTTGTGATAACTCTTTGAAAGTAATTTTTCAACCAGTTGTGCACCCATTTTATTTGTATATATTTCATTAGCTTCTTTTTAAGGATGTTGTATAGGATAGGTTAAAAACCTCGTTTGAGTTTTGATAGATCCAGACTTATTTTTCACAATCTTATTACCCTGTTCCCTGGAAAGGTTTGATGTGATTTGTTCACACTACCTTTTATCTCTATAATTTAAGTGCTTACAAAATGTGTGATAATCTGTCTCAGAATTTTTCTTGGTATCAGAGGGAGGTTGGCTTCTCTATGATTTCCTCCTTTCAAGGAAAAGATACTGGATTTTCCACTTTCCTGCCTCCACAAATGTTCAGTGACAGTTGTCTATAGTTCAATGATTCTTTCAGCTTGTTCCTTACATACTTAATTGTGAATTTCCCTAGGTTCTGCTAACCTGAGTTCATGTGTTTTAGTTAAATAATTTTATTTATCCTTATTTGTACTACTGTGACCTTGTTAAATGATTTGAGTAGGTACCTGATCAGAACTAATATTTTTGGTAATGATTGAAACAAAAACAACTTTGAAAACTAGTTTTGCTTTCATCATCCATTATTTGCTTTCCTATTTTGTTTGTTTACAGAGCTATGCAATAGTTTATCTTTCTCTTTTATATAACCTTTATACTTAGGATTTATATAAAAGCTTTATATAAAACTTTCCTTACTGCATTTTACATCTCTGCTAACTGAAACTTAATGTGAACCTAGATGTTTCTGATTTTATCCTTATATGCTTTTTTCTTCTGTTATAGAATTATGTTTTGATTTTCAAAACATGTGTATTCAGTTTGTAAAGTTACTATTACTATTCTTACCTAGAATTTCCACAGCATTGCTGGAGATACAGCAGTTGACTAGTTGGATTTCTTCCAGTTCACTTAGTTCACCAGAGACTAATCTTACAATGTAGGTTATGCCATCCCCAATAGCTGTCAAGTGATTCATGTATAATAAGCGTAGCTTTCTCAAATTTCTGCTACCTTCAGCTATGAATGGAATGGAAAAAAAACCCAACAACCCAGGTCACATTGTTAGGTAAACTGTTTTGATATGTTTATAATGTCTTGATCACAGCAAAGGGCTAGGCAGAATTAGATGTTTACTCTCTGGCATACAACTATCTATATTTTGATGCCATGAAATATATGACAGGTTTTGTTTGAAAAAAAATTATAAACACAGCCTCCTGTTCAGCTACTGTATCGTGTAATCAATATAAACTGCCGCTCAGCCCACAGAAAGTAACTCATAGAGGATCAAATGTGATCTTCCTGTGGAACAAATCCAGGAAAAGCATTTTTTTACCATGCCATCAAAGAGAGGATGGGTAGACATATGAATTGCTGTCTTCATTTCAGTTACTGGGTTGTGTGGCCCTAGCAAACATTATTCAAGCTTTTCAACCTTGGTATCCAGTGGCTGACCTTGCAGAAAGTCAGCAATAGGTCAGGGAAGGGAACTGTATCATCTTTGCAACCTCCTGACTTGTGGTTCATGCAGATTAGCCAGTCCTGGGATCAGTATGTTAGATCTGTTTGACTACAGCATGCATTACTGACTGAAAGGAGCACTGCAATACTTTGTGGTGATCAGGATACAGAACACATCAAGACTTCAACACAAATATATAAGAAATTACTTCTCTAAATTAGATGATAGGATTTTCATGTCCTAATAGTGTACAAACTTCAGACCAACTTGTTAAAACATTCACATTCTCAGCACTATATACTTGATTATGGTGTAAAATAGGAGAGAGGAAATTACCTAATTTTTTTGCATCACCTTCATCCATACTTATGTGAACTACAAGCCCTTCAGCATTCACAAGTTTCTTTATTCCATCAATAAGTCCACCTGCTGAAAAAAACCCCCACCATAGATGTATAGAGCATTTTAATTTAATACAGGAACAAATTCATTTGTGAAACAGATACACCTCACTGATATCAGGTTCTTGTGAAAAGTAAATAATAGCTTTGTGTGAAAATACGAACATCTAAAAGGGATAACCTAGGGAGAATATGACAGAGGTCTACAAAATAATGAGTGCAAGGAAAAGGTTGGGTAGAGACTGACTGTTTGGATTTTTTCTTCCAGTACAAGAACAAGAGGCCACCAATTGAAACTAGTCCAAAACAAACATTAAGGACATAGTCCTTCACACCCTTTGCCAAAGGATGATGCAGATGCAGGAAGTTTACATGGGCTCAAAGCAAAGGCAGACAAGTACTAGCAGGACCCTTTCGGGAGGTCACTGAATAAACAGATCATAAACACAGGCAGCTGGTCTGAGCTTAAAACAGAGGCTGTGAGATTATTGAGAAGAAATTATTATAGATTCTTGCATTGTTCTTGCTCTTCCTTAGACATCCACTTACAAGTGCTGTTGGAGACAATGAACCAAGGTAGATGGACCCTTCCTCTGAATCAGTATGGCTATTGTTATTATATTCTTATGCTCTTCTTCCTAACAATCTTGGCATATGTGGGCACACAGGAAAGAGCATTAATTAATATGTAGTTCCAGAATAATCTTGAGGTCATATGTCATCGAATGATCGAAAAAAACAGGTTAGGACTTCTGAGGTCATCTAGTTCGATTTCCTGCTCAAAGCAGGGCTGATTTTAAAGTTAGATGAGGTTGCTCAGGGCCTTGTCCAGATGAGTTTTGAAAATCTCCAAGGATAGTGATTAAATGATGTCCAGATCCCTGTTGCAATGTTTGATCACCTTCATGGTAAAAAACTTTTTATGTCCAATTGCAACTTCCCTTGTTACAAACTTGACATTGTTGACTCTTGCCCTTTACTTGTGCAGCTCTGAAAGTTTCCATCTTTTCTACAACACCCTTAAGGTAATGGAAGACTGCAATTAGTTTCCCCATTGGCCTTTTCTTCTCCAGGCAAACCATGCCCAGTTCTCTTAGCTTCTCCTTGTGTATCAGGTTATCAGGTTTTCCAGTTCCCTAGCCATGTTAGTGGCCCTCCGTTGGATTCTAACCAAATTCTTAGTATCTCTTTTATACTGAGCAGCCTGAAAATGCACATCATATTCCAGATTTGGCCTCAAGAGTGCAGAATAGAAGGGAATAACCACTTCCTAGGGTACACTGGTACTGCCCACAATGTGCTTAGTCTTTATCACTGCAAGAGTGCTTTGCTGACTCATGATCACCTATCTCTGAGATTTGGTATCATCAGTGCTTGTGTACATTTCTCAAGACAAGATACATTCATAGATAGCTTTAATGAGGAAAAGCTCAGAGCACAGTCCAGCAGCAGATGCACCCATCCTCCATTAGTGCCCTGCTCTAACAATAACATTGAAGTATCCTGGATGTATGTGATTCACAGCATAAGGAAATACATGTCCCTCATCCTAATTGAAGAATCCTTCACCTCAGATATGTCTGGAGCATACTACACTATAATTACTACACTCTTCTTTATAATGCCATTGCAATTTTCAGAGAAAACAACTATTCAAGCTAGAAGCATTTAATTAATTATGGGAATGACTTATCAAAAGATACTGCAGATTTTTCATTACATTAGGTATTAACATCAGAACTAGACTTCTTTCAAAAAAATGCTTACCCAGATATTATGACAGAGATGTAGGAAGCAATGAGGGAAAATTTCTGTCCAATGTTACAGGTCTAGATTAGGCTACAACACTCTCATCTGGTTGCCAAAACCATATGCATCTGTTGTGAAAACTAGTTAAAGTGATGGTGTGCTGTATCCCATGGCACTTACAAAATTCAGCTAGTGTATAGACATTATCTCATTTACTGTGTATTATTTGCACCAGAATTGTTACATTTTTTCTCCCACCTAGTATTTTATTGAAAAACAGATTTTTTAATATATTGTGTACCAAGAACCAAGAATATAATGAAATGGCAATTTATAGGAATTCAGAGGCCAGACCTGACCTACACAACTAAATAACATAAGTAAATTTATGTAACTGAGTTGACTGCAGTTACTTTCACCAAGAATATAGAATTGCATTCTAGGAATATAACATTTGTCAAACTGATCAAAACCAGGCATCTTCCATATACGAGGCAGCCATGAGCCCCTTTGTTTTACCTTCTCATCCATATTTATCTGAAAGATCTCATTTACTGTACCTTCCAGATTTTCATTTTGCAGATCTCTTTTATATAAGGTTTTCAGCTTTGTCATTGTTGTGATCTGTTGCTGATCTTCCACAGTAAGAGGTGTGGACTCCACGGTAAGATCTTGTAAGTTTTCACAGGTTTCAAGGACTTCTTTCAATGTTACTGTGATACCAGCATGATTGCTGATGTGCAGCTTGAGGCTTGCAGCAGAGCAACATATTTTGCCCAGATATTTAATATCACATTTCTTTAACTTGTTGAAATCTTGCAGTGTAATTTCTAAACATCTGAGACTCTGGTTCTAGTTGAAGAATAAGGAGACAGACTTCTCAGGAATGTAAGTGTTAAGTGAATTAATTGGAAGATCTTCCACATTTTCATCATCTATTTCCTTACTTGTTGAGTAATTTCCAAAAAAGTGTAACTTAATGAGTTCTAGTATACTAAGACAATTTGGTAAGTATCTAAAAAAATCAGAGAAATAAGTTGGGATATTTTGAGTATTAATGTAAATACTTTTATCACAAAAAAACCCTCTTCAAAATCTCTGCTCAAGGCTGATTTTGAAGAACTTTCATAAAAGAAACTAATGACACACTCCGCAAAAATATCCTTGTCAATTCCTCTTAAATCTTCCTTTTCTGTTATATTTTCTGATTTTTTGTGTATTCTCTTTCCAAAGCCAGATTATTTAATGAAAACAGTTCAGAATTATCTCTATGCTGATCAATTCTCTTCAGTAAATCCAAAATTATTCTAGTGTGTATTGGTTTTATGTGGCAAGGTTTTGGTAGCGGGGGGGGTTACAGGGGTGGCTTCTGTAAGAAGCTGCTGGAAGCTTCCCCTGTGTTCGAGAGAGAGCGAGCCCATACCAGTCGGCTCTGAGACGGACCCGCCGCCGGCCAAGGCCGAGCCAATCAGTGATAGTGGTAACGCCTCTGTGATAACATTTTTAAGAAGGAAAAAAAGTTGGGAGAGTGAGAAACAGCCGCTGGAGAGAGGAGTGAGAACATGTAAGAGAAACAAGCCTGCGGACACCAAGGTCAGTGAAGAAGGAGGGGGAGGAGATGCTCCAGGCGCCGGAGCGAAGATTCCCCTGCAGCCCGTGGTGAAGACCCTGGTGAGGCAGGCTGTCCCCCTGCAGTCCAGGGAGGTCCACGGTGGAGCAGATATCCACCTGCAGCCCGTGGAGGATCCCACGCCGGAGCAGGTGGGTTCCCGAAGGAGGCTGTGACCCCGTGGGAACCCTGCGCTGGAGCAGGTTCCTGGCAGGACCTGCGGATCTGCGGAGAGAGGAGCCCGTGGAGCAGGTTTTCTGGCAGGACTTGTGACCCCGTGGGGGACCCGCGCTGGAGCAGTGTGCTCCTGAAGGACTGCACACCGTGGAAAGGACCCATGCTGGAGCAGTTCGTGAAGAACTGCAGCCCGTGGGAATGGCCCACGTTGGAGAAGTTCGTGAAGGACTGACCCCGTGGGTGGGACCCCACGCTGGAGCGGGGGAAGAGTGTGATCAGCCCTCACCCTGAGGAGGTGAAGCGGCAGAAAATAACGTGTGATGACCGTAAACCCCATCCCTGTCCCCCTTGTGCCGCTGGGGGGGCTTGGTGGAGAAATCCGGGAGTGAAGTTGTGCCCGGGAAGAAGGGAGGGGTGGTGGGAAGGTGTTCTGAGATTTCGTTTTATTCTCTCATTACCTTACTCTGGCTGATCTGTAATAAATTGAGCTAATTTTCCCTAAGCTGAGTCTGTTTTGCCCGTGACGGTAATTAGTGAATGATCTCTCCTGTCCTTATCTCGACCCGCAAGTTTTTGTTATATTTTACTCTCCCCTGTCCAGCTGAGGATGGGGGAGTGATAGAACGGCTCTGGTGGGCACCTGGCGTTTAGCCAGGGTCAACCCATCACAGTCTTTTTGGTGGAGAATGCGGGCAGTGTGAGGAATTTGAGATAAGGATAGTAACTGAGAGAGGTAACGGGCAAAACATGGACTGAACGCAGCTAGAGAGTTAAGAGCTGCTTGATAAGTGGGGAATTTTTATTGTTGTAATTGTGGTGAAGGGACGAGGGGTGGATTGTGTGTAAATTGTCCACTTTTTGTTGGTATTGTGATGATATTATTTTGATTTTGGTGTGGGGAATTCTTTTTGTTGATGTGAGTGAAGATTTTGTGTGATGAATGTAGATTTTAATGATAATTCTTAAAAATGTGATACACAGAGGCGAGGGGTGGAATGTATTGGTTTTATGTGGCAAGGTTTTGGTAGCGGGGGGGGTTACAGGGGTGGCTTCTGTAAGAAGCTGCTGGAAGCTTCCCCTGTGTTCGAGAGAGAGCGAGCCCATACCAGTCGGCTCTGAGACGGACCCGCCGCCGGCCAAGGCCGAGCCAATCAGTGATAGTGGTAACGCCTCTGTGATAACATTTTTAAGAAGGAAAAAAAGTTGGGAGAGTGAGAAACAGCCGCTGGAGAGAGGAGTGAGAACATGTAAGAGAAACAAGCCTGCGGACACCAAGGTCAGTGAAGAAGGAGGGGGAGGAGATGCTCCAGGCGCCGGAGCGAAGATTCCCCTGCAGCCCGTGGTGAAGACCCTGGTGAGGCAGGCTGTCCCCCTGCAGTCCAGGGAGGTCCACGGTGGAGCAGATATCCACCTGCAGCCCGTGGAGGATCCCACGCCGGAGCAGGTGGGTTCCCGAAGGAGGCTGTGACCCCGTGGGAACCCTGCGCTGGAGCAGGTTCCTGGCAGGACCTGCGGATCTGCGGAGAGAGGAGCCCGTGGAGCAGGTTTTCTGGCAGGACTTGTGACCCCGTGGGGGACCCGCGCTGGAGCAGTGTGCTCCTGAAGGACTGCACACCGTGGAAAGGACCCATGCTGGAGCAGTTCGTGAAGAACTGCAGCCCGTGGGAATGGCCCACGTTGGAGAAGTTCGTGAAGGACTGACCCCGTGGGTGGGACCCCACGCTGGAGCGGGGGAAGAGTGTGATCAGCCCTCACCCTGAGGAGGTGAAGCGGCAGAAAATAACGTGTGATGACCGTAAACCCCATCCCTGTCCCCCTTGTGCCGCTGGGGGGGCTTGGTGGAGAAATCCGGGAGTGAAGTTGTGCCCGGGAAGAAGGGAGGGGTGGTGGGAAGGTGTTCTGAGATTTCGTTTTATTCTCTCATTACCTTACTCTGGCTGATCTGTAATAAATTGAGCTAATTTTCCCTAAGCTGAGTCTGTTTTGCCCGTGACGGTAATTAGTGAATGATCTCTCCTGTCCTTATCTCGACCCGCAAGTTTTTGTTATATTTTACTCTCCCCTGTCCAGCTGAGGATGGGGGAGTGATAGAACGGCTCTGGTGGGCACCTGGCGTTTAGCCAGGGTCAACCCATCACATAGTGGCATCTAGAGAGGATCCACAAGTGTAGACGATCAATTGAAATAATTATTAGTAATATCTGAAATAATATTAATTTTCTGTAGATAGCTATACCTTTTCTTCACCTCTGCTTCTTGGCAGGATATTAATAGTTTGCAAAGGTTTCTGCCTGCAGTGTATTCCTGAAATGATTTGTGAAAGAATCTATATGTTGGCTTTAGTCTTTGAGCTGTGTATTTATTTAGAAGACCTGAAGCTAGCAGGACATTTTCTTTTATGTCAGCTAAATCCTCAGACTGAAAATCAAATCTTTGATCAAATATTCCATCTAAAGCTAAGTCTCCACAATGATTTATGCTCAGCATCATATGATTTTCTGTTACTTCTTTTGTTTTGTACCTGTTTTTCTCCACCATCAAGTCATACAAAGCAGAGAAAAGTAGAGTCTGGGTGCTTGGATGAAAATTACTTTCACCCATTTGGATGGCACAAGCAATGATGACAGAGTAGAGTCTTCATAAGGCTCTTCTTGTAAGTGGACTCTTTAAGCTGGTTTAACAGACCATGAGCCAGTTTGTCAAGACATTGTTAATGAGCTTCTTGCAACTCTCCTCTGATAGATCTCCTATTACAGCAATCAGTGACCCAAACTGCCTGATTTTATTAATAGATCCAGTCCTGGTAGCAATAATAACCACATTCCTGAATCTGTGGTTTTCTTTAATCATTGCTTCTATCTCTGGACAGTTTGGGGGTTTGAATTCATCATACCTGTCTAACAGTAAAAGAACCTTTTGTCTTTGTACTAGTAGCATTTTCATGAAACCTTGTTTGCAGATGAGGTGGTGTTCAAAATGAAGCTGATCACAGACAGTGATATATTCCACGTCTTGTGCTAGTCAGGCTGATAAAGAAAACAAATTGGAAGATTTTCAAAGTGGAGCAATTTTCAGAAGCCCAGAGTACAGCAATTCTTTTCAGATGAGTTGTTTTTCCTTTGCCAGCTTCTCCTTCTATAATGCAGGGATTTTTCAGTTCCTCCACAAGGCCGTTAAACATCAGCTGCCCTTTCCTGCTATTATGTATATTTTTTTTCCACAGCAAGACATTAGTATAGGCAGTTCCAAAATAAAAAATTATGCCACTGTCACTACCCAGAGGATGTATTTTTGAAAAGCTGAAGATAGATACACATACTTTAAAACCGGAATCAAATAATTTAATTTATCTTGTTCCACTTGCCTGGTAGTACCTAAGGCAAACAGATCATGTAACAGTGAATTAAATAGTCAATGAGTTTGTCAATTAAAATTTCAGTACTTTTGGAAGAACCGCCTGAATGTACTTGCTAAATTAATGAAATGGCGATAAGCAAGAGGCATGAGATGTATTTATTGTCCACGGTCTAGGCAAGACAATTGATAAGGGCTGTAGTTAATCCTTGGGCAGAAGATTCATACAGTCTGCAGACACCACTCTGGCTCCACTTAATTCCTTATTTGAGGGCCTTTTGGACTTACCCTATTCGTGCATTGGATTCCAAAAATGTAAGCTTGCATACAGGCATATGAAAGTTTATATGTGCAAATGCATGATGAAAGTATGAGTTTTTTATGTAATAAGGTTTTAATATGGAAATACAGCATTTATAGATATATGAAAGGTATTTGAGTATTGAAAGAGATAGATTTGTAAATCAGTAACAGTTTTTGACAGTTGGACTGAATGAACTTTTAATCTAGTTCTTTTTTTAAACTATGTCTTTTGCATTTTTGTTACTTTTTGTTAGTCTAAGAGTTGCTTTCATAGAGTTTGGAGGTGAGCTTAACTGAACCTTCCATCCTAGACGCAATAAAATGTAGTAACATCTAGAAAGTCTGAAGCTTACAAAAAAACAGCTTCTAAAGGGAGTCCTGGAAGGTTTGTATGCACTACTTTTTAAAGTGCATAGATGGAGACTAAGGGACAGGGCTGAGTCAGACATGTATTTCAAGATCAGACTTTTGAAGCAGGTGGAGTAAAGAAGCACAGTCCCACAGACTGAAGGAAATCAGGGAAACCTATTTTAGGGAAATGTTTCGGTAATAAATGTCATGCCTCTCTGGGAGTGCCGAAAGATTAGCCTAGGTGTATGCCTTACATTTATACAATAAGAAAGTCCTTTAACAACATAATGAACTTGCAGCCTGTGCACAAGTAGTTTCAGCTTCCAGGGAAGAGGTTTATGTTTGAAAAATTCATTACATATCCCCATTAGATTTTATATTAATTTTGTCCATAGAACTGATATAATTCAGTGTTCAGCTCACCCACAACTCTCTTACAATAAACAAGTGATGGGATGTGTTTAACTGTATGAACTTCAACTATCTGATCACACGTGATTTTCAGCTTTTCAGAATTTTTCACTGGATTTGGGTTTCCCCTCTTTGTGTCTTAACAGTTGTAAAATTTCTTAGTGTTCACTCTCTTATTCTCTCAGATGAAACAATTTAGACCATAAAGATCAAATTAGAGTTTACTTAACTACAGAATTATAAGACTATTGTAAAAATGAGTGCATTGCAAGTTTTTCATGTTTTTTTCTATAATAATTTAACCCCTGATTAGAAGACAAAAATATAAGCAGTAATACTTACAATATCCTTGCAGGCTTGTGTTTCCCAAGTGACTTAACCAAAATATTGCAGGCTTCTGAACCTTTATTCAGAATCATGTGAATCATCATTCTTGAGTCTTCTTGTTCAAACTTTTCACAGGCAATGGCATTCACTTCTTCACAAGATATGACATTGCAGGCCAAAAGGTCATCTGCTATCTGCTCGACAGTGATTATTACCATTCTTTGAATGAGATGCACTCTGTTGCTTTCTATAATTTCACTGAGAAGAGAGAATTCAATTTCTTAGAGTAAGTCTAGCTCAAACAGTAGCTGAAACGTAATCTGTCCTTCAGTATTCAGCGCACACTTTTGTGGTGCACTGAGTGGCTAATACCTATACAGGTACAAATAGTATTCGGCAAATGGTGATATCTTCATAAGAATGTAGAAAAGTTTATAAAAGTTTCTGTGAATGGTTAGGAGGTTTCTGGTAAAAAAAGATGCAGTATGGAATGTATCAGTATGGGTACGAAAGTCACACAGTATGTCTGAGATGTTGGTTGGCATCACAGAAACATATTAAAAGTTTCAATGGAAATTGCTTTTGAAAGTTTTATTATTTACTGACATATCTAAATATGGGTTCATATTTCTGGATCTGCATTTGAAAATCTTTGCACGTTCATGCAGGTCATGACAAATATAATTTGATTCTTCAAACAAAACCTGTATGAAGTACTTAAATCACTCATTTTAAGATTAAAAAAGTCAAACAAGTTACATTTAATGCCCAAGCTCATAGGCAGTCCTGAACACATCCCACAATGAAAACATCCCCAAACAGGCTTCTGTACTCTATGTGGTTGGGATGGCTAAGAATCAGTGTCAGGGCATGCAAGCACTCCTAACCAGAAGGAATATATATATGATATTTATCTGTGTGTAGCTTGGAGAAATGCACGGATTCTCAGCTCCCAAGCTAGCCAAGAAGTGCCTGTATCTGGCCAAAATTATTTTTGAATAGCCAGCTTAAGGTAGGTAACAGCATTGTGTAGGCAGTAAGGAGATAAAAGAAAGATATAATAGGAATGAGGAGGGCTCTGGCCTGATGTTGGAAAATTGGAGTCATTAGGGACAGCCCCATTTCAGTTGGGCAGCTCTGTTCTCTTTCCTTCCACAAAATCCAGGAGAGATTTGAGATATAATAGTAATAACTAGGATAGTCATGGGAATGTCTTTTGTGGGAAGATGGGTATATGCCACAAGCATTTCTCCAGAAAGACCTGAATTTTGAGAATTTTACATTTTTTGCAAATTTGTAATTTCATTGTGTGGAATTTTAAAATAAATGTTTGGGGCATTGATTTACATGCACATGTCAAAATAAAACTGGATTATCATTCCACTAAGTTTTTTAGACCTTGAATATTACAGTAAATAAGACTTTTTCAGGGATAATTTTATAAAACTTAAGCTTCTGTATAATTGTGGGGGAAAGGGAGAAGATGGTCTTTACAAGTCTGAAATTATCTGCAATATTTTGGAATATACTGTAGAAATTACTGTAAGATAGCTAAAACGAGTAATACCCAGTTCAGAAATATATTTCGTCAGAAAAAAATTATTAAGCCAAAATTTTCTACTTGTAACATGGTAAAATAGGCATTTTTTTAATAAAAATTGTCCGTAAAGGCTACCTTTAAAAACATTTTAGAGCAAGACTTTTTACAATGTTAATAAATAGCCATATTATATAACTAGAACATAAATATAGCAATTCTAATGTATTGGTTTTTGAGAAGATATTTTCTTTTTAAGGTTATTTCATTTTTTAGTTACTATTTACATCTAACGTTAAATACAAAGAAACTGTAGTTTATAAATCGTACTTGTTCAGACTGAAAGTTTAAGTGCTTGAACTGTGGAACAGTGAATCTAATATCCAGAAGGAAAAACAAAACAAATCAAAAGATTGAATACTCCAGATATTACTCTCATTTCACTAGACAGAAAAAAAATTACCTTTTGTGAAATGCTGATATGAAATTAGTCAGGTGTAATAATAGTCTCTCTAGGTGAATTGACTACAATCTTATACATGTATTTGATAACTTGAAAGCATGTTTCAAATCAATAAGCAGGAAATATTGATTTAAGCAAGTTATTTTAATCTTCTGTGCGTTAATTCCTAAGAAACAGATCATTCTCATAGACCAGCATAATCATTAAAATATAACCTTTAAAGTAAATTTGGTCACTATTTTTTACAACCAGAAAGATACAGTTCATTTTTCACATTGTTTCAGTTCATGTTTCACATAGTTTCATAGTGTAATATATATATGCAGATTCTTATTTTTTACATTTTTTATCATTAAGGATAGTGAATGAGCCATATGTTACTTATTTATTTGTTTTTACTTTGAATGATACCAAGATACATTTGGATGGAAATGGCAATTAAGGTAATAGGGTATAAACCCAACATTTAAATTCATGTATTCATTACATAAAACTAAATAAAGGTACCTTAAATGAAATAACTTACTTTTAATGGATACAACTGAGAAAATAAAGTACATTTGTGATAATATGTAGTAGGTCAAATTAAAGGTCCATCTAGCTCAGTATCCCGTCTCCAGCAGTGCCTTCTGTAAGTTGTTACACTCCTTGGGATCTTTTCCATTTCCATTATATTCTTTTTAAGATAGAATGCTAGAGCAGACCATGGTATTAAGATATCATATGGCTTTATGGATGGACACAGTGCCACAATAATGTTCTCTCTTTGATTCTCCATTTTCTGACAGTTCCTTCCATTTGCTTTTACTGAGCATTAAGTCAATATTTTCATGGAGCTATCAGTTTTAACCCCCAGCTCTCATTTGTAAAAGTTAATCACCATCCTCATGTAAGGAAACCCACAATTTTTAAGAGTAACTTAACAATATACAGAATTAAATGTTTGCTTAGACAAGCTTTTTTTAAAAGCCTTAAAATACTGAAATATCAAGTGTAGAAGCACAGCTTATTAACATTAACCCTCTCTAAGCCAAAACTTAAATATTCTAAAGCTTCTAGAATCTACAGTAGTCTCCAGTATTGCCAGCTTTACTTAGTAATAATCTCATAGTCTGTAGCACACTAAATAGTATTTTAATAGTTAATAGTAATTAATAATAACTGCTAGTATACTAGATTACTACTTAGTCATAACTTCTGGAAAACTATACTGGCTTCACAGTGCTGAAAGACTAATTTGAACTTGCTCCTGTAAAAAGTATCACCTTAAATATTACAACTTTTCTAATAGTTTTGCTAAGCAAATGCATACAGGCTTTTCTTTTTTGTTTAAAGAAATAGTTGTAAATTCCCCACTGCGAAAGGCATATAAGGTTACTTAAGAGAAAACAATTTATAGCAAAATGAAGTTAAAACCTCTCTAAACTTTCTTCTTTAAAAATATTCAAGAAGGTAGTGGTAAGAAAGAAAGCCATTAACCCACTTCAGAGTGCTCTTAAATTAAAAAGACTCAGTAAGCAGTAAAGTGTCATAGTGCTTGTCAAAATCTCATGCCATATTATCTGTAGGTTCCTCTCCTCCTTGTACAATTATTTAATATCTTTTTTGCTTAAAGAGTATGTTGTGCAATACCTTTCTGTTGCCAGAAGCATATGGAACGTTTCTTGATGTAAAGCAAGTTCCAGTTCATAACTATTTGAAATTTTATGATACAGCAGTTATCAAAACTCTAGCCTTCAGCCCAGGGTTAATAGTCAAGTTAGCAAATATTTCTACTACCAGTAGAAATGAGTGTATCTACAGTGCATTTACTTCCTTCACTCTTTAATGGTTTCACTGAAAGATAGTAACTTTAATTCATGAGTGAGATGTTCACTGCGGGACTCTGTGATATCTAGACTAAACCATGGAGTCTTGCTGTTCCAGGAAGCAAGGGCTCAGTGCTTTCCTCACTAATTAGAGCAGCACTGACTCAAGCAACTAGCTATAGTGAGGCAGGCCCAAAGAGGGGTCTAACAACCCTAGATGCAAATGCAAAATCCATTTCAAAGTGGATGATTTATACTATCAGCATAAAGATTAGCCTAATCTGATATTACTCTGAGACATTAGGAATAAAACTCCCCAGCAACTCTGCTACTTCCCCTGTCACAGCAGTTGACTCCAGGCTTCCTCCAAGAAATCAAAAGATGACTCTTAACATCAATGATTCTGACTTCCTTTTCACAGTAAATATTACAAAATGTTCCATTAAATTCACATACTGCATGATTTTTGTATTTCTAGAATTAAAATTAGACAGGAGCCCTTCCTAAGATAACCATTTGCAGATAGATTGGATTTGTGGCTATCCAACAAGGCAGTTGTATGCAGCACAGCTTTCTACAGCCTTTTAAAATACTTCCTTTCCCTTTTTCTTTTCCCTGACTACTATATAGTAAGTCAGAGCGCAAGCAAATTGTCCCACTGGTGGTAGCAGTGAAGTCAGCACTTGCAAACAGTTAAGATACAAAGAAGGGTTGTTATGTGCAAAGAGCTACAAGACAACCTAAACTTCAGCAGACCAACTGGAGCAATTTATGATTGCTCACATTTTTACATGTAGTCTGGGCCTTAATCAGTGAAGGTTATTTCTAAAGTGCACAGAAGGGGAAAATGCATAAAATGCTGAGAAATCTAGTAGCAGCATCTGGATGAAACAGGTTACTCAAATGGTTTTGAACACTTTTTTTCAGAATCCCACCCTGAACGGAAATCCTGGGCAAGGTCTGATCTGGCAAAAGCAGTGCTAGAGTGCCCTCCGCTGGCACAGCCCAGGCAGGGCACAAGGGGTTGCTCACTTTGCAGAGTCTGAAGGGGAAGGGAAGGGGGCTGAAAGGAGGGGGAGGACAGCCAATATCTTAATATTTGAGCAAATGCTGAGAAAAATCCAGAGTGCCTAGATCAGGTGTGTTTCTCGATCCTTCACTGTTCTTGTATGACAAGGCATCAGGAGGAGCAACTCTTGAAAATATACTCACTGTTCTTAATTTAGGTAAGCATGGGCAGAATGTCTTTCCTGTCTCCTTCAGCATCTATTCTATGTGAAATTCCATTTGGTTCTCAGCTGGTAAAAAAGTCCCTAGGAAAAGAAATAATTAAAACAAGTTTCCTTCTATTATCAAAATCATGTTTAAAAAGAAGATAATGAATGTCTTTATAAACAGTCTGTTGAAAGCAGAGAAATAGAATGACTTACTTGCTCATGTTCATACAGAGATCATAGTCAGTCAGAATCATAGACAATGAGAAAATATGGAAAATATTTCCAAATAGCGAACAAGGTCTCTTCTTTGCTAGGCACGCTCAGCAGTGTCACAGAACTGTCTTCTGCTTCACATCAACCTACATGTATTTTAGTTAT
Organism: Buteo buteo; assembly: GCF_964188355.1. NCBI lineage: Eukaryota > Metazoa > Chordata > Aves > Accipitriformes > Accipitridae > Buteo > Buteo buteo. Next base: position 25,752,539 of record NC_134182.1, read on the forward strand.
ACTTAGAAAATCATAAAGCACACGCAAAGCATTGGATCCAGTGCATGAAGCCATGAAACGAGCAGAGAAAGAACTAGTCACCCAGCCTATCATGCAATCTCATTTCTCACTGCTCCTGTTTGGCATATTAGTAAAACGTACATTTGTGACTCATCACATAATATTCTGTCATTAATTATCACTGTCTCAAGTTTCGCCCTCAAAGCTGATCCAGTGTGAGACTTCTTTTGTCTCCTCCCACCCTTTTACAGTACCCTGAGAGCTACTTCTCACATTTATCAAGAAGTACCACCAAGTCTTGTTCTAGCAGTGTATGGTGCTAGACTTGTTAGAAGATGGTTAACAAACTCCTTAAAGGTTTTGAGACCCAATTTCAATAAATGAGAACTACAATGAAGCAAGTGACAGGTTTGCCTTAAGTGCAAGCAATTCCTTGACATGGCATTCTTTGTTGTCAACACTATATGTAGTTAAAGTAAAAAATTAAAAACAAGCAAATAAACAAACAAAAAACTACAAACAAAGACAGGACCCAAAAGGAGCCTAGGCTCTACAGAGGGATCTGGACAGGCTGGATCGATGGGCCAAGGCCAATTGTATGAGGTTCAACAAGGCTAAGTGCTGGGTCCTGCACTTGGGTCACAACAACTGCATGCAATTCTACAGGCTTGGGAAAGAGCAGCTGGAAAGCTGCCTGTCGGAAAAGGACCTGGGGTGCTGGTCGACAGCCAGCTGAATATGGGCCAGCAGCATGCCCAGGTGGCCAAGAAGGCCAATGGCATCCTGGCCTGCATCAGAAATAGTGTGGCCAGCAGGACTAGGGAAGTGGGCTTCCCCATGTACTCAGCACTGGTGAGGCCGCACCTTGAGTACTGTGTTCAGTTTGGGCCCCTTGCTACAAGAACGACATGGAGGTGCTGGAGTGTGTCCAAAGAAGGGCAATGAAGCTGGTGAAGCAGAAGTCTTATGAGGAGCAGCTAAGGGAACTGGTGTTGTTTAGTCTGGAGAAAAGGAGGCTGAGGGGCAACCTTATCACTCTCTACAACTACCTGAAAAGAGGTTGTAGCGAGGTGGGTGTCGATCTCTTCTCCCAAGTAACAAGCAATAGGACGAGAGGAAATGGCCTCAAGTTGCACCAGGGAAGGGTTAGAATGGCTATTAGGAAAAATTTCTTCACCAAAAGCATTGTCAAGCATTGTAACAGGCTGCCCAGGGAAGTGGTTGAGTCACCACCACCCCTGGAGGTATTGTAAAAGATGTGCAGATGTGGCACTTAGGAACATGGTTTAGCAGTGGACTTGGCAGTGCTAGGTTAATGGTTGGACTTGATCTTAAGGGTCTTTTCCAACCTAATTGATTCTATGATTCCATGACTCTAAATTTGTCCAAAACCAGGAATGTCTGGCATCCTAGGGAGGGCACAGCTTCCAGAAGCATCCAAGATATCCCAGCAACAACAGGGCACAGCACAATGATAACAGTGTAGGTAAATATAATATAGAATCATAGAACCATAGAATATCTCAAATTGGAAGGGACCCATAAGGATGATCGAGTCCAACTCTCTCCTCCTCACAGGACTACCTACCAATAAACCATATGACTAAGAGCATCATTCAAAAGCTCCTTGAACTCTGGCAGGCTGGCTGTAACAGAGTAGAAGAAGAGACATCAGAAATTGAAGGAAGCCTATTGCAAAGGTTTTGTAACAAACAAGTTCCACATAATAGTTAAGAAAATTAGTTACTCTTACCAGTTGTCTTGATTGCTCAACTTTTTAATGGGGAAATAAAATTACACAAATATCTGGGCCATTTTGTATTATCAAGACAGTTTTCAATAAAAAAATAGGTTACATACAATTATAGGTGATTTTTTTCTGCTGCTGCAAGGGAGCTGATAATCACTGTAAAATGCCCACGGAGAACCTGAACCCAAGTTATATCTGATATAAATGCAAACTTCAGTTATGGTTGGATATGGCAAAGTAGAAGCTTTCAGTCATTCTCTCTCCATAAAAATCATACTGGCTTTTACTTGTTCAAAATTATTTGAGATAGAACTCGCAGTGATTTCCTTTAATGAGATATATATGAGAAAGGAGGTTCCTTCTCCAAATCAAACAACTGCTCTAATGCAATTTCTCACCCCATAACTTTTTCAATTTAAAATACATCCATATTGATGCTCCATGGCATTTAATGACTTCTATGTATGAAGTAGAATTAAATATATGTAGCATGAATACCAAATTTAAGCCTGTTTCCCTGAGATGTCAGGGAAAAAAAGTGTCCTCGGAGAACAAATGTATTGGTAATCAGCAGGGAGCAGAGGGAAGGAGCTAATGGCTAAGCCTAAGCAAGGTTATCTGGGAGCTTTTCTGTTAAATCTAGTAGTTGTTGAACACGTAAAACATGAGATCCTGGTTCCTGATTCTTCAAAGCCTGGCAACAGCATCTCAGTTGTATTATTTTGCAACTTCTTTAGTATTACATAGGTCTCTCTGTAGGCCAGTCAAAAATGTGCTTCACAGCACTATCATCTACCAGATCATGAATAGACCACTAGGTGATGTTTTGCAGGTTATCTGACTGGACATTAGGAAGCATTTCTTTACCAAGAGGGTGGCAAACACCGGAACAGGCTTCCTAGAGAGGTGGTCAATGCCCCAAGCCTGTCAGTGTTTAAGAGGCATTTGGACAATACCCTTAATAACATGCTTTAACTTTTGGTCAACCCTGAAGTGGTCAAACAGTTGCACTAGATGATTGTTGTAGGTTCCTTCCAACTCCTATTCTAGTCTATTCTATTCATCACAGTTGCTGCTAGCAAGGCCTGGTAGAGGAGCTATCTTGGATGTAGCAGCTTAAACTGTGGCAGAAGTTTTTGGCTATGCTAATGCATTTTAATTATGAACTAAAAAGGCAGTGATTCTAGAGTGTCCACAATGTGCTGCATTCTATGTCTGATTTGTGACTATGCCACATTTCCTTCTAGACAAGGGAATTGCAGGAGAGCAGTCCAGAAACCTCAGAATGGCAGGGGACTTCCAAGGACATGACTAATATACAGGGGCCAAGTATAGCTTAAAAAATACCATGAAAACTGCATATAGATACTGAGAGGGAGCCTTCAACAAGGCCAAGTGCCAGGTCCTGCACTTCGGTCACAACAACCCCATGCAGCGCTACAGGCTTGGGGAAGAGCAGCTGGAAAGCTGCCCAGCAGAGAAAGACCTGGGTATGCTGGTTGGCAGCCGGCTGAATATGAGCCAGCAGTGTGCCCAGGTGGCCAAGAAGGCCAATGGCATCCTGGCCTGCATCAGAAATAGTGTGGCCAGCAGGAACAGGGAGGTGATTGTTCCCCTGTACTCAGCACTGGTGAGGCTGCACCTTGAGTACTGTGTTCAGTTTTGGGCTCCTTGCTACAAGAAAGACACTGACGTGCTGGAGCATGTCCAGAGAAGGGTAACCAGGTTGGTGAGGGGCCTGGAGCACAGGTCTTATGAGGAGTGGCTGAGGGAACTGGTGTTTAGTCTGGAGAAAAGGAGGCTGAGGGGAGACCTTATCGCTCTCTACAACTACCTGAAAAGGGGTTGTAGTAAGGTGGCTGGAAATAGGGTGAGAGGAAATGGCCTCAAGTTACAGCAAGGGAGGTTTAGGTTGGATATCAGGAAAAATTTCTTTACTGAAATGGTTGTCACGTATTGGAACAGGCTGCCCAGGGAAGTGGTTGAGTCACCATCCCTGGAGGTATTCAAAAAGCACGTACACAAGGCGCTCCAGAACATGGTTTAACGGGCACGGTTGATGGTTGGACTTGATGATCTTGAAGGTCTTTCCCAACCTAAATGATTCTATGATTCTAAATCAAAAAGAATGGGAGAAAAAAAAAGGATATAGGGTAACAGAATAGATTTAGGATTGTATATGGGAAACGATTATCAACAGGGTTGCAGATGACCTTGACAATACTGGGAGGTAGAGCCATATAAAATTGCTGGATAGTAAAGATGGAGGCAATTCCTTCTGAACAGTCAAAAGGATGCATTTTTTCATATCCATCATGGAAGGAAAATATTTGCGACGATGCTTTTATTCAACAAAGAAAGAAAAATAAAAAGCGCAGAGTTATATTTGAAAGGCTGAGCATTTTCCAGCAAATCTTTTGATACCAGAAGTTCAAAATACTATTTTTTAGCAGTATGCAGGAAGCAGATTACATGGGTCAAGCAGCATATAGAAAGACATGAAGAAAATATCTCACTATGAAATGAGAAGCAGAGTTACAATTAAACATGCTAACAGGCAGTTGGTAGGTGGTGGCAGGCAGAGGGCATTGGCCACATAGATGAACAAAACTTGTGGAAGACAACCAGGAAAACTCGCAGATGGCTGTGAGGGGGGTGAAGCTGTCATCCCAGGGTGCTGCAGACGCCGCATTTCTGCCATCAGCCTTCAGATCAGTTCTGGGAGGTCAGACTGGACTACAACATCTGGCCTCTTATCTTTAATACTGCCCATCATGATGACGGCAGCTCCTGCACCCACCAGCCAGCACCATCAGAGGGCCGTTTCTCGTTGTTCGTATGGTCTTGCCAGCCGGCCTTCCACGAGAAGCACTTGCTGGAAGAATACTTTTTTTTTGGGGGGGGAGGGGGGGCGGGGGTTGAAAGTAGTGAATTTCCCGGGGCTACCTTTTGTCGTAGCGTTCTAGTACCGTACCGACCCGGTACACTGACAACCCACAGGTCTCGCAGCGTAAATAGCACAGGGCACTAGCAAAGGGGCCTGTTCAGGAGCCGGCAACAGGTGGGGACTGATCTCTGGGCTGCAGCCCCAAACCCCAGCCCAGCACCGCATCTGTGCGCCGCCAAAAAGGGCCTCCGCGCGGGCGGCCCAGGGACGGATGCCAACGGCAACGGGGAGCAGACCCAGCACAGGCGGGCCGCCCCTGAAGGGCGGCGGGCGGAGGGGAAGGACGATGCCGCAGGAGCCGCGGCCAGCCCTCGGCTAGGTGCGCAGAGGGACCCTGTCGCAGCTCCGCCCGCCAGCCAGGTCGTGCCTCCTCCAATCAGGAGGAGCTTTATATCGGAGCCGAAGTGACCTCACTCCTCGAGACGGAGCCGGGGAGCCAGTCAGCCGTGGCCCTGCGGCGGCCAATCACGGCGCGCCTTGCGAGCAGCCAATCGGAGGGGCGGTGTCGCTTGTTGTTGCCCTGCGAGGCGGCTGTGCTGTGGGTGCCGGCCGCCGCCGCCGCGATCTGGGGAGGCCCCAGGCCCCGGTGCCCGCTCGCCTCTCGCTGCCCCCATCGGCCCCGCAGCCCCCGCGGAGGGCGGGGAGATGCAGCCCCCGGGCCCTCAGCAGCCGCCGCTCTATGCGCCCAGCAACGGGGACTTCACCTTTGTCTCCTCGGCAGACGCCGAAGGTGAGCGCGGGGCCGCGGTGGGGGCCGCTCCCGCCTTCCCGAGAGAAGGGCTCAGCGAGGCCCGCGGGGAGCGGGCGGCCGCCGTGCCGCTGAGGCAAGAGGTGCCTGCCTCGCCCTCCTCCTCCTCCTCCCCCCCTCCCCGCCCCGAGGTTGGTGGCGTGGCTGGAGGCGGAGCGGGGTGGCCGCGGCCCCGGGACTGCGGCGGGGTGCCGGGAGCGGCGCTTACGGCGGGCGCGAGCAGCTCCGTTACCCGCGCGGCGGAAGCACCGGCGTGGCAGGGCCGGCCGCGGTGCGCCGTTTCTCGGGTTCTCCGAAAGCCGTATTCGAGGTTGTGCCCGGCGACCTGCCATAACCGTGGCAAGCGCTTCTCTTTCCCCACGTTGCTGGAGGCGCAGTTTGGTGTCTACCGAGGGTTGTACCGTATGTTCACATTCGCTGTAACGCTGTGCCAAAGTCTCTGTACCGTGTCTCCTTTCAGCGCAGTAATGGGGGGGGTGGGGAGAAGCCCTGCGTGTAGTTCAGGGGGTGAAGTGTGGCCTGCTGCCTGACTGCTGCACAAATAGCAGTAGTGTACCAGCATGCCGTGAAGATCTGCCTTAAGACTGTGAAAATGAACATACAAGAGTCAACGTTGTGCTAACTTTTGGTGCAGAATGGTCTTTTGGGCTCTACCCATTTAAACAACAAGCACTCTATGTATGTATTTAGTTACTGTTGTAATTGTGGACAGGGGTAGGGAATCATGTAAATCCTGACTCGTGTGCCCCACCCTGGAAAAGAATTACTGAATTGGAACAACTACTGTAGAATACCTGTTCTTTGGTGAACTTCTCAGTCCTTCTGACAAGGAATACTAATCAACAGGTACAGTCTCAGCTGTGGCTTTTTGTTGGGTTGTTGGGTTTGGTTTTTTTCCTGTTTTGTTTTTCTTCTCCACCTTGGTCTGAAAAAGGATCCATATACCTCTGAGTGGAAACTCTCTGGATTCCCTCTGGAAGCATTTGTTGAGCAATGCTGAACCCAATCCAATACAGCCACCTGTCTAGTAGGAGGTGTGGAATTGGACTCAGCTCTGTGTTCTTTATGAACACAAGCAAGGCAAGATCTCCTGCCTGTTCAAGTGTAGTCCTGTCTGCAGAGTGCTGCATAGAGGTACCCTAACAAACAAAAACATAAGCAAAGTTAAACAGCTTGATATTTTTAAATTAGAATACTACACGTTGCACTCTAATTTCTATTTGTTTCCCAAATCTTAATCCATATGAAATATAAAAGTACAAGCTGTTTTATTTTCCTGTCTTATTTCCATGAGAGGAAAGAGTGCTGGAGAGGTGTTCTCAATTAGCTGGACGGATATGGTAGAAAGAACAGACTGTTTAGGATTTTTTTTTTGCCCCCTGTACTGCTTTTTCAAAATTGAGAGCAAAGACTGCCTTGAAAGCTGGTTTTCCACAATGCCTGGTTGAAATGAGGCATGTGAGATACCTCAGTTTTGCTTCCGTGGTGTTCTGCCTGAGGCAGTAGCAGTGAAGGCACCCTAATTCTCACTAGCCAGCATCAGAACCATCAATTCTTGGCAGATTCTTCAGTGCTTGGCTTGCTGTTAACCATCTCATTCAAAGCAGTCTATAGAAGATGAGGTGGCGGATTTTTTTTCCTTGGCTTCTGCACCGTTATGTCCTCCTACCTGAGATGTCTTGCAAAATAGACTTAAGATCATGTTAATAGGTTTCATGATTAAAAAGTGTGCTTGTAGGTATTCACCAATCGCCAACTGCTAAAAGGAGTCTTGGTAGATAAGACTTGTGTAGAAGTTTCCCTGCCGCAGGATGGATTTTCAGTGGTCACTGAGAAGGGAGAAATAAATGACTGGTTGGACTGTTATATTTGCTTGTTTTGACAGCCACATTTGTGCACAAAGAGTAGCAAGAACCTCTCCTTGCAAAGAATTGTTATTTTGTAGCATAAACAAATATGACAAAAGGGTCCCAGTGACAATACAAAACTTCTGAGGCTTTCTCTACCTTGATGTCCAGGCATCAAGAATACGTTTTTCTTTTTTCCTCCCTCTGTAAACAACAGAGGAAGGTTTTGCTTGTGTCTATTGAGAACAGGGTATGTGTGCTGATACTGACAGGAGCAAGGGAAATTCCTTCTTTAAGTTACAGTGATCTTTACAAGGATTCTGTGCAGATGGTGTTCCATGAATCAAAACAATGCATCATTAACTCTCGTGGTAATGAAATGGTTGAAAAGCATTATGGAGGAGCTTAAATTTGAGTGGCCTAGCAAGCTGATTTGGGAAGCAGAATTCTGTTAAATTAATTGTAATACTGAGTGATCAGTGAACACTTCACATATGCTGGCTAAAGACTGTGTGAGATTCTGTCACTGTACAAATTTTGTTTCTATAAAACTACATTGTGTTTTGATAGAAGATGTCACAAATGTAATCTACAAATATTGCCTGACTTGCCTCTGTGAGTATGTGTTTCAGAAATACTTGCTATAGGTAGGTGTTTTAGGAAATCTGTGCCTAGGAACTTTTTTTGTATGAGGAACACACAACAATGGAAAGGCAAAATAAGATTTTCTTTGGTGAAGTGAAAAGGTGCTGGATGAGAGGAGATTTTTTTTTGTCTCTCAATGTATTTGTAATAAGGTCTGTTGAAAAAATTTACATGATTCTGTTTGCATTTTTCCTTTTTAGCAAACAATGGAAATCCATGATTCCCTAAAGGAGTAATTATTTCCCTCTTCTATATTTTTTTCTTTCTTCAAGTTGCTTCATATATTTTCAGTTACTATTTTGTATTTTTCACCTGTATATAACTGAATACAATGAGAGAATAAAATTAACATTTATTGCTGACTTTGACACAGCCAGAACATACATAAGTTGCTCTTTGTTTTGTTTAGTACTGTGGCAGAGCAAGATCGTAGTATATTGATGAGAACTCCTTGTGTCTCTTCTTATTGGCTGGAGCCTAAGGATCTCTGATAATATTTTTTTTCCTAACATTTTCACCTGTATTAAAGGCGGGCTACAAATGAAAACTTCTACAAATGTTTTCCTTTCATGAAAAATTGGACATAAAAGCAGAGAATGGTTTGGCTGAAACAATGCCACTGTGCAGAAATGGGCTTCAAAAGAGGTATAGTATGGCCAGCAAAAAAATGGTAAATAATCCACAACTTACAGTATGATGAGACTTTCATTAGTTAACTCCTTTTATGCCTTTAAATGCTTAATGATAAAGCACAAATCGAAGCCTTTCTGTCATACCATAACACTGTGTCATCCAAACAAGAGTTCCATCTAGAAGCTAAAACTTGGTAATTTGAGACCTAACCCAACATTGTTACTATTGCATTAAAACCAGACTATGTATCTGTTAAAGTGTAATTTTAACTTTGAGTATTTCATGGTGATGACCAGCACATGTAGCTTTGTATGTCTGTTGTTTATCTTCCAGTACTTTTGAAATCAAATGGCTTTTGGCAAGACATAAAAAGGTGTATTTTTATCTCCCTTTTTCTCTAAGATCTTAGTGGCTCCATAACAACTCCAGATGTTAAGCTAAATCTTGGAGGAGAATTCATCAAAGAATCTACTGCTACTACATTCCTAAGACAGAGAGGGTATGGCTGGCTTCTAGAAGTGGAAGATGATGACCCAGAAGATAACAAGCCACTCCTGTATGTCCTAATTATTTTTGGTATCTATCTTTATTAGCTGTGTGGGACAAACAAACAAATTGTAGCCTCTCAAATTGTCCCACAGCCTTTTGCTGTGACTAGAATTCTGTTTGACAAATTACTTGACCAATGAGTGTTTTCTTTGGCAGGAATGAAAACATTGTTTGTCATTATGGGTTTTATTTTTAGTGTAAAAGAGAGGCTCGTTGCTCACTGTAGGGGAGGAAGGAAGGAGGAGGTAAATGCAATTTTATTAATCTCTATAAGTATAAAGCTTTTATGGCTTTTCTGCTCTTACCTGTTGATCTTGTAATGGTTTAAAAAATTAGATTGTATTCTTTCTATGTTTTGCGCTGATGTTGTGAGTTTCTTAATGCTGTCAGAGAATCGGAGGCTAAGACAATGCTGTGGAAAGATTTATGTTATGTAAATCTAAGTAAATTCTGTCAGTTACTCTGAAGTAAAAGCATTGTGAATCATGCTTATTACAGTAGGGATGCTAGAATCAAGATAGCACAAACTTTATTATTGTTGATGCTATCTTATATTATAAAGCTAGATTAAAAGGGTGTTAGTGTTGAAAGACAAAAATGTCCTTAAAACTGAAAATCTCTACATACCTTGTTCTGTTCACAGAAACATGGTTGGCTGAAGAAGGTTTGTATCATAAGGTTACTACACTGTAAGTCAGGCAGCCTGGGTTGTAGTCTTTGTTCTGCACCTGAGCAACTTCATTCTCAGTGCCTCAGTGTTTTCCAGTGTGAATTAAAGATAAAGATGCTTTAAAAAAAATGGAGTGAGCAGGAGAGTGCTCTGGAGAACTCAGATGAGAGTGTTGGGAGGGAACAGATGCCTGGAGAGCTTAATAATGAAACTGCTACTTGAAAAGTACTTTAAATTGATGTGTGCGGAAGTAGCTCCTTGTGGGAATATCTGTTCTGTAAACCTCTAACTTTTAATTAAGAAACAGAATGGTGTACCGAGGTGACAACATATGAATTCCCACTTCTGGGTGACTTTTTATACCACAAAACCCAAGTTTGTGATTCAAAGACAGCTAGGTTTTCTAAGCTGCTGATTGCTGGGAGCAAGGAGAACATGCCAGGAAAATTATCAGTTTGTGGCAAACAGGATGAATATAATTGTCCTAACAGAGAAGACCTTGATCTGACTTTCATGTAGCAGTTTCTGTGCAGTTGTGATTATTCCCAGAACATGTGCTGTAATGAAGCCTTGTAGCCTGAATCCTACTAAGGATTTAAACAATAGCAGCCAGCTAAGGGAAGTTCACCAGTGCAGTGCTACTGTGCAAGTGTTCAATAGAGTGAGTTTTTTTTCTTTTTTTTTTCCCCTTTCTCATTGGGCAGCCTTACTCCAGACACTTGTTTCCCGTTACAGCTACCATCACTTCTAAGGTGAGGTAGCTGTCAGCTTCATGCGAAAGACTGTTTATTCAAGTAAGAAACTGTCAGAAGCACTAGGTGGTGACAAAGAATTATTTCAAGACAGGAAATATTTGTGTTACACAGTCTTCAGAATAAAATGTAGGAATGCTACATCCTGTTTAGATAAACACAGGAAAATAGATGCTTCTAATTTACTGCTTAGATTCAGGGATGTGTTAAAGAACAATTTTTGTTATTTAGTCACAGGTTAGTAATACCAGTTCTGAAATAGCTTCAGTAATAGCAATCCTGAAGTTGCATTGAGAGACTCAAGGAGCAGTATTTAATTTTTTTTTTAAAAGAGAAATTGTGGTGAATTATGTCTTTGTGTTTATTTCTTGCTTCAGCTTTTCTAAGGAAAAAAGCCATAAATCAAAGCCTTGTACAAAACTTTCATGAATGGACTTAGGATATGATTCTACATCTTTCTCTATTGTGCTCTTAAATGTAGAGCAGAGGGGTATCTGCTGGGAAGACTTGCAACTCTTCAGAGCTCCTCAGTCATGACTGCATAAGGAAAACATTAGTGTACAGTTCTGTCTTAAGGTTCCACTCATAAAGAAGTGGAATTGCCTGTTACTTGGGAAGTCTGATTCCTTCCCTTCATGCTAGGATAATCAGGGCAAGATGTACCAGTGAAGAGTCAAGAGTCTCCTATCCAGAAGAGTCTTGTGGTCAATTTGTAGCTGCTTACAGATTGTAGCAGGGAGTAGAGAAGGCAATTGGAGAAGAGCAAGATCTGTTGACAGAATTTATCACTAATTTAATTGAGTTTTATTTATTTTTTTACCCAGTAATTAAACAATTGGCATAAACTTGTCTGCAGAAGACTACTGTTGTTGAAGCAAGTTAAACCCCATTTTAATTTAAAAAATTGTTTTTACCTGATGTATTTTGAATGGTTTGGGATTAGCGAATGTAAAGGTATTCTTTCTTGTAGAATTTGAAGTAAAATGTTTCCATAATAAGTGTGCTCATGGCAAACTGCTCAGCACAGGAATACACAGACATCCTACTTTTGTGTATGCATGTCTTTGACTTTTAAGTAGTTACAAGGGTATGAATGTGTCGTGTGTTCCTGCATGTCAGAAAATAGATCTACTGTTTTAATGTAGACTGCTAGGGTATGTTGTGTATGTTTTCTGTTCTCAGTCATGCAATTGATTTTTAAGTAACTAAATATATCTAACTGTGTCATACCAGTTACTGAATGTGGGATGAAGGTATGGTGTTGCTTTGTTGTGGACAAACTGTTCTTTGCTAGTTATGGCTTCAGAAAGCCTTACGGGTGACAGGAGACTTGCTCTGTAAACCTACTGTTTGTCCCTGTGCTTAGTTTTATGCTCCACTTTATTACTGTGGTGTACAGTAATGCTCTCTTGCTTTACAATTTCAGGGAAGAACTTGACATTGATCTGAAGGATATTTACTACAAAATTCGATGTGTGTTGATGCCTATGCCATCCCTTGGGTTTAATAGGCAGGTAGTGAGAGACAATCCAGACTTTTGGGGTCCTCTGGCAGTTGTCCTCTTCTTCTCAATGATTTCATTATATGGACAATTTAAGGTAGGTGTAAGCCTTCTACCTAAAAAGAAATCTAAGCTAAATTTTGGGGCATGATTGCTAAGTAATTTGCATTCTTACATAGGTAGAAAGTCTTTTCTTCACATACTAATGCAAAGCATTTCAAATGCTGTCTCTCAGTTTAATAGGTAGAAAGACAGCAGTAAGAAATGTACTAAATAGCCCACAGATAAGTTAATCGTGATGAAATGTCAGGTTTATTTTTATACAGTACAACAAAGGAAAGTTGTGGTTTCTAGAGGAAACAGATTGATACTAATGGGTTTGTAGTCATATTAGTGAATCTTTCCATTTTAATTGTGACCTTTTGTTAATGTGCTTTTTATTACTAAAAAATGTTACGGAATAACATTTGCTTGGATGCCATGAATTTCAATTTCCTGACAAATAAAGCTACTTGTTTAATTCATACAATATCACTGCTGTTATCTGGTATATTAAATCTTCATTAGAGCCATTTGCTATTTTGTCCTCCCTGCTCAGTTACAATCAGATAATTTTCCTCTGGTCAATAGACTTTTTCCATAATTCCTTTTGAACTCTAGGCTGAATAGCTATTCAGATGCATTGTGCAGATTTAATTGTCCTCCATAAACACCATTAGCTTTTTTCTTTAAGTTCAAATTGAAATAGAGAAGTGGTATTATTTATAGTCACAATTTGAATGTGAGCCTAGGTGATCCTGCTTCAGAAATCTTTATGACTATATGTGTAGTTCCAGTTATTTTAAATACAACGTAGTATAGCAATAAGCCATATGTAAAGTAGCAGAATGTGCTTATGCAAGGATTTTTGTGAATGGTGTGATAAAATCATTCCTTTTGCGACCTCTGGCTTCCATATGGTGTACCAAATGCTGACTGACAACTCATTCTCAGTATCTTGTTTCTATGAGACTTGAAGTGAGTAGACTAAACCACTGTATTATTCAAGTCATCTTGGTGGACCACTTAGCTGTCTCCTAGGTAAAGCAAGGACCATTCCTTGATCCCATGACAGATAAACTACCTTCTGCAGTTCATGTACCTACTGTACCTGAAAAGTAGGCCTGATGTTTCTTACGAACAGTGAATTTACTGTACCAATGCAAGAGTGCTGTACATGTGTGAGAAGGGAAAGCTAGTAGCTAGCAACAGGATGACTGACAGCAGCTAGACTAGATGAACTGAATGGTGGGTTGTAAGCTGGAGAAAGATGAGCAGTCCAGCTCTTAAGACTTTAATCTGGTCCTCTTCTTTTAGACAGTGGAAGAAAGCAGGAAGTAAAAGGAGGCCATGTGCTATTTTCACAAATAACGTAAAGCTCTTATATTTATCTATTCTTTTTAAGTTGTGCTGTGGTTTTTATCTGATTTTCCCCTATTTGATTCTTCTGGGAATCTGGAACTTTTAATTAAGCAAAATATTATATTGAGTACTAACTTCACTTCTAAGGTCAGCTATTGTACATTTGAAAATGCAGAGACTGGACTGATATTTCTGTTTCCTTCTAAAAAGGTATTTCAAAAGGGAGAGTTTCACTTCTAATCCTCCCAGTGGCTCAACTCCAAGAATAGCTAAGTTACTTTGAAGGTTCTGTTAAGCCAGAGAATGATTTTAAGATTTCTTCTTCAGTTTAAGAGCAGAGCAATGAAAGAAGCAAGAAGAAAATAATGAAAGAAGCAAGAAAAAATGACAGACTTTGCTCCAGGAGTCTGGGGCTGTTCGTTAAGTTGTAATCATCAAGCTCTACTGAGAGTTAAAGTCCTATGTCTTCTTCTGAGCATTCTCAGTTTGAGTAAAGAATAAAGTGATGTCTTTATGGATGAAAGAAACAGAATTCCAGCTCCTTGTGTTGGTTGGCCTGACTTTTAAAAATTGTCTGAGCCCACATTTTGTAATAGGCAGGATGTGAAGACATTTAGCTAGGGTGGTCTTAGCCCTAGTTTTAACTAAACTCTTCCTACTCTGCTACAATATTGCAATACTTTCATAAAACACTGCACATGCATTCCATGTTCACCAAACTTACCATTAATATGATTCTGTAAATGTAACCTCTGAATTTTATTCTCAAGTTGCATTGTGATACTAAGTAAAAACTATTCTTGCCACAATTCAGAATTCAGTTTTGCGTAATAAAATCGTTGACTGCAGTGAAAGTCATTAATAGAAATGAGTTTTCCTTTCTCACAATGAAAATGATTAATATAAATGAATTGTTCTTTATCTCTTAAGGTTGTGTCTTGGATTATAACTATTTGGATATTTGGATCCTTGACAATTTTTTTACTGGCCAGGGTTCTTGGAGGAGAAGTAAGTACCTGTGTGCAAAAAGGACATAGGGGGAGGTAATATAAAGTCTCTTGGCTACTTTTTTCAGTAGTAGTTGGGTTTTCTTGGTGCTTGGCTTTGGACCTTGTAGCCAGCTAAGAATGGATGCAGTTGGTAAGTGTAATGTCTACATTTCAGGTTCCTGGCCTCCAAAATAAAATCTAAAATACAGACATGGTCAGCTAATCTTTCTGTGTGATGTATGGTGCACTGGATGTGATAAACAATCTGGAAATTTGTACTATGAATCCCAGAAATTCTAACAGGTGCCTGTGATCCAGAACTGAAGTCCATTCTTAAGGGACAAATGCTTTCAGTTTTTCAGTCACTGAGCTAAATGGGACCCTTTCTCCTCCTTTGCACTGCTCTTGTGCTGCCCTTTATTTAAACTTTTTTTTTTAATGGGGCTAGCTGCAGTTGTATAATGTTTTTGTGGGTAGAGCACCCACCAGTGTTTGTTTTCATCCTTGGCCTGATGCAATTCAAACCCCTTAAAAGAGGAAAGTCAGTGCATGTTCTCCAACTGCAAAGCCAATTGAAGTTCTGGCCTACATCACTCCGTCCAGCTGCTTGCACCAGCAGGGTTGGAATAGCTGTTTGAGCTGTTTACAGATTGAGTCACTAAGTGATTCAGGTGTAAACAACAAAAAATGACTTACAGCAAGGCCCACAGGCAGCTACAGTGGAACAGTCAGGAGGGTACAAACTTCTTAAAATGGCTCTGCAGCATAAAATGCATTGAACTGTGTTGTGAAGAGCTAAATATTCAGTGATACTTGATTTTTGTATTTTTACTATGCATCTTACGTTAATGATGAACTGGTGGTGCAGACTTCCTCTGTTATTTACATTTACTTTAATTTTTTTTAGATTTTCCTTTTAATCATAATTGCTAGCATCTTCTTATGTGAACACTGTTTTGAAAGAAAAAGCTTTTATAAATGTGGTTGCATGGTATTTCTGTATACCAGCATAATCCAGATGCCCTTAAATCAATCTGTTTTGTGGCTCAAAATGTGAAATTACCAGAATGTATAAACTGGGGAGAAAGTATAGGTCTGCACAGTTCACTGTGAAGTATCAACAGCCACAAGAGATTGCTTGCAAGATGGTCACTTGTCTTGCCACTAGTTTTCCTGTTAAATCCAAGAAGCCTAGCTGGGCCCAGGAACATTTCAAACTGTAGTAGGGGAGAATCAGACATTTTAATCCCCGTGAAGCTAAAACCAGCTATGGAAATATTGGAATAAATATGTTTAAGATAGTCATAATAAATTCAACTGGAAATGAGAAGATTTCTGTGCCTTAGAGGCATCAGGTTCTAGGTCTTCCACTGATGCTAAAAGCATTCATGTGCTTTGTATATTTATTTATGTATCATGGATATGAGTATGTTAATGCAGAAAATTACATCTTTGCTGCTTATGACAGCCGGGACTACAGCTATTGACTGAGAGGTCTGTTCTAGTTCTGTGCTCCTGGGTATCATATGTGCACTCCATGGACAGTGGCAGTTGAGAACCACTTAAGGGGGAACATGAAAATGTGAGGAGTGGGTGGAATTACATATTTTAACCTGTGTAAATACTTGCCTTGGAACTGATAAAATTGTCATTTACAGTGTTTAAAAAAAAAAAAAATGAAGGCAGCATTTCTAAGAGAACTGAATGATTAATTACAAAATTCTAGGGGGTAGCATGCAAAAACAATTTTCATACTAGCAAGCTTCCTTTAGCTGAAATTTCATTAATACCTAACACATTATTATCGCTATTCATACTGTTATAACAAGATCAAAGTCTGTTTGGTCACAAAGATTGAGTACTAAAAACCTTGGGTTTATGTTCTTGAAAATTTCAGGTTGCTTATGGCCAGGTTCTTGGTGTGATAGGATATTCCCTACTTCCCCTCATTGTCATAGCACCTGTACTTCTGGTGGTTGGATCATTTGAAGTTGTTTCTACCCTAATAAAAGTAAGTTCAGTATTGTCTGTTCAGAATTGTTTACAGTTATTTTTTAAGTCACTTTCCTAACACTTCAAGTATTAATCTGTTCAGGACAATGTAACAATGTGTCACAATATTCAGAACTACAATGAGCTCTGTGATCCTTTTGATTAGCATGGGGAACATGACTGCTAAGCGAATTCTGTTTTAAATGTTTCTTTTGAGTATTTGGGGATATACAGTGCTGTTGCTATAACAACACCTGTTGATATCAGGTTAGCTTCTGTTTAATATTTTGCTGTGCTATAATAGCTGCATTAAAAATAAATAGGATTATCATTTTGAGAGGATGCATACATAAACCTCAAAATGAAGAATCTGAAAGTAAGCTGTTCTATCCCTTCCCCCATCATCCAGTTTATTTTTAGTTACTGTAGCATGAATATGATGTTAGTCATTGTTCTGAGACCTTCCCATAGTGGTAGCAGTACAAAGCTCTCAATACCCTTTGCAGAGAAGGTAAGTATTGTTCTGATTTTACAGATGTGGAATGTAAGGCACAAAGCAAGAATAACTTGCCTGATACCACCTGTGGTTGGACACCTTTTATGAAACTAGTAATGTTCCCTGAAAGATCCCAGAACTACATAACGTTCCTGAACACTTCCAGTACTTCTTAAAGCCCTTTTAGGTAGCCTTTGAAGTTATTGCTGAACTTTTGGAAAGGTTGACTGAGAAAACTCTCTTACTAGCTAAGCTGTATGCTTTTTGACTTCTTGTTCTGTTGATTTGATTGATTTCTGTGCTTTTAACTTGCTGGTAAACAGTATAATTGAAGTACAACTGAAGTGTATAATAAATAACAAAATTGCAAGTTAACAAATCACAAACACAGCAATTACTATTAAGTGGTACAGTGAGAAAGCAAATCATTAATTTGGCAGTTAACTAATAATATGACTTGAAAATAAATACATGTTAATGAAACCTTTGTTACTTGATTACTACTAACAGTCTTACATTTACTTCAAGAGGATCTGTGCAAGGTTCTTACCTTTGCATCATTAGTGTGAAAATGCAGGACAAGACCCATGTGGCCAATACTACTTATGCTGTGACAAGTACTACTTCTTACGGCTTGAGAGCTCTGTGCTTGGGGAGATATTTCACAGTCCTAAAGTTGGGGAACTTACAGTGAAATAGTGAAATTCCAGTCAGTTCTTTTCCAGCTGCAATCAGCAAAGTAAACTACTCAAGTAATGCACCTCGATTGTTATAATTGCTGCAATTTTCCTAATGTATCTTAGGGAATTCAGTCATGATTTTGATTGTCCTTCTTGTCCATCTCTGCAGTCCTGGGTTAGGCAGCAAGAACAGAAGTACGCAATCACATGCAAATTTTTTGTTGTTTTGTTTTGTTTGTTGTTTTTTTGTTTGTTTGTTTTTTTTTTTACAACAGCTGTTGAACTGGCCACATAATCCCTCAAGCGGGTTCAGCTTCTCTGACAAAACTGTGGAAAAAAGTTATTTGCTGGGGTCCTATTATGGCTGCCCTCTTTGGTCTTCTGTTTTGCAGAAGATTACAGTGTTTTTGCATGCATATCAGTTTTAAGTATTTTTCCATTTTTATTAATATTCAAGGTGCTGCTAAAGGATAATAATGTCTGATTACTTTTTGCTATAACCTTGTTAGCTTGAGGTTTGAGTCAAGTTCACTGACTTAAAGACATTTTTTTTAAAAGTATGCATGGTAACTTCATACAACATAGTAGATATTCATAGGTAATGTTACTTTCTACCAGTCTTTTAAACTGGTTCTTTCTTAACTTAGTAAGCAATATAGTTTTTGGTACAGATTGTACTTCAGCAGGGTTCTCACTGCACCTGAAAGGAATAGGAATGTGGGGTTCAGTTACCTTGAAGGTGGAGGTACCGTAATTAAAGAAAAGCTTATGAGCCAGATGAATCCTGAAAGAAAAAATGGTAATTTAACCCTCTGGTATAAATTGTAGGAGGAACAGTCAAGTATAGTAACTCTTTTGCTTAAGAAAGAGAGGAGTTAATAGTTAGGGACAGTCAAGGTAGAAAGAAAAGTTATTAATCCAGTGAAGTTTCAAATTATCGGTGGATGTAAGCTTACAGCTTGCTTTATGGTATCCATATGTCTTACATTAGAGAAAACTTACTGTAGATCCTTAGTTGCTCACTTGAATAAAAATGTCTCAAAATAACATGCCTATTTGTTAAATATTTCTCTAAACTTAAATGAAAATGCTTAATGTATTTGTTTTATGTGTGTGTGGAGTTCTTCCCCCAAAAATTCTTTGAGGGGTTTCTTTTTAATTATATTGAGAGATGAACTGATATTTATCTTGGTATTTGGAGAGATTTTCTTGTGGTGTCAGCTAATACTGTTCATCTGCTTTTTCAGTTGTTTGGAGTCTTTTGGGCTGCATACAGTGCTGCATCGTTATTAGTTGGAGAAGAATTCAAGACCAAGAAACCCCTTCTAATTTATCCAATCTTTTTATTATACATTTATTTTCTGTCCTTGTACACTGGGGTGTGATCTAGTGCAAGATGTGGCCAGAAACCATATTTTATTCATTTGCAGACTGATAGTGCATAAGATTAAGGAGACTGGAGATAATACAAGTGACTGTTTTGTATCCAGTTGTCAAGATGTTTTAAGATTGAAGAGCATATTTGTGTATATTATTTAATGAAGCAATTGTAGCTATATAGATTTGTATCAAAGTTCTAGGTTTGTTTAAGACTCTTCAGATTTTAATGAACAAAATAAAAGAACCTTGTGTTTTATAAGAAAGTGTAGCAAAACCACAACTCGATACCTGTGCCAAAAGCACTAGGACCAGGTTACTATATTTGAGGAGAAAAATGAGAAGTTAACTGTAACAATCTCGAAGTGCAATTTTTCTTTTGAGCTTAAACACAGCTGGCTTTTTGGGCACAGCAAATTCTGTAGATAATATATATTTATGAAACAGTCCTGATTGTTCACAGAATAGTCTGTATAATCAAGACATGAAGATACTACTTTTAATTTAGTGCCTCAATTACTTTGATTTGGCTATTGATTTTTTATAAATTCCAATTTGTTTTCAGAACATGTATATACTGTGTATTTTGTATCTATGGCTTGTGTGTAGCGTAAATACTCCTTGGTTAAGGATGTATATTGGGTTTTTAAAAATTGAAGATACAAGTATTTGAAGTCTTCATTTACTATCTCTGACCAAAGGAGCAAGATATTTACTGTGTGACATAATTAATTAAAATGCATATTTAGAGAATCAAATTATTTTACTTAAAACTATGAATTTACAGAGAAATGGGTGAACACCTTTCTCAAATGTAGTACTGGCTTAATGTTGGAGAAAAAAGATGATTTATCAAATTTGTGTGATCTTTAAACAATGTTATTTTATGATGACAAAATAAAATTAATGCTTCCCTAACTATGTTTTATAACATCTTGCTCTGTCTTGCTTTTAATAGCATGGTATTTAACATGCATCTATTTTTTTTTTTTCCCCCAGTACTATTAATCCCTTGTAAAG
Organism: Buteo buteo; assembly: GCF_964188355.1. Classification (NCBI taxonomy): domain Eukaryota; kingdom Metazoa; phylum Chordata; class Aves; order Accipitriformes; family Accipitridae; genus Buteo; species Buteo buteo. The sequence goes on from NC_134182.1 coordinate 25,772,536, forward strand.
AGAAATAAAAAATATTTCTAAGGCCAGATTCTCCCTCCACTAAATAAGGCAGAATTACAGCCTTAGTAACAATTACAGTCTTGCTAATTTTGACTATCCAAGGATTATGTAATAACGTGATGACATGTTAAATATTTCCTGTGTACTGTGTTGATTGCTTATGTAATCGTCCTTATGGTAATGTTTCTTCACAAGGGAAGTCCGCTGAAGTTAATTTTGCATGGTACTAACTTAGGCATTTGCAATCTTCAGTATTTAGTATTGCCAAATAGATCTCCAGTTTCTTTTTTTTTTTTTTGTAACAAAAAAAAGCATTCCCCATGCCTTTATTATTTGCAGCATTAAAAAAAAAAGGCAAAACAAAAAAAACCCAAAAACAAAACAAAAATCAACCATGACAAGGTAATAGCAAGGGCTGTCTTTAATCCATGGTGGACATACTTCCTTATAAGAACTGTAGTTTTTCAGCTTTTTAGACTGTGTAACTTCCCATTTTGGTAATTTATTTTTACCACTCATTACTGATGCAAAATATGTATTTAAATTCCAACTCTACCACAAACCTTTAGCTTATTCAGTCTGCTTTTCTGGTGGATGCTTGTGTTGGTTTTAAACAGAACTACTTACTGTTGATGCTGGACGTAAATTGTAATGTAATACTCTAGGTTGTAATACATTAAAGGAGAAAAACTGGTAGAGTGATTGACTTTTCACCTAACTTTTGACTTCTACAGAAGTTCTGGTGGAATTACTGCAGTTGTACTAAACCGATTATACCAGCAGCTTATTCTTATCTGCAAGTGTTTTGTGAGCATTCATTCTAAAAAAAAAAAAGGCAAGTTACAGCATATTAAAAAAAAGTCCATGTTAGCTTTGGAATCTTGCATGATAATCTGGTCTGATCTCTTTTTTTCATGACTTATATTTCTTTTTTAACAGGACTATCCAATTAGTATTAGAAGACTCAACCCAGACCCTGTGAATACAGGTTTAACTAACATCACCACAATCATGAAGGGCAAGGACACTTTTAGGTTATGAGGCTGTCAGAGAGCTTTAAGCCTAGTTCATCTTTGCGTAGCTGGTCATTAGATGTCCATAATGGCTCCTGTGCATCTGAAGGGACTATGAATATTCAAAGGATGCAAGAATGTTCTATTTAATCTCCAAATAGCTTAATTTCCTCTATTTTAATGTTCTGTGAAACTTATAGTTGCAGTTTTAACTTCCTTTCCACAGACTTGGCACATGTGTAATATGCAATGTAGATATGCACTTAACATAGTACATATTTTGTACACAAATGCAGATTTGCACCTTTTAATCTTAGTATCTCTAGGGTCACCTTTTGCATATGCTGTGCAAGAAATATGTACAACAGCTCTCAAATGGTTCTGATAGTTTGTAATAACTTTGCATTCAACAAACTCATATTTTTAGATGAGGTATGTGTGTAAATACAAGATGTATTTTATAAAAATCTTGAATTAAACTTGTTTACAGAATGTATGAAGTTCACTTATATTTACTGAATTAAGACATCTATATTCCTATACATCATCAATCTCAACCTTTGAGGCTGTGAGTTTTTGTGATTATATACTACTTCTGTCTGTCAAAACTGGAAACTTAGAGCACATCTGTCTAGCAAAAGTTCCCTTTCCAAGATGCAATGCCTCTTTTCATGGTAGACATGGGTGTCGTACCTTAATGAGACATGCTCTTTGGATGATCTGTATAGAGCAGCTAGACACGTACACATGTACATATCTTTCTCCCTCTCGTACTCATCAGATAGACCCTGTTGTTTATCAGAAAAATTATACCTACTTGAAAAGTATATGAAATCAATTGCTTTGATGTGGAGACAACATACAGCTTGAGATCTGCTTTAAGTTTTGTTGCTACCCTTATTGATCTTTGATGTTTTGCTTGTAGTGAAGCAAGCTTAAAAGCTGCTTATTTTGCTCTCAGGACAATTTTTATTAGCCTGGGTGGCATACATACCCGTTTGGTTTGGTTTTGTTCTTTTTTTTTTTTTTTTTTTTTTTTTTTTCTCCTTTACACAGACACTGTTTCTTAGATCATTTCCCTGCTACAGCAGCCTAATAAAAATACTCTTCTGTACGAAACCACATTTTATTTGAAACTTCATTATATTTAAGACTGTCACTAGCCTAAAAGCTTTCTCAAACATTTTAGAACATGTCACTTAAATTAAATAATGCCTACAAGTAGGCTTAGCTGTACAAGCTGCATTGGTATTCCAGTGGGTGAAAAGGGAAAATATCAACAAAATACAAAAGGGTTTAGTATGTCATTGTCGAAGCACAGTGCATACTGCTTCAGAACAAAATGCTTTCATGGGTACAATGACACAATCCCTACTTTTTTTGGGGGGGGGGGGGGAGACCCCCATTCTGGAACCATTGTGTGTATTTACACGCGGACACCCCCTCCCCCGCAACAATCCCGCCCACAGGAGTAGGCAGGAGCCTCCCCCCTCCACCGCGGGCGGCCAGGGACACCCTTCTCAAGGACCCAGTTTATTCTGAAGGGAAACTGTGGCAGACTCGCACTTCGGCTTTTTCACTTGGTACCAAAGCTGGAGGCAACTTAAGCGGGGTCTCTCTCACATCGCTCTTCAAGTACAAAACCAAAACCACTCTCGGAGCCGGGGTACGAAAAAGAAATCCCCACTCCGGTTTCCCCGAGGCGGAAGGCGGCAAACGCCCGCGCCCGCTTACGACCCAGTTTTTGTCCGAAGCGGCAACGACACCGCAGCGACGAGAGCAGGGCCCGGGAACGCCGACGGCCAGCTGACCGCGCTCAAGGCCTGGAGGAAACGGAGCCAGGACGGGGAAGTTACGCCGACTCCTCACAAGAGAGCAACCCTCCACCCTGAGGCAGAGACCCTCCCCCCGCCGGCCCCGGGCCGGCGCTCGGCACCGACACCGGCCCTCTCCCGGCAGGGCCAAGGCCGCGCAGGCCAGCTCCAGCGCACCGCCGCACTCCTGGAGGCGGCCCGCTCAGGCCTCGCTTGCCGCGGCCGGCCCGGGCTGGGCTGGGCTGGGCTGGGCTGCCCGCCCGGAGCGAGGCGCCCAGGGCGGAGGAAAAGCTCCCGGCCCCAACGTGCGGCTCGACGCGAGGCGCGCGCGCATGCGCACTATGCCCGCGGCCACCAGGGAGGAGGATGCGCGCGCAGCAGAGCCCCGCCCCCTCTATGCCCCTCCGTGACGAGCGGCTGCTAGCCTGCCCCCCCCCCCTCAGTGTTAGGGCCGGCGGTCGGTTCCGCATCCGGCGCGGTTGTGTCACTTCCTGCTCACGCTGGCGCTCTCCCTTTCCCCCTCTCCCCGGACCCGGATGGTGACTGGCGGCGGCGGCGGCTCCTCCAGGGACTGTCAGTGAGCGGCTCCCCCTGGGCCTCTTGTCCTGAGGGCGGCGGCGGCAGCGGCCGGGAAGATGGCTGCGGCGGCCTCCTGCTCTTCGGCGGCGGCGGCGGCGGTGCCGGCCGGGCCCGGCCCCGGGCCCGGCCCCGGGCCTATGTCGGCCGGGCCGGGCTCCTGCGAGTGGCTGCTGCTGCGGGACGGCTGCCTGCGCTGCGACGCCGACGGTCTCTGCAGCCTCTGCTACCACCCGGCGCTCAACGCCATCCTGGCCGTGACCGCTCGCGGCGCCATCAAAGTCATCGACGGCACCTCGGGGGCCACGCTGCAGGCGTCGGCACTCAACGGTGAGCGCGGGGCCCCCGCGGCCTGCCGGGGCCCTGGGCCGCGGCCTTGGCGGGGGGGGGGGGGTCGCGGAGAGCGGGCCCTGGCAGCCCCCGGGGCAGCTGCGAGGCGCGATCGCGGCGCTGGGGAGTCGCGGGGGAGGCGGGCCCGAGGCTCGCCTGAAAACAGGTGTAGTGGCGGGCGAGGGGTTTCCGCGGGGGGAGAGGCGGGGCTTGGTTCAGGAGCTTGGTGCCGGGGGGTTCCCTTTTTCACCCCTTCTTGTTTTTCAAGCACGAACGGTTCCTACTCTTCGGGTCAGAGATACTCGTGTGGGCAGCACGCAGGCGTTTTTCTTCTGTAAAATGTATTGGCGTGGTTACTAAAGGATTAAACCGGGATGGAAGCCTGTGATGTATAGGACTGTATTTTTTAATTTTAGTTTGTTAGATGTGCTTGTGGATAACATAATGTCGAACCTTCCAAAGGTTAGGAGAAATGTGTTATGTGGGATAGGTGTACTTCTAGTTCTTACTGATAACTGATGCTGTAGTAATTTATTTCTTGAGCCTTAATCTGGGTTTGTTAAGAAGGCTTATTTGTTACAGGTGTCACTTGTCTCATAGCTCAGAATTATTTAAGATCAGAGCCCTTCATAAAGTTATTTGAGGGTATGTTTTTATATATGTTTGCATAGTTCCTCAGGCTGCTGAGTATCTTGACTTTCTCTGGCGCTAGTAACAGTATCCCTGCTATTATGTCAAGGAGGCACGATTATGTACTGACTTCATGGAGGCTAAGACTGTAGCATCTCCATAACCACGAAGGAACTTTCTTCATTGGGCATTGATGTTTTTGTACTGTTTACAAGCTGGGTCTATAGCAAAAGATCCATATGCTGTTAACAGCTTTTGTTCCTGGTTCATTAATGGTTCTGAAATTGTGGTACTTGTCAGAATATTGGCGGAGGCAGGGGGCTTATTTAGTGTGTTGTGAGACCAGCCCTAGAAAGATAGAATTCTTCCTCGTTGTGTGTTTCCACATCAGGCTCTCCTTAGAGTTGTATAGTTGGGTGTTACTAATAAGACCTAGCTTTGCTGAGTGGTGGTAGCCAAGGGTTGATGTTTGCCACCTGAATGTGGCATAGTAATGTTAAGAATTGTATGGAGGTGCCATAGTCTAGGTAATGAGTGTACTTTCACCTTGAAAACCAGCACCTGTATTACAATGTAAAACGGAAGAGAACAGGACAAAAATCTGTGATTTCCTTTCATAAGTTAATGATGGTCCATTGTAAAGTGTAAGGGTTAAGTGTTCGGGGCAATAAGAAAGTTTTGTGGAATTATTAAGAAGCTGTCAGCTGCTTTTGTTGTTGATTGCTTGTATTGAAAATGAGACTTTTGTGTGATGCTTCCCACTTTGTTCACAATTCAGATCACTCTGCTTCTGTAATTCTGTTTCTTGTACTGTGCTCTCTCCTAATGTGCTTTTATTGTTAATAACTTCATTTTTTACTTTTCTTCAAGCTATTGCCAGAATTTGAGAATTGCTTTTAAGTTGTGGATGAAGAGGGCATAAATCAAGGACTTAATCTGTAGTTGATTGTCTATGAGATGTTTAATTCTCATAAACAGAAAAAGAAGTGAACTGTAAATCAAAGCCTAAGCTGTTGTTTTACACTTCTCTGTGATAGAATCCTTGCAAGGGATTTGATTTAGTATTCAGAATGCTAATGGCAATTCTCCCCTAAATAGTGACTTTTTAAAAATAACTTACTGCTTTGCTTCTGTTACATACATTGTCTTGTATACTTCCTTTAGTGTCAGTCTTCTTTGTGACAGCATGACTGTAAAAGATGGATTCTACTCCTTCTCACATGAAACAACAGATTTGCTTGCAATCTACCCAAATTTTATCTGTGCAGTATAGCTGATGATTACGTTACTGGAAAAAAAATTATAACCTTAGTTTAGTTTGAAGAAACTTTAAATGAATGTCCTTATAGATTCTAACTGGCATGCCTGTCAGAAATCTGGTTCATCTCAGCAGTTGGTGTCTGTTGGGGCTGTTAGCAACCGTGTTCACTCTTGTTCTCTCCCTCTTCAGCCCTTCTTTGGGAAGAGGAGGAAGATGGAATTCAGCTGTTCTCTGATGTCTGCCACTCTGTACAGTGTGAGCTCTTTTCATGTAAGGTAGTAGTAGTTGGACACTCAGATCTGTGGACCAACTCTGTTGCTGATCCCTCCCCTGCCAAAAATGACAGGTCAAAGGATATTGTTGCTTCAGGGACTTCTGGTGCTATAACTAAAAATAGAGTCCCTGGGAACTAAAACTGCTTCTCTTGGGAGACTGCTTGTCCTCGTTGGTAATTAGGGCTGCAGGTCTTTTGCCTGGCCAAAAGATTTATGTTGGACAGAAATGCTGTTGCTCATTACCTGAGGAAAAACAAAACATAGCAGGCCTCTCTTTCTAGAAAGCAGAGCAAGAAAAAGGATCCCCCATCAAGGGAGGGGCAGAGAAAAGGAAACACCACCAGGCCTCAGTGTTGCTTTTATTTGTAGTTGCAGCTCACTGCCACAATACATTAAGGTTTGAGCTCATTCTCAGTGAAAAGACAGAACCTGTGGAATACTGAATCTGGAAGAGCAGTGGAGGTTGCCTTTGTTAGAACATAAATGCAGATTGCTCTCTTTCGTGTGTAAAAGAGCAAGACAGAAGATTCACAGCCAAAAGACAGTTCAGTTACAGATCAGGTCCAAGCATTAGGATGTAGTCTCTGGTCTGCATGCTTCAGTTTCTCATGTGAACATCATTGGTCTGATGTATGTGATGACCCAGGGTTTGTTCTTCTCAGTCCAAACTGCAGGAATCCAATAAGGATTATGATTATTATTATTATACTACACTGAATCTTCATCAGATCTCTCTTGAAAGTGTGTGATCATCTTTACCTGTTTCTTGTATGGGCACTGTAGGCCTATTAAAGGGGGCCAGGTGATCATTTGCAACAGCCCGGAGCATGGCAGTGAATAAGAATACCATTGGTAAGGGGAAAATCAGGTGATCCTTTAACATTAATCTTTGTCTTACCTGGTCACAAGGTTGTCCATTTTATGATACCAAGGCCATTGCATGCACACTATGCATTTCAGAGAGCCAGACTGGGAGTGCAAGGATAATTCTTGTCATTATCGGATATTATGCATTTGCATGTTTGCTAGTAGTGGTTAGTCAGGACTAGTTTTGAATCTGTCATGCAAGTCTATCAAGTACTTTATTTTCCCTCTTAGGCATTTAAATATTTGTGTGCTTTTAGTTTCACATTGAACACTAGTGGCCAAAGAGCATGAATGATCATTCTTCAAATACAGCACTAAGGATGAGCCTTTTCCTCTGCCTCAAAAAAAAAAACCAAACCAAAACAAAAAAGCCAGACAACCCCCCACTGAAGAATCAAAACAAACTTCCAGAATAATCTTGAGTGACTCACTTGGTGTTCATAGAGATGTTTGATTTATCAGTTCCTTTTATTTACAAATAAAATAAGAAAACTGCTTGAACTGGACAGTGCTGTAATTCCCAGAGAAGCTTGGCCAGGAACACAATAGAATGTACTGTCAGATGGACAGTGACCGTCTTGAATGTTTCTGTAGGTTTTTCTAGATTAATTTGACATAGCAATAGCTTCAGAGCCTTGTTCACTAAAATGCAGTGTTTCATAGCTAAAGCCTTCTAAATTACTATAGAGACCCTAACAGTAATCAAACTACAGACTTCTGAATCCATACAGGGAAATATCTGTTCATTGTACATATGTACCAGTTCCTGTAGGGGAAACTGAGAGTCTGCATTGTCACCAGAGGCCCTCAACCGCTGTTCCTCCAATAGAAGAATTTAGAATGAAATAGGTCCCAGCCCAGGAGGCTCACCTGTGGCAGCAAGTTCAACACCATCGTCTGTTTGTCAGCATTCCCTTTTGGGAAGTCCTGTTTGTCTTCAGCTGACTCACTTTGAATTATGGAGCCTTGGAAATCTATCAAGGGATACCCAGTTCTGTTTCTTTTTTGATTCCTTTCTATGTGATGCAGGAGGCAAAACAAGAAGAAAAGATTCTCTTTTGTGGCTTGGAAGTCATAGAGCGAGTGTACGCTTCTTATAATCTCTAGGAAGAAACTGTTGGGATACTCTGCCATCCAATTCTAGGCTTGAATTATTTGAAGACATCAGCAACAGTTTCAACTGTTTCAAGCTCACTGCGGTAATGCTGCTCAAGTTGTCTCCATCATTCCTCAAAATTGGGGCGAGTTTCTTCATCTTCTTGGCTCTTATTTTCATTTGTTCAATTGTGAGGCAAATATTAATAATGAAGGCTGTTAAAATTAATACAGAATTTTCTCCTTGTTTACTTTCTCATTGCATGGGGAGTGTTGTCAAATATCTAGTGATCTGCTACAGCCCACCTTGCGTTTGAGTACACTTGGATGACAATGCTAATCTGGGTAAAATGCTTCTCAAAGAGATCATTCCATTGATTTATGTGATCTTAAGGTCATTCATGAAGAGCCTTAAGCACTTCAAAGAACAGAATAGGTGAATTGTTAGATTTCAGTTCAGTGTTTCATACCAGTAAAGATTCTAGACCGCTGTGTGCTCCATTTGTCTGCTAGCTTAATCAGAGTATGTCAGTTATCCCTTCTTACTTGCCATGCATCTTGCCAGACTGTCAAGATGCCATTAATTGATATCTCCAGGCTCTGTGGAAGCACATCTGTATTATCTTCTGCAGAAGCTAAAATAGAGTAAAAATAGAGATCTCTTCTTTTCACATGCCTTTAAAGGGATGTATGCATTACTATGTTTATTGCAGTGATCCAGAAGTAACAGCAGACAGCGATGCAGGCATATGTTATGTTGCCAGACAAGACAGCACAACATTTTTCATTTTATTGGCAGATCATTCATATCTGGACTGATGGATTTGTGGCTGTCATTGCAACAATGGCACTATGTTATTAAGGGTTGCAGAATGCTTTGATGTCAGATAATCAGAAATTTCCTAGCCCTCTGCAAATGGACTTTAAAAAGGTCTTTTGCAGGAAGATGTATCTTGAAATACTTCTTACTGACCCGAAGAGGAAATACTGTGCTCTGTGTCAGGGATTTGAACTTTGACTTCCTGCCCCATTCCATCTTACAGATAGTTAAGTTATTTCTCATTGATATGAACAATCCTCAGGAAGATCCTGATTTTCAGCCTCAGTGCTGATTGTGGCCCAGCTTTGGTCAAGACAGCTTTTAATATGCTTATGTGGTAAACCCTTCAACTCAGCTCTCAGTCATATCGTATACTGTAATATACAAAATACAGAAAAAACTTGGCAGAAATATGTTCTGGCAGAGATAATTGATTAGTTCAAGTGCAGGACATTATGAAAGGAAGCAGGAAAATCTCTATTGGACTGGAAGTAATGGGAATGTGGAGAAGGTTTTTGCTTTGGATTGCCCAGCCTAGTGATCTTTAGAAGCCCTGATCTTTTTACTGTTCTGAACATCATGGTGATCAGTGGTTTGGATCTAGTATACTCTCTTGTCCTGTAATTGGTCCTTTCTAGCAGCCCACCATAATGTTAGCTGGCTCAGTAGAACCCCTTTCTGAGTCTTTAGTTATATTGTTTATAACTATTTTTATGGTTACTATTGCATTGGTATACATAACTTGAGCTTGGGTGAAATGCAACACCTAGAGTTTTATAAAACAGTATAAGAAAAGTCTGCCCTAGACTGAAGATTCACCTTAATTGTTTCTCTCAAGCTTTTAATAATGATTATGTCTGATTTTTTGGTATGGTGTTGATCTGTTATTTCAGGCTTTCTTTCCAAGTCACTTTCAAATCAGGAAACAAAGCTGTCCGTCCTTGCTGTTATGAGGATTCTTTAATTCTCCCTGAACAGTATGATGTCTTTAAAAAAATGCTTCTTAGGCTGTCTTGGAGATGGAGATAAGGCTTACAACCATGTGGACTCTAGGACAACTTTTGAGCATATCAGTCTGTCCTAGGTCATGCTATGAGATAGCTTGTTTCATCTTGTCTATTCCACTGGGATCAGTAGCTCACCTTTTTTTTTTTTTTTAATTTTTAAATAAAAAATTTACACATGGATCAGTTCACTTTCCTGATGGTTCTTAAGTGATGCCACAGTATCGTGTTCTGTTGTTAGAAAGCTGTCCTTTAAATAGTTAATGCTCTCTTAATTGCAATGACTGCTTACAGTCACCACATGAGTGCCTGTCACTGAGTGGACAGTTCAAGAAAGAACAGCTATTGCCCTCAGTTATTCTGTTTGTGAAGTACATGTGGATGCTAACACTTGGCAGCTTTTGGTTTCTGTGGAGTCAGATACTGGACTGTGTATTGGCCCAATTCCTTGCTGCCTTGTCTTTGGGAAGAGTATCAGGATTTGGTAAAGGACCCAGTGCACACTGCTGGTTCAAAAATAGACAGGGAGTCTGGTATATGCAAAACATTAATTTGGAAGATTTGCATGTATGTTAGGGGAAAGAGCACTCCACAGATAAGGATGATGCACAAGAAGCAGGGGAGAAAGAACAGCTTTTGTTTTACAGCCTGGATTAAAAGTATAAAATTGTGGAAATAATAACTCATCTGTCACATAAATACAAACAGTATTCTGTTTAAAATTTTCTTGAGGTGTTTGCCAGGGCTGTTCAGTGAGTATTTTATTGTTAATTTTTTGAATGTGTAACTTAAGCGAGGAGGGAATTTGCTTATTGTTTAAGTAGTCTTGAAAATTAGTAGCATTAGTGAAAACACATACCCCGTCTCAAGTGCTGGTTAGTGAAGGCTTGCACAGCATACAGTCTGTTGGCAGTTCTTCAGTCCCCTGTACAGTTCATGGAGGGAAAACTGTTTGATCCACTGCATGTCCTTGACCAGACTTGAGTGTGAAGCAAATCAGGATCTTGCCTGAGCATTTGGCAGCTGCAGGAGAAGAGTTTGATAAACTCTGTTTACTGGGCAACAGGCTACAGAGACTCTATCATGCAAAATTCCTTATGGAAAGGAAGAGCTGGGAGGGTGAGGAATGGGACTGAGAACTGTAATGGAGTAGCTGGATTACAATGGGGGGAAGGTTAGAAAGGGTTAGAGAAGAAGGAAACTGGGCAGGTGGCAATGAAGACTGGGAAGATAGGGAGTGTTTTACTGGAGAGCAAGAAGGCGTTGTGGTTATTGTGGAGAAACACTGTGATAGACTGAGTTGACCTGTCTTCTATGGGATCCTAGATTCATATTGTGATGTAAACGATGACATGCAACACTGCTCGGTAGACTTTTTTTAATAATGGATTTTTTTTGTTCAGTTTCCTGTAGCTTCTGTAAGTCAGAATTAACAAGATTAGCATTTTTCAACAAATAATCTTAGGTTCCCTCTCCATTCAATACAGAGAAAGGAAAAGTCCTTACTCTGAACTTTTGGAGGAACCTGCTTCCTATTGCCTGTAGAAGGAGCCTGGCAAGACCAGTCTTACAAGGCTTAACTTAGTTTTTTTGAATGTCCCTTTTTAGTGACAGAACTAAGGTTAAACTTACATAGTCACCATGTTCAAATATTCCTATGCTGCAAATAGGTGTCTTAAACATATAAGATCTTTCAATTTTGCCAGCTTCTCTAAAGAATTTGAAAAGGCATCCTAAAGAATAGTTTCACTTTTAAATATAACTTAAACATGAATGGATCTAGTCTGTTCTACTTCAACTTTCTTATGTAGAAGCAGTTATTGGGAGAATGTGAGAATGCGTTTAATTAATTTGAAGCACTCATAAGAATTTAGTGGAGTTGGAGCCTGGTATACTGGACTCTGAACTGACTCATAATACCAGAATGAGATCTTGGAGTTGTGCTAGAAATAGGAAATAACAGTTAAATGCTCAGTAGTTATCATATAAGCAATTACTAGAGAAATTGTCAAGAACCCAACTGAGAATATAAGTCCATTTCAATGCCTGTACATGTGCAATTTTCATATTTCCATCTCCAAAAGAGTATAACAGAGCTAGAAACTTAAGCTGTGTGATGGCTTATGTATGTGAGACAGTATTTAACCTGAAAAAGGTGATGGTGGGGATGATTGGGAATGGGGAGGTAAGAGAGTGAGAGAGGTTTGCAAAATTCTGGATGTGTGAAAAATGTAAATTGGGAGTTGATTGTCTCTTCTAGTACAAGAGCTGAGGGCATCAAAAGAAGTAACTGAGAAATAGGAAAATATGGAGCTTCTGGCTACAGAGCATTGTGGATGCTGGATGTTTGTGGAATTACAACAGCGTTGGACAAACTGATAGAAGAACGACTTATCAAAGGTCATTATATAAAAAAGAAATCACTTCTGACTCAGAAGGTCCCTGAGTACAAATTAGCAGGGACTGCGAGTGTTACAGCAAAGTACCATTGTATACATACCCTTTCTTAAATTATTCACTAACCACTTGGTTTAGACCACTGTCTTGAACAAAATCTGAGGTTATTTGCATTTTCTTCTGATGCAGTATGGTTGCTTCTGTGTTCAGTGTTGTATTTCCTTAAAAGTAATGTCAAAAAGAGAAAGGTAGTAACTCAGCAGTCTAACATAGCAGTTGAATTACTGCTGCGGTAATGGAAGCCTGCTGTTATATTTCCTCCTAAACCCTTTTATCTGCAGACTAAACAAGCCCAATTATTTTAGTCTTTCTTCACATGTTGTGTGCTCCAGCCCTCTAACTGTCTTAGTACCCCTTCATGGGACTCTCACGTATTGGTGATATCCGAGATGGAGGACCAAAGCTGGACATGGTATTCTGGAAGTGGGGTCAGAATTGCTGAGTAGAGGAGACTAATCTTTTCCCTTGATCTACCGCCTGTGTGATCCCCTGTGTGGTAACAGTTTGTTGCTGCAAGGATGCATTGGTGCCTCTTGTTCAGCCTGCCCATCAGGATCCCCAAGTTCCTTCTGTCGGGTTGCCACCTAGACAGTTGGTCCCCAGCTTCTGTTGATGTGTGGGGTTATAATCCATACCAGGTGTAAGACCTTGCATTTGTCTTTGTTGAACTTCAGGAGGTTTGTGTCAAGCCATTTCTGTGGCTTTTTGAGATCCTTTTAAAAGGCAGCCCTGCAATTTAATGCATCAGTTATCCTCAGTCGCCTCCCATTTGGTGTCATCCACAGTCTTGCTAAAGGTGCAGTCTGTCCCATCATCCAAGCCATTGATGAAGATAGTAAACCATACCAAGCTTTGCTGAATGCCACTCATAACTGGCTGCCAGGTAGGTGTTGAATCTTTAGCTACTAACTTTGCGCATGACAGTCTAGCTGGTTTTTCACTTGCCTTGTAGCCCACCCATCTGCTTTTGAGAACTTGCTGCTTCTCTCAGTTTGGTATTTTGGCAGCCCCTTATAATATTGGGGCTTGGGGGGTGGAATCTAAACCATTTCCTGCCAAGCAGTCATGGGAGTTTAAAAAGTGCCGTAACTGGAGATGTTTTCTCCTGTTATGGAGGCTGCAGGATACATAAAGGGTGAACTCAGATGGTCTAGCCTCTTTAGTGACAAAAAGAGGAACTGGTGGTAAAATTTAATCTGGCAAAGGTTCTTTGTTGTGAAATGCTGCGAAAGGAATTGCTCTTGAAGAATAGGAACTTGCTGTTACTGAGCTGTGAAGTAATCCTTGCTTTCTCTGGTTCTGGGTGGATGCTGTGTAATCTGTCTGTCTGTAGTTTGTGAAAGACAACTTTCCTGAAAATTTTTGATCATAGTTTTTCACTTTGAGAAAAATTTTGAAGAAGGCATTGTCTTCTGTGAGGTGTTTGTAGGAGAATTGCAGGGACTTAAATTTTCACAATTTACCTGAGTTTGCAGGAAGGATTGTAGAATACCTTGTGAAATCTTTCATAATTTGTTCTTGGAATAATGGTATAAAGCTTTGTGAGCAGTTGCTTCTGTATGGTGTATAAGGCGGCAGCCATGTTAGGTACATGGAGATCTGAAACAACATAAAGAGCGTGGGCACAAAGAGCTCACCAGTGTCTTCCTGCTCATTCAGTCTCGGTTTAAGTCTGCAGAGTGGAAGAGGACCCTATGCCTGCAAAGCTAGTGAAATATGAACTGCCTTGATCTCAGTGGGTTTTTGTTTATGTTCTGAAACCTTTAAAGTGTTAATGTTAGCAGCTGTTAGTAGTTGCTTGATTAGACACATCTAGTTAATATTCATGTGGCAGTCTCTAATGCTTTGGCCCAGATAACACATCTTCCTACTCTAATAAGGATTATTAAAACCAGCTATCATATAATGAAACTGATACTGAAACAATTCTGTCCTGTTTGTTGCTAAAGGAAAAGATAAACTGTAGATCACATGTCTTGTTCTTGATTAACTAAATCCAGTTTTGGCAAATAAGGGAGTTTGAAGGCACTTTGTGATTTTAACCTGGGTATTTCTGCCTCCTTTGGCATTCTTGCTGTTTGGAGAACATTTTCAGAGTTTTTTTTTCCATGTTTCAGCTCTGAATGAGTTTTTGCTTTATTCAGTCATTTTGGACTGCTCTTCCAGGTGATGTGGCAGATGGAGGTGTGTGTATATAGTGAAACCTGAAAGAGAAAATGTTGCTTGTGTATAGCTGGTTTAAGCCCATCTACATCACTCATCTAAAATAGCAACTTGAACTTGTTTTCATCCAGTAGATTCCTTTCCATCCTTTGCTCAAGTCTGAGAAAGCTTTTTTTGGGGGGGGAAAGGAGGGACTCATGGAGTGTCTTTGCAGCAGAGTGCTTTGCTGAGGTGATGTTTAGAGCAAATAAGGGGCTAGGCCTGGACCTGGAAGATGAAACTGCACTGCTGAAGTTTCCACTGAAGATGTAGGTGAGGAGGAGAAGAGGAGGAACAAGAGAGAATCTATAACTGATAAATTCAGTAATGATGAGCAGTCATGGCCTGGTTTGGCCATGCCTTAGCCATCTTCTCGTTACTGTGTTCCCAAATGTTCATAACCATGTCTTTGTTTTCTTTGGGAACCACTGATGTGAAACAATTTAGAGACAACTTTCTCCTTTTTAAACCAGACTTGCAGTGGTTTGCTTTTTGGGCTCTTTTGTGTGAAAATGTTGCCCTTTGCAGCTAATCCATAATTGTGATTTTACGTAGTATTAGTTCAAAATAGTTTCCTGCAAATATAGCAAGTTAAGACAGCAAGTTAAACTTTAAGACGGTTTTGGGGTTTGGTTTTTTTTGTATGTACTGTAGAACTTCCTCAAACTGTAGGTGTTCTGATATGCTTGTCTTGGCAAACTTGTTTTACTTAGGTAGCATACAATGAGATGTTATACTTGCTAACTGGATTTTTCAGTTCGTTTTATGATTGTGTGAATTGGTAGCAATAGGAAAGGCATCTGCCTCACAACATATGAGGATAACTGATACATATGGGTTTTTTAATGGCAGGTACATGTGAAAAATGTGTGAGAAGTAGCTGAGCAACGTTCTGGCATGAAGCATTTTGTCTCTAATGGAAAGGATAGTTTTGCTGTCTGCTAACCTGGCTTCAGGAAGGAAAATTTCACACACCTTATTACTATGAGTGATATCTCGTAAACTTGAAGCTTTACACCCACACTTCACAATAGGAAGGTGAAAATTAAAATTTTATTTTTAATTCTAACAGTAAATTTTAAGGACTTCTGCAGTTGTACCATTCCCTTCTCTTGAGTTTTTAGATTCTCTTGCCTTTAAATAGCTTGATGTTCAAAGCTAATGATACAAAGTTAAGAGGATAGATAGGGCTTTTGATCTCCTGAAACCTTATCCATTTAGCTTCCCCTGGTTTTGAAATGAGTACTGAGGTATTGTTTGGATATTGTAGTTTAAATTAGAACTGCAGAATCAGTGCACATAATGTGTGTGTTTTGCTGAGCTGATGGGATTTCTATTTCTGCAAAAAATTTCCTTTAATTCTTAATCTAAAGACCTAGCTGCATTCATAGATCAGTTATGGATGTTACTTTAGATATTTGATTGGTCTTGGATCTTAGCATTATGGAAGTAGTGCTATGATGCATATGTTTACCACTCTGACTTTATAGCTGCAGATAAAAGTGTTAGTTTACTGTAATTTAGAAACTATTTGGGTTTTTTGCATGCTGTGCATTGGGAGCTTCTTGTCAAGAGAATTACTGACTTTGTGATATGCTTTACTGCCATTCCTGGCTAGTAGTTTTCAAGGTGAATTAACTTTTTTTCAATATTAGAAGAGATCAAAGGTGTTACTATCAACATTAACCTACATCTGTTCATGATGGTGGCCTTGCATATTCAGGTGACAGACACTTTCTCTTAGCTTTAGCCTCAAAGCTTTAGAGCTTATCTGTAGCAGAGAAATGGAGACAAGTTTTTTCATTCTTCTACTTGAAACGCAAGGCCAATTCTCTGATTAGTTTGGTTCATCTTGATGCCTGCAGACAAGGGGGCACAATAGATGCTGCTTAGATTGTTATGTATTCTCCAAACAAGTCTTTTTTTTAATATTTTTTGTAGGTCAGATTTTGATCACAGGAAATTGCTGATCTCTGTTCTGTATTGTTTGAAACAAAGACGGCGAAGGGGGAATGTTCCTTTTCTCAAATTCTTCGTTTCTGCAATCTGATGTTTATTTGCTTTTAAGTTTCAGGTTGCTAGATCTATAATGTAGTATGCTACTGGGCTTGCACTTCTAGCATTCTAGCAGCCTGCCAGGTTTCCTTATAGGAACTGACAAAATGCTTAATGACTTCTTTGTGAGTTGTTTTGTTTTTAATCCTATGCAGATAAGTGGGAGATCTTGGGAGAAGCTGTGATCCACTTGTGCCAAGACTGAAAAGCAAAATTATTAAAAACTTTAAATGACTATTTCTCCTTCCACCACCCAAAATAAATTACAACTGAAAAAATTAGGGCTAAAATGAGAATAACAATTGGGTTTTAATGATCTGGCTTAAGTCATTTAGTGAGTTTATGTGAAACTTTTGAACTGTGATTCATGAAGATGCAGATCACTACTTACTGCTAGTAAACTTAGCCAGGCTGGACGGGCAGGACATACTGTTGTAGTGCCACTAGTAGGTTTTTCAAAGGATATTGGTTGGAGTCCTTTGACACATTGTAAAACGTTGATCCTGAGTTAGAAAGGACCCTTCTGCTGATGCTTTGAGGGTGATTAAACTTTTCTAGGCATTTCTTCTACAGTGGTGACTTCTGTAGTGGAGACTTCTAAATTCTTTAGTTTCCTGGTTCTCAACCTACTGTTTTAATCATATGGGCAGCCATATGTGAACTATGATATAGTTTGTGACTAGTAGTAGAACCATCTTGAAATGTGTTTCCTGAACTTCAAAATTAAACTCCCAAGTTTTCAAAATAGTTTGTCAACAGTTCAGAGGCTATTCAAAGTGTAAACCAGTCAGTTGCAGAATGTGTTTCCCAGGGTGTTGGAAGGACACTAAATATCGAATCATTTACTTGAAGCTCCATCGACTTAGGCTAAGTGAGCTTGTTTTGGTTTTATGTGCTTTGAATAAAATACAACTGGCAATTGTAAATAACTTTCTAGAGATAGTTTGGTTGAAGTCTTTCTGTCAGTGTAACCAACCAAAATATTAACCAGCACAGTGAGAATCACAGTTGTTAGGCAATATATTTCTTGTGCTCTATTCATAACTTCATTTTGTTTCTTAACAGAGCAGAAATACTGTGTTGATTAGGCAAATTATCTACCTCATTAGTAATCTTCATTGGCTTCTGAAAATGGGGACTGCTTACACAGAGGATATTAGTTAGCTGTTTGGTGGTTTAGACATGAGATTTCACTAACTTCACTACAGAAATGATAAAATAAGAATGGTCTAGCCTGGAAAGCCACAAGGGCTGGAGCTCCTACAAACTGCTAAACTCATAGTCATAGGGCATGAGTGTACTCCTGTGCTTGACAGAAAATAAGGAAAGTGCAAGAGAAGGTGTTCATGGTGTTGGCACTGCCAGAAAAGGTGAGCTGCTTTCCCTGTTTTCTCTGGGAAGGAGGAGGAGAGAAGTGATGGGTTAAAGAAAGTGTCCTGTAGTGATCCATCACTTGGATCACACTGAACAGACTGCAAACACCATGTGAATCTACTGAGGTTTCTAGTTTAGGGCATCAGATACCTTGTAGTTTATTTACATAATAGTTCCCAGTACACTGTTGAAACTAATACTTTTCAAGATGTTAAAACTTGTATTGGAATTTTTGTTGAAACCATTGCTTTTCTATAGAATGACTTTCCTTCCTTCCTTGCCTGCAGCTGTGTTGTCTGTAGAAAGTCTTGTGTGAGGAGCTCCAATGTATTGGCAAAAATACAGTTTGAAACTAGTTGATTTGGCATTCAGAGGACCCTTTTTTGTTGAGCTAGGACTAACAACTTCACAACTATGAAGTGATTCCAGGGCTCTTGGAAGTGTTTCTGACTGTTACAGCAATGATTACAATTGTAGTATACTTCATGCAGGCAAAGGCATATGTCCTATATTTTGAGAGTATATGAGTCATTGTTTCCAAAATTTTGGTGAGAAGGGCAGCTGACAACTCTTCTTGACCTGAGTTTTCAAGAGAGGATACAACAAATGCAATGTGATGGATTGATGTGCCCTATATTTGGAGAAGTTGTAATTTCCATTTAATTATATCAAATTGTGAAGAGGATGAAATTAAGTAGCTGTCTTTATCTGGATGCTTTATCTGTATGCTAGCTACCTAAATGGTGATTTTTAATTATACATAATAATAACAGTATCCAGTGTCTGAGGAAAGAGGAGAACAGGGACAGGACTTGATTAATGCAAAATTTAATGAAACTCCTGTTCCCGTGCAACAAGAAGAGATCTATGTTGACGAACCAGTAATTTCTGCTTTGCCCTTTGGATGATGTGTCCATATACTTATAACATACATACAGTCTGCTTCTGTAGCAGCAGCAGCAGCTTACACTTTCTGTGAATTAAAGCAATTTGCCTTCTACACAGATAGTATATTACATGGGTTTAATTTTACAATCCATCCAGTCTTAGACGCGTAATAATGTCAAGTAACATTAAATGTTTCTGGGATAATTTCCATTGCTGCAGCCTTTCCTTATTTATCTGGTGACAGTCTTCGTCCACTCCCACCAAACTTCTCTAACCTGTTACTGACATCACTGCAGTGCTGAGCAGACATAAGCTACCTTAGCGTCTCAAGGAACACGTGTAGCATTGGCACATGTTATATGCTGTACTTAGTTTTCAGAAGTTTGAGTGTTGTTTTGGTTGATGAAATGGTGTTAATCAGCCTTAATGGTAGTTTAGCAATTTTGTCTTTCATGCTGATATGTACAATTTAATTCTTATTATTGATTGTCAGCTAACATCAAATACATCAGGCATCTACATTAGGCTTGAAAACACTAGTTTAGGCCTCCTGGTAGGAGGAGGACTTGAATGATGGCTTCTACTATAGGAATAAAATGGTTGTAGTTGTTGATGGGATGTATAGATTTTGGTTGTTTGTTTTTTAATGTAGGAAATATAAAAGTCTGCTGAAAGTTGTAGTAGCTAAAATGATCGTTTCAAGAAGTAAAAGATTTTGCTGAAGTGTTACATTACTTTTGGGAACAGATATTAGAGGTCTTTTATAAAAGCTGTTTTCTAATTGGATCTTTCTTTTTGTCTTCCCCTTTATAGCTAAACCAGGTGGACGGGTGAAATGTCAGTATATTTCTGCTGTGGATAAAGTGATCTTTGTGGACGATTATGCGGTAGGATGTAGGAAAGATCTCAATGGCATCTTACTGTTGGACACAGCTCTGCAAACGCCTGTTTCAAAACAAGATGACGTGGTTCAGCTTGAATTGCCAGTTACGGAGGTAAGGGGCGGGGGGGAAGAGTATGTAAATAACTCTCTGTCAGAAATACTGAAACAAGATGTTTGACCCTGAGTTTCTAGTGTGATATTAACGACATGTAATGGAAAAATTTCTTAGTTACTAGCTGTCATAGGGCAATAGCTTTTTGCAGTTATCTGTATCTCAAGCAAACAAGAGCTTGCCTCATCAAGAGCACATTATTTCGAATTAAGGAACTTTTTAGTGACCAGAAGAAAGGACTCATTTACAGAGCTTTGTCAGTGCTTATGTATGGAATCTATATGCACTTCTAGAATTTAGTCTGGGCTGCTAGGCATCCTTGAATTTTTTTGTTTGGGCTTTCAGGGAAAAAAAGACAATTAAAATCAGCTAATACGGTGTTGCTACATATGAAGAATTAGTGCTGGAATCTAACTTTTTTAGCTGGGTTAGCTCGCCTAATGAAAGGCTTTTCCCTGCAGACCTGGCTTCCCTTTTACATTTGGACTATTGCAGCTGTAACAGGATTCCTCCTGGTTTGAGACAATATAACCAAACGTTTACTATCACTTTAAGGGAATCTAATGTATACATTTTTGCTTAAAGTGTAATTCTTAGGATCTTGTTGTATTGGTTTATCTTCAGCTAGCATAGCATTTATTAGGTGAGGTATCATGTACATTCTTATTTTTAAATATTGCCTAACACAAGATAGCTAACAATTGCCTCTATTTTAAGGCACTTGGTGGTGAGGAAAGTAGCTTTCACCTTTGTAGTGGTCATGAAGTAAGAGACCTGGGAAGTAAATCTGTACGGCAGTTTTGATTACAAGGGAGATTAATTCTTTGGGAAAAGCATAGAGCATCTGCCAATGGTAATATTTAGAATAGTGTTTACAGTTGAAAAAACAAAACTGGACTACTAGATCCAGATTCTGAATCCTTAAAGCACTCTGAGAAAAGAGCACTTCCCACTCATCTCTGTGGGACATAAATTTATACTGACTGATGCATCACCAGCAAAAACTTATCCTGAGGATTGATTTAAAATATTCATGTGCTGTTGGGGTATTGAATAATAGGTGCTTATTATGAATGAAGAATGTGTGTTATATGTGAGGTTTTTAACTTCTTGTCTTGAGTAGGAGTAACAGCAATAAAATGTTGCTTCATAGAAGTCTCTGAAGAGAGCTTTCCAGGTTCCTCAGGCTTTCTGCCACTGGCATCATTTTTACACCCTTTGTGGGTAACTACAAAATCTTGGTATGTGTGGCTGAGTTTGAAGAGACTGACAGAGGTCATAATTTCCTTTCATAAGTTTTGCTGTCTCTGGTTTGCAGTCTGACATGGTTCAATACAACCTCTAAGTTTGTGTCAGTTTAGCTAAAGATTCTGTGGCTCTAAAGAGTTTACAGACCCTTTCAAGGTTAAAATAGAGCACTTCTCTGTAAAGGTCCCTCTTGTAGAAAAAAATTGGAAAATATAGTTCAGTAGGAACAGATTTGGGGAATTCACGGCCAAGTCAGTGAGGTGGGAGCAAAAACATTAGCAGTCTTCAGTTCTTAGTTTTAATTTTAAAGAGGAGGTACTCAGACCTCAGAAAATTTTAGTAAATTTTAAGCAAATATCTTACAAATGCATCAGTCCACCTCTTTCATCATAGGAAGGTCAAGAACCTTTATCCAAGCAAGAGCCTTGATGTTTTGTTATTCTCTAGAAGTTTTCTACAAATTTTTGCACTTAAATTAAGTAGTCTTTTTATATGATTGATCTACTGGTAATGCAGTGCATCTTCATGCATTTCTAATAGGCAGCATTGACAAGTTGTGATGCAGCTTCTATGCTGTTTTTACTTCCCTGATTTATGAACTTCCACAATCTATTGTTGTTCTTCTGTCACCTGCAAGAGAGTTAGGAAGTATGAGATGCCACAAGAATTGTAATTGTCTTTTTATTGAAATCTGAGAAACAGATACAGCCTTAGGTAGGGGCCTGATTTGCCTTATTTCTGTCTGTCTTCCCCTGAACTTCCCAAGGTCGTAACCAAGCCATTTGGCCCATTCTGTTTGGAGCAGTTTGTGGCTCTTTAAAGGACTGGCTGGCCGTTGCACTTGGGAAATATTTCTCTGTGTTTGTAACTTGAACAACACCACCTAACAACAGATAGAGAATTCTCTGTCCTTTGCACATAAAGCATACCTTTAAATCTTACCGGTCAACATGAAGTTAGCAGACAGAGGGACAAGCTAGAAACAGATGGGACTTGGAAGAAAAAAAGTCTATAAATGGATGTTTATAGTGTTCTTTTCTAGATGCATTATTTCTGAGTTTTAAGAATTTCTAGATTCTAAACTAGCCTGGTTTTTTCTGCCTCATTTTTCAGCTTCATTATACCAGCACTGTAAGTAATTTATCTCTAATTTTGTTGCAACGCTGTTTTCCTCGTTTTTTAAGATACAAAGCTACTCAGAAAAATGTCAAGACTTTGTTCTTGGTCTTGCTTTTTGTCCCTAAAGCTGAATGAATCCTTTTGAAGGGAAAGCATTGGGCAATAGATGTCTCCTTTTTACTTGGCTTCGATATATGTACAGTTTTAAATGTTTATATGACTGACTTGTTTAACATTGCCCTTGAGGAAACTTGTAGTAATTACTGTCACAATTGCTGAAGTTTATCCGTTGATTGGCCTACAAAGTAAAATTTGGAACGGCTTACTCAACTCTGGGTCTTTTATGGGAATTTTGCTGATATAATATATGATAAAGTAGGATATGACAAATTACTTTTCCTGGAGTAATGAAACAGGTGTAATTCTTGTCTGTAGCTCTTTAGCATGGATGACAACTTTTCTTGCACATCTGCATTTTAGGCTCAGCAGCTGTTATCTGCTTGCATAGAAAAAGTAGATGTTTCTAGCACAGAGGGATATGACTTGTTCATCACACAACTGAAGGATGGTTTAAAAAATACCTCACACGAAACAGCAGCAAATCATAAAGTTGCAAAGGTAAGAATTTGTACTGTCTAACATGGATTCCCAAGTCTAATTTGCTTGGCAACAATTATTGAAGCATACAAAATGCTTGACTTAGAGTGGTGGATTTTGTTTGAAGAGGATGGAATATATTATGTGTTCCTTAATTCTTCTGTGTGAAGTTTCACTTATTAAGAGAACAAACAAGGTTAGTTTCTTGCTGATAAATCCAACTAATAAACCCCACTGAGCTTAAAATCTGAAGTTACTGACTTTCCTTGCATTATGTTCATGTTGCTTTTTTGTGTCTATTCTTGTATTATTTCTTGAAATCAAGAGAGGGTGCAAGATGTGCATTTGTTTCTGCTTTTGACACTTTTGTGATCTATTTGTTGTTTAGATGTTAAAATTTTAAAATATAAACTAGGCACTTTTTTTCTTAATTTAGTGGGCAACGGTTACGTTCCACCTTCCTCATCATGTTTTGAAGTCTGTCGCCAGTGCCATTGTAAATGAACTCAAGAAGATAAATCAAAATATTGCTGCCTTACCTGTAGCATCCTCTGTGATGGATAGGTTATCTTACCTCTTACCCAGCGCACGACCAGAACTTGGTGTGGGACCTGGTCGATCTGTGGACAGGTATATTAAGACAAAATAAGTGATGAAGTTGACCCCTTAGTTATATCAGAATAAGCTTTTAGATGACTTTAATTTGCCAAAGGAATTAGTCCTATTCTATACTTTCTTGCTCTTACACATACTGTTAATTAACTGTTTAATGCACAATGTGCAGTGCATATTACTAAACTTAGAGAAACCTTTATGGGTGCCACAAGACTGTTTTTTTTTGGATTCCGAGTTTAATGCCAGGCAAATTGAATTCACTTTGCTCTTAATCCCAACATATACCTTCAGAAAGGTAACAATTGCAGCCCTAAATAGAGGTCCCTAGGTGGTATTGTAATACGTTAATATGATATGTTCACCTAGGCTTTACTCTTCATCATGTTTGATTATGGGTTTTACCTAAACAGTCAGGTGTGTATGACTAGTTACTTAAGTTACTGGCTTTACTCAAACTATACTGAAACCTTACTGAAACTCCAATGTTGAGATGTTCAGAAACTGCATAGCTTTAAGAGCATATGTATGCCTCTTCGGAATGCAAAGAGAGCGCTCATTTGTCTACCAAAGATAAAGCATACATACTGTGCTGCATCATGAAATCAATTCCTTTTCCTTCATACAAGAAAGAGTTATGCCCATATTTTGTGTTTTAGGAGTTTAGGAAGTTGTTACCTTTGCAGAATATATGTATGCTGCTTCTGAACTCTCTAGTCATCTGCTATGTGTTTGGGATCGGAAAATTTTACCTGAGACTATTGCTTCATCTCTTTCTGATCCAACCGATAATGTGTACACAAGCGAGTAGCGCATTATTTTAGCCTTCATAAGCCCAGACTAGTTAGAATACTGATAAATCTAAGTCTATAAATTCATTCCTTCTTGAAAGTTTCTATACAAATATCATTTTGCAAGCATATTATCATTTCTTGCAGCTCTAATAAAGTTGATTTCGTCTCTTATTTCACCTGCCCAAGCCTCCAGGTCTACCTGTACCTCGCCATATTGTATTTTTGATTAGAGCTCTCCGAGATTTGTCTCTTAAGATGGTATAATGTCAAGTTAAGACAGCCCTTATGTGGGTGTTGCAAGAAAGTTTGCTTCCTTGGTAGGAAATGTTTAATATATGTTTTCTCTTTATAAGACAGCAAAAATCTCCTGAAACTCAGGGGCAGAAACAAGTGAGGCACTTTTCTGTTTAGTAGCACTAGTTCTTGGGATGATACTGGAGAAGAAAATTCTGTCAAGAAAAAAGAAAAGCTGATAGTTGTTTCTTATGTACTATTTCAGATAAGGGACATGCACTGAGTGAAGCTGGAAGAGAGAGGAGCTTCTTTTCTTTGTAGATATTGAGTTGCAGAGGAGTTCATATTTTGTGACCTAGTAGCTTATAATTTTTAAGTATTATAGTATGCAGTGAGGGACGAATGTTGGGGGGTTTGTACCATGTGTTCAGTTAGGCCTAAAATACTGCTTTGGAGTATTTTTAAATATGCATATTCATATCTGTTCAACTAATAAAGCCAAATTTTTGCAGTAGTTGTCACGTTCAAAAAAATAATTCTCTAGCAGTTCTATTGGGCTAGATTCTGCATCTTCCGTAAATGCAGAGTGGTTTTGGATATCTGATGCTTTTCTGTAGTTAGACCAAATAGGCTACCTGGAAGCTTAGTTTATTACTCTTGCTTTTGAGGCCTGTAGGTTGTTGTATTGCTTTTGGTCTTTTGCTGAGGATGTACTTCAGGCACCCAAGTGAGAGAACTTTATAACTTTTCTGTAATTGTTAATGATGGTTATCTGTAACTTAGACTTAAAACTATCTGTGGTATTTCTAATGGTTACTAAAGCATTGAAAATATCTCATAAATAGTTTATTTTTTTTATTCTAAGTGGCAGTTTTGATTAATGTAGAATTTTTCACCTTTCTAGGTCTTTGATGTATAGTGAAGCTAACAGACGGGAGACATTCACTTCATGGCCTCATGTGGGTTATAGGTGGGCACAGCCAGATCCTATGGCTCAAGCTGGGTTCTATCACCAGGTAAAAGGTTTACTTGTTCTTAGTATTTGTCCACTAGTTGAAGGTTTGGGGAGCAGGGGAAAAAGTTTCATTATGTTTTTTGAATCATTGAAGGAATCCATTTAAAAAACCAAACTGAAACAAAAAAGTTTGTCATTCAGCTCTTTTCTTTCTTTTTTTTTTTAAATGTTATGTTTTTTCCATGCCTTGATGTTGCTTCTTTTTTTTGTACAGATCACAGAAAATACTGTTCTGAACTTCAGCATATAAAACACTTTTAAGTATCAAATTGATCTGAGTTAAACAGCAATAATAAAGATCAAGTTGGTTGTTACATAGAGTCTTTGTCCTTGTTAGATTGTTGAGTAAATGTCCTTACTTATAATATTATAAGTAAAGCAAAAAAAGCAATAAGCTTGACATTGAGTTCTCTAACTATACTTATCTTTAGTGGGACTTAAACTGTATTGTAACAAACAATGGTCCTAGATCACATTACTAAATTATTAAGCTTAGTGACTAAATACAACCTCAACATTTTATTCCACTACTTTTGCTTATTTCCATTTTTCATTCTTTGAAATGATTTCTACTATAAAAAAATTATTTATGGTATGGATTTAGATAATGATGGCTGGGCAGTGCATGTCGTTTGACATCAATATTGTCTGTCTCATGTCACCTGCAAAGCCTTGACAGGTGCAAGTGAGTAAAGCTTTTGGAGGACTTAAGTTTGTTCAGGAGGAGAAATGCAGAGAATTCATATGTTAGAATTACATCTGCATATTCCCAAGCATATCTTGGTGACTTGAAATGTGGTCATGAAAATGCAAAATTTTAAGAGAATGGAAGTTTCCATTCTTTTTCCTCTGTCACTTCAGCTAGTAGTAACTGTTCTTTGCAGAGGAGTGATATAGAATGCTTTATATTCCAGCAGACATAATTATATTCCTTCAGGCATAATAAGAAATAGTTGTTTAATCTGTTTTTCCAAGCATGTACAGTTATTCTGCTGAGGTTCTAAATTTTTTGAACTTCATGAACATTTTTTCTTTGGAAAAAGTCTTAGCAGAGATGCTGAGTTCTGTTCTACGTCTATATGGTTTTTATCCAGTGGCTTGCACAGGTGTTGGTTCTGAATCTCTTCTATAGTAATGTGGTGCATCCTTTTTTTTTCAAATGTGAAATACTTCCACTTTATAGTACGTAATTTGTTGCCTTCTATACATTTGATGTGGTGCTTTGCTATGCCACTAGAAGCAGGAGAGGACTTGATTACCTAGTTAAAGTAGTGCATAGCTATATAAATTTCAAGTGTTTCTTATTATTTTTATAGCCTGCTTCATCAGGAGATGACCGAGCCATGTGCTTTACCTGTAGTGTGTGTTTGGTATGCTGGGAGCCTACAGATGAACCTTGGTAAGTTTAATGATGTTTGGAGTAGACTTAATTTTGTGCTAAAGAGGTTAGAAATCTTTGGAGGACAAAGATCAACATTATCTTGATGGGATTTCTCGTGAGTTTAGGGAGTGTCACTGACAAGAATGGATTTCCAAAATGATTCCATGGGACAAACCACAAAATAATTCCCTGTACTATGTCAAATTTCTGTATAATACTAAGCCCAAGAAATTGTAGTCAGTTTTGTTTCCTAATTCTGATTTGCTATTTCATTGCAAATTGTTCCATGGCAAAGATGACAGCCAACATTTCTTTGCAGGGATGTAAACTCAGTCTTCTGTATGACTGTGACTAGAACACATCTTTTTCTAAGTTCTTAAACTGCAATAGCCATGCAGTGCATATTTGTGTTTTTTGTGAAGTTGCGAGATCCATTACTAGTTTCCTGAATCAGCTAAACTTGTGCATAGTGACAGAAATGCAGGACCTTATATTAATTTTAAAAGAGTTCTTAATGTAATTTTTGTCTTGATTATTTGGTAACTTGTAATGTTATTAGAACACATCAGATTCCTGGCTTGCTGGAAACTATACTTCATAACGTTATTTTCATAGTCCTTGTCTTCTTTCTCTTGTTAGGTTCCAGACGTTTTGTGGTAGTGTAATTGCTCTTTGCCATGTCTCTGCCTTAGGTTTATATTGAAATTAGAAGGTTTTTTTCTTGGTCAATGTGTCATTCAGGACTCCTTCCAATTTTTATTTTTGTAGGTGTGGATGTAGAACTAAAGACAGGACATTGCTTCATCTTATTAAGGTTACTTATAATAATATATCTCATAACAGTGGAATCGTAATGTGCATTCTGTAGAATTTAATCCGTACTTTTCTTCATGAGGACATGATAGGCTACTGCCTATAGAACAATTATTTTTTTTAAATGGTCTAATTATATTGAGAGCACTGTGTAGATTCCTCCATTTGAATATGAATCTCCATTAAGTGATCAAAGGCTTTAATGCAGTCTGCTATTGAGAAACAGCAGGGAAAGCTGTGTTAGTAACTTCAGAACTCTCTTGCATGACTGACTGCAATGCAGTTCAAACAGTTCAGTTTCAGCTTTACTTCAAGGGCTGAGTTTGTATATGCTGTGTATGTTTTTTCACAGTAAGAAATCAATGTTTGCTATGTTTGTTTTTAATATGAAAAGGTCTGAACATGAGAGACATTCCCCAAACTGCCCATTTGTCAAGGGTGAGCACACTCAGAATGTACCTCTTTCAGTCACACTGGCAACAAGTCCAGCACAATTTCCCTGCACAGATGGCACTGACAGAATAGTCTGCTTTGGATCTGGAAGTTGCCCTCATTTTCTAGCTGCTGCAACAAAACGAGGGAAGATCTGCATATGGGATGTTTCCAAACTTATGAAGGTATACAGTATAAACAATGAGTTTTTATTAACTAATTACTGATTAAGCCTATCTTGATTTAAATCAAAGGCGTTTTCTGTTTTTTGTTATTTCTCAGGTCCACTTAAAATTTGAGATCAATGCATATGATCCGGCTATTGTGCAGCAACTTATGTTATCAGGAGAACAGAGCTCAGGGGTTGACTCAAGGAGACCAACATTAGCATGGCTAGAAGATTCATCTAGTTGCTCAGATATACCGAAATTAGAAGGAGACAGGTATGCTGATCTATGAAATTAGAAATATGAAATGCTGCTGTGTAACTGGTAAATGCCGTTTAGTTAAGTCATGCTTTGTGAAACATAAGATTGATAAGTTATTTTTTTCACACAATTCAACACTTAAAAAACAATAATCTAGATTTCTATCTTTAAAGCCAGTTCCATTTTATTCCTGCTGTTTCAGTTTTTATTCTCCACTAACAGAGAGATACCAAATCTCTTTGCCACCCTGTGCTGATGTCCCAGAGGCAGAGAAAAAAGAGAAAGGGATATAAGTTTTGGAACAGCTTTTCATTTTAATTATGGATTATGCATTTCAGGTTTTGAAAGTAAAGGCTACTCGTGGACTTCTGGAACATGCTTTTCTTTGATTGCTTCTCCGTAATTTCTGGTTATGTCATTCTGAAAATAAATGATGTGGATGTGCTAGGAATTGCTTTCATTTTGTATCTTTAATACATGCATACAGACTCTAAATAATTAGACAGTCCTGTCACAAGCTTTTAGATAAGCTAGAGGGTATGCCAGTGCTTAGAAAGTGTCGTGTGAGAAAAAGCAGTATTCTTTCATTTATGCTTCTTACAGTCTATACTGAAAACTCCTTTTTCATATTACCAAAACTCAAACAATAGAGTGAGTAATTGTTGGGAAACTTAGGACAAAAGGTATTCGGGGAGTCTTGCTAATTTTCTGATTGTTTATTCTTAAACTTCAGCATCACGGAAAGTAACAGCACTGCTACATGCACAGGAAAGTAAATCTTTGGTTTTAAGCTTGGTGTGATTCCTATAGTACTGCATAGCAAATATGAAGCTTGCCCTCCTGAAGAGGGTATGTCAAAACATGGGCAACATCAGTATGGGGCCTAACAACGGCTGGGGCCTAGACTTGTACTGTAGCTTTAGGGCTGTAAACTCCTTGAGAGTCAAAGAAGTAAGCCAATTTTAAGAGCTGGTTAAAGGATAGTACAATCATACTGCTCAGAACTAAGCATCTTTCACTTAATCTCTATGACATTTACTATCACTTTCCCACTCAAGGGGAGGCTGGATGAGAATTGAAGTATTGAACTGTCACTGTCTTGTTATGAAGTGAAGGTTGATCAGGTTTGAGCCAAAAAAGATCTATTTCTTGGGCATGAGGAGGAAGCATCCAGTTTGTTGAAATTTGGGGATCCTGCTTGGTAGTGAGTAGTTATACCTGAAGCTGCAAAGGCATTACTACTGTTCTTGTGTGTAAAGAGCCTGTAATAGGAAATTGTTTCTTCTATTGGAAAAGTGAGATGTGTAAAATCTTCATATATTCTTAGAACTACTGAAGGGCCTATTTCTCTTGAAGAGGTATCTTGAATAGAATCTGCTTTTATGGAGGAAAAAAAAAAAAAGATTCATCTGGTAGTATTTTTAAAAGCAACACGTTGTTCATACACCCTTTCTGTACTAGCTACAGAATTGCTTTGGTAGAATTAAAGACCAGTCTGGCAGCTCCACCTTTCAGAGACTATTTTGAGGAACTTTGAAGAAGGTGCCATCAGTTCTTAGAGGTTTTGATTGTTTGGTTTTGTTTTTCTTGGAAAGATTCCTGAGAACAGGCTTTCATTTTAATTCCATTTATGTCTGGATTGTTGGGAGTACAATAATAGAATGAGGCAAATGGAAAGCTGGTCTACTGGTTTGATGACAGAGGGAAAAGAATCTTTATATTGTTAGTGTCAGTGACCAACTCATTAATGGATGTACAGTGCTGACCAAAAGAAGTGCCAGGTTATAATACACTTGTAATTTTTACTAAATTTTTGTAAAAATTTAATTAAAAATAAGAATGCAGCTACAGTGTACATGGTGTCATTCATACTTTTTTTTTAAAGTGATGACCTACTGGAGGATTCAGATAGTGAAGAGCATTCCAGATCGGAATCTGTGACAGGTAGGTTATGTCTGATCCATGTAATAGTTTAGAGGTCGGGAGGGAAATAGTTCTTCTCAGGCTTTTGAAAAAGCCCTGTCAAAACCAATGATATTATATTCACTGTATTAGAAAAAAGAAGAAAGATTGACCTTGAAAGCAATGCCAATATTTAAGTCACTGTTTGTATGGTGGGGAGATTACATACAGGAAAAAAGAAAACCCCTACTTTGTTGGTTAATAAATGTCTTATTTGACAGCAAGCATTGCTTATCTTTGGTGTCAATAAAACACAAAAAACAAGTTAAAAGAACTTACTTAGAACAGGAACAAGTTACAGCTGTACAAACCCCTTTAAATTCAGGGGATTGCCAGAGAGAGTTCCTGTATCTTGTTTGTTTCCCTGTGGGTATGCGCTTTGATACAGTATTTCTCTTCCTGAATAAGGATTTCATATGGAAGCAGAACAGTGCTATGCATGGTGTTCTTGTGTTATTTTCTTAGAGGTTGAATCAGAAATTTTGGTGGGAGGGAGGGTTACATGCTTATTTTCCATAATCCAGTTTACATCTTTGAGTAAGGATTAGCAAGTGCAGAAAAAAAGAACATGTGCATGTGCATACACACAAGGAAATAGACTTGAGATGTAAAAAGGATTTTTTTCAACAAAAATATTAGCAAAGGTGGTGCTCTGTCATTTATGCTTAAGTCACCTCTTAATCTGGGTTTATACAATGTCCTTTATAATCTTTTAGATCTATACATTACTTAGTTGAACTCTTCTGATTAATTGTTATTCCTGTTTAATTTGATCAGGCTATGTCTTTTAAGTTTTTACTGGGTTTTGTTTTATAATAGCTTGGAGTTCTTTCTACTAGGTGGTCTGCTACATGGTGGGAAGTGTCAAGTTTTAGTGTAAAATGACATGTTTTTCAACTAAAATTGGCGAATGAATCTGCAGAACTGTAGATTTTTTGATGGTACTGGATTGTCTAGGAAGGAAGGAGAATAATAGGTGGCAGAACATGAATTGAGTTGATTACATTAGTTGGATTTCAGTATGGTTGTCTAGCCTAAGTAGAATAATAGGTAGAAAGATAATGCTGTTTACTGGGAGACTTGTTACAAAGGCTAATGTCCTGTTCTCTTTACTTTTACTCTTGTTGATAAAATTAGGAGAACCATTAGTCTATGTGGAAGGAATGTTTCTGGGCCTCTTCTATTGTTTCTTGACTATGAAATCTTGAACATATGGAATGTTTTAGCATTCTGAAACTGTAGAGCAGTGACTTTTTGTTGCTTAATTACAAGGATAAGTCCGTAATATATGCAATATGATTCCTTTTCTTTTGAACATATATTATGTTAAACATTTTTGTTTTAAAGGGCATACATCACAAAAAGAAACTATGGAAGTCAGCCTTGATATAACAGCTCTCAGCATTCTTCAGCAACCTGAAAAACTTCAGTGGGAAATTGTTGCAAATGTTCTGGAAGACACGGTTAAGGATCTAGAAGAACTTGGAGCAAATCCCTGTTTGGCCAACTGTAAGAGTGAAAAGATGAAGGAAAAACATCTAGAACAACACAACATTCCCTTTCCTTGTTTATTAGCTGGAGGTCTATTAACATACAAATCACCTGCTACCTCTCCTGTTAGCAGTAACTCTCAGAGGTCACTGGATGGCTTAAGTAGGACTCGAGGTGAGAGTGTCTCGGAACAGGGATCAACTGACAATGAATCCTGCACTAATTCAGAACTGAATTCCCCTCTGGTAAGGAGGACTTTACCTGTATTGCTGCTATACAGCATTAAGGAGTCTGATGAAAAAGCAGGAAAACTCTTTTCACAGATGAACAATATTATGAGTAAAAGCATACATGATGATGGTTTCACAGTTCCACAGATCATTGAAATGGAGCTGGACAGTCAGGAACAGTTGCTGTTACAGGATCCACCTGTGACTTACATTCAGCAGTTTGCAGATGCTGCAGCCAACCTAACTTCTCCAGACTCGGACAAGTGGAGCTCTATGGTTCCCAAGCCTGGGACTTTGGTTCAGTGCCTGCGTCTGCCAAAGTTTGCAGAGGAGGAGAACCTGTGTGTAGATTCAATCACTCCTTGTGCAGATGGAGTTCATTTGTTAGTAGGACTGCGGACTTGTCCTGTCGAATCTCTGAGTGCAATAAATCAAGTAGAGGCCTTGAATAATTTAAATAAATTAAACTCGGCACTATGTAATAGAAGGAAGGGGGAACTAGAATCAAGTCTTGCTGTAGTGAATGGCACGAGTATTGATGTAATCCAACATGAGTCACCAGCAGATGTACCAACTCCTTTAATAATTCAACCTGAACAGAGAAGTGTTAGTGGTGGATACCTAGTACTTTATAAGATGAATTATGCCACTAGAATAGTTACTCTAGAGGAGGAACCGGTAAAAATCCAGCATATCAAAGACCCCCAAGACACAATTACCTCAATGATTTTGCTCCCACCAGATATATTGGATAATCGAGAGGATGACTGTGAGGAGCCTGTAGAGGAAATACAATTAACTTCTAAAAATGGCAGCGGGAGAGAGAGAAGATCTGAGATCTCTACTCTTGGGCACCTGGTAATAACCACTCAGGGAGGATATGTAAAAATACTAGATCTTTCGAACTTTGAAATTCTGGCCAAAGTGGAGCCACCTAAAAAAGAGGGCACTGAGGAACCAGATATGTTTGTCTCTGTGATATACTGTTCGGGCACAGACAGATTATGTGCATGCACCAAAGGTAAGACTTTTCTTTAAATTTTTTTCTTAATGCTTTATTTGACTGTATTTGGATAATATTATAGAATGTTAGAATCTAAGTTTCAAAATAGTAATAGGCAAATTCCATTGAATTTATGTACAGTTTAATTCTGTTCTAGGGACCATGGACTCTAGTTAATTCCTCATCTTAAATGTAGATTTTAATCTCTAAAGAAATTTGTTCTTGTAGAGGCACAGATTTTCTTAAATCTAAAACAAATACAAGTAATTCTTGTATGTAATTATTTCTGTGCTAGAGATCCACATTTCAGAAAAATGTCTCCTGTCTGTAATTGGCCATATTCAAGAGGGTAGAGAAGATAATGCTTCTACACCTTATTCGAGTGGTCAGTTTTATCTTCTTTCAGATAGGGCTGCTGGTTCTGCTTCAGCCTTTTGCAATTGGGATTACGCTTTCTTGAGCATGAGAGCCAGACGATCCATGCAGGATTCTTAAATCTTTTTCAAAATGAACACAAGATATTTTGGGGGAAGGAGGCAGGTAGGAGGGGAGTGTAACTCAGGTCCAGGCAACTGCTACTTCACAGAAGTGCCTAGACCACCAGATACCTCCCCTCTTCCTTGTGTTACATTGGGGCAGTGGAAACAGCTCTGGCTGTCATCCAGTTGAGTTCCTCCATGCACCAGTGTCTCAGTTCTCCTGCACTTGAATGCAGCTCTGGTGGAAACGCTTAGCCTCTCAGAGGGGCTAAGCTGATGGGATGGTTCACACATTTCAGATGAACTTCCACCAATATCATGTTGAACTTTTATCTCTACTAGAAGAATTTAAATTGACACATTTGCTTCTTTCATGGTGGTGTCATGTTGATTACACAGTCCTCCTATAAGGGGTTATTAAACTCATGCCAGATTTACCTCTTTATTTCCAACAGATGAAGTCAAGCTTATTGTAAAAATCTCCTGTCTGTTAAGGGCCCTGTGCTTATCACTTACCCACCAAGAGTTTTAGCAGTGGAGATTTTAGATTTGCTTTTTTAGTATTGGTGAAAACTTCACATGTTAGCCAGTAGTATTTATGTTTGCAGATTCCCAATGGAAACATTCATAGTTACTAAATTGTTCCGTTTTGGTAACTGCTTTTGAAGAAATGTCTGTTAAACTGTTTTAGATTTATTTAATAATGCGTGGTTTTTCCTAGTTAAAATGGAGCTCTAACTGAAAGGTTAATTGCCTTTGAAAACTGTTAGTATATCATATCCATGTCATAATGTTTTTACCTATACTTTGCTGATCAAACTGCAATCTCATTTAAAAAACCCCAAACCTTGCTAAGGTTTTTTTCTACAGAATTGTACTACTATTCATTTCTTTCTTACATCAAATCTATTCTGTCTTGTGTTTTAAGATTAATGATAAAAGTTAAAGGGCTTATTGTTACTGTGCACGGTACTTTCCCATCCAGTGTTAGTGTGTATGGTAATTATATTCTTGTAGCACTTGGTATTATCTAAACCTGTTTTGGGACTTTGAGTGTAAGATACGCAGGTCTGCTGAGTTGGGAGCATTTATTCTGTGTGTGTAGGAGTATTTGTCTCTTCTGCCTAGATAACCACCACCTCCGTTACTGACTGGAGAATACTTCATCTTCCTCATAATAGACAAGCACATCATTCTGCTTTTCAGTAAATATCTCTGTGTTTTTTCTCTCCGAGAGTGTTATACTATCAATCTAGTAATTTACAAATAGCTTTGCTGTGACTTCTTTTGTTCTTGCTGCCTTTAAGGTGACTGGGGTTTTGTTTTTTTCTTCTGTAGTCCTATATGTGACAGGTATCCTTCTGCCCTCAAGTTTCCTCTTTTGAATATAGTACTTTGCTACCTCTTCGGGTTTTTTTATTCATTGATTATTCTTATCTTTGATTTACACCCACTGCACCTCTATTTGGAACTTGATTTTTCTGCTCTGCAACCAAATTAGAATGAACTTCAGAATTCATTATTTTAATTGTTTAAATGTCTTTAGAAGCTTTCAATTTTCATTCCTTTTTTAACATTTCAGTCACTTCACCTGGTATAATTTTTCTCACTTTTGAGAAATTAAGTGAAAAGCCATCACAACTATTTTGGCATCAATGTCCATTAGAAGTCTGGATTTCAGGGTCTGATACTAGATCTGTCTGAAGCCTTGCAGTCCTAATGTTTATGCCAAAATATGAAGCTTTGTAAAGAGTGACTTGATCTTAAATGTTTATAAATAACTGTACTGCATGAAATTCAGGAATACTAAAAGGAAAAGCAAATCAGAAAGATCAACTATTAATATACATTTTTTTATCCTATATCTTATTGTACATTTGAATAACTTGATGCAAGGAATAGGTTTTACATAATTTTTGTTGTGCTGAATCATAGTCATCCTTCAGTCTTTCTGCTGTAAGTGGATAAAATTGCTTGCTTATCTGCTAGGTGGCTGAAGATACTTTTTTTAATTATTATTTTTTCTTAAATGCAGTTTTCTTAGGCTTCTTCCCAAATCTATATATATGCTTCTCTATATTTACTGCCACGTATGGGATGGTGCCTGCATTCTGACAGCATTAGGAAGATATGTGTTGAAAGTAGAATAGCTATATTCACTGATGTATTCAACATTAATACTTCTAGCAAGTGGCTTTTAGTGCAAAGATGTAAGTGAAAATGTTAAGTAGAAGATTTGGAACCTACATGCACTGGAAATGCTTGGATGTTGTTGGAAAACTATTCAAGAATGTAAGCTGAGCAGTATATTCTTTCCTGTTCACTTGCTTGGATGGTGGGAGTCGGCAAAGAGGTACTTTAGTGTCTTAGTGTCTGAAAGTTTTGGATGCAGAAGAGCCTTTTTTTTTCCCTGCTGTTCCTGCTTGTTGACATATTATTTTCGTTGGTATATCATATAATTTTTCCCATAGTTGCCATTAAGTTATAACTGAAAAGAAACCTCTGTGTGAATGGGTGTTACAGGTTTTGAGGGGTTTTATGTAAAGGTGTTTTAGACCTGTAGTTGACATCATCCATCTTTGAGTTTGGAATAATTTTTCTTATCCTGCTTCAAAATGTTATCTCTTGGTGTCAGTTTAGGGTGCTTCTCTGTTTCTGCAAGGATTACCTAGAGCTGACCTCTGGGGGGAAGTGTGCAAGCATATTCTTGATTCCAGTTGTTATGCAAACATAGTGGACTTTAATCTCTGTATTCGGCTTTCTTCTCTTCCCCTTGGCCAAGATAGACTGTAGTTAATATCCCTCTTAGCAGTGCTTTGTGTGTTATCATATGGGGGTTTTAAATGTTTTGTCCTGTGTCATTAGTATAAAACAGCTTAAATTCTGCTTTTGTAGCATCCAAACCAAGTAAAATTCTTTATTATGAAACTATGCAGACAGATAGTGTTCTTGAATAGGGTTACAGCTGTAAGGTGGTCTTTTGATGATATTTGAAGCCTATTAGCTGGTGTTTAAGAGGATCAGACATAGTTTGGTTTGGATGCATAAATTTCCAGAGCTACAGTTGTCACCGCCTTCTTTATATCTCAGTTTTCATCTAATTATATTTCCTTTTTTTAAATTACAGTCCTAGCAAAAACCACTTAAGAAAATAGTCCACAGTATACATTTAACTTTTTTCTTTTCTTGGGTTTGGTTTGGATTGTTTCCTTACTTTAGCTGTTCAACTGTGTTTGCCATTCAGGCAATTTTGTTGAACTTTGCTTTAGAATATGGAATGAGGTGGAAAAATGAACATGTCTGAAGTGTTCCTTTTCTTATCTAACATAAAGGTGCAAATCTCTGCTTGTATTTTGTTTTCGCAGTTTTGAAAATTGTGCATACTTGTGTTTCTGGGAGTATTTTTTTAAAAGATCATTAAGAATTGTTTATTTTATGTCTTTCACTGCTACTGATGTTCTGCCTTGTCAAGTTACGAACTTCAGTGTTTGAAGCTCTCTGAAGAAGTACTATCAAATAGGAAAGTGAGGTGGCATTTCAAACAAATGCTACAAAAAGTGGAAATGTTCATTCTGTTGTGGTGAAGCAGGTACTTCCCAGCCAGACTGATTGAGTAGGTGTTAAAATCTGTATGATGTGTTTGAGTGCTTGAGTTCCTTCTAGTGAGTGAAGCATTCCTGGATTATGCTCACCTGAAATTCGCAATCTTATTCTTTCACAAATGTAGTTTTTGAATGTCTGTGTTGAGTGAAGATTTTACAGTAAATCATTTCCCTGTTGGGTCTTGTTGAAAATGCTAGTATTTGTCTCTGCATTACATCTAGCAAAAAATTTCTCAACAGAAAGTCAGTTTGATTTTTTTAAGAAGTGGTTCTTCAGTAGTTGCCTAAATTTAGTTATATTTTCATTTCAGTTATTATTTGGAAGTAGTTTGGGGAAAAGCAGGGGGAAAAAAGAAGTTTTTCTACTTGTTTTCATCATAAGAAAGAACTCCAGTAATTTTTTTGTTCTAGCAAGTCTCTTTTATGTCTATATTGCTTCAGAGCTGACAGACAAAAAGACCCAGCTCCAGTTGAAGCACCATAATCAGCTTCTCATGCATTATCAATTCCTAGATCACATTGGATCAGTTCTTTCAGATATGGTCTATTTCTGAATTAGTCAGAGTTGGAAGCTGTACAAGAAGACCATGAACACTGAATATAACCCATCATGTACATTTGTATCTTGCTGATTGTTTGAGGTGTCTGTTTTGTGATTATTCTTTTTTTTCATGTTCTTTTCTATACACATAATTCTCCTAAATTCTTGTCTGCAGTGTTACATTATAACAAGAGTTTTTCTAGTTGTCCTGGTTTAACCCCAGCGAGCAACTAAGCACCATGCAGCCACTCGCTCACTTCCCCCCCACCCAGCGGGATGGGGGAGAAAATCAGGAAAAGTAGTAAAACTTGTGGGTTGCGATAAGAACAGTTTAATAGAATAGAATAAGAAGAAACTAATAATGATAACACTACTAAAGTGACAGCAGTAATGATAAAAGGATTGGAATATACAAATGATGCACAGTGCAATTGCTCCCCACCTGCTGATTGACGCCCCGTTAATCCCCGACTGCTGATCCTTCCCTGCCCCCCACACTCCCCAGTTATAGTTATATACTAGATGTGACGTCCCATGGTATGGAATACCCTGTTGGCCAGTTTAGGTCAGCTGCCCTGGCTGTGTCCCATCCCAGCTTCTTGTGCCCCTCCAGCTTTCTCGCTGGCTGGGCATGAGAAGCTGAAAAATGCTTGACTTTAGACTAAACACTACTTAGCAACAACTGAGAACACCAGTGTGTTATCAACATTCTTCTCATACTGAACTCAAAACGTAGCACCATACCAGCTACTAGGAAGACAGTTAACTCTGTCCCAGCTGAAACCAGGACGCTAGTCACTCCCCTTTGTTGGAGAGAGTGTTTTTTCAGACTGGAGTTTGGTATGTCAGAAGTGAGTTGTCTGTGCTAATATTTCTTGTTGCAAGCCTGGCAGAAGTGGATGGCCCCAAATCTTGTACCTTTCAGTTTTAACATTTTTTGGTTGAGTTGTATGTAGTGTTTTAATTACTCTCTGTAGCTTTTTTTCTGGTTTTGTTTGGATATCTTACTTGTCTCTACCATGTCATTAGGCTTTGTCAGCTTTGCGTGCTGGTGCACTTGAAGTTCAGGAATCAATTTAGTGTTTTCAATTTTCTGCCTTCATAGGCAATGGGGTCTAATGGGACGGGGGAGAGGTCAAGTTTTTTCCACATCAGAATTAGTGTTGATAGTGATGCTAAGAGATCATCTTCAAGTCAGGATCAATTTCACTTACCCATTCAGAAGTAGAGTACTGATCAGCCTGTTTTCAAAGGTCTTCAACATGGAGATTTAACAGCCTACTCACGGAATTTCTTCTACTGCTTGCTTGATGATGATTTTTATTTTTTTTTTTTCTTCCCCTAGTGTTTAGCTGGTATCATCTTTGCTGATTGGAGTCATTACTATATTTTATGAACATGGCAAAGAGATTGCCTCAAAAAAGGAGGGGAAGACAGAGTTTTTTTGGGTACTCTCCTCCTCCAACCATTTATTTTCTTAAGCTGAATATCTCCGATCCTTCTAAACTTTCCTCAGGGGCATTGAAAGAGAACAGCCCCTTACTCTCTCCTCCCAAAAGACCTGCTCAACTCAGTCCACATGTTTCTTGGCGAGATACCCAAAATCAGGCACAGTAATCCTACAGATGTCTTTGAATGGAAGAGAAGAATTCCTTAGCAGCTCTGCAGTCTGTACATACCATGTGTGCGTATACACAGTGGGATGTTTGCACTTTTGAGCAGGAAATTGAATCAGGTTTATCTTCTGACTCACGAGAGCCTCTTTCACAGAACTGCTGGCTAGCTGATTTTTCTTCATCCCGTAATAGTGTATTTAATTATTTCTTGCTAGGCATAGTAACTTTTGCTTGTCCCTATTCAATTGCATTCTATTTTTTCATAAGCTGGCATGTAATTTTACAGCTGAAATCTCCAAGAATAGCATAAATGCTGTTGGAGTGAGGTTTTGGGGAAGCTTTCTTGAGGACATTTTTCAAGTGTTCTGAACTAGTATGTTTAGAGCTACCCTTTCTCTACAGGCCAGTGGTAAGATGAGGAGGACTATAAGTTGTCTACTGGGTAGTTTCCTGTGGTATGGCTTTGTTTTCTTAATTCCTTTAACTATTCAGGTATTGTTCAACTATGCTCTTGTGTTGTTATTTGCTATTGACAATTGTGTCACTCTTCCAGACTCCTGCCAGAGTGCAGGATATGTTCAGGATACTGAACATGTCAGCAGATTGGCTTTGACTGTAGTGGCCTGGTCTCTGACATGTTCTCTAAATTGTGCCAATGCTGCTTTCCTAGAACTGTTAATTGTTTTGGCAGAAGGAAGGTTCGGATTTATTTGAATGGATTTATGATTCTTATGTTCTGTTGTATATAACCCACCAGGTTCTCATGTCCAAGCAAATTACGGATTTTAAATACAATTCAGAATTAAATTAACAATGTTTTGAACGTGTTACCTGTTATTTTCAGGAAGTATATTGATGCTGGTTTCCAATTTATCCTCCTTTGTGATCACTAAGTCAGTGTCAGCTTTCATATTTTCTTGGTAGTGCAACAGAAGCATTTATTGCCTCTGTCAAAGTGATGCAAGCAGAGAAGTTTTCCGATAAACTATTACTTACAATGTTTGCTACCTGGCTGGCATTAGAAAGCACCAGATGAGTCACTGTTTCAACATAGTAGTGTGTACCATAAGCAAAAAAAAAAAAGGGGGGGGGGGGCAGCATTGACTTTCGCACAGATTTTTTTTTTTATGGCACTTTACTATAGTAACTATGGTGTCTTTGAAATTAATAATTAAGCGTGCATCATCAGAAGGTTGTCTTTGGATGTTCTAGGAGAACAAATGCCTCCTTTGTGATACGGAAGCAAAGCCACCTGCAGGGTTTTGGAAAGCATGCATAAGCACTACAGATTTTCTAGGCTAATAGTGTATAACTGAAGTTCACGATAAACTTCTTCCCAGAAGCTTTTTTAAAAACAAATATGAGGATGTGAGATATCTCAAGTTTAGCACGAAATTCTTGGAAAAGTGCTGGAGTTTTCAGGAATGCAGGGATTGTGACTCTCTTCCTCTTGTAATATAAATAAAATGGTAAGGACAATTTTTGCTGCTGTTGATTAGTGACAGAAACTTGGAAACTTGGTTTGAGAACCAAGGTTTTGTTTCTTTAAGACCAAACCCTACTCAACCATCTACAGAATAAGTGAGACCTTGGCATATCTTTCCTTTAGAAAAACCCACAGTTTTCTGAAGTTCTTAAGTATTTCTCCTGCTGTGAGCCATAAAACTGGCAGATGGTGTAAGTCAGTATGTTGAACTTCCATTGCGTGAGGGTGTACTTTATTTCCAGGACAGATTATCTGGTTTTGATCGCTGAGATCATTCTGATCATTGATCTTTGAGCAGTAAACAGAAGGGGAAACAAACTGATGTTTGGCTTATTACCAAATGAAGCTGTCAAGGTCTGTCTTTTAATGTGTCCCTAATTCTTTTTGAGGAAAATTGTTCATTTGTGAGCTGTTTAATTTCAAGGACATTCATTATAAGTGTTACTTGTAGAATTATTTTTTTTCCTCTCCACTCTTGGGATCTACTTGGGATATACTGTTCTGCACCAGGGTGGGGTAGGTTGGGGCTGAGAGAGGGGCAGTACAGGCTTCTTACTGGATCTCAGTGGGAAAGGTCCCACCAGCAAATGGCTTAATGAAGTAGCTGTTTCAATAAGATAGTATAAAAAGAGAAATATAGACAGTGAGAAAATCTCACGTCCCTTCAGATGCTGGGAGTCCTGCTTTCATGCAGCATCACCCAGACCCTGGGTGGATTTTCCCATGGCACACTGCACAGATCCTGTCCATGGAGAGGTTCTTCCTTTTTGGTCATTTGAGCTATTATTTTCCTCTTTTTATTCTGTCTTGCTGAAACAGCTTTTTTTATTAAGCCATTTGTTGTGCCTTTCTTATTGAGATCCAGAAAAACACCTGTACCAGCTCTCTCTGTGCCTCTCACACGCTTGCTCTCT
The DNA here is from genome assembly GCF_964188355.1 of Buteo buteo. Lineage (NCBI taxonomy): Eukaryota > Metazoa > Chordata > Aves > Accipitriformes > Accipitridae > Buteo > Buteo buteo. The sequence continues at coordinate 25,814,189 of NC_134182.1, forward strand.
GCCTCGCTGCGCCTCTCTATCACTCTGTTTCGCTCCCCTTACAGTTCAGAACATGTACCTGCTGATTATGCTTTTATCTTGGGTTTTTATTACGTATATTATCTCAGGTTGGTTTGTTTCAGATTACCTTGATAATTTGCATAACAGTGTTTGTCATAACATTAGTCAGATACTGAAGGACAGTCTGTAATCAATTTTCAGAAGAACTAAGGAAGGCCTACCCTAGGATTTTCCTCTCTATTTAAATCCTACTGTTTACTGTTTTTGTAAGCTCTGAAACTGTTAACAGCCTTTCCCCTCTCCCCAGCCTTATGTAAAATTGAGCATTCCCTCTCAGTGACTTCCCTCTAAATGATGCGAATGATGGGCAACTTCCTTGAATGATCTCAAGCTTCCATCAAAACGTGTCCGTTGAAAATTTTGGACTTGCTCTTTTGACTGTTGACCTAATCAGTGCTGTAATTCCTGGTTTGATGAAATACTGTGAAGAGCCCCTTAGTTAGGAGAGTTCGGTGAGGAAGTGATTCTTCAATTCTCAAATATTGAACTTTAAAAGGGAATTTATGCAGCCTGTACAAATGAGGTAGTGTAGGCCTTCAGCTGACATGATGGAATTTTTTCTGTTTAAAAACATAATTTGGATTATGGAAAGCATCATAATGATTATGAATTTGGGTTTCTATTAAGTTTTCCTTAGTTAATTACCTTTTAACCCCCCTCCCCCTAATATTTTTTATTTTCCTTTGATGCCATTCACAACTCTAGTCAGTTTTCTCGTAGTTCTGTTTTGCACTTACTCTGAGAAACTTTGTAGTAGTAAAGCAAAATGAGTATTCCTGTGTAATCTTACTGGTTTCAGGTCTTGCATAATTACTGTCATAATTGTGTAGCACTTTAATTGCAAGCCTGTCTTGTGAGTTGAGTTTAGCTGTATGCCTGTCTAAACTTTCTTCTTTTGTTGTCTGTGATGATTTTAGGTGGAGAACTTCATTTCCTTCAGATTGGAGGGACCTGCGATGACATAGATGAAGCTGATATACTTGTAGATGGATCCCTTTCCAAAAGTGTAGAACAGTCATCAGAAGGCACCAAGCCCTTATCTAACCCTTCTAGTCCAGGCATTACAGGTAAATTGCATGTGTTTAAATGTATCACAAGTAAAAATGCTTTTGTAATTTTTGGAAGTTGCATATTAAGATGATTTTAAGTTATTTAATAGCATACTACTTTATAATTTTTTGCTGCCCGAAGCTGGAGTTATGTAGTTGCTATATGTCTATCACTGGTTATGTACAAGCATAACACTTGAGCAGTTCCTGATTTAAAAAAAAAAATGCTTTTGTATAACTGTTTGTTTTTCTGATCTCTGCATTTTGTTTAAGTGTGGCAGACAGGGAAAAACAGGTAATTGTGCAGGCACTGAGCTTCCCTCCATAGTTTAAATAGGCTTGAGCACTTTATTTGGAATTAAAATCGTATGTTATGTAAAATTACCTTAAAGTTTCATGCAGAAGCTGTACAGCTCTACTTAATAAAACTGTACAAAACATGTATTCAACAGGTATTGTTGCACACAGTGAAATTGGTGCTTTTTATACTTCAAGCAGTGCAGCTGCTGTTGATAAATCAAGCTTTTGATGTGAACTCTTGGATTTATTTTTTTTTTTTAGCAGTTTGTCTGGATTGAGCTATGCTCAAATACTGCTGTCATTTACCTACTAGTTTCCTTCCTGGAAAGGTTGTCTGCCCTTGGACAGCAAGAAATAATTTTCTGATTGTCCAAATTCTATTTTTACCCTAAACATCATATTTAGGTCTTGTCTTTACTGTAGTTCTCATATACCAGTCCTGCCACCAGTCTGCTGCCTTTTGTAGTATCCTGGCCCACTTATGTAAAATAAGGAGTTGAGTGAGAGGGTTGTTCCTTTTGTAGTCAGGAAGAAGGGGAAAAATGTGAGGGGGCTCCTCCTGCGTGTAAGGGAGAACAGTGAGTATGCAGGTTATGGGAGCTCCTTTGTGGGCCTCTCAATCTTTTCTCAGCCATCATTAAAGATGCTTTAGTGTAGATAACTTGCTAATAAAACTTAACAACAAATCTAATTTTGCTGGTTAAGCCTGAGGAAGATTTGAGTCATGCCGAGGTTTTAAAAGTGCATATATATATATATACACACATATATATATATATATATACACACACACATATATATATAAATGTGTGTATAGTCTTGCTTTGGGTTTTAAAGTTTATGAGAGAGCTGTAAAACTATCATGACTTTCATTTTGTTTTAACCTGCAATTGTTGAAGATAGAGACACAAAGCATAATTATTTTAGTTGGGTTGGTGTTTGGAGGTTTTGGTCATGTCTGTTGTGACAGAGAGAGGGATATACTGGGAATAAATGACCTAGAATATAAAATACAAGAATAAATAATATAAAGCATGAAGATAAAGCAATGATACAATGGAAATCATTCATGTAACTATGGCTATTTCAGAGAAGTGATGTTAATTTTGTGTGTGCATGTGTGTGGTGGGGGGTGTCTTTGCCTGCAGCTGCGGAGGACAAAAAAAGCTGGGAGAGGACTGAGTGGCAGTACAGGGACCGCTTTGGGTTATGGCATCTTTGTTGTTGACAGGCTACTTGCTGTCTTTCTTCCCAAACCCCTGTTTGCTGTCAGCCTTATAACACTTTAAGTTGTGTTGTGCTGTGTGTGTGTGACCCCTGATTTTACTTCACAAGAAGCGATCAAGAGGGAAGGAAAAGATGCTGTTTGTCATAAGATTATCTGTAAGCAGCAGTACAGAGCAATAAAGAAAATACGAATATCCAGGACATAGATCTGCTTCAATAGATGCGTTCCCTGTACAGTAGCTTAGCAGCAGTGACTTCCAATCAAATGGTAACTTTGACTAACCTAATGAGTCAGATTGATCATTACTGTTTAAATTCTGACAGTACTTTAATGGGAAAATTTTTCTTGTTTTTTTTCTTGTTCTCCCCATGCAGCCTTCAGTATAGGCTTGAATATAGCTTATTGGAATAAGAAAGGGATTTACTTACGTATAGACTTCAAAGTAGCTGTATCTTTAGATTGTCCACAAGTGGCAGGTCGTCCTTTAAGTAGTCATATAATTCAGAGAGTGTAGTATTGCTTGATCTTGGTCTGTAATGGTTTCAAAGAGTTGTTGGATACACAGTAATGATCAGATAAATTGACTACTGTTCTGCTGTGGCATCAAACTGAGCCACTAAAAGCTGTGAGGGAAGCTTAATAGTCACAGGAAGCCAGTGCTGAAATGAGGGGGCTGGGGCGAAGAGTTGAAACCAAATGGTAGTTGCAGAGCTCTTAGTCTGAACTATCTGGGTTAAGGATACTGAAGTCAAGAATACTGGATTCTTAGCATATAATGTGTGAATGATTGCTAGGACTGTGTAAACATTTTCTAAGTAATGAAGCTGTTAGCATGTGTATGGATCATGATCAGATATTGCCCCCAACGTTTATAACATCAGCATTGCTTCTCTTTTAATCAAAGTACTAAACAGGAGAAAAAAACGTTTTCTTCTCCTTTTGTCTTAGCATGTTTTTCAGACAGAGACATAACTCAACAGAAAGCTTTCTGTTTGGGGAAATGAACTCCTAGGTGGATCTGACTGAGCATGAAATCTTGATCTATATATCTTGTTCACAGCTGATGGCAGGCAGTGGCAGGGTGTTTTTATGAAATCACTTTGGTGTTTCTGAAACTGCAGCTAAATGATGCTGTAGTCAGCATAGAAACCACAGCAACAAGCACAAGCTTTTGTCCATATATTGTTCATATGTGTTGTGGGTTTTGTTCGTGTGTTTATTTTTCTCTGTTGTTGGCATTCTGGAATGTATTTCTCAAATTTTATTTTCTAGCTTGCATTTACTACTTGGATACATTTTAAATTATATTGTTTTAGAAGGAAATATGTTAACTTTACTGAGTTGTAAATCCTACATTAGGTTAAAATTGTTATTTCCTTTTAAGGAGTGGAGGGGTTTTTGTGGTAAAGTGATCTAAAATAATTTTTTCAGAAGTAAATTGAAAAAGAATACTAGTTTTCCTGACCAGTTTAAAACCTTTTTTTCTATTAAGAGTTTGCTATTAGAACTTCAGCTTGTTGTAACTCACTATATCAGTATAACAAAAATCATGTAATTTTGCAAAAGAAGCCAAGTATACTTGACAGCACTGGAAAGCCAAGTCCTTCATTTTTCAATTTCAGGGGTTGATACCACATTACATCTGGTTACTCTGAATGCTCTGAATTTGTAATTGTTTTTGTTGAAGGGGGAGGGAGAATGAAGCAGAAAAAATCCAGTCTACTCAAAGAGAGTTGTTGCACAGTTTGAGCTATGATCTCACTTCTCTTTGCAGTGTCATCTAGCTAATGAGGTTCACATTTGTCAGTAAAAAAAATGAAGGTGTTTATTATTGAAATAAAATTTCTAAAGCATTTCTGATTTCTAATCTCTCCAGCATTTTCCTGCCTCCTAGGGTGAAAAGTAGAAAACTCTGGTGGTTGCAATTAGAGTGACTTTTTTGCCTGACTCTGGGTATCTCATCTTGAGCTTCTCCACTTGTCGGGAAGAATTGCATGTGCCTTTCTACTTTCAAGCTGAAGGATGAAATCTTGTTGTTATTCCGTTTTCAGCCAGGCTTGCTTTGCAAGATAGTCTCTAGGTTCAGACTTTGCTGGTTGGGGTAGTATTTGTGTTGGTGGGGTTTGGGGATTTTTTTTTTGTCTCCTGGGGTGGTGACAGTAGTTGTTGGGTAGCAAACTTTCTCCTTTTGAAAACCATCAATAAATAAATTACAAGTAAAAGATTTTCTCAAAAATGCATTTTTAAGAGAACATGCTTGAAATAGAAGAAAATTGACATTGTGCATATCTTATTTTCCCTCAGTTTTTCAAATTAATTTTTTTTTGTCTGAGGAAACCTGACTATTTTTAGAGTTCTTTTGTAATGTTTCTTTAGGTGTTTGTCTCCCTGGGATATTTTAATTTTCAGTACTACTTCAATTAATATCCTTGTTTCCTCAGAACAAGACTTCAGTATGAAGGCAAGACAAAATACTTGTCTAGGCCCAGTGTCTTTTAAGTGCATTACGTAAAGCATGTTTATTTTTCACTTACTCCTCTTTTAAGCTAAGTTGGGAGCCTTCCAAAACATCCTAGTAATCCACCATAAAACAAGTCTATATTGATAAGCAAGTGCCAAAGTAATGTTTTAAACAGTGATTAAAATGTTAAAATTGCATAGTAATTCCATATGTCTGTTTTCATGAAATATAAAACTTTCATGTTTTTTTTTAATCTGAGTCAACAGTGGTATTAAAAAAAAGTTTTTATCAGCTTTACATCATCAAAGTATAGCTGGCTAGTTACTTTTCCCCAGTGCTTCTGGTTGAATCCCAGACAGCATGCTCAGAGTGCTCAGTACTTAGAAAATTGATTCCAAATGAGCTGCCTTCAAAGGATTCTGTCTTCAAGGCTAGCGTGGGTTGTTTGCTTGTGTTTGTTTTTTATTTTTGTTTATGTTATTTTTTTGTTTGTTTGAGGGTTTTTTTGTTTGCTTTTTTTGGGGGGGGAGTGTTAGAAACTTCATATAACATGTAGTTAATTTTACCTATAGCAATTTGGATATATTTCAAACTGTTTATAGGGTGTTCTGGAAAAAATATCTGTGTAGTAATTAATGTATGTTCTGTAATTATTCAGGAGTTGATCTTTTGGTGGACCAGCCATTTTCCCTTGAAACACTGACATCCCTTGTGGAACTGACCCGTTTTGAGACCTTGACGCCACGGTTTTCAGCCACTGTCCCTCCCTGTTGGGTAGAAGTCCAGCAAGAGCAGCAGCAAAGGCGTCATCCTCAGCATTTGCACCAGCAGCACCATGGGGATGCAGCTCAGCATACTCGAACTTGGAAGCTACAGACAGACAGGTAGGTAGGGTAAAGGTGCAGAAAGAATCATGTGTGTGTTGCTTAACTAGTTCGTATAGCTGGTGTAATCACAAATTGCATGTAATTTAATTGTTTTTAAGTAGTGTGCCAGTTTAAGAACGTGTACTTTCAAAGATTATAATACCTATTTGGTAGTTTGCGTTATAGGTCTTTGTGAGACTGCCAGTGTTGGTTTAGTACACCTTGAAACAAATTGAAAAATCAAGTTTTGAATTTGTGTATTTTTGTTGGCCAAATGTTGCCATTTCATTATATAATTAGACAAGCATATTTACCAGAATTGCAGATATTCTTGATTGTTTCTATAAGTCTCATTCACCCTTCATATGCATACACACATTCATGGTACATTTTTAAATTGGAAAATGCAAGCTGTTGGTGCCAGTATGACTAATTAGTTGTCCTAAATGGAATCATATTATTTTAAAACGTGAAGATAGAACCTGGATTTATGTCTGTTCATGTCAAGTTAAATCTTTATATGTGAGACATTTACTTAAGCCAGTATAGAGCCCTAGCTGTGCTAAAATTTAGGCAATATTTTCATTGAAATGAAATGCACCGACATGGTATGTATAGTACTTATTAGTTTTGTTACATGTGGCATGAGAACTTGGAATTCCTCTGGGATCCTAAAGGCTAGAATAGCAGTGTTGCAATCTCCTTGAAGAGTGGCTTAAAACCCACCTACAGTAGCTTTGCATAGTTTTTTCTCAAAAATGCTTGGAGAAATAGAATACAGATATAAGTTGTTGTGTGTTTTATTAAGGGACATGTGTAATAACGCATTACAGGTTCTTTTGTGTCAGGCTGTCACACATCTGTCCTGCTGATGTATAAGATTCGGACAGCAATGTAGAATCTAAATGCCCATCCAGTGGAAACAATGAAATAGCTGAAGGATGCTAGGGGAACTAGAGATCATATGTGGGGAGAAAAAAGCTTGTCATATAAATAAGTGAAAGCTAGCATGTGATAATGAAGTATTCCAGGTAGGAAAACAGGTCTGGAAGGTAATAGTTGCAGGCATTTCTGGGGCTGACACCTAACGTGAGCAGAACTTGCTTTAATTAAATGTTCATAAGCTATGGATAAAAACTTGCAGTGTGTTACAGGCTTGAAAACCTTTATTTATCTTGTGGTTTTGCTTTGTGTAAGTAAAATATTCTGTATGTAACAAGTAGAAAGGAGGTGATTTCAAAATAACTTCCAGTTAAAACTATTTATTATCCAGTGTGTTCAGCAACAGTTGAAGAGTAAAAAGCTACCAATATGAAGATATAAGGAAGCAAACAGTGAAGGTAATAGCTGTTAATTGGAAGGTGATAGGTGGAACATTAGCTTATGAATATTGTTTCTGTCGTGGTTTAACCCCAGCCAGCAACTAAGCACCACGCAGCCGCTCACTCACTCCCCCCCACCCAGTGGGATGGGGGAGAAAATCAGGAAAAGAAGTAAAACTCCTGGGTTGAGATAAGAATGGTTTAATAGAACAGAAAAGAAGAAACTAATAATGATAATGATAACACTAATAAAATGACAGCAGTAGTAATAAAAGGATTGAAATGTACAAATGATGCGCAAGGCAATTGCTCACCACCCGCCGACCAACACCCAGCCAGTCCCCGAGCGGTGAAATCCCTGCCCCCCCCCCCCCCCCCTTCCCAGTTCCTAAACTAGATGGGACGTCACATCGTATGGAATACCCTGTTGGCCAGTTTGGGTCAGGTGCCCTGGCTGGGCATGAGAAGCTGAAAAATCCTTGACTATAGTCTAAACACTACTGAGCAACAACTAAAAACATCAGTGTTATCAGCATTCTTCACATACTGAACTCAAAACATAGCACTGTACCAGCTACTAGGAAGACAGTTAACTCTATCCCAGCTGAAACCAGGACAGTTTCATTAGAGGAAAAGAATTATGCCTGCTGCAAAGTAAAACAGGAATTTAAAGAGGTAAAGTTAAAAGTTTTGGTTTAGTGCTAGAAATCTTTGACAGCTGCTAAATGATTCATGATGAAAATGATTATATTACAGGCCCTTTGTTCATAGGGAACAATATACAATCTTAAGATTGAGAGCAACATTAGCTCTTAATTGAAAGTTATCTGGGAAGAAACTTTGATTTCCGGATTATTTTGTTGGTCCCTAATATGAGGTTCCTTTTATCTCCTTTCTGAGTGTCTCATACTGATTCCTATAAAGAGGTGGGATTACAGGTTTAGATGGATGAGTAATGCAATTTGGTAAGGTAATTCTTTTGTTTCTCAAATAGATAGAAGGAGATAATCCTGTAAATGTATTTTAGGGAATGGCATTATATTACATTCCTGCTCTTTCAGTTCTACTTTGTTATTTTAAAAAAGGCTGTGTAACAAAGAAAACAGAAAAAGCAGACTCTAGTTTACCTGATGAATTATCTACATATCAGTATTTCCCCTTCAGTGGTAATTTAACTGAAATGTTAAATTGGGTTAATCCTTTTAAAAAAAGTATATGAATTCCTGATGTGCTTTGATAAAGCAGTGACATTTGAATTTCCTGGTTTTTTCTCAAATTTATATAGGAAATATTTTAGGTATTGGTCTTATGCAGACATATTTGAAAATATGTTAAATAAGGAAGAGCTACATACTGATGTGCTTTCCAGTGTTTAAACTCTGGAAATAGGTCTGCAGCTCAAAGTTCAGTTGTAGTGGAAGATCAAACATTGATGAGATGTTCTAGAAAAGGAGTGAAGTAGTATGTTGGAAAAATATTTCGTAGTTGTGAGAATGACAATATATTTGCATTTAGAACAGTCTTGATTGTGTATTCTTCTTTAAAAAGATGCTATAGATTTAGAAGGGTTTCAAAGGTGAGAAAAGTTCCTAAAGGAACTTGCATTAGATTATCAGAGAGGAGTGATATTTAGGATGTGTATGCCAAAATACTGAGAAAATAATAAGGAAGTAAATTAATTTTTTTGCTTCTTTAAAACTTTATACATGAGTAAAGAGGATGCATTTAAACAGATCTATGAGAAATTAAAAAAATTTAAAGTGGAGTTTTTCAGTCATCACAGAATTAGATTGTGAAGTTCATTGCCACAGGTATAAGATGATCTCTTCACTGTTGGATTAATGTGAGACCTTCATGGAGGGTCATTATTCCATACATGCCTATGGAGAGATACTTAAAACTTTCTTTGGGGCATCGCTGAATTCTGTCAAAAATAGATTTCTCGGGTAGACAAGTAGCAGACTGCCGTACTGAATTATGACTGTGTCATATGCAACATATGGACTACAAAAGACTACTGCAGACTGGTTTATTATTAATTTCTGGTTTTGTACCAGATCTTTAACTAAAACTGGGTGAGCAGAATATTACTTAGTCTTTCAGAAGGTTTGCTCCTTTGAATGTCTCATTCGGTCCATGCATTGCATGACACCTGTAGGAATACTCAGACATAAAAACCCACCTCCAAACCTCTCCCTGTTTTGCACTGGCCTACATATTCTCCAACCCAGAGGAAAGGAATGAGTAATTTGAAGTTTTTAGTGTTACATTTGCTAACAGAGGGGTTTTTCCCCTGGAGTTGTAGGATAAATTTTCATTATATTTTATTTACAAGAGATATTTGTACAGTTAGCTGAAATTTTTTTCACTGTGCCTTCTTAAATCATAACCACAAGCTCTCTTCTGTCCATCTTTCGCTTCTGACCACCTTTCCTCCCAAAATCACAGCTTTTCTATGTTGCTTGTTCTTGAAAGCTGGTGTGCCATTTCATGTGTACCTGGAATCTGTTATAATTGTATTATACTTGCCTGAGAGAGATATGGCCGTCACAGATATTACTGTAAAAAATGCAAATAATTAAATATATTTGTACCAATCCTTAATCTATTTTAAAAATAGTTTTCTGCACAGTAGTTGATGTGTAGCATATTTGATTTAAAATACCTTTTTGTAATTTAGATGTTAGAAAAACATCTAACCAATTTTTATAGCAGCATACTCAGTTTCTTAATGTTCTCAGTTATACAATTAAATAATCACAGGCTATCAAAGTTACTACATTTTAAAAAATAATTTACTGATAAATTGAGAAGATCTGGAAGTGCAGTTATTTTAAAAAGGTATACAAATGTGACAATTGACCCACGATTAGTTTTATTAGAATTGCTTTTTGGTTTGAACTATTTTTTGCAAACCTTAGTGTATCAAATTATGGAACTGGTCATTGAGAGATACTTATTACGTCAAGTTTACGCTTTTCAGTGTGAACCAAAGTTGGCTTCAAAAGGAAAATATGACTCATTAAAAGAAAGCTGCACCCATTTTGCACAGCGCAGGCTTCTGAGTGTGCATCTGGTAAGCAGCACTTCTCATACTGTATAAATTATCAAATATATTTAAAAAAATAATTTGAGACTAGTACTTTGAGTCTCCTGCATGTGGCTGTTGTACCACTGGGAAGTGACAGTGTTTAACCCTTACCAATGGAGAAAGGCAACTTAAGAGACTGCAAGGTAGTTACTATCATGCTTTCATATACTTCACTGATCCTTTTTTAGTGATTTCCCCCCCCTTTCCTTTTTTCCTAGAAATGAGTAACTGGTATTTGTAGTATTATTGAAACAGTACTGTAATGAAGGTAATAGGGAATCTTTCCACAACTACTATTATCTGAACATCGATTTTCCCTCTCATACCATTTGGCTTTTAATGTGTTTTTCACAAAATGAATGTTGTTAACTGCAACTTGAAAGACTTTTACTTCAGAAATTCATGTAGATGTCAACTAATGCAAAATAAGGTTTTCTTCTTGTTAAAGAAAGTGTGTGTAGATGGAGAATGCACTGGATAATGCTGCCTGCTTGATCTGAGTTTTCTCTGAACACTGAATCGTTGTTGTCTTTTTTTTCCTGACAGCAACAGCTGGGATGAGCATGTCTTTGAACTGGTTCTACCAAAAGCCTGTATGGTTGGACATGTGGACTTCAAATTTGTTTTGAATTCAAACATCACAAATATTCCCCAGATTCAAGTGACTTTACTGAAAAATAAAGCTCCAGGCTTAGGGAAAGTAAATGGTAAGAAAGAACTTAAGGTATCTTTCAGAATATTATTTCTTTTCTCAAACTCATTATTCTCTGTGATATATATTAGAAGAAGTGCTTGAAAATGTGTAAATATTTAGGTTTTACTTTTTTCTATTTTACTCTATTTCTCAGCATCGTGGTCTGTTTTCAATTACCATGTTTGAATGTAAATTGGGGAAACAAACTGGGTAAACAGTTTCAAAATCCTGAATTTTATACAAATAAAAGTGCATAGTTCAAAAAGGTTGAACTGAATTATTATTCTGTACTGCTTGAATCCTACAGTCATTAAAAAAAAATATGCTGTCAATTGTAAGTCATCCTAGAGATTGACTGGTGAAACAAATGGGGCTCTTTAAGTTTGTGATATATTTTAAAAAAATTATAATAAATTATTCCAAGTCACAGAAGGAAATTATTTGCCAGTGCCTCTGGGATGCATAAGAGAAAATAGCAAGGCTTTTTTTCATGGCAGTAGATAAAACCTGGCTTCCTTGGGAATTCTCTCATCATCTACCTCATTAACTAAACTATGTGAAAGCTGCAGTATGATTTCATCTTTTGTTCCTTGCAGCTTTGACAGGGTAGACCAAAGTTATGAATGCTTTTGCCTTGGGAAGACTCCTAGCTGGACTCTGCATCTTACTAGCTCTCGGGGAACCTGTGAGGGGGTAGCATAAATTGAAAAGTCACTTCTTTGATGTGGAATAGTTTGTGCCTCCATTGGGATTTTCCTGTGGTGACAGTGTTCATTGCATGTCCTGCTGCCCTGTCTGCTAGGGATGGAAGGTATTGCATGTGGCACTTCCTTTTATTGAGGTATTAATTGGTTATCTTTATCTGGCAACCTCTTTTTGAAAAGCTTCTAGGAACTCGGTATTTCAGAGAAATCTTGCTGTCGGATATTATTAAATTGGCTGCTGGATATAAAATGTGTTGGGGAGAATAGCAAGCATGATTATAAAAGCAAGCTTTTTTTTTTGTCTTTTTCTGTTTTTTTTTAAATGTTAAGTAAGAACACCCCAGTTAAATAAGGGTAATAGAGCTGTAAATTTTAAAAAGGAATGCAGGCATCCAAAGATCATTGACATGCTTTCATGCAACTTCTCACTCTGTAGCATCCCCCAGTGTTTAACAAGAAAAAAGTGTGCTGGAGATGCTCTTTAAAGAAATCCTATAAACTGGTAGTTATCCAAGAATAAAATATTCTAGCATACTAATATTCTTGGAGAAAAGCGTATTCTTTTAGGACACAAGATGGTTTAAGAGTTTTAACAGAAGTGCTAGTTGTGACTGCAGGACAGCAGTCAACAGGTGTTCTTGCAGGTTCTTCCTTTGTTTAATGCTTGAAGTAAAACCTTAATTTTAACATGTAGCAGAATTTTGTTTTATCAAAGCAAAAAATAAGACCGATAGTGCGTGTTGCTTTTCTGAATGGAACCTGCTTTGTTTTCAGCATGAATTTTAGAATTCAGTCCATTTGCAGATCTGGATATCAGAGTTAATCTGAAAATCTTTACCTGTGAAACAAAACAGTAGAAGAAAAGCTAAACTTCTTTTCCTTAATGTTTCTGTTTTAAATATTTCTGAGCAAACAGTTCCATGAGTTGGTAATTCTTTGAAGACATTTGATTTGGCTGTGAAGTAGATTGCCAGAGCTTTCTGTGGATGATTCACAGTACACCATACTGCTCATAAAACATTACAGAGCTCTTCCAGAAAGTGACATTTTATTTCCTTAAATGCAATATAGTGGAATTTGCTTTTTTCTGTTATGGATAGGGTGCAGAAAGCATGGAGTGAGGGGCCAGGGTATACATAGGCAGTTTAGAAAGGGCTGGGGGTTGTGAGAGCACCTGTGAGGCAACCTTGTCAAGGTCTTTGTTTCTTTTTGATTCAGTAGGGTTGGGGAGCCTCAACTAGCCAACATGCTCTCAAGTGTTATTGCATTGTGGTTGTTTCCTACCCTTTTTCAGTTTCTTTGGTTTTGCAAAAGGACCTTAGTGACATTTGCCTTTTTTGTATGCACTCTTGAATGAAGTAATAGGGTACTAGTGATTTCATTATAAGGGAAGACAAACCTAGATAATTTATATCTGTGCTGGATATTAACCAAAATGTTCCAATCCCAGGGAGAAGTAATATTCAGAATTGTTTGGTGGCTCTTGAAAATGTATAAAATCTTCAGACTGAAATACAGTTATAACTCCCTGCCCCCCTCCCCGCTTCCCTTCTCCCCTTCCGTAAGGGGGAGAAAGGAACTGAAACTTTAAGATAATAAGACCTGAGGAAGATGTGTAGGGGAGAATTTATTCAGTCATTTTTTTGTATGACAGGAACCCTGGAATCAGTTAAATATATAGTGTGTAATAACAGGGAGCCCAGAGGCAAAATTCTTCTGGTTTGGAACTAAGATTTTTTGATCTGGCGGTTAATTCACTGTATATGCCTCTTGTTAATTTGTTTGCATTTCCTTTCCATCTACCATTCATGACAACCATTTAATTGAAAAAAGAGCTGTACTTAGGTATTATCAAAATAATGTCTGATGTTCACCAGGAGCAATCCAGTTATTTTCAGTTTAAATAATCAAACTTTCAATACCAGAATCTAATTACTTAGGAGTAATCTGCAGTTGATTATTAGGAAAAAATAATTTGGGTAGTGTTAAAGCAAAGCAGGCTGTTTACAGGTCATTCAAAGAAATTTTTTTTAACTATTTGCTGCAACTTCAATTGCAATCCTAATATCAAAAACATGCCTCTGTATATTTGTGGTTCTTATATTAAAAATAGTGGTTTGGGCAGAAAGCTGATGAATTTGCTGTGAAAACTACTGCTTCTTTTTTCTGTGAGCCTTAAGCAATGTTTATGAAATCTTGCCAATATTTTTATTTCTAGAAGCAGCAGTAGATAGACAGATCACATTTCCTTTATCTCCAGCTCATAATATTGAAGTGGAGAGAAATGGAAAACCAGGACTGGTTGAATTCAATGAAGAAATGCAGTATATGGATGTAGAGGAACCACAATGTAAGTTTTATTTATCTTGTTTAAAATTTGAGCTTGCTTTTTGCTTTTTTTAATAATACACAGGCATTTCTGTGCAAAAATTTCTCAGCCATTTAAAACAGACTAATTTCTCAGCCCTTTTCAATGTTGCTGCTCTCACTGGTGTGTTTACTGTATGAGTTGAAAGTTTAACACAAGCACATCAAAAAAAAAAACCCAAAACCTACTGGAGAGATTTGGTGCTTAAAAGCAGATTAGTATTTATTTCAATTTAGGAATAGAGTAGATTGTGTGGCACCTTTCTAACTTAAACTCTAAGCCTGTTTCAGCAGTATTTTGCTTGGTTTCCTTATATAGTTTTAATAGAATTTTTCCTTGCATACCTGGCTTTTGTAGAGATTGCTGCTGTAAACCAAGAAAAATAATAAACAGCTAGTAAAGAATTCATAACTAGTCATGTTGACTTTCAGCCACATCAGACTTGCTGTGCCTGTTTTTATAACCTTTTTTATTAAGCACTACTCTTTCACAAAATCTGTTAGAGAGACTCTGAAAGGCAATCAGATTTGATCTGAGTGAGGAGAGCTACGGACTAAAAATTGGTAGTTGGAGTGAATCAGATCCAGATCTATGATTCTTTTTCGTGGTCCTTTCAACAGTCTTATTTTACACCTTTTCTTTCATGTGATAAGGCTTATCTAGAGCATGACTCTAAAGGTCCTTTCCAACCCAACCCATTCTATGACTCCAAGAAAGGTGTTGGAAAGGATGAGGGGCGGGATCAAAGGCATAATAAAAGAAAAAGGCTGGAAGGAGGTGTTTCATGCTGAGAAAGAAGCAGCAGATGAGCAAATGATAATTTCAATAATTTCAATATACCACAGGAGAAACAAATTAGTCTTTTTTTCTTTTTTTTTAAACAGTTCTGTCCTGCTTCAGAAAAGACCCAGTGAGAGTTGTGGATCAAAATGTATTGGTTCATCATTTTATCAGTTGTGTATTTTGTGGCTCTGATGAGAGCCAGTCAACCTACATATTATCCATCTAATATAACTGAAAATGCTTTGAAAACTGTTATTTATATTTATTGATTTCACTGGAAAATGGCTAGAACTCAACCTCAAGTAATTGTTAATTTTTTGATATAGAGTTTATATGTATTTAGTGATCAGAGTTTGACATGGTGTATTTTTAACCTATGCAAATGATCAGAATTAGTGACTTAATTATGAGTAATTCAGGTCCATATTACTCACTTTTTTTAAGGTCTTAGATTGTGTCCGTTTCTGGAGGAACACAAGGAAGATATACTTTGTGGTCCAGTATGGCTGGCTACTGGACTTGATCTATCAGGACATGCTGGAATGTTGACACTAACAAGTCCAAAGCTTGTTAAAGGTAAACCAGTTTATTATGCTATTCACATGAAGTATGTGTGACTGAAGTGCATCTCATACTTCTGTAGTCAGACTTTGGTTTGTATTTATTTTCACATTCACAAATTTTGCTGTATAACGATAGTGTGTTACCTTTTCAAACTGATGCTAAAGTACTGTAATTAATGTAGTTGAGCTCTGCTTGTACACTATGTCTGTGAAGTTGAAATCCGTTTATAACTTGCCCTAGTAAACTATGCAAATTCCTCCCCCCCCCCCTTTTTTTTTTCCCCCTACTTTTAGGCATGGCTGGTGGCAAGTACCGCTCATTTTTAATTCATGTTAAAGCAGTGAATGACAGAGGAACAGAAGAAATCTGCAATGGTGGCATTAGACCAGTTGTTAGAATACCATCTCTAAAACCTCAGACTAACAAGGGCCATTCCCTTGCTTCGTTGTTGGCAAAAGTTGCAGCAGGCAAGGTAATGAAGAGCCAAGAAAGACATCTGTGTTAGAGTTGTAGAATTGGTATGATTTATGTAATCTGAAAACGAAACAGGTGTTAGGACAATTAAGATCCATTAAAAATTACTTTTAACAGTTGACACTGTGTTATAACACCTTCAAGAATCAGTGTTCAACATCTCTAAGTTGTTTCTTCTGTGCAAGTTTAGTTGAAAAGGTCTGTTCTGCCACTTTCCCATTCTGAGCACTTGTTTTCAAAACTTCTGTTTCCGTGAATGTTTTTAGTAGCTGGTAAGCCTCATCCTCTTACAAAGATTTTTGTGTGTGTGTCTGTGTGTATTTTAATCTCGATTGTTGTAGTTGTAAGATTGGATGATATGATGTACATCTTGTGGACATTATTAGAACGGTTAGAACATGATAAATTATAGAACATTGTTAAATTTTATGTTCTGTATTAAAGAAATCAATGAATAAAAGTAGTCTGGTTTTAGTATAATGCTCAGAGTGAGAGATTTTACTGAACTGTGTGCATTTCACTGAACAAGCTTTACAAAATGGAGCAGTTAAAACCAATCTGATTCATGAATTATTTTTTTCCCCTAAAAGAATCAGGAAAAGCCATCTAGCAAAATTGAAGCCACTAATTCTTCAAGAAAATCAGATAATCTGAGAGGCTGTGACTTACTTCAAGAAGTCTCTGTAACGATTCGAAGATTTAAAAAAACTTCCATTTCAAAGGAAAGGTTAGTAGGTGTTTTTTAATTCTAAAAAATGCTAGCTTTAGTTACACTTCTCATAAAATACTTAGTTCTCAGAATAGCTCAGGTCAAACCACTGTTTCAAGTTGTCAGTTTATAAACATATTTTATATGGAAAATCCTGTAAATTGTGAGTTTGAGGGCACTATGCTGTGCAAGTTGTAGAATAACACCATGCATGGAATTGTATGTTGAGTGATTATTTGCCTGACTTGAAAAGGCAAATGTAAATTTTTGAAGGAAGCATCACCAACTGCCACCCCACAATGGTGGCACTGGCTGTAATAGGCTTAAAGAGGTCAAAGAGGCTGCAAAGAGGCATGGCAAATGGTTGTCAATGAGTGTTGTAGATGATGAAAGTTCATTTAAGTTTAGAAGTTACTGGACAAGTTAATAGGAAAAAAAATAACTCCCTGAAGGTTACTGAATGTACAGTAATGTTGGAATTTCTGTGAGCAGAAAGTAGAAGTATTGAGTATGTGTGCACAGTAAGTATCATACATGCTTGTGTGCTAGTTTTACCCTCATCTGGGCATCTTTTTTTTTGCTGCTCTGAAGACAGGATACAAAGCTGGAGGGACAGTTTAATGGGAGAATGGCTATATTGGATAATTTTTTTTTTATTTATTTTTTATTTCCTTCTCCCTTTCCCTAGAGTTCAACGGTGTGCCATGTTACAGTTTTCAGAGTTCCATGAGAAGCTGCTTACCACTCTTTGCAAGAAGACAGATGATGGTCTGACTACAGAACATGCTCAGAGTCTTGTACTAGACACACTTTGTTGGCTGGCTGGAGTGTATTCAAATGGACCTGGCAGGTAAGAGAGAAGTTGTGTTTAAATTAGCATGGCTATTTCTCAGTATCAGCTCTGTTAAAAATAATAAAGTTTTACATGATTCTCTAAAGTATGCCATCTGTTTTTACAGCACAAAGGAAGGAAATGACAGCTTGCTTTCTAAAACACGTAAATGTGTCTCTGATATAATACGTGTTTGCTTCTTTGAAGCTGGGCGGAGCATAGCTCACAAATGTGCCCGATTTCTTGCACTATGCATCAGGTGAGTGCTAATTATTTATATATATTTATTTTTATATATTTATATTTTGTACATATTTGGGGGTTTTGCATGCAGTCTGAATTGTATATACATGTTTGTTACTGTTTTAACATTGAATTTATAAAGCAAAAGGATCTGGAAGATCTGTTGAGTTAAAATGTGTTAGGGTATGAATGGAAAGAACTAAGTCTTTCAACTTCATCTTCTGGAGGAGATTTCATGTTTTGTTATTACTTCATTAAATGTTTAAGTGTCTATGTTTCTTTGTAGCAATGGCAGGTGTGACCCCAGTCAGCAGGGGTTTGGATCAGTTCTTCTAAAAGCTTTGCTTGACAATATGCCTCTTTTGCCTGCTGCTGCAACAGGTGGTATGTATAAGATGTTTGTTGTCATAAAAATACACAATACACTTGTTGTTTGGCATGTTTTATTGGACTCTCTTGTGAAATAAGAATTAGGTAATTGTATAAACTGCTTATTGGAGTGATCTGGTCAGGTGGTATCCAAGTATGAAGTATACATTGGTGGATGATGGAATTTTAAGCAAATAACATTGCTTAAAACAGAGTGCTAAGGCACTGACATTTCTGGGAGAGCCTAAGTAAATTTTGCAAGAATTCTCAAAGGTGTTTAGCAACAACAGATTCTGTTGATGTGGGAGTCAGGATTGTCTGTTATTTCTGAAAATTAGGAGATTTATTCCAGGGAGCCTGACTATCCAAATGACGTCCAACTAGCAATCCACTTCGGTTACTTCTGCACCAAAAGGAAATTTTTAACGAGATTAAATTCCTTCCTCATCTACTCTAGCACTCGTATTTGGGGTGGCAAGACCTGCTTTGTGTTTTTCACAGTATGATGTTGAATTGCATCTAGCTTGGCAGCACAAAGGGGTCTTGCAGGAAGATTAGTTTGGAGTCCGAAATGCTTGTTGTGCTATCACCCAGGTAGAAACATTTAACACGCTGCTATTGAGGGTATGGAATGCAGAGGAGGAGGAGGAAGCTGAGGTTTGTATTTCTGTACAAAACCACTGCACTGTGATCCCAGAACTCTCTGTAAGTAAATAGTGCCTCCAGCAAATACAGAATAAGGAGACAGCAGCCAAAACCAGAGGGTGAGAGGAGAGGAAGAGTTGAATCTAGAGTAAGGCTTGGCTCTGAAGGGATTGGAACCCCTAGCCTAGCACCTTAGTGTACCAAGAGCATTTTGATTATTGTGCTTAGTAGAAGCAGTGGGCAGAAACGATGTAAGACATAAGTGTGAAGCTGTGTCTTGGGAACCTTTTTTTTCTTCAATTATGAATTAGTTGATAAGAGAATTTGAAGTACTCGTGGAAACTAATGATTACAGAATGATTCTTAATTGAAGTCTCTCAAGAAAAGGGGAGGGGGAGAATACTTCCTAATCTGTATTCAGTAACCATTAGATACTTCATTTATCACTTCCATTGATTATGCTTCAAAGTATGTTTTCCGAGTGGAAAATTCACATCATATTTCACCTGAAATGAATTTTTTTTAATGCAGGATCTGTGTATTGGTATTTTGTATTGCTGAATTATGTAAAGGATGAAGATTTGGCAGGATGTAGTACAGCTTGTGCATCACTGCTAACTGCTGTGTCCCGACAGTTGCAGGATCGCCTAACACCTATGGAAGCATTACTTCAAACAAGGTACTAAGAAATGTGGTGGTTGTAAACCTAATAAAAACAAACATACAAACTGTCTAATGCCATCCTCTGGTGTTCTGAAAAAGGTTGGCTGCTTAAAAACAGATGTATTTTGCCATATTATGAGCAAGGGTCAATTTGATACAGCTCTGGAAAATAGTTTTGACTTGTGCAAAGTAAAAGGTGAATTTAATTGCTATCTTGCAATTTACGGTGCACTTAAAATCAGCAAATGTGTATGTAATGTTTGAAGTCTGTGCAATTAAGTTAGTATTTATGACTTTTAGTGTAAGGATTAACAAAGCATGTCTTATTTTGAGTATGGGTGGGAATCAAATACACTGAATAATTTCAGTTCTGCATAATGCTACACAAAATTGTAGTCTCTCTGTAAGCTAACCACACATTTAATGTATTGCAACTAAAGGCCAGATTCTAGGTGTAGAGACCTGGAGTAATTTACTGGGAATGCAGGTTCTTATTATAAATTATATGTCAATGTCATTTCAGACTGTGATGTTGCATCTTTTACATATTGAACTGATTGGCCATTAACTTTGGATTTACGTGATACCTAAAGGAAATAAATCTCTAGTGGTTCAGTTTTACAGCATGTGTGAAATAGAATTTTCTTTCCTTTCTGGTTGCCCACTTCTGAGTTTGGCACATGTGACATTTCAGATCACTTAGTGGAGAACACAGCTGTCTGCGTCTCAAGGGAGGCTTTCTGAAGCAAGCCCCTGTTCTTGGGATCCTTCAAGCTTAGGTTTTCTGAATGTTTCTAGATGGTGTTTTACTGATTTTATTCTTGGAACTAAATTTGCTTTCTCTTTTAACTCAGTGTCCGCATAGTTAGGATGAGAATAGCAGCAGACACATCTGTCTAATCCCGTATTTGATTACTATAGCTCTCTCGCTAGCAAGGACTGACTATTTCTTGACTTAGTTTACTGATTTAGGCAGAATTTACTGGCCTTCCCTTTATAAGTCTACAGATCAAGAGAATACTGTAATTTCTCTCTTTGGTTTTTTATGTAGAAGGTAAGTATTAATATCTATTTAAAAAAAAAAATTAGTAGGCAGCCATTGCTTTACTCTTTTTCCCTACTTTCTCCGTGAGTTGTTTTTTAATCTATTTGTGTGCATTTGTGTTGCAGAGTTTCTAGTATTGTTTTTTTTCTTTTTTGACATTGTTCCCAGGTATAATAGCCTAACATTTGGTAATCAAATAAAAACAGATATCTACTTAAAGGATCTGCACATTCATGTTGTCTTAAGGTAGAGTTGTACTCATTTTACTATCATGTGCCAAAATAAAGCAAGTAAAACTTGCAAGAGTAAGGCCAGATGGGTGTGTTACATGACTTGCAGTTCAGAGAACAACAAAAACGGGATTTCAGACAGTATTTTAGGCTGTCCTACAACAAAGCAGGTTGGTTTGTCCCTAGCAAATCTGACTAATTTCTCTAGCCTGTTCTTAAAAGCACCTGATTAAAGTAGTTGGGAATTTAATTATTCTAAATATTGTAAGCTATTACATGGCTTAATTATTCTTACCATTAACACTTGAATTGTCTCCTTCTGCCTGTGTCTAATCTGAAAACTCCCTTGCTGCAACTGAAGCCTTTTAATGTTTGTGTCCTCTCCACCTTGGTGATAAAGAGCAGATTATTTCATTCCTAAAAAATCTTGGATGTCTAGAGGATGTGTGTATCTTGATCACATTCTCTAGATCTGTAGTCGTTCTTAAAGCATTTCCTTGAGCTGTTTTCTTTGATCCTCATCTGCCTTGAACTGTGGTACACAATATTGTAAACATTATTCCAGTTGAGATCTCTGAGTGAAGCAGAAGAGTTATTTCTCATAGTTTATATTCATTACTGTGTAGATGAATAGGGTGATGTTTTTTTTATGTGGCGTCGTTGATTCATTCTTTGTTTTTTCTTGATCTAACTTCTATATCCTTTTCTGAAAAGTGTTGCCAATACAGCTGAAAACTGTGACCCTGATCATTCCTGCTGAAGGATCAGTAAAAGGCACTATGCTTAGTGAAATAACTCTGGGTTGGACAGAATATATTTAACTCTCTACAATACATTCAAATTCTGATCCCATTCTACAAAGCTCTTGCAACCCTTTTTTAGGTTTTATCACCTGCTTACTTAATAAATCGAACTCCTCACTTAAATCATGCAAGTAATCAGTGTTAGTGTTGAGCTGACCTAATTTAGTGAGTTTGTAAATCTGAGGTCTAAAACAGGCTGTGAAGGTACCTTACTGAATTTTGTCGGAGCATTTTTGTGTGTTTTAGTAGCCACTTTACAGTAGCACATTGTCTTGCTTTGCTTATGAAGAAAGGTCATGCAGCAAACATGTCAGTCCTGCTAAATGTGCAGTATTGCACTGTTTCTGTGTAGTACATACTTGTAGAGAGCAACCTCGATTCAACCAATATGTATTTTCCTTAGTATAAAGTTGTCATCTTAAATTTGCTACCTTGTACATGCTTGTAAGTAACTTCATTGGGGAATGTATAGGGTTTTGGGGGGTTTTTTTGAAGATCAGTAGCAATTATTGCCCTTTTGTATAACGTCATTTTCTGACTAGTTACAGTCTTAGTATTGTGTGGCAAAAAGCATTGAGCCCAGCCAACATGGAGGCATTTTAACATTCAGAGAAGTCTAGAACCTGTTCTGCCTTGTTGCTGGTGTTGTAGTATTTGTGTAGACATTTATCCTTTTGTGACTACTTGATCAAAAAAGATATTTAAACACTCTAGTCTTCTCAGCATTACCTGTTGGGGGCTTTCCTTGCCTGCTAAAGAACAGAGAAGCTGCTCAGAGGGAGAAGGAAAAGGGGGTGGAAGAACTTCCTGTTGCTGCTGGTGTATTTGTTCATGGAAATACTTAATATTTGTCCTGGCTTTTGCCAGTCAAAGTGTGAAGTTTCTCACTTTTCTACCTGCACAGATGCATTTTTTCTTTCCACTCCTGCTTAATAATTTGGCCTGATTTCCTTTTTTTTTCTTTTTTTTTTTTTTCCCTCTTGTCAGTTGCTGGTAATAGGTATTGGCACACAAAAAACCCAACACTGATTTTGTAATTACTTTGGATTTTCCTTTTTCTTGGCTTATAAAACCTTAATTGTTTTGAGACCACCTTGTCACCTGAGTGATTGTATTATTTCTTCCCCTTGTGGTACTGCCAGAGTAGGATTAATGAGATTTTCTTCATTTCTTCATTTCTTGAGATATTTAAAGTACTCATAAGTGTTGATTCGTAATCCCTAGCAGCATCTCCTCTTTTCTTCTTACTTCAGCTGGAAGAACAAGCTGAGGTGGAATTTGTTTTGCTGTTTTGGAAAACAGTACCGTGTTTTTATTGACTTCAGATAAATGTCTGATTTACCATGTGCAGGCATGCATGTTGCTGTGGCTAATTGTCTAAGGTTTGTAGTTCTAGTTTCCATGTCCGAATGTGATTATGTGTTATGTTTGCAGGACAGTATTACATCTTCAAAACTAGTAACAAAGAGTTACTTATTTTGCACCATAAGCTGTTTGAAAAGGTCACCTAATAAATTACTTTAATGAAATATAAGTAAATGGTAATTTCTAAGATATGTCAATTGAATGAAAATAATAGTTTGGAATATAATAAATCCTGATGATGAAATACTTGGCTTTTTTCTGTAAATAATTTTATATAGATTCTTATTGTTTGAATAGTGCTGTTTGTCTTATTCCATTTGTAGATATGGATTATATAGTTCGCCTTTTGATCCAGTTCTGTTTGATTTGGAAATAAGTGGCTCTTCTTGTAAAAATGTATACAACAGCAGCATTGGAGTACAGTCAGATGAAATTGATTTGTCTGATGTTCTGTCAGGTATGTATGTTTAACAGTAATCTATTGTGGAAGAATTGGTAATTCTATTATACTCTTCATTTAGTGAAGATGTGGTTTTATACTTTCCATCTGTTTTATAGCTGTACATAATGAAGTTCAAGATACTCTCTTGCTTCAAGAGATCTCTTACATTGCCCTTAGGGCAAGAAAAAAGCCTCTTGCTGGAATCTGTTGTTTTCTTATGCTGCAGAAGATCTAACAAAAGGCTAGAGATTAAACAGTAAGGCTGCTATCATTCCCTGGGTCAGAGTCATCTAGGAAGCATCTGTCACTTCTATTGGGCAGCTTCCTTGAGATATGTTATTACTCATTTAGACTAGCAACCATCTCATAGGCAGAGAAACCTAAATGGATTTTTCTGAAGTTGGGAAGCTGCCACATGGCACACTCTACTTAAATATTACAGATTTAATGAGGGGTTTTTTCTGTTTCAGAGACATTAAAATACCTTAAAAGCATATTTGTATGTATTCTCTTGGTTTAGTTCATAAGTGAATCTTTAGGCCATGAAATGTCCTAAGAATGAGACAATTTTTACCTGTCAGTAAATTCTTTTCGTAGCAAGCATATTCATCAGTCATAGTGACTCCTATCCTTTTCTCATATGCTCTTGTCCATCTCCTTCCCACCCCTCCCTCCATACAACACTGAATTTGTTAGTATATTGAATAATAGCCTAGTTTTTATAGTAACTTGTGGTATGATCTTAGTAAGTCTGTTATTTTCTTTCTCTTCCTTTCAGTAACATCAGTGTATTTTTGCAAGCTAATTTTCTCACAGTGTAGAAAGAATAGAGCATCCATATATAATTTATTTCTGGATTAAAAAGGTTACAGTATGCTTCTGTTGTCGCATTTGATAGTTTGACCTATTAAGATAACTGTTCAAATTTGGCAGCATTATCCATTTTAAAATATACTTCCATTTATGTTGTGGGTGTGACAGCGTTATGGTGTTTATTCCACAATGCAAAGTAATAAAATGTGGATTATATTTAGTTGTCCCTTTTGATTCCTCATGACTTGAAATGTTGCTATCAAGAAAACATTAGCTGATTGTGCAGATTTTATTTTTTTTTTTTTCAGGAAATGGGAAAATAAGTAGCTGTGCAGCTGCTGAAGGTAGTTTTACTTCCCTTACTGGACTTCTGGAAGTTGAACCTCTGCACTTTACCTGTGTTTCAACAAGTGATGGAACTAGAATAGAAAGGGACGATGCAAGTACGTTTACTGGTATATACAATTTTTCATTTTTTTTTCTACTTGGTATAGTTCAACAACATTATATATTTTTAATTGGACATAATAAGCACTGTTTGACAAACAGATTGCCTGTAGTTTTATAATTGTTGAAAAGTTTGTTGTTTTTTTTTTTAAATAGTTCTATATATGAAGTTAAACTTCTTAGAACTTAACAAAATGGATTCCAAATTTATTAATTTGAATCAATTTGTTTCTATTGGAGAGTATAACATACAAGCTTGCATCTTTACCTTGCGGCTTTATGTGGCAACAGAATTTCAGGGCATTAGGTGGCTCTTCTGTAATGAAAATGTTGCATGTATGATGACTGTGCATAGTCTATAAACCATATACTTTGTAATTCAAGATGATGTTACTTTGTAGCAAGAACTGGATAAAAAGGAGGTATCTCTCTTGTTTTTACCTTGCTCTTAACAATTAGTAAGGAAGGAAATTAGAGGTGTGTTTTATAATTACATTTCTACATACGTGTTTTTGTTTTGTTTGGTTTTTGTTTGTTTGTTTCATGCCAGTGAGTACCTTTGGGGTTACCCCAGCAGTTGGTGGCCTCTCTTCTGGAACGGTTGGGGAAGCCTCGACAGCACTGAGTTCAGCAGCCCAGGTAGCTTTGCAGTCTCTCTCTCATGCAATGGCCTCAGCTGAGCAACAGCTCCAGGTGCTGCAAGAGAAACAGCAGCAGCTTTTGAAGCTTCAGCAACAGGTTGGAGGCTATTTGGCTATTTTTTAATGCTGTCTCTAAACTTCAAAAGCTGAGAAAGTAGTTGCAGAGCTAGTCGTGTCCCCCACACCCCACCCCACCCCCCTTTTTTTCTCCATAGTGTATTTGAGGAAGGAATGGCTCTGCACTGAGGGGCACTCTTATTAAGCAAAATGCTGAGAGTGTCTCCCATGCTGTGTTGGTTTTTCAGACTTTGTTTTTGTGTATTTTGAGGGTGGGTTGGGAGTTTGTGATCAAAACTAAGTCTTAATACAGAAGTGTATCGGTCTGAAGTTGGAAAAGCCCACTGAAATGAAAAGCACAATTGCTGACACAGGGAAGTACCAGTCATAGAGCCATTGTCAGTATGAAACTTGCCTGTGTTGACTCTACTTTGCTGTTCAGTTTTAGGGTTTTTTATTATTTTTTGATTACTCCAATTAATTACTCATGTTCCTCAGCAAGATCAAATTGAATAGAGTTTCATTTTTCAACTTACAGTTGGACATCTAACATGCCTATGTTGAAGGTGGTTTGGATTTATTAAATCTAGTTTTATAGTAAAAGTTGAACTTGTAGTTCAATACTACTACTGTGTTCACAAGCAGTATTATCTGCTACATACACTGCTTTCATTTTCCCTGCAGAAAGCCAAGCTGGAAGCAAAACTGCATCAGACAACAGCAGCAGCGGCAGCAGCAGCATCAGCAGTTGGTCCTGTTCACAACTCTGTGCCTTCTAATCCAGTAGCAGCCCCAGGGTTCTTTATCCATCCTTCAGATGTCATTCCGCCCACACCAAAAACAACTCCTCTGTTCATGACTCCACCTTTGACTCCACCTAATGAGGCAGTTTCTGCTGTTATTAATGCAGAGCTTGCTCAGCTTTTCCCTGGTTCAGTCATTGATCCCCCAACAGTTAACCTTGCAGCACATAACAAAAATACAAGCAAGTCTAGAACGGTAATTATTTTTGTTTGTTTTTCTTATAGAAACAAGATGCTGTCAGCCTTATCAGGATCTAATTTGTACTTGAGTGCTAGTAAATACCTGTTCATTTGTATGAGATGTGAAAACTATATCACTAAATTCAAACTATTTGAAAAGGAAGAGTTATGAAAGCAAGATAGAGTTGTTATAGTACCTCAGATGTTTTCTTTTAATTGGAGCTAGCTTAACTGTATAAGGAGTAATTAATCCTTTGAACTTAGTAGTTGATATATTTTGATGGTTCATGCTCAAATCTAAATGTAGTGAGGTGTTGTCAAAATCATGCATCTTTAAATCACAAGAGGTTTTCTTACACTCTTTTTTAAAGAACAGCTTATTGTAAATGCATAGAATTTAATGACTTAATTTTACTGATGTTTTCCCACTCCTTAGAATCCACTTGGATCCGGTCTTGCTCTTGCAATATCTCACGCTTCACATTTTCTTCAACCTCCACCTCATCAGTCAATTATTATAGAGCGAATGCACTCAGGTAAAACCAGAATTCCTAATAATAATTTTGATACGTTTTCTAATAAGAAGTGGAATATTTTCCAGGGTAAGTTGCTTAGCTGCAGTCTCACTTGGCTTTCCAAAGAAAATATATTTCTCAGTTTGCATTTCTGTTGTATCTGAAAGTTTAAGACTCAACATTCAGTGGTGTTTGTCAAGTTGAAAAATCCTGGGGCTGGAGGAATATGTTGGGTCTCTGCACAGAGCATCTGTTCTGAAATAATGCGTAAAAACCATAACAAAAGTTGAAGCCACAATTTTGTTTTCAAAGGGTGCAGGCTGTAGTGAGAGCTTCTGAGATTGTGCAGCTATGTTTAACATGAAATGTACAACTTTTGAGCAATATATAAACAATGGCTTTATTGTTTGAGAAGTAACATCTCTTCACTGGTTAGCACACTGGTATTTTAGGCAATCCTGTGTTTTTCCCCTAGGAGCAAGAAGATTCGTGACTTTAGATTTTGGAAGACCTATACTGCTGACAGATGTATTGATTCCCACTTGTGGAGATTTGGCTTCTTTGTCAATTGACATCTGGACTTTAGGAGAAGAAGTGGATGGAAGGCGACTGGTAGTGGCTACTGATATTAGCACACATTCACTTATTTTACATGACTTGTTGCCGCCCCCAGTTTGCAGGTTTATGAAGGTAAAAGGAGATAGACTGCATACTCTATCTTTTAAACTCTTGATCTTTGTTAGTATGTGAACTTTCTCTTAAGTTGTCTTCAGATCAAACTTTAGTTGGCTATAAATTTTTTATGAATTTTTGACTTGGTGTTTATTTTGCCTCTTTGATACAATTATGTTACAGTATAGTTCCGTTCTCTTTCAGATCACTGTTATTGGTCGATATGGTAGCACAAATGCCAGAGCAAAAATCCCATTAGGATTTTATTATGGCCATACCTATATCTTACCCTTTGAAAATGAGCTGAAACTAATGCACGATCCCCTCAGAGGAGAAGGTGAAGCTGCAAATCAGCCAGAAATTGACCAACATTTGGCAATGATGATTGCATTGCAAGAAGACATACAATGCAGGTTAGAAGAAAAAAAATATGTGTACTTACTAGTTATTTTGACTTAAAACACTGGGATATTGTAATGTTAGAGTTTGAGGGCTTTTCTTCCTATTACATTCTTCAGAACAAAAAACTCTGCCTTTATTGTAGAGTTGTTACAGTGAGTATCTTTATAGCAGTAACAAAGACTGCACTGTATTTTTATTTTTTTTTCAATATCTCTTTTAACAGTGCATTCAGAATAGATCAGAAGTCATATTCTGGCAGGGTAACTGTCAAATGTTTTGCTATTGCTAATGTCTATTTGAATTGTCTGTTGGAATGTTTCCCTTTAGGTACAATTTGGCCTGTCATCGGTTAGAAATCCTTCTGCAGAGTATTGACCTGCCACCACTCAATAGTGCTAACAATGCCCAGTACTTTTTACGAAAGCCGGACAAGGCAGTAGAAGAAGATAGCAGAGTATTTTCTGCTTACCAGGACTGCATTCAGCTACAGCTTCAACTCAACTTGGCTCACCATGCTGTTCAGAGGCTCAAAGTAGCTTTAGGTGCAAGCAGGAAAACACTGAAAGAGCAATCTGATCCAAAAGAGTTGATTCAGATGTCATCCACAGAACAGTTACGCACCATCATTAGATACTTACTGGATACTTTGCTTAGTTTGCTTCATTCTTCCAATGGTTAGTATTTTTTGAGGTTTTGGTATTTTTGTCATGTTAGTAGAAACAATTTGCAAGTGTTTATATTTCTTGATCTATACTTCCCACTATAAAGCTTTTAATCTGTGTTCTGATATGTTTTACTATGATTTTAGTAGCTGGTAACATACAGTGTAAAGTTTCACCAGTGGCACCGAACTGACCTAACCACTTCCAGCTCCCAAAAAGGATAGGAGAGGGTGTTGAGGTCCTTATCCCTTTTCCATAGTCCTGGCTGCATATTCCTTTGTTCAGAGAGTCATCTGATCCTTCTGTGGGCTGATTCAGTTTGCTGAAGTAACAAAAGACTGCCCAGGCAGAATACTCATGTTGTTTTCGTAGGTAGAATCAGCTTGTGGAAGGATCTTTGACCATTGAAGCTTGTGCAACACTGGGGGTGGATTAGGTAGTTAGAAACGGGGAGGGGAAGCAGAAATTGCTTCTTTGGGGGGCGGGAAGTCATAAAACCAGTATCTCTATTTGGTTCATGATTTTTAATATCCATTAAGGATTTTTATTTCCTAAACTTGCTATTGAAAGAGTTCTTGGAGAATTGAAATTGACAATTCTGAGTAGGAGTGGTGGGTTGTTTTTTAAAAAAAAAAAAAAAAAAAAAAAGGCAGAACATTGTTCTGTTGATATTATATTGATAGATAGGTGTGTCTGTCTCGTAATTTTGTAATTTTCTGTGCCAGTTTGTTCTTAAGCATAATGATGGTTTGGTGTTTGCTTTGTGTAGATTCCATGGGGGTATTTGCACTGACATGAAATTGATTTGGTTTTGACCAAATGGCCTGGTTTTTATAGGTTACCTGCAAATTACCATCTCCCCATGTGTTCCCTCCTCCTTCCCCCTTGTGCCAATTAGTCTAGTCCATAATAGTTTTAAAAATATCCTGCAAACTTTTTCCTCCTATGTTTTCAAACCATTGTCTCCTTAAACATAGTTGCTTGTTCTCCTTTCTTAAAAGGGCACTCTGTTCCTGTGGTTCTGCAAAGTACTTTTCATGCTCAAGCTTGTGAAGAATTATTTAAACACCTATGTATCAGTGGAACCCCAAAGATAAGATTGCATACTGGCCTTCTGCTTGTTCAGCTCTGTGGAGGAGAAAGATGGTGGGGTCAGTTTCTCTCAAATGTACTGCAGGAATTATACAATTCAGAGCAGCTTCTCATATTCCCGCAAGACAGGTAAGGTGTAAGTCTATATTGATACATTACATGTGAATCGCTTAAGTAATTCCATTGTTCATAACTTAACAGTGGAATTGACAAAATGTGACTGAAGGATACTTATCCATCTGTTCCATTGATTTAAGAAACAGTTCTAAAAAAGCACTGTAAATGGTAAATGTCTGATTGCAGTTATTTATTGCACCTATTTGGTGCTTACACCACAATAAGTTGCTGGTTTTCTTTACTTGGAGATCTTCACATACCTAGCAGGATTGTTCCCCAGTGTCAAAAATTGCCTTTTCCTTTAACAGGCTTAAATACACCCTCATCATAGAGCTGCTTTTCTAATACATTTGGAATTAAGATTGAGGCTGGAAGGCACAGTATTAGCATTTAATACAAAAGATTTCTCTGAGATAAGAGCAAGCAAGCATAGAGTTGAGCATTGAATGTTAGGTGTGTTGATTATTTCACATTACTGATAGAGGTCTTTGATATTCTAAACATTAGCATTTTATTTTAATCAAACATATTTGCTGTTCTGTGGCTTTCTGCCTTCTTTGGACAGCAACATTTACATTTTATGATTTTTTAAAATGAATTAATTCAAGGATATAAGAATACATGGATTTAATTCTCTGTGCCTGTTATTCAGTATATTGTAGGTAATAGGAAATAAAATGGATGAGGTCTTGTTTCAGATGTACGAAGTAGAGTGCTCTGCTGACCTCTTGAGCATGAAAGAGAAAGTGTCCACCCTTAAATACTGCATTATCCTTACAGCAATAGAACATGAAATCCAGTTCACTTGCTGGGCCACAGTACTGCTTTCTGTAGCGATCTGCTTGTGTCTCAGATGGAAGCCTAGGGGAATATTGTTCTATAAGGGGTGTTTCAGAATATTACCGGATCTGAAAAAGAAATAAAATCTTAAATATGTAAATTTTATTTTTAGGGTCTTCATGTTGCTTTCTTGCATTGGCCAAAGATCGCTTAGCAACAGTGGTGTTTTAGAAAGTTTACTTAATCTCCTGGATAACCTGCTGTCACCACTGCAACCTCATTTACC
Source organism: Buteo buteo (assembly GCF_964188355.1). Lineage (NCBI taxonomy): Eukaryota > Metazoa > Chordata > Aves > Accipitriformes > Accipitridae > Buteo > Buteo buteo. Next base: position 25,844,966 of record NC_134182.1, read on the forward strand.
TGTGCACAGAAGAACTGAAGGTAGCCCTCTAATTTGAGAAACTATATTTTCATATTCATTATAAGCTAGAAAATTGAGAGACTAGCTCACAATTTTTGGTGTATTAAAGGAAGAAATTGCTTGTTTACTATATTTCCAAAACACAGTTGTCTTAAAATGTGCTGAAACTTCTTGTTCTTTAGGTGCTAAAAGAAATTCCTTCCCCCAGCCCCCTGTTTAAACCTGTGCAAAATCTATTTGGTTGCTTTTAATTCAGCTAGGAAGCTTTAAAGTTTTAACAAAGTGGGGGGGACATGCAATGTGTAGACAGCTCTAGTGGCTCTAGTGAATGACTTTGGAATTTAACATTTTGGAAAGAAGTGCCCCTTTTTGCTCGTGAGATTCTTTCTAAGTTTCAAGCTTTTGAGGTGAAACACAGTTAGGAAAACAAGTTTGTTAGGTGTATCTGCAAGGTTTCTGCAAACTACCTGGGGTTTTTTTGTAATCACAAGGAATTTACTTTTTTTTACCCTAAAAAAATTACTGAAATTATATTCTCCAAACTTGATTTTCTTTGAGTGTTTTCTTAACTACCCTAAGGTTGAAGAAAATGCTTGCTTTTGAACACATCAAGCTCTAGGCTACTTCATTTGTTATGTACGTGTAGCAGAGCATTGTAGAAGATATGCTGTTTAAAATTCTTAGTGTTGTGAAGTTGGTAAATGCCAGCTGAGAATCTGTCCTTACTTTTTACCTTGTTTCCTGATGGAAACAAGTCTACAGCTGGTGTCAGAAGCTGTCCTGTTGCTTCCCATTGGTCTGCTGTGTACTTTATCTTGGCCATATCCTGCTGTAGTCTCTAACTAGTTTGAGGCAAACCCAAGCTTACATCTCCTCTACCTCTGTTTGCACTCTCCCCACAGCTGCCAATTCCTTTCATAGCTCTTGCCTTACTAGTTGTCCTCACGGAGGACTTTAGGAAGCAGAAGTAACTGATACTTCAGAGCTTTATTTGCTGGTCTTCCAGCTTCCTTCCTCCTGGACAGTACAGGTGAGTACTAGGGCATTATTACGTGTGGTGGAAGCATCAAGTACGGCAGAAGAAATTCCTATTTGAGAACTATCACACATAACTAAGGGTCAAAGGGTTGAAAACTTACTGGGGAAAAAGTCAGAAAACAAAGGACAATCAAAGTGAGAGGTGAGTGTTGTGGGTAGAGAGAAGTTGTAAACTTTGAGGCAGAGGGAGGAAAAAAAGGAATAATCAAAAGACACTTGGAGGGAGGGAGAGAAGCTGAAAACTTTGATTGTTTTTTAGGAGATGAAAGGAAAAGAAATGCACTTGTTTAAACAGAAGTATGAAAAGGTATATACTTCACTCTGCAGCAGGCTCCTTTCTTTTTAGTGTGCCAGCCAAAAAGGTGTGTAAAGGTCACCAGTGCTACTCATTTCTATTCTTCCAATTTAGTCTGCGGTTCATGTTCAGGTCCTGTTATGGGGAGGCCTCCTGTTCCTCTGCCTGCTTGGGGTGGGCTGCTTTCTGCCAGTGTGGACAGGAAGCTGGAGTTAATAGTCAGGGCCTGCATCCTATTGCTTGGGCTGCCAGCAGCTACTTGTGATTTTGCACAAGTGGTTTCTGTCCCTTAGTTTTCTTGTTTGATCGGGAATTAATATAGTTTGAGTTAATGAAAGCTTTTTTGAGGTCAGTGCATGAAAAGTGTAGTGTAGTTAAATGTGGCTTAGCACAGTGTGCAGATATGAAAATGTATGTGTAACCTGTAGTACTAATGATTTTGTTCTATTGATATTATGTAAAAGTATGCCATTTGCATAATGACTGTAATTAAGTGGTCATTAATTGTAGGTTTCTGGTCTTTATTGAGCACTCATGAGTTCACTTTAGAACTGTTAATTTAGATTTGCTCATGCACAGAAAGATTTTTCTTGCATGATGTGCAAGATGTGTGGTTTTTTCCCTTCTGCCTATACAAAAATACTGCATTTAATGTGTAAGACTGAAATAAGCAGTAGCCAGTCATTAGTGCCACCAGCATGGTTCATCTAGTCTGAGCTCAGTCTTGGCTTTCCTGCATCTTATTCAAATGGCTCTGTGAAAATACACTAAATAAGGAGTAAAAATTGAAGGTATTCGGATGCATGGTTATAACTGTCTTGTTGGAGCCCTGGTTGATGGAGGAATTTCACACTATGGAATTTGAGACTTCTAATTTATGTGCTTTAATGCAAGCAGCTGTCATTCTGCATTTGGTATTTAGGAAATTTAGACATAGAATTTTTGACTTTTTTTTTTTTTAAATGCTGCTTAATTTTTAGCTTCAATGGTAGAGGTGAAGCTTTTGACTTCTGACTTCATCAGACTAAGAGAACTGTGACATTTTTTCTTGGACCTGAACTCTATACTGAATGTTTGATGTCTTCCCTCATTTATGAGTGCTCGGACTCTTATTCTCATTTTTTTAAAAAAGAGCAGAATCTTTGTGACCTAGTGAAATGTGTGCTACCTAATGGTTTTTATGTTTTCTTTAAAACTGATTGTTATGGCTTCAAAACTTTACTAATGCTCTCAAATCTATTTGTTTTGAAGGAGTTTTAGACATTCCCATGATCAGCTGGGTTGTAATGCTGGTGTCCAGACTACTGGATTACGTAGCTACTGTTGAAGATGAAGCAGCTACGGCCAAGAAACCTCTGAGTGGAAAAGAGAGGGAACGATTTTTGACAGGTTTGTAACACTTATTATCAAAACTTGCTTCTGTGGGTATTGGTTTGGGAGCTGTTCAAATACTTAAAATGTATTTTCAATTCACTTGAAAAATAAGATTTTAAAAACAGATGTTGTGATCTTTTTATTTGCATTGTTGCCTGCTTCTTTACATCCCCTTCTCCTTAGAAATATGATCTCTTTCATTTTTTTAAAGTGAAAATTACAGGATTGATTTTAGTTTGTAAAATGTCTGTATATTATTCTGTGACTCTGGGACCTGGCAATTGAGAGTACACCATGTTGAAACAGTTTTGTGTTGTGAGAAAGGGCAACAGTATGACTTTGTAACTGCTTTGGTATTTGCCATGGTATTTTTATCCAGTATTTTTAAATGCATTTTTTGTCTGTTTATTTTTTTATTGTTTAAGTGGATTAGCTATGGTTTTCTTTGAACATCTTTTCTAAAAGTGAAAACTCTAAAGCTTTTGTGTTATGGAAGCTGTTCAGGTATTTTTAGTTAGGACAGTCTTGCTTTATCTCCTTATATGTTTTAAAAATAATGAAAACAAGATGGTACTGCTGCATTTTAAAATTACACAGAAATAGTACTATCAGTGGTGATAGCTGCATAACACTAAGAGAGATTTTGCTTGTTTGTTTAGTATTTAGTGTATGGAGATGCTAACCATTGCTGCAATGTAAATGCTTTTCTCTGGAGTTAAGTGAGGTTTAATAAGATGGATTAATATCTCCTTTTTTTTTCTGTTTCCATTAGGAAACCAGTGGAGTTTTATAAATAATAGCCTTCACACTCAGAGTCTGAGCAGATCAACTAAAGGCAACAGTAGCCTAGATAGACTGTATTCCCGAAAGATCAGAAAACAGCTTGTGCATCATAAACAGGTGACTTCCAAAACGGTAGTGGCTATTTTCACACAAGTATGTCTTGTTTATAGTATATCTCATTTGTTGGAAGGACAACTTTGGCCTTGGGACTCATTCAGCCTTGCTTTTGCATAGGTCTGGTTCTGTAGCTAAAGGCTGCCTAACTTCTTCGACATTCGTCTCAAACCATGGGGCATGGGATCCGCTGGAAGAACAGATGTTGGAATGTACTATTGCACTCTGTGGCCCATATTGGATAATAAATATAATTTACTTTCTAGAGAAATCTGGGTACACCTGAGTGCAAGCATCTAAGCTGTGATTTAAAAGTTGGTAATTCTTAAGAAACAAACTTTTCATTTCTAAATGCAACCATGCAGGTTTTATGACCCTGAGCACATATGTCTTGAGCTCCTTTAAAAATACTGTTTCTTCTTAAACTTCATCTGTTCTGGGTCTGCTAGTAGCCCCTTATGGTGTCTTAGTTAAAATTGTATATAAACTGTATTTTAAAAGCTCAAGTTACAATTTGAACTGAAGATTACTATCACATGAACATACAGATCCTTTTAACATCTTACTGCTTAAATTTTCATTTTTTCCTATTAACATTTTCTTTTAGCAACTTAACTTATTAAAAGCAAAACAGAAGGCTTTGGTGGAACAGATGGAAAAAGAGAAAATACAAAGCAACAAAGGATCATCATACAAACTTTTAGTAGAACAGGCAAAACTAAAGCAGGCTACTTCAAAGGTATGATGCTCTGAAACTGTGACTGACTTCTTGTCCTTTGCGTGGAAAGACCTGTTCCTGCAAAGTCATTTTCGTCCTACGTTCACCTTATTATAAAAAGTTGTTTCATCGTGGCTGCTATCAAGCATATTCTGATGCCGAAAACAGCAGCCATCTGGAAATCTCTTGCACTGTGAAAAATAGTTTATACTTCTGCAGGGTTTTTTAGGTAGTCATGGCCAAAATCACTAATAATCTTGTAGCTTTGGGAATGCCAGTCATATCTTTAAACTTTGGATAACATATACCAGTAGAAATGTAATGTTTTATATGGCTAACTTTTATGCATGATACTCTTCTGGATGCTCTCCTGGTTGAGTAATCAGAAAATAATCATGCCAATGGCTGTCTCAAACTAATAAATACAACTTCTGAGAATGTTTTCTGAGCTTTCTCAGAAGCTTCTTAAAAGTACTTCTTATGTAAGTTGAGGCATCTTGCAGTAAGCCCCAGATACTGAGAGTGGATGTGGTAGTTAATTATTTTGATTATGGATGAGGTGCTGAAATTTAGGGATTTCTGGAGATGGCAACATGGACTTTGCAGAGAACACAAAAAAAAGTGTAAATTTTTCTAGCTACCAAACTTGGGTATCTCTTTAAATATTTACTCTCTAGTTCCAGAAGTACTACTGTCTGTTAGGATGACTGAAAGTAGGCCTGTGGGAAGACCTTACAGGCAATGTAAAGGGAAATCTTACAACAAACAACTTCCAGTAATTATGAGAAAAAATACCAAAACAAAACAAAAAAACAACCAACCAAAAAAAAAAAAACAACCCAAACCCCACACCAAAATTTAAACACCAGCATAAAAATAAAGCCCTAAGTTTTCACTAACTCTGCTTGTCATGAGCTGTTCTTTCCTGCACTATCTTCTGCTTTATTCCTGCAGGTTATAGCAAGGGGGCTACTCCACTGGTAGGCCCCTTGAGACATCTTTAAAGGAGTCACTGGCTGAAATATGCTATCCAGCTATTTAAGTTTTGCTTTATAGCAGCCATGTTGCATCAAAAAAGCATGTTGAACTAAAGACTTTCCCCCTTGCAGTATCTTAACATTTAGTTATGGTATTACTGTGCACTTGATAGTTGCATTTCATGTAGTTTTTACTACTTCACCTGCTAATCACTTTTAGTTATGACAAGCTGTGAGTAACTTAAAACATTTATTGCATTTAGGAGAAAGCTGAAACCTTTGTGTTAGTAAATAGTTCTTTCTTTGGTCTACTTGAGTAGCTGCTACTTCAGTGAGATTATAAGAGGCTTTTGTGTTACCTAATTTTAGACTGCTTGTGTAGCTGATAAATGAACTGAGCTGGTAAATGTGTGCCGTGGTGGATGGGAGGATTAATAAAAGCACTTTTTTTCCTCCATTGAATTTGTAGACCCTCTGTCAAAAAGGTTGTAGTTTAGACCTCTGATCAAGTATCAGGCTAGTTCAATTTATGGTGGTTAATGGACACTTTGTACACTGGAAGTATTAAGAAAGTTAGAAATTACTGATGATTTATCTAATGTGAAGAACTTAGAAGTCAGCGTTCTTGCAAAGGTAAATTTCCATATTAGCTCTTGTATACAGTTTGCTTCAAGGTAGCTGTAGCTTTATATGCAGGTGTGGAAATATGAAATAAACTTCTAAAACACATATTCTCAATAAGTTTTATGGCAAACATAAAGGCTTAATTGACACTTGTGTGGAACTGGATAATTTGGTTATGAGTGTCACCTGAGATAAAATGCTGTCAAAACAAATTTCTGCCAATAAAGCCTTCATTCCATTCCAGATTCTCATGCATTCTTAGACCCTTTTTTCCTCCCTTTTCCTTCCTCCCTTTTCCTTCCTCCCTTTTCCTTCCTCCCTTTTCCTTCCTCCCTTTTCCTTCCTCCCTTTTCCTTCCTCCCTTTTCCTTCCTCCCTTTTCCTTCCTCCCTTTTCCTTCCTCCCTTTTCCTTCCTCCCTTTTCCTTCCTCCCTTTTCCTTCCTCCCTTTTCCTTCCTCCCTTTTCCTTCCTCCCTTTTCCTTCCTCCCTTTTCCTTCCTCCCTTTTCCTTCCTCCCTTTTCCTCTTTTTTTTTTTTTAAGTTTTACAGTTACTGTTATTGCTGCCTCAGATTTTTACTGGGAAAAATTTAGAGGTTTGTTTTAAAATTTAACTGTTGTTTCAAATTTAATTTCTGCAGCACTTCAAGGACTTAATACGCTTACGTCGAACTGCAGAATGGCCTCGTTCTACTTTAGATACAGAAGTATCAACAACAAAGGAAACTCCAGAAATTGAACCACTTCCATTTACACTGGCACATGAACGTTGTATTTCTGTAGTGCAGAAACTGGCGCTCTTTCTCTTGTCCATGGACTTTACTTGTCATGCAGACTTACTTCTCTTTGTTTGTAAGGTAAACAGAATATGGAACATCACTCTGTAGCTGCAATGGAGACCACACTAAATTAGCTTTCTGTTACTGCCTTTTTTTGCTGGCTCGATGGTAAAAATTAGCTGCAGCATTAAAATTTCTAGTAATTTGTGGTGAGGTAGTTTTTCTGATCTGTCACCTTTTGTGTAACTTACAATATGATGGCTTCAAAATTGCACAGAAAAAGTAACTTCAAAAAAATACTTTCATGCAATTACACTTGCAAAATCATAAATTTAAGCTTGTAAAAATACCTAGTTTACTAGTAAGCAAAATCTAATAATCATAGAAATGAAAGCTATTACATATTTTCATAGTGTTAAATATGAATAGGCATATATTTCTATTTTCTTTTTTTTTTAGGTTCTTGCTAGAATTGCAAATGCTACAAGACCAACAATTCATTTATGTGAGATTGTAAATGAGACACAGTTGGAAAGATTATTGCTGCTTCTTGTTGGAACTGATTTTAACAGAGGAGACATCTCTTGGGGCGGAGCATGGGCTCAGTATTCTCTGACTTGTATGCTGCAGGATATTCTAGCAGGTTTGTTTTAAGTTCATATTTTTCAGAATGTACTTTACACTTGAAACTTTCTATCTTGAATGTTTTAGCAATTTTTTTTATTTTTTTTTAATTATTATGTTAGAACCTGCTGACACTATTTTAAGATCGTGACATTAGTGTGTAAAAAATGTAATTTGAAGTTGCAATTACAGTCAATCCTGAATTAGTGACTTGGGCATTGAAGAGTTAATATTTATATGACCCTGATTATTTGAAAATTATTCAGAACTTCTCCCCTTGAAGAAGCAGCCCTTAGAGAATTTAGAGTTAGGTGAAGAACAGACAGTTGGCCTAGACACTGGGATGTTAATTTGTAAGTGGAATAAAGCTTGAAATTCAGTTGTCTGCTTAATCTAATACGTAGGAGAGTTGTTGGCACCTATAGCAGCTGAAGCTATGGAAGAAAGTTCTTTGGGAGAAGATGCTGGAGCTTCAGCTGGGGATTCTGATGACTCTTTCCAGCAGTCCACAGTTCAATTAGTGGAAACAATAGATGAGCCTTTGACACATGACATCACAGGTAAATTATTCCATAATCTTGATGTATATATGTGTACTCAAAAAAGTAAAAAAACCTTTGCTATTACTCATCTATCAAACTATCAGTAAAGGAGTTTTGGTGATAGGATAATTAGTTTCTGAAAATACAGGCAGAATATGAGCAATTCTTCAACTTATTTTACATCTGATCAGTACGAAATGGTTATTTTTCCGATTATTTAAAAAAGGCAACTTGATTGCATTCATTATCTTTTTGCACTAAGAGCTGTAATATTAAAAGTCTTAAAATCATCCATGAATTGGATGATATATCCATGTTTTATGGTTTGTACTTAGTAGTATTAATATTCTTTTAATCATTCAAAGGTGCTCCACCTTTGTCGTCTTTGGAAAAAGATAAGGACATTGACCTTGAATTACTGCAAGACCTGATGGAAGTTGATATTGATCCTTTGGATATTGATTTGGAGAAAGATCCCCTTGCAGCCAAAGTCTTCAAGGTATGACACACCTGAGTTTTCAGGATAACATTTACATGTGGAATAATAAAATCCTTTCTCTCTTACAATTCTTCGTTAGTGGTATTTGATGTCTTAAGACCTGCTTTTAGCCTTTTATAAAGGTTTAATGTAGAATGACGGGAAAGAATGTAAAGATTGTGTTCACATCTCAGATGTATTCATATCTCAGTTGACCACAAAATATTTTGCTTTTGTATTAAGATAATCTGTATAAACAAGAGGTTCTGAGTTTACTCATACTGTAGCATGTTAAAGACAACAAAAGCATAATATAAAAGAAAAATAAGATCAAGTCTTGTCCTTTTTTATTAAGAATAGCATGCCATTTGCTTCTGTGATTGATCTTAAGGGTTAATACTGATAGTATTGTGTTCAAAAAAACCCAAGGCAGCAGTAGCTAGTGCTCAGACCAGCTTCAGACTATGAAGACAAGCAACTAACTTCAAAAATTATTTCACTGTGGAACAAGAAAATTATTAAATGCTTTCATACTTAAAATGGAAGCTAAACATATCAGAGGTGGTAAAATTACATTTAGATGTAATAGTATATTGTCAAGGTATATTAAAAAACCAAAAATATTTTGGTTTTAAAGAAACAAAACTGTTTGTAATAAAATGTTGAGTCTCTTTTCTCTGTCCATAAGGATGATGCTCTCATTTGGAGTTTTCCTGCTCCTCTCACTATTGACTCAAACCTTCAGCCTCATTTGAATTAACCTCAATTATCTTTCTCACCACTTGCTCAGACAACACTAAATTTTCTTTTTTTTTTTCTATATTCCCTGATATGTCCTTCCACCCATTACCTATCATGTAAAGATTTTTTTTCTCTAAGTCTTACCCTACCAAAAATTCCACTTATTGCTTAATTTTTGTTTTACTGATGTTTCCCTCCTCCTTTATTCTGCTATCATTTCATGTGGCAGTATGCCTTAGTCCACTTCATCCGCAGGTATCTTCATGATCTTATTGACTGATTGGATGTCCTCTAAAAAACAGCCAGAAAAACACTTCTTCATTCTTAATCCTTCTTAAGATTTGCTTCTGTATCTGTAAAATGACAGTTGATACTGGATCTTGCCATTAAAAATACAGGCATACACAAATTGCCTTCATACAGTCTTACGTTACTATTTTTTTCCTTGTGATTCATATGCTTTCTTAGTGTCTTAAATTATTACACTTCAGTAGAGATTATTCAACTCTTTCTTTTGCAGAGCCCAGTACAAATAATCCCTGAGCCTCGCTGAGGCTTCAAGGTACTTTCATAGTACAGTTAATAATATAGTATTCTGTCTTGATAAATAACTTCTCAAAATATCTGTGTGATACTCCACTTCAAAATTTACAGTATAGTACAAATGTGTGAATAAAAACTGATGATAACATTTTCAAATTGGCTTCTTGAATCTTTGAGACAGCTAACTACATTGCTGGATTTTGACAATCACTAAGGATTCAGTAGCTTACACGGCAATAAAAATTGAAACAAAATTTTCTAAAGCTATTGGATCCAATCTTCTGGTTTTAATCTCTTGAAACTTCAGTGTTTGTTGTTAGTCATTACAAATTTTATTTTTGTACTTGGGCAGTCTAAAGAGTTGCTGTTTATTTTTTTCTTGTTGTTTTGTTTGTTTTTTAAGCCTATAAGCAGCACCTGGTATGATTACTGGGGTGCTGATTATGGTACCTACAATTACAATCCTTACATCGGAGGTGTTGGAATTCCAGTTGCGAAACCACCGGTAACTACAGAGAAAAATGGATCACAAACCGTGAGCGTATCAGTCTCTCAAGGTAAGCAATGAACTGAAAGTTCTGTTCAGGCTCTCTTTTCTGTGATACTGTATTTGACACTTTTGCATATCAAATTATGTTAACAATCTCTACATGTATTAAGTGGAAATAATTAAATTTTCTATATGCCATGGGGTTTTTTTGTGGTAACTGAGAGAATATTATGTGAAGTTTATATTTAAAACAGCCTAACAGCAGAAAATCTTATTTTCTAATATTTTTGAGCACACACTTACAGGCAGTTTTAAATTATTCCTGTTTTCTCAGGAAATTTTGGAAGCTCTTTTCTAGTTGGCTGATATATTGGATAGTTGGATCTACCGTAAGGAATGAGGTGGCACACTTCTTGAGTTTGGAGGAATAACTACTGAACTGGGGTGATAGATCTTTCCCCTGCCACACTGGGGAAATACAGTTTTTTGGTTCTTGTTTGAGAGCTATTACCTTAGGAAAAACAAGCTTAAACATATGCAGAATTAGTCATGTGTGATACTAAAAAGAAATATGTGTTTGTTTCACAGAAATTTAGTATTTTATTAATTATATATTTCACGTCTATAACAACCTTATATTCAGTTCAGAGTATAAGTTTCTATATTCTGCTTCTGTCATATATAAAAATGAATCTTTCTGTTAGTGATACTGAGATTTTTTTTTCAGTTTAATGCGTACTGTATATCTATATTGCTTTCACAGGAAGTTAGAGTAACTAATTATATATGACTGATACAATTCAGTTTTACCCTGTTTGTTGCCTTGTGTAGCTTTAGATGCACGTCTAGAAGTTGGACTTGAACAGCAGGCTGAGCTGATGCTGAAAATGATGTCCACCCTGGAGGCTGATTCCATTCTACAAGCATTAACAAACACATCTCCTACATGTAACTACCTGTTGTCAAATCATTCTCTTCACATAATGACCATGATGCTTTGAAATTTGTACTAATTTTTTCTGCAGTCATTTAGCAGCTTAGAAAAAGTTATATTTTGCTTGAATTTTCTTGTTAGGCCAAGCTTTAGAGATATTTCTTTATTCAGATTTTTGAATTATGTGTATACATATATTTAAGATATTTTGGGAAACTAGTCAGATATACAGGATTTCTTTTACAGTGCATTATACTACAATGGAGGAATTATTTTCATTTTCCAATCGAGGTGCAAGTGAATGTTAAGTTTCCTGGTTTTGTGAAGCTTCATTCTTGCATTCATTGTGAAATTTCAGCTGTTTGAAAGCTGCTTTGCACTTGACAGTTTCACCTGTTCAGTCATGAAAGTGAAAATATTTGAATAAAATTTTGAATGCAGCTGTTCAATAAGCTTTATGTTATAAAAACACTCATGATGCCAATTTACTTCTGAATGTATTTTCAGCCAGTTGCACTGCCCATTTTGTGAAGATGTGCTGCTTTGTAGCTCTCTGGGTACCTTCATGTGCATGCAGTCATTAGTTGAATGATGATGGAGTAGGTTTAGTGACATCCTCAGCCTTTAATCTCTGGAATTTTATTATTGACTACAATAGTTTTACCATAATGCATGAAAGAGATGTTCCAAATGTTTGTCTTACCATTGTGTTATCAGGACACTCCTATAATACGTGTTTAGCAAGAACTGTGAAAATGTATTTGTGTGGGCTCACTTTCCAAACAGTTTTGTGAAGGTGGAGATGTCTGATACTGAAGTATGCCTTTCACAGTATGGTAGTCAGTAGTTCAACTCAGTTGAACACTACATTGAAGATGTTCCTGTAAATTATAAAACAAGTGTATTTCCCTTAAGTATAGAATGCAAGGAAATAAATATGAGATTTCTTTTAGCAACTTTCACAAAATAATTCATGGAGGGATGATACTTTTTGTTTTTTAGTAACCCAGTCTCCTAGCGGAACAGATGATTCATTGCTGAGAGGATTACATACTGCTAACCAAAATGCCCAGTTAATTGTACAGTTGTCATCTATACCTATGCTGAGTGCATGCTTCAACAAACTCTTTTCCATGCTACAAGTCCACCATGTTCAGGTATAGAATTATGAACTTTGAAATGTTTTGATAGCATTTCTCTCTAAATTTGAAAGTTGTTTTCCTATACTTCTTACTACTTAGGATGCAAGTAACCTGTTATGTTATGTGCTTTATTGCTTATGAAACTGTCATGGACAACAGTACCAATAATGTAATTGACAAGCTGCTGAAGGCTTTTATCAAAAACGACATTTCTTGTTACAGTGAAAAAGTGGGTATACGTTTTCATATTTAAAAACAAGTTTGTAGATTCACGGAAAGATAATTGTCAGCTTATTAGTGAAGAGTGTCACTAAGTGTGAAGTCTCCATCTGTGGAGATCTTCAAAAGCCAGCTGGATAAACCCCCGAGCAACCCATTCTGATGTCGTCTTTGGTCCTTCTTTGAGCAGAAGATTGGATTGGATAACCTCCAGAGTTCCCTTCCAACCTGAATTATCCAATGATCGTAAATGTTAAAATTAAAAGTGTTCTTTTTGAAAAGTCATTGGTTTAGCAATGCTTTTCTTGATACATACAAAGGAACACCATGCATGCTATATATGAGTGATTAGGTGCCTGCCTGCCTGTTTATATTTTAACTGGGTGGCTGACTCCATCCCTCAATTGTTCTTTAAATATCTCATCCAAAATACAGTTTGTGGTCTAAAGAACCTTGATGCTTCCCCGGAATATCTAAATAGTTATTTTCCTCAAGGGAGTTATTCAGAATAAGCATCAGTGTCTCTGATAGTAAAGGAAGTTTCCCAGTAATTAAATTGGCCTTTTCAAAAATCTTGGTTGATGGGTAAACATCATTTGACTATATTGAGACATTCCAAAAGCTTACATGCAAACCAGTGTTACAGGTGTAAGGTTATGATACAGACGTTTCTGAGCAGTGTGTAAAGCTGCTTTCTTTTAACATAAGTTTGAAGAAACTTCTTCAGAGAAACTTAACTGTATTTAGAAGAATCAATTACAAAAACATAGCAGAAGCATTTGCTAGTTATGCTGAATTTGCCTTGAATTTTATGTTTATCAGAATCTTCAAATCCAGTAAAGGGGGGGGGGGGGGGGGAGAGAGAGAGAATGCCTGTGTGTGTATCAGTGAAACAGTAACAGCTGAGAATGTAGATAAGGCTTTTAAAATCAAAGCAAATAACCTTTTATGCTCTGGAGTTCTAGAACAACACTTGAGTTTGGTCTGATAGTGTTCTTCTCTCCCTTTTTTTCAGCTTGAATCCCTTTTACAGTTATGGCTCACATTAAGCCTGAATTCCAGCTCCTCTGGAAGTAAAGATAGTGGTGCTGATATTTTCCTTTATAATGCTAACCGAATTCCTGTCATTTCCTTGAACCAAGGTAAACTACATTAAATGCGGGGAAATTTAATTTTCAGGAAGTGTAAGATAAGATATTTTTTTTAAGTACTTAATTTTTGCTAATAAGCAAAAAGTATTACAATAAGTATTCTTGATAAGATCAATGTTGGGATATTTTCTGTGTTCTTATTCAAGAGCTCTTGGGCTCATTATCTTCTTAATACGAAAAATGTGTAACTAGTATGTAACTGAGAGATGATTTCCTCAGAAATAAAATTGTTAAATTTGTGGTTCTTAACTCATCGTTAATGCCAAGAGGACTTTTTAAAATACACTACTTGGTCTAAGGTGAACTGTGCATTTGTGTGCACTTCCCTGACAAATTTCTTCTCCTTGTATACCATCCTATGATCTTTTTATTATCAAAGGGGTTGGCGGAGGGGGAAGCCCTATTACCTTTTGTCATCAGACTACTAATCTAGTACAAAGACGTTGATTTTTTTTTTTCTATAATATGTTATACTGTATAGTTTAGAAAATCTTGTGGTGATAGTCCAAAACATTAATGCCTGCTATAATGAACCCGTTATGCTGGCTTCCATGAGAACATTTTGAAACCAGTTTCTTTGCATCGTTTTCTCTGAGATGTTGGGATCTGGGCACTGTAGAAAGTTCTGTGGGCCAGTTCCTGTGAAGTGTTGGTGAGGATTCTTTTCTTAATTTCCTGGAACAATAGTTGTCAAAACAAAGTAAATACCACAAACAGTAATATTAATAACAATAATAAATGTAGCACATTACAGTAAACCCAAGAAATTTATAGTAATGGCCTGAAGATTAAAGCTTGGAAAAACATATTTTTCTTGACAGCTTCAGTAACTAGCTTCTTGTCAGTTCTGGCATGGTATCCCAATACCTTACTCCGGACATGGTGCCTTGTGCTTCATAGCCTAACTCTCATGACAAATATGCAGCTTAATGGTAAGTTTGGGGTTTTTTTTTATGTTGCCTGTTTTAGTGACGTGCAAATGAATGTTGATTCCCATCCAAATACCAGAACTTTCCTTTTGTCATATAAGTACTTTTGTTGGTTCTCCCATAGCTTCAGGCTTTTCAAGAGTGGGCTCCTTGAATTGCTTGTACCATGGGAAACTGAAACCCTAGTGGTAAAAGAAAATGTCATTATAAGTAGGTTGATGATGTCTTCTAAAAATGATTTTTAGGATTAGCTAATGATTCTTGGGAATTAGCTTTGTACTATGGGAAGAGGTAGCAGAGAGGAAGAATTAAGGTGCTATGAGAGAGATTCATGTTTTTCTGATGCAGTAGGAATATTTTTGTAAATATGCCGGCACTAGTCATTGCTTATGTTAAGCTATCTGAAAATAAGCCCTCAGAAGCTGAATCTTCATTTCCCTATGCACACCAGGTTATCTCACATTGTGTATATTGCTCCATATCACAGGAGAAATAATCTCACATTGAGAATGAGATTTTGCCACAAGACTGGTAGAAATTAAAGGATGTAATTTTTTAAATGAAGAAATGAGGCTTCTAAATGGCTTGCTATCATAGGGCAGCTGTCCTGAGGAATGCTTTGGTGGCCATATCCTCAAGGCTAAAGAAGACATCAAACAGTAAGAACTTGGAGACTAGAATCTTTTAAAACCTACATGTTAGACCAAGTCAGAGCTCTTTTAAATTCTGTTTTCACTCCAAGCATATGACTAAAGACAGTAATTACAGAAAAAAGAAACCCAGAGCCACCTGAAGATCACACTTCTATGAAGCAATTTGCCATCCTGTGATGATACAGCTATTCTCCACAGTTTTCCTCAAAGATGCTTATGAATCTTTTTTTCATAGATGCCATTTCAAATCATTATCTTTGGGATGCACTTTTTTCTTCAGGTTTTCACTTTCTGTCCCTTTTCTTTGATGTTATTTAGAGATCAGTCTCACAAAAATCTGCTGAAATTTTTGCTATTAGGTAGAACTGTGAATAATTTAATCAAGAGACTTAATCGATATTCACAAACTGAGACCTCTGTCTTATTCTTGATGTTTGAGAATAGAATGTGGCCTGATTTGTAGGATATCAGTGCCTGCATTTAACACCCATGTGTATTTTCAGCACTCCAATTTTTAACTGTGGACTAGAAATTTCAAAAAATTACGCTGTGTGTACTACTGAGACCATATGTGAATCTCTTCCAAGTGGCACGAGGCTGAGTGTTTGTGCTTTGATACTGACAGACAAGCAGCCACATGTTTGCGGAGTTTCTTAGGCAATTGCATGAGATCAGTAAGTAATGATGTGAATGAAAAGCTGCTCAGAAGCAACCACTGTGGCTGATTGGAGGCTCACATAAGCATATGAAATGTGGTTGTGGATTTTTTTGTATATAGGATTGTGAGCCTAAGGTTGGAGTTGAGTTGGAAAGGGTTGGAGATAAAAGCTTGCTGGAAGGTAAAGAAAAGGGTTGAAGGTGTGTCTCCTTGTATACATGTGTGTGGATTAATACAGATGTATATCCCTTAACTGCCCCTTTTCCCATACTCACTGATAGAACCTGGAGCTAAGTAGGTTTAAGTGCCCATCAGATAACTTCTGTGCCAGGATACCTCAGCAGCTAATAATTCAAGATAATATTCTGTCTCAATGACACTGAGTTGTCACATTTAAGAGTTGAAATAATCTCTGATCACTTCTTGACAATTGAAGGTGTTATCCATCAGAGCACTTCTCCAATCGATGATTTTGGTTTCCATGTGCTTTAGTTCAGAACTGGGACTAATAACAGTATCTTAAGCCATTGCAGGCAGTGTCTCACAGGAGTTCTCATCAACTTAAAATTTTCAAGATCATGCTTTCCAGGAAAGATAGGGTTTTGGTTTGGTTTGGTTTTTTTGACATATACACTAGAGAGTGAACAATTTAAAGACAAGTTTTTCCTGAGACTGGTGAAATATAATTGACATGTCAGCTTTCTTTTGGAGTCAAGTTTCTCTTGTATCCGCTTTAATTCTGTAACATTTTAAGTTATTAAGTACAAATTGTTCACATATCTTCACTGTATTGACAGGTTATGGTTAGGGTTTTTTGTTGGTTTTGGTGGTTTTGGTTTTTTTTAAACCACTAAGATGTCAATTACAGTTCATTGGGAATAATTTAGGTTAGTCTTCCTAGATATGTGTGGTTATAAAATGAGGTTCTTTCCTCTTTTAATACACAAAATGCAACAAGCCCCCAAATGTGTTCATTTGCAGAATAACTTCACTGATGAAAAAAACACCACCACCACCAAAAATATTTATTCAAATTATTTCAGGTGTAATAAACCTCTTCAGATGCAATAAGCCTTTTAAATAAGCAAGAAGGCACCTCTTCTTGACATAATTCTCATTAGATAATCATATTTGCTGTTTCAGAAACTGAAAAACAACTTAGAGGTGTAGCCACTCATAGATGATTCACTAAACTCTTTTTGCAGGTGGGCATTTTAGCACCGAGAAAATCCCACTAGTGCTATTTTTCTAAACCATTGGATCTCAAAGCCTTCTCAGAGAACCTCCTTCTTAAGTTTGCATTATTTAGTTGAAATTCATTATTGCCATTTAATACATATGTTCACGTTTGGCCATTTTGTTTTCTCCAGTCTTTCTCTTAAAAAGAAGAAAGGAAAGGGAAAAAAAGGGGGGGGGGGCAGGGAGGAAGGGCAGTGCTTTTTCATACTTTTCCATCCATTCTAGATAAGGGTCCTGCCTTATTTGCATTTTACAAGTAGTCTCTTTGAACCCACTTCTGAACTATTGTACTCTGAAGATTACAATTTTGGTCACCATTTCTTCAGGAGATCAATGAATTAGAAGATCTTGTCTTGAGAAATGAGGTGGTTCTAGAGATCTCATCCTGATGTTATTTTCAAAGCTGCTTGTTAGTTATTTTTCCAAAACCTCAGATCTCTCCAGTAGTAATCAAAGCTTTTTAGTTGTTTTTTTAGTAGGTTTTTTTTTCCCCACCTGAGTATAGGGCAGATTCTTTTGGGGAACTGTCCTATGTTGGGACTTTATCAGCAACCACTGTCTAGGGCAGGTCAGTTCATGATCAGAAAATCTTATTTCATTATGCCATTATGTGCTGATAAATGTCTTCATAATGAGAGCTCAGGCTGTGTAACTTCTGTGCTTCAGAAGCTCTTATCTGAGGAGTGCAAGATATTTTTCAGGGATAAACCCAATACCCCTGCCATTTGTTTTGAGAACAATGCCCTTAATTGGTTACAAGATGCAGGGACAAATTTTGCAAGGATGGTGTTTACAATCAGTATTTGACGGGTGACATCTAGAAACACTTAATGCCATGTAAAGGAAGGTAGGTAGAAGCAAATCTACAACAACACCTGGCAAAGAAAAATTTCTCAGAGCTACAGTTGCTCTAAACAGCTGTCATTTGTCAAATTGTTCTCATAGTGCATTTACTCATCAGTTCCTTTAGCAAGAACTGTTTGTGCTCTCCTCACATGCCCTTTTGCTTATCTGTTATTGTCACCAGAAATACTGTTTGAGAGCAGTGTTTTGAGCACAAACACTTCGTGACAGAGCAGATAATGTAGATGCATCCTGAAATCTGAGTTAGAATGTCAAACAAAACATGTCAGACTATGAATATAATGTAGAAAAAAAGTGGGTTGTTATATTGTAGTGATATTTTCAGCTGTTAAATAGAAAATATAAAAATAACATAGGAAGTCCTGAAGATGTATTTATTCAGTTATGGCATCAACCCTTTCATGAAACAGTAGAAAAACTGTGGAGCCTTCTAATCCTGGAAGGAGATGAGTTGAGGGTTAGCATTTGGACTTGGCTGCTGCTTGTCAAGAGGAGATGGGTTGGAACAGTCAATTCTGTGGAAGTTCTAACGTAACATCTGCTTGTATTAAGATGTAAAGTCTTCACAAATAGCCAGATTTAATTAAGTAGTTACAGTACAGACCTAACAAGTGAAGGTGAACAAAGCAGGAAAAAGCTGGAGGTTTTTAAATGATATTGCCTTCAAAGAAACACCAAATGAACAAATTAAATGACTTGAAGCTGCACTCCAAATGTGCCCTGTTCAGAAGAATGCAAGCATACATATTCTAAAAGCTGTAGTTTCAATGGAGAGGTTGGTTTGGTTTGGTTTTTGTTTGTTTCATTTTGTTTTTTAAAAAAGAACATTGAATAGCAGTTTGCTTGTCACAGTGATCATTATAGACTTCATAGGTGATTCAAGGTCTCTGAAGAAAATTAAATACCTTCTGTCTGTGAAGGTATCATTCAGAAATGCAGGAAAGCACAAAAGTATGTCCCCTTTTCAAATAAGAATATAAACATTTTGTGCACTTTGTACACTTATTTTAAAATTAATTTGGATACTTGGTACTTTTGGACAAACTCAAGTTACATCTAGCTCAAAACTGAAGTCATACACAAAATTTGAATGATGCAGTTACATTGAAACAAAGAAAAGTTACAGAAAACTATGAAAAACAGAATAACCAAATTCAGATTCACTTCTCATTTTGATTAATTATGTCAGCTGCAGTTGAATGTAGTTTTAGTGATAATGATTTGTCTTAAATTTCAAAATAGTTTATAAGGGGAACTTTTTTCAAAAAAAAAAAACCCCAAAAGGCAGTAATATAACAGGTCTAAGTATACATGTAAGAGCTATGAGCTCTACTTTCAGGAACACTGCCTTAGCAAGCTTGGAACACTGATGGAACAGTTTTGGGGGTTTATATCTGTACTTAATGGAAAACTACACTCAAAATTGTAGTCCTGAGTAAGCAGCTTTCAGTAGCTGATTTTGCTGAGAATATTTACACATCATGAAATAAGTATAAGGGATATGCAGTATAAATGTTTGACTTATACTTAATGGTTAAGATTACAGTTTTAATTTTTATGTCTTTATTTTTAAGCTGGTCCAAGCAGTGCCATTGGAGCTCAGGAAAGTACTGCCCAATTGTTGGTGTCAGATCCAAACCTCATTCATGTGTTAGTGAAATTTCTTTCCGGTACTAATCCTCATGGAACAAATCAACACAGTCCACAGGTAACTAGCAATTAAAATAATAATAACAATAATAATAATAATAATAAAAATCTTCGTAAGAGGATTTCAGTACACTTGACATGAATATGTGTTATTCATAATGTATTATATCCTTGACTTGTTTCTTTTTTTTGATTATGGTCTTAGTTGGTTCTGATGGGCAACCGTAGGGAAGTTCATGTTGGTGATACACTCTGAGTAGTGATCATGTGTTTTTACAACTATCTGGAGACTTGCCACAGGGAGAGAATGCCATGCGATATGTCAGTGAATGTGTTCCAAGTTAGGATTCCTTAGTTACATGCATGAAAAAAGTAATAGAGTTCAGTTAGTTTCCTGAAATCTTGTTGTGTTGGGATAAAAATGCCAATGCAGATTAAGTTTAAATATCTAATAATTCCAGAACTTAAGATTATGCTTTTATTTTCTGCCTGTTTCTGAATTCATGTGGTGTCTACTGTTTTTCCTAATTTCAACTAATGTTTTTTTGCTTTTTGCAGTCTTTTGAAATATGTGTGAATAGTGATAAAAAAAGCCTGTTAACTTAATTGTATGTAACATTTGACAGGAGTCTCAGAAACACTTAGTTTAGGAGACAGCAAACACCTGGTATTTCCAGTATTTTCCAGAAAATTTTCCAGAAAACACATAGTCTTTTCCAGAAATTAAACATTGTGCAGTGCTGTTAATTTAAAGCACTTATATGTAAATGTG
Source organism: Buteo buteo (assembly GCF_964188355.1). NCBI lineage: Eukaryota > Metazoa > Chordata > Aves > Accipitriformes > Accipitridae > Buteo > Buteo buteo. The sequence goes on from NC_134182.1 coordinate 25,865,294, forward strand.
TGGTTTGTGGGGAAAAAAAAATTCAGATTAGCACAGAAATATATTCTGCGTGAAGCGTAGTTTGCATTGCTGAAAAGATAAAGTCTCAAGCTGCAAAATGAGTTTTAAGCAAAGAACTGAATTATTTGCTTTTTACTCATGGTTAGTAGTAGAAAAACACATCATATAAATTGATACAGAGTAGTTGTCCTGTGAAAACCCAGTAAAATTTTTTAGCAGGCAAGCTAAGCTAAATAATACTTTTCTGTTCTTAGAAAATGTTCATGTTAGATACTGCTTAATGTATTTGAAGACATCTCAGGTCTATATAATACTTATTAAAATGCCTTCCCCTCTAGGTTGGGCCAACAGCTACGCAAGCTATGCAAGAATTTCTTACTCGCTTACAAGTGCACCTTTCTTCAACTTGTCCTCAGATGTTCAGTGAATTTTTGTTGAAATTAATACATATACTTTCAACAGAAAGGTAAATCTTAACTATTTTTTTTTCTTTCATGCCCTCTTTGTCTTTAAAATCTGTGTGAGTGTGAATCGCAGCTAAGATGTGTGCGTCCTGCCTTGTCACACTGTCAAGTTATATATGGATGGAGATCTTAGGTGTTGCTGCAGCACTACCAGCAGGATCTGGGCTGCTTCTGGCACATGGAATAGTGCAACTGGAATCCACCCACAGCCCTCCGTGTGTGAAGGACAGTGAATAGAGGCACTAGACATTTGTTTGGACTGATTTTATCTAGAGCTAAGATATAGGCCTTGTTAAAGTAATCCCTAAAATAAGGGCATTATTGATGAGCTTACCTATTAAAAAGAGAAAAAAGTATTCTGAGACCTGAATTAATCAAAGATTCTAGAAATTATTCATAGATTGTGAAAATAATATGGATGGCTTTTATAATATGGTAGGATGAAATATGAGATTGCATAATCCTATTTATGCAATATGCATGTTTATTGCTTTGTCTTTTTTTTCTCTTCTCCTCACCCAACAGTGGAAAATCTCCTCTGCCCCACTCTCCTTCTGGGGCCTATTGACGTCTTGTCTCCTCACTAGTGTAGAGAAGTGCCGCTGGCTGGAGGAGAGAAAGAGCTTATGGCTTGTCTCTTACAGCTCTGCTTCTTCAAGGCCAGGTCGATGGGCACAAGACCGTTGTGTATACAGCAGTACACCGGAAATGTGGCAATTTTTTGGTCTGAAGTTCATTAGGAATTATCATTTATTTCTGGTATTGATGTTCTGCTCATCCCCCATATAAAGGCTTCGTATAATTAGGGATGAGCTTCCTCAGTTTCTGGCTTCCCAGTAGGTGGCACTTCTGTGTTATCTGTTCTTTAATCTTACAGAAAACAGTTTTGGCCTTCTCTAAGAGATTTTACCTTAGTGACTTAAATTGCATGGGAGGTGTTTACCAGGCTACATTGGTGATCAATCACTATGCAAGAAATGTCATAATACGGTAAATTTAGTAATTCACAGTGAATTTTGGAATGCGTGTCAGCATGCCGTAATTTATTTGAAATATCCTTGCAGTGGTCTCATTAGCTTATTTTTTGAAATGTGTTAGATATTTTGAGACAAACCAAAGGAGAGCCTGAAATGTCAAAAAATGGGAGCAAAGCACCAGAAAAGGGTTTAGATGGTTATTTCTAAAACCTCAGGTAATTATTGAAGTATACCATGTCTGATTAAAGCATAGGATTGTTTGTGAAGAAAAGCAGTATTTTGCTGTTAGGACTAATTAAATGCCAATTATTTTCTTCAGGGCTGTTTCTATAAACTGTTTTGGTCTGTATTTAATTTCAAAAGTTATAGTAAGATCAATCAATGTCAAAAGATACAGAGAAATATATCAAAAATCAGTAACTAAATCACACTTCAAGAATTAGCACCAATTTTATTTTAAATGTACTGATTCAAAAGGTTCATATTGTAGTCTACCAGTATACATGTAAAAGCAACTGGGAAAATAAACTTATCGCTGAAAGGGATCCTTCAGGCAATCAACCTACAAACACCAACCTATGATAGTTTGAGTACCTTCTCATGGTTTTATGTATAGTTACTATTTAGACGCCTAAAACCTGACCATTATTCTTACTACCTCAGCGGGGGGGGGGGGGGGGGGGGAACTACTGGAATAAAAAAACCATCATAATTTCCTGTTAGAAAACAAATAATCCTAGTGATATGGAAGTATTAGATGACTCTTCCCATGAAGCTTTCCTGCAAACATACAAAACTTTTCACCCACTAGGACTATATTCCAAGCCTATACCTGCAAAATTAACTAATTAAAAAAAAAAAAAAGATGGATCCTAGACTTTTTCAAAGGAAACTTTAATCCGTAGTGGTATCAGTAGAGTGATAGCATGAGCAGGGTCTACAGGCTGTGCAATGACCAGTATATTAAAAAGTTATGAATGCTTGACTTATGTGAAAGATCAGATTGTGCTTCAACATGGCTGAAGATGTGCTTCTGAAGATGGCTGGATTTTTATTTATTAAGTTTGGTGTGCTTTTTTATTCTTAAAAATAATGCTAAAAAAACCCCAAACAACCAAACCTGTTTAACTTGTTAATATTGAACAATGAAATACCCTTTTTTTTTTTTTTTATCTTTCAGGGGTGCTTTCCAGACGGGCCAGGGACCCTTGGATGCACAAGTGAAACTCTTGGAATTCACCCTGGAACAGAATTTTGAAGTTGTATCAGTTAGCACTATTTCTGCAGTAATTGAGTCTATAACCTTCCTTGTGCATCATTACATTACATGTTCAGACAAAGTGATGTCTCGCAGCGGCTCAGACAGCTCTGTGGGTGCTCGAGCATGTTTTGGAGGGCTTTTTGCCAATATTATCCGTCCAGGTGATGCCAAAGCAGTTTGCGGAGAAATGACAAGGGATCAACTTATGTTTGATTTGTTAAAGCTGGTCAACATTTTAGTTCAACTGCCGCTTTCCAGTAACCGAGAATATAGTGCCCGTGTTCCAGTACCCAGCAGTACTACAGACAGTGTGTCTGATGAAGAAAAGGTTTCAGGAGGCAAAGATGGCAATGGAAGCAACCCTAATACTCAAGGATCAACTGCATATGTGGCAGACTTGGTGTTAGCCAACCAACAAATTATGAGCCAGATTTTGTCTGCACTTGGCCAGTGTAATAGCAGTGCTATGGCAATGATTATTGGTAGGTATTTTGTAAATAAAGTGGAAAATCTTTTGGGGTGGTGTGAAACACCTGAAACTTCTACAACCTCATAAATTGGGTGCACACATGAAAAAATGTGTCACAGAAATGACAGGAAAAAAGAGACTGATAAGAAGTGAAAGTGGGGGACAGGTATGTGAAAAAAACTAACATGAGGTGGGAGACGGTAATTAAAACCAAACAAGAGTGTGCTTGCCATTTGAATTTGCTGAATCTCAGAATGGTCAGTGTTGAAAGGGATCTCTGGAGATTGTCTAGTCCAACCTCCCTGTGCAAAGCAGGGTCAACTCAAGAGCCTGCCTCAGAGAGCAGGTTGCCCAGTATCTTATCCAGTTGGGTTTTTAATTCCCCAAGGGTAGAAACTCCACAACTGCCATGGGCAACCTGTTACAATGTTCAATCATTCTTAAAGTAGAAAAGCCTTTTTCTTATGTTTAAATGGAATTTCTTGTATTTCAATGTGCCTATCGCATTTCTCTATGCATGGATTAGGATTAGTCTTCAGTTTGTACTATAGACATGTTACCTCAATTGTTCTCTATGTAATTGTATCTCTATGTAATCATTTCTGAAAAAGACAATTTACAATTGCGTCCCTTGCACAGAATACATAAACTTTTCTATTCCTCTGTTTCACGAGAAATCTCATTAACATCATGTTCTGGGAGTTCCAGTCATATATTTGTGGGTGGGATCTTCATGCTATGAATCAGTGAGGAAGTTGATGATACTTTGAACAGCAAAGTTGCTGTTTGTCAGACATGTACCTAAGATGCATTTTCTCAGAGAGACTATATTACTTGCTTGTGAGCTGTGATGATAGCATCGAGGTTTTTTGCACAAATTAAACCACTGGCTGAAATACCATTAATGTTTCTGCATGTGCAAAACTGGAAGAACATTTTGTAGGAGGATAAGCAAAGAGCTTGCACTCCATTTCAGGCGTAATAGTTGTAAAACTTTGTTCTCTTGATAGTGTTCTCTTGTTTCAAAGAAAGTATCTCTGGCCTTTTCTGTGCTAGTCTCTTTTAAGCAGATGTGAAACTGTTAACCAATGCTATTACCAGAAAACAGTATACTTTTTGGATGAGAGCATGTGAATGTTAGACCAGTAGTTCATTTTGGCATAAAAACAATTGAGGAAAAAGTAGTAATCTCCAGTAGTCAAATTAAACAGCAGGCAAGATTTGACAAGCCTGGAATGTGCTGTTGGAACCTTCCCGAAATTAATTCCAGAACGTCTCCTACTTTACTCTGGATAGTTCATGTTGTATTACAAACACACTATGAACAGTGGAAGTAGTTTGTTCTGGGAATGATGGTTTGTTTTGAGTATGTTTTTCTTTGGAGTGGAATTCAAATATTCTTCTCCTCAACTTCGATGTCTTTCTAAACCACCGATTTCTGTCCAGTAGTTTTTTTGCATTTTTAAAAAGGCAATTTGGAAAGATAGTGTTGTTTCAAAATGTTTTTCATTGAGCTCAGGATACTGGGCCAGCTGATCCTTTCAGTGGATTGTTCCTTCCAAAGTCTTTTAATACAGGTTATTGAAACTAATTTGTATATGTATTTTGGGAAGATGTAACGCAGCTATTTGTGGTTTTAGTTCCTTCATTAAAAGCTGTGTTAAGCTCTCTCCAGACAATTTCTATGAACAAATCATTTCTCCAAGACTGCAGCCAAGGTTATATATGATCCAAAAATCAGTTATCAGCACATAGTAGTAAACATGTAATAGCTAGTGCAGCATGCTAGCAACCCAGTAAAGATAAACAAGAAGATGTCTGCAGATGTGTACCCATAAGCAGTGGCTCTGGTGTCAAAACTTTTGCTAATAATGTTAGTTTACTGCAGCTGGTGGGCCAGCTGGTCAGGAACCAGGACGGCTTTGAATATTCATGTCACATGAAGTTAAAACAGTTGTTGGATTTTCTTTTGTGACCATTTTGTCTATTTATTTCATTAGGGTTTTATGCTTTGTCATTGACAGACTATGAAAATCATACAAGTAACAGTGTTCCCCTCCTGTCCTACTTTCTTTTCACCTCAAAGTCTTCACAGCAAACCCACCTGAGTTGGCTTCAGCTCCATCATTCATTCCATTTAACTTTTATAGACTGTTCAGAGGCTGCCTTAAGACTTTCCTTTGTCTGTCTGTCTCAGTGCATCCAGTGCTTATCAATATTTTCTTTCTTGACAGCTTGAAGGTGATTAAAGTACTACAGCTGTCAATTCTCTTGCCAAAATGTTTCTCTAAGGCATGTTCCAAAGATGACTTGAACATGTTACTTTTTATTATTATTTGTTAGTATAAGTCCAGTTTCTCTAAATGGTATGGGATTATTCCATTGATTCCCCCCACTCAAATCTAAAACTACTTTTGAAAGCTCTTCCAGATTGATATCATATGCTTTGTAAGACAGTCGTATTTATGGAGGTAATCTCTTCCTTGGGAAGACTATTCTTTTGCCTTCCATCCTCAGTTTCAGCAATGTGTAATCAATATTGCTGAATATTAATATTCAGTAAATCCTCACGAATAATTCCTGCGCTGTAGCACTGAGAAGGAGAATTCTGGGAGAGGTATTTCTGATAGAAATATGTATGTTAGATGTTTGGGGTTTTTTGGTTACAAAAGTGCACTTCTGAAAAAAAATCTTAAATACTTGTTTGTTGCTTCTGGCTAGGAGTGATTTCAATCCTTGTAGTTCTTATTCTGTTTCCTTCGCTAATTACACTCATTTTTATGGTCTTGTCTAAAATTGGATTTAAATTCCCTGACTTCCTGGGTCAAGTCTTCCTATTTATACTGTAAAGAAGGTAACATGTATCTGGGAACACTAATAGTAATTTATATGATCCTGAAAACTGGCCCATTTGTAGTTTATGAAGTCCACGTCAACATTTAACTGTAAAGAAATTAAAATATCCTTGAGTTCTCTCATGGGCTGTTATGGTTTGTTAGGTCTTGGTTTCTGACCTTTGAACTGTTTCTGTTTTCACTAAGGTGCAAGTGGCTTACATCTCACTAAACATGAAAACTTTCATGGTGGCTTAGATGCCATATCAGTTGGAGATGGGTTGTTCACTATCCTGACAACACTTAGTAAAAAAGCAACAACAGTGCAAGTGATGCTTCAGCCAATTCTTACCTACATGGCCTGTGGGTACATGGGAAGACAGGTAAGTTTCCTTAGGTCTGCTGTGCTTCAAGGGAATTAGAGGCTAGTTGATACTGTAACCTGTAATATGCTTAGAAAACTGAACTACTGCCATGTAAAAGAAACATTAACACTTTTCCAATCTCACTTCACTTTGGTGCTGAAGTTAGAAAGCCTCCCTCCATTGCCCCTGGTAGAGGGAGAGAGAGTTTCTGTAAGGACATTTTGACATTCCCATAAATGTTCCTGGCTAAAGGCTTGAAGATGGATTGAATATTTTATTATGTGCAGGTGGGAAACATGTTTTTTGTATTCGTATTAGTGGATATTTTACACACTCAATATTCTTCTTTCCCTTTAGCTGCTTGCCCTGGTAGTTTGATCTTTCTCTTGCTGTAAAAACTTTGCCTACGTAAGGAGTGAACCATGTGGAACATGGTATTGCTATTTTGTGGCAGAGAGGTCAACTGTGGTGGCATTTCCTCTCTGGGATTTCTGCCTACTAAAAGGGGGGGCTAAGAGCAGTCATGCATATTTCTGTCATATTAATTTTGTATGAAACCATGTATTTCTTAACTGTTTTTCTTCTAGGGTTCTCTCGCCACTTGTCAGTTATCTGAGCCACTGCTCTGGTTCATTTTAAGAGTGTTGGATACAAGTGAGGCACTGAAGGCTTTCCATGATATGGGTAAGAATGTCTTTTCTTTAGCTGCATCAAGTAAAAGGTTTATTGTAGATTTTTTTTGGCACTTAAAGAAGGAATACAGCTATATCTGGAGGAGAAAATTTACTAAATAGGCCTTTGCTAGCTTAGAATCTATTGCATGCTTCTGAACAGTGTTGGTTTTTCCCCCCCCCGCCTGCATTATACACAGGTGGTGTTCAGCTTATTTGTAACAACATGGTAACAAGCACAAGAGCTATTGTTAACACGGCAAGAAGTATGGTTTCGACTATTATGAAATTTCTTGATTCTGGTCCCACCAAAGCAACAGATAGCAGTTTGAAAGCTAGAGTGCTAGCTTCTGAGCCTGATAATGCAGAAGGAATTCACAATTTTGCGCCTTTGGGTAAGTAATACTTCTTTCTCTTACATTAATATCCACTGGTCAATTGAATCTTTATCAAGTTCTTAACAAACAGTATTGTGATAGTGTCAAATGTTGCAATACTATTAAATCTTCTAAACAAGAGGGGCTGCTGGTGTTTCAAGACATTGGGGGAGGAGGTTAGCCCCTCCTCCACGGGTAATAAGACCTTGTGTGGATAGGGGAAAGAAGGAAAGGGATTGATCTGTATCTGATGTAGTCATGCATCAAGGTGGGCCCCTTACTCCTACCCTAGGTCAGGGGATACCCAGTTCCAGCCCACCATCTGCCATAGACACACCAAGACTCACTGACTTCACTTAAGGCATATCAGGTTTGAGGGAGCTGTTACAGAAGCATAGCAAAGTTGGATGACACAGAATGAGCCCGAGCTGGGTCAAACAGGGCAGAAGAAGCTGGACCGTAGGCCTGATGCTGCTGCTGCTCACACCTGCACTTGATTGCTCCCATGTTGCCTGCATGAACATTTGTTACAATTGCAGTGCTGTTTTGGTATCAATACAATGGCTTCCAGTTAACTAAAATGCATGTGTTTTAAGATGTACTCTAATGTCTTACAAAGGCTCCTTTTCACTACTAGTGTCTTAATGTTTTCTGTTGCTGCCTGCTAGCCCAGTGTAGCCCATGGATGTATTCATACAGTGTGTCTCAGTGTCAAGAGGGGAGAAAGAAAGGATTATTTTCAAAATTTCTGGAAAAATTATTGGACAAGAGAGAAATCCATTAAGTCCTGTCATTCAAATTTAAGAATGTAAAAAATAATGAAATTTTTTTTTAAAAAAAAGATGTTTATTTGGCAGAATAGGGGCCATTAGAAATCTTCTACCTTGCTCTTCACAAATTCCTAAAAGGTAAATTTAAGAATCCTGCAATGTTGGTACTTGATTACTTTAAGTAGTAAAAATCCTAAGCTTATATGGTGGTGGCTTCTTGCATGCCTTATCTCCCAACTTGCAAAGTGCTGCAGTTCTTGATGTTCTGCTATGAGTGCATCTACCTTAATGTTTTACTTTCAGTCAGGAGTGTGCTTTTGAAAATAACTTTCTGGTTGTCCTCACTTACTACACTCTGATTCTCATCATGTAGTGTTCTCTGAGAGATGAACTCAATTCATTTGGGGTGAGAGTCTATCAAAATGTGTCCAGGAATTCACCTCCAGCTGCTACTAGGCATTCAGTCAAGGGGCCAGGCTAGAGCTACTTTAAAGTAAAACACCCCAAGTACTTCTAGTTTGAACAGCACAAATCTGGTCATCTTGTGCCATACTACTTGCTAAGGAAGACATAGCCTTAGATCTTCCTACTTCATTCTTAACTCATGCTAAGATTAGAAGAATAAGCAGCCACTGTGGTCAGGTTTTTTTGATTCTGGTGTCTTTTTTAGAAAAAGGTTTTCATGTGAAACAAACCTTTTTAAAGAAAAAGGTTTGCAGACTTTGGTTATAAAGTCGTTCATGTTATCATTGTAAAATTTAAACCTTTAAAGCCTTCATTATGTTAACTATGAATTAACTGAGTTCAAGTTCTAAGCACACTGTTCAACCTGCACATTTTTGGTTGGTTTGTTTTGGTAATGAACTCTTGATAGAAAGTTCAGGATTTTGATAGCAAGTGTCCCCAGCAAATTTTCAAGCATGTGCATAATGCGTTTGCATATGTAAGCTGCCTATGTACAACAGTCTAAGAGTAAAAGAAAAATATCTTAGTAGCTGTAATTATTATACATGGGATGTAATCAATAAATTGAAACAGGTGAGATAGAAAAACAAGTGTTTTCCACAGTTCAGGTTGTAAATTAATCTCGGTTTTATTAATAAACATTAATAATCAATGTTAATGGTGCTGTTTTTGAAGGTTCAATCACCTCAAGCAGTCCCACTGCCCAGCCTGCTGAAGTGCTGTTGCAGGCTACTCCTCCCCACAGACGAGCTCGGTCTGCTGCATGGTCATACATATTTTTACCTGAGGAAGCTTGGTGCGACCTCACGATTCACCTTCCCGCGGCCGTGCTGCTCAAGGAGATCCACATCCAGCCTCACTTGGCCTCTCTAGCAAGTAAGTAGGTTCACTGACATTTCACTGACAATGAAAATTTGAATGGTAGGATTTAGAAATGATACAAGGAGTATAATCAGAGGAACTAAAGCTGGCAGGTTGTCTGAAGAATAAATAAATAAAATAAGTTGAAAAGCTTGCTAATTCTGCTTTGCTTGAGAATGGAAGGCCCTGCCTCTGCTTGATTTTTTTCAAGCTTAGTACACGTCTTGTGGCATTAATGTCAAATGACAAAAAAACCTCATCAAACTTCTCAAAACTTTGCCTGGTGAGAATGCAATATTGATCAGGGGTCTTCAGGCAAAATGGTTTTGTATGGTAGTTGAAATAAAGCACGAGATTTTCAGCTCTTACTGTTGTAGCCCTGCTAGGGAAACATATGGCATTTACACTGACAAGACTTTTCTTCATCTTAAGTCTTTGAAATAAACTATATACACCATGTATCAAAAATACTTAGGTGTTTTAATATATATCATCGCACAGGTCAAATACTCCAGCTGCAGTTCTGTAGTAGTGTTTGCCTAAGATAGTTGCAATCATCTTGTTCTGTATCTGTAACAGGGATACATATTTAACACTTAAAATTCAAACCAGTACAGATTTTTAAATAGTATTAAACCTTCTTGTCTTACTCTGTAGCTTGCCCTTCATCAGTATCTGTTGAAATAAGTGCAGATGGTGTCAATATGTTACCTTTGTCAACTCCTGTTATCACAAGCGGTCTCACCTATATAAAAATCCAGCTGGTAAAAGCTGAAGTTGCCTCAGCTGTCTGCCTTCGTCTCCATCGTCCTCGGGATGCCAGTACACTAGGCCTCTCTCAGATCAAACTGTTAGGCCTCACAGCTTTCGGAAACACCTCGTCTGCAACCGTCAACAATCCGTTCCTTCCCTCTGAGGATCAGGTCTCTAAAACAAGGTAAACTTCTAGTATCAATGGACAGAGGCATGTTTGTGCCAGTTCATGGTTTGGGGTTGTTTTTTTTTATGATGTTTTCTGCTCTGAGTCAGATCTTTCAGTAGCAAACTGTATTTGTGAGTACCTGTTTTTGCAGTTGAATTTTAACATTTACAGCATCTGTTTCAAATATCTTAGGAAACTTGCTGTTTTGTTGGTTTTTTTTTTAAACAGAAGGCAAATACAAGCAGTACTTCTCACTTTTGGTAGCATGCTTAATCTGCATACGTAAAAGGGGATGTTTCATCTCTGCAATAGTGAAAGAATACAAAGCACAGCAAAGCATTTAGAGTTGCATTCTGTGTTTTTAATGGGTAGGCAGTTGTCAAAAAAACTGAAGTAGCAACATATTTCTTACCCATACTGAAGTCAATGGAGTTACATAATTATTGGAGCAGGAATAGAAATAGGACAATGGGATGTTTTGCTGAAGTCGTATCTAATATTGCTGTTTGCAAACATTTGAGAAATAGGAACTGAATCTTGTTATGATTCTGGCATATCAGCAAGATTTCTTTTCAAAAGCTTTTATTTGATTAGGTGTTGCCTTGACTTTCTTACTCATTTTTAAAATAAAAATAAATAAACCCCTAAGGATTTAAAGAAAATAAGTGTTAAAGTTTTACAACTTGAATTTAATTTGACGGGTGAATTTTTGAGATTTCCTGGTTCTGAAATTTAGCGTACTAAATTGTAAGAGAGCATGGGAAAGTTTTAAAAGCCCTTCTTCTTTTGCTGGAAAAAATTTTGAGAGTAAGTAGATTTTAGAGAATATGAATACTGTCCAGTGTGTATTTGATAAAAGCTGTATAACTGAAATTAGTCTTTGATCTTGAATAGCAGTGAAGGACATTTTCATAGCCAAATTACTCTGTTGCTGTATTTGTACTTCAGAAAAGGTTATCTTAGTCACACAAAAATAACCAGTATCTAAAGAAAGAAGCTGAGTGAACGTTACTCATGTTTCCTCTGAAAGGAACATTCCTTTCAGCTAAGTTTTATAAGTATCTCAATAAAGTAATGGTAGTAATATGATAGATATATTCAATAAATTTGGATATGGGTTTTTTTAGATATTACAGAAAACTTGCTCTTTTCTAAAATGATAAATATTTAGGAGTGAATAATTCCTAAAATAAATTGTAAACTTAATTTGAGATCTATATGCAAGTTTGCCTTTTTTTTTTTTTTTGAACTATGGGAGATAAGGTTAGCTGCGAAGACGAGTTAACCTGTTAGTTTAGAACTTGTCAGTGAAATGATGCCATTTATTTCATATGCAACTTAGATTGCCTTCTCATTCATAATGCTAGTTTATACGGCATTGTAGTATATTTTTATAAATAAAGTCAAGTTAATGTGTTTCCAAACTGTTTCAATTACAATAGGTTTACTTTTCAAGATTTATTATTAAAAGCAATACTGAACAATATTGTTAAAGAATGAGAGAGATATGGGGGAAATGCAGTGGCTGACACATTTTTAATTTCTGCGTGTGTTTTTAATTTCTCTGTGTGCTTTTTGTATGCTTTTTAAATCAAGTTCACTAGGGTTCACTGTAGTTTATTGTAGATGTATATGACCCTAAAAGTTTGTAATGTCAGGGAAGCTGTGCAAGTATATAATTTTAATGCCAACCAGTATTGCAGGATCTTGACCTTAAATATGAATAAATCCAATGGTGCCTAAGTGAGGCAGTGTGCTGTTTCATGTTTCACATTTATGTTTTGGCTAGCTCCTTTTAATGTAAAAAAATGTAAAAAAAAAACCCAACAAATAAAAAGACCTCCAACAAAACAAAAAAAAACCCAACAACAAACAACCCCCACACCCTCCCCTGTACCTTCCCCCCCATATAAACACACACACACACCCCCCCAATAGCTTCGCCCTATTGGAAGAAATATATATGTGAATCAAGGAATCTTGAGAAATTTTAGGAACAAAACTTGCAGGCTCTTAACTCTTCCTACCCACCTTAAACCAATGATTACAACAGCATTACTAATGTATGTTACATTGTGGTCTTAAATTCAATAATTTTAATTTGCTCTTCTCAGACAATGTCTGATTATGTCACAGCAGTTTTCTGCAGTACTTGTCCTAGAATCTAATACAGGTAGTTATGTTATAGAAGAAAAATAAAATTATAAGAAAATGATACATTAGCTCATTTTTATGTTTTCCTTTTCAGTATTGGATGGTTAAGATTATTACACCACTGCCTCACTCACATAAGTGATTTAGAAGGAATGATGGCTAGTGCTGCAGCACCCACTGCTAATCTGTTGCAGACATGTGCTGCTTTACTAATGTCACCTTACTGTGGTATGCATTCTCCAAACATTGAGGCTGTGCTTGTAAAAATTGGGCTTCAGTCCACCAGAATAGGCCTAAAATTGATTGACATTCTTCTAAGAAACTGCTCAGCATCGGGGAGCGATCCTGCAGGTGAGTGCAATTTTTTTCTTTTCAGTTGTTGCTTAAAAACATTGTCTGTATAAATGTACAGATATAGTATATTTGCATGTTACTTTCTGATTCTGAATTTGGGTTGCCAGAACTTGCCATCGTGCTTTGTTATGCTTCTAAATATCGCAGTCTCTGTATGTGGGTAGTTCTACAACAGTAAAGAAGTGCAACCAGGGTTGTTTTGATTTTTGTGTAGAATAGATAATTAGATGAATGTTTGAAGACATGAGAGTAGGACATGCAATATATCGTAAGTGCCTCTTACTATAGATACTATGTCTAGATGTTTCAAAATAAAGAGTATCCACGAGTAGTGTTAAGGAAAACAAATGCAGCAATATTTGGGCAGTAATAGCCTGTAGGACAGTATAAATTCTGAATAGTGCTAAGCATTGAAAGTATTTACAGGTGGAGGTACATAATCAAGACACTTGAACAACTAATCTATGTCCCACAGCAAAATTTTACAGTAGTTCTTCTGTTAATGCACTGGGGTTTTTGTATTTATGATTCCGTACCACTTTGCTGTTTAGTGTCTTCTAAATGAAGGAAAACTGAATTCATATTTTACCTGTTTTGAGGTTGCTGATACTGCCAGAAAATATGCTTTTCAAAATGGCTTCTATGACTTATTTTGCCATGAGTTAATGTTTCAGTGTAACCTACTGTCTTTTGCTGGAATGCTGTTAGATAAGAGTAGTTTTCTACAGGGCAGGAGATGAACATAGTGAGGAGAAGATGAATAGGAAATGATCTGAGGAAATCTTCAGTCTTAGTGCCACTGATGGAAATTGGAGTTAAATAAGCTTCCATTTTGAAATAAAAGTTTGATTCTGTGAAGCATGAGGTTTGACAGCTCTGTTGGAATTATTCATGTCTCTTTGGAATATGTTGAAGAAAATCCTACTAGTTAAACCTTTAAGTCCCGTGTCTGAGAATGTTGCAATGATTTTTCATTTCATAGTAAGGCTGTACATTGCATTGAACATATAAAATGCACAGTTTTGAGACAGTGGTGTGTGTAAGAATTGCATCCTTATGTTAATGGCAAAACTCAATTCGATGTTAATATTGCAATTCTATAATAATTTCATTAGTACTTTTAAAAAATACATATGTAAGTACTTCTATTATTCCCCCCCCTTTTTTTTTTTTTCAACGCGGCAAGATCTGAATAGCCCTTTACTGTTTGGAAGATTAAATGGTCTCTCTTCTGACTCCACAATAGACATTCTTTATCAGCTTGGAACAACTCAAGACCCTGGAACAAAAGATAGGTAATGTTATTTGGATTGTCATGTGGAAGCATATGCAAAAGTAATCTGCTAAATAGTGGCTTGATGTTACTGCACAAAAGCAGACTTTTTGAAATCTGATTGTTTTGAGATGGCGTGAAAGCGCAGAAATCTAAAGAAGCATTCCGGCTTTTCCTCCTAGCTCTTTGCATCCTTTGCAGAGAATGCTGTCACTCTTTTTTTGCTCTTATGTGATAAAACCTTTGTTGCAAAACTGACTTTTCTCTCAAATACTTAGAACTTGGATACCTGCTATGTTTTTTTTCTCTGTAGAAGGCAGCGGCTGTCTAAGATAAGTGTTTTTAATTATTTTTTTCCCTGTTAGTGATCTAAGTCTTGAAAAAATAGTTTGAACTCACTCTTGAACTTTGCTTCAAAGGAATAGATAAATATGTAAATCAGATTACAAAAAGATAGCAAAATAATTTTTTTTTTGAGTCTGTCTTTGACACTTTATAACGTACTACATCATCTTGCCTTCCAGAATTCAAGCATTGCTGAAATGGGTCAGCGATTCTGCAAGAGTTGCGGCTATGAAAAAAAGTGGCCGGGTCAGCTACATTTGTCCAAGTAGCTCAACAAGAGAGTATGGTCTTTTGATGCCATCTCCTTCCCATTTGCATTGCGTAGCAGCAATTTTGTGGCATAGTTATGAATTGCTTGTTGAATATGATTTACCAGCGTTGCTGGACAGAGAGCTCTTCGAGTAAGTAAAGCAAAGTTTTGCACCACATACTTCTTATAACTGAATTATTTTGTTCACTGAAATGATATGACTTGGAGTGCACTCATTGTGAAATAATAGTAGAAATTGTTATCCCTGAAGCTAATTGATAAAGTGAATACTTAAAGATATCTAAACAGGTAGTTTTGTAGTTCTAAACACAGAACTGCACTTCACGTATTCCAGGTATAATTGTGTTTAAAAACAAAAACGGCAGATCCGTGTATATAATTGCAGATATGTGTAAGGTAAACTGCTGCATGTTTTTGTGGTTGTTTTGTTTTGTTTTTGTAAGGATAACTTTGGGCTGTTCTTGTTGAATTTGTTTGCAGTAATTTTCACTGTACCTATAAATCATGATCTTCATTAGTCTCCTGTTCTATAAGGTTCTATTATTTTATTACTCATGGTATCCATTATCTATAACTGATAGCTAAGAGCCAGGGGAGGAGGAGGATTGTTTCTTTGGAGTTGCCACTTTTGTTCCAGCCAGTCTGATTTGAAAGAAAAAAAGCACAAAATCTTGAGTGAATCTTGAACTATGAATTTGCTGGATGTTGCTGAATTCTAAAGAAAAGTTCATCCTAAACACCAAATGTATACTTTTAGTGACTCCAGACTGAAAATATTTGAGCTAACATTCCTCATTTATGTTGCTTAACCATGTCTTCTGTTTAAACAAAACAGAAGAGAAGCCACATAGCTTTGTTTTATGTGTATTATAGAAAAATAGCTGTTAAATTTGTGTATCTAGTGAAGTGTCTTTCATTTGTACCATTGAATAAAATTCCAGTTAATGAAAGGAACTTTGATAAACTGTAATTTTTTTGTTGCCCTTAGGAAATGTTCATATTTTTCTGCTACTTTACTGTCTCTTTTAGGCACAGTCAAACATACAAACACTGGGAAGTGTACAAGTTACGGTTATTGGTACAAGCATGTGGAGCTCTCGTATATGTGCAACGTGATGGTCTTTAGATACATGACTACAAGCTAAACCTTTTCCAAAGACCTCAGTCATATAAATAATTTTTAATTCAAAATGAGCTTGTTCATTTTGGGAATCAACTTAAGGATTTTAAATTGCTGGTCAATTAGCCCTTTCAGCAATAAATTTTAACAGAAATACATTTTCAGCATACATTCTAATGATTTTAGCTTTCGAAAAGGAAGAACTCTAATAAAAATAGACTTCCTAAAATGAATAGCCCATTTAGATTTATACTACTATAAAAGTGGGTTTCACAACTGAATTCCTGTCTTTTGGAGGAGAGTATGCTGTTTTCATCACAGGACAAAATGAAGGAATACTGATAAACTGTTGTACCTAGTTTGAACATGCATGTTGCAATATAGCCTGTTCCTCTATATCCTGCTAAATAAAACTATAATTCATATCAGCCAACATCTGGAGCAAATTATAAAATATATTTTTAATAAATACAGATGAATTGTTGTCATACCCAAATATATGGGTATATAATTCTTATAGTAAAAATAAATTCTCATGTGTATTCTTCATCCTCTTTGATATTTTAACTTTTGAAACATTTTCATTGATTCTAGCTATAACTCCCAATTTCTCCTTCATGTGATATTTCATTTTTTTCTTGGATCTATTTTCCCATCATCCCCATTTTCCATTTCAATATTTCTGCATTGTCCAATGGATACTAATTTATTCCTTAGTTATTTTTTAATATCTACTTGGAAAAGAATCTTATTTTTCATAGAGCATGAACTTGCCCGGAAAATTTTGGCAGAAGGATTGTGTGAATATACAGTTGGCAAAGAGTTTAAGTGTACCTTTATTATATGTGGACTTTGGGAAATTGTGACTATCTTCCCGAAGTTATGGGTCATTTGGTCACTGAGATGACTTTTTAATGTCTTACTTGGAGAGTTTTTTTTATCAGCTGTTCACTAGACTGGTGATAAAGCTAACTTTTGGTTAGACCCATGTTCTGTTCTAAACTCTTAGACTAAACATAGAATAACACTTCCATCCAGAAAAGGGAAGAACAATCCTTGTCTTCAAATGGGAATGTGATATATGATGATACATACAAACTTATTTAAAAACCTAATATTGAAGTGGCACGAAGTGTGTGATCCCCTCTGTATGTAAAGGTTAAGATAATGTAACTTATTATGTATGGTGTCAGTTCAGAAAACTGTGGGTTGTTTTTTTTAAATACTTCACCTACTCTGAACAAGTCTGTATGAAGAAACTATGATTTCACTATTTTAGAAATACCACTTATGAAATTTAAGCTGTATAATAGGAGCTAAATTAGTTTTTGCATTCATGTGCCTTGGATTAGCATTCAAGCAAATAGTATTTGGATGGAAGTGAGTTCAAAGGTAGGTGGGATTTTTAGTATCTCTGAGGAACAATTCTGTTGTTAACTTGTGTCCTAAGTTCAGGTTGAGTAAGGGTAGTGAGGGTAACGTCATTCAGCCAACAATATTATTGCTGCTTTCATTTTTTTGCAACATCTTCAGGTAGAACTCTAATAAAGCGAATTTTAAAAATTTTTTGAAACATGTTAAAATGCTTTCAGTTCTTACAAAGGATTAAAAGACCTTTATGTAAATGAGCATGTGTCTGCATGTGTGTGTGACCCTAGTAGCTGCGGCTTGGAGAGTTGAAAGCACAAAGAGGTTGCAGTTGGCTCAAAAATGCATAAATTATGTGACAACTGTCAAAAGACTGAAATCCTGTCTTTCATCTGCAGCATGCCAGAATAGTCAGCTTACATCTATTTTAAATACAGTATGATGAAATTGAAACATAGAGTTGAGGAATGCCTGTTGTGTGATGAATGACGTGCTGATACTGTGATCCAAAAGAGGCTTTCAAGCTCAGCACAGTGTGTTTTACAACAGCTTCTGCAATAGTTAAAACATAAATGTGGAAAGGTGTTTCATGAACCAGTGAAGAAAAGGGAATATGCGTGGCAAACTATGTGTTGACATGATTTTCTGTCTTCTACAGGTCACTGTTTAACTGGTCCATGTCTCTTCCCTGCAACATGGTGTTGAAGAAAGCTGTTGATAGTTTGCTTTGCTCCATGTGCCACATCCACCCAAATTATTTTTCCTTACTCATGGGATGGATGGGTATCGCTCCTCCTCCAATGCAGTGTCAACACAGACTGTCCATGACTGATGACAGCAAAAAGCAGGACCTTAGTTCGTCTTTAACAGATGACTCTAAAAACGCACAAGCCCCTCTTGCACTAACAGAGTCTCACCTGGCTACTCTTGCTGCCTCATCTCAGTCTCCTGAAGCTATCAAGCAATTATTGGACTCAGGTTTGCCTTCGCTGCTTGTAAGAAGTCTTGCTAGTTTTTGCTTTAACCATACTTCTAGCTCTGACTGCACTGCACAATCAATGGATATCACCCAGGACAGGCTCAGGAGGCATCATGCTCCACAGCACTTTAATAAAATGCCTATCACGGCAGACCTGGTTGCTCCTGTTCTCAGGTTTTTGACAGAAGTTGGCAATAGCCACATGATGAAGGATTGGTTGGGTGGCTCTGAAGTCAATCCATTGTGGACAGCACTTTTATTTCTGTTGTGCCACTCTGGTGCTACTTCTGGAGGACACAATGTGACAGCACAACAGGCCAGTGCAAGATGCAGCTTGCTTTCTTCAACTGTAACAACAGGGTTGACCACTCAGCAGCGGACAGCAATTGAAAATGCAACAGTTGCTTTCTTCTTACAGTGCATCTCTTGCCATCCTAATAACCAGAGACTTATGGCACAGGTGAGAAAGAAAAACAAAGTTTTAATTTCTTTATTAATAACTACATCCAACTTTCAAAAATTTTACTTTTTTTTAGCTTTCTTTAAAATAAATTTTTTTGTAAGCTGCCACTGACGGGAAAAGTTTTGTATTAAAATTGTTGGCTTGTTGGTCTGACTCTGAAAAGTATAAAAATGTTTTGGCATGGCCGTCCAGTCCTATGTATAGATTTGTATACCTCTTGATTTGGAGGAATAAACTTTAGACCATAATCCAAAATACTGTACTTAATTGGACAGGTCTAAACTCTTCTGAAATGGAATTTGAAAATCAAGCTTCATACACATCTTTAATATTAGTAACTTAAGGAGATTTCCTGGTAAATTTCTTTGTGCAACCATATACCCTGTGCAATCTGTGACCAGGGAAATACGGGCTGTTGCAGAATATGGCTTTGCATTTGGCATTGTAGTGCAAATTCAGCTATTCCTCACATTTGTTAACCTTGTAGACCTAGTTGAATAAAAGTATGAATAAAACAAAGATTTTTCAACATTAAGAATGACCATGGCCTGGGAACAGGTAGACTTCAGTAAAAAATTCAGCACTGTTCTCTGTTAATGGCTACTAGTAATATTGTATTATGCAATGGAAAATTTTTGCTTTAGGAATTTGAAAGCTATTTTTCTAAATACTCTATCTTCAGTTTTCTATCTTTTTGAGTAGTCTGTGTATTTACAATTACTTTCATGCTGTAGTCAGTGTTTTGAACTTTTTTTGTAAAAAAACCTTACTTGCTGCTGCTGTTTTCTTCAGTCGTGCTCATTTCTGATCTGGTTTGAATGATAACTGGAAGGTAGATCTTAGGCACTGACTATTATGGCTGTTTAGAGCTATATTTTAGAGACCTAAATATAGAAATACTTTAAATCTGATGTCATTTTGCATTCCCAGGTTCTCTGTGAATTGTTCCAGTCCTCTCCTCAGCGTGGGAACCTCCCAAACTCTGGAAATATTTCTGGATTTATTAGGAGGCTTTTTTTGCAGCTGATGCTAGAGGATGAGAAAGTGACTTTGTTTCTTCAGTCCCCATGTCCAGTAAGAATTTTTGATATCCATATCATGAACATGGAATAAAGAAAGTATATTAAACTTTGAAATGTCAGACAGCAGCTTTTCCTACTGTACACATTGCAGAATTTTGGAAAGGAGTGTGTTGGTGAATTGTAACTCAGCATTTTAAAAGAAAATTTAAGGCACTGTTGTAAGACAAAGCCATCTTCTTGAAAACTTATTTTCTTCTGAAAGAATTGACAACTGAAATTTAGCTTATGGAAGACTTTTTAATAGTATCCTTATGCATTAGCAGCAAATACAGATACAAGTTCTAGTCCTTCCAGCAGTTCTTTGTTATCAGTTTCGTTAAAGAATAGTCTTAGTTCTGATGCTTCAAAATTGGCAGAGATCCTTCAGCATTAGCGAAAACACCACGAATAAATTTGAGTGACAAATACTTGAATTAATTTATAAAGCAGATGTATGCTTTTATGCTTCCACATGCTTCACCAGAACACAGAATTATAATTGACTGAATGAAGTGCTATGCTCTCAGTTGAAGGCTGTGAATAAAGAAATATGGGAAAACCAGAAGTTATTAAAAGATCTGGTACTCCCATACAAAGAAAAACTATTTTCTGCTTTGGCTTCTGCCATTCTTACTACATCTCAGATGTACTACATGAGATATATGTCAGGGGAATTGCATCAGATGGTATAAAATGGAAAAGGAGGAACAAATAGTTTTAGGACAAACATTTCAATGCTACGTTTTAACCTGGCTGAGATTAATTGTTAACATGGCCATTGGTAACGTGAAGGTAAAATCAATTTTCTAAT
Organism: Buteo buteo; assembly: GCF_964188355.1. Lineage (NCBI taxonomy): Eukaryota > Metazoa > Chordata > Aves > Accipitriformes > Accipitridae > Buteo > Buteo buteo. The sequence continues at coordinate 25,885,929 of NC_134182.1, forward strand.
AATTTGTTTTACATACAACAGATTTTTACAGAATATTACTAGATATGTAAAAGAAGAAAAATTATCTTGAAAAGAAGTTGACAGATAATTCAGTTTATCCTATTCAAAACACCAGAAAACAGTCTGTCTGTTCTTACTGAGATGATTCCTCCTCTAACATCCAAAGAGAAACCTTAAAAATAATGTGGATGTGCAGCATCTACTTCTAGTATATCCAACAACATAACCTTTCAAAGATTTGATCCCCATTTTTTTATCCCTTAAGTTCTTATCAAAACTGTATTTGAGAAGCTAAATTCTGATTGTTATCAAGTATTAATTTTTTTTTTGTAATACTGCACAACAATAAATTGGTCCTGTGTGTGAATATTAGTAAACAGTTCTCCTGATGATAGGAGGAAGGGGATAAGTGGCACTCTTATTGCAGAAAGGTCTGTAAAAAGTTAGTGCAAGCAAAGAATGATACAAAATGTGAACAGAGCTCAGGCTAAAATATGTTAAAATATTTGAGATGTTTTAACAAGTAGTGACTTAGTTATCTGTCATAATAGCAAAAAGTAGATATTAAATCTAGAATAAACTTCATCCTCAAGTCAGCAATAGAGAAATGACATCTTTCTCTAGTCCCAAGTACATTGTGATTTCCTAATTTAATTTCAGAATTAAATTTTAATTTCATAAATAATTGCAAGTCTTGGGCATTCAATTTTTCTCTTATACACAGCTATGTAAAATAATTGGGTTTTTAAAAATAAATATGATATCATACTGTTTCTGCTGCTAAAAATATTCTAGGCTTTCAAAGCAAAAGAATTAAAAAATTAAACTTGTCCTAATTTGATGCATTTTTACTGTATACCTCCAAAGTTGAAGGATATGCCAGTGTTCTTTTAGCACACAAAAGATTTAGCTTTATTTTGCTGAGATGAGTTTATAAGAACTTAGTGTTTTAACTTATTTCTGAATGTTAAAGTCATGTTAAATGTTGACTTTTTTTTCCTTTCAGCTGTACAAAGGAAGAATTAATGCTACTAGTCATGTAATTCAACACCCAATGTATGGAGCTGGACACAAATTTCGTACTCTTCACTTGCCTGTGTCAACAACTCTAGCAGAGGTTCTTGATCGTGTGTCAGGCAAGTTTGCAATAGTTCACGTTTTAAAGATACAGTTTAAAAAAAAACAAAACCAAAAAACCCAAACCCCAGAACCAAAAAACCTGCATAAACCAAGTATGTCTAACATACATATTTGCAGTGTTCATTGGTAATTGCCGAATATGAAACAGTGATTTAAGTTGTAAGCTTTTGCATATGCCTTACATGTGGCATGTAAAATGCACTTTTACTAGTCAAATGCTATTTTTTCCTTCTGTAAAATTGAGATGGGGAAGGTGGGATTTTTGGTTTGTTCTTTTTTTGCTTGGCTGGAGGTTTTTTGGTTGCTTGCTTGGTTGAGGTTTTTATGTTTGCTTTTTAGTGTTAATGTGTTCTCAAATCTTTCATGGGGTATTTGCAAGACCATAAAAATGGTACTGCAGATATCAGTCTTTAAAATGACCTGTCTTTCATCCAGTCACTTAAATATTCCCAAATTATGTCAGTTAAATATCCCCAAACTTAGAAGTTTATCTCAAGATAGAGATGAAACCATGTTGCTATGAAAAGGACAATAATGAAGGCTACATCTAATTTCTGTGGATGTATATCTACCTATTACATAAACATTTGAGTTTGCTTACTAAATGGAGATTGAAAGCCATAATTTACTTTTAGAGATTAATTTTAAAATTATATACGAGAGGATATTCTTAAGACATGAATTTGTTTGGTTTTTAAAGTTCAGTACTTTCAGTTATACTATTTGAATATATATGGAGAGATGAACCCCTTTGTAGGATACTGTTGACCAGGCCTCCACAGACCTTTCGACACCTGAATGGTAGATGTCTTAATGTTAAAATTAATCCCACCTTGAATTTTAGTATTTATTTAATAATTTAGAAAATAGAACTATATGTTAAAGATTAGGGTTAGTGATCTTTTTTTTAAATTTAGTTAAAGAGTAGAATTCATACTAAAGGTGTCATGTCCATGCCAGAGCTCCCTAGGTAAAACCACGCAAGATGTAAGTTGATTCTCCTTGGGTAATAAATAGAGCAAAATTTGTTACGTCAAGTTACGTCAAAAATCGGTTTTAAGCATGTCTAATTTTAAAAAGGAAAAACACCCAGCACTTCCTCTTTACTCTTAAGAGGAGGTTCTCAAGTAATAGCAAAGAGAAGTCAAAGATGATTTTGCCATATTGCAGATGTGCACTGGTGTGTGTGCTTAGCTGCACATTCATCTGACTAGGTATTTGTCGTCTTATATGTAGATATATTTGTATGTGTAATTTTTTGGAACTCAGTGTAGATCAACTTTTAATTTCTGAAGCAGATCTTCATGGAGTTCAGAGGAACTATTGCTTTTTTATATCTACTTAAAATCTTTACATTGAAATTATTAACAAATTCATTACGGTAATAAATACACTACCTAACAAGGTGATAGAAGTACTATAATGGCATTTGGCAGAATACTAGACGGAACAAGATGTGCTTTGGAATTTTAATTAAAACATAGTGAATCCTAGGAAAATGCTTGAAGCTTATTTACCAGGGAATAGTTCACTATTTCTGATAGAATTCTGTATTCACTTACTGTTCAGACAGAGTCATGTGTGGAATGTGACTGAGGTCTTTAGATCCTTGTGCAATTTATGGTCAGAATTACTGTAATGGGTGGGATAGTCCCTGCATATGAAGTAGGGATCAGTTGTTGAGCAGTGACATAAACTGTACTGAATAGCTGCCTCAGAGGTGTATTGTGGTCAACTTGATAGCCAGTGCTAATAGAGACTTGGGAGGGGAATGTGATGATGTCATATACTGTAACGTCTCTAATTGAAATTGATCAAATGCTGACTTTGTAGGGCACCATAAGTTTGGGGTTTGCTACAGAATTGTTACTCCTCAGCTTAACTCTTATTTTAAATGGGTAGAATTAATTCTGGAAAAGTTTAGGTTCTCTTATGTTTCCATCCCTCATCTAGTGTGATTTCTGATTGTATTAAAAGCTTTGTGATACTTGTATATCATTCCATGAAGTCCATGGTTAGGACATTGTAAAGAAGACTTGAATATATGAGGAGTAAACTCTGTGTTTGGGTTGAGAAGGAGAGAGAAGGGATGGACTGGGGGGCAGAAAGGAAGAAAGGGCTGCCACCACTGCAACAACAGGAAGTTGTGAAGGTCCTGTGTCAGAGTCTGTCCCTTGGGTTAACTTCCTTTTTCTTAACTACGCTGTTAATTTCTCAAATAGATCATGTCATGCTTCCTGCAAAAATAAATCACAATAAACATGTTCATTTCATGCTTTTTCTCCCAGCCTTTAAAAAAATAAAAGGGGGAGGGTGTCAAAAATCATTGCCAAATCTGCTTCTCACATCCCTTCACCATAGGAAGAAAATGTGCAGTATCACTGCAGGTAGGATTGTCTAGGATGGGTACCAGTTGTTTTGTATTTCACCTGGGGTGGGGTGGGGGGGGTGTGCAGTTTCACACTCTGTATCTTCTTTTGCTCTGCACTACTAACGCAGACATAACCAATGTCTTCAGGCACAAATCATAATTTATTTCCAAGCAGTCAAACCATATCTCTTTCAGCACCTTACCCACCAGTGATATACAGTTAAAGGTAGCTGGATGGTACCTCTAGGTCTTGAGTCTGTGGTTGTAGCTTAAGGCTGCTGTGGCTATGTGGAAACAAGTTACTACTCAGAAGCAATTAGAGAATTATTTGGCCATTTTAGTGCCAGTGTTGTGTATTACAAGATGTGAAATGATCCATTGTCACCAGTCATCAATAATGTAATAGTTGCTTGCTGATATTTGTGTTCTACGCTAACGATTGAACCAAAACGGTTGAACTGCAGTAATCTAATGTTCAGCAAACAACAGGAGTTTTGGAGGTGTGATGTACTTCAGGCATCCTCCAATTTCAAAGGAACAGTCAAACTTGCCAGTTCTGAAATCGGGTCAGTATATAACACTAGATACCTAGGCCTAAATACAATAATTTATTTAAATAAGTCTGCAGGTGTCCTTAAAAAGAGTTTTGGAATTTTTTTTTTGTTTCTTTGTTGTTTTGTTGGGGTTTTTTTGGTGTTTTGTTTTCTGGTTTTTGGGGGTTTGGGTGGGGTTTCATGAGTACACTTGACTCATCAGGTAATGGTTTTAAACTGTTATAGTTTTAAATTATCAGAAGACAGAGGGGACTAGAATTATTGTAATACCTTAATTCATAGATATTTACAAGACTATTGCTGCTTGGGATGGAGCTCTAAGCCACTAAAATAACTGAGAATAGCCCCTTGTTAACAGCCTAGAAACTAATAAAATCAACTTGGTATCTTGAAATGCTTTTCTCTCTTTTTTTTTTTTTTTTGTTCTCCCCTGAATAGATACACCCAGTATTACAGCTAAGCTAATTAATGAACAGAAGGAAGACAAAGAAAAAAAGAACTATGAAGAGAAAGAAAAAGTTAAAGCAGAAAATGGATTTCAGGACAATTATAGTGTTGTTGTTGCTTCTGGTATGTCTTTTTCTTCCACCTTCTGAAAAAAGGATCTTTCTGATGTTAAAAGGGGGGGGGGGGGGGGGCGGGGAGAATATCTACCAACAATTCTTTTTATTATTAATTAGGTTAGAAAAATTGTAGTGGCCAGTTAATCTAACTGGCTGATAGGCAGCAGAGATTGGTTCCTGGTAGAACTCCTCTCTCTAGCGGATTATATACTTTGACAAATTTGTACCTATACGTGTGTGTCAGTGATATGTTGTGGATGCTGTTGCTAGTGCATTTTGCGGGATTTTGTAGAGACACACCTGGAGCTTGGATTTCATGGCAATATATTAGTATTTGTATACTATTACTCTGGTATGGGTATTACTACCTCTACCTTTTTGCAGTGGCTGGTGCATCAGAGTTTTACTTATGCAATATGCTTTGGAAATAAAAGAATCCATATGCTTTGCGTAACAACTGGTGGTACTCTACTAAAAACTGTCAGATGGAAACGTAAGCATAAAACCATGTTGTTCCACTTGGCATCCACAAATACAGGATTTTCTTACAACGCATTCACCTAAAAACTAATGTGAATATCATTCTGAAATCATTCATGTAAACCCTTTTCCTCCAAAACTACTTTGGAGGTTATAGATGGAACACAGTAATTTTGCAGTGACATGAGAAGATTGCAGTTCAGATGATGGCTGTAGAGATCATTAGTCTTCTGGTTTGAAGTTCTGGTGCGTGTGAGAGAGACATTAATGAACTTCAAACTACTCTTTTCCTATCTAGCTTTCTGCCTTCATTGAGGTACCTCAATTTCATTTACACTTCATGAAGCATGAAGAAGAGATGCTGATTTCCTTTGACTTCTGGCACCAATATTTCTTAAGCTTTTTATTTCAGGTTTTTAGATGTAGATATAACTCTAAACTCAAGTGTTGAATAGGGCAGCAGTTTCATGGATCTTGGTATATATTTAAGGCAACGCAGCTGGTGTTAATTACAGCATCATTATCTGGAAAGATATTTGCAGTGGATGCCACTTGAACAGGATAAATGTGTTTTGGTAATATGTAAAATATTAATAGGTCCAAGTGAAGGGTTAAAACATGAGTAAAGAATCTAGGAAGAAAGAAAAAAAAATATGCCAGGCTTGAAGATAGGGCACAGCATAGTCAGCCATGTCTCATCCCAGTTGCATCTCCGATCATCCAGCCTGATACAGCCCATTCCTTGTTTAGAAAGAAGCAGACTTAAGTTTTTGCTTCTTTTTGTTTGTATTTTTTCCACTTAAGTAAAAGAGTTTAAATGTAATCTTACTTCATTTGCATTTGTTTTTACTACCAGCTTGTGAAATCTTTTCTTCTTTTGTCTTTATCTTTTCATATATTCTGGGGGTTTGTTTAGTGTTGTCAGAGCTTCATGCAGCCAGTATTTAACTTGTTTGCTATTGGTAAAATCAATAGAGAGTAGAGATGGTATTTGGAACCTGATCTTCCTGAGACAAGCTAGTTTAGTGTACTGAGGTTATTGGAGAATGTGTTGTGTATTATAGCTGCTCCTGCTGATCAGCTGAAACCAGAGTGTATTACAGCGTTTCAGGTGTGGATGTTGTTAGTTTTGCAGCTGCTCATGGCTAAGCTAAGGCAGTCATTGTATGTGTCTTTCTATCTTGACCTGCTGGCTTTTTCACTTGGTCTGTCACCTGCATAGAAGACTACATGACAGTAGTATAATTTCGCTGTACCTTAAGTCAACTTAAGCTGTCCCCAAAAATGGCAGTCTTGCTATATAAGCTCAGTAAGCTTTTATGTACCTATTCTGTCTTTTAATTTTCATGTGGTGCTTACTTTAAATGTTTTGACCTAGGCAACTTAAAAGCATGTTTAAAGACTCCTTTCATCAAGTGTGGTACTGTCAGTACTGCAGCTGAAGTCACCTGTGTAGGCCAAACAAGTGGTTGTCATCTGTAGTCTGTGCTGAAGTGTCTGTCAATTTAGAAATTTTTGCCTTTCTTGCTCTCCGTTGAAAAAAACAACCTAAAAAAACTTTACTGCAGGGCCCATTGCTAGACAGGATCTTTAACCAAGTTTAAGAGCAGAATCGGAATAGCTCTTGCTTTTTTTTATGGATGATATGATCTAATACGGTTATGGTTTAGTTTATGTTTGGAGTTCAGGAGGATGCACAGCCTTGTAACTGTAAAAATACTGGGATTATATCCAAATACATTTTATACATGAATGCTACTCTGATATTTAATTAGCCAGTACTGAAAAATTCTACTTTTTTTGCTATCATTGAAGGTATTGAGTACATTGCATCTTGGCTAACTGAAGTTATTAAATACTAGAATGACTTTGCACTTCTGTACTAGGTTTGAAATCTCAATCAAAAAGAGCTGTTTCATCCACCCCTCCACGTCCACCGTCAAGGCGAGGAAGAGTGATGGCGGATAAAGTAGGTACCTCTGCCTCAGGAGGAGAATCTGCCAGCAAGACCATTAGTGTTCCAGTCTTTCATCTATACCATAAGCTTCTACCAGGTAACTTTAATAACTGGTTTTAAACTTCACAATTTTGGGCTTTTTCAGTGGCTGATACATCTTCAGAAAATAGATGTAATGCTAATGGACATCTTTACCTTTCGATTGAGCATTTTGAACTGTAGAGCCCTTCTGGGTTGGTAACAGCTTTCAAGTGGAAGTGGAGCAATATAACGTCACAGTGGCTTGACAAAAGTAACCATTATGCTGATCTTCCTTGAAGTTTAGTTCCTTGTTCCTAAACAAAATCTCAAAAACATTTCCACTTTCACTCAGAAATAAAAGGGCAGTAGGTTTGTAGGGTGACTCACATTTTCGTTCACCTGCAAGGTAGAACAGAACTGTTATTTCATTCACACTCTGTTATTTCATGTTCTGAGTGGGCAGCCAGCTTGCATTGTTCTCTGGAAGGTTGATTTGCCATTTCAGGAATATTCTTGAATTCCATAATATTTGTGTTTTCAAAACCAGCATGTCTTGAGCAGTTAGTCCTGTTTTACATATAGCAGGTACGTATTCACATTTTATCAGCTATCTGGACAAAGCTGGTGGCAGTGTTGTAGCTGGGGCATAGAGAAAGATCTCTCTGCTATGGAGAGGGATTGGTGTGACTGAAATTCTTAACCTTAGGTAAAGGACAGGAACATAGGTGAAACACTTTAATATTATGCAGAAGAGCTTCTTATCTGTTTTATAGTATAAAAACAAGGAACCAGCTAATGGAATTAAGTGGTAAACTGAAGTCATTTTCACCCAATAAAAAACTAAATTTTTCAACTTAGTACAGAATTATTGGCTTTGAGGCTGTCCTCTGGCAATTATTAGAGGGATCACATACTTGGATTAAAATATCTAAAATTGATAGAGTTAATATTGCTATTTTGGAGAGAAGATCAAAACTCAGTGCCTGTTTTCAGTATGTACCTGGTAGAGTTTGTCTACTATTAGTAACGTAGACCATTCTGTATTTGTGATCTCGTCGATCACATCTTGTGCAATAGCCAGTTGTTACAAAAAAAGAAGCCATGGAAAGCAGAATTAGTGATTAAAAAAAGGGCAGAAAACTTACTTGCACGATGGCAAGACATTTTTTTCATTTCTTAAGACAACATCTTCCACTGAAGAAACAGGTTGCTACTAAAGACCTTAATGGAACTTGTATTAAGTACAGTCAAGATGAAATGGGCATGCTAAGTGTATTATATGATCCAGATGTAAAACATTTCACTTCATGTGTAAGTCTACTTGTTATCAAGAAACATTGTTCTGCCTTGAGAGTAACTTGTAATTTCAGGGAAGAACATATTCTTCGTAAACAACAGAGTGGCCAAAATCTTGATTTGAGTAATCAGTTTGGGCTGTATTGCATGCGCATTTCAAGTCTGTATTTCTGCTGAGAAAAGTATTCCTGGCAGCACCATTCATTTTTTCTTGCTGAGTTGTGTGCCAACACAAGAGTAGTGAGATAATAGGACTGAAAAAGAATTGCAGGTTTCTTTGTTTCCCACTTTTTTTCTGTTTCAGCCATTTTACCTTATGGTCACACACCTTTATGCCACCACAATTCAAGGGTGATGCAGGGGTGGGGTTTAGCAGCAGGGGACAGGCATTACCTGCTTAAAATGCACATGAAATTACAGCCTTAACCATTTGTTAAATATGCCAAGTGCTTGGGCTCTCAGTGCAGAGCTGCCTTAGGGAATGTTGGCATAGTTCTTTGATGGTTGGTTCCAAACTGATGGGGCCCCTTTTCCCAAGAGAACAAATGGTAAAATTAAGGCCTTGGTTTGGAGCCAGATAATATTTAGTCTACTTGGCATCTGTGGTTACAAGTAATGAACAGCACCTGGACATGTATGTTAAAATAACCCAATCATAATTTTCCTCTCTGACTCAATGCCATTGTTGTTTAGGCCAACCATTACCAGCTGAAATGACACTTGCCCAGCTTCTGACTCTGCTGTATGACCGTAAACTCCCTCAAGGATACCGATCAATAGATTTGACAGTTAAGCTTGGTTCCAAAGTCATCTCAGATCCAAGCTTATCAAAAACAGACTCATTTAAACGTCTTCACACAGAAAAAGGTGAGTATTCTTACTTTTTTGGTATCTTCCTTTTTAAAATGCTTTTATTTTGGACAAAAAAATGGTTTTGATTTTCTTGGTAAGAAAAGAGCAGTTTTCTATATTTTCTTGGATGATGTTCCTGAGCCACCCTCTACAAGATAAGTGCTAAACTTTGTGAAAAAGAACAAATTCATTGCCTGTCTTTAGATTGTATCTATAAGATGCACCAATATGGTTGTTCTGGTTTTACTTTTCTTTCTTCATCATAGTGTTGTACATGATATCATTATATGTTTGTATAGATATCGTGTATTTTATTTCTTGATATGTACACTGGTTCTCCGTAGTAAGTGTGCTGATAACCAGGGCAGATTAAGTAATGCAGGAACTGTTTGAAACCATGTGAGTTATAGAAGCCTGTGAAATTTTTTATTGCAGCAACCTGGGTATTTAAATGCTTCTTAGAAAATGGGAATTTTTCTCCAGGCCATCTAAACTGGTCTTGTAACTCTAGCTTTTAAAACCATTATTTTTAACATTTTCTAATATGGTCTGGGTTTTGATAATGTTTTTTCTAATTGCTTGCTATCTACTTACTTGTAGTGCTGGGGAAGGGGGAAGAAGGAGCTGTATCCCAGGGATCTGTTTTGAAATATTTTGAATTGAAATATTTGAATATCATTCCTTCAGGGAAGGACTTAGAAGAATGGGACCTTGAAATTAAGCTAAGGGGATCTGCTGACACAGCATGGAATTACAAAGTTAATCATTCTGCTATTTTAAGACAGGGGCTTCATTTAATAACTGTTCACTTGATAGATCAGTCTCTTTCTAGAAAAGATAAGAAACAGAAGAGTTGAAAAAAATCTATTTTCTTGCTATCTGATCTGAGCTAAGTAGTTAATGACTCCATGTAATGGCTGGATATACAGATCTCTCACACTCTTGAAAGGCCTTTCTCTTTCAAATAATTTTGGTTTGTTTTGCTGTTTATTTAAATTCTCAAGCTACAATAAATATTTTTCAATTTGAATAAAACTCAAAAATCATTAGAGGAGGTTCAGTTTAGTAGTAGAGCTGCATATGAAAACATGAAGGTCCTCCTTCAGCTTTTATTAAGTTCCTAGGCTTTTTTTTTTTAAACTTCAGACTAATACTTTTGAAAATTTGACTTTGTCATTATAAATCCATTGATCTGTGGTTCTATACAGCAAAATATTAGTTACATTCAGATGTCTCTCAGTCACCACTCATCAGTTATGAAGGTTAGTGCTACTGCTTTTTCATGACTAGTTTTTTATATCTATAGAAATCATTCTTACATATCAGTATTTCCTTGCTTGCCACTTAAAGCAGACTTTTTCTTGACACCAACTGTACTGGATAGATTTTATAACTTCACATGGTGTCTCTAGTGCTGCATTTACTACTACTATACTTGAGGAAAAGTGTCATTTATTTGTATTTTCTTCTGTGTGCTTCAATGCCTTTGTTTGAGATCAGCAGTTTTCCACAGCTGAAGTGCATGACTTCACTGAAAACTTGCAGAACATTCATGGAGGTGAAATGGTTTAAACTGGGTTATAAGAAGATTAACTAAAGCCAGTACTGGAGAAATATACTTAAGTGTAACTCCTTGCAACAATATTTAAGATGTGGAAGGAATAGCATTATATTTGCACTCATAATAAAAGATCTGCCTATACCCTTACTCACTGATGACATATTTTTCAAGTGTCTTTTGCAGAGAAGCACTTGGCCTTAGTGATCTTTCTCTGCATTGTGAATATCTGTGTGTGTCTATTTTCTTGTTTTCTTTCTTTGGGAAGGCTTACAGCTTTTTACACTGCAAAACAGTGTATAACAAAGGGGTGAGTCTTCCTTAAAAATCTTTATTTTAAAATTTTCCTTATCAAGGAGATCTAACCTTTATTGTGGTCTGATCAATTCATGTCATTGCAAGCAATGGAATTGTAAATCATGTTCAGCCTAGTGAGGTGGAATCCTCCATGTGTCTGACAGAAGGTGGTCCCTTGCTGAGATCAGCATGTTTGCAGACATACTCACCTACTATCTGTCATGATAGGGAAAACTTCCACAGAGGTGGTTTTTGCCTGTATCCTTAAGAACAGTAGGCATCAAAGCTGCATGTATGAAAAGTGCTATATTCAGGCTCTTTCTTACAAAGATTATCCTGCTTTGGAAGTGTATGTGACCTTTTCTATTTCTCATAGTCCGTCAGGTTGAATTAGGGTGAACTGATGTACATACTCCTGTATATCCCTGATTTAATTTCTCTTACCTCTGTGTTTTTTATAGAGCATGCAGATTTACTGGGACCTTGCCCTGAAGATGAAGCCATCAGTCCTGGGGAGGAGTGTATGGATGCAGTTCTGGATGAATCGCTTCTTGAAACCTGTCCCATTCAGTCTCCGCTGCAAGTTTTTGCAGGAATGGGTGGACTGGCCCTTATTGCAGAGAGACTGCCTATGCTTTATCCTGATGTAATTCAGCAAGTGAGTGAAAAAATCAGTGTAGAAAAACATGCTACAAGTGTTTTGTTTGTTTAAGGACAGTATTTTCCTCATATTTCTCTGTGTTCGGTTTGACATCTCAGTTATGTGGGGAAGCTGCTTTAAAATAGGCGAGTGCATAACTCCACAACCCAGTCCAGCTATGCATGCTGCTTCCCTACACATGTTACAGTCTGCTTGAGTAGCCATGTCCTTGTGGAACAAATGTATGAATTCAGTGTTCCTGCTTACCTCACTTCCATTAATTCATAAAATATCTTGGAGGGTGCAGTAACGTAAAATTGCTGATGTACTATAAAGCCATACTTGTTTATCATTTAATTGCTCATGTAAATGTACCCTCAGCGATTTTTTTTATGGTGAAGTGAAATTCAGTTCTCAAAGCAGATTATGTAATTTCATTTTAGATTTATTATTATAAATAATAAATAACTGCATAATCTTAATTATCTTTATAATAATAAATATATCTAAAATAAAATCATAATAAATAATATGTATGTTAGTTACTTGTATACTTATACTTATGTATAGAATTTCTCTGGAGGCACTGATAGGCATTTCAAAAGTTTCAGTACAAGCATTAGTGTGAAATTACACCTTTGGCTGCTGTTCTAGGTACACAGTCTTTATTAGAAAGGAAAAAAATAACCTGTGAATTATTCAAATTCTATTTGGTTGTATTTTTGAAATTTTTGGCTGATGCTCCTAACAGGAAGTATTGTGAATATTTATTCCCTTTGAAATTAAGGTAATAATAAATTAAAGGTGCTGTTCAGTATCCTGACTGTAAAACTATGGCAGGAGTAGGAACTCTGTAGTGAGACCAGGTATTTAGTATGAATCCTTTGTAAATAGTTCTGCAAAGATGTTTTAGAGGTCTAGTATCAAGTTGGTTCAAAAATTAAAGTTAAGGAAATGTGTTCACATAAATAATTGCTGTATTTTGAAATCCAAGAGAGATAATGCATACTCTGTATTGAAGAAGACTGATTCATGGATTTCTACAACAGATGAAAGGCAACTTAAGACCATGAGAAATTTCATCCCTTTTTTCCCTTCTTTTTCTATAGTTCTGGGAAGTTATTTTCTTTTCATAATTTTTTAGCTTGAGATATAAGTTTTAATTCAAATACTGGATGAGAATTCTGTGATTCATAAAAACAAATTAAATACAATAATACCAAATAGAAGATTCTGAGTGAAGACTGATGAATTCTCTAGACTCGTCATTCTTTAATTTTACTTTTATATTTCTCCAAGTGACTGATACTTCTGATTCTCTTAATGTGTAGCTGATTGGAATAAATGCAGCTAAATGTGGCTTTGATTTTTAATTGGGAATTCTGAATAAATTCTGCAAGGTCTTTTCAGATTTATCTTTTCCAGTTAAGATCAGTCTGGTGATAAATAGTAAAATTTTAAATATGATTGCATCAGTTCATATGAATAGCATAAAAGCCTGAAACTTCTGTGATGTTTAATTATGAGAGGGACCTGGATGTCACACCTTCATTTTAACTGAGTGTATGACTGTTTCCTGGAGAATTGTATAGCTGTTACCCCCTTAAACTCCAATTCCTGTCATAGTCTGCGTAGTCCTCTGGGCTGTCTTAGTTCATAAAACAGAACTACAGACTGTTGTGTTAGAGCATAGTAGTAATAAAGCCGGCCAAATCAGTCGAAAGCCCAAAAGGAGCACATGAGTTGCTACAAGACTGCTAAGATACCCAAATTTCTTCTTGGTTTTTAAAGGTATTATGAGCAGTTGTTCACCTTTTTGCAATTTGTAATTAAAAATTAAACACTTGAGTTCACACTCAATGTTTAATGTTAAAAATAAAAGGGCCATTTCTTATTTAACAGTCTGATACATAAACTAATTTTTGTATTGATTATTTCAGTGTAATTTATGTCTCCTATGCCTCTAGATTTTAAACAACATGTTTTAATTGAGGCTTTTAGGTTGGCAAAATACAGTTGCTTGCTTGTGTAAGCGGGACTTTCTAGAACTGTATTGAAAATGCAGCAAGTATGCCCTTTTTAGCCATTTAGCCTGGTCCTCATATCTGTAAATGGTAGTGTATTTCATGTGACTTTTTAATGGTGTCCTATATTAAGATTGTATGTCCTTTAGAACCTAACTTTAATAATTTTTTTTGCCTAGGTGATTAACTGAATGACTACCAAATTTTTTTGTTGTTTTTGTTGGTTAAGGTGAGCACTCCAGTGGTTACGTCAACCACGCAGGAAAAGCAGAAGGACAGTGATCAATTTGAATGGGTTACCATTGAACAATCAGGGGAATTGGTGTATGAAGCACCAGAAACAATTGCTGCAGAACCTCCACCGATCAAGTCAACAGTTCAGACTATGTCTCCCATACCCGCTCATTCTTTGGCTGCCTTTGGTTTATTTCTTCGTCTCCCGGGCTATGCTGAGGTGCTGCTAAAAGAACGGAAACATGCTCAGTGTCTGTTGAGATTGGTGTTGGGAGTTACAGATGATGGTGAAGGAAGTATGTGCTGCAATTATTATGTTTCTTTGTAGACAACAGCTAGATCATTTTGCTTAAATTTATTTACATTGTAATGCTTTTAGCAGGAAGTTAGAATTGGTTTGAGCAGAACTGTGTTGCTGGCATCTTTGATAGTCTGTTGTCTCTAAATGCTAAATTCTGTCTGGCAAAGTTTTGTCACAGTCATCAGTATTCAAGTGTTCTCATCTAGGTGTCAGAGTAATTGTAAAATAACTGCTGATAAAACTCACAACCCTGTCAAGATGATGGTGCGTTCACACAAGAAGGCAAACATTGTATAATTCTGCAACCAAATGCAGAATAATATGGATAGGAGCATAGGTACAGCAGATATAGAATAAACTGTTGAATAATAATGTTTTAGAAAAAGAGAGAAAGATCTAAAGATCATAGTGATCAAATTAGCTGAGCAGAAGCTCTACCTTAACGGTGTGAGTTCAGAGGGAGAAATGAGGTATTCTTCAATGAGTGAACAGATGAGCCAAGAGACAATTTGTGGTCAGAGTCTTTGCAACTGAACTTGGAATTCTGCATATAGTTCTAATGTTTGTATTTCTTAGTGTTTTGAAACACTGGAAGAGTGTACGTGAAAGATGTTTTATTACTTTTAAGACATTTCTTTTCATTATGACTTTGAAAAGAATGCTGGTTTTTCTATGCAGCAATCGGCTGAAGTTAGTCTCTGTTCAGCAGCCTGTAGGGTGGTGGAGAATGCATACCTCATAAGACCAACTGAGAAACTAAGAGTCTTGTTACCCTCCCTTCTGTTTATCTTTTTATTTCTCTTGTATTTAGGTACAGTGCAGTGGACAACAATAAACTGGATAACAAAAATTCAGTCTGGCTGCTTACTCCCTCCTCATTTGAGTAGTAATTAACTGAAGGACTGCAGTCCCTCAGATTTTTATGTCCTTGAGTGGCTCCAGTCACTTGCTATTGCAAAGAATTTTTATATTCTTTTTTTTCTTTCTTTTTTTTTTCTTTTAAATAGAGACCAACTCAAACCGTCAAAATTTGAGTTGCTTTCTTTTTTGTCTGTGTGCATCCACTATTGCTATTGGAATACAGTTCCAGAATATAATTTTCCTGATAGGTAGGGACTGCTTTAATTTTCAGCCTAGATTTGTTCAGATCCAGTTTGTGCCCAGCATTGTTCCTCATCATAAATAGCTCTTCTTTTTCCAATGCATTTGTTGACAGGAGTCATATTCCCTCTTAGCCTTTGTTTTTGCTGGACTAAACAGTCAGTTTCTCCATTTCCTAAGCCAAACATCTGAATTCAACTCTATGAAATGTGGGATCAGTTTTACACAGTAGTCCACATTAGTTCTCTGTATAAAGCATTAATATTTTCCTTTTGTGTTGGAAATATGTCGTCAGACACCTAGAATCTCTTTACTTTCTCGCATAATATGAAGAGCTGCACTTAAAAATCCATGGCTTATAGATTAAACATGGATTCAGTTGTATGCAAAGATAAATCATGGGCAAAAGTTTAGATTTCCTTTTTTATTTGTCTCCTCATTTGGCTACATCTGCAGTTCTGGAAGTCTATCAGATGGGCTTTTTTCCAGTTTTATTTATGAAGATCCCAGTCATAGGACTTTTTGCTTCCTTCTTGTTACTGTCTTTACAAAGAGTATCAGATAAATATGAATTAACTCGTGTGTGTATGCATGTGTGTGTGTGTGTAGATACATATACATACAAATACAGATATACATACTTGTAATGTATTTCAGTTTAGACATCTGATGATGACATAGCTGGTAAACTCTAAGAATGAGGGAGAACATAATATAAACAAGAAGCAAAACTTCTGAACAGAGCTGGCTATTTTGAATTATTTTCAGTATTTGAAGTGTTTATCTCTATTTACATATGCACTGGGAAAGGAATGTGAAATGCATTGTTAAACACAGAAAAAATTGAGACAGTTTCCCCAATCTGAGTATGTTACATTAGTAGATCACTCTGTTATTTGAAATGTGGCTTTTGAAAGAAGTAATTTTTGCTCAGAAAGGGTTAGAATTTTAGAACAGGGTTAATTTTGCAAAAGGGTTAAAAATTTAAAATAATTCTGCTACAAAATTCAAACATGCAGCTCATCTAATTAAAATTATGCTAGTATTTCATCATGTATTCAACTTGAATACCATCACAGCTTGGATTGTGTCAGTGACTTAATTCGAATATGAAAAAAAATCCTACATCATGATAAACTACAGCTCCTTGTCAGCTGAGCTGACCATGTGCATTCTTTAATTTGCTGTAGCTGGAATGTTTTTAAAAATAAAAAAAAAATTAGTCCAAACCACCTTCGTTTTCTTCATTCAGAAATAGGACCTGAAGTGTAGTCCAATACAGAAGTATACTCACTGTTACTCACTAACTAAGTTTTCTGCCTGGAAATGGTGAATCAGATTTTGTAACTTTGGTTCTTAACCAAATCCATAGAGGAAATAAAAAAACATTCATTCTTCTACACTGTTCTCCTGCTGAGGTTTTTTTTTTTTTTTTCTGAGGAGAAACCTAATATTAGATAGCTTACTATATGCGAATGCCTAAGGCCTTAGTAGGTTTCTGTATGTGTTGTTCATAAATTATTGCAGAGATTAACAGGCTGTATTGAACTACTGAAAGAGAATGTGGCTTTGATATTTTTCTTCTTCAATCCAGGTCATATTCTGCAGTCTCCTTCAGCAAATGTGCTTCCAACTCTGCCCTTCCATGTGTTGCGCAGTTTGTTCAGCACTACACCATTGACTACTGATGATGGAGTACTGCTTAGGCGGATGGCACTGGAGATTGGGGCTATACATCTTATCCTTGCTTGTCTGTCTGCTCTAAGCCACCATGCACCAAGAGTGCCCAACTCTAGTCCCAACCAGGCAGAGGTAAGTTTAGCAGCAGAATAATTGCCGTTGA
Organism: Buteo buteo; assembly: GCF_964188355.1. Taxonomy (NCBI): domain Eukaryota; kingdom Metazoa; phylum Chordata; class Aves; order Accipitriformes; family Accipitridae; genus Buteo; species Buteo buteo. The sequence goes on from NC_134182.1 coordinate 25,903,161, forward strand.
GAAGTAGTAAGAGTTTTAACTATATGAAAGAAAATAAGCTCATTGCTTTCATTATAGTCTAATTTCTGCAGAGTTGGCATTTGAATGAAGAACAAAAATAATTAGAAAGTACCTGATCAAGTGATTGTCCTTGCATGTTGCAAAGAAACATAGTAAACATGAAATTTCACCAGCAAAGAAGGCTTGTCATGAGTCATTAAGGTGTAATCAGTTTCTTTCACAGGATCTTTTTTTTCAGTGCATGAGAGGCATACTGCTCAATGGATGGTGGTTCTTTAATTCTCATTAGATAGCATGACCTCATTACCTTATTTAGCATTCATAATCTAAACTCTACTGGCTGCAAATTATTTCCTCTTAAATGCTTCACAAACGTAAATGACTTGTGAAAATTAATGAATTAATGCAGTGATTTTTTTATACCCTTTTTACTGATGGAGAAATGAGATCTAAAGACAAAAATTTTCCATAGTGTTCAAGATCCTGAGTGAACCTTCAAAACTTTTTCAAGGTACTTCCCATATTATACCACCCTCTATTCAGAACATGTATCCCCTGATTTTTTTAGGATCATGAGTTGCCATTTCTGCATAACATACTATAGACATAATTGTCTATAAAAGTGTTTAAAAAAAAAAAAATTAGTGACTTACCCTCTTTAGCATTGCTGTGGCAGAGGCTTGCATGAAAAAGTTTCTGGTGGCTAAATATGGCTAAAGTAGCTGCAAAATGTAGGGCTGTCCCTATTTTAGCAGCTCTGATACTAATAAGATGTTGAGCAAGGAAGAGGTGAAGCTGTGCCTGAGAATATTTCACTTTAATGGCTAGTCAAATTTAAGGGGAAGCTGAGATATTCTGCTTCTAATGGGGTATCAGGCTGCTGACACATGAACACCTTAGCATTTTTGTGCTTTTGGAGGGAAAGGGCAACCATTAATTCTTATCTCTGCTTTAGTTCTACCATGACCTCTTAAACAGCTTGCTTTCTCATAATTAATATCTATCAGGTGATAGATGGTAACTTGAAACTAGATATCCATCAGGCTTGCACTGAGGCTTGTATTCTGGGGCCAGGCTTTCCCTTAAGTGCTTTAAGTCAGTGATCATGAGAGTCCTCTTGAGTGTTAAAGGCACAGCATGTTCATGAGTGACGTAATGAGTAATGCCTACATGAGAGTAACCACACAGCTGTTTAATCACCAAGATGCATTACATTCCCAATGTAAAAGTTAAATGGTGATTCCAGACTACTGTCGGTATGGTACTTCATAGGTGATAACTTTTTTTTTTACCATTGCTGTCTGTTCATACATCATTTCTTTTCCTTCAAGTATAATCTTTAACAAAGTCACTGAAGGAAGATCTGAACAGAAAATGAAAATTTTCAGAGCAGTAAATCAACTATTACAACTTGAAGTTGGGCACCTACTCACATGACCTGGTTTCCAGTAAGGCTAATTGTCACTGAGTAGCTAATGAAAGCAGGAAGTGTTCATTGCTTTGGAAAACAGAGGTTACTTGTTTAGGGTGCTAAATATATATTTAGGAAAGCATTAGTTAAAAAATGCTTAGCAGAGTTTTTTTTCTGCATCCTTTTCACCAAAGGTCTGGTAAACTTTCAAAATTAACATAAGTACTTGAATAGTTTAATAAGGGCTAAGCAATATAGTATTGGAGTTATATTAGTAAAATGCAGTGAGGCAGAGTGTTGGAAAAAGCTGTACAAATACCTTTGGAAAAATGTGCTCTTTCAGAACACGTTAAGGACAAGATATTTCCCTACTCTTATCTGGACAGGAAATAGTGTGTGTTTCACTGACCCAGAGGTCATGTGTTAGAGCTATACATGTAAGTTGCACCTCTTGCTATTTTGGAGCATTTATTCAAAATCAGCACGTGCTTGAGCATCTTAACATTTCAGTTGTGTACTTTTGACAACATTTCTACTCCCATCTCCTTCCTCTAATTATGTTATTAAACTTGACTAGGTGTTAAACAGTAATAATTACAGAGCTGTGATGTTTAGCATGATATTGATTAAGTAGCATTTTAATACCTTTCATCATTTAAGCAGTGATAGTATCTTAAAAGAGAACAAAAAGGGGCTTACAGTCCTAGTCAAATTGAAGAATCACTTGCAACAATTTAGCACTGACATGTACTAGAACTCCATGGATGTGACAGTCTTTCCTATCTAAAGCTTTGAATTTCACTGGATCCTGATGGTATCTTTATAAAGTTAATAAATTGGGATTACATTCTTTTGCAGAACAAAGGCTTTCCAAAGACAACGTTCATAAGATGAAAAATATGAAATTATTGTGTCTTTTTTTTAAAAAAAAACTTAGCCACAGGTGTCAAGTACACACAACAGTGCATCAACAGAAGAACAGCAGTTGTACTGGGCTAAGGGTACAGGCTTTGGAACAGGCTCCACAGCTTCAGGATGGGATGTTGAACAAGCTTTGACTAAGCAAAGGCTAGAAGAAGAGCATGTGACCTGCCTTCTACAGGTTTGTAATAATGAAATTTTGATTAATGATAAGCACTTGAAACATTAGGACTGGATAGTAAAAATGGAGCTTGTATTTTTTCAGTCATATAGCAGACTAATTATGATATTTTGGGCAAAAAATAATTTACAGTTGCCTGTCTACATGAAAAATGGTATAGGTCATATTTTGAGTGAGGCTGTTTTGAAACATCATTAGGCTGCTGCATAAAAAAAACCTCTGTAGGTAAGCTTGGGTGACAGTTCTGAATAGAGAATGAACCAAGAAGCATTCCAATGTATTTCCCTGGAGCTGTTGCATATCTCTGTCAACATTGCTGCATTCAGTCAAAAGTAAAGACTGTCCATTAAATGAGGAGGATGTGGGAACAGGCGTTTTGTTTTGTGTGCCGAATAATCTTACCTATTTATTTCTCGCATATTTTTGCTCTGCTTTAAGGAAATGTCCATTGTCGTTACTGGGTGTCCATGAATATATTATGCCAATATAACAAAATATCACTCAGACATATAAATTTTTGAGTATGTCAATTAAATGACAATAGTAAATCGCCAGTAAACATCCAGATCTTAGTAAAACTCTGATGCCTTCCAAATGCCTCATGCTAAGGACAAGAAAATTCTGCATAATTAGGCTTTTCAGTCCATTGTGAAATGCAAATAACCCCTGTTATCTTGGGTCAGTGTAGGGAAAATGAGATTCTATCTGGTCATCAAAAATTTCATTCACAGAACTGTCACCTCAAATGCATTAGCTAACCTCACTGCTGGGGTAGAGCACAGAGGAGATGAAATTCTGAAAATGCCCATGCCTTGACTGATGAAGATATCATTTTGATGTAATCAGTTATTTCAGTCACTGTAGAGTACAAGACACAAGTATTGTGTCCCTTGCAAAAGCAAAACAAATAAAATCTGAAACAATTTTCCTAAGCACGAAAGAGGAAAATCACCTGAATTACTCTTGGCAAAGCTTCTAGGCAGTATTCTGTATTATGCCATGCAGAGGTTTAGCTATAACTGTGATAAGTCATGAGGTAAGGAGGCATTTGCTTTGTGCAGTCAGCAAGTGGAGGAAGAAGTAGAAAACCCTTCAGCATTTTGCTGAAGGTGTCAGTCAGTTGTACAGCAGATATTCCTTCTCTAGAAAGGTTGTTTAGAAAAATTCTATTGTACAGAATGCTGATAAGATGCTGCAGCAAAATACCATGGTAATGGGGTTAGAGGAAAGAGGGAGACTGAAAGAAAGGAGAGGAGGCTAAAAAGGTGAATAGAACCCGAGACTTCAAATAATACAGCCTTTCAAGCCTTGAAGTTACTTAATTTGAGAGTACAACTGCACAAATCAGACCCGTGGCAGTGCATTAGGTTGTACATCTACAACACATGGTAGGGGCCTGTGAACTCAGCCAGAACTACGCTTGGGAAGAGGAGGTGTGCAGTCCTGCGGTGACTGCCCCGCCATCACTGAGAGGAAGGCTGCTCTTTGTTTACTGAAGCAAGAGCTGTGCGTACAAGTGGTTGTTCCCAGTAACTGTCATGCTCGCTGTAAGTTGTTGTTTCATCTGTAAACCCTGAAGTCACATCCAAAAGGAAGTTACAAAGGTTTTTGAAACGTTTGTAGTTCAAAACAAAACAAAAAAATCTTTTGTTGCTAGTTGGTGTTCTAAAGTAAATGGGACTAATCAGCTGTATGTCTCAGTGGTGTGATCTGGCAAACATCTGCTTCGAGTTACTCCAGCATGTTTGTCAAAATTCATATTAATTGATCTCTTAAAGTAATTCAGAATTATAACAGTTATTTAATTTTATCCTTAGCCAAAGTTGGAATCATGATCTAATAACTGTATAGAATTTCTTCTAATACATCTTCGGGACTGCTGAAATAAATACTGTACTGAATTAGCAAAATAGCTAGTGAAGTATGAGGGTGTCTTCCTTAAGGGAGGAAAGTCAAAGTTCTTTTGCCTAGAATAAATAAGTTTTGATTAAATATTTTTGTGTATTTCAGGTTCTTGCCAGTTACATAAATCCTGCAGGGAGTACCTCAAATGGAGACACCCAAACTAGCCATGAGGGGAGAGGACAAAACAGCAGTGCTCTTCCATCTGTTCTCCTAGAGCTACTCAGTCAATCTTGCCTCATCCCAGCAATGTCATCATACCTCCGCAATGATTCAGGTAATGTACCATTGTCTCCTTCTAAATCAAAGTTCTGTCAGATAAGTTTTTATAAAAACAATAGGTGGTTCTGGCTAGTTTCAGTACACTTGCCAATTTAGAATTGTACTAAGGGAACATTCACTTGAGCCTTAGAAGACAAAATGATAGTGTTTTTTGAAATACTCATTTGTTGTAAGAGTTTAAACTTTGTTGTTTGAATGTGTTTTTTTTTAAAATTTGAAATTTAATTCTTAAACTGTTGAAACTACCGGGAAAATAGTATTTCCATCTGAAAAGTTTACATTTTAGTTCTTCTACAGAAGATACACGGAGAGAGAGTACTTTATACGAGATTGTGAATCTTACTGTGAAGAAAAATGTTTATTTTGTAAGAAAATTGTGCAAGTATATGCGTGAAGTTGGTAGATGCTGCACGTACTAGGGTGATTCTCTTTTACCTTGATAAGAGCTTTTTCTTCTTTATTTAGGGAATACAAAAACAAGCCTCTTATCAAAAGTGCAAAATATTTCAAGTATATGGGAACAATGAAATTGTTGGGGGTTTTTTAAAGACAAAACAGATGAGTTATATGTTGTCATGACATTTCTACTCATAATTTTAAAACAAAGATGTTTTGATTGTTTTTATCCGGTATGTTGTACCTTGCTGTGGAAACCTGTTCAGTTATACAAGGTATTGTCAAGCAGTATGAGTTAAGTGAATGCCTGTGTGGAACTAATGGCAAAACCAGCAGACTGGGTTTGTGATTTATGTTCGGTCTCACTAGATGACAGGCTTTAGTATGAAGATACTGATAAGCATTTTTTCTTCAGATAACTGTCAGTCTGAAGTTTTTAAACACTCCTGAGCCTTAGGTTGGATTTTTGTTCAGTTACTTTGTTTGTGAAGATGGATTTAATCCTTAAGTAGCAGAAAGAGTTGTTCCAAATACGAATAATTTGGTTTTGGACCTTATTTTCCCTGCCCTATTTTTGGAGTAACTGATAAATGTCTTGTCACATTACTGCAGTTCTGTTGGATGCCGGTTGTAGGGTGTGGTGATGTGAATTTCTCGAAACAATGTCATAGCTTCTTGTTGAATTACACAATATATTTTATCTCTGAGGTAGAAGAGAAATCATCTATGTCTTAAGCATTTACAAAGCTACATAGGACTAAAACAAGAATGTGGGTCTCTTAATCTATAGTAACTAGGGCATTACATAATCTTGTGTGATGGAATGGAAGGAGTTCAAAAAATCTGCTAGGGCCTTACAGTAAAGATAAAAATATGAAGATATTTCACTTGCCAGTCTGCAGTTTGACACCTCTCTCTAGTTTTGCAATGAATTTGTTCGTTCTGTTTTGCACATATTACAGTGAGGAAAATGAACTAGGTAGCTTATACACCAGGCTCGTTATTACAAATGAAAATATAATGTAAAACAATAAACTAAATGATTAAGTAAAACAATAAAGTAATCTTTCTAACAGATACTCATAAATTATTCTTTGTTGAGGCAGAAAGGAAAAGTCATTCAAAGACCTGGCAAAAATGCTATGTTATCTAAAGGATGAAGCTGTTGGTTCTGAGTTATAGATGAATTGCAGCAGTTAAAATTGCTTTTTGCTGTTTTCAATAGAAAAACATATCTGTGTAAGTCACCTTTAACTGGGGAAGAACAGTCAGATATTGATAGAAGAGATGAGATATGTGGCTGGTGGTGAGAAGTTCAGACTAGTTTGGCTTTCAGGGACCATTAGTTTTTCCCAAAGTACAAAGAAACGGCAAAGTTTCAGTAGGAAATGTTCCTTTTAGGTATATTTTCCACTGCTGGACTACTGTTATTTGTGGTTGGCAGGGGATGTTGAAATGTTGTGCTTATGAATTAACAATTAGTAAAGAGTGAACAAAGCAGGTACTTTCTGCTTTTTCATAAAAGGATGTGTAGCTCTTAATGTGGCAGCTAAATTATATTAAAGCAAAGCAAAACCTTGCTTGTCAGAGAAAAGCTGTTACCTACTCTTCTGATTACAAATTCACAAAGAATGGGGTTATTTCGGTTGGAATTTAGAACTGTAAAATCTGAAGGTTGTTATGCTGTGTTTGATGCAAGCAATGGTCTTGAATGTTTCCTGCTGTACTTGTTCAAAAGTCTATACATAAAACTATAATTAGCGATGTTCTTCTAGATTTAGAAAAAAAACCAAACAACTTTGCAGGCTTTTATCAGTCAAGCTTGTCTTTGAAAATGTGATAGGTTATCAGTATGAGAGTGAAATGTGCAAAAAGGGTGACTTCTGGGAAGAATGTTCTCTCTTCATGAGTATTTGAGTCAGATGTATTTAGTTTGAAAGGAGACCCTGAAAACAGTTTGTCTTGGTGATAGCCAGGCATAATTCCAATGCAGTATTTACTGTTTAGTTCAAAAGCAGACAGATATTCTCACATTAATGAGTGTGAGTTGCAGGTGTTGCTGGGGCTCTCAGTGTCAGTAACAGAGTGTCAGGAGACACAGCTAACAGAGAGCCTGGCTGTTGCAAGAGAGACAGAGGTGGAGAAGCTCTGGAACTATGTTAAGCTCTCGTGCAATGCTCGTAAGACTGAAAAATTCACTTAAACAATGTGTTTATAGTTGAAAAATTTCAAATATGGAAGCAACTTTCTAAAATTATTTTATTTTTTAAAACCTCGAAGACCAATGCAATATAGTAGAACAGATTTGAGTCTTCCCTGTTAGACCTCATCTAATTTCAGGCTTCCTTATCTTGAATACTTATCTCTTCTCCAGTAGGGCTGAATGCCTACCCAGGGGGAGTAGGAAAGGCAACAGTGTCAGTGGTAACGCTCATGTACATTCTAATTTTCAGATCACTGTACCTTCTGCTGTCAAAAGGTACTTTGATGTGGAAGAGGTAGGTAACTGTATTCTTCCTGTAACGTGCTGGACTGAGAAATTGGGACACTGCATACAGAATGCTAATAGGGTGTTCCCAGGTTCTGGCACCCCAGCAGGAACAAGCTGTGCCCAGCATAATGCTGACACAAAATAGCACTTTTCAGCAACTTTGTAACTTTCTCGGACTTGAATGGATGCTGGTGGGACCAGTTAAAGGTTACCCTTGTGGTAGAGGCATTCTTCTACTAGATTTAAGGTTTTGCTGTCAAGGGTTGCAATAACAGTGATCTTCACATATCTGTATCTATCTATATAGATATGTGATCTGCCATATGCATAAAATTATGTGTGAAAAATTTTCTATAAAGACATATGTGCAATGAAGCTGTAGATGTGCTGCTTCCCTTTATTGCACAGTAGGTTGATATCACTGTGGTGATAAAAGATAGTAAGTATTTTGGTATTGATGAGAATTTTACATTTTGTTTACACATGTTAAGTTAGCTACAGGTATGATAGAAACATCCTGCTTGCAAAGTTGTTTTGGTGAAGTTCTTGAACAGTTGCAGTATCAGAATGTAAAATCGACCTATGTCACAGTCAGAAATTTATCTAGGGTTTTTTGTTGCTTAAATATGTTTAGCCATTCCTGCTTAATTTGCCCAAAATATACATGGACTAGATTGTTATCTAGATTGTTCTAGATAAAAGGAATATTGATCAGATAAGGAGTGCTTGCATATAATTTAATCTTTTAGAAACCTAACCTTGAAGCAGATCATTATAAACCAGATTGCTCTGACACATTCTGCAGCTTCATCTGCATCAGAGCAAGGTGATTGTGAAGTCCTTGAAAATTGTGAACTGATCACTTTCATTAATTTCCATAATTGCTTTTTTTCTTGTAGAGGTGGAATGTTTATCTGTCTATGAAGGACTTTATTACGCGAGAGAGATCATAGCTTTAGTCACAAGGAGCAATAACTGCTGTAATCCTCACCCTGTTTCTTGATTTTTTTTCCTGTGTTTGTTTGATATCTTGTTATGGCATTACTGTGGCTTTTATTATCTTTCATTTTATAAAAGAAAAAAGTTTATCTTTGAAACATGGTGAGATTTTTTTATTACACTTGTGTTTATTCCCAAGGACTTAATTTATGTTTACATTTGCAAAATTGATGTTGTTCTTAACTTCTGTATCATGGAACATCTAGCATGTATTCATTACCAGGCAGTTATGTACATTTCACACCAAAAGCTGTCATGTAAAACCTTTTCACTGTTGTCTTGTATACAGCACATTTCATTCGAAAGAATCACTGCTGTAGGAACTCTTTCAAATATGTGAACACTTTTCTCCTTGAACAAAATGCACAAGAATAAAATTTGCACTGTGCAACAAGAGGTTCCCAGCAAATGTGTGACCATCAGATTCTAACTGGCTATCTTGAAGGTCTAGATTTTGCTGATAAAAGTAAGAGTTACTTCACTGATGGACTTAGGTTTATGAAGACTAATATAAGCTAGTATTTACAAGTGGGAGAGAATAAAAGAATTAGTAATAGTAGTTTTTGTAGCTAAAAAGGTTTATAGAGAGAAGGCAGTGGAAGAGAATCATGAAATGGAAGGAAAATCAAGTGACTTTTAGGACAGGGACTGTCTATTTTGTTATGGGCTTGGACAGTAAAAAGCCCAGTGAAGTTGGGATTTATCAGTGATACCACAATATTAGGTTAGACTCTTCTTGCTTAAAAATACAGTTGTACTGGTTTGTCCCTAAACTAGTACGTAGCTAACCCTGAGATGTCTTAATCTTGTTTAAAGCCAAAGAGTGAGAGAGGTTTGGTACCATCTCTTCCTTGGAAGACAGACCTCATAGCAAGTTGCAGAATTCTGCCTGAAATCTCTTTGCTTGAATTCCTAGGCTGACAGGAAGCAGGTGATACTGTGATTTTAGCTGGGATTTTCTTGCATCCTGCCCTCTTAGCTCTCTTAGCCACCTTCTGTCTTTGGTGGACAAAGATTCCACGTGATGTGGTCATCATAGCTTGTGGTGTTAGATTAGCCCAGTCTTCCTTGTGTTTGACTGCTGAGATGACGCATTTCTATGTGAGGGCTTTACTAAAAGTATTGTGTTTACTGACCAGCATGTTCTACTTCTTAAGAGTCCCATATTTGCTTTTAATGCACTTTTCATAGTTTACCAAGTACTGTCACACCCTGGACTTGTGGATTCATAAACAGTTGTGCTGCTTTATCCTACTGCCAAATACCTCATTGTGAACTTTATTTAGTAAATATTATGGACAAATTTGTTGAAGGTGAATGTACTGAATAATTTTTTCTGTCTCTCTTGATATACCTTTGTTAGTTGAGTCCATTAAAGTCATACTTTTCAGGCCTTGACCCCTTACCTCAGAGCTTGAACTATACTAGATTGCCTGCTGAAGTTAGAGTATTTCTTTTCTATTAATCATACTTATTCTCAAGGTACTATATGGTGTTGCTTTACTTTTTGTGAAGTAGTCCAGTTCCACTGGACTGTGTAGGCTGAGTACTTTAGGAAGCTAGTGTTCCCTTATGGGAAGTTGATATGCTGAGCTTATTCAGCTAAGAGTACTGCGGGTTTTTTTTATCTGTTACTGAAGGTGTGAAGGTACTACTGCTGCTTTTCTCTAGACTATTGACTTTTTACTGTGTCTAATAAGAGGTAGTTGCTCTTAAGATTATTTTTGTTGTTGAGATTCTTATGCATATATTGGATTAAATGTATAAGGACCAGAGCTGTATATTGGAGCTCATTTAACTAAAGTTAGACTTAGGTCTGCATGAGTATAGAGCATAAGTATTACCTGTTAAGAGACGATATTAGACTTCTGTTTTAAAACTAAATGTAACTCGTATGCTGGGGCAATCTCTACTGGTAATATTATCCTGTGACTTCCTTCAAAGGGTCAAAGACTTTTGCTGTGAGTGAAATTAGAAGTACAATGGCAGTTTAGATAGACAGTATATAATTACCAAAATTAAAAATTCCACTAGTTATCATTAATGTTAATGAACTCATTCATTGGTAAAAGAACAATGCTGAACCTTTGCCACATTTGGTTATAACTTTGGGATTGCTTTTTATCTGGTTTGCTGTTGAAGTGTTTACAAAAAAAGGTGCAGTATCGCACTCCAGTGCTGGAGTACTAGTTGATTCACAACTTCGAGAAGAGAGCTATGCACTGAAATGACATGAAATAAAACTGTTTATTTATTTCACAGAATTGACAAGTTTTAAATAACTTCAGGATCAAAATAAACAGTATTTTCTACCTGAATTTCATATTTCTGTTCACTTTTCAGGTTCTTGTAGCTTCTCATTTTAAGACCCATCTCAAATATCCTTGTATCATGAGATTAATGCAATAATATCTATAAGTATGTAGATATAAGTAGTACATTGAAAAATTTAACAATGTATTGACTCTATTCTATAGTTTTAGGTAAACATGAATAATCTGTGTAATTTCTCTAGAATGTAGTTTAGTTTTACAGAATGCTTTGGTGCTTCATATACTGAAAATGAGTATACAATACTAGAGACTTGCTAAAGACTATAGATAGTGAATAAATTTTTTTAGCTGCACATGTTTCCTTCCAGTGTGGCCTCAGCTCTGTTTATCATTTCTTCTGGTTGAGCCAGTATTGACTCAAGAGTCACAAAACCATAATATACCATCTTCCACCTCATTCATCCATAAATCAGTGTTACAGAGTAGTTTCTACAACTATCTGAAATATCATTACCAAATTCATGCTGTTCTAGATCCCTGACCTTATTTTATGCATGTGCTTGTTTCGAAGTGACTTCCAAAGGCTCAGTTGGTTTAGCAGTTATGAAGCTTTATAGAGTAATAAGCTATCACCTATACAAGGGATGTATTCCTTTTGCTTCTCATTTTATGGAAAGACTGGATATAGCTTTGCAGCCTAGAAGAAAGAACCGAGCTGATTTTCAGAAATACAGCTCCTCTGTTGTTCCTCTGTGGCACATGTAAGATTAAGAACAGTATTTATTAAAATCAGTGTTTCTTTTTTTGTGTTGTTTTTCTACTGTGTTTTTAATCCTAAGCTTTCAAAAGCAGCTTTTCTGTTAGAAGATATGTGTGAGATATATTAATGTATACAAAAACTCCTATGATCTCAGACTGTCTGCAGCTTTGGATCTAATTCAAAGACATGCATAGGTTTAATTTAAAATGTGTAAACAGTTTCATTAATTTCAATAGTCTAATTGGATGTTCCATGAAGTATGCATAAAAGTTGCAATTCTGGGCCTCAATCATAAACAATACAAAAAGGGAAAATCTCTTCAGGACCTGGTCCAGAAAGAGAGAGTATACTCTTCTGGGCAAAGATTATTAAACCTATTTTCCATGCAACATCATGAATCTTTGTGTGATGTGTTTTATTTTACTTGAAAATAAGCATCAGGATGACAACATGAAAGTTGTATTTGACTAATGTTTAAACACATTCTAAAAATGGGGATATAGAAAATGTAATGATTTTTTTTCATGTGGAGAACATGTATTAGTGTGTCATCTTAATTATTAATATTTCTTAAAAGAAGTACTGAAACTATTCTTTATTTTTTCACACCACTTTAAAGGATTTTTAATTAGAAAAGCACATTGTCGGTATAGCATGATGATTTCAAATACAGTTTCAGTAAAGGCAAGAAAATCTAACCTTTTCAGCTTTCCACAAGACTAACAAAAATGCTGCAGAATATAGTCAATAGTTAAAATTTTATTTATAATATTACAATTTTTAGTATAACAGTGTTCCTGTTCCCACCCTTATTATACATTAGTGTAAGTTATAAGCTTAAATTATGATGATCTAAAAATAAAACCCTTTTTTTGGTTTTCTGGCTATGAAGAGACATACTGCACAAAACCATAGAAAGCATCATGGGGTTTGCTTTGTATGTATTTGTATATTTAATTAATCTCTTCCTACGTTCTGATTGTTTTCAGTGTTTGCTTACATTTCTGGTGTCTCGCACATTTGCTGGCAATAAAACAGTGCCATCTCTGTTTCTGCTATTTGGTTTTCATCTGTTATCAATGAGAAGTTGAATATTGTCTGCCTTCATTTATGTAATTTAGCACCCTAGCTGGGCTCGCAGATACATTTAGCAGTCATTGATGCAGCGCCCTTAGCCACACACTTTGCTCTGGAATGTCTTTGATAATCTTTTCAGACAGTGGGGGTTTTTTTGCTTTAAATTTAGAAATCATTCTTACCATCTCTGGTCTTTGCACTGTGCGCTGTGCAATTGATGTTCAAAAATGTCATCAAAGTGTAGTGTAGATGTACACAAATACAATAACAAATAAATTAAGCACAGTTCCAATAATCCCAAGCAGTGCTAAAATAGATTCTTCTTTTTCCTCTTTCTCCTCTTGCCTTTTTACATCTTCCAGTGTTGTGATGGCAGAGGTCCCCATTTTTCCTGCAAATACCTTCACCAGTATTCTGGCAGCTAGCTAGAAGAAAGAAAACAAATGGTAAATCTGCTCTGACAAACATGCAAGCTTTGATCTTTTTAAAAACAATTCTGTACTACTTTACACAATATTTCTTAATTCTATGTTTATTGATTTGTATTCATCCTTTGTTTTCTTTTTATATGAACATGTCCATTTTAAAAGTAATTGTTCTCTAGATACAGATTTGATAGGAGTGAAAAATAGCTTGATGCTTCAAGCCAATTAATATGCTTTATTATAAAAGAAAATTAAAATTTGTCTTTAGCCAGCTAATTCGTTTACTTGTGAAACATCAAATTGATGAAAGCAAGTATGTGAGCATTGTCAAATACTCTGAAATGCCTGGGGAGATTATGTGAATTTTCAGCTGTTGTTAAATATTTAACTGTCACAGTACAAAAACAGTTGAAAATATTCACGCCTACTGGTTTTGAACATGCAAAATATGCCTCCTTAATACAGTATCACAGTCTTTTTTGACCAGTGAGCCCTAAGTAGGGAATTGCAAATGAGATCTTATCCTTTTGCTTGTTCAATAGATCAGCTTTTGGACATCCATGCACCAGTAAACATTTAACAGAAAATGTCTGTCTCTTCAAATATAAAGGTTGTTGTTGTTATTATATATGCTTATTACTGCATTATGCCAAAGGACAGTAGTACTTTATAGTAACAAAATTCTATGCAATATAAGGACTTGAAATAGATATTTACAGATGCGTGTATGATTTATTACATTTTTTTGTTGCAAAAGTGAGGTTGACAGGTCATCTCTATTAACTTAGCTACTCTTGTACTCTTAATTTAGTCACATATCCTCTAGAAACATATTCCCTGTAAAACTGTTAATTGGTGGCAGAGATGTTGATATTATACGTAATCTGCTATGCTGTTTTAGCCTTATTGATCAGAAATTTCTAACCTTAAACCAAAATTTGATTGGGATTTCTGCTAGTTCAGATAACCCCAATTTACTGAAGATTTGCAATCACGTTTTATAGTGCAATAGCATTTTTCTTTCCTGGCAAACATCTTTAATCATTGGAGATAAACATATTTCTGCTGTGAGTCTAATTAAAGCCATCAGCTCAGAGCATAGCTCATTGAAAGGTTAAAAAAAAAAAAAAAAAAATGTTTCTTACCCTACATTGCATCAGGAATAAAATGTCATCAGACATGCTTCTTACTTGTCGATTCAGTGGCAAACCAGGCTTTTATCTTCATGAAGGGGCTGCTCTCCTCACTCAGACAGACCAGATAGGAGCATGAACAGTTCCTTGATGAAGTTTGTCGGTGAGGATAATAATGTTACAGAATCTTCCAAATGACTGGCCTTCTCTCTCAGTAATCCACTAAAGCAAGTGTAGTCGAAAAACAGTAAAACCCTTACTGGTAATGATCCTCACTGTTGACTAATTCGCATTAAAATTGAGGATTTTTTTCCTTAGATGATGCAGAGCAACGAAATGCATGCTGTTCGGTTTTGTCTTGAAAAAAAAGAAAATACTAACAGCTCCTGGTGTTATTCAGTTATATTTAGTTATTTATTAAGACTTCAGAAAAACCCAGCCTTTGATTTACTCTTTGTGGCAGCCGTCTGAAGAGGCTTTCTCACGTTGACATGCTGTAATTCCAAATGCAGCGAACTACGTGCAGTCACACTATGTAATTTTAGTCCAGCCTGAAAAAGGATGAAAAGAAGTCTGCTTTACTGGCAATAGTGTGAACGCTGTCACACACCTGCATTCAGAGCCTCTGGAAAGAATTCCAAGGTATTCTTCGGAGCATTGCATACCTTAGCCAGGCAAATCTGAAGAGGGGAATGACAGTGGCTTTAGTTGCACACTGTGGTGAGCTGTGACATTGATTAAACATGCACTTGGCACTTGCTGAATAAAGAAGGAGCTACGAGCCACCCTTGCAGACAGTGAGTTGCATAACAATGTGCGATGGCTCTGCTGTTTCATTGTCAGGCCCGGCACATTTTAATTCTGTACCAAAGGGGAAAGCATGCGGTGTAAAGGGGAGTAGAGTTAACTGTACTTCAGGGTTTTCTGAGGAAGTGCTGCATGACAAATGGTGACATTAAGGCATTCAAGCTGAAACAGTGTTTCTGCCTTTTGTCTTTTTATGCTTTGTTTGACAGACAGTTGTTTCTATGGGAAATACTACTTCTAACACTTTTCTTCTTCTTTTTCTTCACCACCCAAAGAATGCAGGTTAGTGTGTAATTAATGAAAACACAGACTTAAAGAAAAATATTCCTGTTCTGATTTCATAGGAAGCAGTAACTCAGTTTTTTCATAGGTAAATCAGAGAGGTATTTTTTGCCTGCCCTATTGGAAAGCGGGGGGGAGCTCTGCGAAGTCTTGTTTTCTTCCCAGTCTCTTCAGATAAAAAGCCACAATTTTAATAACCTCTGCAAGTAGCTATGTTTCAAATAATTTTATTCAGTCACTTTGATCTATGAAGACTGCCGAAGGAATGTGTTTCATTGGTATAGCATAGCTTCTTGATATGAAGGCAACTATATTTTACATACATTGGAAAACTTATTTTTTAAAAAATGCTTGCAATATCAAGCAATTCAGAAGTACAAAAAGCTTATGTTTAAGAAAAATCAAAAGATGATTAATTACATTTAATTCAAACAGTAGGAATGTAACCAAAAACCTTAGATCACTTTCTAGAACAGCATATTTTTTAGAAATTACAAGGTGTTGTTTGAAATTCAGTTTTCAATAATCTTTTTGTAAGCAAGCAAAAGAGGGTAAAATCATTGCTTTAAATACTTCCATTTTCAGATTAATTTACTTACATGTTGAAATTTTTTCTCATTTTTCTAAAGTGTCTAAGTACATTTGTTAGTTTCTTAGTAATGGACAAAACTGCTTATTTTACATGTGCATTATTTTAATGGTAAATACCATGTTTGAAGTGCCGTGAGTTGTATGGTACTTGTATGTGATTTGCCCTTTATCCTGAAAGTAATGTTGCCTCAGTGAAATTGTTTGACTCTAGAATTAAGTAATTAGGTTAAATCTCTCCAGCATAGCCTCTGTAAAATATATTCCAATATGGGTATATGGTCTTCCCTTTTAAGCTCTTCCCTTATTCTGAAAAGGCTGCTGCAACTTCACTTGTTCCTGGAATTGTTTTCTGTTTATGTATCTTGAACGTATTTCTGTATTCATTTAGATCCATTCAGAGATACAAAGATGGGGAAATGTTCGCCTGTGTATTCTGATCATTCACGTTGCTGAGAGCACCTAGCCATAACCAAATTTTCAAGCCATTGTACTATATTAACCTTCACATATTAAAAATCAAACACTTTGTGAAAGGGGGGAAATTGTGCAATGTGCATCTTTTATTTAAAGATTAATGATGTGTTTGGAGGGTAGGAATCTGTCACCTGGTCAACACAAGCAGGTATAAAGATTCAAGGTCAGCAGAAGAATTTCGTGCACTATTATCAAGTATAAATAGTGACAATAAAGTACATTCAGCAGCTCCACTGCAAATAACCAGCTAATTAAGATGTATCCACAGAAAGCAGCAAAAGGTTCCCAAAGTATTTCTTGGCCTTGTTATTGCCATAGTTGAGGTCTCGTAGTGGTTTGCTGTTTTCATAGTTGTGATGCAACTGCCACTTCAGCGGCTAAGGTGAACCCAAGGAAACAAATTTCTCTGGGCTCCTTCTGCATGCAGTCAAGGGCGAGTGACACCTCCTGCACACCATGATTCAGATCTAATGTTTGCTGTGGACCTTGGTTTGATGGCATTTCTCCCCTCCCGTCCTTCCATTGTATTGATACACATGTCTGTGCGGACATGCCATGGACTGGTTTGGAAAACAAACCCAGCCAAAAATAAATACCTAGCACAGCACAATAAGAGGGATGGGGCAGTAGCTGCTTAAGCTGTCAGTGCTGACAAGGAGTTGCTGTTTGGGAAGAAAAAAAGAAAGGTTGAGAGGCGTAACATTACTTATTATAGGAAACTTGAGGAATCCATCCTTTTGACATTGTCCCACATAACATCTGTGTCTCTAAATTGGAGAGACATGGATTTGACGGATGGACCACTCAGTGGATAATGAATTGGCTGGATGGTCACATTCAATGAGTTGCGGTCAATGGCTTGATAGCCAAGTAGAGACTAGTGATGAGTAGAGTTCCTCAGGGGTGGGTATCAGGACCAGCACTGTTTAACATATTTGTTGGCAACATGGACAGTGGGATTGAGTGCGCCCTCAGCAAGTTTGCCGACAACACTGAGCTGCATGGTGCGGTTGCCACGCTGGAAGGAAGGGATGCCATCCAGAGGGACCTTGACAGGCTTGAGAGGTGGGCCCGTGCAAACCTCATGAAGTTCAAGAAGGCCAAGTGCAAGGTGCTGCACATGGGTTGGGGCAATCCCAAGCACAAATACAGGCTGGGCAATGAGTGGATTGAGAGCAGCCCTGCAGAGGAGGACTTGGGGCTGTTGGTTGACGAGTAGCTCAACATGACCCGGTGATGTGCACTCACAGCCCAGAAAGCCAACCGTATCCTGGGCTGCATCAAAAGAAGTGTGGCCAGCAGGTCGAGGGAGGTGATTCTGCCCCTCTACTCTGCTCTCACAAGACCCCAGCTGGAGTGCTGCATTCAGCTCTGGGGCCCCCAAATAAGAAGGACATGGACCTGTTGGAGCGGGTCCAGAGGAGGGCCATGAAGACAGTCAGAGGGCTGGAGCACCTCCCCTGTGAAGACAGGCTGAGAGAGTTGGGGTTTTTCAGCCTGGAGAAGAGAAGAATCCGAGGAGACGTTATAGCGGCCTTCCAGTACCTAAAGGGGGGCTACAGGAAAGGCGGAGAGGGGCTTTCTTGTAGAAAAAGAGAGGGACATGGGCATGTAGTGACAGGACAAGGGGTGGTGGTTTTAAACTGAAAGAGGGTGGATTCAGATTAGATATTAGGAAGAAGTTCTTCACTGTGAGGGTGGTGAGACACTGGAACAGGTTGCCCAGAGAAGTTGTGGATGCCTCATCCCTGGCAGTGTTCAAGGATGTTACAATGCATCTCCAGTGTGAAGAGAAAATTTCATGCGAAATTTCTCACATAAGTGAAGCAAGTAATATAGGTTGATTTCAAAGGACTTGATTTATCCATACTATTTGATAATATTTGGAAAGATATGGAGATATTTCACATTTTGTGTAAAATAACGTTAGAGTCTGGGAGTATATTTTATACAAATCAGTAATAAACCCACCTGTTTTGGGGTGAACATTACATGGTTACACAGCATTTGGGCTTGGACTCTGGTATACGAAAATGTCCTAAGTTTAATTCTGTTCTTCTGTCTAGGCAGAGCTTTCAAGTAAGACTTTGGCAACTCCGTGGTAACTGATTTATGTAGCATCCCAAGAGCTGAACAAATTCTGTTGAATAGAGGTCATTCTGTTCATTACTGCTGATGTTTGAGCACTTCTATTGCATGGGAATAGACCTTAGGCAATACAAATTTATGTCATATTTTAAAGGTATTCATACTTCAAGAGGAAGTTGCCAGGCTATCTTGTAAAAACTCAGTGGTATAAATTCAATTATTTACAGTCTTGATCCTTAGATGATTGTTATCTTGCTATATGGTACTGCTATGAGTAATGTGGAACACCCATAACACCACATATACAAAAGGAACAAGTACGCTTCACCAAAGTGTGTTTTCTTTTTCCTCATGTATTTTTATGCATTTATGTAATTTTGTTTTTCCTGTACTCTGATATTATTCTATATGCTGTATTTTTTCATTGAAATCTCATGTTTTGACTAAGATACTGTTTGCCCTTATAGAGAGCAAATGGTCTGAAGAAGATTGCAAGTTAAAGCAGAATGTAAAGAAAGATTTGGAGGCCAAAATGGAAAGAAAAATGTAAAGAGCTGACTGCACTTAAAAGGTTAAAATAATTCATACATCAGTTGTCCATGAAGACTTTTGTAGTTGTTCTGCATTTTCCTTAAGATGCAGGAAACTACTTGAAATGTGGTAGCACATGCATCCTGTAGGTGATACATTCTAGTTTTCTTCTCTGACAACCTCCACAAACTTCTCTTTATGAGATCTGACAATTTTTCAGTTAATTTGCAGAACAATAGAGCAAAGCTCTGTCTGTTCAGAGATGCAACAGCATGCACAAATTAAGATGAACTGGTTTCGTTTAGCTTAAGTAAGAAGTGGATATCCATACTTCTTCCTACTTCCTTAGGTTTTGGGTTTTTTGGTTTGGTTTTTTGGGTTTGGGGTTTTTTTTCCCTCTCTCCTGAGAACTAAACACAGCTACTGTTTTCTTTGTAGGAGCTGTTAGTCTGATTTTTATGATACAGGTTGATGTGTGATGCCCTTGAGTCAGCAGTGATTGGCATGACCAGTTTGAGCCAGGTTTCAAAGTGGTTTTTTACTCTCTGTTGAAAACAGAGGAAGAACTCAGATCCTTCATCTGTAGCAACACAAGTTACTTTTAGATTTCTTACCATTCTTACTCACACCTCTTTCATGTGTTTCATCTCAGCATTGACTTGATGATTTTGACACCTCAGCTATGTGTCTACATCTTGTTTTCCTTCTGATTGAGGAACTTCAATGCCTTTTGGCTATTGTCTGGGGTTTTTTCCTGATTTTGTAACTTAGTTGCTGACCCAGAATATCCTTGGAATAATTCAGAAATCTCTCATACCTAACTACAGAAGTTCCTCTAGTTTGTTCCCACGTGTCAGTCTTCACTTACCAGAAATTTACTTGTTCCATTCTCTCACACTTGCTTTAAAATAGTTCTGGGTTAAGAAATCAATTAAATGGGCACGGAGTGGTAGCGGTTCTTCTGCCACACGCCTTTCAAAACCAGCTTCTCTTAGCACTGGTCAAGCTCAACCGCTGCTGTATTGTTCAGCGGTTGAGCTGAATATGGTCAGAATGCGCACAGAATGCACTGGTGTTTTGTCAAGAAAAGTGGTAAGTTTGACAGTTGAGTAATAGTTTATGAAAAACTGAGCCAATCTACCTTTGGAGGGTGTTGAGTGATATGTCACATACTTGTTTTGAGGGAGCTATTTAAATCACTCTCTTGATGAACTGAAGCAACTCAGAAATTGGTGGCTGATGAACGTTCCAGAGTTAGAGGTGAGGGTTTCGGCCCAAACTGTGTGTGGTGACCTTCTGGATATGGTGGAAGGGAATGATGGAAAAAAGGCGAGAGGCTTTTTTCTCTTTTTCAGTCTCTAGTCTCACATGAGACTTCAGGCAATCTTCATTTTTCTCTTCTTCACTGGTGTGTTGGGTTTGTGTGGCAGGGTTTTGGTAGCGGAGGAAGGGGCTACAGGGGTGGCTCCTGTGAGAAGCTGCTAGAAGCTTCCCCATCTCCAAGTCAGACCCGCTGCTGGCCAAGGCCAACCCAGTCAGCACCTCTGGGATAACATATTTAATAAGGGAAACCTGCAGTGGAGTTAGGGAAGTGGAATGTGAGAGGAACCCCTCTGCAGATACCGAGGTCAATGAGGAAGGAGGGGCGCTGGAGGAGGTTTTGATGCCCCTGCAGCCTGTGGTGAGATGGCAGGCTGTCCCCCCTCCAGGCCATGGAGGTGAGTGGGGGAGAAGATGTCCACCTGCAGCCCAGGGAGCAGCCCACGCCGGAGCAGTTGGATGTCCTTGAAGATGGCTGTGACTCCATGGGAGAGCCTGTGCTGAAGCAGTCAGTGCCTGAAGGACTGCACCCCGTGGAAGGGACCCACGCTGGAGCAGTTTGTGAAGAACTATAGCCCGTGGGAAGGACTCACATTGGAGAAGTTTGTGGAGGACTGTCTCCCGTGGGAGGGACCCCACAATGGAGCAGGGGAAGAGTGAAGAGTCCTCCCCCTGAGGAGGAGGGAGCAGCAGAGACAATGTGTGGCGAACTGACCCCAACCCCCATCCCCGGTCCCCCTGTGCTGCTGGGGGTAGGAGGTAGAGAAAATTGGGACTGGAGTTGAGTCTGGGAAGGAGGGAGGGCTAGGGGGGAAGGTGTTTTTAAGATTTGGTTTTATTTCTCATTATCCTTGTTTTGATTTGATTAGTAACAAATTAAATTCATTTTGGTTTTTTTCCCAAGTTGAATCTGGCTTTTGCCCGCTGACCATAACTGGTGAGTGATCTCTCCCTGTCCTTGTCTCAACCCACGAGCTTTTTGTTGTATTTTCTCCTCCCTGTCCGACCAAGGGGTAGGAGTGAGCAAGTGACCTTGTGGTACTTTGTTGCTGGCTGGGCTTAAACCAGGACAACTGGTATCAAAAAGAATCTCTTGTATGGGTATTGTACCTTTGAAAAGCAAGTAACTTTTAAAATGCTTCAGTCATGATTCAGTGCTGTTCTCTGCAGCTCAAGAGTTTTTTTTGTCAAAGACAGCAGGTATCCAGGAGTATTTCTTCACATTGGTTTGAGTGTAGGCTGCATGCTTCTGGAGGAGTATTAGGGCTTTCAACTATCAAGTTTTTGAGCTGTTAGAGGAGTCCATTAAGTGAATATCAGGTCCTCACTGGGCAAGCAAAGGGAAGCAGAGTAGTGAGAACTAGTCCTAGTCCAGGAGGGTGACTCTCAGAGAACAATACTAGAACAAGTTCCTCTTTCTCCAAAGCCCTTAAAGCATCTTACCTTGTGACAAAGAACAAATCTTGTTCATATGAGTTTCCAGATGACTGATCTTAAAAAACAAAAGAAACAAACAAACCTAGAATATACCACCATTCCAGCACGTTTTGCCACATTTCTTTCCTCTGATTTGTCATCTTTAATTGGAAATGGTGTTGGAATAAGGATGAAATTATCATCTCATTAAATCTTTTATTTTCTATTGCAGAAGAATAGGAATATATGCTTATTATATTTTCAAAACATTTAAAGTAGCAGACTGTTCCTAGTAGATACTGTTTTTGGAGTAGAACTTTAATAAGAGAATTTTTTTAAAATGTTAAAACCAATTATTCATTTGAGTGGTTAGTAATACAAAAGATTTATGAAAGAACAAATTGTAAATTTGTGCTTTTAGCTCTACTGTGTTGCAGAAATTTGTTGTAATTTATAGGGAGTCATTATGACATATGTATTAAAACATCATGGCATTGAGATATTTGAGAATTAAAAACCTAGTTGTTATGAGGAACAAAGCCGCTTAGATTTGATTTGTAATTGGGTACTGGATTGCATGTCAGGTAAAGCACTTAGTCCTTTAAAGACTGAAGTTTACTTCAAAGAGCTAATGGAAATTATTCCCTTGAGAAGTAAAACGTAGGGGCCGTTGTCTTCAAAAGTGTTCGGTTTTGGCCATAAGTGTTCCATGAAATTCTCTCTGCCGCTAGACTGTCACCATCTTGTGATAGCTGTTTAATTTACAGACAACAGCACAGGTCACAGATGTGACTGTTCAAGGCACAAGACAGTAAAGGTTCTGCCTTCTTTAAAGTGGAGGGAGCCTATCTTTTAATCTTTACCGGTCCATTTATCTCATTGTTAAGACCCATGAGTGTCTCATCCAGGAGTTCCTTTTTTCCCTTCATTAATTGGAAGCCAACACTGGTAGCTATATCCGTGCTTGTAGGACAAGATTGGAAGTCTGTAAGTACTAGACTGGTTTTCCCTCTGAGGGTAATTGGTAAAGACATTCAGCAGGCCCTTTAAAACTTGAGATACCACATTGCAGCTTTCAGAATTTCCAGAGTAAATATTACTGGGCTTCCCATTTTTTCTTATTTTAATTTAGTCAGACAGTACATCTCAAGTGGTTTTATTTAGACTTGGTAATAATGGTTGGGAATATGAGTGCAGGGTATCTGGAATAGATTGCTGTGCAGCACCATGTGCTACAAACATTCACAGATTTTACTGGAGGCATTAAGAATTAATTTTAAAAATGATGCCTCTCATTACCAACAGACTCAGTCCTTTTGAGAAGAGAATATGACATCAGAGGAGAATGTGACACCATACTAGATGTCCTGCAGGGTCCATATTGTATCGCAGAAATGTATGATCTGCTTCTTTCCCTTTTTTTTTTTTTTTTTTTTTTTTTTAACTCTCATGCCTTCCTGGTCCTTGTTTTATCGGTACACACCAGAGACTCCTGAAGGAATTTTAAGTAATGCATTTTCAATTTTTTTTTTCTTTTTCCATATAAGTGGCTTTGTCAATTAGTGGCAGCACAATTGGATAAGCTGCTAAAAAATTTTTGACCAAACTAGCAAGCCCTTTCTTTCTGTTCATGTACAGAGCAGATTGCCAGGGTTAGTTCTAGACATTTTTACTTTGCCTTTCCTAAGAGCGAGCTCACTTTCAGGGAAGCATGGGAAGAGTTTTGTCAGCTGAGGTGTGTAGCTCGGCATGCATTTGAAGAGGAACTTACTGGAACATTGAGGTGAGGGCTGGCTTTCGTTTTTAGCAGTTGAAAGTCTCATTTGTTTGGTCAAGTGATAGGTCTTCATTATTCTGGGCAGTACTGTCTCACTCGTCTTTTATTTCTTCTGTATTCTTGTTTTCTTTCCTGTTTCTGAAACTAAAATATTATAAATGTATCTGGCATTTCCCATACTCTTATGCAGACACTTCCCATTGACAGTATTTCCTTTCTTACTGTTCTCTGAGGGTATTCATAGTACTGAGTACAAGTCAAAGGAAACGGGTCTCTGTGGCTGAAGGAGTTAGTCTAGAAAAAGAGTTAATCTATGGTAGATTATTCCAACACACAAACTCTAGCTTTTTCTAATAGTAGTTGTATCTTCTTGTCCGCTCTAGAGGACGACTTCAAGATAGTACAGCTCATTAACAAAAGAGTATTTTCTTTCCTTTTGAGTTAGTCTTTATTGTTATATTGTAACATAATGGAGGATGATCCATTTTAATAAGTGATGCAGGAACTTGCATGAGGTTGCACGGAAGGTGCAAATTCTCCTGTTCCACAAGTCTGAGGCACAGAGATGATTCTTCCCATCATATGTGGTGCTCAGTTAAACTGGTTGATAGAATTGCCACGTAGCTATTTGCATTCTAAGGCACTTTCATTATGCAGTGAGGGCAACCAGTTACCTTTCATTTAATTTAGACTCAGGGAGGCTGTTAGGCTTGAATTTTTCTCCTCAGCCTGCACTTTGCGTGTTTGCCAAAAGCCCATCTTGGTATTTAAACAACCAACTATTCTCTAGAAAATACGCTGAAGTGATAAAGGTTCTGTGTTGCATATGCACAGGGGCTCTGCCATCTTGGCCAAGCGAAATAATGGGATATTTAAGGCAGAATGAGATTCCTAAGTAATATCCTTTCTGTCCCCTGAGGACATGATCTTGTAGGTGTGCTCACACATATGGAAAGTTTGCTGTAAAGCACAGGAACCACACATTCCTTCATTCCAGTAACAATGTTGGTATCTTCTGCTGACAGAACAGAAGACCCCGGTCTTGGCCTTTTTCCATCTGCTGAAGTAATGGTTTAAAAACACCCCACAACTTCATCATTATTTAATTTTGAATTTCCATGTTGATTTCTGCAGCATGTGCAATGAAATGGCAGGTTTCCATCTTATTTTCAATTCCCATCTTATTGTAAAATATTAGTGACTGTTTTATGGGCTGGAAGGGGTAATGCTCAGACTGAGGACCATTTCAAGGTGGCTGCTTGCCCACTCCTCTGCCAAAAATAGTGAAATCACTATTCCTTCCTCCAGTGCAGGGATGATGAAAGCCAGATTAACTTCCTTAAAAATCTTGCTTTGTGTTCTTAGAGTAGCGATACCTTTCCTTCCATCTCTGTGGAGTGCCTGCACTTGAGACACTTAACATGAGGTGGTAGGTAAGCTTGCACCTGATTTGGTTTGGGTTTATTTTTGCTTTTTCAAGAAAGGTTTTGCCTGCAGACTATTTAAATCTTGTATTCTTTTCTGGGCAGAAAATATTTTTCTTATTTTCTTGGCTAAGTGTAAGATTAATTTGACACTTCCAGCTTACCTTTAATATTAGATTTATTTGATTACATCTACCTCAAATAGAAATTATTGGTCCTTTTTATCTTACTAAATGCTGTAGTAAAGGGTTGTGTTAATAATGAAGTGGGTTTTTTTCATCCCCTGACCAGGCAAAAAGCGTTATTCTCATACATTTTCTGAATGCCTTTCTTTTATTTTTATATATATATATAAAAATATATATCTTTCTTCATATCTTTTTTTGTATCTTTCTTTTATCTATTTATTGGATAATGTAGAGCAATCCTGTAGCTTTACATTGATGCTTCCTTACACTTGTTTTCTAGATTTAGATACAAGCATGATTTCGTTATAGCTTTATGTTTCAATTGTGTTTCTTCATATTTTGTTGTTTTAAAGAACTGATGTTGGGTAAAACCAGCGATCTTTCAGAGGAGAGATTCTTAAAAGTTGCAGTGGGGTTGGATCCTGTGGCAGTACAGACTTCCTCTGCGGTACTCTGTTCTCATACTTTCTACACTGATGCCTACTGGACCATTTTTTCAAACAAAACCAATGAATATAGAATTTTGCACTTTTAGTCTTCATTAATTATTCTTACCTGATGATGTATTCCCCACCCCCCATGTTAGATGGCTCTGTAGCCCCCAAGAAGCTTCCCTTCATTACCTGACTACCTTTTCAAGATTATTTGGAGCACTATTTAATGGCAGAGAGTGATCTCTGTAATGGATTCCATTATCAGGGACTAGAGTGTGGCATGGAAATAGTAATATCTCCAAAACTGAGGACGACGCATAGTTTTAGTAGTCACTTATGCTTTAAAAGCTCAGTTTGGTTTTTATGTCTTTTATATTATTTGGGTTTCTTTTTCCTATCCTTTTGAAATACAGGAAATTGTGTCTGTTTACTCAACTGTACACACCAGCCTAATGAAGTAAAGCCTCATGCTTTTTCTGGCAAAGGTTTTTTCTGGATTCATGGGTACATTTGTGACAGGTTTTTAAGTGTTGTTTGACTTCACTTGTAAACAAAACTTTCCTGAAAATACTTAACTTCACCAAAATCAAATATTCTTTCAAAATAAGAAAACCAGAAATAGTTAAGAGCAATGGTCTGCTCCCTAGAGCCACATTACTACACTAACTCCAGGTGACTGACCAACTAACTTGAGCAATGCATTTTGCTTCTATAATTGAACACAGTTTTCCTTTTATATTGCAGTTAAAATGTTATTTTTTTTCCAGGTTTCCTAGAAGACTCATATAAGACTAACAATGCCAAGACAGACCAAGGTTGTTAGCCTGTTACTTTATCACCAATAGTGGACAATAACAGATGCCTATGGGAGAATATAGCAATGGGGCTGACATACAGTTGCTACCTTGGTACTGCTAGTATGTGGCCAAGGGTGGTGTCTCCTCACTTATCAGCCCCTGATGGCCTGTTCTTACATGAATTTACCCAATTACTTTTGAACCTGTAACAATATTTACTGCCCCAGCATTTAGTGCTAAGCTTTTCCGAAGTTTAACAGCAATGTGTTGTGTAGTGTATGTTTTTTACAAGTGGTGGTATTTCTTCTAATGGTGTGCCTATTCCTCTGAATATATTGATTAGTCCAACTCTATTCACTTATTTTTACCCCTCATAATTTTAAAAAAACCTTTGTGATACACATTATTAGTCACCGAGGCTGCAAAGTCTTTGTTTATTTCATTTTAGAGAGTACAGCAGCTCATTCCGTACCTTGGGTTGTTTAGTAGTCTTTCTCTCGTCCCTTTTCCAGTTCTGTCTTGTCCCTTTGAGGAAGGGGAAAAATGCACATGGTGTTGAAGCGTGAAGTACAAATGATTGAATGCAGTCCCATTAAGTAATTTCTAACTTCTCTTCATCTTTTCTAACACTTGATCTGATTTTTTTTTTTTGACTGCTAATGGGCTCAGTGCTGGCATCAGAAAAGCAAAATTATAAGGCTGTATCTGAACAATAATAATAATAATAATCAACTTGGAGCCTGACACTGCATGCCTTGAATTCAGAGGCCCACCCTTCTTGCATTGTTTTACTGCTCTGACACAGGATTTGTAACTCGTAACCTGTAAGGGGGCTTAACCTTTCCTTCTCCTGCTTCATTATGTAAGGGGACTAGTCTTTTCTGATGCCATTTTTCTGATACTCGAAATAGTAATGTGAAAATGCTTGTGTTATTCCTATAAAGAAAACTGAAGAAAAAGTCAAGCTAATTAAATTATTACAAGATGACAATATTTGGAAAGCTTTTGTTTTATTTTTACCCGAAGGCTAATGTTTTCTTGAAGAGATCTGATTTTGAAATACTCTGTAGGCAATCTTTTTTTTCCTATCAAAATGGAGCAGAACACAGGGTGTTAATTAGGCCTATTATAAAAGAGGCTTGCCCTGGGTTGATTCTGAAACAGAAAATCAAGAGGCAGCGGAGCATGACGTGTTTGGAACTGACACTATTGCCTGCAGCGTGGACTGCATTCATAGATCATATGTTTGCAAAGATGCAGTAAAGGGGGCTGAGGAATGGCTCTGGTTTTAAAATACTTAGCAAAAGGACATGTAGCCCTGTTGGAAAGACAGTGTCTCTCACTCATGCTTGGCAATATCTGTGGCCACAAGACTCTGTCTGAAGGTTTTAATTAAAAATACGAAATGAGTGTTTCCTTTGTGTGACTTTTTTGAACAGTGGTGTTGTAGCTACTGAGAGTCTTTAATATGATAATGAGATCGTGAAGTCTTTAATTTAATCATGGCTATGGGTTTTAGGTTTGTGAATAATATACTGAGGCATCGAAAATATGTCCTCAGTAATTACTAAGCATATTTTAGAAATGGTGTAAAATTGACAGAACTTTAAGATCTATTTTTAAATTATTCAGAGGTAAAAAAAAGGTAAAATAAAAAAGAAAAATGTAGTGGCAGGTGTGTGTGGTACTGCAGTCATGATCTTAGCATTGGACTTAAGCTTTTTAGTAAGTTGCATGGTAATGAGGATGTCTTATTTTACTTTTAGCATCTTAAATTGCTGAGACCATAGTTCTTTAAGCTTTAATACTATCAAAGAAAAAATAGGAGTCTTGGACTACAAAGGTATTTTCTTGGGTTTTTTGCAGGGGAGGTTTGGATACACTGTAGTAAATTTTGAGCATTGGTGCATGATATGAATAGTTTTATAATATAGCTGCTCTACATAACTGTCAGTGGTTTTCTTTCACATTACTTAACAGAGGCAGGATTAGATGGCTACTTCTGGACTAATATTTAACAAAACACAATCATGCATCTTTCCAGGAAGATATAAAGTCTCACTGAAATGGGAGAAAAATAGATCCAAAACAAAATAAGAAATGAGACTTGAAGGCGTCTCTTGGGTCACTGCAACCTCTACTGGATGCAAGAAGGAGGCCTCTTGGAATGGGAGATGAAAGTGTAATTATAAAATCAGAAATCAGCTTCATCGTTGATTGTAGAGGTTTACTTGTTCATTTCAAGTTTTAACTTGTTTTTTTCCCCTCTTCTGATCTGTTAAATGTTAGCCACACTTGTAGCCATTTGCAAGAATTTTTTGGTTTAGATTTGTGTTTTCTGTTCTTAGATATGCATTCTCTCCAGAATGCCTTTTTCTTTTCAGTTATTTCCTTTTAATTGTCCATTCATGACCATCCCTCTCGTGTTTGCAGTGGCAGCTCTCTGAGAAAACAAATAAAAGGGCTGTAATTTGGAAAGAGTTTCCAGTGGTGCCTTCTGCTGTGGCTGCCAGCACACCCTTCTTTCCTTCAGCAAAGGCAGAAAGTCAGTCATGTATATTGGTCAGAAGTAAAAAGAAATTGCACATAAGAAAAAATAGTCATACTTTTGTGGGCCTCTAAAATAACTGAAATACCAGAAGTCCTTAAATGTTGCGAGTCTAGTAAATGAGAAATTATGCACAGAAGATAGATTGAGAGCATATATATATATATATGCAGCTTTTCTTGTAGCACAGAAGCAAGGAGGGTATGCATCTGGCAATGTGATATATTTAAAACTGGTAAACGTGTTTGGTTTTTTTCCTCAAGTGTCTGATCTGTTTTATTTTACATCAAGTTTGTAGGCTCTTTTGGGGTAGTTTGGTCACAGTGAGAATCACGGTGGGAAGGCCTTCACGTTAGACGCAAGTAAAGCAGACCTTTTCATCATTTTCTTACAAATTATTCTTCTCTATTTGTTTCTTTAATCTGCTGTAAAGTGTGAAGACTTTTGGATGTAATGGATATGCTATATTAATAGTTTCCTTTATTTTAAAATAAATGTGCATATTCTTTGTGATATGTTTTAAATATCCTTTGCAATGGAAATAAGTTTTATAATCTTATTCATAGCCAGTTAAGTTGTACTGAGGATGTTAAACGAATTGCAAAAAAAATTTATTGCTGTTCAGTACTATCCATTTAATGGGCTGTTAGGCCTGGCTATTCTTTGTTTGAATATTGTATAATATTAAAAGAAAGCAAAGGAATATTAGACTCAGTTGGGCCATTATATTGTTACAGATATATATGCAATTTAAGTTGATACCTTGATCCTGTGAAACTACCTGCCCTCATATGCCTTTTCATTAAATTAAGGTTGTAATTGCATATGGGTAGTCTTAGGTCTTTGTAAGAAATAGATCTGTATTGGTGATGAATAAATAGATGTGTGGAAAGCAGTTGAAATTTTTTGAAATCACACACACAGTCTTTGAATGTTAATCAGTTGTTTCCCAGGAATAAGTAGGCTGTATCCAGAAGTTTGCAAAAAGTGATCAGTGCCTTAATATCTCATGATCTTCAGGCACTTGTGAAAGACTGCAGTTTTCAAAAGATGGGATGCTCAGCAGTTTCTGAAAGTCAAGACTTCTTAAAATAGCTCCCTTCATCATCACCCCAAATCAGACTGCTTATTGTTGGCATATAAGGGAGATCTGGTTTCATGAAATGTTTATTTTTTTACCTATTTAGCCTTCAGTATCTTTCTAAATTGCAAATATTGTGGCAAGACGCTAACTGAATTGTAGTGATTCCAGTAAAACTTGACCTTTATTACCCAAAGGAATGGGAAGGAGGGATAAGACTATCCCACTAAACCATGAGATGTTTTCCAGATGTTTGCTATCCCTACCTATTTTAGTAAATGGCAGTGACCTTGCTGAGATTTCTGCTTTTCACAAATGCAACAGATAAATTTAGACCCGAGATGTTTTCTTGATGTGAATTATGAGTATATATGCATGCTGCCTATTGTCCAGAAAGGCTACAGTGAACTTCCTTGCTAATTATCAAGGACAATAAGACATTGACCTGTTTTGGGGACAGATCCACCCATCCTTCTAGAACTTAATTCCCGCAATTAATAAAACAAAGGTGGTAATAAAGATGCTGCTGTTACTATCCTTTAAATCTTAAATTGGCTGTCTGTGGTAGCACTGGGATTCCAACCTTCAAGAGCACTGCTGTCATCTTGCCGCCCGCCCTGTGGTGGTGTTGCCCTGCTGCTCTCTGTCACCTCCTGGCCCTGCTCCCTCACCCTGGGCTGTCCCAGCTGCCTCCCGGCCACCAATGAGGGGCCATTTTACAGGTCTGCAGCTTGGTTGCTCATGCTCCAGGTTCAGCAGCAGTTTTTAGCTCATGCTCTGCTTCATGCTCCACTGTTTGAACTGGTTAACCACTGGTATAGCCAAAAGGTGAGACTTTGATGTGTATTTACTGAATGCAAGTTGAGAAGCACATAGGAAGCTTGCAGGGGAAGCAGAGTGGGTCAGGCGGTGCAAAAGCCACATTCCAGGCACTGGTTTTGGAGCCTTCTCCAAGACAATACTGTTGTCGCCAGGCAGCCCTGTCCTGGCGGCCCTGTTTAAGGCAGACAAGGAAGCAGGATAAAAACTGAGGGCAGACCCCTGCTCTGAGTCTACCAATAAAATAATTTAACCTTTACCTCTCTTCTGATATAAGTATGTGGCATATAGTAGTCATCTGAAGAAATACTCAGGAAACCTAGGAAAAGTTCAGATAGGCTCTCTTGGGCAGCAGTTCTGTTTGAGAGTCAACAAGGGGGAGCTTGTGAAGTGGTCCCTGGTACTGCGGGTTGGACCTTCCTCAGCAATTCACTGCCCGCAGAATCGGGGAACACCAACAGCACAAAAATGGACAGATGTGAAAGACCACGCAGTTTGTGTGTGCCTAATGGTCAGGACGGTCCAGGCACACTCAGTGCAGGAGTCTGAGAGGAGCACCAAACTAAGCTTTTTGGAAAAGATATTTGTCATTATTTAATAACATTTTTGAATTTGGGATAACAGAGAATCCTGGATAATATATTCATCTGTCATTTTTACAAAGCCAAGAATTTTAATCTCCCATTTTCATTTTCTTAGGAATGCGGTGTATTTGCAGTTCGGTGTGCTTACGTGCATGCCCATATAAATCAAATGTATAAGGCGGCACTAAAAACAACTGAAGTACCCATATAAAAAAATTTGGACGTATTTAAGATGTGCTAATGCTATTCCAATTATAGCTCTGCTGTAAGCAAAAGTATTTGGTTCTATTTTGTGATGTGTTGGAGTTTTTCCTACACAAGAAGCTACCTTATTTGAGTAAATTGTTATGT
Source organism: Buteo buteo (assembly GCF_964188355.1). Taxonomy (NCBI): domain Eukaryota; kingdom Metazoa; phylum Chordata; class Aves; order Accipitriformes; family Accipitridae; genus Buteo; species Buteo buteo. The sequence goes on from NC_134182.1 coordinate 25,934,924, forward strand.
TCCACCTCCATTGCCCCATTCAGTCAGGCAAAAAAAAGTTGGGTATGTTCTCAAGGAATAGCATACTTTGAAGAAAACAGTGGATTACTTTTAACACTTGCTCTTCACTGAAGTTTATATTCGCTTAAAATCCAAATTGCTGACGTCTTAGTTGGTAAGATACCTGTATGTGAGAATGATAGTCCAAAGGTTCTATTCCTTCTGTTTGATGGAAATAGGATTTGTTAATTTGCAGATTTATATTTTATATTTGTATTCATGTTTTTAGTATTTTAATTCAGTTCCTTTAAAGGACTTAGTTACAGGATCTAAATACTTTTTTTTTACAAAGCTGTATCATTTATATTTCTGAAATACTTTCCCCAAACATATACATAATGATATCTAAAGGGAAGACATCTGTTATAAATCCCAACTCACTAAAATATGCTGCAAACACTAAAATCAGTAAAGATGATGATGGAGTCTGAGTGGTACAGCCTGAGCACTGAGGTTCTAGTTTGAACACTGCTGGACTTGCTAAGCCTCTGTCAGTCCAGTAAGGTGCTGTTAGGACATCTGTAGATACAGCCAGCCACACCAGGAGGAAATGGACAGGTTTGCAAACAGTAGGTCTGGGCCAGAGGGGTATTTTACAAAGGAGTGTCTTGTAGTCATAGTGGCTTAAACATAGTGCCTTAAAAACTGAGCGTTATCCAATTTGGAACATCTAATTACATGTAAATATAGAGATTAAAAAAGTGCTCAAGTCTTCTTAACCTATTTCAGAAAGCAGAGCTGTATCTGCAGAAAACATACTGTAGTGAGTTTGGCATTCTCTTTCAGTTGAAAGCAAAGCAGGCACAAGGAGTAGATGAACTGCCAAATAAAGGTAATAAACAGTAATTTGCTAATTTTGAGTTCTTTACAGCAAGTTTTTCTGATACTTATCCAGATATACCATCTTGATAAACATTTTTAGGATTTAGATTGAGGATGAAGGGAATTCTGGCATTTTGGACAAACACATTTGCATGAGTCATAATTGTTGGTAAGTATAGTAAAGGCCTTAGACAAAAATAGTGTAAGACACATAATGGTATCAAGAAATTGAGTTTAGAAGAGTCTAGCATTAAGGTAAAAGAAATTGTTAGTTGTTCCCTAAAAGATTGTTTAAATCAAAACAAAGTGAATGCATTTCATTTGTTTCACATGGGAACAATTGCAAAGCAGTGCAAGTGAGTTGAATCTGCTAAAACCAGAAATTCTCTCCTATCTTTCTGGAAAACATTCCCATTTTAAAGTTATGTCAGTTCAGTTTCCCTCATGACAGTAATTTTGAATTTAACTATCCACTTAGCAAAGGAGAGCGCAAGCAAGCATTGAAAGATTTGAAATTATATATTCTGGCCTCATGAAAATTTCATTGTTAAAATAAATAAATAAAAGCTTTCCAGAAGTGAAATGCTGATGTTATCTAAGAGGTTGCATCTCTCCTTCACTCACTATGTTAATAATAAACAACTATTGAGGAGCTGCTTGATCTTTAGCACTACAGGTGGGAGGTCATTTCTGGTGAGGGCTGCACTATGGGGTTTTATGGTCTCCCTTTCACCCTTTCTTTTGCCCTGCCTTCACCACCACCCCCCTCCCCCTTTTTTTTTAATTCACACATCAGATCTATTTGTGTTTGTTTTAAGGCCATTTTACACATTGTGGGCATTTTTCTGTGGGCACTCATTGTTCGCTAGAGACTAGAGATTAAACATAAGGAATGAAGATATATATAAAAAATATATACAAAAGGTAAGAAATGACAGATAATTGAAACTGGTTTTCTCAATGCCAATGTTAAAATTCAATGGAGTTTGCATTAAATAGATGGAATATTTTGACACAGGATATTTTTAGAGCCATAATACCAGGCCTGACAGATTAATGCTTTGTTTCAGTAAATTTTCTTCCTGTTTAACACAACAGAACTTCACATAGTTAAGAGTTTATGCCATTGTAATAGTTTCAAAATACAAATAGTAAGCTGTTGATCAAAGAACTCTTGGTAGAGATAGATCCAGCTTTAAACCTGGATAAACCAGCTTGTTGAATTTTGCTTGGCTATTTATATTGTCCCATTGCGCTGTATTTAGAGCTAAGGGTTTGGTGACACGAGATGAAACTTTGTGATCTGCTTTAGCTTGGAGGGTGAGATGTGCTAAATGAAACATTAGAGAGTTCTATGCTTTGTTCTGTCCTAATGCGAGTTGTCAGGGGCTTTTTGTTTGTTGGGGGTTTTTTGCTGGAAAAAGCATAAATTTATTTTATCATAAACTCAGTCATTTGTAAATACTTTGAACTAGAGCAATTTTTTTCTGCAGTTAGGTTAAAAACAGCATGTCCTAGGGACAGAGGAAGCAGCTGTGTTAAAGTATCTGCGTATTGCTATGTTTTCAGGATTTCTATTAATGATACAAAGTCAGTTGAAATGACATCCATTACATATTTGTCCAAGCAAGTGGAAAAGAAAAATAAACAATGTGGTGCTAGAGAATTGTGTGTCTCTGTCTGTCTTTTCCTAGTCAGAGGAGCTGATATCTATATTCTGCTCACAGTTACTTCTATAATACATATACATCACACTGAGCTGCACTAAGGCAATGAGGTTTGGCTACCTAATATATACTCTCATTCATCTTTACTGTTTTGTGGTTCATATGTATGCAGATAAAATTTGCGTCTTCTTCAGAGCCTTCACATGCTCTGAAGAATGCATAATGGTTTTTAAAATTATACTTTCTCCATGAAAAGAAGCAAAGCTAGACTTCTTGGTAGATATAACTTCATTTATTTCATGACCATAAATATTCTTGCAATAATGCAGACAAATTTTCCCAAAGGAGAAGATAACTATAAATAAAGTAGGCGATATGAAAGTCTGTCTTTATGAATGTTTATGCTATTAGAATCAGCAAATGCTGCCCTGCTACACCACAGGTTACAATTTTTCCTCCATAGATACCTTTTTTTGATTACTGTCGGCATACAACTTGAGCCTGGATTTTATATTAAGCTACTAGAAATGAACACAGCATGTGGTAATCCTGTTCCATACCTTGTTAGCACTTTTGTCTTGTGTCTTTTGCTAACCTTTGTTTTCCAGGTATCTTAGCCATTTTTTTCTGGACAAGTCCATTAAAACACAAATATAAATGGCTATTACAAAATACTGTATTTTGTCATTAAATGTCATCAATATTTTGATAATTATTAAAATCAGCTTTTCTATTTTAAACATCTATATTAAGAGTGGAAGGGTCTTCAATTTTAGTAATTTTTGTAAACTGTTTTTCTCTATTAGTTTTGGATATGGCCCGACACGTTCCCCTTTACCGAGCTCTGCTAGAATTACTCCGTGCTATTGCATCCTGCACATCGATGGTACCATTACTGCTTCCTCTGTCAGGAGAAAGCAGTGAAGAGGAGGAAGAACAGTTGGAGTCACAGGCTTCTGTTGGGACTTTGTTGGCTAAAATGAAGACCTGTGTAGATACTTACACCAACCGACTGAGGTAATCGCTTTTATCGTCCCTAACCTTCATTTAAACTGTATTTTGTACTTGCATATTATGAATACAGAAGTGAAATAAGATTCAGTTCTGTGTATTTATCTGAATGGGTGCTGCAGTCTAGAGTGAGAACATACCATCTCTTTGATCTAGATTTATGTTTATATGTATATATTCTGTTTTACTGTATTATTTACAAGGAATTTTTTTTTTGTATGACACGAAGCTGGTAGGTTGCATACTCTTGCCACTTCGTCAGTAACTGCCCACTGATCAGAAAGAGGATTGCTGCTCAAGAATCTAGGAGCTTCAAGTCTTTCTTAAATTTCTTTCCCTCTTCAAAGAGGTGAATCTTTATTTTGCAGGACAGTGCATTTCCTGCTGTCAGTCTGAAGGCAGGAGCATTCCTTGGGAGCTGTTGAAGAAGCCCATTCTGTAAAGAATGGGATCGGGAAGGGCCAAACCAAATGCTAGTTTTTACAAGAAATGTCCCAAATGTCTTCTATATGTTTCTGTGCTGCTTTACTTATTGAGTTAAGGACCAGCTCCTTTGGAGGCTAACTGGTTAGGAGAGAAGCCTTTGGCTTCTGTCAGGAAGAATAAGTTTCAGGAGGCAAAAGATTTGGGAGTTATTATTTGTGGTGAGAACCCTAACTATATAGAGATGGTTGAAAATTTTTGGCTAGTGGCATCTGTTGGTGCTACCTATGAAAAGCATGTTTCTATATGTTGGTGATTTTATGACAGCTAGCTTGTCCTTTAGTGCAGGTGTCAGAGGTGAGCTGGTGTGCTGAAGATGATGTGAAATTACAAGTGAATGCCTTGGAGCCATCCATGCTAGATTTTGGAGTCTTCCAGCCTCCTCTGAGAAACTCTGTGTTTGACAGTTCTTGTCAAACACTTGCAGTCCAGCAGAGCAATGAGCAAACAAATGGAAAAGCATCTGAATATCCTATCTCAGCTGTGATGCCATGGGGGTGTGTAAGCATTGCAGTATAATGCTGTATGAGCTAGTTCTGCACGCCTTCCAGAGTTCAGGCGACTTTTTAAGGAAACACATACGGACAAACCATGAGTGACAGTTTCTTTCAGTAACCATAGACCAGCCTTTAGGTAACTCCCTTTGTAAAATGGTTATAAAGCTAATAATAAATACAGATTCTCTTCCAGGCTCAGGCTAATTGTTAGCTGGTTTTATTCCTTGATGACTTTGGTGTGGTCCGCAGTTACATGACAGTTTTGCTTCAAACCTGGTAGTATTGTCCTATTATCCCCCCAGCTGGTTGGGCCATAGATGTTGGAGCAGAATAAAATGTAGACAATCAGTCTCTTTCCTGTTCTACTCAGTAACAACCAATACCTATACTGCTAAATCAATTTTCCCTCTAAATATTCTCCTTTGACAAAGAAGAACTGCACATTCTGGATAAATACAATGGAGCTTTGTATTATTTTAACAGTCAAAACTACTTACTTCTACCCTCCTGATGTTTCTTTTGCCATTTCTGACTGTTCCAAAGGTCAAATCACCTTCTCAGAGCACTTCTGAGTGATTCAAGCAGTGTTACTTTAAGGTTGCTTTTATCATCAATTCTTATACTGCAAAACCATGGCTTCTCGTCTTCAGAAATGCTGCTATCACTGAGGTCTGACCATCACCTTCTGTGAAACGTTGCTCTTTTGTTATGGCTCACAGGGCAGGGTACAAGTCTGAGAGGGCCTGGGTTTTAGTCATTTGACCCATTAAGTCGGTGCTGCACGTGGTTGCTGTTTGAAGGGACAGTCACCAGACTAGCGCATGCAGGAGGAGCCCCGGCATGCCTCCCAATACCTCCTGCCTCTGGGAGGTGCTGTAGCTGGTACAGATTTCACAACCAACTTTCCATCTCTGTTTCTGTATGTCTTCAACCATTCCAGTTTCCAGAACCAAGGATTTGGAAGTTTTTAATGGCTGAATCATCTTTTTCTGCCCTGACTGAGGATGCTGGAAAAGCAAATGCTGCAACACAGATTCTCCTTTCTTTCTTTTAATAATTTCCTGCTTCCAGCAATTAATTCTTTTTTTTTTTTGATTCTGTTTACTTGTTTCCAATTTAAAGATGGCTTGTTAGAAAATAATACCTGTCCTTCCCTCCGAAATTTAGTACTGTCCCTAAGCATATGCTGAAACATCATGAAAAGAAGGTAAATATAATGTCAGGAAAAGGTGTGTATAGAATGTTCTTCCTCCCACTATAAACTGAGAATATTTACCAACCAATACCCAAGAGATTTTCTGAGCAGGAATCCCATTATTGGGAACTCCTTCTAGTAACTCCTGATGGACTGGACTTTACCCATGAATTTTTCTAATCCTTCTTGATTGAGATTGCTAGTCTTGTGTATCAAGCATGTAATGTACGGGGGGGTGGGGGGGTGGGCATTGCTGACTTAGTGCAAAAGAAACAGAATTAGGAAGGACAAATAACAGTTCTTTATGTTGGATACCCATCTAAAAGTGTCTAGCTTGTGCTTGCTGGCAATATTATGTAGAACATAGTATATGTAATCTTCTTAAAATAGAAAATAAAATATATTTGGCTTCTGTGTAATCCATTTCCAGTATAGATGTATGTATAAAATTCTCCACCACAATCAATTTTTTTTTGCTAATCTGGTTAGCTGTTAGCCTCAGATTTAATGTGTATGTAAACCTGTATCTTCTCATGTCACTTCCCCAAGCTGAAGTCTAAAAAGCTTCTTTGTGAGAATGGCATATGACTACTACTCATAAGCTCTTTTTAATTTGGTAAAATAAAATATGGTATGAATAGTTCTTCAGTGTCAGCTTAGGATCTGAAAACAAAGAAGAATTCTATAAGCACAATCAGTGTTATTTTAATAATTGATAAATTTGATAAAAATTCTATGGTTGGTTCAGTTACATTATCTGTACAATTTTCTTATATTACTTTGATATATCAGCACAAAAAGAAATCTTGCCTTTCATTGGTTGGTTTAAGCATAATACTGTTTGTCTTTAAAGGAGTATATAGACAAGGATGAAAACACCAACAGCCTGAACTGCCTGGAATCATTGGGGTGGCAAGTTTTAATTCTCAGCGTATTAGTTGAAGGTGTGCCAGTAATATAAGCAAGTGTTGGCATGAATTTCTTAAATGGGACAGTCTGCTGCCCCTTTCAGGTCAAATGCCAGAACAACAACAAATTATGGGATCTACTTTCAAAGACAAAACTTACCTTTATCTGAACAGCCGTTTCACTTGCATGTCTACCAAATGTCATCTCCATGTTGGAGCAAGAGTGTCCACTTGGATCCAGAATTTAAGGAGAACAGTTTTGGTTTTGGACTCCAGTTAGCATTTGATTTCATTTACTTCCAGAGGTCATAATACTCTGTTAGAAAACTGGGAAATTTCTGGATAATGGAGAAGACATTTAGGTATGAGATGATTTCTCATGACTGTTGGACTGCAAGGGAGTCAAAAGCCATCACTAATTTAGAGTGTGGTCAGCCTTGTGTGATGGGTTGCCACTAGGGTGGAGTGTGAGACATTTGTTTGCTGTGATGGCTGAGTCCTCTGCTGCAGAGAACTGCTGCCACGTAGCAAAGCAGGCTCATCTGAACCACCATCTGCTAGGAGAGCTTCATGGCAAATTGTTAATTTGGCAAAATAAGCTGATGGCTTATTGGTGTAATGTGGAGTATAGCAAGCCTATGTTTAAATTCCTAACTATGCTTTCCCTTTCCACATCACCCCAGCCACCCCCATGATAACTGCTTGAGGGAGATCTGAATTCTGTCATCTTCACACTTCTGTCACTTGTCACACTGCTACTAAGGGTTAATCCTGCACAGTTCCAAGGTTGTCTGATTGTATCAGGCCCCAAATTGTTGTTATGACCTGGATGTTTTTCTGTTGCATGGGGATGCTAGAATACAACCAGGTAGGCCTGAGGTATTTTCCCTGCTACAGCTTTTCATTGTCTTCATTTTTTGGAGAACTTCTATGTTAAATGGTACATTTTGCAAACAAAAATTTTTCCTTAGAATTGGGTCCCAAGAATTGAGGCCTAATTTGTTTTAATTTATTTTTCTTTAAGAGACAAAACAACTGTCAGTTTCTTTTGCTGCACTCTCAAGCTTATGCTCAGAGATGATGGTTGGCTGCAGGGAGCATTCACACAGCCTTTGCTGGTTTGGAATGCTTCAGTTTAGTGTCTGTAAATATAGTGCTCGAAGCCCCAAGGAGGAGTAGTATATGGAGCCATCTCAGAGGAGGTTACTAGCTTTCACCAGTGTTTATTTGCAAAGGCACAGTCCCTTGCTTGTTTTGCCTGATTTCAGGAGATTGGTTTAAGACTCTGTAAATTACTGGAAGGAAGGAGCTTCTCTTTGGTCCCTGTGGAAACCTACAGAAGGTGGGGGACCATGAGGGCTGAGTGATACCACAGTTGCAAACCTATGGCAGTTTTATCCTAAGACAGTGAGCGTCAGTATAAAATGGAGCAGAATTCTTCTATAAGCACTGTCCCTGTACTACACAGGGGCTGAATGGTTCATTGGCTTTATTTTGTGAATACTTTGATAAAGGTATCATTCCGTATCATCACATTTACCTCTAATTATCAGGCACGGGTGAGTAAGTATTAGTATTGGCTTTAAAAATTAAAGTTGCCTTGGGAGTGTATCATTCATTATTCATTTAGCACAGCGTGAAGAGAAGGCTGTCATCTTCTAGCACAAGCTAAATTAATGGCTTAAATTATTAGCATGTACACTGCTGTCTCTTCTAGCAAATATATTAGTGACTGTCATCCCTTTAAATATGAGTTGACATGATTTTGTCTGCTTTTTCTTCAATGGTTGAAAAACTGTATGAGGAAGTTTCTAAGTCTAAATTAAATATTTGGCTCCTCTTCTACTCTGAAAATTGTAACATTTGGATAAAGGTTTGGCCTGTATTAAAGAACTGCACTAAATTTTACTTCACAAGCAGAATCTTGCTGGAAAGAAATGTACAGTATAATGCATATATTTCAAAGTTTTCTAAAAATAGAGAAAATGTACAGCAAAATATTCATATGGTTACGTATTTGACCATAGTTTATTATTTATGAGTATTGTTGGTTCTCATGTTTCTTTGGAATACCATTGAAAAACATACAGTTAGAGCTCAGGAGTTTGATAACACTGTTAGTTTATCTGCATACATAAATTTATATGCAGGTTGCTAGAGTGCAGTGAAGGAGCTGAAGGACCTTACTGGCTTTATCACTTTTTGGTATTTCGTCTCCTTATTCATGTATTTTTGGGAGAGCCTTGTAATTCCCAGCAACTCCCTCTCTCGAGCTGGGACTCTGTCCCTCTAAAACACTTGCGTATCACACACAGCTCACTGCGGCTCGTTGGAGAGAGCACACTGTGGCTCTGAATCCAGGCAGGCAGGAGTGCAGCTGCAATATAAAAGTGGGGATGACGTCAAGAAGGGAGGATGGTAATAATTTGTTTTGCCCATGTTACACATGCTCACAAATGGTAGAATGGTCACCAGGTTGCTTTTTCATGTGTACACAAAGTAATACCACGTGTTTCAGACTACACTAAGAAATAGATTTATGGAGCAAAAAGAAGTTGCTATTCTTACAGCAAAAGATTTGAATCAAATAAAGGTAGGAAGACAAAATGAGGGAAGAAAAAATGGAGGTCATTGTTAATAAAGTCTTGTAAGTTACGGCAATACCACTTACTTGGGTTTTTCCCTGAAAGAGGGGGAAAAAAATTATCTTTACCCTAACCATTAGAATATACAAGCATGACTTGTGTGGGAAAACTAAATGTTGATAAGGCAGTATGTCTGATTTGGGGGTTTTGTGATGCCAGCTAGCTTATACTCCCTAAGAAACTGACTGAAATCCCTGATTAGGCAGAATCAAGGACAAATATGAGACCTGGGGCAGGGGGGTGTCTGAGGTAGAATCATTCTTGCACTTTACTTCTTAAACTGCTCTCACACAGTTATGGCCTGGCTCAGGAGTTAGGCAACTTGGTAATGTAGATGATCACACAAGCTCCAGATATCTACAGGTGACAGGGTAGAGCTGTTGTGGTTCTGCAAACACTTGATTTAAAAAGCGTATTTTGAAGAGAGGGGGGTTTTGTCTATTTTGCTCATGGTAACAGTGGACAGAATCGTCATATTGGTGATAACGGAGACATCAAGAAAATACATTTTCTTTTGATAGTTCAAAAGTGCTGAAGTGTTAACTGTTCTGGACAACCAGGAGAACGAGAGGAAATTTTACTATTGATACTGAGAATTTGCATTTGAAGTAGATGTCTCCTTTTCCTACTGCTTCATCTAGATACATATTCCTTGTCTGCTTAGGCACTTGACTGTCAGTAACTCAGTATATCTGTAGGAGGTTTTAAGCATGTAGTTAAGTGTTTTGTCTAATGAGGCCAACACTTGAATTTTTTTGATTCTAAGACCAAGTAGAAGGAAAAAAACCTAGTAGTCTAAATTGTAAAACTGTGTGGACAATGAAAGACATACAAGACAACTGTCTAGAAAATAAAATTGTAAGAATTAATTTCACTTTCAGTACCTCCACCAATTTTTATTGCTTTTCACGCATCTTTTTCTTGGATAAGCCCATTGACATTTCATTTTAGCCAAAATTTCTCCAAGGGTTTTGTAGTAAATAGCTTAAGCGTTCTACATCAGCAGCAAGCAGTTCTAAATGTGTGCACCTTTCTTGAGACTGGTGGCTGCTAGCATGTCTGTGATATTAAAACAGGTTATCCCTGAGGTTTAGTGGGCTTAAATACATATTTCTGAACCTGTTTAATAGGTTATTTAAAAAATATTGCCCTAATTTTCCACAAGGAAAAAGGCAGTAATGAGGATTTCTGAAAGTATGAACAGGAGAGGCACATGCTGCTTCTTTGTCTTAAATTGTTCTGCAAATGCTGAATGACACTGTTTGGCTCTGATGCTTTCATCCTAACTTTGAGCACCTGAAAGCTCAGTATTGCTTGAAGTCAACAACAGGCTGACATTCTTTTGGATTAAATCTGGAACAGGGAAAATGTACCATGCCGCAGTAATGAATTTTGTTATTAATGCACTCTAGGGATATTCTCATTTGATTAGGTACAGTACAAAGACTTTCAGTATTACTGTAATCACCTCTACTGAATAGTTTAGAGACTCACTCCTTAGGAATGATTTCAGTTTAGATTAAAATGCAGAAAGGATATAGCATGTGGTAGTTGCTGAAATATGTTTGGGACATCAAAGCATTAAATTGCTAATTTTTCTTGTGCAGATAGCTTTCTGGTTTGCTTCTAGGTATGGTAGTGGGAAAGAGAAAACCCGTGTTTCTTGGCTATTGAACTTGTTTGGGTCTTAAAATGAACAAGTGCTATTAGAAAATTTACAGAAATTGCAGTAAAACAATTTGGGGGCTGTTAGCATTAAAATCTCCTAAGTTTTGCAGGATAACAATGTAAATTTATGCTAGCTCTTAAAACACAGAAGCTTTTAAATATGCACATTTAGGTTACAATGTTATCAAATACCATGTCTTCATTTCAACAGTTGAATATATATGCTAGTAAAGACTGAGTTGTCACAATCTAAATATTTAAATATATCTTAAATTACTAGGCAGCAAGCTTCTGTCAGACAACAGTGTTAATATATACTGTATTTTCAAATTATTTCATTATAAAAATGAGGTGTTTAAATTGACAATTTGCAATACATTGATTATAAACATCCAATATAATAGACACCTTCTATATTTGTAAGATTTATAAAATTACATTACATTAAACTGTTTATTGAAATAAAAGGTCTTAACTTCTATAGTCCAGAAGAGAACTGCAGAGACAAACTTCATTTTTGACCCACTTTCTTGTGATGCCTAGGTTGCAGTTCATAGACATGCTGTGAATTTTTACTAGAGGTTTCCTACTGGTTTAGCGTTAGTGTATTTTAAATAATTGCTAGTGTATTGTGTAGTAGGAAAGAGTACTTTTATTACCTATTTCGGACTTGATTTTGCATGTGGATCTGCATGGGTGGATGAAATGCACATTCACAACATGATCTTTGTTACATTGATTTTGTAAGCTTTTCTAATACTTTTTGAAAACGTGCAAAGATAAGGTCAGCATGCAGCGTAACAATCAAAAGTACTAAATGGTTGAAGCAGAAACTCATGTACTAGTATCACTGGCTTTGTGCATATTTTTATTCTTCATATCAGATGTACTTCGGTTTGTCAAATCAAGACTCTATGTTTGGTATTGTCACAGTTCATTGCTACATTCAGTGATTAACCTGGAGATACATAGAGGCATTCCATTTCAGAAGACTTATTTTAATCTTGATCCTTTAATCTTTGGTATTTTTCCCTGTTCACAAATATGCTGAGTACTGTATGTCTGATTGAAAAGTATTCCCTCATACTACATCCTATTTCTTTGCCCAAAACAGGTCTAAAAAAGACAAAGCTAAAGCAGGAGTAAAACCAGATACTTCTGATCAAGAACCAGAGGGACTGACACTTTTGGTACCAGACATCCAAAAGACTGCGGAGATAGTTTATGCTGCTACCACCAGTTTGCGCCAAGCAAACCAAGGTAAAATAGAAATACTTTTATAGATACTGTACAGTATTTATTTTTAATACATTTGTTAACAACTAACTTACAGATTAGCTTAAAAGGAAGAAAAAGTACTTCCCTACTGCCCCCAACCACTGACTATATTTTCAGAGGTGGCTGGAACCTTGTGGTAGTCTTGACTATTTTGATCGGGAAACAGAATAATTCAAGCAAGTTACAGTACACCTCATGACTTTTAGCACAATTATGTAGCAACTTTTTTTTTTCTCGGCAGAATACAACATACATGACTTTTAATAGTAAAGCTGTTAAAACTAAATCTTACGAATTAGATTAACTCTTAACTAGATGAATGCAGAACAAAAATAGTAAATCATGGATTGAACCTGTAGACGTTCAAAGGACCATCTCTCATTGTCTAGTAAAGAAAACTAAAGATTAAGTAGTTCAAAAAGGAGAGTGGATTTTAGAGGCGTGTATAATCAGCTTCTGATTTTGGAGAGTGCACCAAGAATACATGTGTGCATGTCCCTCCACATAAGCATATGTCATACTTCCTATTTTAAATAAAGAAAAAAAAAATTAGAAGAAACAATACAAGAGTATTCATAGCAGCAGCAGTCATGAATTATTTCTGAGCTGAGATTATGACCTTTATTTCCTTTGAGCTGTTCAGATAATGAAATATATGGTAGTGAGAAGAACAGATTTGTATATTGTGAGTGAACCCCAGTTTTGAGACTTCTCTGCAAACAAAGTGACCATAAAATGTCATTTCAAGTTAAACAATCCCCAAATGCTTGCTGTACTTGTCTCAAAATTACATGGTTAACTACAAATAATCACCACATTTTATATAACAGAAAAGAAGATGGCTGAATACTCCAAAAAGGCTGCTGTGAGGCCCAAGCCTTTGTCTGTTTTACGGTCTCTTGAAGAAAAGTATGTGGCTGTCATGAAAAAACTCCAGTTCGGTAGGTTGAAAAGTGTGAATATTTGTGTTTTAGAAAGCAGATACTGAAGAAATATGTAATCTGTTGGACGGAATCCCTAATTATTTTTTAGAGTTACCAACTTTTTTACATATGCAACCAGTAATACTTTTCACATACGGAAAATTACGTAAGTCTGTATTTTCAGGTTACCAACTAATATACTCTTTGAACTAATAAGAAATGTTTTAAGCATACACTCAATTAATTCAAGGGGCCAGAAGAATTCACTGATGGTGTTCATGTTTTCATTCCTGTAATGATTTGTGAGTTTCAGTTCTCAAATTATATTGAACGTTAGTAGATTTTTTTAAAGCTCAGATATGACCGTATATATATGTTTTTTAATGTAGCTTTTATTTTTTAAATGGAATAGAATTCAGATCAAAACATGGTTTTTAAAATGAAACTGCAGTAAACTTCGTTGTGTCCTTTCACGGAGTGCAATATGTTGCATGTGGAAAATGTGATGGGAATCAGTGCTTTTTTTTGGCCATAAAGGGAACATGTTCAAAAAAAATTCATAAAGAACAAATAGTATCTCATCCAAAAAGAGCTATAAAATTATTGCAAAAATATGTTCTATGAGTATTTTTTGAGTTGCAGTGACAGCATTTGCAATAACATTTCTTTGCTGTTGTATTTGTAAGGGATTTTACTCGCAAATGTTTGTGGAGTGTATGCCAAGAATAGGAGGTAGGGAAGTTTGTATGGTAGCTTTTCACCATGGCAGCCATGCTGCAGATTTTGCATAGTAAGTGTTTAAAGAAAACCAGCTTTTTTATGATTCTTTAATAACACTGCAACCACCACACAAGTAAATACTGCTGGCAGTCTGTTTCATGCTGATTCCTTTATTAGCATTATTATATAGTCATAAGTATCATTATCTTCCTGGTCTAGAGTAGCTGGTAGCTTTCCAAATCAGAAATGGTGTACACTCAAGTTGCATGGGAAAGCTTGTAAATTTGCTGCAGAAATTAATTCAGCCCAGGACTGTTACTGTTTTGTTTTCTGTGATCACTGTTAACTCACAAAATACGTATTTTTTTTGCATTATTATAATGCAAATTAAACTTTCCTGATTTTAATACTCAGAATCTGTATCCAAGACTAATCCATTATTAATTTCACTGTTTTCCAGATGCATTAAAATCTTCTTCTCTTCTAGATACATTCGAAATGGTTTCTGAAGATGATGACGGAAAATTGGTTTTTAAAGTAAATTACCACTACATGTCTCAGGTAAAAAATGCAAGTGACGCCAACAGTGCTGCCAGAGCCCGACGTCTTGCTCAAGAAGCTGTGACTCTTTCAACCTCACTGCCTCTCTCATCTTCATCCAGTGTTTTCGTACGTTGTGATGAGGAGAGGCTTGACATTATGAAGGTAAAGAAACAAAGTTATTTTTATTTCCCTCTTTCAGCTTGGCATATAAATGTTTAAGAAGATGCCTTAAATATTAAAAAAAAAACCACCAGAAGTATTTCATGTGTACTTTAATTGCTGTCCAAACTACAGCTTAAGTAGTAGTATTTTAGAGTCTGATCCTGACTTCTTAGTAACTTGGCAGGGGGTTGGGAGAGTCCATCTATCCTAGGAGTGCTCCTTTAGCCAAGGAGTCTTCACAGAACAAGGTTCATTGTTCTTCAGCTATTTCAAAGGGAAAAGTTTGATTTTTGTTACTCCATTATGGTCAATATGCATCTTTGCATATGACCATTTAAGTTGATTAAAACCAGTAGGTATGGAGAAGTATCTCTGGACCTGAAGTTTGAAGAAAAATTCTATTAATAGCATCCAATAGGGGGCAGAGTTTTAGCTCCTTCTGTTTTGTTTTCCATTTGTAATCTGGAGACATGAACATTAGCAGAGGGCTTTACTTACCCAGAGTATCAAAATGAACAGATTGACAGCCTGCATATGATTATGATGTCTAATGGTATTTTCTGATAAGTAGCATGTGGAAATAAAATGCTTCATAAAACTTACAAAAATCTCAACTGTGTGACAAATATAAGGGTTCTTTTGAAAACTGTCATCTTGTTTTTTACAATGGTAGGTTCTCATTACTGGTCCTGCAGACACCCCTTATGCAAATGGTTGCTTTGAATTTGATGTATATTTTCCACAAGACTATCCTAATTCCCCTCCCCTTGTGAATCTGGAAACAACTGGAGGCCACAGCGTGAGATTTAATCCAAACCTCTACAATGATGGTAAGGTAGGTCAACTTTGTTCTTGTGTATGGATGTAACAAGGAAGTGAAACGGATTAAACTTTTTTTCCATTTGCAATCAAATGATCAGCCACTCCTAATATACTGGAGGAAGCCATTTGTTTAAAACTGATCTTCAAACTGAAATGAAGAGTGATTTAACAGTTTCAGATGGGAATGATCTCCTTTCTGAATACTCTTGGAGATTTTTTAAAGCCTTTATGAGCTGGATTGGACCAAAAAGCAAGTAATTTTGAATTCTTTTCCACCTTCTTTGCTAAATTAACCAGGCAGAAATCTATTGGCTAGCTGAAATACCCTTTCCATGGGCAAAGTATGCTTCATGTCAGCTGCAAGTGAATGTGATTGCCAAGTGCCTTGTCTCTCTTTTTCCATGTGAAAGTGCTTTTTCTTGAGGGAAGATAAAGACTTTCCTTAACCTCAGTATCCTTTATAAAAGAAAATGTAACTTTAAAATATGGACTTAATGACAGTTTTCTCAAAAAATAGTAAAGCTTTTAGAAATAATATTAAAAGTTAAAACAAACAAGCTTTCCCCCTTCCTTCCCGTATCTCCTTGGTATGTTGTGGCTCATTCTAAAGGCTCCAAAAAGCTGAGAGAAAGTCAAGTGCAAATCAGGCAGATGCAACTTCTATTTGTATTAAAAATCAGCACATGTGAAGTTCGCTACAGAGATGGCTGTGTGTATGTCTCCACTGAAGCACAGACCGACAAAATAGCTTTGGCTGTAGCACTATGGCACTCCTTCAGCTTCTTTTTTGTGTAAACATTTAATCCATAGGCTAACGCTTTTCCCTTATTCCACTGTCATTCATGGGTTCCCCATGCTCCCTGTTTTCACAAGCTATAATATTCCTTTCCAGTACTAGACATGGGGTTTTCTCTTAACATGGATGGAGAATGTAATTCATACTGGAGACATTATCTCCTTTTTTCTTTGCCTAGCATTAAGTCTTGGCAAATACTTCCCTCTAAATTTCTTCTGTTTATTTTGTCTCTTTGTGTTCCCTATCGTTGATTGTTCCATTTCGTGATAAGGTTCAAGAACTCCATAGGCTTCCCTAAAGTCCAAATCAGTCATAAAAGTTAAGTATTTTCAATTCCTTGATAGTCTGTGTGACAGAAACCACCTTTCACATCCTTAAGCAGAATTATTGTCTCTAAAAACCACAACAGTAAATGTTAGAACAGTATTTAAAGAGGAAAGTAAAGAATCAGATACTATTCATGATTCATTTATTTTTGGAGCCACCAGAATCCATACATTTTCCTTGAAGAAAAGTAATCTATCTTGCCTTGTTCATTTATTAACATGCTGTTCTTGCTTATCCACATTATTTTTGTCTGCTTTCATTTTAAGTTAGTTTCATAGGAAACAAATTTGTCTTTTAGAATGCAGTTATACAAAAGTTTGTCAAAAAAAAAAAAAGTAATGTTAACATTCTATTCTGCCCAAGCAGAACAATTTTATCATAATATTTGTCTGTGGTATTAATAATGTCACCTTTTCAGGTGTGTTTAAGCATACTTAACACATGGCATGGGAGGCCAGAAGAGAAATGGAATCCCCAAACATCAAGTTTTTTGCAGGTGAGCATTTCTTCTTTCTCTTCAGTACATGTCATTTAGGAGTAGTAAGTGGTCTGTCAGTCCTAAGGATTCTTTTTCTAGAGCGTTTAAACAAGAATTTTCTTCCTCAAATAAGGATAAATAAGACAAAAGTCCAGAAAACGTCCTTGGAACACTAGAAAAGAAACACTGTAGAGTAGACAAGTTCTTCAAAGTGCTTTTTCCAACCAATATTTCTATTGGTCTTGTCTTGAAGAGTGGCTGTTCATGTGTGCAGCTTATTCCTGCACTGCTTGGACTTTGCTTGGATGATTTCACATACTTTAAAAAAAAAAAAAAAAAAAAAGAGAGAGAAAGAAAAAAAAGACTGGAAGGTATACAGAAGATGGAGCCAGACACCTCTTAAAGTTGCAGAGCACTAGGACAAGTACCAATTGACACAAGATGGGACATGGGAAATTTTGATTAAATATTAGGAAAAACGTTTTCACTATGAGGGTGATCAAACACTAAGACAGGTGTCCAAGAGAGATTGTGGAATTTCTATCCCTAGAGATATTAATGTTCCCTCTTCCTTCACGGGTCAATTAGGATTTGGAGATCTAAATTGTGGTTCCTTACATAGTGTAACTCTCCCAAGATACAACTTCTTAATCAAGAGATGAACTGAAATTTTGGACTGTAACTATAAAATCAGTGTAGAAAGGTGCAAGTATTAAGAAGTCTTATTTTCACTAAAGTCCTTTTTCTTAAATTAAAATGTTAAATTTGATTGTTAGAAATCTCATGCAGCATTTGAGTTTCAAATTTAGAAGCTTTTTTAGGGTTTTATTTTGAAAAAAGTAAGAAAGCTGTTGGAAAAAGTCTCCCCCTATACTGGGAGAAAAACACTTTATAGCTATTAAATGGAAAACAGCTGTAGGACTAAATAAATTGCTTGGAAAGAATTAAGCACTACATGGGTTTTTTTGGCTCAGAGATTAAAACATTGTCAGACCGCCCAAAATACTTCAGAAATTAACTTTTATAACCCAAATGAAACTGGAAGATCAGTTTAGAGTTTCTCATTCATTACAATTATAATTCAAAGTAACAACTGGTTATAGAGGCCAAGAAAGTACAATGCTGCATAGTGTCAAATTTCTTTACCATAGCTATTTAAAAATACGTATGTATCTAAAATACCAAATTTAAAAAAGCAAAACCCAACTACTTACAGACATGTTATGTACCTGAAGCCTTGGACCCAAAGTACTCTACCTGGGCTTAGCACATTTGCATTAATATTCTGCCTTTTTTAGTGTCGTAAGTGGCCATTTTCTTGCTGGAACCTGATTTGCGAGGCACATTCTGTATATTTTAATGCATTTATCCATATTTTGATTTTTAAGTGTAACACAAAATAGCCATGGCTGCTTCTGGTTGAATGCATGGCAGCCAGGGGAGACAATGTGATGATGTGCACAATACCATGTAACAGCAGCTAGCTGGAGCACCTGCCTGAGAAACAGAAAAACTTGTTTAATTTTTCTTCCCAGCCCAATGGGGGATGCTAATTCACATTTCCCAGTGCACAGCCATGTGCCCTATCCATCAGGATAAAGACTTAGCTGCCCTAGATTGCCCTTCTGTGATATAGTTAAAGCACAGCAACTACACAACTACAAACAGAAAGTGTCATGGCACCAAAGGGGTAAGGGTGTGTTTCCGTGAGGTGATGGTGGGACTGAGATCAACCTGGGTCATTCAGCTGATCGTTGGGCTGTTGCTTTGATACAAGTAACTGGTTTGGCATTGTGTCTATGGAGTGAGTACACTTCACAGAGTATGGAAAGCTGCAATGCTTTTGTGCTGGCTTTGCCACAAGAGAAGCTCTGAGAGAATGCCACACTTAAGCACAGAGCACAACTAGTTGTTGGGACACTGCCCTGTGAGAGAACCGAAGTCCTGAATTGTTGCTGACAAGGTGTTTGTCAGATGTAAGCTGTACGTTCTGCGTGTTCCAAGAAAAAGAAGGACTGTTGTCTTCCATATCTAAATTCACAAACTGGGCTGCTAAATTAGGGAATGGCTTCAAGCTTTAAATTGTATCTAGGCTGGGAGGAGAGTCAGTTCCAGAAAGAACTGCCCTGACATTTTTAATCTACTGCAGTGGATGTCTTGCACCTAAGTATGCCAGGTACTGGAAATGCCATTCTTTGGCATGAAACATATCATCAGTTTTTCAATATTTCAGGAGATGAAAGTGTTCAAATCACTTTTTTGAATTCTTTACAGTTCTGGAACTAGGTTTGCGTCACAGAATTGTAATCCCTAAAATTCTTGCTGGACTTGGTCCTAAGTACATAAGAAAAACCTATCCTTCATTTTTTTAAAAAAAAAAAAGTCAATTATATCTTTCTACCCACATAACAACGTTTTTTGCAGTAACGTAATTCTTATGAAGTACAACAAGTTGAGAGGGACGAACATTCTAATACTGGAAGAATAGCAAGCCATCAAATCATGAATATGCAGTACATATACATTTGGATTCTTAAGTGCCCTATGTATCTATTTAATTCTTTTTTTTATATTAGGAGTATTTGGGTATATAGTTAAATGCCTTGTATGTATGTTAGCATCTATTCCCACATGTACTTGATAATAAAACTGAAAGGGGGA